>NW_026947500.1:68836033-70201033 GCF_034190915.1 Cavia porcellus | reverse complement strand
GTGTTAGCATCGGGATTCTGGAGTCCAGCGCTGGTGCTGCGGCCCCTTGGCGGCCCTGGATATGCCCTGTCACTTTCCTGGGTCTTTGCCTCCTTCTCCATAGCCTGAGGGGCCGAGGGTATCCCCTGTCCCCCAGACCAGCTAGGGATATGTTGCTGTCACACACCTAGTGCTCTGCCTGAGACCAGGCTTTGTGTGCTTGGACAGTGGGTGGCTGCAAGTCTCAGTTGCTTTCTCTGGAAAATGGAGCCATGATCCCTCCCTCCGGGAGATGGACCCTCAGGGGTTCAAGCGGTCGCTACAGTGTGGGCCCGGAGGTGGTGGCACCCTGTCATCCCAGCACTCACAGAGGCTGAGGCAGGAGGATTGCCAGTTTGAGTCCCTCCTGGGCAACTTAGCGAGACCCACCTTTCTCCAAATGAAAAATAAAACAGCACCCCGGGATTCGAACCCCAGAACTACCAAAAAATGAAACCGGTCAGGTGTCCAAGGGCTGGGAAGAGGATGGGGCCCACGAGGCGCAGCAGGGGAGGTCTCGGTGGTCACCATCGTCCTTCTGTCCCTTGCAGGTATGAGCCCGAGCGGGACGAGTGGCACTTGGTGTCCCCGATGCTGACGCGGAGGATCGGCGTGGGCGTGGCCGTGCTCAATCGCCTGCTGTACGCGGTCGGGGGCTTCGACGGCACGAACCGCCTGAACTCCGCCGAGTGCTACTACCCGGAGTGCAACGAGTGGCGCCTGATCACCCCCATGAACAGCATCCGCAGTGGGGCAGGTGGGGGGCTGCAGGGCGGGCAGCTGGGGTCACCCGCAAGGGCCGCCTGCATCCACGCCGGCCCGCGGCGCAGGCACATGCGGCCGTTCCCAGCCTCCACGCCCTCTCTCCTGCCTTTCCTTCCTTCCTTCCTTCCTTCCTTTTCTGGGTACTGTGACCATCCCCAATGGGCTCAAGCATGCGAGGCAGCCACTCCCCAGTGCCACCCCCCCAGCCCTTTTTATTTTTATTTCGAGACAGGATCTCGCTAAGTTGACCACGCTGGCTTCCAACCTGTGATCCTCCTGCCTCAGCCTCCCGAGGAGCTGGGATCACAGGCGTGCACCACCACACCTGGCTCCTGGCTTTGTTTCTCAGGGGTTCCTCAGGACAAGGGAGAAGACAGAGGGAAGGTGGTGGCTAGGGTCCCCCAAAGCCAGGCTCCAGAATGACCCCACCTGCCCGGTGCGGTTTAGGGGTCTGCGTGCTACACAACTGTATCTACGCTGCGGGCGGCTACGACGGCCAGGACCAGCTCAACAGCGTGGAGCGCTACGACGTGGAGACGGAGACCTGGACCTTCGTGGCGCCCATGAAGCATCGGCGCAGTGCGCTGGGGATCACCGTGCACCAGGGGCGCATCTACGTCCTCGGTGAGGCCGGGCAGAGGGACGGGCCGGAGGCCAGCCCGGCCCCTCTTTTTTAAAATTTTTTTTATTTTTTATTTTTCTGTCTTTTTCGTTTTTATCGGTACCGGGGATCGAACTCACGACAGTACACTTGCAAGGCAGGCGCTTATGCCGCTGAGCTAAATCCCCAGCCACTACCTCGAGCTTGCAAGGCAGGCACTTTTGAACTAAATCCCTGGCCCTATTTTAAATTTTGAGACAAGGTTTCACTAAGAATCTAAATTCTCTAGACTCTGCTCAAATTTGGGATCGTCCTGCCTCAGCTTGCCTGGTGCTGGGATGACACACATGTGCCACCACCCCCGGCCATCCCTCTTGTCCCTGTCCCCTCAGAGGTGGCCTGAGTGGTGACTGTCCCCTCCACTCTCCCTGCAGGAGGCTATGACGGTCACACGTTCCTGGACAGTGTGGAGTGCTACGACCCGGACACAGACACCTGGAGCGAGGTGACCCGAATGACCTCGGGCCGCAGCGGGGTGGGCGTCGCGGTTACCATGGAGCCCTGCCGGAAGCAGATCGACCAGCAGAACTGCACCTGTTGAGGAGCTTGGGATTCTGGGGCAGAGAGGAGCGGAGAGATGTCTGACCCTCAGCATTGCCTTCATACATAAAACTGGGACAAAAAAATGTGACAGCAGATCTCACCCTCCAGGAGGGGGCCGGGCCACCTCTGGGTGACACCCAGAAAGGAGAGAGACCAGAGCAGGAAGCCGCAGCCCCTCAGAGTCCCCGGGTCGCCCGGCCCTGGGACCAGGCCGAGAGGTCACCTCCGTCTCACTCCGAGCTCTGTGCTGCGGGGACTTGGGGACTCGCTCACCGCAGCTGCCACTAGCCTCTGGGTGCCAGCAGGGGCCACCGAGGCCGGGCTCATCCCTTGTATCTTCACAGTGGCGTCCACAGTCCCCGGTGGGGCCAGGTGAGGCCTCGGGCTGAGGTCCCTCAGGAAACGTGGTCCCCAGGGCTGGGTCCCTCCAGCAAAGCCACCAGAGATCCAGCCAGCGGGAGAGTTGTTCTGTTGATAAATAACCCTGTAAATTTCCAATGAAAATAAAGAACAGACTAACACTGTCTTTCACCCAGCCTGAGCACAGATCTGGAGCCCAGGGGACAGACGCGACAGAAAGCTTTCCTCCTGAAGCACAGTGGCCACTGGGCTTTGGGGTGTGGGTTAGAAACTGGGCTGTCCAGCCTGGGCATTTTCCTATGTAGGGCACCTCTTTCCCATGGGAGAGCCGTGAGTCTGTCCTTCATTTGGAAGCCAGTGACTGAACTTGTCACGTCCAGGGCACCCCGAGGTCTGTCTCATACAGGAAGCAGTTTCTGCTTTATTTTGTTTTTGAGACAGGGTCTTGCTAGTTGGCCCAGGCTGGTTTTGAACCAGTGGGGATCCTCCTGCCTCAGCCTCCCGAGTGGGGTGACCAGCTCCCCAGGTTTGCCTGGAACTGTTCCCATCTGCACATTGAGACTCCATCAGCCCTGGTTAAACCGGAACCAGCTGGGTGTAGCGGTGCCCACCTGTGATCCCTGCGCTCTGGGAGGCTGAGGCAGGCGATTTTCAAGGTGGAGCCCAGCCTGGGAAATGTGGTGAGCTCTTTCTTCAAAATAAAAAATAAGGGGAAAAAGAGGGCTGAGTAAAAGGTGATGCTGGGAATTAGTTCAGTGTGAAGGCCCTGGGGTCACTCTCAGTACCCAGCCACCAAAAACACCCAGGACCCCATTGGCCAGGGGCTGGGTTGGCCTCTAGCTCTCCTGTAGCCCTGGCTAAGCATGCTCAGGTCACCTAGTGTGTGGAGACCCAGTGTGTTAGGGAAGTCTGGAGGAAGTTAGGTGACAGGTGACAGTGGGAGAGTTTGTGTTGGACAGGTGAGAGGAGAGGGGGGAGGGCAGCCCACAGGTGGGGCCCAAGAGTTCACCTGTCTGGGATATTTTTCTTCTAGTACAAGGAACTGATTGACCCCAGGACCTTTGCACTGAGTTACATTCCCAGTCACCACCCTTTTTTTTTTTTCATTTGGATAAGAGTCTTTCTAAATAGCCCAGCCTGGCCAGGCGTGGTGGCTCACACCTGTAATCCCAGTGTTAGGGAGGTTGAGGCAAAAGATTGTTGCAAGTTCAAGACCAGCCTGGGGCTGCAAAGTGAGACAAGGCCAGCCCGAAACGCATAGCGAGACCGTGTCTCAAAAATCAAAATAAATAAATAAAATTGCCCAGCCTGGGCTCCGACTTGCAAGTGTCCTCCCTCAGCCTCCCAAGTCGCTGCAATTCTCAAAAGTGTGCTGTGTGCCGCCCGGCCAGCCCTCAGGGTAACCTTGATGGGCAGCACGGTGTTTTTCCTGTTATTTCAAACTCCTGGGCTGCAGTGGATCTCCGGGTGTGAGGCCCTGACTTCCACCTACCAGGGCCAAAAGGAAAAAAAACCTCCTCCCTGACTGGCCCTGCTGCAGGACGTGCCCCTGCCCCGTGTGATCCGGTGACGGGCCAGCCCGGAAGGGCCCTCCAGGCTGATTTAGGAGGTTTTGGCCTAAAGGTGAACAGCGCCCCCTCGTGGGTGTCTGCGTTTCTGTTCTTCGCGGTGATCTTGCGGTGTGGTCCAGGCTGGGCCAGTTACCTGCAGAGCTGGACGGTTGTCCCTCTGGCTGAGCTCCCTTTCCCCTCTCGGGTGACCTCTTAGCTTGTCCCACCCCAGTCACCGCTGAACAGTCTGGGGGGTGGAGCCCGGGACCCCTGCACTGAGCTGTCTGCGGCCCTTTTTACTTTGACGGTTTGCCAAGTTCCCCAGACCGAGCTCCAGCTTGCAGTCTTCCTGCCTCAGCATCCCAGAGTGCTGGCGTGAGAGCCAGCCCCGGTTCCTGTAGCCGATTTCTTACGTGACACGTGACGGGGATAAAGTCTATCACCTGCTTTGCTCTTCCACCAGCTGAGGGTGGAGCTGGGGACCAGGCACAGGCCGGGCTCTGGGGACCCCCGCTATAGTGACCAGCGGCAGCTCAGGGTGTTCTGGGGTGGCAGGGGGGCAAGAGGGTGGCAGAATAAAGAAAAGACACAAAAGCAGGATCAGGTGGAGCCCTTGGTCTCCCGAAGGCAGAGAAGGAACCGCTCAGACACGGTAGCGAGGTCATGTATTCACTCACAAACTCCGAGGAGAGTGTCCATGTCAGCCCCGCTGCCTAGCAACTCGTTTGCCTGGTGGCCTGGGCCCTGCCTTCTGGGAGCTGGAGCAGCCTCTTTAGGTGGCTTGTTTTGGGCTCTCTCGTGTTTCCAGGGCTGGCCTTGCTTTAGCCCCACATGTGCTCAGTCTCCAGCTTCAAGGCCCCCCTACGTGGCCCTCTTTTTTGTTCTGCTGAGCACAGGATGGTGGCCAGTTGAAGCTGGAGGAGTGCGTTTGGAGAGCTCTGTAGAAGGCCTTTTTATTCACGAACCCTTTTCACTTCAAGCGCAGGGCAAGGTTTCGAAGTCCCTGTATTCTGCCATGGAAACCCCGTGCGGTGCGTTAATCGTAACAGTAGACAGCTGTCAGTGTGGCTGGCGGCTGGCAGAGCTGTTACCGATTCGAGTTTGTTTTATAACGCATTACTTTAGCACCGTTTTACACATTTTGTGGTTAAACTTTTCTGTTGGATGCTCAGCACCAAGTTAGGCTGAGAGCTGTGTTAAATACAGTCTGGTTTTGTGTTATCTATCAGGTGGGTTAAGTGCCCTCGGGAGCTGGCTTGGAACCGTGCACAGCACCTCCCAGCTCTTCGGCCAGTGTCAGCCGTCAGGAGAGTCACGGCCATCGCTTGACCAAGTCGCTTTCTGTGAACGCTTGGGAGACCTTGGCTCCCAGGCCTGCCCTGAGGGCCACCACACACCGATGGCCAGCTCCCTCTATGGCCTCACAGTCTTCCTGATCAGAAGATCAGGAGCTCACCGAGTGCAGGATGCCGCTGCAGAGGCTCTCTTGTGTCCTGGTCCTCAATGACCTCAGGGGGGCAGGGGCCAAAATGTCGCCTGTCCTCTTAGCCCATCTCTGTGTGCAGATTTTGGTCTCTAACCCTCAGCTGTTGGCCATCCAGAGGAAAAGATTGGTAATAGTCCAGCGCAGCAGAGGCAGGAAGCTTAACGTTGTCTTATCTAAACATCGAACATTTTAAAACATAAAATGAAGCTGTCCTTTTCCATGGATTTTGTCACTTTTGAATACCTGTCGAGTGTTAACAAATGGTTACATACGCTACACAGAAAATTAGAAATTAAAACCATATACACTACAGCATGTCAGTCATGATCACATTTGGTAACACACTTGAATTTTCATTTTGACATCAAATATCTCCCTTTAGTCAATCCTCCCTATCCAATACAGAAGCAGTTTTAACTAGCTTGTTGGCCTTCAGTGGGGTGTACATCTCCTGAGTTCCTGGGAAAGGCAGAGGTCTGAACCTGAGACAGAATGCTGCATGATAAACAATCCCTAGTTCCCGTTTTGGAAATCACAACACCTGCCGGCCACAAGGTTAATGACAATCTGTCATAGCCACAGGCGACTGTTTGTCTCAGAGAACCTTTCCATCAAAAACCTTATTGTGTTACTTCTTTTGACAATGAACAAAGTGAACATATTACAGTAATATATTTTTATAATTTTAGTTGGGGTGTCTCCCATAGGCTATGGAAATCACTGGGGTCTCCAATCAATGAACAAGAGCTGGTTAAATGTCACCAGGTGGCCACTTTCTTGTTCATCAGTTAAAGTCCTATCTGATAATCTCTCCCCACCCGAGGGGATTTTTGTTTCATCATCTTAATAATTTTTAATAACTTATGAAAAACTCAGTAACAACACTTAACATATTAATTTTGAACAAGAGAGACTCCCAAGTTATGATAAACAACAATGTACATTTACACAACCAATTTTAACATCATTTGGACTAACTGGGAACCAGGCAGAAGCATGCTTTTTAAATCTATTACTCAAATTAAACTTTGATTAAAAGATCCAAAAATGGGGCTGGGGATTTAGCTCAGCAGCATAAGCGCCTGCCTTGCAAGTGTGTGGTCGTGAGTTCAACCTGGTACCGATAAAATAAAATTTAAAAAAAATCCAAAAATGTAAAAAAAAAATACTAATAAAACGGAGAGAGAACTGTTGAGCTCAAATAAAAAGGAACAGCTGTTTACAGAAAGGACAAATGGACAAACATGGGCAAATGAGCTGCACAGGTTCAAACACACACAGAAACAAGCACACAGCTCGTCAGTGTCCGCAAGAACTCCCCGAGTTCCCCGGAACTGTTTCACACCCCTGTGTGGAATTAGCTCGCTTTTAGGCCCCTGTATTCTGGGGGGCTGAACACCTGTTCACCTCCAGCACCCCAGACTCTGCAAATGTGAAGATCACTAGCTCAGGGACCTCCAACAGCTGCTTAACAGACCTGACAAACAGACAGACAGCTACACGGCAGACTGACAAGCATCTTCTATTTTAGCCAAATGGAATTACACTAACTTTTTACAGTTGTAGAATTTGTAACGACAAATAGACTAGTTAGATTTTTAAAAATTATTTTACTAATCAGATTTGAGGTCAATTAGCAGAGATCCCTTGTAAAAGTTTATAAAGGACAAAATCTTTTCTGTGATTACCATATATTTTTGTCAGAGGACTTAGCATACAGTCCTACCACCTATTTAGACCTTTGGTTTTAGTTTTGGGCACCACCTCCTGAGTATCCTGGGGCCATCTCAGTATCTGAGTATCCTGAGAGTGTTGGCTCTGGCCTTGTCCTTTCTATGGGCTGAGGGGTGGTCTCTGAGGCATCAATGTCACCGGACCGAGCATCTGCTTCTTGACAGATGGAATCAACTCCTTCTCTGGATTTGGGTCCAGAATACAGCTGGACAGCACGCTCTGGCACCCAGATAGGCCATTTAGCATTTTCTGGAAAAACACAAGCGTATTCTTGACCCCAAATTAACCCTGAGCTGGGTTCCTTCCGTTGTCCAGTACGAAGACCCTTCCAAAGGACCCGTCCTAATCCTTTCTTTTATTTTTTTTTTACCTGATTAAACAGTCTTTCTGCTACTGTGGGTCCACCCTTAGTAGAATTTAAAAAGTTAATAGCATGGACTGCTGAGCGAAGTCTATTATGAGGTGTAAATCTGGCAAGGAAAGTCTCACATCTGCTTTTGCAGTTGAATCTTGAGCGTCGGGCGAGTGAGCTCAACAATTCCTCGGCCTTGAGGGTTCCGAGGGATTCTCATGACAAGGGAAACAAGGAAAGTGTTGCAGACTGTTTGGAAAGTAGAGCTGGTAGAAGCCGGGCAATCGTCAACCTTAAATGTCGCCAAGGGCACTGAAGGCGTCCACGCAGCGAGCAATGGCACAGGAGCAAAGGTAAACACCAAGACTGCGTCCCTGAAACGCGGGCCCAGCGCAGACAGCCAGCCCCAGGCTCGCTGGAGCCGCGTGCAAGGCGGAGGCGTTCTGAGGGGATGTGACGGGCTGGGGGGGCCGCAGGGACGCGGCCAGCGCTGTGGGCCCCTCGGTGGGAGGCCGCCGTAATGGGATGCGCACACAGGTGGCCGATCAAACGGGGCCTGGCGAGACCAAACGACACGGTGCAGCGTGTGACATGCGTGAAAGAGACCTTCTGGCCGGTGTGTCCAGTGGCGGCTTCCAGGTGGCGCATCGCACCGCAAACGCAAGCGCGGTCTGAAAAGGGTTAACTGCAGACGGATAATCTTGCAAGGCCCACACGACAGCGTGCAACTCAGTCTTTTGTGCAGAAGACAAACGCGGATCTTGTACTCAGTGAAAGCAGGCCACTGCACGACCTCCCCTGCCTGAAGATGACCCATCTGTGAAAACGCAGGGTCCTTTTCAAAAGGAAAGTGACACGAAGGTCACTTCATCAGTCGCACCTGCAGCGTCCATGCTTGTCGGTTGGTCCAGCCCTCAGGTTCCAAAGGCGAACCGGCCGCGCTCCCCATTGGCTGCCTTCTCAGCTGATGACAACTATGCCAGCCAATTATAATACAGAGAAAAATTCACCCGCTCTCCTCGCGCGGGCCCTTTCATCCTTTCCGCGCGTGCGCTAATTCCTCAGCCTGCTGTAGCTCCCCAATCCGACTCTAGGGGGCGCTCGAAGACTTGCTCTCCCAGTTCCCATAGTCAGCGCCCAGGACCTTTTTTTTTTTTTTTTTAAACAAAATTAATTAATGAGTAAAAAATGTTTTTTGAGGTACCGGGGGTCGAACTCACGACCTCCCGCTTGCCAGGCGCTTATGCTGCTGAGCTAAATCCCCGGCCCAATTAATTAGTTAATTAATTAATTTGTTTGAGACAAGGTCTCGCCATGTTGCCCAGGAGAAACTTTATTCAATGTGTAGCCCTAGCTGGCCTTGAACTCTCGGCTATTGTCCTGCCTCAGCTTCCCAAGCACTGAGCTCACAGGCATAAACCACCACGTCCAGCTCTCAGAACATTTTATAGTAGTGCTATTTGTGGTCATTTACATAAAACAGTTGGGGGACAGGGATTTAGCTCAGTGGCGTAAGCGCCTGCCTGGCAAGCGCGAGGTCGTGACTTCGATCCCCACTAACAAAAACTACATTTAAAAAACTGGTGCCTGTCCCATAGGAACCTCCCAAGAAGTCTGTGGTGCAGGTAACAACGAGAGAAATGGAGGCACAAAGTCGTTGGTTCCGTCTAACCCAGTTATTAAAGGGGCAGAGTTAGAACCAAATTATAAGCAAAAGCAATTTAGAGCCAAAGTATGTATTTCCCATGCTTGGAGGTTTCCCACACAATACTGGCTGCTTTTTCTGTCCCCCAATTTTAAAAGTAACACATGAGGGGCTGGGGGTTTAGCTCAGCGGCGTAAGCACCTGCCTTGCAAGCAGGCAGTCGTGAGTTCGATCCCTGGTACCGATAAAAAAGGAAAAAGACAAAAAAAAAAAAAAAAGTAACACATGCTCAATTTCAAAAATATTCAGAGAATATCAAAAAGTTTTTTTTTTTTTTTTTTTTTTGAAACAGGGTCTCACTATGCAGTTCAGGCTGGCCTGGAGCTCACTTTGTAGCCCAGGCTGGTCTCGAACTCACAATGATCCTCCTGCCTTCCGAGTGCCGGAACAATATCCTGTTTTTAAAAATAATTTTAAAAAATTAAATTAAAAAAATAAAATTATTAAAAAATAAAGTAAAAGTGGCTGATATCGACTGCAGAGGGTGAACTGATTCAGTCCTTCCCGAGTCCCCTTGGCCATTACAAGGTGACTGTGTGTGCCTCAGTCATTTTTGCTTGGGGATGGATGAACTGCCCACCAGGGAGTTTAGGGCCATTTGATGGTTCCATGCCCCCTGCACCCTGCAGCCCACACCCTCAGCCTGCCACTGTGAGCCACCAGGAGAGGTGTTCGTGATAGGACATCTGGCCTTTTACATTTGGGGAAACTGAGGCAAGGAGGGCCCCCCCATACCACGTCCTGCGGCCTGGCATTGGCAGTCCACCTCCCGATTCCCAGCCCAGTGCCCTTTCCCCAGCTCTGCCTCTTTTGCAACTATCTTGGGACAACGTCTGGGTCTCCTTGCTGCGTCTTGCATAAAGTTGAAGCATCCGGGCACTTCTACCTACTTTTCCTGTTTCATGTCCGCTCTGTGTCGGGGCTGCGTCCAGCCTGCCTTTCATTCCTCATGGGAGAAGACTGTTACATCTACTGGGAACCGAACTCAGGTTCGGCCCTCTTTTATTTTATTTATTTATTTTGAGACAGGATCTCTGTGTTGTTCAGGTTGGCCTTGAACTCCCAGCGATCCTCCTGCCTCGGCCTCCCAAGTGCTGGGATGACAGGCGTGCGCCACCACCCCCAGCCCCTCTTTTATTTTTGAGACAGGATCTTGCTAAAGCGCCCAGTCTGGGCTCAAACTTGGGATCGTCCTGCCTCAGCCTTCCAGCGTGCCAGGATTTCAGAAGGGAGCCACTGCCCCCAGTTTAACCTTCGTAGCCCCAGTGTGTCCACCCAAGCCCTTTCCAAGTGCTCTCTGGCTGCTTTAAGATCCAGACCACAGGGCCTGGGGCCGTACCTGGGGGCCACAAGCGGTCACTTCCTGGAAAGGAAAAATGAGAGCGCCAGCCCCTGAGTAGCACTGCAGGGCCCACTAGGACACGCGGCAGGTGGCTGACTTGCTGGAGGACACAGATGTGCGCAGGCGTCCTCGGAGGTGCGGGAGTGACGTCACGGCTTTTCCCCTTGGATGCCCGGATGCAGCTCAGCATCTGAGAATGCAAAGCAGCTCTGCCTTGAGTGCTACTCCCGCCGGTTTTGCTGGTGGGACAGCTGCAGGTGAGAAAGATCACCCTCGAGTGCACCCAGCTCCGGCGGGACAGAAGCCCAGGTCCTGTGTCCTGTGTGGGGTGCACACCTGTCATCCTGGCACTCTGGCAGGCTGAGGCAGGATGGCAAATTCAAACCCCGCCTGGGCAGTTTAGGGATTTAACAAGACTGCATCTCAAAAAATAAAAAAGGGATGGGGATGTAGGTTAACGCAAGGGCCCTGGGTACAATCCCCAGTGCCCATAATAAAACAAAAGCCAAAGCCATCCCCCAAAATAACCCCAAACCCAAACCTCAGAGTCACTGATGGTTAGAAACAACCGGCAGATTATGGGGTCAGTCTTCCCATCCTCCATTCCTTAGGTGCAGGCGACACGGTCCATTCTGTTTCGGAACATTTATTTTTTTGTAAATACTTACATCTAGGGGTGTCCTGTGCTATCTAGTTAGTAAAGCCCAGGGGCGGGGCGGGGGGCCCTGGTTAAGAGCTGACTGGTTAAGTTTGTGCATTCGGTCCTGGGTTCCATCCCCAGCACTGCAAAAGGCAGAAGTCGGGAACAGGGCCACCCACATACCTGCAGGAGGCTGAGGCAGGAGGACTGCAAGTTTGAACACAACCTAGGGAATTTGGCAACTCAGCAAGACCCTGCCTCAAAATAAAAAATAAACTAGGCATGGTGGCTCATACCTGTCATCCTAGCATTTGGGAGAGTGAGGCAAGAGGATTACCGTGAGTTCAAGGCCAGCCTGAACTACATGGGGAGACCCTGTCTCAAAAATAAAGTGCTGGGGATAGAGCTTAGTGTGAAACTCCCAAGTTCAATCTGCCTTACTGAACAAAAAGTAAAAACAAAACCCTCAGAAAACCCTGCATCGCTAGGCTGGGAACTTGAGGCCAGCCTGGAGTACTTAGCAAGATCTGTCTCAAAATAAGAAAATAAAAAAGGACCAGGGTTACATGTGTATTTGGGGCTGGGGGTTTAGCTCAGCGGCATAAGCACCTGCCTTGCAAGCAGGCAGTCGTGAGTTTGATCCCCGGTACCGATAAAAAAGGAAACACACACACACACACACACACACAAAAGGACCAGGGCACATCGGGAGGCTGAGGCAGGAGGACTGTTGCAAGTTTGAGACCAGCCTGGGCTACAAACTGAGCTCAAGGCCAGCCTGAACTGCATAGTGAGGCCCTGTCTCAAAAAAGACAAAAACAAAAAAAGCACCAGGGACTAGGGCACAGTGCTTGCCTGGCATTGCAGAGGCCCCACTATCCCCTGCCCCTCCCACAAGAAAAAAAGACCGGCTGATTTTTGTTGTGAGCCAAGGTCTTGCTATGTAGCTCAGGCTGGCCTGGAGTTCAATGTGAGCCTCCTGCCTCAGCCTCTCCACCGTTTTTTGTGTGAATTTTTTCAGTGACAGCCTTGTGCTCCTGTTCCAGGACTGGGCCCTGGTTTGGGAGCTCCCCGAGGCTGAGCAAGGACCCGCTTTTCTGCTCAGACCCGGGCTGACCACCGGGCCAGTGGGAGGTGGCGGTGTAGGGCACGTGGCAAATGAAACCACAGCAGCCAGGATGGTCGGTGAAAGCCTCGGTTTAATGGTGACAAGATTGAAGAACTGATTATCGATCGAGGGACCGACGGATCACGGATCGAGTGAGGGTGGGGAGCTGACGGGGCGGGCTTTGCCTGGCCAGGGCCCCGCTTCCGGGGAGGCTTTGGGGGCCAGTTGTGCTCAGGCCGGACCCGGGATGTCACCATGTGATGCCCGGCCGCAGCGAGCCGCCCTTCCTTCCCGGGACCATGGTTCAGCGTGTATAATACAGGGGCCAGGCTGCCCCGCCTTCCCCACTGGTCAGCTGGGGAAAGGCGCGCTGATGTCCCTTTTTGCCTTTGGAGAATAATTTACAAACCAACCTTACAGTATGTACAAAAAGGAAAACAAAACAACAACAACAAAAAACAAAAACAAAAAACAAGGGGAGAGAGAAAAGAAAAGGCCCCTTCGGGCTCAGCTGGGACAGAAACTTTGTTCTCTACAAAAATGAACCCTGTACAGCGGTTATGGGGTGAGGGCCGTCGGGGACAGACAGAGGGGGCTACAGTACCGTGTGCTCTGAGTTGGGGGGAAGGAGACGGGGCTAGGTCTCTGCCGGCCCGGCTGCGGGCCCAGATGGAGGGGCGCAGGACGGGCAGAGGTCGGGGTTCCTTCCTTCCCGCCGGTGCCCCATGGCTTGGAGAAGATGGCCTTCATCTGCCTGTCGTATTGCTCAGGGACTAGCTGGGGAGGGGAACCGGGCCCGGGCAGGGAAGGGGTGCCCCGATGGGGGATGTGAGTGTACACCATTATTGCTTCCTCCTAGGGCAGAGGTGGGCGGCCGGGTGGGAGTCGGGCAAGGTGGGGGTCAGGAGGACGCTGCTGTGGGGTGCAGGGGTGGGTGCCAGGGGTGGGGACTCTGGGCCTGGCTCCACTGTACCCAAGGTGCAGGTGGCAGCCACTGCCACCCGTCTCCTCTGGCCACTGGGGTCAAGGCAGAAACAAGAGGGGAAGCAGCAGGAATGGGGGGAGATAGGGGGACGTGTGCGCCTTTGCGCATGCGCCACTTTAGTCCCCCGCCTCCAATGCAAACTGAAAAATTCAAAGTGACCAGGGGGTGCCGGGGAGGGAGGTGGCAGGCCGCGGGGGTCAGACCTCCCTGCAGCTCAGGACTGATTCCGGTGGGCGGCCTGGCGACCGACCACCGCTCCTGGCATCCTCAAGCGAGCAGCTCCACCGACCCCCGATATGGCTGGGGTTGTGCAAACACGAGGCGGAAGACTTGGGGGGAGTGGGGGCGAGCGGCTGCCGCTGCGACCCCCTGGCCCGCCGGCCCTGCGCGCGATGGCTACTCCGGCTGGCGCTGGAGCTCCCCAAACCTTAGGAGGAAAGCCCGCAGCGAGGCCCCCATCTGTATTTGGGTCCAAATAAGGAAGCCCCGCGGCGGGAAGACAAGGCTGGACCTTGGGGGGTGGGGAGACTAGAGGGGTTTGGAGGTGTAAAGTGGGGAACCAGGAGTTGGGCCGTGGGGGTGTGTGTGTGTGTGCATCTACAGTTGCTGTGTTTCATCCTTTTTTTTTTTTTTTTTCTTATTTTTGTTCTTTTTCTAAAAATGTTACAATTAAAATTTAAAAAATAAAATCCGTTCTGGGACCTTGCCCCCTCGCTCCCCAACCCCCACCTCCAAAAAAAGGCCCCATGGGTATGGGCAGGGGGAAAGGGGAAAAAAAGAGAAAACCCCCCACTTTTCTGTTTTCTTTTTTCTCAAGAGGGCCAAGAGTCTTTGAGGCAGCGGAGGAGGTGGTCGGTAGGGAGCGAGGGTCATGGGTGTTGGGGTGACCGAGCTGTGGCTGCGGCTCAGGGAGGGTCCCCACCTGACTCCCACCCGCTGGGAACCGGGAGGATGGCTGGGTCCTCCCACGATGTCCCTGTGCAGGTGCAGCAAGCCCTCGTGGCAGCCTGATGGTCTCTTTGGGCCCCCACCTCGGCCGCCATGGAGGGGAGGCCCGGGGGGCCCGGGGACTCCTCTGGCGTGGACTGGGTCCTCAAGGCAGGCCGAAGGGGGCTTTCAAGAGACAGGTCACAGCTTCCAGCATCCACAGATTCCTCCTGCGCCATAGGGGGGACCACACACACCGAAGCCAAACCCCGTGGCAAATGCCCTGTCTCGGCCTCCTGGCCCATGACCTTGCCCAGCTCCTCAACCCTGAACGATCCCAGAGTTTTCATCGAATCCTGGGCTAGGCATGCCTCCTCCTCCTCCTCCTCCTCCAGCGTCAGCTCAAACTGGAACTTCTCAGGTGGGGCGCAGTGGCGGAGCCCGCTGGGCTCCTCCTCGGGCGGTGGTGACGGGCTTTGCCGGATGGCGCTATAGTACCAGTCCCGGTTCTCCTCCAGCGTGTCCAGGATGTCCTGTGCATCAGGGTGCACCAGGTCGGCCCAGGTCTCCCACAGAGGGTGAACGATGTAGTCGATGAAACCCACCTAAAGCAGAGGGGAGGAGGAGGTCTGAACATGTGGGGGGAGTGGGGCTGGGGGAAGGGGTTGTTTTGTAGGGGTGGCACCCTTGAATAGACCTCCTGGATGCCTGAATTCTAAGAGGCTGAGGCAGGAGGACTGCAAGCTCTAATCCCATCTAAGCAGCTTCCTGAGACCTTGTCTCAAAATAAACAGAAACCGCCAGGCACAGCAGGGCATGCCTGTAATCCCAGCATTTGCGAGGCTGAGGCATAAAGATCCCTATGGATTTGAGGCCAGCCCAGGCTACACAGTAAGTTCAAGGCCAGCATGGACAACATAACGAGCATTCATCTCTAAATAAATAAGCAAGCAAGCAAACTGAGGGTGCAGCTCCATGGCAGAACACACGAAAATCAATAAATAAATACATAGCTATGCTTCTGTATAAACATCAATGGAGGATTTGTTAGGAAAAAATCATGGCATATCAGAGACATTTATCATGGCATTTTTGCAACAAACAGAAGCTGGGAACTTCGCAGGAGGGTGCTGTGTGATACCTCTAATCATGTCCCCTTCTGGCCAAGGGGCAGAAACTGCTTTTCTTGTGGGAGGCAACACATCTAGCTCAAAACTACATTTCCCAGCAGGCTTTGCAACCAGACAGCGGCAATGGCCATGTGACTGACTAAGGCGGAAAGAGCCTGGAGGCGGCTGCTGCTGGCCAAAGCCCTCCCTCGCTGGAATGCAGCCAAATGGCAGGCTGGAGCTTTGCCCTCCTCTGTATGACCAGAAGAAGCACTCCGCACACACTTCTGGTGGCAAAGAAATAAGTATCATTTGTCTCCCAAGGTGCTTGTCAACAACCTGCTGTCGTAGTGCCAGATTCCTGATTTTTAGGCTTTAAGTGAGGAAAAACAATGCTTCATCTTACTCATGTCATTGTGAGTTTTTATTTGTTTTTGGAGACAGTGTCTCAATATGGAGTTTAGACTGGCTTTGACCTCTCTGTGTAGCTCAGATTGTCCTTAGCTCAGGGGGATCCTCCTGTCTCAGCCTCCCAAGTGCTGGGATTACCGCTGTGTGTGCCACCATGCCTGGCTTGTCACTTAATTTCTAACTGCTAAACATCTACCCGTCTGGGCAGGGGATATAACTTGGCGGCTGTCTGGCAAGTGTGAGGCCCTGAGTTCAATTCCTCATACCCCCCCCGCCCCCCGCAAAATATAAAATAAAAAATAAAACCCTACATGTCCATTAACAGGACAACTGAACAGCTATCCCCACTATACAGAAACAAAAAAAGATGAAACCTATGTGTAGTGAACTAAAAAAATGAACTAAGCCAGGCATGGTGGCTCACGCCTGTAATCCCAGCACTCAGAAGGCTGAGGTGGGAGGATCATTGTAAGTTCAAGACCAGCCTGGGCTACAAAGTAAGCTCAAGGCCAGCCTGAACTGCATAGCGAGACCCTGTCTCAAAAAAGACAAAAAATAAAAAGATGAACTAAATCTAAGTCACTGTTGGGAAGGAAAAGCAAACTGTAAAAGCAGATGTGTGAGCGCCAGGCTAGGGGGCACAGGCCTGTGACGCTAGGCCTCAGCAGGCCGCAGGGTAGCCTCGAGTTCAAGGCTGGCCTGAATTACACTGGAAGGCCCTGTCTCCAAAAACAAATCAGAAAGAAAAAATAAAAAGATAAATGAGCTGGTTAGGATGGCGCACACCTATCATCCCAGGACTCCGGGAGGCTGAAGCAGTTCAAATTTGGGGGATTCCAAATTTGAGCCCAGTGTGGATAAAGTTCATTGAGTGACACTCTCTCAAAAATATAGTCTCGGGGGCTGGAAATTTAGCTCAACAGCATAAGCACCTGCCTTGCAAGCAGGTGGTCGTGAGTTCGATCCCCGGTACCGATAAAAATGAACAAGACAAAAATAAATAAATAAATTCTCTAAATCAAATATAAAAAAGGGCTGGGGATGTGGGGATGTAGCTCGGTGCAAAGGCCTGGGTTCCATCTCAAGTGCCACTGTGGAGAGTAGCTAAGATCCCCAGGGCGCCTCCCATCATCTCCCGGGCCTCTTGCCTGTGACTTCTCCACGGAGGCTGTGTGCTTATCACACATGGGACTGATCTCCATGCCCCGCTCTCGTTCTCGGTCGCCTTGCTGGAAGAACTCGGCCATGATCCGGTCAGTCCACTGGCGGTACAGCTCCAGCGGCTTGGTGGGGTTACTGAGGTCTGCACAGTGTACCATGTTCCGAAGGACCTGCATGGGGTAGGGACATGGGGAAGCTTTAGACCTGGCCCTGTCCCAGCCTGGGGCCTCGGCCTGCAGGGGAGGAGAGGGAGAGGAGGAGAGGGAGAGGTGTGGGGAGACGGAAAAAGGAGGGACAGCCAGGTGTGCGCCTGTCATTCCAGCGCTCTGGAGGCTGAGGCAGGAGGATCTCCCGAGTTTGAGGCCACCCTGGACTACACAGCCAGGACAAGGTCAGTCTGCACTACAAAAGTGAGACTCCTGTCTCAAAGCAGGGAAAAAAAAAGAGGGCCAGGTGGGATGAAAGGGGAACAGACAGACGGGGAAGGCAGGAGGCAGGGGCTGAGGGGAGGAAAGGGAGAACTGAGAAGATGTGCGCTAATGTCGGATCGGGAGATGGCTGGAGGGGACAGGCTTGGCCCACGTGGAGACACGGACCGAGGAAGGGCAGCTACCCGGACTAAAGGGGGGGGCGACCACCTCCTAGTCCGGTGGGCAGCGGGCACCTGGATGCGGTCGGAGTAGTTGTCCAGCAAGAGAACTCCCGAGCTTGTCACCTTCTTGGTCTCCACCATAGTCTTCAGGTCAGCTAGGAGGGTCATGTGCTTGGACATGTCCGTGGCCAGCACCTGCGGGCAATGCGGTGTTACGGGGGCCACTGAAGCCTGCCGGCCTTCTGCTTGTAACTATCCGCGCCTGGCAGAATCTGCCAGTCCCCCCAGGTATCAGAAGTTCCCGGGGTTCGCACCCACCCCTGGCCAAACCCCGCCCACCATGTCGATGACCATCTTGCGCAGGCTCTGTCGCTGGCGCTTGCTGAGGTTCTGGAAGATGTCGCAGTTCTCTTCCTGCAGCAGCTTGAAGCCCACGGCCAGGTGGTGGTTCTCAAGCACCGACTCATCGTTGTACATGAGCGCCAGCTCCGAGTCTGCAACGGAGGACAGAGAAGTCAGAGGGAATGGAGCGCGCCACCACCCCGCCCAGCCCCGCCCCCAGCCGTGCTGGCCCCGCCCCCAGCGTGCAGGCCACGCCCCAGCCCACCTCCCGTCCCAGCTGCTGCTGAAGCCCCGCCCCCAACCTGCCTAGCCACGCCCTGAGGCCTGACAGTTGCACTCCCATTGGTCAAACTGTTGGAGCCCAGCAGGCTCCGCCTCTGACCCCGCCCCCAGCCCGCCTCCGGAGGAGGGGCGCTCACTTGTATTGATGAGGAACTGGTTGGAGACCCCAGGGTGGTCCACGTCATGGATGGCGGCTGCGAAGAGGGCTGCGAGAATCTCTAGGTCTGTGAATACCGCCTGGGTCAGAGACACAGAAATAGTATTAGAATGAAAGGGAGGACATGGCCAGGTGAGAGGGAGTTAGAGCCAGAGAGTCAGGAGTCTCGATGGCACCGAGATGGGGGACAGGTTAGGGTGGGGACCCAAGGAGGGACAGGGCTCACATCCAGGGCGGGCGTGGCCAGCAGTACGTGGGTGGACTGCAGCACGTCGGCCGCGTGCAGGCTGTTGTGGTAGGCCACGTCGGAGTGGTAGTGGTCCTCCAGCGTCAGCACGTATGTCACCATCGTGTCCACAGGGATGTGGAATTTCTTCAGCAAGTCCCGCTCCTGAGGGCCACAGGGGCAGAGCAGTGAGCCCGCTGCCCGGGAGTGCCCCACGCTGTGCCCCTCACAGCCGGCCCGTGCCCTGCTGCCCGCCTCACCTGGAATATCGTGTACATGATACAGCTCAGAGAGCGGCCTCCGGCATAATCAGACACACAGAAGATGTTCAGGCCCCATTTGCTCAAATTCTCCAGCTCCTGGTGGAGACGGGACAGAGGTCAGCACCCTTTTGCCCTGAACCCAGGACCTACGCAGTAAGCTACATTCCCTGGGCCTTTTCTTTTTCTTATGTTGGGACACGATCTTGCCGTTGTTAAGTCATCCAGGTTGGATGCGCACTGCAACCCTCCTGCCTCAGCCTCTGGCTGCTCTGTCCTGCACACTTGTTATCCACCGAGCACTTGCTTTCATCGGGCAGGTGAGGGGCCTGAGGCTTGGAGAAGTCATGTGGCTTCTTCAAGGTCCTGAGGTGGCTCACGGGGGCAAAGCACAGAGGGGCCCAGCTCAGCCTCTAAAGTAAACTGCTCCAGAGCCGGCACCCTGGATGGGGGCGGGGGCCTCACCTTCCACATCTCCCCAGACCCACAACAGCAAGGGCTCAATAAGCCCAGGGCAGCAGCGCCCTCTATAGGTGGCCAGGAAGCTCAGGTAAACAGTACCCCGAGGGTCCACTGTGTGCCCTGCCGCTGCAGTACCCCCACTTACTTGGGCCAGGAGCTCCTCCTGATCCGTCTTCACCCCGAAGCGTGGGATGCTGGCGTTGTTCAGGCCGCTGTTGTGCGACAGCCTCTTCACCCCCGTGATCTGGGACATGGGCTGCAAATGCGGCACTGGGGGTGGAAGCTGCTGGCAGGGCCTTTGTCGGGGTGCTTCTTGGGGCTCTCGGTCTTTCATCGTTGGTGACGGGATCTCCACTTCATTCTGTTTGTCTGCGCAAGTTTGGGGGGCAGGTATAAGCACCACTCCAGGGAGACTCCGCTGTCCCTGGGCTTCTTACTGTGTCCTGGGAAGACTCACCCAGAAGGGTGAACCCCACCTGAGAGGCGCACGGATGGGTGCTCTGGGGCTGGAAGCCAGAAGGGGCGCAGGAGTTCTGGTGGGAGGTGGTGGGGGTGAGCAGGGGGTCTGCGGCCAGCCCCGGGAGGCTGGGGACTGGCCCCTGGGCCACTGCCATGTTTGGCGGCGTGGTGTTGTGGGAAGCTAAGAACTGGGATGGGGCCAACTGGGGGGGCTGCTGGCTGGCCTGGATACTCAGGGGCTCTTCACAGCTGGGTGAGGTAACACCATGGTGACAACGGGGGCTGCTGGGAGAGGGTATGGCTGGCACGGGGGGGACAAGGGGGTCCTCTGGCTCCATGCCCCACCTCCCTTGGCACCACCCTACATGGCACCAGCCCCTAGAAGACTTTTTAGAGCTTTCAAGCCCAGCCAGGGCCACCCATTATGACTTGGGACCACTGGTCATGGACTGGGCCTATTTAGGGGGTTATCTGCATACCAAGCTGCCATTGGCTGAGTCCTCAGAACTCTGAGACACACCACACTCTTATTGGTGGGGTATTTGAAACTCTAGGTCCTTTTATTTACACTTGTGGGGGGGTGTGCACACCAGTGTGTGTGACAGAGAAAGAGGCCTGAATTTGGGGGTCTTTGGGAAATTTGGTGGTAAGTTGTGAGGGTGAGATTGTCCTGTGTGTTTATGGGGGTAACATTAATTTGAGGGCTTGGGTTCACAATTCTGGATCGGTTTGATCCTGAATTTAAGGATGTGGATGCATTTGAGGACACTCTACTGTATTTAGGCTTTCATGAGGTTAGGAAATTCTCCTACATTTGGGGAATCTCTCTCTCTCTCTCTCTTTTTTGGTACCGAGGATCAAACTCATGACCTCGAGCTTGTCAGGACAGGCACTTATGCCACTGAGCTAAACCCTGGGCCCTGGTGAATCTCTTACAGATTTTTTTTTTTTTTTTTGAGACAGAGTCTCACGATGTAGTACAGGTTGGTCTTGAATTCATGGTGATCCTCTTGTCTCAGCCTCTTGAGTGCTGAGATTATAGATATGCACCACCCCTGCCAACAGAGGCTTTTTTAAAGTTCAAGAATTCTATTTGAATGTGGGGCTGATGGAATCTGGAGTTTGAGTTCTGTTGGGGTTCCATGGAGTTTAGAGGGAGTTTCCAGCTTAGAGATATACTTGACTTTTTTTTTTTTTTTGTATTGTGGATCAAACACTGACCTATACCCTGAGCCCCCAAGACATTCCTAAAGGCGAGTTCCATAGAAGTTGGGGTCCCACAGAATTCAGGGGTCTCATGAGTGTGGGAGCTCTTCAGTGTGGTGGCTCTGCCTTTTGGGGAGCTAGGGGTAGGGAAGCACCCCAGCCAAGCATCCCCTCCCCTGCACTCACCGAGGAATGTCGTGGAAATGTACTCTGAGACCTGGTTTCCCGACCTGCTCATTTCTGACAGGTGTGTGAGCTCCCGGTTTAGCATCCTCTTGAACTAAGGGGAAGGAGCCAGGAAGAGAGGGATGAGGAGGGATCGTTGCTGCTGTGGGGTGCATGTGTGGGTCACCCCTTCCCAACAAACTCCTGAGGATCTCCAAAGTCCTCAGTCCTCCTGTCTCAGTTCAGAGCCCCTGGTGGACTGCTAGCAAGAGAGAGGTCAGCCCTTCCTCTTCTCCAGCTCTGGATGGGGGTCCCCAGGTTGGATGCAGAAATCAGGATCAGTGCCTGAAAAGAGGGACTCCCCTCTCCAACCTCCCCACCAAGGGAGAGCCAGAGGGGCACCTGTGGAAGGGAGGGGCTCTTGCCTAACAGGGAGCCAATGGGGTACCAGGAGAATCCCGTTGCCATGGTGATGGGAGTCTCCTTAGCAACTCCCCCTCCAACCAGCTGCTGAACTGGGGAAAGGGGGGCAAGCTGGAGGCCCCTTAACCCTTGCCTTCCCAGAGTCACCCCTGGCCTAGGGCTTGCCAGACATGAGCCCCAGTTCCTGAGAGTCCTGGCCTTCAGCCTCCAGCCCAGTTTAGGGGAAGGGACTCTAGCACCCAAGCTCTGGGGAAGAGACTGTCTGGCCAGGGCCTAAGGGAACAGTGGGCTGAGAAAAGCCGTTTGGCTACTCAGGGGAGGGGGAGGTGGCTCCCCTCCTGCGCCCCCAAACCCTAGGGACATGGACAGACACGCAGGAAAATGGGATGTACCCAGCGCTGGCCTTGGGGAGCCCTTCTGGCCCTCCCGTGCCACTTCACACAGGCCGATGCTGTGACATTGTGCACAGAGGAAAAGGACACTGGCTCCCTGCCCCCCGTCTGCCAAAGCCTCCCCAAAGCAGGAGCAGCTCTGTTCAGAGGCGGAAGGGACAGTGGCAGGAAGGGCGGTCCCTATGGGGACAGGGCGGCCACTTCTCCCAGTGCTGCCCAGGGGCCCTGGACACACGGACTGAACGCACACACGCACACACACACACCTCACACATGCCACAACTGCACACACAGTCAGGACCGTCTTGGTCCTACAGCATCACACAGCCCAGACACACAGATCCCAGGGACACAAACAACAGAGCAGTAGGTGACATTCAGGGTCACATGGCCCAGAAACATCAGGCAGCTTTGGCTCACAAACACGACCCGACACACAAAATCCCGGTCAGAGCCATGTGATCGCAGACAGGGCCACCCTGTGACCCAGACAGGACACGCGCGCGCACACACACACACACACACACACACAGAGTGGGGTCTCGGCACTGGCGCGCCCAGGAGGACCTAACCTCCCCAGGGGGCACATACCCCCAGCTGCCCGCCATCCCCGCCCAGCCCGGGCCACATACAGAGCCAGCCAGCCAGGGCTCCGCGTCCTGCCACACACGTGCACGTCTGCACAATCGAGCCCCCCACACCGTGGGCAGAGGGTCTCCTGTCCATCCTCCACCCTGTGCCCCTACCTGGTCCCACCAGCCCACCAGCCACGGCTTGGAGCAGGTCTCGCAGAAGAAATCGACCAGGGGCATCTTGGAGCCTTAGCCCCGCTCGGGGCTGCTGCGGGGAGAAGCTGGGCCGGGCCGGGCCAGGGTTCAGAGCCGCGGGGGAGGGGGTGCTGGGCAGATGAGGGGCCGTGGAAAGGGGAGCCGCGGAGGGGCCTGGGCCGGCCCAGCAGGGCTGGGGGCTCCCTTCCCCTCCGCGCTCCCGCTGGCAGCCCCGGTTACATGGCCCGCCAGCCCCCGGCCCCAATGGGCCCCCCAGCGGCAGAGGCTGGAGGTGGCGGGGGGCCCTCGCCCATGGGGGTTGCGGGATGAGGGTCCCGGGAGGAGGCTTGGAGGCTCGGGGCTCCGTGCGTGCCCCGTGTGTGCGTGTGCACTGCAGCACTAGCAGGCTGCGTGCGAAGTCAGGTGGTGTGTGGGGGGGCGTTAAAGGGGCATCAGAGCCCGAGGGGCGGGAGCGTGGGAGACCCCATAACTCCCCGCTACCCTGAGGATGCATCCGGTCCTTGGACACATCCAGATGCAGAAGCACACACTGGACACCAGACACACACACACACACACACACACACACCCCAGGCCACCAACACACACGCCCAGGTTCTTTACACTTGAACACCCAGGGGACACACTGACACCCAAATGCTTTCCGTGCCACACTTAAGGGCACACACAGGCACACGCGCACACCCACAACAGAAACAACCACAACTCTAAGGTCTAGCGCACAGTTAGGGATCCAGCTGAGCACAGAGACAAAGATGTCTCAGATATACCCCTTCCACGAACACTGGCCAGGCACACACTAGACGCACCCGTGGACACGTACTTCAAACACAAATGCCCCTTTGCCCTTGGACACAAATGTACCCTGGCAAACCAGTCAGGAAATATTCATCCCGACCCACAGATGCACGTGCGCACACACGTGCACAGCACGGGAACAACTGTGCACCCCCATCCTGGGCACAGTCACACTCAGTTGCTTGACCCACCCTCGGGGACACAATCACTTTCACACTCGCAGTTTCCCAGACAAGTCTCCGCCTACAGATATATGCACTCCCCAACAAAGACGCCGCCACCGGCACACTCATTTCCGGATAGGCACCCGCCCACAAAGGCTGCCACCGCGATGCAGAACTCCAGGAAGCGTCATTCATGCTGTCTGCTCTCTGAACGGTGCCCCTTGGAGTTGTGCAGTGCACACCATGCACAGCTGTCCATGGGAACCTTGTTGGCCTTTCTAGGAGCAATGCAAACGCATGCACAGTCACGAAGACTTAAGGGATACAAATTCGGATTCGCACCTGGACCAACTTCCACCTGCAGAGACACACATCTTACAGGCAACACCCTGTACACACAACATACACAACCCCTCACGACCACTCGTGCACACCTGCTCGCACCATCCCACAGCTCCCACTCCAAACCTAGCCCTGCAAATCAAGAGATAACAAATGAACAGTCGTACAGATCCAAAACCACAGATACACACCCGCAGCTCACACGAATGCACAACAGCCCCAGAGTCACATATATGCCCAGAGGCACATCAGACTCTACCAGCCCTGAGACAAAGCCAGAATCTGCTGGAGGGTTAAGTCTTCAAATTGTGGCCCGAGGGTTGACCTGGCCCCGGGGCTGTGCCCACTTCCCTGGCCCTACACACATCAGCCTGGCCTGAGATTGATTCTATACATACAACCCACCCCTAAGGGCTGCCTCTCCCCTCACAGACCACACCAAAGAATTGGCCCTGCCCACCTCCTCGGGGCCCAGTGCTTGGCTCCACCCACATTGGCCTTTGGTCCAATTCGATAGGTCCTACCCAGGAACTGATCCCGCCCACAGAGTGGCTCTGCCAATAGACTCTCCCTACCAGCTCTATCAAGGAATTGTCCCACTTACTGAGGAGTTGGCCCCACCTACCAGCCCCACACAGGATTGGTTTCACCAGCAGGCCCCGCCCACTTTTGGCCTTGAGTCCTGTTCCTTAGGCATTACCCAGTAATTGACCTCACCCAGCGAAATTCTTCCCAAACACCCCATAGTGGTTGATCCCATCACCGGAAGTCCCACCCACCACCCCGCTTCATGGTTAGCCCATCGTAATCCCCACCCACCACCCCTGCCGCGGTTGGCCTATAGGAACCACGCCCACCGGCCACGCCCACACACCTTGTGTGATGCCATCTCGCTGACAGAGCGGTAGGTCTGCATAGTCTCCAACTGCTCCAGGCACCAGTCCAGCTCCTCCAGGGTCTCCCGGGCCAGTTGCTGACACGTCTCTTCTGGGGAAGGGGTGGTGAGGGTGGTGTCCGAGAGGGTCCCACGGACCTCAGCCCGCCAGGTGAATGAGGTGCGGGGGGAAGGGGTGACAGTCCCCCAGCCGAGGGACTCCAGAGATAGTAAATCATGCCTTTCCCATCCCCAGGCTGAGCTACCTGACAGTGTGGCCTTGCAGACGGGGGTGGGGCCTCCCAGTGGGGACCGCCTGAAAAGAAATGGGGCTCCCATGTCACACTGCCAGCAGTGTGCCACCCTACCCCAGACCCCAGCCTCTGGTGCAGTGTCCCCTGCATGCAGTCACGTGCTCTGCCTGCAGCCTGCCAATCAGCCGCTCCGAGAACCCATTTTACAGATGGGAAAAGTGAGGCCCAAGGAAGTAACACTGGCTTTTTGGAGCTAAGCAGCAAGACCACATCTGGAGTTTCCAAATGCTCTTGTTGACTGACTACTCTGCCAAACTTCTCCAACTTGCTAGGATGCCCCTGTCTGCCTCAAAACAAGAAGCAATCCTATTTACTGAGCACTTACTATGTGCAGGGTGAAATGCTTTTTATGCCATCTCTGGGGCTCCTCAGAGCTATCAAACAGAGATATGGCTAAGATTCCCATTTTACGGAAAGGAAACAGGGACCACGGGTGCTACAGGCCCAGCACACTGGTGGCCTGGGGCTGGGGCTAGGGCTAGGGCCTCCCTACCTAGCAACCAGACCCTTATGTCTCTGTATTCAAAGCGCCTATGTTTTAGGCCCTTCAACTGCCGTGGTTTCTGGAACAGAGGGTCAGAGAGGCCAAGGGCCTGCTGGAGGTCACACAGTGGCTGAACCCTTAATCTGCTATGCCTTCCCCTCGTGATCACAGACACTGAGTCCCAGCCTCAACTTACTTGTGACTGGGAATGGGCACATTGGTCAGGAGCGAGAAGTTGCTTCGGACGCTGCGGAGACTGGCCAGCACCTGGGGTGGGTGGGTGGCAGTAAGGACGGGAGAAGGGGAGGGCCTGAGTCGATTCCCTCCTGAGTCACCTGGGGCGGGGTCTCACCTGGGCGAAGGGCGTTACAATGAGGTCCTCCGCGTGCCTGCAATCAAGGATGGTGGCCGGTCAGGGACCCATGGCTCTGTGGGGGAGGGGCGGGACAGGCTACTTACACTGCTGGGTGCCAGGGGTGATCCTGACAGAAAAGGGGCAGCAGGGGCTGCAGGGCCTAAGGTTGGCCCCTGGAGGAGGGCTGGGACCTAGGCCATCCATCTAGAGGAGGCTGAGGCAGGAGGATTGCAAGTTCAAGCCCAGTCTGGACAATTTAGTGAGCTTGTGCCTCGGAATCAAATCACTGCAGCTCGCTGGCAGAGCACTTGCCTAGCTGGGGTGACACGGGCGGATGGGCCGCCTGGCCCTTGACTGGGGAACAGAGGCATGGAAGGTGAGCGGGTGGGCAGCTCGTGCTGGGACCAGGCTTGGGGTGAGGAGAGGTTTGCTCACGCCTCGCTGGTGACCGATGAGTTGCGGGACATGGTCTTGGGGGACATGTCGTAGTCGCTGTCGGAGCGATAGAGGAAGGACTCCCGGCGCTGGCTGGTGGCTGCCCCGGCGTGCAGCACCAGGCCCGGGCTCGCCTGCGAGTCCAGGGCGCTGCGGCCGGGGGACGGCGTCGGCCCATTTTCTGCCTCGAAGCTGCAGGGGGAGAGGCGGGCGGAGTGATCAGGTGGAGACGGAGGCACAAGCCTGTCCTCCCAGCCCTCGGGAGCACAGCCCTGGCCCCGCCCTTGCTCTGCAGCTCAGATGTGCCTGGCTGCCGGAACCCACCCAAATCCGTCGCTGTCACCCTCTCTCACCCCTGGCCGGGCAGAGGGGACCCATCTATGTAGGCCCCTGTGCTGTTTTTATGGCGTCTATTCCCCCCAGCGCCACCAGAGGGCGCCACGGACACCAGTCAGATGGCATCTCCTGCAGCTCAGCGCCTTCTCTGGCTCCCACCTCACCCAGGACAAAAGCCAGGCTCCCCATTTCTGTGTCCTCCAGTTGCTCTCTGAATATTCCCGACGTAGTCTGCCTCAGCCCCCTTATCCAGTCTGTTCCTCCTCCCCAGATTCCCAATGGCCTTCCTTTCTAAGAGCCTCAGCTCAAGCATCAGGGAAGCTGCCCTACACACGTCAAATTCCAGCCCATAACCGGGTGTGGCGACGCACGCCTACTGTAACGCCCCGATAGGGAGGCTGAGGCAGGAGGATCTCAAGTTCCAGGCCAGCATGGGCAAGATCCCATACAGGTCACCACGTAGTTTAGGGCTGCCTTGAACTCACAGCAACCCTCCTGCCTCAGCCTCCCAAGTGCTGGGATGACAGGTGTGTGCCGCCATGCCTGGCTCCTGTCTCAGAATTGAAAACACAGGAAAGTGTAGCCCAGTGGTGAGCACACGCCTAGCATGCCTGAGGCCCTGGGTTTCATACCTAGTACTACGAGAAAACTCGAAAGACAAAAAACATACTATTTCCATGATACTAGTCTGCGTTCCATTCATCTTGCTTACTGTCTACCCTCCTTCCTTATACTAAACTACAGAGGAAAGACTCTTTGATTTTTTGGAGACAGAGTCTTACTGTGTAGCTCAGGCTGGTCTCAAATTCAAGGTGATCCTCCTGCCTCAGCCTCCTGAGCGCTGGGACGACATGAATGGCACCACACCCAGCCCAGGAATGACGTTTTGGTTTCTTCTGAGTGTGGCCCGGGGCACGAACCTGTGCCTCTGTGCCTGCTAAGCAAGCAGGCACCCTATCACTGAGCTATATTCTCAGCCCTAAATTCTTCTTTACAAAGAGAGGAGCGTGACCCAGTTGCCCCGAGACAGCTGCCCAAAAAAGAAATACAAGAGTACAGAAAACATCTGTTGTAGTCAGGGGCTGTGCGGAGAACAATTAGACTCAGGACACAGAGTTTATAACATTGTTTATGATCCTCACCGAGAGTTTACAGAACGCAGCCCAGGAAATCTATCCACAACACTAAAGACACAGAATATTCAGCCAAGGGCCTGGATCCCACGGCGATGTGCCACATGAGTCCAGAAGATAACCCAGAGCTCAGGACAATGCCTCCCACGAGTCCAACTGATGGTCCAGAGCCCACAAGGACTCACGCCAGTCTCTTACGGATCCGTGCCGGGAAGGCCCAAAGGTCAGCGGTGGGAGCCAGAAAGTCCATGCCAGCGGGGTGAAGGAGCTGTGCTGGTGGATGAGGTTTCTACGCTAGAGCCGAGAAGTTACACTCACAACAAAGACCAGGGCTGTCCTGAAGGCACCACAGCCATCCTCAGCGACACGCAGGCCCCGAGATCCTCCGACAGTAAGCACAGCTGAGTACCTGCCAGGAAGCAGCGTGACAGCACAGCGCACACGTCCTCCCCTCGGGAGCCAGGAGGCGATGCTCAACGTAAAGACTGGAGCTCCCCAAAGAGAACCACAGCCACTCTCACCAACAAGGGCCCCAGCTCCTCCGATGACAACGGTCGAACTCATACTGGGGAAGCCAGCGTGACGAGCTCCTCCAGGAGAACCAGCAGCTCAAACAGCCACACTTAGAGAAACCCACAAGGCCTGGCTCTTCTCCACGGCTCCGCTTATGCTGGCAGCCTCCGAGGTGGGCCATCTACACTCAGCACCAGGCTGATTGAATTCCGCTGGCGTTAAGCTGACCACCAGTTTGTTTTTTTTTTTTTTTTTTTTTGCTTGCAAGGCTGCTGAGCTAAATCCCCAGCCCCTGACCACCAGTTTTTAATCCAACACATCATCGTTTTTTGGGAACTGCAAATTAAAACTTAGGGGGCTGAGGCAGTGCTAGCCCAGCATACAGGAGGCCCGAGTTCAATTCAGAGCACCGTAAAGAGTCCTGAAAGAAATCAAAGACAAGCTAGGTGGGGTGGCACACGCTAGCACTTGGGAGGGTCCCAGCAACTCTGAGAAAGCCTGGGTTTCACGGTGAGCTCAAGGCCAGCCTGGAATATACAGCCAGACCCCGTCTCAAACAGACAGTGCAGCAGCCCTTAGTGAATTCACTCTGGCAGGCCCATGAGGACCAAAAGCCACAAGAATCAAACCCGCTGTCCTGGTCAGAGGGGCCGTGAGTCAGGCATCGGCGCAGCACGTTTGTGCTTGCACTTCAAGTTCAAAGCAAACGACGGACCCTGGGACCACAGGTGCACACCCACATGCGCTGAATACTAAATCCACGCATCCGCAAGGCACCCCGGCAGTCCACTCCCAGGGCGGGACCCTGTTACGACAGTCACGTCAGCCCCAGCGATTTAGAGACCGCGTCCCCTCAACCCAACGTTTTCTTTTGAAAATAGGAAACCATTTGAAAACTCACACGGACTACCAAAAGGACGGAAGTTGCCAAAACAACCTTGAAAAACATATTCTGAAACAAAAAAGAACCAAGTTGGAGGACTCCGCTTCCTGATTGAAAACTTCCCCCAAAGTGACAGTAATCAGAATGGTATGGCACTGGCACCAAAATCAACAGCATAGGGGGCTGGGGATTTAGCTCAGCGGCATGAGCACCTGCCTTGCAAGCACGCAGTGGTGAGTTCGATCCCTGGTACCAAAAAAAAAAAAAAAAAAAAAACCCAAAATCAGCAGCATAGAAAAAGGCCCAGAAACACTCTTGCGTGGGCAGCAAGAGTGTCCATCATGGCACCGGGTTCGAGGCCAGCCTGGCCTATACAGCCTGATTCTGTCTCCAGACCCACACACTAAGTTGGGGCTCCATCAGCCACATCTGCATCCTTTGTGCATGATACCAAGTGTTTCGAATTCCTTTCAGATTTTGGAAGCTCTGCACACACAGCATGACACATCTCGGTGCTGGAACCCAAGTGTAGACATGAAGCTCACCTGTGCCCCAGGTGCACCTCCCCCATTACCCAGAGGCCACTTCCGCAGTATTCTTTTTGATTCAGTTTTTGAGACAGGGTCTCACTATGCAGCTCAGGTTGGCCTGGAATGCCTGCCGATCCTCCTGCCTCAGCCTCCCGAGTGTTTGCACTGGGCATGCACCACCACGCCTGGCTCACACAGTATCTCTTATGTGAAATTTTTTGCCTGTAGCCTATGAGAACTTTGGATTTTGGAGCCTTTCAAATTTTGGGTTTTTTGATTAGGGAGGCTCAAGCTGTAATAATGAGACATTTCTTGATCGACTGATTGATTGTGTCTGTCTGTGTGTCTGCCTGTCTGTCTGTCTGCAGTGCCCGGGTGGAACCCAGAGCCCTCCCACTAAGCTCTGTCCCCAGCCACTTTTTTGCATTTCTCACTCTGAGATTACTAAGTTGCCTGCACTTAGCTTGAACTTGTTAGTTTTCTGCCTCAGCCTCCCGAGGTGCTGAGATTACAGGCGTGGGCCGAGGCATCTGGCTGGGACACTTCTTGCTGTGTGTCTGCCGATATCAACATGCTCTGTACGCGGTGACCCATTTATACTGCCATAAGTCATGACTTTGGGTTGAGACAGGATCTCACCCTGTAGCCCAGCCTGGTCTTGAACCCCAGGAGATCCTCCTGCCTCAGCCTCCTGGGTGTTGAGATAATAGGTGTGCAGCACCATGAAGTGGGCCTGGCTAGCATTCTGCTCACTAAAGAAACTGAGGCAGGGAGGGGCGGTGACCTCACTGCGTGAGGGGACTTTGTCCCCCAGGCTGGCGCTGCACATCCATAGGGGATCCCACCCCCACTCCAGACAGGAACAGAGCCATGGAGCAGGACAGCCAGCCCCTGGGGGTGCTCGGCCTCCTGGTGACAGAGATACCTCCCCGGGGACCCAGCTCACGTCAGCAGGAGCCTGCCAGGTACCTGGACGTAAAGAGCATACTCCTGGGGCAAGGCTGTTTGTGCAGGGGGGAGGGGTGTCCCCTGGGCCGTGAGGGGACAGAACAGGGACACAGCCACCTTGGAATTAAACTCCAGGGTTCCGGCCTGCAACTCCTGTCCCCAGAGCCACAAGCCACACTCGAGGTGACCGAAAGACTCACACCGAGCCCTACTGGACTCCCCTTCCCCGGCAGGCTGACCACTTGGTGGCACCCCGCATGGCACTGCCACCTGCCTCCACGAATGTGGGGCCACCTTAGGCCTGCCCACACAGGCTCTAGGGACATCAAATAAAGCTCTGGAGGGTGACAGACAAAAAAAAATTACAGTAAAACTGGATGTGGACAGATGCTACCGAATGTCACTGCCAAGCCCTGGGCTCTACCTGCATACACTGGTTTTTGTTTTTTTTTTTGAGCCCAGGCTTGTGTCCACTCTCCTGCTTCAGCCTCCTGTGTGCTACAATTATAGGCCGGCACTACCACAGCCAGCCTGGGTACATTTAAAAGCCCCATTTTCCTGACAATAAAACTGAGGCCCGGAAAGAATGAATAACTTTGTTTAGGAGGAGTATGTGGCCTTGAAGCAGAGCTGCCAGGCTACCTTGGTGTACAGGAGCTGGGGACTGTCCCCCAGGGCATAAAGAGGAGCAGGGCTGGGTCCCACCTCCTCCAGCCACCTCTAGGGAAAGGCCTTGTCACTTTGTGAAGGTCACACAGAGGCTGACAGAGGGCACTGGTGCGTGTCTGCCAGGCGGGCATGTGGTGCCAGGTGACAGCTGTTTGTGGGGGTCCAGGGGAGGGAGCGGATGTGGTGGTGCACACGGGTAATCCCAGCACTCAGGAGGCTGAGACAGGAGGATATCTTGAGTTCAAGGTCAGCCTGGGCTACATAATAAGATTCTTGCCTCACAAAACCAAAAAAAAGAGGGGAAGATCTCCGTGCTCACGGTGCCTCCCCAAACATGTTTCCAAGGCAGGGTGGCCACTTGTGGTACACCAGGCCTGGACGGTCCCTGCTTGAAGTGGGTACAAGCTGCACCCCGTGTCTGCCGGGTACAGGTGTGTCTTGGTGCCGTCCCCTGGGGGTCAGGGATCTCGGTGTTTTGAGCCTGTGTCACCCACGGGCTGGAGTGGCTGTGATCCATGTGTCACCTGCATGTGGCCATGGCTCACTTGCGGGTCCTCCCAGTCCCCTGAGAAGCCACGACCCTCACACCTAGAACAGCAAACACTCAGGGACCCCCAGAGCCCTTGGGTGGGTGTGACCGCGGCGAGAGCCCCCGTGTATGTCGCAGCTATCCGTTGGGGTTCCTGTAGGGTGGCAAGCTCATTGCTGTAAGATTCTGGGCACTCAAAGGCCGCTTCCAGGCCCAGCTCTGCCCTGCAGGCAGCCAGGCACCCCGGAGCCCCGCCCCCAGCGCAGCCCCAGCTTAGTTTTCAGCCCGGCAGCCCCAGCCGGGGGGTGCGGGGAGAGTGTCCAGCCGGAGCCAGAGCCAGGCCTCCGGGACCTGGCCCCCCGCCAGCGGCCTGGGAGCCGACGCCAGGTGACGCTGGACACCCGCGTCGGCAGCCAGCGTCGGTGCCAGCAGCCGGGGCTGAGGGGCGCAGGGCGGGTGCAGGGATCCCGGGAACGGCCCAGGCCCCGGACCGGCTTTGGGGGCGGGGGTGCCCCGCAGGAAGCCGTCGGCGCCTTTAGGGCCAGGGAGGGGGTGGGGTCCCCTCCCCCGCGGCACGGCCGGCGCCCTGTTTTCCAAGGAGGGGCCTGGCGGCGGGCCACCCACCTGACGGATCTGCCCCGCGGGTGTCGCCGAGCGTCCTCACCGCCGGAGGAGAAGAAGGTCGGGGAGCAGGGGCCCGGGGTCAGGACCAGGGCGGCGGGCCGGGGTCGGGCCCGGGGCGCTGCGCTGGGGCGCATGGGGGTAGCCCGGCGCCGTCGGGGCGCGCATGGGGACGGCTGCCCGGTTATGGCGCGCGCCGCCGGCCGCGGCCCGAGGTGTCGGTGACAGCCGCAGGCGCCGCCTCCGCCCGCCCGCCCGCCCGCCCCGCCCCGCGGGCCCCTCCGGGACGCCGCCGGCAGCCGGTCCCCAGCCAGGAGCGCGCGCCACCGCGCACACAGCGCCACTCCCCGCGCCGGCTCTCACTTCCCGCCTGCGCCCCCAACCCCGCCCCCGGCCTGGGACACCCGGGCCCGTGTCCCCGCCCCCGGCCTGACGTCCAGCTGTGGCTGGCTGCAGGTCTCCGAGGCCGCGCACTCCCCGGGGCACAGGGCTCACTGCAGCCTGCACAGGGCAGGGAAGGTGGGCAGAGCCGGGGACAAGCCGCACGCGGTGGCGCACACCTGTCAGCCCAGGTATCATCCCCTGACACACACACAGACACCGCAGAGCTGAGCTCAAGCTGGTCGTCCCAGCACTAGGGAGGCTGAGACAGGAGGACCCCCTCCAGTTTGAGGCCAGCCTGAGCCACAGGGCCAGACCCTGTCTCACAAAGACCAACCAACGGAACAACAAAACTACAGAAATCCCACAGCAAACCCCCAAACCCCAAGCTCACTGTTAAGAGGCAGAACTGGAGACAAAACCTCAGCACAAACCCAGGAGAGCCACACACTTCCTCCTCCCGCTGGGGACCTCCTGGGGTCCCCCGCGGTCTGGCCCCTCCTCCTCCTGCCCACCCCTTCCTCAAGGCCAGGCTGGGTCCTGGGGCGTCCAGCAGTTCCTTCCTTTCAATCTGTGCTCCAAAGCCGTGGCGCAGGGAGCAGAGTGACCGAGGCTCTGGAGAGGCCCCAGTGCCAGCCGTCACTTACCCCTTTCGTGACCGCGAGAGCTGGACACCGAGAAGCCAGGCCGGATGTGGCCTCCAGGCCTGTACCCCAGGCTTCCTGTCCCCGCAGCCCACCGCACGCTGGCCGGGCAGGGGACTTCCACTGGCCCTCTGTGCTCGTGCGCGGGGCTCCCCCACCCGGGGAAGCGGCCGGCCAGTGTCAGGACGCTGGACAAAGAGCCCTAGAACTGAACACGTGTGTGTGTGTGTGTGTGTGTGTGTGTGTGTGTCGAGGGTCACCGGGCGTGCAGGGCCGGCTCCCGCACCCAGCAGGCCTGCAGCCTGAGCCTGCACAGGAAGTGGGAGGGTCCTGGCGTTTATTGAGCGCCTACTGCATACCCTATCAGATGTCTCCACGGCAACCCGGGCCGGGATGATTCTTATCTCTGCTTGCGCGGCGGAAAAGGAAAAGCGAGGTCGGGGAGCGCGCCGAACCCGCAGGGCCCCTCTTCCTGCTCCCCGGACCCCACGCGCACCAAGTGGCCCGCGGGGGCCTCGAACCCGCGGCCCTGCGCGCGCACTCACCCGGGTCCCGCCTGGCGACCCGGATCCTGGAGGCCGCGGAGCAGCCGGAGGCGCCTGCGGAGAGTCGGGGAGGCGCCGGCGAAGAACACGGGCGAGGCGGGCGGCGACCGCGGGCGGCGGGGCGCGCGGCGGGCCGGGGGCTCGGGCAGGAAGGTGTCGTCCTCGGAGGCCGCCGGCTGCAGCTCGGGGATGCGGCCCAGCCCCAGCGGCCGCCGCCTCGCCATGGCCCGGGCCGTCCCGCCTCGGCCCTTCCGGCTTCCCGAGGTGCCGCCCCGGGGCGGGGCGCGGGGACGGGGGGCCCCCACACCGCGGCCGGCTCCCCGCAGACCCGGCGCCGCCCCCCGCGCTCTGACCACCCCGCCGGCGCCGGAAGCGGCTCCTCAAACCCCAGCCGACGCCCCTCAATCTGGGGGTGCGCCCACAAACCCCTGTGATGTGGATGGGCTTCCAGCCTCGGAGGCCGCCCGCGTCTCCCCAGCCCTGCGCGGCCGCCCCTGAAGCAGCCTCCAGATCCCGCGGTTACCCCGCGAGTCGCAGATGTGCTTTGAGGTGCACCGTCAGAGCTCCCCAAGTCTCCCCATCTTCCCAGCCGGATGCTCACTGCTTCTGAGACACCTTCAGAAACCCAGGGGTGCCGGGCGCAGCGGCCCGAGCTGAGGCCGGAGGCTCACCATGAGGTCCACTTGTGGGCACTCTGGACTCAAAGGAAAAAGCAAACAAACCAACCAAACCCCAAACCTGAACCCCCGGAAACCTCCAATGTACCACCCACCCCGCCTTCCATGGCAGACCCAGCCACACAAACAGATGGGGACATTCTAGGGTCCCAGTGAAGATTCTCTGTGCCCTGCCAAGGTACAACTTGCCTTGGCTACCTGCTGGCTCCAGTGTCCCCGGGCCTAGAGTTAGGTGGCCTGGGTTTGAGTCTGGTCTCTGGCGCTTTTGGTCCTTTTGAGCAAATCATTTCATTTTGCCGGGCCTCAGTTTTTCCAGCTGTGGAATGGGTACAATAAAAACACCTCGCTCACAGAGGCGCACAAGGCTGAGTGGTATCTCGGTGTGGTCACCCTCACCCTTTCAGTGTCCGCTGTCATCTGTTTGACAGTGCATTTTTTTTTCTTTCGACTCATCTCACTGTGTCGTTCAGGCTGTGGTGATCCTCCTGCTTCAGCCTTCCAAGTACTGGGCTGACAGGTGTGCCCCTCCAGGCCCAGCTCCCCATGAAGTGTTAATATCTGTGTGAGCCGTGTGGACAGAACTGGTTCTCTAGCACTATTGTGGCTTCCAGCAGCAAGGCAAAGTGCAAGAAAGAAAAAAATGTGTAGGAACTCATTTTTTTTTTTTTTTTGCCTAAACAATACAGTGTAGGGCCAGGGATCTAGCTGAGTGGCATAAGCACCTGCCTGGCAAGTGCAAGGTCGTGAGTTCAGTCCCCGGTACCAAAACAACCAAATAGACCACACTTCAGTGTAATAATATGTACACAGTGTGGGTATCATGGGAGGTGTTTTAAGTCACCTAGAGGTGACCCTAGGCAGCAGGCGATAGGCATGAGCTCTATACAAACACTGTGCCGTCTTCTGTAAGAAGCTGAGAACTCAAGCACGATGGCACAGGCCTGTCACCCCAGCACTCAGGAGGCTGAGGCAGGAGGGTTGCCACAAGTTCAAGGCCAGACCCTAACCTGCCCTCAAAAACAAACACAAAACAGGAGAAGAAGGAAAGAACTTGAGCATTCACAGGTTCTGCTCTGTGGAGTCCCAGAATAAATTTCTGGGCTGTGAATCAAGAAACGGCTATATATCTGCCTTTTATACACCAGCTCTAGGTGTGGGAATGCAGCCTATGAGGGGCCCTCGGCTTGACCCTCAGAAAAGGAAAGAAAGTTTGCTTTTTGTCTTTTGAGGAGGGTCACCCTGTGAGGTCCAGGCTGGCTGTGAGCTCACTTTTCAGCCCAGGCTGGTCTCGAACTCGCAGTGATCCTCCTGCCTCAGCCTCCTGAGTGCTGGGCTGACAGGCACGAGCCATCACACCAGGTTTGTTTTAGTTTTTGAGACAAGGTCTCATCGTGTAGCCCAAGCGGGCTTTGAACTTGGGACCCTCCTGCTCAGCCTCCCGCCTGCTCTTGTGTACTGCACACCCTTCTTTCTCTTTCTTTTTTTAAGTACACCTTCAGCCCCGTCCGTCCCTCGGCCCCTTGCCTTCCACACCTCTGGGGTTGTCATCACTGGTGCTGGAAGCTGCACCGAGCGCTGTGTGGCAACACAGCCAAAGGCCTGGACTCTGTCACCCACTAGACGTCAGTAGCAGCCTTCACCACGACACTCAAATGTCTCCAGCCATTGCCACAGCCCCCGTGTGAGGTTCAACCAGGGTCCCACTAGGAGCCACACCCTGCCCACCAGGACCCCACAGTTCTTGTCCTGGTGTCCTTGTCCCCTGTGTGGCTGAGCCTCCTCTACCCTGGCTGTCCCTCTATTGTTCAATGCAGATCAGCTGTGGGCCACGGGCCCATTTCAGAGATGGAGAAACTGAGGTCCAGACAAGGGCCAGAGCTTAGGCGGGCCATCCATCCTGAGGGAGTAGAACTTGGTCAGAGACTTCTGGAATTTTAGCCCCGAGGCTACACAGGCCTTTTGTGTAAAGCTTCCTTCCAGCCCATGACCTTTGTCCTTTCCTTAGGAAGCCAGCCCCGGCCCCTGACCTCTGAGCTCCCCATTACTTCCCCACCTCAGTTCCTTCCACTCATCCCTCACTTCCTCTGTGCCCATGTCTCCGGTTTCTACTGCAGGACCTTTGCACCAGCTGCTGTCTCTCTAGCTAGCACCCTCTTCCACTGGATCTGCACAGAGTATCCTCCCTCCGTTTATTTAGGTCTCTGCTCAAATGTCACCTCCTCAGAGAGGCCTTGCCTGACCTCAGGCTCCCTCTGTTCCTCACAGCCCACATGTCACCATCTATAATTACCGGGTGGCTTTATCTTCGTTGCTATTTCTGCTTCACTCCCTAGTCTTCGAGTCCCAGCGGCTGGGCCAGGTCTATCAAATTCTGAGCCACCGTCGGTCTCAGCGTGCGTCCACAGAATGAATGGGCAGGTGAGGCAACTGACGCTCTGGCACCGTAGAGCAAAAAAAGGGGCCGGGAATGGACATAACTGCCCCTCAAATCCCATCCTCGCCTGTCAGCCCAGCACTCGGGAGGCTGAGGCAGGAGGGTCGCTGCCAGTTCGCGGCCTAGGCCACCATCCTCAGTACTGTTTTTAATCTTAATTCTGCTCTTCCTGGCCGTGTGACCTTGCACACGTCCCTTCGCCTCTGTCGGCTGAGTAGGAGTCCCGCCACAGGGACTTTTGCAAAGTGAAGCGTGGGCGCGAACACGCGCGGGCGGACGTGAACTTCTCACACGCAACTTCCCGGCCCAGCTCCTCCGCGTCTGCCAGGCGGCGACCGCCTCGGGGTGGAGGCTGAGGGCGGCGATCGATCGGTCTCACCCTGCAAATAGTAACCCCGCGTGCGGGACAGCGGCGCAGGGTCGGGCCGGGGCGCGAGTGGGCTGTCACTTCCTCTCCCCCAGCAGGGGGCGCGCGCGAGACCCCTCGCTCCCCCGGGCTGGGAGCCACGCGGGGGCCAGGGCTGGGTGAGGACCCGAAGGAGGACAGAGGCCACTTCCAGCCGCTCCGGGGGCATCGCCCCGCGATGCGAGGGTTTGGGGACCCACGCAGAGGGGAAGGCGTGCGCGGGGCCCGCCCGCAGCCCAGCAGCCCTGTCCCCCCCTCCTGGCCCTCCTCTGCCATCTGCTGCTTGACAGATCGTGGGGCGCCGTGACTCAGCCCGCGGGGCACGCCGGGGCTGCGCCCTCCTGCACCCCCAGGTCGCCTCGGGGTGCAAATGTCATCCTGGGTGGGAGCGGGGTGGTGTTGCCTCTCCAGGGGTCCCCACAGCTCACTGACCAGACGATCTTCCTGGTGTGGATGGACCCCAAGATGGAGAAGTATGGGTCTCTGGAGAAGGCCCTCCGGGTCCTCCAGTTCCTACTCAGGAGGCAGGGACAGGCCCTGGGCCCACAGCCCACACAGTCCTGGGGAGAAGCAGAGCCCCCAGACGTGGCAGAGGCTCCTGCCGTTAATTCCCACTCGGGAGCAGCCCTGTCTGCCGGCGTCCTGCGAGATAATCTACTGGACGCTTGCCAGCTTAAATCCACACAAATCCCAGCTCGTAGCGCTCTCAAACTGACCAGCAGACCCATGGCAACCTGTGCTCTACTTTCTTTCAAGGAAACTGAGGCCCTGAGAGGTTAGAGTGCTTCGGAAAAGACACAGAAAACACACACAGGCACCAGGCAGACCTGACCTGGAATCTCGGCTCTGCTGTTTCAGGCTGTTTGAGTGTGTGTGTGTGTGTGTGTGTGTGTGTGTGTGTGTGTGTGTGCCTCTCTGGGCCTCAGTTGCTTCATCTGTCTGACCAGGACACCTTCCAGACTATCTGCCATAAGTCCCTGACATGGAGCCTGCGTAAAGCCATTAGGAGACAGATGTCACTGAAAGAACTGTGCTTATCGTCACTCAGCCCCTGTCCCTCAAAAGGCCCTGCTGTGGCGACCAGGGTAGAGGAAATCCCTAGGGCCTTAAAAGGGAACGGAGCTGGCTGCACCCCCCCACCCTGGTCTCCCAGGACAGTGACTCCGCTAGAGCTCCTCTGGCCGCCCGCCCCAGGTCCTGGCATTTCCTGTTGATTTTAGCTTTGTTTTCCTTTGGCTCCTCTCTGGTTCTCCTGGAAAATATCAGACTGTCTGTGTTGGGTCGGTGTCACTTGTTTGGTGGGGCTTAGGGTACAGGGATGCTGGGGCAGGGTTGGGAGTCCCCAGAACAGAAGCAGAGGTGGCTGGTGGAGGTCCCGAGAGGGACCTAGGAAAAAAAACTTCACGGCCGGCCTCTGATCCCACGTGGGATCTCCCAAACCTGAGCAACCTAGTGACGCCCCAAACAGCAGGTGGGTATGGGTGAATGAAGGTGTCAAGTCACCCTGTCACTGGGATGCACACAGACCCCAGGGCACCACAGGCCAGAAACAATCACTAAGAATGCCCCGTGGCGACACCAGTGTTTAGGGCATCTCAGGTGAGCCGCAGGGACAGTCCCTACATCAGGGCCCCGACTTTCAGACACCTGCACTGGCCAGATGAAAGTGCGGCCACTGTCTCACAGAGTCCCGGGCACCAGGGAAAGTTCCAGGAACATCACCACACCGTCCCCAGGAAGACACAAGGCCATGCAGAGATCCCCGCATTCACGGGTACTCACAATCATGCCCTGGAGGCACACCCTGTCACACTGTCCCAGAAGCAGACAGTCTCCCTGAGAAAGCACTGTGTTCCTGGAACACACTACGGCTGTCATAATCACCATGTCCCATGAGGACAGGCAGTCACCGCACGGTGGAGCAGACCTGTGTCACAACCACAGCAGTCTACAAGCACAAAGGGACTGTCACCATCATGGGGCCCCAGCACCCCCGGCAGAACACACTGCCAAGGTAGTGGCCGCTGGTCACACAGCAACGGGGCAAACTGAGGTCAGTTGCAGGATATCCTCAGAGCGACCCCGACTCAGCACCGCTCCCCAAGACACTGGCCCTGAGGAAGCAGGGACTCAATGACCCCGCGCTGGGGCTGTGCACCCCTGGCACTGTCCGCTGCTTCTGGCAGCTATGGAACCCCGCTCCTGCCCTGACAGCTCCATCCTAAAAAACAGGCAACCGAAACCGTATCCCGGAGCTGCCCCTCCAGGCCCCTCTTGCTGCAGGGCAAGTCACCAATGGCCTCACACTCCTCCACCCCCCGGAAGGACCCTGAGTGTCTAACCACTGCCCTGTACCATCACCATGCAGCTCCCCCTAAAGCTGCTGCCTCTTCCCCAGCCCAGACCTTGTCCTCCCACGCAGCGCCCCTAGTGCGACCACAGCGCTGGCTTTAGCAGTTGCACAGGTAGAGACCCCTGTCCTGCCCGCTACGCCCCCACAGCTGAACTCCATCTCTCCGCCCCCGCCAGCCACACCGGCCCCACCCGCGTCACAGCGCCCCCTGCGGTCGGCGGGACGCTCTGCGCCCTCCCTGCGCGCCCCGGCGCCCCGCGCGCATCCGCCGCCCGGATTCTCACCGCCTGCCGCTGCCTCCGCCCGCGCTGCCGCTGCTTGTGCTGGTGCCATGGAAGGACGAAGGCCAGGACATGCGGGTCGTGCGCAGGCCGGGCCGGTCGCTGGTGTCCACGGCGTCAGCGCGTTCTATGGGCCGGTGTGGCGGCCGCTCGGGCTCCGAGCGCTCCGCGCTGTCGGAGTAGCCGCGCTGCTGGATACGGATCGGGGTCCGCGGCTGCCGCCACAGGTGCTGAGGGGGCGGCTTGAGGGTGGCCTGGCCCTCCCGGGGCCCGGGCAGAGATAGAGACAGGCTCCTCTCCGAGGTGGCGGCCGGGGGCTCCATGTCGCCGGCCCCCCAACCTGCGCCCCGGAGGGGGCCCCGGCCTTTACAGGCTGCACCCCACTCAGCTGCGCGCCAGCCGACGCGCCCGGAGCCCCGCAGGTGCGCCCGGCCTCAGTGGGGCCATGGCGCCCCGGGGACAGACCCGGGGGCGCTGCGGGCCGATCGCCCCCGGGCCGGGCGCCGTGGCTTCCTGTGTGCTGCTGGTGCTCGGCTCCGAGCCCGGCTGCGCTCTCTGCGTTCGGCGCCAGCCCCGACTCCCCCGCCCCGTCCCACCCCTCCCTGCCCCCCGCCCGCCGCGGCTGTCAGCACCGCCCCTCTCCTCCTCCGTCCGGGCCAGTGGGGGGCAGCCACCCAAGGAGGGGGGCCCTCCCCACCCACGCAGAGCCCTGCTCCTGACGGGGAGGGGGCGCCAGCACTGAGCTCTCTCCGGAGCGCCCAGCCTCACAGCGGCGCGCACGGGCGCGAAGGAGTTAAAGGGTTAATCGGATCGGCCAGAAGACGCCGGACTGGTTGCCGGCGCGTTAGTCAGTCTGTCCATCACGGCGGAGGCGGAGCTGGCTGCTGGCGTGTCCTCGCCGATACCCCGCGCTCGGGGGAAGCGCCTGGGGAAGGGTCCCGGTGCCACGCGCGCTTGGTGGCTGCGGCAGGCAGTGGCGGGCTGCCGGGGATCGCCGGGCTGCGGGGCGGAGGCTGGTGACGGAGCGCGGCCGGGGCGGGCTGTGCGCGCACGTGGCCCCTTCCGAGGGCTGGCCGTGTTTTCGGCGTGAGCTGGAAGTGTGTGTGCGCACGTGGTTGGCTGCTCCCGTCTGCCCGTTTCTGGGTGTTGTGCCGTGTGTGGGGCTCGGTGTGTCTGGCTGAAGGCTGTGCGCGCACGTGCTCTGCCTATCTGGAGGGCGTGTGCATCGCCGGGGTCGGGGCTGCTGCTCGGGGGGGCTGCGCTCTGGGTTCCCACGCGCGTGGCTGTGCGTTGTGTTCGGAGCGTGCTTGCAGGGCCGTGCACGCGATTCGGCCTCCGTCGCCTGGCTGCGCTGTCAGAGGAGCTCTGTGTGTCCCGGGGCCTCTTCGGGGTGTCTCTGGGGTGTGTCGCTTTAATGTGGCAGTAGGACTCCCTGTAGCGGATACTGTGACTGTCCTCCGCCCACTGCTCTATATATCGCTGTCTCTTAATGCGCATCCAGGGGTAAACTGAGGCAGGCCCCGGTGGCCATGGGGCACACCACCATGCCCTTTTCAGGCGAGTAAACAGCCGAGCCTCCTTCCCGTGGCTCCCGCCGGCAGAACCCCCCTTCCGGCACCTAAATCGGGAGTCGCCGTGACTCACGCTCCCGCCTCCCCCAGCGCCGCGCCGAGCAAAAAGCGAATGGGATCGAGCGCACCCCCATCCCCCCAGGCCGCGGCGGGCTGCAGGGTAGGGGTGCTCCTGCGCCCCCATGAGCCCCAAACCGATCTCTGCTCAGATCCCAAATCGTTCAGGTCCGCGCTCGCTCCGTGAGCCAGCACCGCACCCTCGTGCGCCCCCTCTCCGGGTTCCTGGGGACAGGCCCTGCCGTCTGCCACTGCCCCCCCCCCCGCGCTGTTCTCTATTAAAACAAAAAACAAAAACAACCTTCCCGCTTCCAGCCTCCACAACCACTTTTCTCCACGCCGGAGGGGGCTCCCAACGTGGGCGAACGCAGAGCAACAACTGGGGCTCGCCATCAGCAGCCGCGGGGTACCCCAGTGGCCAAAAGTGTAGCACTCTCCCCGCCCCCGACTTCTAAGGGATCCCCAAGGCCGCGGGGCTTCACTGGGTCATATGAGGGTCCCGAGCTGAGCCGAGCTCTACAAAGCCCAGGCCTCGGCTGGAGCTCGGGCTGGGGGATGGGCATGGGGGAGGGGACTGCAGAAGAACGGGACAGGCAGAGGGCCAAGGCTGTCATTTGGAGTTAAGACCTGAGTCCCGGGGTGGATCTGGCCGGACTTCAACCAAATAGAAGCGAGAGGGCTGGGGGAAGAGTCCAGGGAGGAACCACAGTCACTTGTCCCCTCATCCGGAAGTGGGCCGTTGTGTCAGTACAAGACCTTGAGTCTCAGTTGAGTCATGTAGGGGGGGCACAGCGTGAGGGGGGCGACAGTGGGGGCCGCAGGGGGTGGTGGCCAGGAGAGAACAGAAGGGAGGGAGGCCCTGGGAGGACTCCAGATTTTTGTACAGCACCTTGCCGACCCAGGCAGCTTGGAAAAATGGGTAAAAGAGGCTCCTGGAGGGAGGCTTCAAAGGTGCCTGGGCGGGAGCGGGGTGATGTCACAGTCTCACCCAATAGAGTTCCGAGTTTCAGCTACTTTCGCAAAACAGCCCGGAGCTGTCCAGGGCTGCTGGGGCTGCTCCCTGCGGGGCTGGCCCTGTGCCTCCGCACCTTCCCAGCCTGACACCCCTCTTCCCTACCTGTCAGCTTCCGCCCTGGTGATGGAAATCCGCGGTGGGATCAGCAGCGGCAGCGTGGTGGGCCGTGGGGGCAGAGGGGCACCAGGGTCCAAGGGCTCAGGACAGGCCCAGCCCAGGCCAGGACCGGACGAGAGGCGGCGGCGAGGGCTACGCAGGTCGGCCCCCAGCATGTTGTTGCGGCCAACCTCCGGGGTCTCCCCGGGTCTCTGTGGAGGGACACGGGTGGGGTGGGGCGTAGCCTTGCCTGCAAACCTCCCCCAGGAACGCCCCCTCATAGGGCGCAGGAGCTGATGCAGGTAGGGGCTCTTCCTAGCCGCCACATCTAAGTGGCCCCCTCTTGGCCTTGCGTTAGTGGTCTCCTCCTCCCCACACATCTGAGACATTCCTGTGGCCCTCCACTCTCTGGCCCAAATCCTCAAGGCCGAGACATGAGCATCTTCTCGAGTTCGAGGCCAGTCTGAGCTAGTGAGCCCGTCACAAAATTCTAAAAGCCTTTGGCCACTTGAGAAGCCCCATAAAAGACTCTCGTGCCTGCTATCCCAAGGCTGAGAGCCTGCTGATTTGAGCTGCAGGAAAAAAGTGGAGTCAAAGGAGTAAACTGAGGCAAAAAAAAATGTTGACGTGCCTCCTGGCCGCTTTTAGGAAATAGATTTGGTCACTAGAGGGCGCTCATCTAATCCCCGCCCACTGGAGCCTAAGCTCCACCCACTGTCCACCGGCCCCACCCACTATGGTTTTGGTCCCGCCCCCAGAGCGACCCCGCACCTCGCACCTCGTCCCCGATCCCGGCCACAGACAGGCAACTGCGACTCCTCTTCATCCCGCCAACCTAGAGTGTCCGTGTGGCGGGGTCTGCGGGAGCCATGTCGCCCCAGGCCAGGGCCACCTGCAGGATCAAGCGAAGGCATCCGCCGTTAGAGGCTCCCCCTGCCGGCCAGGCCTGGAACCCGCCGCGCCCCCCGCCGCGGCCTCTCCCGGGGCGTGACGTCAGCGAGCGGCTGACGCACTGCCCGCCAATGACGTATGCGGCCGTTGCCAGGACGACCGCTGACGCACGGAGGAGCTCCGGGCGGCGTCAATGCCCGGCTCGGCCGCTGGGGGGCCGAGTCGCCCCGGCCCCCTCCTCCTCCCGGGGGCTTCCCCGCGTGGGGATCCCACGGAGGAGCCCGGGAGCTCCCCGAGCTGGCCGCGTGCTGCGCGTGGTCCGAGCCGGGGGCCGGAGGAAGCGGCTTCTCCGAGCTGTTGGGCTTTGGTGCCTACACCCGAAATAGCTCGGCTGTGCGGGGGCCGGGCGCAGAGAGACGGCAGCGGTTCTGGGCACAGATGGGGACGCGCGCAGACAGACAGGGCCGGTGGAAATAGAAACAGACAGGGACACAGACGCAGCGCGATGGGCTCGCCCTGCCGCCGCCGCCGCTCAGCTCAACGGGGGAGGGGCGGGCTGCCCACCCACCCAGCCCTGAGATCTGGGTGTGCAGCCCTGGCCACTGACTGACCAGCTCCAGGCTTCACTTTCCCCTCCCTGAAGATGGCTGTGTAGCTCTAGTGAGAACGAAATGTGGTTAACTCTGTTCAAACACGACCATGTCTGGAAATAATCAATGCTACTAACGTTGATGCCCGTCAGTGGGTGTCAATGTCACTTAGAGGAAAGCCAGTCTTCTACACTTGGCCTGTACAGCTCTGCAGGACGGGCGAGGTGCCTTGTGTTTTGTAGCTGCAGCCATCCTTGGCATTGCAGCACAGCTCAGGCGTGCTGTGGCCCCCGTGCCTTTGCACATTCTGTTCCTAACACGTGGGACTCCTTTGCCCAATCCCCACAGGCCCCTCAAACCTGCTTCTGATCTCTGCTGTATCTCTCCTCACCCTGCCCTGTCCCCTCTCATCTTTGCATGTCTGTGCATGTGCATGCCTGCGTGTGTGGGGTCCTGGAGATTAAACACAGGGCCTTTACACTGAGCTACATCCTCACCTCTTTATTAGTTTTATATTATTATTTTTGGCTTTTCCCTTTTTATCGGTTCCGGGGATCGAACTCACGACCGCCTGCTTGCAAGGCAGGCGCTTATGCCGCTGAGCTAAATCCCGAGCCCTATTTTTTTGTGTTTTGAAACAGGGTCTTGCTATGTAGTCCAGGCTGGCCTCGACCTCACAGATCCTCCTGCCTCAGCCTCCAGTGAGGCATGTGCCACCACGTATGGCTTTTAAATTTTAAAACAAACAGAAGTGGTGGTGCACCCCTGTAATATCTGCTTCACGTGATCCTCCTGCCTCAGTCTCCCCAGTAGCTGGAACAAGAGGCACACACTACTGCCCCCGCTAGAAATCGTTGCAGACCACAGCACCCCAGGGTGCTAGAGAACACCTACTTCCTCCTAATTCTGCCCTTTTCTTGTCTTATTGCAGTAGCTAGGACTTGACTTCAGCATCAAGTAGAAGTGAATCTGGGGGTGTGTGGTGAAAGGGTACCCATTCATCACCACCTCCCCGCTACAGTCTCCAAGGATGCAGCCTGTCTCAAAAGAAAACCAAAAAAGACTGGGAATGTAGCTCAGCGGTAGAGCACTTGCCTAGCACACACCAGGCCCTGGGTTCAACTTCCAGCACACCAAAAACAAAAAGAACAAGATCAAAACACAGGACCATGCCCGTCCTCCAGAATTCTGCCCACAGTCCTGCATTCAAATCCTGCCTAAATACTTCCTGGCTGCCAAACCTTGGGCAAGTTGTGCCAGACCTCAGTTTTCTCATCTGTAAGATGGGGATGGCGTTACCTACCTGCCGAGACAGCTGTGAGAATGAAGGGTGAAAGGAAGCAATGTGTGCACAGTTCTGAGCACTGTGCGCGGTTCACAGCAGGTACTTAAGAAGGGGCAGCCATCATCCTGGTAATAACGTGCTATTGTCACTGTTGGCATTGGTTTTCTCTTTGGTGTTTTGAGACAGGGTCTCACCCTGTAGTTAGGCTGGACTTGAACTCACTAAGGAGCCCAAGCTGGCCTTTAAACTTGCTGTGAGCCTCATGCCTCAGCCTCCCAAGTCCTGGGATTATAGGTGTACAGTACTATGCCTGCCTTGCTCTTACATTCATAGGGAGCTATAGACAGACTTGAGGGACAGCACATGCACAGAAGAGACCTCACCTCTTCCATCCCCCTCACCCACCCCCACACTCCTGCTATTCCTCACTTAAAGAATAATCTGACCTCGGGGCCTTTGCACATGCTCTTTCTGCCACCTGAAAAACAAGTTCAAATATCTCATGCTCCTCCTACTCCCCTGATGCTTTTGTTTCATCTATTTGCTTTAAACTTATATTCTAACACCATATATCAGTCACCCCCACTGGTTTAATAACTTTTTTGGTTTCTAGAAATAAGGTCTTGTTATGTAGTTCTGGTGGCCTAGAACTCACTAACCCAGGCTGAACTTGAACATGTGGTGAGCCTCTCGCCTCAGCTTCCCAAGGGCTGGGATTATCTGCTAGGGTTACCACGTCCAGCTGGTTTAATAATTATTCCCTGTGTCTGTTGTTGTCCTGGGGGTGGCACACCCTCCAACGAGGTAGGGGTGTTGGTTTCCTTCCCTGCTGGACCCTGGGGGACCTAGGACCACGCTGGGACAGTGGATGCTCCACCGGCAGCCTTGGATCAGTGAACAAATTTGTGCGATTGATTTCCCTTTATTTGGCCTCTGCCCAAAGTCACCCCTTCCCTGAGACAGAAACTGCCCCCAACCCCGTCACCTTCAGCCCCTTCTCCAGCCTCCCAGGGGCTGAGGTTACAGACCTGTGCCACCAGGCACCCAGCCTCGCCCTACCATTGTTTGACCATTTTGAACAGAAACTGTGACTTTGCATTTGTTTGCATTTGCCCTGGGTGTGCTTGGCTTGTTTAGTTTGCTTTCTTTTTCTTTCTGAGCCGGTCTAGCTTGGCAGTGCAGGCTGGCCTCCTGTCGGCCCTCCGCCCCAGCTTCTCCAGTGCTGGGGTTAGAGCTGTGCACAAGCACATCAGGCTGGCTTGGTTTCTTGAGATAAGAGTCTTGCTATGTAGCCCAGGCTGGCCTTGAATTTGCAGCGATCCTCCTGCCTCAGCTTCCTGCGTGGTGGGATGACAGGTGTGCACTGCCAACCCTCCGCTCCTATAAATGCTGTTGTGAGTCCCAGGTAGTTGGGATAATGATGGCAGGTGTTCCAAGATTAGGGAATAAAGGAGTGGACAGCTCAAGACCCCGAGGCTAGGGAAGAGACCCACACCCACCCGCGTGCAAATGTGTACCTTTGCGGAAACCAACCCAGGTGGAAACGCAGGCTTGGAAGACGGGGCCTCAGGAGCCGGGTACAGGGGGCAGGGAGGCAGAGGAGGCTCAGAAAGGGGGAGCTCCAGGCCCAGAGCCCAGGCAGGCCTGGGTCGGGGGAGTCCTGGGGTACACACATGGGCATATGCAGGCACACACGCACGCACAGGGATGAGGCTTCCCACATGGCTGGAAGGTGGAACTTCTTGTGATCGATTCTAAATGGGGCATTGCTGAGATCTGATCAGAGCTGCAAGAATAACTTTATGACTAAAGTGTCTAGCTGAGCTCAAACTTTCTATCCTCCTGTCTCAGCCTCCTGAGTGCAGGGATTACAGGCATGAGCTGACAGTTGTTTAACCACAGGGTCTTTGTTTTGTTTTTTGTTTTTGTCTTTTTGAGACAGGGTCTCACTATGCAGTTCTGGCTGGCCTTGAGCTCACTGTAGCCCGCTGGCCTGGAACAAGCAGTGATCCTCCTGCCTCAGCCTCCTGAGTGTTGAGTTTACAGGTATGAGCCACCATTCTCGGTTTAATTTTTTTCTTTTTTTGAGTGTGTGTGCTGAGGAGTGTCCCACACTTGCTAAGCATGCAGGCCCTTCACTAAAAGTGGCTGATATATACAGATACAGATACATGTTAATTTGCTCATGTTGTTTCTTCTGTCTCTGGCATCACATATTGGCTGTATCGGGGCGGGGCGGGGGGAGCTTTGCTTTGCCCCTGCCGGCCTCAGGCCTGGTGCACAGTACGCTCTGGATACTTGCTGAATGTACCGTCTGCACATGGGCAAGGCCCCGGCTGCGCACCTTGAGTCCCTCTTTCTTTCTGCTCTTCTTTCTTCTTTTTCTCGAGATAAGATCTTGCTATGCAGTGCAGGCTGGCCTCAAACTCATGCTCCTCTCCTGCCTCAGCCTCCTGTGTGCTGGGATCACCACTCCAGGCCGGGTTTTATCTTGTTTGTTTTTGAGATGGGATCTGGCTGTGTAGCCCAGGTTACGCTGAGACTCACGCAGACCCTTCGGCCTCAGCCTCCCAAGGGCTGTGTTTACAGGGGTGCGCCTCCACACCTGGCCGGCCCTCTCCACTTTTATAGAGAGACGACACTCGAGGACTCACTCAACTCTCACATAAAAGGGGACAGGCCTGGGCCGCTTTACGGTAAGCCTCTTCCCTGATGTCAGATTCTCTAGATCCACTTTGTCCTCTCCAAGTCTCTGGATACTTACTGAGCACCTACTGTGCTCCCGCACTGCCCTAGGCCTGAGCTCAAGGTGAAAGAAGAAGGTAGACGAGCGCCGGACATTTCGTGTACTCTGGACGCCCCGCCACTAGTCTCACGCCTGACGACAGCATTTTGCTTTCCAGTCTGCAATCACCAGGCTTGTTTTGTTTATGCGCGGATTGGCGCTCTCCCCAGCCACGCGCTGGCACCCCCTGCTGGTCTGATTGGTTACTGCAGCCCCGAGAAGTCTGGACACAGCCTGATTATGTGGTACCTGCTCGCGGCGCACACATGAAATAAGCTAAAAGCAAACAAATAAACAAATGCAGTCAGGGCAACAGTGGCCCCTCGCTGAAATCTCAATGTGTCATCACCGCTCCCGTAGCAGATGGGGAAACTGAGGCCCAGGAAGGCAAAGCTGCTTGCGGGGTGGGGGGATCCCAGCTAAATGCTGTGCAGCTGTGGGAAGCCCCAGAAGCAGTAGGAGAAGCCCCCAAAGCGTTTCCAGCCCTCCCTACCCCCCCTCACTCCGCCGGAAAGAGATGCGTAGGCATAAACTGATGGGGTTCCCAGGATGCGAGACAGGATCATGCAAAGTTCCTCAGGGACTCGACTGGCGACGCAGCACTGGCAGAGATTAGGACACGGTTGGCACGGCAGATGGAGGAAGCGTCCGGCGCCCTGACCCCAGGTCAGGGAGCTGAAACTCCGGAGACCCTATTCCGCGGGTGTCAGGCAGTTTCAATGTCCAAAAGTGGGGGAGAAACTCTCGCACTTAATAGAGACCCTCCGACATTTCAGGTGGCCACTCTACCGACCCAAGCCCAAGACAGAGGCCGAAGCCCTCAAAGTGCAAAATGGAGGGGCCCAGCTTTCCTGGGGAGCAGGGGAAGCCCCACTCCTTGATCCCCTCCCTCTTTGGTCCGGGCCCCCTCCCCACCGCAGTTCCCAGGGTAAAGCTTACCTTGCAGGGGAGGGTGGGGAGGGGGTCCCCCACCCTCTTCGGCCGGGGGTGGGGCGCAAGGGTGTCCGGACCCTTTATTTGCTGGTGTGTGCGCGTGCGTGTGTGAATGAATGTGTGTGCGCGCGATTGTGAGACTTGCCGGGTGCAGGTCCGTGAACGCGCGTGCCCGGACCGTGACAGCCACTGAAAGTGCCGGACTCTGGGCCTGGAGGGGAGGGGAAACGGAGGAGAGGGCCCGGGGGAGGGGGACTCCCCATCCCCGCCCGCCCACTCTCCGTCTTGAATGGAGCGCTGGGGGAGGGGCAGCCCCTGGAGGGCGCTGTTGTCCGGGTGGCCCATCCCCCCTCCCGGCCGGGGAATCCCCCTCTCCCTTTTCGCTGGGAGGCCCACGCCGACCCCAGCTCGCCGGAAGGCAGGGAAGAGGCGCCCCTCACTCAGCTGGCCGGAACCCCTCCCGTCCCTTCTCCCCCCATCCGAGCACCCTTTAATCCGAAATAATCCCAGCCCTAGGCTGCAACAAGGCTTTTTATCCCCATATCAGCGTGGGTTGGGAAGGAGAAAAGTGTGCGCACCAGGTCCCCCGAACTCAGTGGAACCCTTTAGGCCCCGGCCGAGGCTGGAGGCGGGGCCGGGGGGGGCGGAAAAACAAGGAAAGGCTAGGGGCAGCCCAGACTGCTGTGACAAGCAAAGCCCCCCTGGGCGCCTCCACGATCCCCGCCTCCTGGGCACTGGGCCGGCTCAGGTCGCTGGTTTGACATTAGCGACACTCAGCGGCCGCGGAGAGACGGCGCCCGAGGCCGGGTCCCAGTGTCTCCGGTGATTCCGGGGATGGGAGATGCACGTAGGCAGGTTCCTACCCGAGGGTTGGTGGAGAAGGGGGCGGGGGCAGAAAACGCCCTCCCTACCCCCTAGGCAGGGCCACCATCACGCCCACCTCCGAACTCACTGGAGGCCAGGGTTACAGCCCTCTCTTTTAGGCCTCCTAGAATAGAAAGCCTTGTCACCCTTAACCTGTGAAAGTCGCATCGGGTCAGACACTACTACTCAGGTCCTTCATCGCCAGGGGCCAGGAGCAGAGTTCAGGCCCCGCCCCCTGCAGTGAGTCCTTACTGATGTCACTGCGGTGTGGCTAGGGGACAATCCTCTCAGTCTCGTCAAACGCCCACCGCGGGCTAGCGAAAGATGCCAAGGGCTTGTGGTCGCAGCGACCACTCGCCTGGCGGCCGGAGGCGCCTAAGAGAAACTCCAGTGGATGAGGCCAGGTCGCGGTGGGGACTCTCGGAGCTTCGGAACTCGCGCTCAGGGACCTTTAAGGCGGGCTCGGTTGCCAGGGCCGCCGCGGGGGTTACTAAGGATGTGACGTCAGCGCGCCCTGGCGTGCGCGCGCAAGCGGAAGCGGAAGGGGCGGGGTGCTGCGGGCTGAGTCTTCAGTGTTGCTGCCGCCTCCTCTACCGCCGCTACCGGAGAGGCAGCGGGCCGGGCCGCCGAGGCAAGATGGTGGACTACAGCGTGTGGGACCACATCGAGGTGTCCGACGATGAGGACGAGACGCACCCCAACATAGACACGGCCAGCCTCTTCCGCTGGCGGCACCAGGTAGAGCATGCGCGCCCCATCCTTCACCCCGCTCACGGGACCCCGAATATTGCAAAAGTTCTGCTCCCTTATGCTGCCCGGTGTTCCTGCCGGGACGCTTAGGGTTCTTGCCCCACACTGTAGACTTACAGGTCTCTCTATTCAGCTCCGGGACCCCAGTAGTGCCGGGATCCCGCGATCTCCGGGCCCCTCCTCGGTTCTCTGCGTGGAACTTCCCTTTGGAACCTTAGGGCTTCATCAGAATCTGTATTTCCAAACTGAGCCTGGGGTGTCCCCCGGTTCTATGTGGACCTTTCATTTCCACCCAGAACTCCGCCTCAGAGTCTCGACCCCGAATTCTGCTAGATGATCCCCGATCTTATTCAGGTACCTACTTCTGATTTGGGGTCCTCCATCAACCTTTCTTCAACCCCTATGTTCAGAATCCTCGGTATTGTTTTTTCTTCCTTTTAAGACAGTTGCTGTTTAGGCCTGAGACTCCTGATCCCTCCTGCCTCAGCCTTCTGAGTGCTGGAATCACGGGTATGCACAGTGCACTACCACACACGGCACGAGATTTTGATTCTGTTATGTGCTGTGCTTCTCGGAGTTTTGAACCAAGATTCTCATTGAGATCCAAGATTCTCATTGAGAACCTGAGCCTCTACCTGAGGCTGTTCCTGCCCTGGGACCCACTTCCTACCGTGTAGACCTACGCCCCATCAGCTCCAAATGCCTACCTAAAATTTGGGGGTTTTGGAACCAGGCCACCCTTTGTATATCAACTACCAGCTCTGCCCTGAGGGAGCGCCCATTGCCGGCCACTCACCTTAGATGCACCTCCAGGAGTTCCTGTCTGCCCTTACACGAGGAGATCGCCCCCACTTGGCTTCCTGCCCAGCCAGCGCCTTGGGCTTACTGTCTATTACAGACCCCATCACTACCCCCGACATACTGTCTTCTGGGTGAACCTTCAACAGCAATGGAAACCCTCAGCCAGCCAAAGTCCTGGACCCCAAACACTCACCCTGGCACCTTCTGTCCGCAGCTTTCTCTGCTGCTGTCAATCAGGGAACCTCTTGGCCCTATTACAGATTCACCACCCTCATTACCTCCCCTCCTTTTTTTTTTTCCTGGTACGGGATTTGAACCCAGGGCCTTGAGCTTGCCTGACAAGCGCTGTGCTGCTGAGCTATATCCCCAGCTTGTCACTACCTGTTTCTAAAAACCTGCCTACATCTGAACCCCCTCCTTCCCAGTCCAGACCCTGGAACCCCAGGCCTGGGTGACCTATCTTCTGTCCCACCTCTTCCAGCCCAGTAGTGCCTACAGGTCTCACGGCCTAAGTTCCTGACCCCCTAAATCAGAGCTCCTGTGCCCGCACCCTGAGGCCTGCCTCTCCGGCTGAGGCCATGGCCTTATCAGAGTCTTCCAGTTAGGAATTCCCGCCACCCCACCCTTCCATGGGAACCTAACCCGTTAGTCATCTAGAGTCTTCTAGAAGGCCTTTCCCCCATCCTTGACGTGCCTGTAGCTCCTACCTGTGGCCCTGTGTCCCACCTCGGCACCCATTCCTGAAATTCCTGCCCCCTTGTTAGAACCTGCCGAGCAAGCCATGGGAGAGTAGGAAGGAAGCTCCAGCACTTGTATTTTTTGCGTGTGTAACATTTTATTATGCAATATTTAAGGCCGCCACAGAGCTCTAAAAGTTATCCAATGACACCTACTTGTGTCACACAGAGGGGTTAATCTTAATACCTAGTGCGGGACATGTTGGGCCTCCCACGTGGCAGGCTGCCCCTTCTCCTGGCACAGAGCCCTTTCCGGCCCCACTGCCCTGCACACTGTCGGCAGGAGGGAGGCAGGGGCCTCGGGGCCAGCCTGCCCTTCCTGCCGCGGGCTGAGGGAAGTGGGAGGCGTGGCCCCGGCCCTGCAAACCCCCCTGAGGGTCTCAGTGAGGGTGGGTGGCTCTCAGTGGTGATATGCCCACCTGACACGCATGGGTCCCTGGGTTCCAAAGGAAGGTCTGAAACGGGCCAGGCGAGGGGCAGGCACCTGGAATCCCAGCGGTCATGAGGCTGAGGCAGGAAAAGGCTGTGCGTTTGAGGCCAGCCTGAACTACATAGTGAGACCCCGTGTCATACTTTTTAAAAAGGGTAAATGACCCTAGGTCTGAAAAGAACTTGGACCAGGACTTAGGGGGCAGTTAGTAGTAGTCTCAAGATGGGGTAGTAGGAATTAGGTAAAAGATGGTCATCAGAGTCGCACAGGTCTGACGCCCTGCTGGGGTCAGAGTCCTTCTCCTTGACTGTCCCTGCTTTGCTGTGTGACGTCCAGCAGCTTGTTTGACCCCTCTGTGCTTCCGTTTCCCCAGCTGAGAACGTGAATAGGATTCATCCACCTTACAGGGTCGCAGTCAGGGTTACCTCGGTTATTTAAGGTTGAGAATGCTCCTGGGGTGGTAGCTGTTGTTATTATTTAGTAATGCTTGTTGGTGTTTTTAAAAAACAATTCAGCCTGTGACCCCGCCACTGAGGGAGGCCGGCCAGGAAGGAGACAGTTGGGCCTGAGTCCCTTCCCAGCCCCGCCGCCCAGCTTATTGTCCAGAGACAGTTGCTGTCAATGGTTTCTTGGGGTCCTGCTTCGAGCCTCAGTTTCCCTATCTGTGAGAAGTGCCACCTGTGGAACCTTCTTGCTGGCCTGGCGTCTGCCTGCCTCTGCCTCTGCTTGCCACAGCCCCTTATATAGGAGGTGTAAGCGCCCAGGCTGGGCAGGTGCCCCCCCCCCCCATTGCAGGAGGCCTTTTTTAGCTTTGGAGTCCCTGGCAGCCACTCAGAGGACACTGGGGAGGGTGGCGGCAGCCCCAGAAGCCAGCGGGGTGGCAGATTCCTGCCACTGCCTGGGGTCACATAATGCCGACCCCAGTTACTTGGGAGGCTGAGGCAGGAGGATCAAAAACTCAAGGCAGAGCATCCCATAGGCCCAGGGTGGCACAGATCCACTGGGGGCAATAGACCTTAGTGTCACCCACCCTGTGCCTGGCTCCTGCTTTCTGGGCATGCGGCCTCCCAGTGGGTCCAGAGGTGAGTCAGCGGGCCACTCTGACAAGGACAGGTGATTGTAATGGGACACCCAGCGCTGTGTCACAGGGAGTGCGCCCAGCAGCCCAGAAGGCCCCGTTTTACAGAGCGGAAAAGCAAGGTCTAGAGATGTCCTGGCAGGGGCAGGGTGGGGGTGCGACAGATGGGTGGCAGCCACTGTCAGGTCACCAGCTGTGTCCTCCCAGCCGGAGACTAATGGAAGCACTTTAAGCCTCAGAGCAGTTCCAGAGAGAGACTGACTGTCCCCTGGCAGCAGCACAGGAGTGTCACTGCTCGGAGGTCCAGCACAGCCCGAGTGTTTTGCATTAGCAATCATCTCCGCCACCTCAGTGCGTGCAGACAGCCCCCCGACTCTCCAGGGTCCCTGTCTGGTCTTTTCCCTTGTGAGCGGAGCCCAGGGAGCGCTGACCTACACTGCCAGCCGTATTCAGATTTTGAGACAGGGTTTGATTCAGTCACTTCGGCTGTGCTCAAACTTGTGATTGTCCTGCCTCAGCCTTCCAGAGCGTTGGGGTTGCAGGTGCGCACCTGAGCTTCATTTTGATGGGAATCTGCCTACCGCAGGCAGAGGTGGCCTCAGTATATCCTGAGGGCTTCAGTGAAAGGTAGCACCTAGAACCGGGGACATAGGGCGCTGTGCAGTGTCTCACACAAGGCCCCGCCTTCATGGAGCAAACATCCCTGGAGGGGAGCAGTGCCAGAAATATAACAAATACGTGCCCCGAGATGTTAGGAGGTGGCCAGGAGTGAGAAAGACACAGCAGGGCAAGAGCGGAAGGGCAAACACCCATAATCCTCGTACTCTAGGAGGCTGAGGCAGGAGGATCCCGAGTATAAGCCAGCCTGGATGGGCAAGATAGCAATTCGGTGAGGCCCTGGGTTTAATCCACAGTTCTGGGCAGAAGTGTGGGGCCTTGTGTGCCAGGATGAGGACCCGGGCTTTGCCCTGAATGAGGTGGACACCGCAGAGGCAGCACCTGTGCCGCCCCAGGGGATGCCGGGGCCCCGGGGCGAGGGAGGAAGTCGGGAGAGCCTGGCGGAGTTGGGTGCGTAATGCCGCCCCGGCCCCGCCGCAGGCTCGCGTGGAGCGCATGGAGCAGTTCCAGAAGGAGAAGGAGGAGCTGGACAGGGGCTGTCGCGAGTGCAAGCGCAAAGTGGCCGAGTGCCAGCGCAAGCTGAAGGAGCTGGAGGTGGCCGAGGGCGGCCAGGCGGAGCTGGAGCGGTTGCAGGCCGAGGCGCAGCAGCTGCGCAAGGAGGAGCGCAGCTGGGAGCAGAAGCTGGAGGAGATGCGCAAGAAGGAGAAGAGCATGCCCTGGAACGTGGACACACTCAGCAAGGACGGCTTCAGCAAGGTGCGCGCCGCCTGGGCCGGTGCCCGCGCCCGCCCGCCGAGAGGGGCGCCGGAGGCCAGCACGCATGCGCAGCCAGCCTGCAGGGGTTGGGTTGGGGAGCGGGCGGGGTGTGCTCAGAGGCAGACCGCCGAGCTGGCCTCTAGATTCTCCGGTGCACCGCCGGAAAATAGAAATAACTGGACATAGTGGTGCGTGCCTGTAATCCCAGCGCTCTAGGAGGCTGAGGCAGGAGGATCCCCAGTTTGAACCCAGTTTGAGTGACTCAGTAACTTAGCAGGCTCTTTTCTCAGGGGATACAGGGCTGGGAATGCAGCGCAGTGCCAAGGCCCTGGGTTCCATCCCCAGTACTGCCAAGTGAAAAGGCACAAACGCGCTTCGGTGCGGGGTGGGCCGGCGGGCAGGGAGGACTGTGGGGGCTGGGCAGGTGACGCACCCCACCCGTCCCCATCCCCTCTCATCTGCCTGAAGGCCCACGCCTCCACCACCTCGAAGCTCACGGCGCCGTCACCGAGTCCACCTCCACCGTGGATGGGATGGGCCAGGCGGCCGCGGCCCCCACGCGGCCCCCGCCGGCCCGCGGCCCTGCCCCCGCCCACTTCCCCTGTCACCCTCTCGCAGAGCATGGTCAATACCAAGCCCGAGAAGGCAGAGGAGGAGTCGGAGGAGGTTAGGGAGCAGAAACACAAAACCTTCGTGGAGAAGTATGAGAAGCAGATCAAGCACTTCGGTGAGTGGCGCCAGGGCGCCGAGGCCCGGTAGGGGTGCCCGGGAGCGGCCCTGCGGCCAGCACCTCTGCAACCCCTCCCCGCAGGCATGCTCCGCCGCTGGGACGACAGCCAGAAGTACCTGTCGGACAACGTGCACCTGGTGTGCGAGGAGACGGCCAACTACCTGGTGATCTGGTGCATCGACCTGGAGGTGGAGGAGGTGAGCGCTGGGGGCGCCCCGGGGACCCCACCCCACCTGCCCTGCGGCCCCTCTCCCAACCCTGACACCGTGCCTCTGTCCCCGGCAGAAATGCGCGCTCATGGAGCAGGTGGCCCACCAGACCATCGTCATGCAGTTCATCCTGGAGCTGGCCAAGAGCCTGAAGGTGGACCCCCGCGCCTGTTTCCGGCAGTTCTTCACCAAGATCAAGGTGGGGGCTCGGGCTTCGCCGGGGCGCGGATGGATGGCCACAGAGGGCTGAGCTTGGAGATAGGTGGAGCCTCCTAGCAGGGTGAGGGGCTGTCGAGCTGGTCACTTGGAGAACCCGAGTTCCCCTTCCTGACACAGAAGGCCGGGCGGGTGCCCGGTCAGCACCTGCTGTGACCAGCCTGCGTGGGGGACCTGGCGCCTGCTCCATAGTCGAAGCGGGCCGGGTGGGTGGTGCGTGGGGTGGATGAGGAGATCCGGGAGAGGCCAGGCTTTGGGGTGCAATTCCCACGCAGACTGGGGGCCGTCCTGTGTGCACCCCACTGCCTGCAGACGGCCGACCGCCAGTACATGGAGGGCTTCAACGATGAGCTGGAGGCCTTCAAGGAGCGGGTGCGCGGCCGCGCCAAGCTGCGCATAGAGAAGGCCATGAAGGAGTACGAGGAGGAGGAGCGCAGGAAGCGGCTGGGCCCGGGCGGCCTGGACCCCGTGGAGGTCTATGAGTCGCTGCCCGAGGTACTGGCCAGCCCTGCCGTGGGGGGAGGCAAGCCCGCCCAGGGTGAGTGACCTGGGCTCCGGACGGCCTAACCCCGCCCCCTGCACCCCAGGAGCTGCAGAAGTGCTTCGACGTGAAGGACGTGCAGATGCTGCAGGACGCCATCAGCAAGATGGACCCCACCGTGAGTACCCCCAGCCCCTGGAGGTCCCTGAGCGGCCATGACAGCCCCCAGTGGGGCGGGATCACTGAGGACGGAACCCAGGTCCTCCACTGAGCTGTGTGTCCAGGCCGTTTTGAATTTTTTGTTTTTAAACAAGGTCTCACTGAGGCCCCAAGCTGTCCAGCCTAACCTCCAGCTCGTGTCCCTCACCTGAGCCTCTCCACATGAGGGACTGCAGGCATGTGCACCGTGCTAGGGGACAGTTTTTTGTCTTTTCTTTTTTTTTGGCGGTGTTGGGCATTGAACCCAGGGCCTTGTGTATGTGAAGCGAGAACTCTACCAGGGAGCCACATCCCCGGCCCTGCAGTTGAGTCTTACAGGCTTTCAGCTGGGGGTAGCGCTCTGTTCTGGGGGGCTGCCGTGAGTTCAAGGCCAGCCTACACCTCACAGCGAGACCCTGTCTCAAAAAAACAAAACAACCCAAAAGAATAGCTTTGATTTAACTCCATTCCTGCTGCCTCGCCTTCCGTTTGGCCGCATCAGTTTCCTCATCCGTGAAATGGGCCTCAAAGCGGGCACAGGCTGGCAGTCGTTTGTGGTAGTGGCCAAAGGCTTCCAGAAGGTTCTGTGGGTCTGTGGCCTCTAGCTGGGAGGCCGCCCGCCTGTCTTTATAAATAAAGCTGTATTGGGACACAGTGGTACTTGTTACATCATTTACAGCCAATCTGGTGGCACAGCCACAGATTCAGGAATCACCGTGACAGCGGCCACGTGTTCTACTTGTGGAGCCAAAACCCGAACTCTCCATGCAGAGAAGCTTGCTGGGGACGTGGCCAGTGGCCAGCTTCCCTGTCCTGTGAGGCCCTGCCTCCCTGCCCCCTGGAAAAGTTTGTTGACGGTCACTCATTATTTAAATGTAACTTGAGTTGAAGTAAAGATGTGAGCGCCCCATTGCAGTCGGTGCAGTGGCACCGGCCGTAATGCTGGCACTCCTGGGGCTGAGGCAGGAGGATCTCCAGTTGGAGACTGGCCCGGGCTACGTAGCCAGACAGGGTCGAAGTTGAAGGTTCCCGCCCTGGGGCTGGGGTTTAAGCTGTGCTAAGCATGCACAAGGCTCTGGCTTCCTTGCGGGTGCCATTCTGTAAATGTCCTGGCCACACTGGAAAGGGGCAGTGCCCCTGGGCCGGTCCCTGCTGTGTGGCATGGTGGGGCCAGCAGGACATGTCCTCCACTGTGGACACTTCTGGCCACCTGTGACGGGTACACGGAGCGGGGAGGGTTGAGGGCCACAGGGGACAGCGGGCCACCTGGCAGTGGTGCCCTGCCTCACCGCCTGCCCTTGTGCCCACAGGACGCCAAGTACCACATGCAGCGGTGCATTGACTCGGGGCTCTGGGTCCCCAACTCCAAGGCCAGTGAGCCCAAGGAGGGGGAGGAGGCGGGCCCCAGGGACCCATTGCTGGACACCGTCACCAAGCCGGGCGACGAGAAGGATGGCAGCGCCTGACCAGCCCAGCCTCTGCCCACCGGCCTGCAGGCCTCCGCGTGCCCCTGTCTAGAATCACGAAATAGACGCCGTCTCCCCGACCTGGCTTTCTCCACTTCGCTGCTGTCCCCAGCCGGGCCACCGCCTCCCTCTGTCCTGCTCCCTGCCCCCGCGCTCCTCCTGTCTCCGCTTCGAGTCGAGTCGAGTCGAGTGCAGGGGTTCACTGCCTGCAGCCCCCGTCAGCATTATGCCAAAGGCCTGGGGGTCCGGGGAGGGCCCGAGGTAGGCAGCCCGCTCCCCTGGGTGGGGGAGGGTCCCCGCTGGCACCGGTCGCCCAAGGTCTTGCTGTCCAGGCTTCTGTTTGGGAAACAGCCACGATCCTCCAATAAAAGATTTCTGATGCTCTCTCAGAGGCCACAGGGGGACTGAGTGAAGCGGAGGGGACAGGGACAGCACAGACTTGCCTTGCACCTGTTCTTGGAGACGCATTGCATCCAAAAAAAAAAAAAAATCCTGGCTCCTCCCGGGCTTGGTGCATGCCTGCCGACCCAGCACCTGGGAGGCTGAGGCAGGAGGATTGGCGGTTTGAGTCCAGTCTAAGCAACTTAGCAAGACAGTCTCAAATAATGAGAAAGCAGTCAGGAACGTAGCACAGCAGGAAGGTGCTGGGCTCAGTACCCAGTACTGTTCTACCAAACAAGCCCTATGTTTTTGGGGTTCCCTGTCACCACCTGTCACTCTCTGGGTGCCACCATCACCTCTGGTCCTAAAAATCACCCTGGCCTGGGGAACCTGCAGCTGCTTGTGAACAATGTGCTTTGAAACTGCCAGGGTGAGCCTGGTGTGTGTGACTCAGCCCTGTAAGCCCCTCCACTCTGGAGACTGAGGCAGGAGGAGGCTCCATAAACATGAGACCAGCCTGGGGTATGTCTGAAGACCAGCTCTGGGAGTTGTGGCTGTGTGGTAGGACCCTTGCCAAGGATGCCAGAGGCCCGGGGTTCCATCCCCAGCACTGCAGATAAGCCCACGCTGCCAAATACCGCAGGACAGCAGGCCCCAACACCCACCCCGGCCGGAATACCCCGCCCAGGAGCTGCACCCCTGGACCGCAGCTCAGTGCCAGGCGCCTTGTCTCACCTGCCTCGCCTGAACCGCCCGTTCTCACTTCCTCCGTCCTGTAAGTGTTCTTTGTTCCTGTAGTGTCCAGCACAGGGAAGGGACCAGGCCGGCAGAACACTGGCAAGAAACGGTTTCCATGGCAACGATGGAGGCCAGGGCCGCTGCACTGTTGGGTGTTCAGGCCAGCACCACCAGGGGGCAGCAGCGAGCTGCAAACCGGGTGAGGTCCCCGGCTGTCACCACAGACAATGGCCGGTGGAGGGGCCGTTTGGTGTTGGTTTGGATTTATTTCCTCCCATCTTCCCCTGGACATCCTGGTGCTTCCCTCTTTAGCCCCTTCCAGCCACAGAGGTGGTCTTATCTGGCATCTCGGCACATGCCTGAAATCTCGGCTCACGATTACCAGGAAAATGTTTGAGCTGCTGAGCTCATAAACAGGAGGAGACAGGAGGATTCCCAGTTGCAGGACGGCTTGGGCAAATGACTGAGTCCTTGTTTCAAAACCAGAAGGATTGAGAGTGTAACTGGGTGATAAGCGCACCGGTGGGTTCAATCCCCCGTCTGAAAAGTAAAGATAGTTTTTTGTTTTTGTTTTTTGAGACCGTCTCACTGTGTGATTCAGGCTGCCTTTGAGTTCACTGCCATCACACCCAGTGGGGGAAGGGCACATGCCAGTGAATCCTAGCACTTGGGAGGCTGAGGCAAGAGGATCTCTGTGAGTTCCAGGTCAGCCGAAACTGCATAGCAAGTCACTGTCTCAAAACAAAACATTCTGTAAAACACCATGTGTGAGTGGAAAGGGCTAGAGCGAGAAATGTTAAATCAGCAGAGTTATGCAGGCACCCTGGTCTCACACTAGCAGTGATGCATCTGCTTCAGCCGCCCGAGTGCTGAGATTACAGACGTGTGCCGTCATGCCCAGCCGTGTCTGATTTTTGTGGTACTGGGATTAAATCCATGGCTTTCACCGTGATTTACATCTCAGCCGTCTCAGCCTGCCTCTGTCTCTGTCTTCCTCTTCCTTCCTTCCTTTCTCTCTCCCTCTTTCCTTCTTGTCTGTAGAGACAGGTCTCCCTCCAAAAGGAAGTTAAGTCAACTGGGATTTAGCTCAGCAGCTCAAACATTTTCCTGGTAAGCTTGAGGTCTTGAGTTCAATCCCTGGTACCAAAACAAAAAGAAGTTCACTCACCTAGCCTGGGTTCAAACTTTCAGTTCTCCTGCATCCCAGGCATGTACCACCATACCTGGCTTCTGTTTCCTTGTTTTAAAAATTGAGTTTATTGTTCATTGGGGCTGAGGATTTAGCTCAGCGGCATAAGCCCCTGCCTTGCAAGCAGGCGGTCATGAGTTCGATCCCCAGTACCGATAAAAGTTAAAAAGAAACAAGAAAAAAAGAGTTTATTGTTCATTCTGCACTCTGTGTGTTTGTTAACTCCTCTGAAGCCACGACCCTCCGCTTTGGGACTCTGAACAGCCCTGCTTGGTGGGGGAAGGCAGATATAGCAAGCTTCAGGGCGACCTGGGGTCTCTCGGGGCAGAGCTGGGATTTGAACTCGTGCCTTAGCACCCACGTTAGTGGTTATCTTTATCACTGTTTCTACCCTGTGGTTGCTGATGTAATTTTCCCAGAGTGGTAAGCAGGGCACAGGACCTCCCTGGAGAGTCCCAGCTGCTCCCCCTAAGGACACCTCCCTGGGGGGGGGGGCTCCCTGTTTTTGGAACTCTGCCATTCAAAGTGACACAAAGGAGTGGCGTCTTAGTCCTTAATTGGCCCATTGTGGCTTTTCCCAGGCTCCACGGGAGCTAGAGGAGGCCACACCCAGTGTGGGGGGCAGCTCAGGGGAACCCCCGACTCTCATGTTCCTGGAAAGTGGCCAGCCACTGGCCCTGCCTGGCCAGGACTGTCTGCATCTGCACATGGAAAGTCCCTCACTGGGGAAGCCCCTCCGGTCCGGGCAAACCTGGCCACTCACAACTCTGGGTCCTCTGTGCTGGGTGCCAGCAGCTCTAAGACGCCCAGAAGGACAAAAGCCTCGGGGACACAACAGGAGCCTTGCTAGGGATGTCATGGATCTCTGCTCCATGCCAACTGGCAATGTCTGTTTGAAAGAATCTGATCACCTGGTGTGGTGGCACTGGCCTGCAATCTCAGCACGTGGGAGGCTGAAGCAGGAGGGTGACAGCAAGTTCCAGGCCAGCCTGAGCCACATAGTGAGACCTTGTGGCAAACAGACAAACAAACAGAAGCCAAGGAAAAAGAAAAAGAACCTGAAGCAGCTGCTAACTACCCAGCCCTGAGCCCTGCCTCTTGGCTGGGAACATAGGAACTGTTTATTATTGTCCAGGGGATAATCACCATCATTGTTATTAGAAATCACCTCATCGGACATTCCCCGCCACTTCCTTTCATGCTGAATGCCAGATCCCAGCTCCCCTGAGCACTCATGGCCCACCTCCAGAATTCACGCGGGGCCCCACTGTTGAGGAATCTGGCCACCTCAGCTTCCTGCCCCTGGACTGCTGCTGGCAGAGATAGGGAGCTGGGCAGGAAGGGCAGGACCAGACCTTTCCACAGTCCTAAAACAGCAGCATCCTGGCTCCCGTCCATTCCGTCTCCAGGCTGGCCTCACCGGACAGAGGGGACACACCAGGAGCACCCCCTTCAGGCCCCTGTGGTGCCACCATCATCACAGACCAGACATCAGGCGTTCAGACCAATGCCCAGAGGAGCTTCCAGTGAAATGGGGAGGCAGTGATCAGGCTGGGAGCCAAACAGTGAGCAAAGGGGGGGGGGGGTGCTGACTCAACATGAAAAGCTGAGTGGCAGACAGGTAGACAGGTTTATATTTTCTTGGCCTGAAAACTCGGCCTGTTGTTTCAAAACAAAATGTTTTCAAATTGTCGCTGCTGGTGATTTGAACCAAGTACTCTTACTGTTGAACTACATGTATAGCCCTTTTTTGATACAGTCATCGTAAGCTTTGCAAGGCTCACCTTGAACTTGTTTTTTGTCCGTTTCTTGAGACAGGGTCTCCCTAGGTAGTTCAGGCTGGTCTCAGATTTGCGGCAGTCTTCCTGCCTCGGGCTTCCAAGGTTTTTGCCTGGGATTCTGGCCAGGGGCACTCTGGCTAGAAGCAGACTTGGAATTTTCCCATCAGAGGTGAGGGTAGAGACGATGGACAGACAGGGAACCGATCATTTAGGATTTTAGGCTACAACGGGACTGGGTAAATCAAAGACAGGACCAAGGCCGAAGCTAAGGTCTATTTGGGAAAAGGGTCCCGAAAACCGACTTTGACAAGCAGAGTTTTGTTTTGTTGTTTCTTTTTGGTCTTTTTGAGACAGGGTCTTACTATGCAGTTCAGGCTGGCCTCGAACTCGCAGCAATCCTCCTGCCTCAGCCTCCTAAGTGCCGGTCAGGGGGCATCAGAGGACTGGGCTGCAGTGGCACTGAGGCAGACGGACCACACACACATCCCGGAAAAAAGGGCCCAACCCGCGAGGTGAGCGCCCAGGCAGACAGATAGGAAAGGAAGGAATGCGAGCCACACGGCCAGGGGTTGGAGGTTTAGAGAGCGGCCGGCAGCAGCCTTGAACTTCGAGGCGGGCCCAGAGTTTGATCGCGTAAGCCAGCAGGCCGCCCCCGCCGCTCCGCCTGCTTCTGCGGGCACCCGCTTCCGCATCTCCGCCCACTCCCGCAATAACCAATCACACGTACTGTGCGTATCCGGGCTCCCATCTAACCAATCACCGCTAAGCCACGAGTGAGGCATAGGCCCAATCGGAGAGGCGCGTTCCCGCGTACACCCAGTGGTTGCGCCTGAAGGGGGGCGCGCCTGCGAGCAGCGGGCATGCGCGTTTCAGGCGGCCAATGAGAAGTGGAGAATCGTCAGCGGCTAACAGGCAGCTGCTCTCGGGGGCGGTGGGGCAGGGTCGCAAGTTCGAGCCTGTGTCTCCCGGGAAGGGTGAGTTTGGAAGGGAACAGCGAAGGGGTACGCTCGGGAAGTTATGAAGAGAGGAAGGATGCGCTCGGCCGGTCTTCAGGAAAGCACTGGATGTGGTTGGCACGCGGTGGGTGGGAGGAGGCGCTGCCTCTAGGCTGGACGGATGTCTGGCGGGTGCACTGCACGGTGACTGCCGGGCCAGCCCTGTCTGTGGGTTTTGGGGCGTAAAAGGTTAGAGCTTTCCAAGATGCAGACCTCACTTCGATTCCATCTTCAAAGCCGGACCTAGGTCCAGTAGAGACGGGGAAGGAGGAAGTGGGCTCCCCCAAAGCTGCACCGCCGGGATATCATGCCAAACTCAGCGGATTGTAATAGCCAGAGTTTCTGGACGCTTATGCGGTGTCAGGCCCTGGGCTAAGCACCTGTTTTTGCTTTCTTTCTGTCCTTCTGTCTTTTGAAACAGGGCCTCTCTGTGCAGTTCAGGCTGGCTGTGAATTGGCTGCGATCCTCCTGCCTCAGCCTCCTGAATGCAGGAATGACAGGCGTGCACCTCCACAGCTGCCCTTCTGCCTCATCTCACTGAACCCTTCCTTTGGGGAGCAGCCCGAGAGATCAGGCAGTGTGGCCGCCTCATCCCCCACCCCCCGCCTCGCTTTTGTCTCAGTAAGGTCCTTTCAGTCACTGACTGCCCCTGCTGTGGACCCTGGCGAGCTGGGCCCGGGACTGAGCTGGCACACAAACTCCCCAGGCTCCAGAGAAGCAGTCCTGGTACAGATGTGGAGGATGGGACTGGTGGGCAAACAGAGTGAGGGGCTGGGCGTGATGCTGGGAGCATCCCTGGTCACTTTGTTTACCACTGGCAGCACTGGAGTGCGGACTTAGGGCCTTGCTTGAGCTGGGTGGTCGCTGACCACTGAACCACACCCAGCCCTCGGGTGGCTCCTTTCTCCTTGGGGCCGTGTGTGTGAGTTCTTACACCTGTTTTCAAGGTCTGTGTGGAAGGTGTAAGATGCAGCCCCGCGCAGAAACCTCACGGTCAGCTTCGGATGGTGACATTCCCAGCACCTCCATTTTCCAAATGGGGAAACTGAGGCTCAGAGTGACTAAGTGAACTTCGTGACTGGACACAGGAAGCTTTGGAACGTACCGCCAGGTCTGTTTGGCCCCACCTGCCTGCCTAGCTCATGCAGGGAGGGTGGTTCGGGTTGGATTTCTTTTCTTTTCTTACTGGTTGCTTGATGTGTGGTATTGGGAATTGAAACCAGGGCTGGGGCACTTAGCTGCAGTTTTGTTTTTTGGGCCAGGGTCTCGCTGTGCAGCCCAGGCTGGCCTCCAGCTGTGGCCATCCTCCTGAGGGCTGGGATGACAGGCATGCACACTGTGACCGGCTAGATTAGGTCTAGCTAAGTTGCTGAGTTACATACTGGTTGGGCTTACATTTGGGTTTTTGTTTTTTGTCTGAGACAAGGTCTCACTGGCAGTTCAGGCTGGCCTTGATCTCAATTTGTGGCACAACCTGGCCTTAAACTCACAGGAATCCTCCTGCCTCAGCCTCCCAAATGCTGGGTGGGCTCCTACTTGGGATCCTCCTAGAGAGCTGATATTCTGGGCCCGGGTCACCACCCCTGTTAAGAATGTGTACCAGTCCCGGGCGCTGTCAAATGAATGTGGAAGCTGAGGTTCAAGGAAAGAATCAGGTGCTGAAGGGGGCACAGCCAGGGGGCCCCGAGATTTTCCCGGGGGCAAGACCTCAGCATTCGGGGCTGTCTTTTTCCAGGATGCCTCTGTGCCAGTGGGGAGGCTCGGCGAGGCGCGGCCAGCCCGACGGGGATGAATTGCAGCCCTTGGCCGCTGCGGGAGGCCTGCGGGTCCTTCTGCACTGGGCTGGCCCTGGTGGTGGGCAGCCCTGGGTCACCTTCAGCGAGGCCTCAATAACAGCTGAGGAGGTCTGCCTCCGAGTGGCGCAGCAAGTCGGTGAGTGCAGGGCGTCCTGGGGCAGCTGGGGGCAGGCGGGCCTGCATGGGGAGGGGGGACTGAGCGGGCTGGCCACACCCACCCAGCTAGGGGACCTCACGCAGAGCCCCGAGGGCTCCTTGTGTTTGAGGAAGCACAGGACCTGTGGGGCGGCTGCGGGACCCACTGTCGAGAGGGGCAGGAATTGAAACCAGAACAGAAAGAGGAGAAGCCCAGTCCGGTTCCTCCTTGCTGCAGCCGGGGCTTCCTGAACCCCGATTAGGCAGAGAGCCGAGCGGCTGGTTGGTGCTCTGGGCAGCAGACTCCCAAGGTTGAGTCCTGTTTTCTCATGAAGGCCGGACGGTTCAAAGCGGTCACTTTAGAGGATGATTCGGCCACGTGGGGCGCCTGCGGATCTTCCCTTCACACACACATCACCCCTTCCGGGGGCGCCTGTGAGGGCATCTTCCTCCTTTTTCGTGCCCTGAGCATTGGATGCGAGGCCATCACAGTGAGCTACAGCCCGAGCTCTTGTGTAGTTTTTACGACACGGAGTCTCACTAACTAAGTTGCCTACGAAGCTTTCAAACTTGCGATCGCCCTACTGCAGCCTCCCGGAGTGCTGTGATTACAGGTGTAGGTCACTGTACCAAACTGGGGGCCTCATTTCATAAAGGGGAAAAATGAGAGACCATCATGAATCCTTTAGGCAAGTAAGCTGAAATATGCTCAAATGCTGGAATACAATGCAGTCAGCAAAAGGGACTTTAGTCAAAGTTAATAGATCATCCTGTAGGAAGCTTCTGAAAAATAATTAATAATATACGTTTAATATTTTCACCTAAAGTCAGGCATGGTGGTACACAGGCAGTCCCAGCTACTAGGAAGGCTAGAGCAGGAAGATTACAAGTTCAAGGCTAATCTGGGTAATTTAGTCACCTTGAAGCCTTTAACACAAATGCCACTAAGAGGCATTTAAGATCTGAAATATGTGATTTCAATATGCTGCCTCCATAAACCAGTCCCCGCCAAATCACATAACCATTGTGTATCACAATTTTTATTTTTTTATTTTTGGACCAGGAATTGAACTTAGGACCTTGTGCTTCCTGGGCAGGTACTGTACTGCTGTGCTATAGCCCCTGTCCTGTAAAATACTCACTTTTCACTTTTTTGGTTTTTTTAAAAGATCCAAACCATAGGAGAGGTGGATGGATCCTAAAGAGAGGGAGAACGTGGAAAAAGTAGTAATGGTGACTTTCACGTATTTAACAAAAAGTGCTAGCAGCTTTTAGAATACTGTGAGTTGCAGGATATGTTTTGCTGCTGTAATAAGCAGCCCTTAAATCTTCTTGGCTTAAGACAATCACGTTTAGCTCTAATCAGTGCAGTTTGAATGGGTCACCTTGGTCTTACAGGTTTGCCACTTGACATAAAAGGGAAGGTAACAGGAGGTTAATTTCCAGGCTCAGAAATGTGCCCGTCCAGGGTCAGGGATATAGTTCAATGGTACAGTGCCTGCTTGGCAATTGCAAGGTTGTGCGTTGGATCCCTGTACCAAAAAAACAAAAACAAAGAAAGAGAAATGTGCGTGTCCTATTGGCCCACATGCTATTGGCCTACGTCCTATTGGCCAGGAACCAGGCCAATGAACTCACAGTAGTTGCAAGGCATGCTGGGAAATGTAGTTCTGTGTTTAGGTGCCCGCCTGCACCATCCCTGCGGGCAGTGGAGGAAGCCAGTGGTCTGGGGATCTATGAGGTGATCGCAATAGATGACGTGGTTCCTGAACTCTGCTTTCTCATTCCAGGCATCACACCAGCCTGCTTCAGTCTCTTCGCTCTCTTTGATGCTGATGCCCAAGTGTGGCTGCCCCCAAACCACATCCTGGAAGTTTCTGGAGACACAAGCCAGACACTGTATTTCCGCATGAGGTGGGCGAAGGCCCCTGGAAGGCTTGCCCGCTTTCTCATTCTGTTATTATGTCCTTTGAGATAGGACCTTGCTGTGTGGTTCAGGGTGCCTTGAACTCACTGTGATCCTGCTGTCTCAGCCCCCTCGGGCTGCTGTTACAGTGGCACTACCATGCCTGGTTTTTTCCCTTTTACTATTTCTCCAGTGCTGGTGATGAAACTTAAGGCCTTACGCATGCCGGCCAAGTGCTCAGCCACTGAGCTTCAGCCCAGCCCCAACATCCTCCTTTTGCTGGAGCTGGCCTGAGCCTGTGCTAAGCCCCTGCCACGTCCCTTCTTGTCACACAGGTTTTACTTCCGGAACTGGCATGGCATGAACCCGCACGAGCCACCTGTGTACCGCTGCAGACTCCCAGGGCCCGAGGTGTCCTCAGAGCAGGCGGAGCAGGGGATACAAGTCTTGGATCCAGCCTCCTTTGAGTACCTCTTTGAGCAGGTGTGAGCTGAGCTGGAGAGATGGGACTCTTTCTGGGTGGACTCAGGGGTAGTAAAGGAACCCCTAGTTTCCTTTCTAGTTCAATATAGCGAGTAACGTCAACTCATTCCATCTGGGATATTTTGGCATGAATGGTTGAATGAGTACAGGGATAGATTAATGATGTCTGCCACAGGCATAGAGTGGGCAGCAGGGATGTGTGTGCTGTGTTTTTGACCTTTTCACAAACAGTGGTCTCTGTCCACAAGGTACCTGAAAATAGAAAACTACAGTTCTCTGGCAAATGAGTGGAAGCATTCTCATATTTCCCTTTATGCCTGCTGTTTCACCTCTAGGGCAAGTATGAGTTTGTGAATGATGTGATATCCCTGTGGGAGCTGTCCAGTGAGGAGGAAATCCACCACTTTAAGAATGAGAGCCTGGGCATGGCATTTCTACACCTCTGCCACCTTGCTTTCTGCCGCAATGTCCCTCTGGAGGAGGTGGCCAAAGAGATCAGGTGCCTGGGAAGGAATGGGGACACTGAGTAAGGTGTGAGGATGCCCCATACGTCGGGGGCCAGGGTAGGCCTTGTGTATTGCCTTACCATCATTCATTCATTTAACAAGCACTTATTGAGCACCTATTATGTACAGTCACATAGCTGCAACAACAAACAAAAAAGTCCTGCTACTGGGGTGCTTGCATTTCATGAATGTGAAAAGTGAACTGTGCTGGACATGGTGGTCATCACAGTGCTCTAGGAGGCTGAGGCTTGCCAGGGTGAGTGCAGTCAGGACAACTTAGCAACACAGTAAGACACAGGCTCAAACTAAAATCTAAAAGAAGGGCGCATGATGTATCTCAGAGCGAAGGCCCCGAATTTTAGTCCCAGCACCACGTACACACAGAAAGTGCAGTACGTCCTTTGAAATAGTGAGCCTAACAGTGTGGAAAAGTATAGTAAAAAGGGGATGTGTGACACCAACAACTATAGTTTAAAATTTTACATGTTTATTTGTATCATCTGGGACCCATCTTGGCCCATCTCCATTAGGCAAGAGCTGTAGCCCAGAACTACTGTTTATTTATAGTTTGTTTGTTTGTTTGGAGATTGGGTCTTGCCACATAGTTCAGGTTGGTCTTGCACTTGCTGGCTGGCCTTGAGGTCATGGCGATCTTCCTGCATCAGCCTCCAAGGGCTGAGATTAGAGGGCTGAGCTACCACCTCTGGTTTATTTTTATGTTTTTATTTTATTATGTTGAATTATTTGTTGGTATAATTTTGATATACCAAGAATGATCGCATTCATCACAGGGTATTTGTACCTATGCGTGATATATCCTGGTTGTTTGTTTTATTATTTTTTGGAGGGGACTTGCCCAGGAATGAATGTTTAAACCGTGGGACCAAATCGCGTAGCTCTGGCTGGGGATTTAGCTCAGCAGCACAATCACCTGCCTGGCAAGTTCAAGGTCATTTTGATCCCAAGTACCAAAAACAAAAACAACACATAAGCTCTGTAAGGAAGCAATAATTAAAATCCAGGGCAAAAGCATATAAATAATTAAGCTTTGGGCAAAAAGCACACAGACAGTGCGAGAATTGAATGTTTAAACCACAAGGTTTTTTGTTTTTTTTGTTTTTTTAATCGGTACCAGGGATCGAACTCACGACTGCACACTTATTTGCAAGGCAGGCGCTTATGCCGCTGAGCTAAATCCCCAGCCCCAAACCACAAGTTTTGATTAGGGAGACATTTATGTCTGGCCAATGTCCTTCCCCTCTCCAAGAAAATCTGCCCAGCTCTGGTCCCTGCTTGTTCCTCTCGCGCTGAGACTCTGAATAAAAGCCAGCTCGGTGGCCGGGTGCTTCAGGTGAGGCTTGTCCCCGCTCGGCTTCTGAATTAAGTCTCATGTCTGCATCCCCAGCACCACCTAGGTCGCTTGCTGTAACAGTTTTGGGGTTTTTTTGGGAGGAGGTGGTTTGAGACAGGGTCTTACTATGTAACCGAGGCTGGCTATGAACTCCCGGAGATCCTCCCGTCTCTGCCTCCTGAATCCTGCCATTACAGGCTTGTGCCACCATGCCCAGGTTTTTTGAGGCAGGGTCCTGTTATGCAGGTTAGGCACTGAACACAGCCCGGGTCACATTTTAAAGATAAAAATTGCTGGGTGTGATGGTACACGGCGGTCATCAGAGAGGCTGAGGCAGACAGAGTTTCTCGAGCTCAAGGCCAGCTGAACAACACAGTGAGACCCCGTCTTAAAAACCGAAGTTATCCCCACATTTTGTGGAAGTAGTGGTTGTACCCGGGGCCTTTGCACAGAGCAACTTCCCAAGCTGTTTTTGTTTTGGGTACCAGGAATTGAACTCAGGACTTCATGCTTGCTAGGCAGGCCCTGTGCCGTTGCGCTAGATCCCCGACCCCTCCAAGCTCTGTCTTAATTTCTGATTTTGTGACAGATTGTCACTACATCACCAGATTACCCAGGCCGGGCTTGAATTTATCATCTTCCTTCCTCAGCCCTCTGGAGTGCTGGGATTGCAGGTGTGTGCTGCCGTGCGGGGCTCCATCTTTTTAAAATTTATTTTATTTTTCTTTTTTACAATTTTATTTATTTATTTATTTATTTATTGTATCGGTGGCAGGGATCAAACTCATGACCGCGTGCTTGCAAGGCAGGCGCCTACGCTGCTGAGCTAAGTCCCCAGCCCCTTAGTTTTCCTTTTTATCGTGAGACAGTGTCTACGTTGTCTGTGATGGGCTGGCACTTGGGATCCTCCTGCCTCGGGCTCCTGAGCAGCTGGGACCGTGGGTGTGCCCCAGCCATTTAGCCCTTCGTGTTTGTGACAGCGCACTCATTGGCTAAGTGAAGCAGGGGCGGCCCGGGGAGGCCAAGCCGCTGAGGCTGTGCCCGCCCCTGACCGCGCCCGCCTGGTGTCTCGCCAGCTTCACGCGCTGCATCCCGAGCTCCTTTCGGCAGCAGATCCGCCAGCACAGCGTGCTGACCCGCCTGCGCCTGCGCAGCGTCTTCCGGCGCTTCGTGCGCACCTTCCGGACGGCGCAGCTGTCCCGGCGGGCCGTCATGGTCAAGTACCTGGCCACGCTGGAGCACCTGGCGCCCCGCTTCGGCGCCGAGCGCATCCCGGTGCGTCACCTGGAGCTGCTGTGCCAGGCCGACAGGGAGCCCCCCGCAGCCCCCGACCCCGCCTCGTCCCCGGGACCCCCCACCCACGAGGTGCTGGTCACGGGCACCGGGGGCATCCAGTGGCGCCCGGTACAGCCGGAGGTGAGCAGGGCGCCACCCACCCCGGGGCTCTGGGTGGGCCTGGCGCGGGGCCTGCACCCCTTGGCTGGACTCCTGACACCCTCTGCCTGTGGACAGGCACCCTCTGCCTTGGCTGGACTCTGCCCATCTGCCTGTGGGGTGGGGCAGCCTTCTTCCTCCTGGGTTCATTGTTTAAGGGGAGCCTCCGTGTACCTGCTTTTCCTGACTTCTGCAGACTGCAGCTTTAGGGACGGCTTTGTGATCTGGGTTGTGACCGTTGCAGGGGATGAGGGTGGCCTCAAAAGTGTCCTCTGCTGCCTTAAGCTCTGGCTTCTGGCGTCTGTATTTCATCCGTTCATTTACATTCCGAGGCCCTTCCACTGAGCTAGATCCCAGCCCTTTATGAAATTTAATGAAGTTGCCCAGGCTAGACTTGAGTTTGCAACCCTCCTGCCTCAGCCTCCCAAGTACTGGGATTATAAGCCTGAAACATCCCTCTGGCCGTGGCTATGTGGCTCCTGGGCGTGGCTTCTGGTGCCACGTGTGACACCCGAGTGTGACTCCCTGGCCCCTGATGCCTGTCTGTCCCCCGTGGGAAACATGGGGAACCCCCAGATCTTTCCGTTCCCTGCCTTCTCAACTGTCCTTTCAGGGCGCCGGTGGCAGTGGTGTTGGTAGCTGGAATCCGAAAGCCGGGGTGCCCGGGAGAAAGGCCAGGGCCCACAGGGAGGCAGGGGGGCAGCCGGCAGACCGGCCGCAGCAGCCACCCTGGACCTATTTCTGCGACTTCCGGGACGTCACCCACGTGGTCCTGAAGGAGAGTCGCGTCAGCGTCCACCGGCAGGACAACAAGTGCTTGGTGCGGATGGGGCTGGGGGAGCCGGGGCGCCCTGGGCCTGTGCGTCCCCTGACGTCCCCCTGCCTGCAGGAAATGAGCCTGCCCTCCCGGGCTGCCGCCCTGTCCTTCGCAGCACTGGTGGACGGCTACTTCCGCCTGACGGCCGACTCCAGCCACTACCTGTGCCATGAGGTGGCTCCCCCAAGGCTGGTCCTGAGCATTCAGGATGGCATCCACGGGCCTCTGCTGTGAGTGGCCACGGCGGTAGGGCAGGGGACAGGCGGCTACCGTGGGCACTAAAAGACCGAAACTCCGAACTGTCTGCTGTGTGTGTGTGTTCAGAATTTTTGTTTGTATGTTTGTTTTTGTTTTGAGACAGGCTAGCCTCCGATTCCCAGTATTCCTCCCGTCTCAGCCTCCTGAAGACTGGGATTGCAGGTGTGCAGCTGTATGTTTGTTTCTTGAGACAGGGTCTTGTTAGGTAGTTCAGGTTGGCCTTGAACTCACTATGTAGCCAGGTGGGCTTTGAACTCACAGCGATCCTCCTGCCTCAGCCTTCTGAGTGCTGGGATTACAGGTGTGCACCACCACTGTCAGCCCAGTTTTGAAGATTTGGGCTGCTGTCAGTGGCTCTGTGCCTTCTCCTGTGGGGAGACAGCACATTGACGAAGGGTATTGTCAAGCAAAATTGTCCCCTTCAAGAACCCAGAGCCTGCAGTCCCCTCCAAGGCTGTGTGACCCTCTCATAGGCTCTGTGTCTCAGAAGTCACAATCACCTTCCACGGTGCCATGCTGAGGACCAAGCCTTTAACACATGGGCCTCGCCAGGGTGGCCACACACCTGTCACCTCAGCACTTGGAAGGCTGAGGCAGGAGGGTCACTTAGCGACTTAGACCTTGTCTCAAATATGCAAAAAGGGCTGGGGACGTCGCATGGTGCAGTGGCTCTAGGTTCCGTCCCTAGGCATGAAAAACTGACAAATACGAGCTCTGTGTTGCCCTGTGGGTCAGTTGGATATGGCTGTGCTCGGCATCCTTCCGGTGTGTGGCTCAGTGGCCATGAGTGTCACGCTGTGTGTCCGTGCTGGGTCTTTGCCCGTGGAGCGTGGGTGGCCGTTTCCTTCTCGTGCACGTTGCCAGGTTGGTGTCTGCTTTTTTTTTTTTGTCTTTTTGGTTTTTTTTTATCGGTACCAGGGATCGAACTCACGACTGCCTGCTTGCAAGGCAGGCGCTTATGCCGCTGAGCTACATCCCCAGCCCCCGGTGTCTGCTCTTGATGTCCCGGCTCTTTGTGCCTCTGGGCAAGCTCAGGGCCGGGTGTGGGTCAGGCCGTGGTACCGGGTGGCACTGTCACCGAAGGTGCCCTGTCACCTCCAGGGAGCCGTTCCTGCGGGCCAAGCTGCAGCTGGAGGACGGACTCTACCTCTTCCACTGGAGCGCCAGCCACCTGGACCGCCTCCTCCTCGCCGTGGCCCAGCGGGACCTGGTGAGCCTGAGCCTGGCTCCAGCGGGCAGGGCGGGGCTCTCGCCCGTCCTTCCCTGGGCCTCGCCCACTAACCCTTCTGTCCTTCCAGAGCCCGGGCGACGGTGGTGTGCGGAGCGTGTCCCTCCACAGGTTTCCAGTCGAGCGGCAGGCCGGGGGCTTCGTGCTGGAGGGCTGGGACCGCTCCTTCCCCAGCGTGCGCGCCCTTCGGGGCGCCCTGCGGGGCTGCTGCCTCCGGGCTGGGGACCACTGCTTCTCCTTGCGCAGGTGTTGCCTGCCCCGGCCAGGAGGTACGAGGAGGGACGAGGGCCACAGCGTGGTGGCCGTGGCGTCCGGGTCGCCGGGCCGGCCCACTCAGCCCTGGACTTCTGTCCCCAGAGATCTCCAACCTCATCATCAAGCGGGGGCCTCAGGCCCGCACCCGGCAGCTCAACCTCAGCCAGCTGAGCTTCCACAGAGTCCAGCAGGATGACATCACCCAGGTAGGCGGGTGGCAGCCCGGACAGAGTGCGGGGCAGAACTTAGGGGTCCTGGGGATGTGGGAGCGGGCATCATGGTCTTTGTTTTCACTGTGCAGTTCAGGCTGGCCTCGAACTCGTGGCACTCGTCCTGCCTCGGCCTCCTGAGTGCAGGATTATAGGTGTGGGCCTCCACTCCTGGCATGGCTCACAGTGGAGTTCTGTGCCCTTCCCCACAGCTGTCACACTTGGGCCAGGGCACGAGGACCAACGTGTATGAGGGTCTCCTGAGAGTGGGGACGCCCGAGGAGGACAAAGAGGATGGCGTGGACTCTGGGGAGCCCAGTGGGGGCCGTGGGCAGGAGCTGCGTGTGGTGCTGAAGGTGCTGGACCCAGGTCACCATGACATCATGCTGGTGCGTGTGCCGAGGGCTCTGGGTCTGTGCGGGGGGCGGCGGGGTGGGGGAGGACGCAGCCGGCTGAGCCGCTGTCCCCACAGGCCTTCTATGAGACAGCCAGCCTCATGAGCCAGGTGTCTCACGTCCACCTGGCCTTCGTGCACGGTGTCTGCGTGCGTGGCTCTGAGAGTGAGTACCCCACACCCCGCCTGGCCCGCCCCCGGGGCTGCACCCAGACCCCGGCACCAAGGCTGAACCCAATGGCTGACTCTTCCTGGCCAAGGTGCCCAGTTGTCCAAGCTGGACTCAAACTTGCAGTATTCCTGCCTCAGCCTCCCAGACTGCAGGGATTACAGAGTGCATATTGCCCTGCACTCTGTTCCCCGCCCCATAGATGCTGACCTCCCCTTCTGGTTACTCTTTGACCCCTGTCTGCACGGTGACCTCATTCCGCCCCCCTTCCCAACTGTGTCGGTCCCCATCTCCCACCTGACACTTGCTGCCTCCAGGGCCCTCCGGCCATCAGAGCTGTGGCCCAGCAGACCCCTGCCCTGTGTACCCCAGGCCTCCCAGACCTCTGCACACACCTCAAAACCCCACGTGCCAGGCATGGTGGCGTACACCTGCAACCCCAGCACTCTGGGAGGCTGAGGCAGGAGGATCGCAAGTTCTAGCCCACCTTGGGCAACTTAGCAATTTAGAGACCTAGTCCCAGAATCAAAGGGGTGGGGCTGGGGCTGCAGCTCAGTGCAGAGGCCCTGGGTTCCATCTGTGGTCTTTAAAAAAAAAAGATACAAACAAAGTGATGCACGGAAAGGGTGACCCCAGCCCCACGCCAGGGCCTCAGGTGCCTGTCCTGTGGTCTCTGTCCCCACGCCCACCCCCACTGCTGTGCGTACCCCTCCCGCAGCCAGTGTCCTGGCCTCCTCTGCCTCCCCTGGGCTTCATTCCGCAGGTCCCTGTCCTCCGTCAAGTCCCACCACAAAGCTGTCCCTTGCCCCAGCGCCAGCCCCCAAGTCCCAGGCCAGGGTTCCCCAGCAGGGCCACAGCAGAGGCAGGGGAGGCGGCCCCTGGAGCGCTGGGTCTTTGCAGACATCATGGTGACTGAGTTCGTGGAGCACGGGCCCCTGGACGTGTGGCTGCGGCGGGAGCGGGGCCGTGTGCCCCTGGCTTGGAAGCTGGTGGTTGCCCAGCAGCTGGCCAGCGCCCTCAGCTACCTGGTACGTGTGCTGGGCGGCCCGGATGTTGGGGGCCAGTGACTACAGCACATTCTTGGCCCCTGTGCCCACCCGGGGACGGACAGCTGGCCATAAACCTGTCCTGTCCCCTGGATCCCTGCCCTGCCCGTCCTGGTCCCTCCTTGTTCTGTCATGTGTTCCCAGCGCCCCTTCTCCGCCTGCATTTACTGTCAACTGTACCCTGGCTCCCAGGCCCTGTCCTAAACCCTGGGGACAGCGCCAGGGACCAAAACCGTCAGATCCCTGTGCTCGGGGACTGCGTTCCCGTTGGGAGAGAGAAAACCACAGACAGCCCCTCAGGGGTTTGGTCCAGGACCCAGAGGATACCAGATTCGGGATGCTAGGTCCCTCCTTAGAGTGCTGTCTAGATTGCCTGGAACCTCAGCGCCGCCTCCTGTAGGCTATACCTCATTTCTGATAGCACATGCCTATAATCCTGGCACTCAGGAGGCTGAGGCAGGAGGATCACTGAATTCAAGGCCAGCCTACATAATGAGACCTTGTCTCCAAAAAAAAATTTGAAAAGTGAAATTTTAATAGGTAAATTAGGGTACTATGAGACATTTGGGGAAAGCATTTCAGGCAGAAGGAGTAGCAAGTGCCAAGGCCCTGGGGCAGTGGTGGGCTTCTCTGGCCTTTTGTACCTGGCCAAGGGCCTCAGCCACTAGTGAGTCTTGGAGAACAGACAGACCTACCCCAGCCCTGTGCTGTCTGGGGACAGTGACAGTGTAGTGGCATCTCAATAATGTCCAGGATTGTCTTTCCCATGGGGGCCTCCGGGATAAGGGTTAGAGGTGGAATCTGTGCGCCTCTGCAGTACCCCTCTCCTCCCATCCTATGCCAGGAGGACAAGAACCTGGTGCACGGGAATGTGTGTGGCCGGAACATCCTCCTGGCCCGGCTGGGGCTGGCAGAAGGCACCAGCCCGTTCATCAAGCTCAGTGACCCTGGCGTGGGGCTGGGTGCCCTCTCCAGGGAGGGTGAGTGGCCCCGGAGTCAGTGGGGCTGAGTGCAGGGCTGCCCTTCTGCTCACCCGTGGTGACCGTGCCCTGTCCCCCAGAGCGGGTGGAGCGCATCCCCTGGACGGCGCCCGAGAGCCTGCCCACCGGGGCCGGCAGCCTGAGCACAGCCGTGGACAAGTGGGGCTTCGGAGCCACCCTGCTGGAGATCTGCTTTGACGGCGAGGTGCCCCTGCAGGGCCGCGCCCCCTCCGAGGTACTCAGCTGGGCATCTCTCCCTAACCTCTCCAGGAAGGGCGAAGTGACCAGGGCAGGGAGGAGAGGGCTCTGTGACCAGCTGAGACGGCAGCTGGATGGGCTGCCGAGAGCTGTCATTTTTTTGTTTTCAAGACAGTGTCTTCCTGGGTAGTTTGGCCTTATACTCACTTTGGGGCCCAAGCTGGCTTTGAGCTCACAGTGATTGGCCTGCCTCAGCCTCCCGAGTGCTGGGGTGACAGTTGTCTACCACCACAGTCAGTTCCCAGAGGAGCTTTTATCTAAGTTCAGAATTAGGTGGGTGAGCCAGGGTAGGAAGGGCAGACAGGAAGAGGACACTCCCTGTGCAAAGGCCCTGGGGCTTTCATGTTAACTAGGAAAGGTGACCTTGAGGTGCTCCTGTAGGACACAGTGAGTCCGGCTGAGTTTTGGCTCTGAGCCTCAGTTTCTTCCTCTGGGAAATGGGAAGGAGGATTGTAGGCGCCTTGCCAGGCCACCTTGCCACTCTGAGGGGGATGTATGTGAGCCCAGGTGAGGTGCTGACTCTGGCTGCTCCCTGCCCCCGCAGAAAGAGCGCTTCTACCAGAAGCAGCACCAGCTGCCCGAGCCCGCGTGCCCTGAGCTGGCCGCAGTCACCAGCCAGTGCCTGAGCTATGAGCGGGCCCAGCGGCCGTCCTTCCGCACCATCTTGCGTGACCTCACTCGGCTGCAGCCCCACAGTGAGCCCCACCTGGTGCCTGGACCCTGGGGAGGGGCACAGGCGTGGGGTGGGTGGGAAGGTGTCAGGCTCCGGGTCCCCACGGTCCCTGCAGTGGGGCCCAGAGTGTGCTGGGAGAGGAGTCAGTTTCAGGCTGTGTAGCTCTTTCCTTACCTCTGGGATGGGATGCTAGCGGAGTAAGGCCCACCTCGGAACCCCCCACTGTGGGCCTGCCGGCTCCTCCAGGTCTTGCGGACATCTCGACTGTGAACCCCGAGTCACCAGCGTCAGACCCCACGGTGTTCCATAAGCGCTATTTGAAAAAGATCCGCGATCTGGGGGAGGTGAGGCGGGGCCTGGCAGGGCTGGCACAGAACCTGGAGAACGGGCTGGGTTGCAGGGAATGGGCGGGGCCTGTGAAAGGGGGAGGGGCTTGGGATTGTAAGGGATTGGAACCCTTAAGGAGACCCTTGGGCACGCAGCAGGCGGGGCTCAAATCTTTACAAACGGATCTAGCTGGAGCGTGGCCTGGGAACACAGGTGGGTTGACATTCACGCACTCTCTGGCCAGGGTCACTTTGGCAAGGTCAGCCTGTACTGCTATGACCCAAACAACGATGGCACTGGCGAGATGGTGGCCGTGAAATCCCTCAAGGCGGACTGTGGGCCTCAGCTCCACTCGGGCTGGAGGCGGGAGATCGACATCCTGCGCACGCTCTACCATGAGCACATCGTCAAGTACAAGGGCTGCTGTGAGGACCAAGGTGGGCGGCGCGGGGCGGGGCTTCGTGCTCCGGGGCGGGGCTAGCTAGTGATTTTGTAGCCAATCACTGTGTGGCCACGGGCCGAAGTGATTGGTGCGCTTTGTGGGTGGGGCCGTCCTGGCATGACCAATTAGGATCTTCCCCAGAATCCCCTCCTCTTTGGGGGTGTGGCCGGACAGTCTGGATCCGACTTTGAAGGGTTTGGGCTGCCTGCTTGCCCCAAGGTGGGCTGTGAGGAACCTCCGCCTCCGGGGACGGGGATCAGGATGGGACTCCCCCCTGCGCAGACTTTGCCTTCTCCCTCTACCTGAGGAAGAGCCCTTCGGGGTGGGGTGAGTGCCTTAGGCCCCCCGTCTGACCCCTTGGGGCCTCTCCACAACAGGCGAGAAGTCGGTGCAGCTTGTCATGGAGTACGTGCCGCTGGGCAGCCTCCGAGATTACCTGCCCCGGCACAGCGTCGGCCTTGCCCAGCTGCTGCTGTTTGCCCAGCAGATCTGCGAGGTGGGCCGGCTCCCCCCTGCTCCCCAAGCCCGCCACGCTGCTGCTCCTGTTTCCCGAACCGAGTCTCCGGCCTCTGCCTGGGGTCCTGTTCATCTGACTCCGCCCTCGGGCGCACCCCCTAACTCGCTTTTGTGGCCACGCCCAGCCCCTCCCAGTTCCCGCGCTCCTCTGTGGGACCCGCCTCCGCTATCTAGTTCCTTCTTCCGTTGCTTGGCGCCACCAGCCAGCCGCCCTGCTTTCCCAGGTGGCCGGGTCTCCAGGCTTCACCTGACTGTCGCCCAGCCATCCTGCCGCCTGGGTGCTGCACCCCGCTTTCCTGATGGTGCCCTGCCCCGCCCCGCCCCAGGGCATGGCCTATCTGCACGCCCAGCACTACATCCACCGCGACCTGGCCGCGCGCAATGTGCTGCTGGACAACGACAGGCTCGTCAAGATCGGGGACTTCGGCCTGGCCAAGGCTGTGCCTGAAGGCCACGAGTACTACCACGTGCGCGAGGACGGGGACAGCCCCGTGTTCTGGTGACCAGGCGGAGCGCGGCCTGGGGGTGGGGGTATCCCCGAGTCACTGAGAAAAGGCCAGGTGCCCGCAGCGGATGCTGGGTGGCAGGGTGCTCCCCATGGACCTGGGAGGGGCCTCGGGTGGGACCAGGCTGAGGGCAGGGCCATCTTGGATTGTCCCCAAGACCCTATAGGGTCCCAAATAGGATGAGAGACCTTCAGACCCCCTGAGCTTGAATCCAGTCCCCAGACCTGAGCGCCCCTTTTCCCCAGGTACGCCCCTGAGTGCCTCAAAGAGTGTAAGTTCTACTATGCGTCCGACGTCTGGTCCTTCGGTGTCACGCTGTATGAGCTGCTGACGTACTGTGACTCCAGGCAGAGCCCGCCCTCGGTGAGAGCCAGGCCTGTGCCCCTCATTCGAGTTCTTGGAGTGAGGGTGGGGGATTAGGAAGGCAAAAGCGAAGCCCTGCGCTCCGCTCTAGTGATGCTTTTCCCGCCACAGCCTGATCTGGAAGATGGGCTGCTTGAAGGGTAGGAGGGGTGCTAGGGATTGAACCCAGGGTCTGAACACTGAGCTACATCTTCAGCAGAAATTTTTACTTTTTATTTTAAGACATAGTCTTGGTAAATTGGTCAGGCAGGCTCAGTCTTGCAATCCTCCTGCCTCAGCCTCCCAAAGGCTGAGACAGGTGGGTACCATTACTCTTACAGCAGGGCTGTGTAACAGAAACGCTGTTGAAATGATGAGGACCAAGGGTCTTCCTTTATCCCTCCCCCCGCACATAAACCCCAGGACTTTATCTGATTGGCCTAACTTGGCTCATGTATCCACTTTCTAGCCAATCACTGCTTATCCGTGGGTTTCAGTGATTGGCCAGGCCTGGGTTAGGGGCAGGGCTAAGCAAGATGTATTTAATGAAGAAAAAACTTGTGCCTTCCTTGGAAGCTTTCTACACAGCTATAATCCAGCTACTCCAGAGACTAAGGCAAGATGATTGCTTGAGTCTAGGACTCACAAAAGCAATCTGGGCAACATAATGAAAACCTCATTTCAAGAAATTAATTACAAACAAGGCCTGGTGGCTCATGCTTGTACCCCAGCACTCAGGAGACTGAGGCAAGAGGATCGCTGCAATGTTTAGGCCAGCCTGGGCTACAAAGTGAGCTCAAGACCAGCCTGAACTGCATTAGCGAGACCCTGTCTCAAAAAAAGACCGGAAAAAAAAAAAAAAACTTACAGAAATCTTTAGTCCTCAGAATTCAAACCCACTTCCTGAGAAGCTTTCTAACAGCAAGCCTGTGACTGAGGCTTACTCCCCGTTAATTTTTGTAACTTTATCCCAACCTAAAGTGGTAGATGTGGTTAGGGTTAGCATCCCATTTCAGGAATGAGAAACTGAGGCCCAGAGAGGCTTGGTGAGAAATCCAAAATCACACAGCTGAGAAGTGTTGAGGTGGGATTAGAACTTGTGACCTTGGAATCCCAGGCTCTTGGCCTCTGCCTGGTGGTCTTTGCTGCCTCAGGGGGAAAAAAAGAAAAAAAAAAAAGCTCATGTGGCTTGTACCTAGAAATTCATGGAGCTCATAGGCGTCACCCAGGGCCAGATGACTGTGCTGAGGCTCACGGAGTTGCTGGAACAAGGAGAGAGGTTGCCCCGGCCAGACAGATGTCCCCCGGAGGTGAGCCGCCCCGCCCTGTCCGTTTCCCAGACTGAGCTGGCAGGAAGCAGCAGTCTTGCAGCCCGCTTCTCCTCCGCCAGATCTATCTCCTCATGAAGAACTGCTGGGAAGCCCAGGCCTCCTTCCGGCCCACCTTCCAGAACCTGGTTCCCATCCTCAAGTCGGAGCAGGAGAAACACCAGGGCCAGGCCGCCTCCGTGTTCACTGTGTGCTGAGGCCTTGGGCAGCCTGCTCCCCATGGCTCCAAGCTGTCCTGGCAGAGGCGAGGACCTGAGAGCAGGAGGCCAGCCTGGCTCGCCCCCAAGGTGGACTCCATCTGCACTGGTGCTGTGACCCCAAGGCACCCAGGATGGATGGGGGCTGAGCAGGCCTTCTGCCGGAGACTGACACACAGGACCCGCTGTCTCCGCGGGCCTCAGATAAGCTCCTCTTCCACCCCTGGTGCCTGTGGTCCTTGTGGCCGGCAGCTGAGGATAACATTGTGGACTGCAGTGAGGAGAGGTCGCTGTTAAACTTCTTGCTGTGGTGTGCAGGGGGACAGCTGTGGGCTCAGGCCAGCCCAGAATGCATAACAAAACCCTGTGTCAAAAATAAATTTTTTTTTTTTATCGGTACCTGGGATCGAGTTCACAACCGCCTGCTTACAAGGCAGGTGCCTATGTCACTGAGCTAAATCCCCAGCCCCAAGATAAATTATTTTTAAAGGTCTGAGGATGTAACTCAGTGCAGAGGTCTAGGGTTCCATCCCCAGCACGAAAAATTAAACAAAAAAACCGAAACCACCACCCCTGCGTGCACCTGTACCAGGTACACAGGTGGCAGATGGCGGTGCCCAGTAATTCCTGCTACATGTACAGAGCCCCCACAGGCCCACGTGCCTCACCAATTTGACTGCCAGGGTTGACCTTTCCTTGCTGTGTGACCTCAGAGCATTGTGTAACTTCTCTGGGCCTCCCTCCAGCCCTGGGATGGCCCAGCTAGCTACCTCACAGGACTGATGTGCACTGTCCATGAGGTGGCCCTGGCCCATAAATACTGCTCAGCAGAGCGACCTGTAGATTGGTGCTTAATAAACATAGGATATTGTTGTTACTCCGTTTTGTCTTGGTTTTTGTTTTTTATTGATACAGGGTCTTGCTATGTAGTCCATGGTACCCAGCCAGGCCTGGAGCTCACAGTGATCTTCCTGCCTCAGCCTCCTGAGTGCCGGGGTGACAGATGTGTGGTGGACTTCTTGACCCCTTATGGCACTTAGGGGAGCTGCCATAGCATCAAAAGCCGGGGGAGGAGCCTGGCGTTATAATGGCATAGTCAGTGACGTGGGAATTGGGGCCGCTGAAGTGCAGGTGAGTGCCCAGAGCCTTCTCTGTGTAAACTGGGTGAGCTGCTTACCTGTTCCCTTTGTGTTCGGACCTGGCAATTCTGGGCCTGGGTTAAAGTTTAACTCAGAGGGTGGCTCTGGTGCACCCCATCACCCTGGCAGCCACCTGGAGATATGAAGCCCTTTCAGACTGGCATCTGCGTAAGCACCTGCCTGGCAAGCGTGAATTTGATCCCCAGTACCAAAAAAAAACCCAAAACAGACTGGCTTCTGTGACCTAATGAAATACAAACTTCCGTTTCTTTCGTTTGTTTCTGTAGCTTGCGAGCTCATTTCTAGTGTTGCTTTTCTCCTCCTCCTCCCGCTCTCCTTGTCTCCCTGTGCCTGGGACTGCGGTGATAGGCAGGAACCCACGGCCTCACACACACTGGGCAGAGCTCTGGCACTAACCCCCCAGCCCTGCTTAAATTTTTATTTTCAAACAGCTTCTCTAGCACTCGGGAGGCTGAGGCAGGAGGATCCTTGTGAGTTCGAGACCATCCTGGGCTACAAAGTGAGCCCAAGGCCAGCCTGACAAGACCCTGTCTCAAAAAGACAGATAAAAAAGTAAATACCCGGACTGGGCTCCACCTTGCAGTCCTGCTTCGGCCCCGAGTGACCGGGATGACAGGCGTCCACCTCCACTGTGGTTTTTCATTTTTAGCACTGAGTGACACTGCGCTGTCAGGATGTGCCACAGTTTACCCATTCCCCGCCTGAAAGACACCCTGGTGACTTCTAAGTTTTGGCAGTTATGCGTAAAGCCACAATCGGTGCCCACATGCAGGGTTTCCTGTGGATTTAGTTTCTTTTCAAAACTTTCATTATGCATAATTTAAAGTGTGCTTAAGAGTTGGGAGAAACGGGGTGACACTGTGCACGCACCTGTCAGCTCTGCACTCAGGAGGCCGAGGCAGGTGCTGCATAACAAGTTCAAGGCCAGCTTGAGCTACAGAGTGAAACTGTCTCAAAAAGAAGTAGAAAAAATGTAATGAAACTATATCTTAATCATCAGCTGGCTAATAATTTCCAACCCCTACAACCAGTCTTGTTTTTAGAGAAAAGGTCTTGCTATAGAATCCCGGTTGACCTTGAACTCCTAGGCTCAGGAGATTCTCCTGCCTCAGCTTCACAGGTAGCTGGAACTGCAGGTCTCTGCCACCTTTGCTAAGTTGTACTCTCTCTCTCCCTCCTTCTCTTCCCTTTCTCCCCTCCCTTCTTTGTTTTGGTTCTGGGAATGGAGTCCACAGCTGGGTGGTTTTTCTGTTTTCTTTTGGTACCGGGGATCGAACTCACAACCTCGTGCTTGCAAGGCAGGTGCTTATGCCACTGAGCTAAATCCCCAGCCCCCCTGAATAATTTATCTATCTTTCTTTCTCACTTTATTTTTTGTAAGACACGATCTCACTGTATAGTCAGACTGGCCTTGAACTCACTGTGGAGCCCAAGCTGCTCTCGAACTCAGGGCCGTCCTCCTGCCCCACCTCCTGAGTGCTGGGATGACAGGTGTGTGCCACCATGCCTGGCAGTCCCTGGATAATTTTGAAGCAAATTTCAGACATCATTATCATTGTGTTTATAAGCGCTTCAACACGTATCTCACAAACACATAACCAGGGGCTGGGACACAGCTCAGCAGCACAGCGCTGCCTCGCAAGCGAGCGTGGCGAGTTCAGTTCCTGGTGTGGGGTGTGTGTGTATATACCCACGAGCTGTAATGACAGTGCTGTGCCAGCACACAAAGAATTCGACCGTGAGGAGCCAGGCGTGGTGGCGCACTCCTCTAACCCTGGCGCTTATGCCACTAAGCTAAACCACCGGCCACTTTGGGTTTTGTTTTTTTTTTTTTTTTTTTTTTTTTTGAAACATGTTCTTCCCATGTGGTTCAGGCTGGCCCTCGAACACTTTGTAGCCCAGGCTGGCTGGCCGCCCACAGCAATCCGCCTGCCTCACCTCCGGAACGCTGGGAGTCCAGGCATGCGCCACCTCTTCTGTCTCTTAGAGGTGCAGTTGGGAATGGTGAAAAAGTTCTGGAAATAAGAGTGGTGTTGGAGGGCTGGGGGTTTAGCTCAGCGGCATAAGCGCCTGCCTTGCAAGCAGACAGTCGTGAGTTCAATCCCTGGTACCGATAAAACCGAAAAAGACCAAAAAAAGAGTGGTATTGGAGGACCAGGGCTATAGTTCAGGGGCACAGTGCCCGCCTGGCAAGTGCAAGGCTAAGTTCGATCCCTGATCCAAAAAAAAAGTGATACTGGTTAAGCACCAATGTGACGGTATTAATAAATGCTACTGAACTGTACAGTGAAAGCAAGCCCAGCTTGGTGGTGCATGCATCTAGCACTCTGGGAGGCTGAGGCAGGAGGGTGGCAGGTTCAGTCTACACCCAGCGTAGGAAATCCTAAGTACAGAGAAGACAAAGAAACCGAAACAAAAGGAAATCTTACCTTTTGGCCTCAAAGGGGGAGACCTCTTGTTAACTTCCTCTCTGAGTCAGTCCCACACCCTGTGCCCAAATTCCCCCGGAAGACACTCACCCAGCTGGGGACAGAAAGCATCTGCCTGTTTTCTGAGCGTTTCCTACAGGCCCCTCTGGGAGCCGGCTGTGCAGCTGAGAGCCCCCCTGTCCTGCTGGTGGACCCTGGCCCCCGTCCGAGGCTCGGGGCTTCCTCTCCCTGCCCCTTCAGGCAAAGTGCAGCGCTGCTTGTGCAATCCTTGCCGCTCATTTCCGCCTCCCCGGCCCACGGGCAACTTCTCAGGCCACCATGATGCCTGCCAGGCTGCTGTGGGGAACCTGCGTGATCCCGTGGATCTCCGTCGTGCTGCTGTGTCTGCTGGCCCAAGGTGAGGTGCTGGGCTGGGAGGGCCGGGGCTGGGCCTTAGCCAGGGTCCCCAGCAGCCCAAAGGGAAGCCTCTCTCACTGGCCGAGCGAGCGACACCCAGGCCTCGGGTGACAGGGAACTCTTCCGTTATACTCAGACCTGACTAGGGCTCCTCCGGCAGCAGCAAGAAAGCGCTGAATCCTACACTGAGCCCCAGCCTGGTCAGATCCCTGCTGCTGACGTGTGCGCCCACAGCACACGTGTCATGGCGCTCTCCGTTCTGCAACGCTGCCCTCACTACCCCAGCACTGGCCTCTGCCGTTCCTGCTTCTGAGATCACTTTCCCTTTCTCCTGGCCAGCTGGCCACAGGACCTGGTGCGGTGGTGCACGCCCATCGTCCCAGCACTCCAGAGGCTGAGGCAGGAGGATCCCTGAGAGTTCCAAGCCAGCCTGGGCTGCATAGTGAGTTCAAGGCCAGCCTGGACTGCTCAGTGAGACCCTGTCTAAAGCAAACCATGGCCAGGTGGCCTCCTCTTCATGGAGGGTGCCTTCCCTGATCACTTCCTGTTGGCTGGGTCATCTTCCCAGCCTCACTGAGCGCTGCCCGTCCCTCGTTGATTCTGCCTTCCTCACGCATGGAGGGAGGTGGCACCTGCTGCTGAGTAGATTGTGGGCAACGGAAAAACCACAGTTCGCCGTCCTCGTGTTCCTCCAGGTCCCCAGGGGCAGAAGTTCCAGCTGCACCTGGAGTCCCCAGCCGCGGTGCCTGCTGCTGGTGGCCCTGTCTTGGTTAACTGCAGCGCCGGCTGCCCCAGCCCTTCACTCCTCGGACTGGAGACATCCCTGCCGAAGCAGCTCAACGGCAGCGGCCCAGGCTAGGCAACTTTCTGGCTCAGCAATTTAACTGAAGACAGCACCATCATATGCTCTGCCCTGTGCGGCAGCTCGCAAGTGACAGCCTCCTCCAACATCACTGTGTACAGTAGGTGGCCGTGCCTGGGGGTGGAGGCCAGGGGTCACCCCGTACACTAGGGCAGCAGCTGCAAAATACATCAATTACCGGAGTATCAGTAGATCTTTTCAAAATCGTTCATTGCCAGATGTGGTAGCGCATGCCTCTCCCAGCACTTGGGAGGCTGAGACAGGAGGATCAGTGCAAAATTTAAGGCCAGGCTGGATTACATAGTAAATTTAGGACTAGCCTGAACTCTATAACAAGACTCCCACTCAAAAAAATATTTTTTATTGATTATTTATGAATTTACTTATTTTCAGTGCCAGGAATCAAGCTCAAGGCCTCAGGCACGCTAGGCAAGTGCTCTGTTGTTAAGCTGCACTGAGCCCCCAAATCCCTGCTCTCCGTAGATGAATCCTTTCTCTGCCCTGTCACTGGTTTCTTAAGGACCATTCCAGTTTCTCAGCATTTACAAGCACAGAAGAAGCCAGGGGTGTTGGTGCACTCTTGCAATCCCAGCACTCTTGGAGGCAGAGGCAGGAGGATCACACACTCAAGGCCCATCAGGGCAATTTAGCCATTTGGTGAGGTTCTTGCCTGTAAGCCAGGTATTTAGCAGTCTTGGTGGAAGGAAGATGCAAGTTAAAGGCCAGCCTGGGGAACTTGGCAACACTAGCTCAAAACAAGACCAAACAACTCAAACAGGGCCAGCTGCTAACTGCCCTTGTCCGCTTCTTCTCTGTTAGGGTTTCCAGAGCGGGTGGAGCTGGGCCGCCTGCCGCCCTGGCAGCCCGTGAGTGAGAACCTCACCCTGCGATGCCTCATAATGGGTGGAGCACCCCGGGACAGGCTCACCGCGGTGCTGCTATGGGACCAGGAGGAGCTGAGCAGGCAGCAGGTCGTCGGGGAGCCTGGGGAGGTCACAGCCACGGTGCAGGTGGGCAGAGATGACCATGGCGCCAACTTCTCGTGCCGCACGGAGCTGGACCTCCGACCTGAAGGCCTAGAGCTCTTTGTGAACACCTCGGCCGCCAGGCAGCTCCGGACATTTGGTGAGGCGCTGCAGAAGTGGGCTCGGAGGGAGGGGACTCTTGGGAAACAGAGGTCCTTGGAAGGGGAGTGACGCTTGCTGAAATTCACGTCACTTTGGAAAGAGGTCAGTGTCCACCTATCATCCCCGCATTAGGGAAGCTGAGGCAGGAGGATCCCCATGAGCTCAAGGCCAGTCTCCGCTTCATAGTCAGACCCTGCCTCAAAAACAAAACAAAACAAAACCAAATACAGTAAATACATCCAAGGATCCTGTTGTAGAGATGACGTTGTCCCTCTTAGCCACCTGCTTACATCTATCCTTCTCCTCAGCCCTGCCGGTGACTGCGCCGCACCTGCTGGCCCCCAGGTCCTTGGAGGTGGGCATGAAGGTGCCAGTGAATTGTGTTCTGGATGGGCTTTTCCCAGCCTCCGAGGCCCAGGTGCACCTTTCGATGGGGAACCAGATGCTGACTACTGTAGTTACAAGGGATGGTGACCTGGTCAAGGCCTCGGCCACTGTGTGCTTGGATCAGGAGGGGACGCAGAAGATCAGCTGCAACATGACCCTGGGAGGCGTGAGTCACTATGCCCAGACTTTGACAACAGTCTACTGTAAGAGGGGGTGTGGTGAAGGGCGTGGCCTAAAACCCCGGGGCGTGGCTTCCCGGCCAAGGGCGGAGCGTATGGGGGCGGATACTACATAGCATGAACAGCCGAAAGTCAGGGTTTGAGCTGCCCAAACAGAATTGCAGTATAGGCAAGGCCTGGGTAACCTGAAAAGTATTTCGCAAGCGCCCCAAATTGGGGAGGGGGTGCCAAAGAACTGCTTCTTTGTTCACCCAGTAGGAAAGGTATAGGAGGAGGGCACAGCTGGACCCAGAGGATGGTCACGGTGACCAAGTCCATGGGCAATGCCCTGCCAAAACTTTAGGCTTCCCGGCGCCCAATCTGAGCCTGAGCGAGACCAGGGTCACCAAGGGGTCCACAGTGAATGTGACCTGCACGGCCGGATCCCAAGCCCAGGTCATACTGGATGGAATCAGGGCCCCATCTCCGGGGAAACCTGCCCAGCTTCAGCTAACTGCCACTGACAGCGACGACGGACGCCACTTCATATGCAACGCCACTCTCGAGGTAGCTGGAGAGCTTGTATATAAAAGCACGGCTGTCCAGCTGCATGTCCTGAGTGAGTTGGTCACTTTAACCTTTTAAATCTTTATTGCCTTATCTTAACTTTCCCCTGCCGTCTCAAGGGTTTGGGGTATCCAATAATCTGGTGGTTACACAGAGCATCTCAGCCAGGTGTGGTGGCACACTGTTATCCCAGCACTCGGGAGGCTGAGGCAGGAGGATCGCCAGGAGTTTGACTGGAGTATGTAGGAAGGTCTTTCTTGTCTTGAAAAAACAAAAAGACTGATCAGGCCAAATGTCCCCACTACATGCAGTGCAGAGACTACACTATTCTATTGCACGGTCAGGACCTCGGCAACCCAACCTCGAGGCTGTTTGCCAGGAGGCTCCGGGCATGCGGTACCCCTCGGTATCCTGCTCCTTGTCGCACTACAAAGTCAGTTACCACTGCCAGGAGGCCAAGCTGCGGGACAAGGAGCCAAAGAAGCGCCCTGGCTCTGGAGAAGGAAGCCCACGGGGGTCCAGAGACGAATATTTACTCCCAGCTTTCTCTGCGCAGATTCGAAGTTCTCTTCGGTCTCCATCATCATGATAGTGCTAGCTGTCCTGGGCGTGGTCATTATCTCAGGGGCCTTACTATGTGTCTTCGGGAAGCAGAAACGGTGCGACATCTACCACGTGACGCAGCAAAGCAACTCGGTGCCCCTGACGGCTAGGGAGCCTGAAGACACAACGGGGGAAGAGGCGTCCTGAGCTGGGGGATGTCGGGATTCTGGGACAAAGACAACCGGGACTTTGGCTGTACCCTGGAATTTCCCACCAATAAAGCCTTTAAACTCCGTAGTCTGGTTGGCGTCCATACGCGCCACTGGGCTCTCTCCACCACTCCACGCTTCTACTGAATGGCAGTGAGGCTTACGGAAGGGGGCGGTGTCTATGGCGACCCTGACGCGTCCCCTATTCTGAGAGGCTGGCTGGGCTTTCGCCAATGGGCTGGAAGGCTCTGGAGGGAGGCGGGGATTCTCTCGACCAATCGGTAGGCTCGTACTCTTTGCCGCTCTATGCCGCTCCGCCCTGTCTCGCTGGTCCCAGAAGGCGCCGGGTTTCCCAAGATGGCGGCCGACGTGTCCGTTACTCACCGGCCCCCGCTAAGCCCGGAGCCTGGGGCCGAGGCTGAAGCCACCGAGACCACAGAGCGCCGGGCGCCTGAAGAAGAGCTGCTGCCGCTAGATCCAGAAGAGATCCGGAAACGCCTGGAACACACCGAAAGACAGTTTCGTAACCGCCGCAAGATACTGATCCGGGGCCTCCCGGGGGACGTGACCAACCAGGTATGGGGGGGCGGTGTGAGAGCGTGGCGGGAAATACCACCGTGCGCGTGCGCGGGGGAAACCAGGCGACACCAGTGGCGGCATCTGTGAAGGGGGAGCGTCAGCAGGGGCGTCCCGGCGCGGGTTACTGGCGGGGTTGGGAGAGACCAAGAACGAACGATTTGTGGGGGGTCGTGGAGAAGGGAGAAACCAACTTTGGACTGAGGGAGACCGTTGCTAGGGGCGACCACTAGCTTGGGCGAGACTGAGTGGTTAAAGGGGGCGGGCAGTTTTGGACTAGCTAAGGGGATCGTGAATGGGCTGCCAAGTTGGGAAAAGTGGAAATGGGATTCCAGGTGAGTCCATCTCGGATTGTACTTTTCCCCAGTTGCCTATTCCGGCATGGCGGGGACCATATAGCCAGAAGTTTCCGGGTTAGTGTATGTGCCCTTCCCTATCACGCACTGATGGACTTTTCTGGGAGAGAGCCGGAAGTTGGGGAAGCCTTCTCCGAAAAGGATTTGGGAAAATGAGGTTTCCTGCTAGCCTTTTTCAAATCTCCAGAAAAGCGAAGGGGGTGATCTGTGGAGCTTCTCTTGGCTAATCTTGCAGCCAGGAGCGCCCTTGTCTTGGGATTGACTTGGGGCACGGCTCCCCAATGCTCTTTGGACCCAGCGAAATGCCATATATGCTGCCCTGCCCTGCCCTGCCCTGCCCTGCCCTGCTTCAGTGAGATGGTGAGGTTTCTGCTTCTGGGAGTCCCCACTCTCTAGCCCCCCAACATATCAACCATTGGCCTTCTTGAACCCACAGGTGGGCACTGGCTAGTGGGGCCCTAAAGGTCTTAGGCGGTTATGATTTGGGGACAGATCCTGGGCAAGAGGCTACCATGCATGTTCCGATTTGTTTCTGGAGCCACAAGCCCAGGGCTTCACCCTCAAAGTCCGCAGATAAGAAGGTGACCCTCAAAAAGGAGCAGGTCAGTGAGTTGAGCGAGCTGCCCAATGTGGGCTTTTTAGTGCCTGTGCTCCCTGGCAGGGCAACCCTGAGTGACGCTCCTGCTGCTGCCCTGACTAACTCTGCAGCATGTTTCTTCTCTGAGCCTCAGTTTCCTCACTTCCAAAATTGATTGGTGGTTCTATAACTATGGAGTTTGGAAACATTAAATTTTGCAAACAGAGGCTCAGTAATAAAAGACTCAGCAGATTCCCTGAAGGTGGAGTGTTAGGAGCCCGTAATCCCACCTCTGCAGTGTTGGCTTAATGGCCTTGAGCAAATAATGTGGCCACTCATTTGCAAGATAGGGGTGGTTGCTTGCCTGCCTGGGCGGCTGAGCCACGGTCGCCAAGCCACTGATGGCTGCCTTGGGTCACTGACCGCTGCCCTGGGTCGTTCCCTGCCATCCCTAGTAACATCTTGTCCTCTGGCTTCGTTTCCTGCAGGAAGTACACGATCTGCTCAGCGACTATGAGCTCAAGTACTGTTTTGTGGACAAATACAAAGGGACAGGTATGTGTGGCCCAGGGTGAACCAGGGCAGGTGGTGGCAGTCCCTAAAGATTAGAGGATCCTGGCTCACTGCCTCCTGAACTGTGTTCCCGATGCTACCCTTGATCATTGCACCAAGGCATCGTAGCTGGCATCCTAGACGCACCTCTTGAGGGGGAGGCACCCCTCAGGTTTTCTTCTAGACCAGGCTCACCTTCTCCCTACCCCACTTTGCCCAGGTGACCAGTCACCAGGCCTGTCTGCTTTTCTTTGAAGCTGCTTTGCTTGGTCCCTGTCCCCTCTGTCTCTGCCTCCCTCGTGCCTCGATGCCTCCCACACTTCATGCTCTCACCTGCCTTCCCCAGGGGCTCCATCAGATCAAACCTGACCTGATCGTTTTCCTCCTCTCAAAACTGAGAGGTGGGCAGGAGCCTTTGCTGTGAATCTGACATGGTGTGAGCATGTCCCTTGGAGACCTACTCAGCAGGCCAGGAGCAGACACATGTCAGATTGGAACCTTGGTTTATCCCCATTCTGGCTGTCAGCAAGTGATAGGCGATGAATTAATGCTTTGGGTGTCTGGCCCATTCTAGAACTTGCCATCCTCCTGTCTCAGTCTCCTGAGTAGCTAGATTTGCAGGGTACACCATTGTGCCTGACTCATGTGATTTGATTTGCTTTATTTTTGAGATTAGTGTCTCACTTTTTCCCCAGACTGGCCTTGAACTTGCTCTATAGTGTGTGCTGGCTACAGTTTCATTGTACCTCAGCTTCTTGAATGCTGGGAATACAGGTGTACTCTTGATGGGTTTGACTTGGTTTTTAACAGATAGTATTTGTGTTGCCCGGGTTGGCCCTGGATCCGAGACTCAGGGCCTTCCCCTACCTCTGACTTCTAGGCATCTGGGGCTGTAGGCCAGTGCTACCGCCAGGCTGAATTTGGGAGCCAGGGTCCTCCCCCTAGAGGGATGCTGCTGAGAGGTGGTTGGGAGGCTCTGTTATTCCTGTTGGGCCAATGGGAAGATTGAGACCCAAAGCCACAAAGAGTCTGAGGCTTAAACCTCAGTCCAGCGACCAGCTTCATCCCTACCCTGGCAGGAGCATTTACACACATGGTTCTTAGGGTGCAGCCACCACATGGTGAGGGATGCAGGGGTGACCGCAGGAGGCACCAGCTTGTGCTCAGCTGTCCAGAGCAGCTGGGGGCTGGATGTCCTGATTGCCTGTTCTGAGATCACACATGCTTTGGAGGGCATGGGTTTGGGGTAGGTCCTCAGGGGCCCTGGTGACCCCGAATGCCCTCATATGCACAGCTTTCGTGACCCTGCTGAATGGGGAGCAGGCCGAGGCGGCCATCAGCGCCTTCCACCAGAGCCGCCTGCGGGATCGCGAGCTGTCGGTGCAGCTGCAGCCCACAGATGCGCTGCTGTGCGTGGCCAACCTGCCCCCGAGCCTCACCCAGGCCCAGTTCGAGGAGCTGGTACGGCCCTTCGGTAGCCTGGAACGTTGCTTCCTGGTGTACAGCGAGCACACCGGCCACTCCAAGGGGTACGGCTTCGCCGAGTACATGAAGAAGGACTCGGCTGCCCGTGCCAAGTCAGACCTGCTGGGCAAGCCGCTGGGCCCCCGCACGCTGTACGTGCACTGGACAGACGCTGGCCAGCTCACTCCAGCCCTGCTGCACTCCCATTGCCTTTGTGTGGACCGCCTGCCACCAGGCTTCAATGACGTGGACGCCCTGCGCCGGGCACTATCAGCCGTGCACGCTCCCACCTTCTGCCAGGTGAGCCCGAGGGCGGGGCCGAGGGAGCGGGTGCCCCGCAGTGTGTTGCTCTGCTCTGGTCCAGAGCAACAGAGCACAGGCAGGAATGAGGACCTGGGCGGGGGCCAGTCACCATTCTGTGACAGCCCAGAGAGGCATCACACGGGGGCAGGTGACCTGCCCAGGGGTACAGACAGGGAACTGTGGAATCATAGCATACAGCCCAGCTCCAGAGCCCGGGTCAGCCCGGGGCCAGCACAGGCCCAGACGGCTCTTCCTGGCTCAGCCCCTGCGCTGCCACCTGCCTCCCCCGCCCCCACGGCTGCTGCTGTCTGTTGCATAGCCGCTCTGGACCTGCGTTGAATTTGCTCAGTGGCCTTATCCTTTGGTGTGGAGGCTGAGGACCAGGGCCGAGACCTGCTGCAGGCTGTCTGTCTGTGCCTCAGTTTCCCCACTCTGAAATGAGGCTAGTATTGCTTTCTTGTTTTTTTGTTTCTTTTTTTGAGGCAGGATCTTACTGTGTAGCCCCGCCTGGCACTGACATTTGCTGCAATCCTCCTGCCTCATGGTGGGATTGGAGGCCTGTATGTGCCACCACACCTGGCTGTTTGTTTAGATAAGGTCTCAAACCCTAAGCCCACCTGATCCTCTTACTTCAGCCTCCTGAGTAGCTGGAGCTGTAAGTGCGTACTACATGCTGGCCTCAGGCATCCTTTCTGAGCAGGTTCCTTTGAATGGCTGCCAGTTCATTTCTCTACTTACAACATTCCCTAAGCTAGCTAGCTATTTATTTGATATTCTTTCTTTTTTCTTTCCCTGATACTAGGACTTAAATTCATAACCTCATGCCTGCCAGCTTGCCAGGCAGGCGCTGTGCCACTGAGCTGTATCTTCAAGCCCCTCTTTTTCGTCCAGTACTGGGGAATCAAACCCAGGGACTCTCTACCACTGAGCTACATCCCTAGCCATTTGTATTCTTTAAAATTTAATTTATTTATTTATTTGTCTTTTTGAGACAGAGTCTATATGCAGTTCAGGCCGACCTGGAGCTCACTTTGTAGCCCAGGCTGGTCTTGAACTTGCAGCGATCCTCCTGCCTCAGCCTGCTGAGTGCTGGGATGACAGGCATGTGCCTCCATGCCTGGCTTGTTATTTTTTTTTTTTTTTTTTTTTTAACTTTTATCGGTACCAGGGATCGAACTCAGGATTGCTTCTCACAAGGTAGGCGCTTATGCCACTGAGCTAAATCCCCAGCCCCGTGGCTTGTTATTTTTAAAATTTATTTTATTTTTAAATTTTGAGACTGAGTCTCCCTAACTTGCATAGGTGGGAATCAAAGGGAACAGCTTCCCTAAATGCTAGGACTTTGGCACACACCACCATGCCTGGCTCCCCGGTGTTGATTGAGTCATTTGTTTACATGGTGGAACCCAGAGCCTCACACATGCGGGGCAGGAGCAGACCCTGAGGTGTACCCCAAGTCTTTGCTGAGCATCTGTTTAATCCTAGTTCCAACCCCACCAGACAGACCTGGTTGCCACCCGATTTCCAGATGAGGACGCAGGGTCAGGGATGGCGTGCGTGCCAGCTGCCTGGGTCAGCAGCCAGTGAGAGGCCCAGCTGACCTGGGCCCTGCACTTGAGCCAGGCGGGTGCTGCACTGATGCCCACTGGGAGCTTCTGTCCTCTCAGTAACTTTTTATTAATCAAGATAGAAGCCCTAAGGAAATCCGCAGAACCTGCTCCAAGGCCTTCTGCCAAGTGTTTACAGGCAGACTTTCATCTCTTCATTGCTGTATTACATAGTTGCTTGAAAATACTCACTACATGTGGGAGGGGTAAAACAATTTGCTATAGAAATGCACAAAGCAGTGTCACAGGCTGGAGTGTGACTGAGTGGCAGAGGAACTCAGCAGGAAGGCCCTGGCTTCCATCCCCAGCACCAAGAAAAAGTACCCGGGTACAGTGGCGCACACCTCTACCCCAGCCACCTAGGCGGCTGAGGCAGGAAGATCACAAGTTTGAGATGCTTATTTATTTATCTGTCTTTATCTACTTATTAATGTATTTGGTTCCAGGAATCAAACTCAGGACCTCACACTCCAGGCAGGCACTGTGCTGCTGAGCTGCATCCCTGGCCCAGCGTGAGGTGCACATTCATAGCAAGAGCCTATTTGAAAATAGAAAGGACAGCCGGGCGTGGGGCGTGGTGGTGCTTGCCAGGAATCCCAGCGTGAGGCTGAGGCAGGAGGATCGTTGAGAGTTAGAGACCAGCCTGGGTTACAAAGTGAGCTCAGGGCCAGGCTGAACTGCAGAGCCAGACCCTGTCTCAGAGACGGATGAAAGAAAGAGAGAGAGAAGAGAAGGAAAGGAAAGGAAAAGGAAAGAAAGGGAAGACGAGCTCCCTAACTGGAGATGCAGCTCAGCAGCAGAGTGCTTGCCCCGCACGAGGGGCCAGCTTCAGCCTCAGTAGTTTAGTACTGATGCAGAGGAAAGCAGGTACCCCACGACTCGGCATGTTTTGGATGTTCTGGAAAAGTTTGTTTGGCTTATTTTTGTGACCAGGCAGTGGGTCACATTTCAGCATCAGCACATCCCGAAGGTCAGGTGGCAGTGGCTGCCAAGCCCCTGCGACGTCTCTGCCTGACCCTGCTCCAGAAAAATTGCACAGAATGGGCCTCCCTCCTCTGAGAATCCGAAACAGGAAACGCTCTGAAACCTGCAGCTCTGTGCTTTTGAAATGGGATCTCATGTGTTGTCCAAGGCTGATTTCGAACCCTTGTGCTCAAGCAATCCTGCCTCAGCCTCCAAGTAGCTGGAGCCTCCAGTATGTATAGAGTCTGGGCTCCAAAACTTTTAGAGAATTGACATTATGCTCAAAAAGTCTCAGATTTCAAATATTTCACATTTTCCATTTTTGGAGTGGAGATGCTCAATCGCTTATGATGTCTCTGCAAATATTCCAAAATTTAGAGATGCGGTATTCTAACACTTCAGGTCCAGTGTGCGTTTCAACATGAGTGTGTATGTTTCCGCTTTCTTCTTTTCTTTCTCTTTGTTTTCCTTGGTACCAGGAATCAAACTCACGTCCTTGCGCTTGCCACGCAGGCTGCTTGCTGAGCCAGCCCGGCCCGGCCCGCTTTCCCTTTTTCCTTTTCGGATCTGGGATGCTTGCAGAGGCTGGCCTTGACCCTGTGGCAGTCCTCCTGCCTCAGCCTCTCGAGTGCTGCTGTTACAGGTGCCGCCACACCCGGCTTCCTGTTATTTTGTAATCCATTATTCTGCCTGGTTTCGTTTCTCTGCTTTGCATTGTTTGTCATTGTTGTCGTGCTGAGTATTAACCCTAGGGAGCACCACGTTATATCCACAGCCCTTTTTAATTTTATTTTCAGGTGGGCTTTCCCCGATTTTCCAGGCTGGGTTTAGACTTGCCATCCTCCTGCCTCGGCCTCCCAAGTCCACTTGCTTTATTGCTAGCCCTGTTGTGTTTCGAACAGATTTCCCTTTTGCAGCTGTATCATGCGTCATTTTAGGGGCAGTTGCCAGTCCCCTGTTGATGGACAGTCCCAAACCTGTGACCTGGGACAAGGAGGGCAGCAGTGTTTCTCAGGACAGCCATTGCCACCTGGGCCAGTCCCATGGTGGGGCACCAGCGTAGCCTCCTGTGACCCCTGCTTGGGCTTGGTGCCCTAGAAAGGAGCCTTCTTTGAGCCTCAGTTTCCACCCCTGCAGGGTTGGGTGCTGCCTCGAAGTCTGCTCCCTGTGGGGTGGCCCCACAGGGGGCTGGCACCCAGGAGATGGGTGGTGAAGCTGGGCAGGGGTGCATGGCAGCAAGGCCTCACTGACCTGGTTGACTGTGGCCTCTTTGTCTGCATCTTGCTGTCTACGATTCAAGCGTTTGGGGAGGGAGCTGTCCTGGCCACACAGCACGCGCAGCGCCCAGCAAGCCCGCCCCGGAACACGCAGGCCCAAGCCTGCAGATAAGGGGTGTGGGCCTGAGGGAGAGCACCCCTGCCTGGCTGTGACCGTGCCTCTGGGGCCGGCTGGTCAGCTCAACCCACTGGGTGTCCAGCCTGGCAGCCTCTGCTGGAGTCTCAGTGCTTGGGAATGCCAGGCGGAGTTGCTCCTCTGGCACTGGCCAGTGCCGGCGGCTGGCAGGGTGCACTGCTCTGAGCCAGGCCCCCCCTGCTGTCCCCTGCCGTGTGGCCTTGGTTGCACCAAGGGCTCAGGTGTTGCCGCTGAAGAACGTGGCAGCCTCCCGGGCTGGTCCAGGAGCAGGGCTTCTGTCCACCTCCTCGGAGGGGTGCTGTCCCCTGCAGTGCAGCATCTGATCCCTTTGGGGGGGGCGCCTCGATTTTGCGTGGTGGCTGCCCAGGCCTCAGGAATGCCTCCCCACAGCTGGCGTGTGGCCAGGACGGGCAGCTGAAGGGCTTCGCTGTGCTGGAGTACGAGACTGCCGAGATGGCCGAAGCGGCGCAGCAGCAGGCTGACGGCCTGGCCCTGGGGGGCAGCCACCTGCGCGTGTCCTTCTGTGCCCCGGGACCCCCAGGCCGCAGCATGCTGGCGGCGCTCATTGCTGCCCAAGCCACGGTGAGTGTGTGCGGGACGGGTCACAGCAGTGGGTGGGGGTGGGCTCGGAGTGTCCCTACAGCCGGGCCCTGCTCAGCTGCCCTGTCCCTCCTCAGGCCCTCAACCGTGGCAAGGGGCTCCTGCCCGAGCCCAGCATCCTGCAGCTACTCAGCAGCCTGGGCCCGTCCGCCTCCCTTCAGCTGCTGCTCAACCCGCTGCTCCACGGCGGCGCGGGGGGCAAGCAGGGTAAGCAGAGCTTCTCGCTGCACCCCTTGGAGGCCGCGGGGCCTCCTGCGCGGTGCAGCCTGCCCCTTCCAGCCCCGCCTGGGTCTCCTGCGCCATCTCAGTGAGGGATGTGTAGAACGGTGGGGGGAGGGGTGCCCAGCCGGGGACCACTGCCCACTCTCTGCGTCTCCCCAGGCCTCCTGGGCGCGCCCCCTGCCATGCCACTGCTCAGCGGACCGGCCCTGTCCACAGCATTGCTGCAGCTCGCCCTGCAGGCCCAGAGCCACAAGGTAACAGCAGGGGTTCTGCACCCCACGCTGGCAGCCCTGCCTGTCCTGCCCAGCACCTGCATGCCACCTTATGCCTCAAGGGAACTCGCCTCCACTCATGCTGGGGTCCACCTTTGCCTTTCGAGGGGGAGCTGGACACACCTATTTATAGCCCCAGACCAGTGTGGCCTGAGAAGCCCGCCCCACCGGGAGCTAGGGAAGGAAGTCCGACTCCTCCCGAACGCAGACACAGGCGCAGGCCAGGCTGGGTGGGTTGCTTTGCTGGGACGCAGCCAGTGATGTCACCATGTCTGGCGGTGACACTGACCCTGTGTGCTTGAGGCGTTATGGCACTGTGGCCAAAGTCCTCTGTGAGTATCACACACCATGTGGCTGTTGTCACACTGCACTGTGAGGAGGCTGGGCAGCCGTGGCGTGCTGGGCACACCTGGCGTGCTGGGCCCTGGGGCACCACAGGCTGAGCACGTGGGTGGCAGGTTGTCACTGGCCCGGGGAGCTCCTGCACGTGTACATGATTGCCAAGAACTTGGGGTGATGTCAGCTGCTCCCTCGTTCACCCCATTCCCATCCACAGCTTACTGTGTCTGTTCTAGAAGCCCGGGATCCTGGGAGACTCGCCCCTGGGCACCCTCCAGCCTGGGCCTCAGCCAGCCAATGCCCTCCTCGGGGACCTGTCAGCAGGTAACACTGACCTGCCTGCCCGCCTCTCCGGGGCGCCTTCCTCCCTAGGAGTGGTGAGCTCCCAGCTACGTGGCCTTGGGCCGGGGGCTCAGGCTCTCTGGGCCTCAGTCTCCTCATCTGTCAGTGAAAGTGGGGTGCCCACATCACGGGGAAGCTGGGGCGTCCTGGAGGTTGATGCACTGAGACACCTTTGATCCTTGCTGGCTCTGGGGCCCTGGGAGAAGGCCTCAGGGCTGGGTCCATGGCGACGCTCTCCTCTCTCTGCAGGGGGGGGTCTGGCCCCAGAGCTGCCGCCTCAGCGAGGAAAGCCACCACCCCTTCTGCCACCTCTGCTGGGCCCCTCTGGGGGTGACCGGGAGCCCATGGGCCTGGGTCCCCCAGCAGCCCAGCTCACCCCACCCCCTGCCCCTGTGGGGCTCCGAGGCTCAGGTCTCAGGGGCCTGCAGAAGGACAGCGTGCCCCTGCCCGCACCCCCTGGGGTAAGTAAGGCTGCACGCCGCTAGCCTCCTGCCCCGCATTCCCCCTCCCCCTGCGCCCCTGCTGAGTCCAGCCTCTGTCACAGGTCTCGCTGTTGGGGGAGCCCCCCAAGGACTACCGGATCCCCCTGAATCCCTACCTGAACCTCCACAGCCTGCTCCCAGCCAGCAGCGTGGCTGGCAAGGAGCCCCGGGGCTGGGGCTCTAGCACGAGAGGCCGCCGCCCTGCCGAGGGGCCCCTGCCCAACCCCCCAGGCCCGGGCGGAGGAGGCAGCAGTAGCGGCAGCAAAGCCTTCCCGCCCAAGTCCCTCCTGCTCAGCCCCCTGGCCAGCTCCCGCCTGCCCCCAGAGCCCGGGCTGCCCGACAGCTACGGCTTCGACTACCCCTCAGTGAGTACCGGCTGCCCCGCCCGCCATCCCTGAGCGCCGGCCCTGTGGCCCTTTTCCCAACCGATGCAGGGTAGCATCCCTAACCCTCAAATCTAAAATCCGAAAGGTCTCAAGTCCTGCACCTTTTTTTTTTCTTTTCCTTTTGAGGCAGTCTCACTAGCCCTGGCTGGCCTCAAACGCACAATCCTCCTCCTCAGCTTCCTGAATGCTGGAATTGCAGACACGTGACACATGACACATGACACTCCCCCTACACACACCTTTTGATAATACTTAGAATTGAACCTAGGGAGCACCAAGCTAGACCCCCAGCCCTTTTATTAGGGTATGGAGTCTTGCGAAGTGGCCCAGGCTGGCCTCAGTCTCCGTGGTGATCCTCCTGCCTCAGCCTCCTGGGATGGCAGGCATGTCCCACCACGCCTGCCTACTGGGGGCTGAAACTTTCTGAGCACATCTGCCCTCCTTTTGACTTCCCACACAGGCCACAGTCACAATGCAGATGCACGGAGAATCGCGTATAAAATGACCTGTTACGCATGTATGAAGTATCTGAAATGGAAATGAACTTCCCGATTCAGTTTGGGTTCTGTTGTTGAGATCTCATTATGTATATTTCAAAATCCAGAACGATGGGCTGAGGATTTAGCTCAGCGGCATAAGCACCTGCCTTGCAAGCAGGTGGCCGTCAGTTCGATCCCTGGTACTGATAAAAAAATAAATAAAATCCAGAACAATCTGAAGTCCAAACCTGAGCTGGGCTTTTGGAGGTGTGGGCATGTGTGGTCCCACAGATAGAACCCTCATGCTGAGCCTCATCTCCAGCCCTTTGTTTTTTATTTCTTGTTTTGAGCCAGGGTCTTTCTAAGTTGCCCAGGCTTGAGGCCTCCTGCCTCAGCTTCCTAGAGTGCCAAGATGAGGCGTGTGCTCTCGCGCTGCTCGTGCCAGACCAAGCATCAGGCAGGCTGCAGGGAACCTCTGGACACAGGCCCTGCACAGGTTTCCTACCTGCCTGGCAGCCTCGTGCCCTCTCAGCCTGGACAGTCTCTTCCGGACTTACCGAAGTCTGTCTCTGTCTCCTGTGAGGCCTTAGCCCTTGCTGTCTGTCTGTCTGTCTGCTGTGTCCCCTTTGATTCCTGGAGATTAGTGCCTCCGGGATCCCCCCCCCCCCCCCCCCCGGCCTCCTCCTGGTCGGAAACTGCAGACTTTCTGAGCCCCTGCGGGCCACACCTTACGTTTGATCCCGAGGGCTTAAAGCAAACCAGTAACTGTAGTAAACACCAGGGAGGGAAGTGGGTAGGGTTCCTGAGGTGCCTTGGGATCAAAATTGCCAACCATCGGGGTCATCGCGGGGACCCAGGCACCCCGTCCTGGGCAGCACACCCCCCTGGTCCATTCTAGCTGCCCCTCCTGGTCACAGTCCCCAAGGCCAAGTTTGCCTCCTGAGGGCCCTGGTGCTGCTGCGCTGCAGAACTGAGCTCAGGTGAGATTGGCACAGACTTGGCTCATGTGTCCCTGTCCCTCCCCGTCCCATTCAGGATGTGGGACCTCGGCGGCTCTTCTCCCAGCCCCGGGAGCCAAGCCTAGGGCCTCACGGACCCAGTCGACACAAGGTAAGGGGCGGCGTGTACAACCCAGCCCTGGTGCAGCAGGTAGACCTGGCTGTGTGACAGATGGCTCCGTCAGCAATGAGCACGGCACACACTTGGCACTGAGGCCCGCTGTGAGGTCTTCAGCTGGCTTCCATCTGGGGCCCACCAGCCTCTTGGCTTCAGCTCCTGAGTAGCTGGGACTGCAGGCATAGGCTGTCTGGGCTGCCTGCAGATTTTTGTTTTTTATTTCTTACATTTTGCAAGGGGTGGGTGGACATTCTCTGCCGTCATCTGGGAGCTCTGTAGGACCTCAGTGGTCCTGGTGGTCTTCCTCCTGTGGGTGGTGGGCAGTGGGCCACGAAGGAGGCTGGGATAAGCTTATCACTGACCCCACGAAGCTCGTCTGCTCGGAACTGTTCTCTGGAGGACTAAGGCCAAGCCGGCCCTCACATACCAGCTGTCCCCAGTCCTGCTGGCCAGCGCTTGTTATGGCCACTCCGAGTCCTTTGGGAGGACCCTTTGTCATCCAGCCCCTTCTCTCCGCAGATGTCCCCCCCACCCAGCGGCTTCAGTGAGCGCGGTGGCGGAGGCGGAGGGGGGCCGCTCTCCCACTTCTACTCCGGCTCACCCACCTCCTACTTCACCAGTGGCCTGCAGGCTGGCCTCAAGCAGAGCCACCTCAGTAAGGTGAGGAGCGGGTCCCGGGGCAGCCAGCACAGGCGCTGGGCCCTCAGTGCCTGGGCACAGCTGCAGGTGCAGATGTGAAACTCCACCAGCCGAGCCCCTTGCCATCCTCCCGAGGTGAGGAAGTGACCTGTGATCTCCCCTTCCTGCAGGGAGTCGGTGCCTCCCCGCTGGGCTCCGGCGAGGGGCTCCTAGGCCTCGGCCCAGGGCCCAACGGCCACAGCCACCTGCTGAAGGTGAAGGTACAGGCAGAGGGTGGGGCGCAGGTGGCTGGGTGCCCCGGCCCTGGGGCACCCCCTCACTCAGTCCCCCTGCCCTCTGTCTGCAGACCCCCCTGGGTGGCCAGAAACGCAGCTTTGCTCACCTGCTGCCCTCGCCTGAGCCCAGCCCGGAGGGCAGCTATGTGGGCCAGCACTCCCAGGGCCTGGGCGGCCACTACGCAGACTCCTACCTGAAGCGGAAGAGGATTTTCTAAGGGGCTGGCCCCGAGGACATTTGGGGCTGTGCTGTGTCGCTTTGGGGCTTTTTGGTGTTTTGTTTTGTGATTTTATTATTTTTCCCTTTCGGGTAATAGAGAACTCTCTGAAAGACTTTGCTGACCAACTGCCAGAGCCCGAGGAGTGCGGGTGCGCAGCGCTGGCCCGCCTGCAGGGAGAGGGGCCGCGGCTCCCTCTGCCCACTCCTGTCCTGCCGGGCCTGGCTGCTGCGCGGCCCTCCTGCCTTGTCACTCCTGGTTTGGGCCTTCGAGTGCCTTGGAGGTTTCCCTGACCTCCTGCGAGGATCAGAGACCGTCTCCGCCCCCTTTTTAACTCTGACAGCTGACATGTTTCCTTTTCTAATTTTTATTATTTTTTAAGCCAGCCCTTGTGACCCCCACCCCGGCTCTGATTCGTTCAAGGTCCAACCTGGTTGGGCCTCCATTCCACACTTCCAAATTCCAGCCGGCTCAGCCTCCTCTGCTGCTCGCCCTGGGCAGCGGCCCACTCTGGCCAGTGTCCTGCCTGCTCCCCTGGTCCCTGCCACCCCACCCCACCCCCGGCCTTCTGATGCCTTAAAGCTGGGTGCAGCCCCGCAGGCCAGAGCCTCTCAGACAGTGAGCTCCGGAAGCTTGACTCAGGACCAAACGGCTCTGGCCGGGGCTGGCCCCTCCATCCCCATCCCGGGATGTCTGCAGTCTGCTGGGAGCTGGCCGCCCCCGCCGAATCCCTAAGGAGACACCCCAAACCCGGCCAGAGGAGAATCCCGGACCGGCTTTCTTCTGGCCCAGTGCCAGAGACCAACAGCCCCCTGCAGACGGCGCCCGGGGTGACCCCGGGCTGGCCACCAGCTCCCCTCGCTGTCTCGGGGCCCCCCTCCCACACAGACCCTTTGCTGAATTAAAGTTTGTAAGTAAATGGTTTTAAAGAAATCGAAGCTGGCTTGTTCTTGGGATGGGGGCGCCCGGGTGGAAGCTCTGGATGACTCCATTCGTTGGCGCCCCCACTACACCGCGGGGCGCCCCACCGTGCCCTTCTGTGTCCTCCGGCTCCCCGCGCAAACCCTGCGTTTATCCTCCGGGTGCGGTGGGCGTGGCCCACACAGCGCATGCCCAGCCGCGCGGTCACGTGACGTCCGTCATGGCCGCCTCCTTGGCCCGGAGCGGCGTGAGTGGGACGCTGCTTCTGCGGGCGACCAGGGGCTCGTGGTGGAGCAGGACCGGGGAGGTAGCGGCGCGGACAACGGCCAGGACATTCCGGACAGCAGGTATCCCGAGAGCCAGGGACAGCCCGCGTCCACCGGCTGGATGCCCGCGCTGCGGGGCCTCGGCTCACCCAACTGTGTTTTCTAGGCTGGCGCCCGGCACAAGGGGACAGCGGCGGCCCTGAGCGGCCCGGGGACGTGTGAGTGCAGGGGCCAAGTGTCCCGTCCTTATCCCACGAGGTTTCCCGGGTCCCCGCTTTGCCCTGCAGCTTCTCTCTGGGTTCTTTATCTGCCTCTCTCTCTTCTAGTCCTCTGTGGCTTGCACCCCGGTTTCTGACCATGTGCGGCCCCTGAGCTTGTATTGCACCTCCACATCCTCACCCCTGTCTGTCCCCAGGGTGAACGTGGTGTTCATAGACCGGTCAGGCCAGCGGATCCCGGTGAGCGGCAGAGTCGGGGACAATGTCCTCCATCTGGCCCAGCGCCACGGCGTGGACCTGGAAGGTATGAGCCAGGCACAGGCTGTTTCCCACCCCAGCCTAAGGCGTTATTTCAGAAAGTGACAAGTCAGTCTCTTCCCCACTTGTCCACCCTGACTTCCCCTCAGATATTTATAAAAACCTAAACTTTACATCTCTATTTAATAAGTGTTTCTTACAGGCCAGACCACTCGAACTTCTGCCCTTTACAGCTTGTGTTCTTTCTCTCTCCATGCTAGCCACAGTGTGTGTGTGTGTGTGTGTGTGTGTGTGTGTGTGTGTGTGTGTGTTACTGAGAATTTAAACCTGGGCCATCATATTGTTACATCCACAACTCTTTTTAATTTTTTTATATTTTTTGGTACCGTGAATCAAACTCACCACCTCATACTTGCTAGGCAGGCTCTTATGCTGCTGAGCTAAATCCCCAGCCCCACTGGCTTTTTTTTTAAAAGCAGGGCCTCACTAAAAGTTGCTAAGTTGCCCAGGCTACGTTTAGAGTTGTGGTCCACCTGCCTCACCCTCCAAGGGTGATGGGACTACAGGTCTGTGACACCACGCTAGGCTCCATATTGGTTTTCCTTTTTGTTGTTGCTTTTGGAGAACGGCTCTTGTTATGTACTCAGGCTGGTCTTGAACTCACTGTGTAGCCCAGGCTGACCTCAGACTCTTGAGGATCCTCCTGCCTCACCCTCCCAAGTGCTGGGATTATAGGCATGTGTCACCATACCCAGTACACATTGGTTTTCTTGATGTCCTTCAAATAGCCGAGCTCATTCCTGCCTCAGGGTATTTGAATTTGCTGTTCCCCCATGTCAGAGGTGCTTCCCTAGCACATTTATTTCCTAGTTTTTTTGAGACAGGGTCTCACTATGTAGTTCAGGCTAACCTTGAACTCACTGTAGTCCAGGCTGGCCTTGAGCTTGTGGCAGTCCTCCTGCCTCAGCCTTTCACAGCATTTCTTTTTTTTTTTTTTTTTTTTTTTTTGTCTTTTTTCCTTTTTATCGGTACCGGGGATTGAACTCACGACTGCCTGCTTGTAAGGCAGGCGCTTATGCCATTGAGCTAAATCCCCAGCCCCTTCACAGCATTTCTTACTGGCTTGTTTCTTTCCTTATCTGTCCAACAGAGAGCACAGAGTCCCTGTTCACATTTACCCATTGTGTTTAGTGGTACTGAGATGTAACAGGTATTAGATGAGCATTTGCTGAAGGCAGTAACAGCAGAAATTCCTTGAAGCAAATTAATACATGTTTACTTCATAGAATAGAGGAAACTATTACTCCATTTTAAAGATGAGGAAGCTGAGCCCCAGTTTTAGTAGACCTGATCCAAAACAAAGTAAGTGACAAAACTAGATTCAAAACATTCGAGTCTGTACCTGCTTGTCTTCCAGCTATTGAGGAGGCTGAAGTAGGAGGATCTCAAGTTCAAGCCCAGCATAGAAACTTTAGCAGTTTAATAAGAACTTACCTCACCGGGCCTGGAATTTAGCTCAGCGGCACAAGCACTTGCCTTGCAAGCAGGCAGTCATGAGTTCGATCCCTGGTACCGATTAAAACAAAAAAGACCAAAAAAGAACTTACCTCACAGTAAAAAGAGAAGAACCGGAAGAAGCTCTTCGCACCAGTCCTGCAGCATGTTGGTGCAGCGCGTTTCAGCGTTTTAGCCACTAACGTGTGCTGTCCTTCTGTGTTCTGTGACTGCTGAGCACACAGCAAACACAGGCCTCCGTCTCCAGTTTGATCCCGCTGGGTCCAGCAGGCCTACAAGGGAACGTTCTGCTACGTGCAGTCACTTAGGTGGTCTCTTTGTTGGAAGAATGTAGAAGGGAGCCTGATATAATCATAACGGGGCCGGGCATCATGGTACATGCCTATAACCCCAGCGCTGGGAGGCTGAGGCAGGAGGATCACAGTGAGTTTGACGCCAGCCTGGGCTACACAGTGAACTCAAGCCCAGTGTGAGCTACCCAGTGAGGCCCTGTCTGGTTTTTGTTTTTTGTTTTTTGTTTTTTGTTTTGTACCAGGGATCAAATTCACCACCTTGCATTTGCCCGGTAGGCACTTGTACCACTCAGCTAAATCCCAGGCCAAGACCCTGTCTTAAAAAAAAATCATTAAAGAGAGCAAGACATTGGGAGGTCCTGCCTGGCTTGCCTCCTGTAGAAGTGGTTTTGTTCCAGAATCCTGTAGATAACAATTCAGGTCAAAATTTGGGACGTGAATATTACTTTACTTTTTTTTTTTTAAGAAGGGTCTCGCTATGTAGTCCAAGCTGGTCTTGAACTCATGGTCAGCCTCTTGCCTCAGCCTCCCAAGTGCTGGGATGATAGGTGTGTGCGACTATATGTGGCTTTGAAACGTGAATTATTTTGGTGGGGGGAAAGGGTCTCACAGTGTAGTCAGGCTGGCCTTGAACTCCCGTTGTAGCCCACAATGGCCTCAAACTCACAGTGATCCTCCTGCCTCAGCCTCGTGAGTTCTGGGATTACAGGTATGTGCTACAGACCAGCTTGTTTAATATTTTTAAAAAATGTTTTTATGGTGCTAAATGAGACACAAAATTAAAAGGGAGAAAGTGACAAGAAACAGAGACAGGGGCATCAAATTGGGGGATAGTTCATCAAATCCCTGAAGATAAGAGGGATCCAGCCAGGGAAAGATTGAAAAGATGAATATTCTGGGCCATGGGAACAACAGGTGCAAAGGCCCTGGGGAAGAGATGGACTGGACATATGAAATGGTCAGTGAATAAAGGAGGGAACAGACCTCATGGACAGCACGGAGGGTTTGGACTTTAGCCTGGGTGTGAACACTTTCTGCAGAGCTTCCAACCAGGAAGGCCACTGTCCCCAGGTAAAGTTCTCGGTGCCCTGTCTGAGGGGTCAGGACTGTGGCAGGGCCATACGGACAGCAGAATCTATAGCTGCTATACCTCCCAATCCTGACACTGCCCCTTCTCCTCCACCCCCCACCAGCCGGGAGCAGAGGACCCAGCGAGGGACACGGTAAGGCTTCCCAGGCCACTGAATGGGCCTGGCCTGGCCCTTCAGCTACTGGAAGTCACATCCATGCTGTCCAGTGGTTCCTCAACCAAGTTCTCAACCGCCCTGGGACACCCTAGATGTACCGTTGGTTCTGTTTGTTTGGGGTTTAGGGCTTTGGGGGGGTTTTTGAGACCAGGTCTCACTGTGTAGCCCAGACTGGCCTTGAGCTCAGCAGAGATCCTCCTGCCTCAGCCTCCTGGATGCTGGGATGACAGGCGTGTGCGCCACACCTGACCCGGATGTCCCTTTGCAAAGCCTCCAGGCAGCTGAGGAGCAGAGTGCTGGCTGAAGGACAGGGTGGCAGCCAGCACAGGAGGGAGAGCTGGCACCCGCAGTGCAGTCACAGCTCCTGGCGCCTGTACCTGGATGTCACCCGTCTGTCCTTCCTTCTCTTTTCGCCCCAGGAGCCTGCGAAGCCTCCCTAGCATGCTCTACCTGTCACGTGTACGTGAGCGAGGCCCACCTGGACCTGCTGCCTCCCCCTGAGGAGCGGTGAGCAAGGTCCCCCGCGCCCCTGCCCTTGGCCATCCCTCCTCCCTCTCCAGGAGCCAGCTGCTCACTGTCCCCTTCGCCCCAGGGAGGACGACATGCTGGACATGGCGCCCCTGCTCCAGGAGAACTCCCGCCTGGGCTGCCAGATCGTGCTGACTCCCGAGCTGGAAGGGGCGGAGTTCACCCTGCCCAAGATCACCAGGAACTTCTACGTGGACGGCCACGTCCCCAAGCCACACTGACGGGCAGCAGGACCAGCCCAGGACTGTGGTGGCCCTGGGAGCAGGACTGAAGGGAGAGCAGAGTGGCCGGCCGGCCCGCAGTGCAGACCCGGGAGAGATGGGTCGCAGACCCGGGAAGGCCATCGCCCCACAGAGGACAGACCCAGGCTGTGGTTGGGGACGGGTGCCTCCCGGGGAGCCTTCCCAGGCCCTGAGACATAAGGCGTACCTAGGGGTGGACTCGTCCCAGCGGCAATAAAACTGTGTCGCGGCACTCTGGCATATCGAGTGTGTTTGGGGCCAGCGCCAGCTAGATCTGCAGCCACATCTGCGAGCCTCCCCTGGAGGTGAGAGGGTCCTGGGGGAAGCTGTGGCCGAGGCCTGCACCCCGTCCTCCGTTTTTTTGGTTTGGTTTGGTTTGGTTTGCTGTTTGTTGCTTTTGGATATGCTGGCTTTTTTTTTTTTTTGCACCGGAAATGGAACTCATGACCTCAAGCTTGCCAGGCAGGCGCCTCTGCCGCTGAGCTAAATCCCCGCCTCAGGCTGGTTTTGAACTCACTTGTGGCCCAGTTGGCTTCCAACTCGCAGAGAACCTCCTGTCTCAGCCTCCCAAGCGCTGGAATTACTGGGGTGTGCCACCAGCCCAGCTTGGGACGCCCCTCTTCTGACAGCACTGGGCTCTCCGCACCCCTACGGCGGTGGAGGGATTTGCAGGGATCCGGAAGGAACAGTGGCCACTCTGAGGGGCGGGATGCAGCCACCCGGGCCCTGAGGGCTGTGCAGGAGCCCAGGAGGGCCCCGCCCCCCCCAGCTGCGCCTCTTTGCACCGGGAGCCGAAGCGCCCCGACGCCACCTCCGCCCACAGGTGGCGCCCATTCTCATCAGGGCTTCTCCGCGGGGGCGGGGCGGCCACCGAGATTGGGACGGGGACCGGGCTGGCACCATGGAGGCTGATCTTGCCCCGGACCTGCTGAGGGAGCTGCTGGCCCCACCGCGTCTGGACCCCGAGCCGCCCCCGGGACCCTCGGCCCAGCGGCAGCCGCGGCCCGTGCAGTGCCCCAGGCCCGGTGGCAGGTGGGTGAGACGCCCTCCCGCCGCCTCACTGACCCGCGGGGTCCACGGCCCGATCTCGGGTTCCTAGGGTCACCCCGGGGTCACCGCGTGAGCTACCGGCACTCACAGAGGTCCGGTTCGAGGCCCGAGGGACACGGGGGTCAGCGGAGATCAGAGGCCTGCATGCTCCGCCCCCCGCTCCGGGGTTCCTGCGCGAACCACTGGGGGTCGCACGGCGGGGGTCAAGGGGGGAATCTAATGATAAAAATCAGAAAGCCGAGCTGGCATGCTGCACGAGGTTCTAGCCCTGCCCCGAGAAAGAGAAAATGGAAATAAAGGTCTTAAAATGATAAAAGCCGCCCTGGAGCCCTGGTGGGTCCCTAGGGCCCCGAGTCGCTGGGTAGCGAGGTGGTGGAGTGGACCAGACTGGCCCTCTTTGATTACTTTGTAACTTTGAAATCTTCTAACCACCCCGTGCTGCCCCAGGGCACAGGCTTAGGCAGAACAGGTGCTGGTGGGAGCCCTGGGCTCCTGGACCCAAGTCACCCGGGAAGCCCTGACCGCCCTGCCTCTCGTCCTCAGGTCCCTCTGGCCCGTGTGTCAGGACTCTGTCACCATCCTGCGGCTTCTGCAAGAGACAGAAGAGGGCCAGGCCCTGGCCCCCACCCAGGCCGCCCAGGCCTTGGGGGCCTGCTGGGAGCCTGTGGCCCGGGGGGCTGCAGGCCCCCTGACCATGGCCAGGAGTTCCAAGAACAAGCAGATCCTGGGCAGCAGAAAGTGTCGCAGCCGGGAGTCCCCTAGGCCAGCTGCAGCCCCGCCCCAGAGAAGGTCCCGAAAGCAGCCCAAGCCTCGCCAGGGAGCCAAGCGGGTGGACCCCGCGTTCAAGGGGGTGACCCTGAAGTTCCAGATCAAGGCGGATTCCAGCCTGCAGATCTCACCCACCTACAGGTAGGTGCTTAGCGTGTGTGGGAAGGGCTGGAGGACCCCAAAAGCCCAAATCCAAGACCGTGCCAGCGCCTTGTGTAAAGCTGCCTAGTGTTTCCCTAGGACCTGCGGTCCCCTCCATGAACACTCGGTCAGCTCCGTGATGCGACCTCACACACACAGCTGGCAGCCACCTCCTCCTCCTCCTCCTCCCAGCACCCTGGGAGACTGAAGCAGGAAGCCTGCAAGTTTGAGCTCAGCCTGGGCAACTTAGCGACTTAGTGGGAGTCAAAAATAAAGGGCTGGAAATGGAGCTCAGTGCGAAGGGACGGGGGAGAGGAAACAAAAACCTGCCGTCCACCTGCCGCGGAGATAGTTACAGCCAGCCGGGTTAGATCAGCGGCCCCAGGCGCGCCTGCCGGGGAGTGCAAGGCTGTGCGCTCGGTCCCCGGTAACAAAAACAGTTGCCAACGGTGTGCGGTGGGGCAGGCCGTGGTCCCAGCACCTAGGAGGCCGGGGCAGGAGGGTCGCTGCCAGCGCGGGCCAGCTGGGCCACACAGTGAGTGGCCCGGAGTGCACATGAGACCCTGCCTCAAAAAAAAAGAGATTACAGCCTGGTGTGGGGGGTAGTGACGAGAAGTCTGGACATGCCAGCGCAGATGTCAGGTGTGTGTCCCCCGAATGCTTTCAGTCAAGTGTGCTCCTTGTGGTTTGCTTTGTCTTGCCCTGCTAAGGCTGGAGCCAGGATGTCCCAGAGCTGGGTGGCCACGGTGGCCCCGAGCTGCTCCCGGTAGGCCAGGTGTGTGCCGCCGTGCCCGCTTCTTCATGCCCCGACTCAGGCCTGGCGTCCTGTGCCAGCCAGGCTTGGCCGCAGCTTCCAGCTGCTCTGTGTGTTCCACACAAGTGATCTCAGCCAGCTTTGCCAATAGCAGGCAGAGCAGCAGGAGGGACAGGCTTGGACGGGTGCAGCTCTCGGCTTTGATTCATTTATCTATGTGATCGTTCTGTTGTGCTGCGAACTGAACCAAGAGCATCTGTGCTGAGCTCCACCTCCAGCCCTTGTCATTTTTAATTTTGAGACAAGGTCTTCAAAATTCACTGAATTGTGCAGGCTGCACTCAAACCTGGGCTACTCTTGTCTCAGGCTCCCAGAGTCCGGGGATCACACCGCCACAGAAGGCTTATGTGAGCTTGTTAAAGCTCTCGGAAGCCCATTTTTCAGATGAGGAAACTGAGGCCAGGAGGGAGACCCACCCTGCCTGGGTCACACAGCGTGGGTGGGGAAGACCTGGCGGCTGTCATTTCAGGACTCTGGAGGCCGAGGCAGGAGGGTTGCAAGATTGCACACAGCCTGAACAACATAGCAAGACCTCGTCTCAAAATATAAAATAAGGGCAGGGACGGAGCTCAGTGCAAAGGCCCTGGGTTCAGTCCCTGGGGTGCTGGGTTCCTTGGTAATGCACCTTCCTTTTGGGGGACCATCGGGGACAGGATGCAGACCCCCCCAGGCTAACACCTTGTCTCCCCCCAGCCTGGCCGGCAGCAGCCAAACTGAGGGAGCCCCCGAGAGCCCTGCCAGCACCGCCGCCACCGAGCCCAACCCCAGAGCTAGCGAGGCCCTGGGTGAGTGAGCCCTCCAGCCTCGGGAGCTAGAAATGTTTGGGGGGCTGATTTCCCGTCTCCCCAGTCTCTCCCTGCCCTCCTTCCCCACCCCGCTTCCCCATTTAGCCGGCTGAGTCACCCCAGCCCCAGCTTCCACCCGCCGCCCGGCTCCACCATCTGTCTCTCTTCCTGGCTCCCCCTGTGGCGGCCCAGAGTGGGGGGACCATCGCGGAGCGGCTCACGACAGCCCTGCCCCGCACAGCCGCAGCTCACGCCGACTCCTGGCTCTGCTGACGGCTGTGCCGACCTCTGACCCCACAGGGCCCCGGCGCTGTGCGTCCTGCAGGACCCAGAGGACGCCCCTCTGGAGAGACGCCGAGGACGGGACCCCACTCTGCAATGCCTGTGGGATCAGGTGCTCAGCACAGCAAAGGGAGGTGGGGGCGGGGCCACGTCATCCTCAGGGCCGGGGTGCCAGGGCGGCGGCAGCCCACGCACTCAGGAGGCTGAAGCAGGAGGATCCCTGTGAGCTCCAGGCCAGGCTCTGTCTCTGCTCTTTTGTCTTTTTGTGACAGGGTTTCACTATGCAGCTCAGGTTGGCCTAGAACTTGTAGCAATCCTCCTACCTCAGCCCTCTAAGTGCCGGGATTCCAGTCATGTGCCACACACTCACACACACACACACACACACACACACACAAAGCCGGAGGTGATGGTGCAGCCCAGTAACATGGAGGCTGAGGCAGGTGGATTGCTGTGAGTTTGAGGCCAGCCTGGACTACCAAGCAAGTTCAAGGACACAGGCCTTTCGGGGGCAGTGGTGGTCTTCTGGAGGTTTCTGGGCCCCTGCTGCATTCTCAATGGTGGTTTCTTGTACCCCCACCTCAGGTATAAGAAGTATGGTACCCGCTGCTCGGGTTGCTGGCTGGTGCCCAGGAAGACTGTCCAGCCCAAGAAGCTCTGTGGCAGATGCGGGGTGTCCCTGGGCCCTCTCGAAGGCCCATCTCAGGCAGTGTAAGCTGTCTTTCAGCCAGCTGAGTCTGTTCTACCTCAGTTTCCCCAGGGAAAGAAGGGGCAGAGCTCCCAACGAGTGAGGAGAAATCCAGCCAGCCCGCGTGCAGGGGTCCCAGGGTGGAGACTGGCCCCCCTCTTCCGCCCAATCAGGCTTGGCTGGGCCCCAAATAAAGGAAGTTCTCAGTATCGATCGGTGTTACTTGCTGTTGGCAGTGCCATATGGGGCGCTGCTCTGAGGGAGAGCGGTGTGACGTGGCATCCCAGCCGGGGCACTGTCGTGGTCTGGGAAGGAGGGAGGGATGAAGGTGTCTGTTTTTCCCAGGTGTCACTTGGAGTTAAGTCTGGGCCCTTCACACTGAGCTCCATCCGAGCCCTTTTTATTTTTTATTTTGAGGTGGGGTTTCACTGAGTCACTAAGATGCCCGGGGTGGCTCGTACTTTCGATCCTCCTGCCGCAGCCTCCAGGAGTGCTGGGATCACAGGCACGCACAGCACGCATGGGGCGAGCAGCTTAGCAAGACTGCACATTCAACATGTGAAACTTTCTGACTGCGTCTGTAAACACACGGCTGTTTTTCTCCATTTGTTGACCAACGACTTTATGTGTCAGACCCCAGTGGGTGCACGTGCTGGTAAACAGAACAGGGGCTGGGGATTTAGCTCAGTGGCATAACGCCTGCCTTGCAAGCAGGCGGTCGTGAGTTCGATCCCTGGTACCGAAAAAAGGAAAAAGACCAAAAAAAAAAAAAAAAACAGTCACAGCGAAGGCAAAGGCCCGGTGGCAGGCAGGATTTTGTGGGCTCCCAGGACAGCTGGGAGGTACCTCAGAGGTAGAGCACCTGCCTGGTATCGAAGGGCCTGGGTTCAACCCCAGCTGCGGTGGGGGCTTCCCCCCATTTCCTGTCCCCATCTTTGCCTGTTGTCCGCCCAGCAGCCCATGTGCCTCGGAGCTGCCGGCCGACTTCCTTTTCTGGGACCCAGTGTTCTGCTTTTGAGGAGCAGAGGAGCAGGAGGGGGTGGAGGCCCAGCTGTTCTCTCCTTCTGCCTTTGGCGGAGGGGTGGTGATGCCGCGTCTGTGCTCCAGATCACATCATGCATCCCCAGTGGAAAGGCAGTGGGGGTAAACTGAGGCACTGAGGGTGGGCCGGGGTGTGTGCCTCGCTGGCAGAGACATCCTGAAAGCGACCATCATAGTCACCTGGGACCCCCCAAGGGCCCCCGCCTGTCGGGACAGCCCAGCCAGGCTTTGCTGGTAACCAGGCCCGGGGAAAGCACCTGAAGTCCCGCTGCCCAGAGCTGGGGGCAGAGGGCATCGCTGGGCGGAAGAGACAGGCGGGGAGGAGGAAGTGGGCACCGCAGGCCCTGCCCGGGGTCCAGGACTGCAGGAACCGGGGTCGGCGGCCAGCAAAGGGTCACAGGGCGCAGATGGCTCGGAGTGTGCCCGCCGCATAGCGGACTCTTAAATAAATTTGTAAAACAGAAACTTTTGGGGGGATGGGTTATGCTCAAGCTGGAAATTCCCCACACCGTCCACATTTCAGAGCCCGCAGCCCGGTAGTTGATTGCCACGAGATCGAGGCCAGCCTGGGCCACATAGCGAGGACCCCCCCCAGCCCCGTCTCTCAGGAACACGTGTATCCGTTAATGTGGGGGGCTGGGAACGTGTCCAATCCCCAGTGCCCCCCAGAAACCTAGAAGAACCCGGGTCCTTTATAAAAACTTTATTGGGGGAGCCGGGTAGAAAATGGGGCGACGCCCCTAGAGTTGAATAAATAAATAAATAAATAGCGCAGTGATCAGCCCCTCTGGCAGTGGGGCGCCCCGGCCCGCGGGGAGGGCGCAGCTCAGGCGGGCGTCAGCTGGATGGCGAAGACCTCGCCCTCCTCGGCCGGGGACTCGGCCGCCCGGTCCCCCGCCTCGGCGCCGCCGCCCGCGCCGTTGAGACACACGGCCTCGCCCGAGCTCTCGGCCTCCTGCACGTTGTACTCGCCCTTCTTGCACGCGGTGGAGCGCACGTAGACGGCCAGGCCCGCGCCCGCGGCCAGCAGCGCTGCGCCCCCCGCCGCGCCGCCCACGGCGACCCACAGCCAGGGACCTGCGGGAGGGCGGACGGACAGACGGACAGCCGAGTCAGCGCGCCGAGGCCCCCAGCCGGGCCGGGGGACTTAGCCGGGAGGGATGTGCACGGAGCCCCGGCTGCCCTGGGCTTGCTCCAACCCTCCTTCCACGGAGGCAGCGCGGCCTGGGGCTGGGTCACAGGTCCCACCTCCCACTCGGAGGGGTTTTCATCAGGAATCGAACTCAGGACTTAGGGCTTGCCGGCCGGGCGCAGGGCTGCTGAGCTGTAGCCCCAGCACCCTGCCCCCCGCTTTTGATATGGTTTGGTTTTGAGGCAGGGTCTCACCACGCAGCCCCGGCTGGCCGTGCATGCATGGTGACCCTCCTGCCTCAGCCTCCCAAGTGTGGATGCCAGGCGTGCACCTGGCTCCCTTCCCTTGATCACTACTCTACTTACTCTGATGTCATCTGGGGTGACAGTCAGAGGCGGGGTCAGAGCCCAAGACTCAGGTCTCACCCCTCTTCAGAGCCACTGTCTGGGCTGCCACTTACCGGCCACGCGCACCGTGATGCGCCGTGCGTGGCGCCCATGCGCGTTGGTGGCCGCGCACTCGTACTCGCCGCCGTGGCTGCCCACGGCGCCCGCCACGCTCAGCGTGCTGTTGTTGCTGGACAGACCGATGTTGGGAGCCCCCGGGGGCGCACGCCAGCTGATCTGCGCCGGAGGCCACGCCTCAATGCGGCAGGTCAGGGTGAAGTTCCCGCCGGGCCTCACGCTGGATGGGGAGGCAGCCAGCTCGGCCACCACAGGCCGGTCTGCAGGGACAGAGGTGAAAGGTCACAGCTGACCAAGTCCCACTGACCCACAACAGTCCATCAGAGACCACCCCTTCTCAGACAGGCACCCCCCAGCCTATGGTGGGAGACAAAAATTCTACCCCAGCTGGGCGTGGTGGCGCAGCCCTGGAATCCCAGCCCTCGGGAGGCTGAGGCAGGAGGATCTTTTCGAGTTTGAGACCAGCCTGGGCTACAAAGTGAGCTCAAGGCCAGCCTGAGCTGCACTGAGATACTGTCTCAAAAATACCAAAAAAAAAAAAAAAAAAAAGAGTTCTACCCAGACCGGTGTGTATGTGCACACCAATAATCCTAGAATTCTGGGAGGCCGAGGCAGGAGGGTTGCAAGTTCAAGTCTAACCTGTGACTTATTAAGATCCTGTCTCAAAGAAAAAAAAAATTAATGCTGGGAATGTAACTCAATGTGAAGGCCCTGGGTTCAGTTCTCGGTAACCTCCCCCAAAAACTGAATTAAAAAATCGTGACCTTCTTACTCATCGGAGGATGAGACCTGCCCACTGTCTTGAGCCGGCTGAGCTCCTGCTCCCCGGACTTTCCATGAGCCCCAAGTTGAGGCCTGGATTCCTCCTCCCCAGGACTGGGACCAGAAGAGGTGCCCTCAGCTGCCTTGGGCTCTGCCACCCCGCAAGTCCCTTTTCCCTGTATTGAGGGCCGTCCATCCTGCGCCCCCCTTACATTCCACGCCCACGGTGACGGTCCGGAAGTCCGTGCCGTGCGCATTGGTGGCCTCACAGCGGTAGGTCCCTGCATCTTCCCGGGATACGCGCGGTCGCTCGAGCCGGGGCGTGCCTTCACGCAGGCAGCGCACGCGTGGGGACGGGCGGCCCCGGGCCGAGCAGGCCAGCACGGCAGCCTGAGCCCCTTCCAGCCACGTCTGGTGACTGGGGCAGGTGGCCTCGTCCATGTGTGGCGGCGCTGCAAAGCAGCCGGGAAGGGATCAGGGGGACGCACTCGGGGATCACTCCCTCCTTCCCGCCCACCCGGACCCCGCTCACACTCCGCGCTCACGACCACAGTTTTGACCGAGGAGCCGTGGGGGTTGGTGGCATTGCAGAGGTAGACCCCGGGTGGCAGGTCGCTAGAGAGAGGGGGTCCCCGGGGGCCGGGTCTGGAGGAGACCAGGGGCAGCATCACCCCCTGGTTGGCGTCCTCCGAGCCTGCGCACTCCACGCTGGGCTGTGGCTTGCCATCCACCTCGCAGGGGAACAGCGACCCGGATCCTTCCACCCATGTCCAGTTGCTGGGGCAGCCTGGCTCCTCAAAGCTGGGGCCATCTGCAAAGCGGGGAGCCGGGGTCACAAGAGGACAGACAGGAGTCCCGGCTGGGGTGGCCCGAGACGCTCCTGCTCACACTCCACAGTGATGGCCACAGCTTTGGTTGCAGAGCCTCGCGCGTTGGTGGCCTCGCAGTGGTAGGTGCCTGCGTGTTCCCGGGCCACGCGCAGCAGCCCCTCCACCGCGTCGGCCTCGCCGGAGCGCACGCAGCTCACGTTGGGGGCCGGGACCCCACGCGCCACGCAGCTCAGCGATGCCTCGGTTCCCTCCACCCAAGTCATGCGGTCTGGGCAGCCCACGTTGTCCAGCGCCGGCGCGTCTGGAATGGGATGTGTGGCGCTGATTTGGGGGACCGATCTGATGTTCCCCCTGTGCCCCAGGACCGCCAGGAAGAGGTGGGCAGACTGTTCCCTCAGTGGGCCAGTACGCTAGCCACTACTTCGGACTCTTACTAAACTGTTTTTGGTTGATTGTTTTTTTTTTTTTTTGGGGGGGGGTACCCGGGATCGAACTCACGACCTCACACTTGCCAGGCCGGCGCTTATGCCGCTGAGCTAAATCCCCAGCCCATGCTAACTGTTTTTGAAACTTTGTTCTTTCTTTGCTTTCTGAGACATGGCCTGGCTCTGTAGCCAAACTGGCCTGGAATTCCCAGCGACCTTTCTGTCTCAGCCTCCCAAGTGCAGGAATGACAGGCTTCAGAAGCCACCATGCCTGGCTACAGGTTTGCAACTTCTTACAAGGCCCCCACCATCTGCAGTCCCTGAGACCGCAAAAGCGACGCGCCCGTTCACGCCCCACTCACACTCCACGGTCAGCGTCACGTCCTTGACGGCCGCGCCCTGCGCACTGGCCGCCGTGCAGCGGTAGGTGCCCGCCAGCGCGCGCGTCACCGGACCAGGCCGGCCCAGCGCCAGCACCGCCCCGCCGTCCAGCCGCGCGCAGTGCACCGAAGGCTCCGGGTTCCCTCGGGCGTCGCAGCGCAGCGTCTGCTCCGGGCCCTCAGGCCACGTCCAGCTTCGGGGACAATCGGAGTCGTCCAGCCGGGGGGCATCTGCGGACAAGGGTCCGACAGGCTAGCGGTGGCGAATGAAGGATCGCCCCGCCTCCCCGACAGGGTCAGGGGCCCGGCAGGTCCTCCGAGGTCGCCAGCTCACAGAGCACGCGCAGCTCGGCGCTGTCGTTCTTGCTAAGCGTCTCCCCGTCCACCTCGAGGGTGGCAGAGCAGAAGAAGCCACGTCCGTCGTCGTTCTCAGTGGCGTTGAACTGGAGCTGGGCAGGCTGTCCCGGTGCTGCAGCTGGAATTCCCTCCAGGGTGACCAGAGCTTGCGTCCCCGCAGTGCAATTTACTGTGACCATCTGCCCCTCTGGGGCGCTGGGCTCGCTCAAAGTCAGCAGTGGTGCGGGGAAGCCTGGGGGCGGAGCACTGGCACGAGTCCTCCCGACCACGCCCCTCTACCGGCCAACCTCCGCCCCATCTCCGCCCGAACCTCTCACAGCTTCGAACAAACCGAGGCCCCGCCCCTCAGGCTCCGCCCCCTCAGCCACTGGCTAATCCTCTGCTTAGCCCCTGACAGACTCCCTGTTCCGCCCACTGTTTGGCCCCGCCCACTCATCCCTCTGGTCCCACCCCAGCCGCCGAGGCCCCGCCCACTCCCGCTTACTGTAGACTGTCACGTTTTCCTGGGCCTCCCGACTTTCGCCCCCTAGGGTCACGTTGCAGACCAGCTGCCTGGAACCTTCCTGCTCAGCGATACCGGTGGCTGTGGCAGTGGCTGTGAGGGTGTCCCCCTCGAGGGTGACATCAGGATTCAGCCTCTGGTCCCCCAGCGCGAGGGAAACCCCAGCCTCAGAGGCGGGAAAGAGTTTGTCCAAGGTGCAGCTCACTGGCCATTCTGAGCCCACTTCTAAGAGCCGGGGACCATGGAGACGCGGGGGCTCTGGAGACAGGGCTAAGGGTGGAAGAGCAGAGCTTGGACTTATTATCATCATATTATTGTTGCTTTTTGAGACATGTATGTATTCCAGGCTGGTTTTGAACTCACTAGGTACCTCAGGCAGTCGTCAACTCACAGCGATGCTCCTGCTTCAGCCTCCTGAGCGCTGAAATTACAGGCCTGCGCCACCACGCCCACCTCAGCATTTGAATCTATACTGAGCACTCACTATGTACTAAGCCCTTAACATGCACATCTTGTAACACCATTCCGAAGGCACAGAGGCGAAGCAAGCCAGCTGCTGTTTGTCGGAGTAAGGATCAGCATTCAGATGCACGGGCCTCTGAACTGCTTCCAGCTCCGCCCAGTCTCACTTGGGGCTCCCGATGCCACTCACCGAAGGTGCGGAGCTGTCTGGGCGCCGAAGTGTTTTCAAACAGCCCCAGGCCGTGCGGCCGCAAGTCCAGCTCCGCGCGGCAGGAGAAATTAGCGCCGTTGTCCTCCCTGCGCGCCAGCACCGTGGCCGTGAGCACCGCGCCCCGCGCTCGGGGCGGTTCCCCCGTAAAGCTCCGGCGGATGAGCTCCTGCGCGCCCCGCAGCAGGGTCAGTGTGAGGCTCCCGCGAGGTCCGGCTCCCGGGACCCTGCAGCTCAGGGTGAAGTTCTCTCCCACAGGCTGCCAGGCAGGGAGCTGCACCAGCTCGACGCGATCCGGTTTCTCTGCGAGGGAAGGAACCGCTGTTTTTGGAAACGCTACACCTTGGGGAGTCTACAAGCTCAGACTCCGGGGCTTGGTGACCCGGTGGGTGGAGCCCGAAAGGGAGGACCCCGAGGTCCGGGGGCGGGGCGCGACCACGCAGAACTCACGGAAAGTGCGGATGAGCCCGCGCGCCTGCAGCGTGCGCCGCGCGCAGCGGAAGAAGCACACAGGCTGGGTCTCGGGCTCACGGATGTCCACCAGCTGCCGCGCCAGCCAGCGCAAGCCCCTCTGGGTCCCGTTGCGGCGCAGCGAGGTCTCCAGGCCACCGCGCTCCGGCCGAGGGCAGTTGGTGCTGCAATTCAGCCACAGCGAGCCCCCGCGCTCCACGAGCGCCACGCGGGGCTGCAGGTCCGCCCAGAAGGGCTCCTGCGCGACCGCTGCCCGGGGAAACGCGGGCTCAGCCTGGGGAGCCAACTCCCTGAGATCTCGGCGCCCCTCGCTGAAGGCAGGGCTTCCCCAGGACCCCCGAGGACCGCGGTGCGCAAAGAACCCAGGAGTCCCACGGCCCGCCTCGGCCTCGGCTTTGGAGCTGCTCTCCGAGTCCGGACCTCCTCGAGGCTGGCACTCTGCCACGGAGTCGGCCCTGGCCCCCAAGGCTCCGAGGAGGTGGTAGGGGTATGGGGGAGGGGAGAGAGGAGCGGGGAGCTGGGGTCTGGGGTGCGCACAGCAAGGCTGGGAGGAGGGGACTGCTGATGGGGGATGGGGACCGAGCCTGGTCCTGAGGTCCTGGAAGATGACCAGGCGAGGGGGAGGCTGAGACGGGGGCGCAGGCAAAGAAGAGAGGAGTCAGGGTCAAGCGAGGTCCCCAGATGTGGGTAAAGAACGTGGAAAGGAGACTCGGGGCAGGACTCGGGAAAGGACCCGCGGGAACCGCCGGGGGACCTGGTTGCCAGGGCTCAGGGTGGAGCGGGAACAGCGCCCCTGAGTCACATTAGTTGGGGCTCTAGATGGGGGTCTCTGCGCATCGCAGGGGGGCGGGAGGGGACGGGTGTCCGTGGACCACGGTGCGCCGCGGAGCGGGAGGGGACCCCCGGGGAGGGGACGGGGGCGCTCCAGGGCCTCCAGGGCGCGCGGTTGGGCGCAGAACACCTGGATCTCCCAGGAAATAGGTAGCGCCCCAGGAAAGCGGGAGTTGGGGAGCTGGGTCTCCGTGTGTGTAGGAGGGAGACAGCGACGAGGACGCGGCTCCGGGTGAAGGCAGAAGCGTGGGACGAGCAGAGGGCGGAGCTGGGAGGGGCGCGGGGCAGCCGCCCGGGTCCCTCAGCGCCGTCCCCGCCCTGCGCGGCCGGAGCGCTCTTACCTGCGAGGCGGAGGATCTCCAGGCCCAGGGCAGCCCAGAGGCCGAGTAGCGCCCGGCACGGCCCCGGCGAAGGCCCTGGCATCGCCGCCGCGGGGGAAGCGCAGGAGGCGAGGGGAGCGCGAGTGACGAGCCGGGCTAGAGGACGGCGCGGCGCGGCGGGTGGAGTGTGGGGGAGGCCGGCTTGCGCCCGGGGATTGGTTTAAACGTTGGTAACTTGGTTTCCAAGGAGGGGGCGGCGGCAGAGGCGGCGGCGGCGGCGGTGGCGGCGGGGAGGGGGGTGCGGGAGGCGCGCGCGCGCCGGGCTCCCGGCCTTGGGGAAGGCTGAGAGCGAGCGACCCCCGGAGTCTACGCGGAGGTCAGCTCGATCGCCTGCAGCCTTCTGGGGGCGACCACGCTCTCCCGCGTCATCCCCGGCCGCGACGCGGAGGTGGGGGGATGCTGGCTTGCCCTGCCCAGACCCCCCCACCCGTGCACGGAGGCTCGGAATCCGTGCCGGACCCCAGGCTCCGCCCCTCTCCTTAGCTCCTCCCAGCAGCGCGCCCCTTAGGGCGGAGATTGATTTGGGGGCGAGAGGAGTTCTAGGGGAGCGCAGCTTGGGAGGGGGTACGCCTCCTCGTCCTGGTGAACGGGGAGGGGGAGCCCAGGCTTACAGCCACACCCCGGGTCCTTCTCCGGCTCAGCTCCCGCACGCGATGGAGGAGGCGGGGACCAAAGTGCCAGCGAGTCGGGGACACGTGTGCATGCGCGCAGCCTTCGCGGGTGTCTAAATTAGAGTCGGCTCGACTCGGGGTCTGCATTTACCCAGCGTGCAGCGGGCAAGCGTCTAGGCGCGGGGGAGCGCCTTCCTCTCCCGAGCGCCTCGGAGCGCGTCGTGCGCTCGGCGAACCCGGCTCCGGCCTCCCGTGTGAGCCTCGATTCTGCAGCCACGCGAGACCAAGAGACCAGCTGTGACCCTTTAGACCCCGCATCTGGACTCCAAGCTTTACCACCCACTCTCTCCATGCGCCCACCTGCCCGGACGACTGCCAGCAAGCTCGCTACCCTGACGCGAGCCTGTGACATCCCTCGTGGGCCATCTGACTATCTCTTTCTCGCTGTCCCTACGTGGCTACCTCGCCCCTTGTGGTTCAGTGTGAACTATAGGGATGCGTTCTTGTTCCACCGCGGGGTGGCGCTCCGGAAGGCCCCCCGGTCCAAGGTGGAGGTGGGATTTAGCTCAGCGGCATAAGCGCCTGCCTGGCAAGTGCAAGGTCCTAAATTCAAGCCTCGGTACTAAAAAAAAAAGTGAGTGGGGATGGGAGTGGAAAAGAAAGTTAACAACCAATCAGAGTTACTGTGTGGCTGCGGCAGAGCCAATCAAGAATAACCATACCATAAACCCGCCCTCCCAGGGCCCAGCGTCTTCCAAGGCCCCTGCTTTGCCCATCTGCACCCCGCCGATAAAGGCAGCAAAAAGTGAAGTTTCACTGCACCCGCTGGAAACGCAGAAGGACTGGGACTCGGGGACTCTGAGCCAGTGGGCCCTCAGGGACAAACTCTGATGTCCTGAAGGAGGCAGAAATTTGGAGAAAGCTGATTAAAAAGGAGGCTGTTTTTTCTTCCAAGGATCATGAGGCCAGGGCATAGCAAAAGCCAAGGGGAATCTTTATTGGTCTGAGCAGTTTTCCGAATTGCAAATTGTTCCAGATTTTTTTTCCCTTGCTCTCAGCCGGCAGAGCACTTCCCTGTATGTCGCGTTGCTAGGCATCTGTTCAGGAAGGTGACCCCCAGTGCTAGAAGGATCCCCACGAAGGCCGCAATGGATGTGTAGGCCAAGGCTTTGGACTCAGGGCTCCAATCTGGGAGCAGGAGGTGGAGAATTAGAAATCCAGGAAATCGTCTGATGCCAGTTACACTCTGATCTGTGCACTACACACACACACACACACACACACACACACACACACACACACACAGTCCCCAAGTCCCCAGGATCACAGAGGGCCTCACCCAGGGCTGTCAGGATGACAGGTGCCGAGCTGCTGTACACCACCAGGCCGCTGAGATTGAGGCGCGCGTGGCAGGTCATGGGCTGCCAGAGGTCTCTGGGCCTGGCGTGAAACGTGTGGGTCAGGGTCACGTTGGCCAGATCTAGGCTTTTGAAGCGCTCCAGGCGTTCAAAATACATGATCCGGCCGCCACGTCGCAGGGTCAGCACCAGCAAGCCCACGGGGAACAGGTGTGTCACATAGCAGCGCAGGGTGTAGCGGCCGCCCACGAGGGCCTGCGGCTCCAGGATCACGCTGCGTGGCCGCTCTAAGGCGAGAGGGGAGCCCCTGAGACGGGCCCGCGCGCGCCCCCTAGCGGCGGCCAGCCGGCGCTGCCCTCCCCCGCCCGCCCGCCCGGCCCGGCCCGGGTCGCCGTCCTCACTGTAAGTGTTGATCTTCGCCGCCGTCTGGCGCGTTTTCCCCGCGCAGGTGGCGGAGCAGCGCACGATGGAGGTCCAGGCCGTCACATTCACCACCTCGAAGGACACCCAGCCCGGCCCGGTGGCCGTGCGGCCGAGCCGCAGGTCGGTGAAGAAGCTGGGTCTCTCCGGCAGGGGGCAGCTCGTGCTGCAGTTCAGCCAGGCGGAGTGACCCGGGGCCACCTCCACCAGCTTCGGGCTCAGACGCACCCAGAAGGGCACTGAGGCTCCCAAGGGCGCGGGAGGGCTGGGGCCGGGGCCGGGGCCTGGGCTGGGGCCGGGGCCGGGGCCGGGGCCTGGGCTGGGGCTGGGGCTGGGGCCGGGGCCGGGGCCGGGTCCTGGGCTGGGGCTGGGCCTGGGCCTGGGCCTGGGGCTGGGGCTGGGCCTGGGCCTGGGGCTGGGGCTGGGGCTGGGGTTGGGGGTTTGCAACAGCTCAGCCTGAGGCGTCCACGCGCTCCCACCTACCGGGTAGGCGGCCACCAGCAAAGGGGGCAGCAACAGGAGAAGCAGAGACCTCATGGCAAAGAGACCCCAAAAAGGGACCTGGCGCCAGGGAGCAGGAGCTGGCTCAGGCGATAAGGAGGCCCCGCAGCTCCGCCTCTCCAGGCCCGCCCCAGAGGGCCAGGGGCCCCCCCCAGAGGACTCGGGAGTCCCACAGTGGACACCAGCTCTGCTTCCTCCGACCCAGAATGAGATTCAGGACACTGTTGTCAACCACATATTATTTTATTCTTTTGAACCAGGATCTTTCGTTTTCACCGCAGTAGCAGGTCAGGGCTTTAGCCTCGGATCTGGCCGCAGCCTCAGGATTGGGCCAGGCGGCAGCTTTTACTGGGGAAGGAAGTGGGAGGTCAAGGTTAGGGTTAGGTGGCTGGAAACAGCTCCACCGGATGGGACCCCTGCCCCCTGCCCACACCCACGGAGGTCCAGGCCAGGGGGTGGGGTGGGAGGTGCTTTACTGGCTCCAGGTCAAGGCTTCCATTCCAAGGGATTCCATGACTTAACCGCCGGGGTCGGCATGATATTTGGACACTGTCACAGTGTCAGGAATGCTGGCACAAATGGTTGTGGGTGGGAAGGTGACTAACAGTCCAGTATTGGAAGAGGGATAGTAAGGGCTTAATGAACTAGTAGCCAGGACTAGTGCCCAATAGAAAAGTAGAAAGAATACCCTTTGGAGAGAACGCAGCTTGACCAACAGAGGGAAAAATCTTAGATCCACTTAAAGTTTTTGCCAGGTGCGCTTGTGCAGTGCACAGCCTGCTAAACTGTACCTGGCAACTGTGAATGTATGATATTGAGTGCGCTCTGTGAGGGCAGGAACCGCTCTATTCACATCATTGGTCACCATCTTAGCCTTCCTAAAACGTACCCAGGACACAGCCAATTTATAAAAACTTTTTATAAAAGTTTAAAAAAATAAAAAACATAATAAATACATCATTGGCAAGAGTTGGGCACGGTTAACGGACAGTAGTACCAGAGCTGGCATCTCCCACAGGAAGCAAGCGCATCTGTGTTTCAGTGCTCCACGTATGGATCCGTGCAGGTGACTCCTCCTAGGGCTGTGGGGCCTCTGCACATCCAACAGGGAGGGAGTTTCCACATTTTCTGGCTATTGGTCCATAAAACCACAGGCTGGTGTCTCTGTCACTGCCCCTATGTCCAGGCCGGACTTCAACATCCACCACAGACATGCCCAAGGCTTTCTGTTTGCTTTGACACAGGGTCTCACGATGCAGTTCAGGCTGGCCTCAGACCTGTGGTGATCCGACTCCAGAATGCTGGGGTTCTCATGCCCAGCCTCATTCTCCAGGCTTCTCGCTTTTACGCTCAGTCCCAGGGCTACAGGTCAGCTGCACAGCCCTGGGACCCCACTCGTGCCGACGCCAGGATCCCAAATGCCACCTGAGGCCTCCATCCTGTCCTCTGTCACCCGAGGAGGTGTGCAGAGCTGCAAGGTGCATGTCAAGGGTTCAGTTCAGTTCAGCACTGCTGCTGCTGCTGCTGTGGGGGAACTGGGTTTGGTCCGGGCTCTGGCAGCGGTAGCTTGGGCTTCAGTAGCAGGGTTTGGGCTGCCTTTTGTAGCTTGTATTCCCTGATCTTCCGCTGCCGGTTATATAAATACGCGGCTAAGGCTGCAAAGCCCACGATGCCTGCTATGGTCACCAGCGCAATGACGATGATCATCTTACCCTGATCGTCTGTGGGCAGACACGGGGCAGGGGGTGAGAACTGAGCAGGGTTCATTGCCCACGGTCCCCACCCAGCCCCGCACACTGGCCATGGTGGTACTCACAGAGAACTGTCACCAGCACCTCCCGGGTGGCCTCCCCGCGGGAGCTCACGGCCCGGCACACGTAGGTGCCCTCCAGCTCCCGCCTGACAGGTCCCGGGCTCCCGATGGGCAGCGAAGCATTGTCGCTCCTGCGGTGACACCGGAGCTGGGGGGGTGGGTTCCCCAAGGCCTGGCACCTCAGGGTCTGCTGGGACCCCTCTGGCAAGGTCCAGTTCCTGGGGCAGCTGCTCTCGTCTAGTCGGGGGCCATCTGAGGGACAGCAGGAGGGGGACCGGGGTCAGGTCGGGGGCCGCGGGCACAGCGGGCCCGGGGGTGGGCTCAGGACACAGGGCTCGGGCAGTGCCACTCACACAGGACGGCGAGCTGCTGGGTCTGGTTCTTGTACAGCACTTTCCCGGCCACCTTCAGGGCCCCAGAGCAAAAGAAGCGACGGCCGTTATCCTCAGCTCTGGCCTTCAGCAGCAAGTGGGGGGCCGGTAGCACGGCTGTGCCCTCACTGAGTGTTGCAATGGCGCCAGAGTGCGTTTCACAGTTCACCATCACCACATCCCCTTCAGAGACCTCGGTGGCATTCAGCGTCAGGACCGGTTCGGGAAAGCCTGGAGGCGGGGCATGCGGCGAGCCCCGCCCTTAGTAAAGGCCCCGCCCACAGCCACACCCACCGATAGCCCCACCCACACTTCACCAACCGTACATAGGTTCTTTTTCTTGTTTTGATGTTTTTCTGCGGGAGGGAAGGTCCCACAATGTAGTTCAGACTGGCCTTGGGCTCACTCTGTAGCCCAGGTTGGCCTTGAACTCCCAGCGAGCCTCCTGCCTCAGCCTCCCGAGTGCTGGGATCATGGGTATGCTCCACCTCCCTATGCACACAAAGCCCCCTGCATGCTTCTAGATAGTTTCTTACAGCGCTGGAAGCCTGGAGGCGGGGCTACAGTTAAGTCCGCCCCTAACAAAGACCACGCCCAGAGAGCCCCGCCCACCAGCCCTGCTCTCACTGTAGACGATCAGTTTGCTCCGGGACGCTCTGCTGCGGTTCCCTAGCAGGATGGCACACACCAGCTGCCGGTCGCCCTCCTCCTGCGCAGTCGCCTCCAGCCAGGCCGAGGCGGTCAGGGAGTCATCGTGGTATGTGACTGTGGCATTCAGCTGGAGGTCCCCCAGCGCCAGGTGGACCTTGGCCTCCGAGGCGGGAAACAGCCCACTCAGCGAGCAGGTGACCTGCTGCCGGGTGCCCACCTCCAGGGTCCTGGTGGTGACAAGTTCTGGAGGGGTGGCTGGCAGGACTGGGGAGGGAGGGTGAGCGTGAGCACAGAGGAAGGGACCTCCCGCAGTTCCCTTCTGCGACATTTTCATTCTGGAACTTTCTCTCCCAAGAGCCTCGCTGTGCAGTTCAGGCTGGCCTGGAGCTCACTTTGTGGCCCAGGCTGGCCTAAGAACATGCAGAGATCCTCCTGCCTCAGCCTCCCGATGAGTGCGCCACCACACCTGGCAGCACACCCCATTTCGGACCCCAGCGACCGTTCCTTCCTGAGTCTCAGCGGTTTCCATCATCACCAACCACCCTCTCAGCCCCGCAGAGGCCGGGGAGCCCTCCCTCCACTTCCCCAGCGCCTCACCAAATGTCTGCAGCTGCCTGGCGGCCGAGGTGTTCACAAACAGCTCTAGGCCTTCGGGTCGGAGGTCCAGCTCCGTGCGGCACGAGAAGTTGGCTCCGTGGTCGCCTCTGCCCACCGGTACAGTGAACTCCACGGACTCCACGGGCTCCTCGGGCTCCCCGATGACCTGCTGCTGGCTGGACGCCCGCTGGCCCCCTCCCTGGACGACCTGCTGCCGGCTCAGCTCCTCCTGGCCCCGCAGCAGCACCACGGCCAGCCGGTCCCGGGGTGTCCCGCCTGCCACGCGGCAGCGCAGGGTGACGCTCTCGCCGGCAGGGTACCAGGGCTGCAGGGGTTGTTCCAGCTCCACGTGCTCAGGGAAGGCTGAGGGGACACCAGGGACAGTGAGCGTCCCGTAAGCCGAAGGCCCTCTAGCTGCAAGGCCACGCCCCTCCCCCACCTAAGCAGATGTGGATGGCGAGACCTTGGGGGGACCAGACCTTGGGGGGACCGCAGGACGGTGTGAAGGGCGCGAACATTCTCATTGGCCCCAGCAGTGGCTGAGGAGTGCGAAAGCATTTCAAAGCCTGACCCAGGCACCTGCTTGAATGGGCACAGTGGGCGGTAGCTCGCCCTGCCAGGCACTGCTTAAAAGAAAACCCCCGTGGGCTGGGGATGCAGTTGGGGGCGAGCACTCGCCTGGCGTGAGCTAAACCCCTGGCCCAAGATACTATTTCTTTTAAATTTGTGCTATAGGGGAATTGAATCAGAATCTTTGCACTGAGCTCCACCTTCAGCCTCTGTTTACTTTTAATATTGATTTATTTTTGTAGTTCAAGCTGGCCTTGAACTCACCTTGTAGCCCAGGCTGACCTTGAACTCATGGCCATCCTCCTGCCTCAGCCTCCCAGAGGCTGGAACTACAGGCAAGTGCCTGCTCTGAGCCTCGCTCCCAGCCCTGACAGGGTGAGTTTTGTGGTGTGCAACTCACATCTCCCTAAAGCTATTTAAAACAATAGCTGAAAGGTCGAGTGACCTCAGCGGCCTAGTGAGTAGCTCTAAACACTTCTGCAAATCCAACTTGCAGCATTTGAGGCCCCCTCAAACCCCAACCTCAAAATAGAACCCAGCTGCACGCTGAGCCCAGCCCCCTCCTGCTGGACCGGCGTGGGGAGGGCTGCACTGCCCTCCCCCTCACCCCACATCTTCCTCCCTCACCTGGGGCACCATTCTTCAAATATTTATCTGCCCCTCACATCTGGGACAGCATGTGTAGCCTGGACTAGGTCCATGCCCAGCTGGCTCCGGGCTTCCTGAAAGTCCAGCTTAATCTATCTAAATACGAGGCCTACTCAAAAACCCTCTACGGCCGTCTATTACACCAAGGAAGGGAGGGCCCAGCCCCTCACCTCCAGCCTCACCTCCCTCTTGATGGTCAGTTTCTGCTGTGTCCCCGTCAGGACACTTTCCAACTTCAAAATTTCCTTCTGCTTCTCCACCCAGAACACCCACCGTCTCAAACTCCTACACATCACTCAAAACACCCCCTGTAGTCACCTCCCCACGCTCCCGGTTACTGTGGGCCAGCTCTCTGCTCCATGTCATGAAGAGAGGCAACACAGAAGACCCCCAGCACCACAGAGGCAGAGATGCAACAGGCCAGCACCCCAATCCGGAGCATTAGCGTTCCATTCAGAGAGGTGGGAAATCTTTGACACAGATTTCTCCGGGGGTTTTCACAAGCTACCAGGAATGTTTGGGGACTTCCTTGCCCGGTCTGCCTATGAATCAGTCACCAAGCTGCCTGAAGACTGAGGTCTGACACACTGCTTGGCCAGGTACCGTGGTGGCTGTTTGTACTGGGGATGGGAGCTGGGGCTTTCCACCGAGCCACATTCCCAGCCCCTTTATTATTAGTGTTTGAAATTTTGAGATAGAGTCTCACTAACTAGCCCAGGCTGCTCTTACACTTGGGATCCTCCTGCCTCAGCTTCTCGAGTGCTGGGATTATAGTCCTATAATACCAGTTCCACTTTTCTGTTTTTTAATTCCCTGAGTTTTGTCTTACTTTGTTCTGTTGTGATTTTTTTTTTTTTGCCTTGGTAACAAAATTTTCAAAGCTCAAAAATCCTCAAAGCAGAGAAATTCCCTCCCTGTACTCTCCCAAGGCCACATGTGCACCCAAGCCGACTGTCATTTCCAGAGTTTTCTTTTAAGGTTTCTGTTTTTTTGTTTTTGTTTTTGTTTTTAGACGAGATCTCTCTATGTAGTTCAGGCTAGCCTCGAACTCACCTCGATCCTCCTGCCTCAGCCCCCTGAGCACTGGGATGGCAGACATGAGCCACCGCACCCGGCCAGGGCTCTAAGGGCAAACAGAAAGCCCCCCCGCCCCGGCCTCTGGCACCTGCCAAGGCAGAAGTGGCATGCCACTCATGCCCAGCATATTTTTCTTCTTTCCAAGGCCTGGCACACCTCGGAGCGCCTCGCCCCACACGCAAAGCAAGCACTCCTTTTCCCCTGGGATGATGGCCAGAGGGCCCTTCCTCCGCCCGGCCCTACACTGAGTGCCCTACACCCTTAAGCCCCCCACTCGGCTGTGGTGTGGACCGTGGAAGCCGCTGAGCGACAGGGCCCTGCCCAGCACACACCGGGCCCCGGGTTAGACCAGCTCCCCTTCAGGTCCCCTCTGGCCAGGGCCCGGGACTGGATTTTTATGTCACACAGAGGACACTTGCACAAGTCTCTTGGAGAACTGACCCCACCCCAGCACAGCTGTTACCAATTCCCTTGATTGTTGTCAATATATGAAAAATGTTGTCCCGGGGCTGGTTTGAAATTGCATCTTAAAAAAATAATAATGATAAATTGCATTTTTTTTTTCTTTTTTCTAGTGCTGGGAAAGACTCAGGCTTGCTCCGTTAGGGAGCTACATTCCCAGGCCTGCAATTTCCTTTTTCTTCTTCTTTATTCACTGGGAGCCAGGGTCTCCCTACGTGCTCCAGCCAGGCTAGATCGGAGCTCCCTACACAGCCCAGGCTGGCCTTCGACTCGCAGCGAGCCTCCTGCCTCAGCCTCCCAAGTGCTGGGAGGACAGACGTGTGCCACCACGCCCAGCACGTCTTTCTTTTTTAGAACATGGGCTGCACAGGACAGGCACAGCCTGGGGGTGGGTGTGGAGTGGAGCCTGGCATGCCCGAGGCCTGGGGTCCACCCGTCCACCTCCCGGGCCAGCACCCCACCCTGGCCACTCACCATACACAGTCAGGGAGACTGTGGCTGTCGCCTGCCTCTCTGGGGAACAGGTCAGGAAGCACAGCGGCCGGCTGTCTTCGAGGACCTCCGTCAGGTTGAAGAGCTGCCAGGTGGGCCCCGTGTCCACGACGACTTTTGTCAATTCCGTCTCCAGGCCCAGTTTCCGGCCCGGATTCTGCTCTCTGTCACAGCCAGAGAAACTGCAGTTCACCAGGACGGAGGCTCCTCGGGGCACGGTGGCCTTGCTGGGGGACACTGATACCTGCAGGTCACTGGCCATGACTGCAAGGGAAGTGAGGAGAGGAGGCGGCCGGCTTAGTTGAGCTGACAGCAGCGCAGGGCACTGGGCGCCCGGCCTGGGCTTGTCCCGGGCACGGCCTTGACCCTGGACAGAGCAAGGTGACAGCCAGAAACCTTCCCAAGGCGCAGTCATCAGTACTGGATGTAAGAGCTTTGGCGATCACCAAACAGGACTATAGACTGCACAATCTTGGTGACAGACTTTTTTTCCAGGACTGGGGATGGAACCCAGGGCCTTTGCATGGACCTAGCCCTTTTTATTGTTATTTTGAGACACGTTGCCCAAGGGGGCTCAAACTTTCAATCCTCCTGCCTCAGCCTCCCAGAGAGCTGGGATGCCAGCTGTGGGCAGCCCTGCCCGGCTCCTTGGGGTCAGATTTGAGCTGAGCTGTGATTGACAGGAAAAGGCTAGTGACAAGGAGAAGATGGGTTTCCTGGAAAAGGAAGGAGGAAGTGTGAGAGTCCTAGGCGGGTGACTGGAGCTGAGGGGTGTAGTACTAACTCCCCGAGTGCCCAGCCAGTCAGGGAGGGGCCAGCGGGAGGGGAGGGCTGGGGGTGCAGCTCAGCCATGGCGCAGCTCCTTGGCACGCAAAAAACCTTCAACCAATGTGTTCTGCATTCTAAGGACAGTGGGGAGCCACGGGAAAATTCAGATTTTTTTTTTCTGTAGCTAGAGACAGGGTCTCCTCGCTATGTAGTGCGGTGCAGCCCGGGCCACTCACAGCAAAGCTCCCGCCTCAGCCTCCTGACCGTCAGATGCTAACATGAGCTGAGCGCAGGCAGCAGGCTGGTTCCCACTCCCTTCCCAGGCCTAAACTTCCCCATCTGTCAGAGCACAGGGCAGGTAGCAAATGTCTGCTTCCTAGGCGAGAAGGAAGATTTTTTTTTTTTTGGTACGGGGGATCGAACTCACGATCTCATGCTTGCAAGGCAGCCGCTTAGGCCACTGCGCTAAATCCCTGGCCCGACAAGGAAGATTATTAGGTTAGAGCTCCAACGTTAGTGCCTGCGGAGTTTAAAAATAAGTTGGTGCCAAAGCGTGGGAGGCCGGGGAGGCTGGGACTAGAGGATTGCTAGAGCCCAGGAGTTGGAGACCAGCTTGAGCAACATAGCAAGACGCTGCCTCCTGATGCCACCACTACTACTAAACAACTTGGAGAAAAACTACCGAGCTAGCTTCCCCTCGCAGAGTCCAGTCCTCGGCTTAGCCGTCCGAAGTGATGGTCTATGACCCCACTGACCAGAAGCTCCCTGGGTGTTAGTCTGGAATTATTCCCATTTCACAGAGGGAAACCTAGAGGCCAGAACAGGGGTGGCTGCTGAATTGGAAGGCAGGGGGCTGGGAAGCGAATCCTTGGTTATGGTAACAGCCCTGTCCATGTTCCCCCCTGTGGAATGGAGTTCGGCCCCCCATCTTCCCCAGCTGGTCGGTTCTAGCGGGGAGGGCAGAGCTGGGGACGGTTGGGACTGCCCACTTTCTCAGCTTGCGGCCCTTGAGGAAGAAGTTCGTGGAATTCCCCGGAGCAGAAGCAGCTCGGACTTCCCCAGGGAAGGAGCTTGAGGAACAGAGCACCCGTGGGCAGGGCGGTTCCTCAATCCTCACCCACGCCCCCGAGGCTGGCACAAATTCCCACGCCATGGACCCCAAGGAGGGGGCGCGCTTGGCCGCCAGCGTCACGCAAAGCTCTGCAGGTGGCCACCGCACCTCTACCCGGTTTACAACGGAGAAGCCGAGGCGCCCCCCTTGCCCCCCAAAGCGCCTTCTGCGAGCCGCCGGGGCCACCGGGGAGCTGGCCGGGACACGCCGGGCCTGGGCTCATCTTCTCCCGCACAGCTGCCTCCGGGCGGCCCGCCAGCCGGGGACGAGCCCAGCCCTGGGGCGAGTTCGAGGCCACCCCGAAAGTGCGACCTCGGTCTTCGAGGATCCCCAAAGAAGCAAACCACAGAAAAAGTGTCGGATGGCGCCCTGAACTGCTGCCTGTGCGCGAAGGGCCCCCCACCCGGTGCAGCCCCGATCCCGGAGGTGTCCCCGGGTGCGCCCCCTGCCTGCCACTGCGGCTCACCTGAGACGACGCCGCCCAGCAGGGCGAGCAGCGCGGGCGGCAGCGCAGCCATCGCGGGCGGGCGGAGCAGAGGCGGAGGCGCAGGCTCGGCGCAGCTGGGGTGCAGCGTGCGCGCCGGCCTTTATACGCTGGCCGGGGACCAGGGGCGGCGCTCTCGCCTTCCCGGAAACCCCGTGCCTTCCCCTCCGGAACTGGGGCTCTGGCATTTCCGGACCCAGGGTGCCCAGTGAGCGGGGTGGTCCTCCCTCGCTGGCCCTGACGCCCCGGAATTTCCCAGCTGAAGAAGTAGGGGGCGGTGACCGAGGGAGGAGATGAGGGGGCCGTCCGGGCCACGAGACATGTCCTCCGGCCTGGGTGACCGTGATGCACCGTTGACACTGGCCACCCCGCTGGGCAACCGGCTGGCCACTAAGTTCATTTTGCTGAAGGGTAAACTGAGGCTCCGAGTCGTCAAGGGATCGGAACCCAAGTCTCGGTTTCGGTTTTGGCTTGTGACGCAGGGTCTCGCTGCGCAGCCCAGGCTGACCGGGACCACCGGCGCATCCTCCTGCCTCAGCCTCCCGAGTGCAGGGGTGACAGGTGTGCGCCCCCACACCCTGCGTGAAATCAGATCTTGACTCCTCAGCCCTGAAAGTCTGTTAGGGTTAGCGCAGCAGCCTCTTGTGGGGTGGGCTTTTGGGGAGCCCTCCATTGAAAGTGCCCCCACCCCCAAGGGGCCTGGCCCCGCCCGGGTGACACAGAGGTTTCCAGGGAAGCGGGCGAGCGGGCCCGGGCAGCTCCTGCGCAGTGAGCCCGGGATGGGAAGGTTCCCCGGCCTCCTTCTGGCCAATCTGCGTGCGGCTGCCCTGCACCCCACTTCCCCCTTTCTGCTCGGCCGCGGGGGCGTCCTCGCAGTTCCCCAAAAAGGGAAGGAAGGGCAGCGATCCTGACGCCTGGACTCCCCGACTGCTCCCCTGCTCCTCGGGCAAAGTGAGTCAGCAGCTCAGCCCCAGACGGCGCGCGGGCGCCCTCTCCTTCCAGGGGAAACCGAGGCAGCTCCTGGGCTCTGAGGGGAGAGTTTAGGAGAGGGGTTCCAGCCACTGTGCGAGGACGATTGTGCGGCGCGTGTGACCCTAGCACCCCGCTTCTGCCCAAGGAGGCCGGGGCACCCCGCGTCTCCGCGCCGCCGAGGCTTCCTGTTGTGGGATGCTGCAGGGGTCGCCATGGAGACCGAGGCCACCGAGGTCGAGCCGCAGAACAGGAAGGGAGCGGGCGGGATGCGCTGTCCCCTCCCGAGGACGCGCCCGAGATCCCGGCGCGTCCCCAGCGCGCGTCCCGCACCCCCGCGGGGGCTCCTAGGAATTTCCATGGGGATCTTCAGGCTTGAGGGGGGCTGGGGCACAGGATCCCTGCTCCGGAACCGCCGGGGACGGATCACACAGTGCGATCGGGGCGTCCCTGCACCCCCGAGGCTCTGGGAAAATCCCGTGCGCTGGCCGGTGATTTTCAAGCGGGTTTTTCTGCGCTGACCTCTCAGGGTCCTCTGGTCCCCGCAGGAGGAGCGCGCGGCGAGAGCCCCCTGGCGGCCCAAGGGCCACTCTCCATCCCTGGCTCAGGGTTTAGGGGCGTCCGCTGCGGCGGGGCGCTGCTCCAGCAATGACAGTACACAGTCAGGAGTTATGCTGCGCCTGTAACCCCAGCTGCGGGGGAGACTGAGGCAGGAGTATCACAAATCCGAGCCTGTAATCTCGGCACTCGGGAGGCTGAGGCAGGAGGATCGTTGCGAGTTCGAGACCAGCCTGGGCTACAAAGTGAGCTCAAGGCCAGCCTGAACTGCACAGAGAGACCCTGTCTCAAAAAAGACAAAAAGAAGAAAAAAAAACCAAATTCGAGGCTGAGCACCTTAGGGAACCCTTGTCTCAAAATTCTGAAAGGCCTGAGGATATAGCTCAGGAGTAGAGCATTTGCCCACTACCCACAACACGCCTGTAATCCCAGCACCTGAGAGGCCGAGGCAGGAAGATCTCCATGAGTTCAAAACCCGTCTGAACTGCAAAATGAAACCTTGGTATAAAAAAAAAAAGAAAAAGAAAGAAAAGAAAAAGGAAAACTACCATCATCATCACAAAAAAACTGGAGACTTCTATCTCCAGTCAAGTAAATAAAGCATTAGTGATAAAACAGAAAAATAAGACAGGAAAGAGAATACAAGCCATGAGGGTTAACACACTTGGAGTATCTTGGGAAGACTTGGAAAGCGAAATTGAAACCAGGAAACCATGCATGACTGGTGCACGCCTGTCATCCCAGCACCTGGGAGGCTGAGGTAGAAGGATCGTCATGAGAGTGAGGCCAGCCTGGGCTACATAGTGGGTCCCTGTCTCAAAAAACAAATCAAAACAAAAAGAAAAACAATAAACAAGACCAGAAAGCACCAAGGTGAACGTGATAGGAATCACCTGGGGAGGAACATAACAACCAACGAGCACGGTAGGTGCAACGGCCCTGTGGCAGGAACCATCCCAGGAGCAGCCGGAAGGCCCGCGAGGCTGCAGCCAGGTAGGCGGCGTGGGGGTGGACGGCAGGGACGCGGGAGGTTCTGAGCAGAGGGGGACCGGGTGCTCTCGGCGCCCCCTTGAGGCTTCAGGAGGAGATGCGGTCAGGGGCCCAGCGAGCCGCGGTGGGCCTGGGCGGCGGATGAGACCTGGCTGGACTCGCTGGAAGGACGCTGGGCTTGAGGGGTCGACGCAGAGCCCAGGGCGGCTCCTGAGGCAGGCCGACCCCGTGGGAGGGGCGGAGCGGCGCTGTCCAGCCGCCTCTCCCTGAGGAAAGCAAAAGCCGATGCCCAGCCCTGGTGGTGGCCTCCTGGAAGGGCACGGCTTCCTCCCGGGTGCTACGCAGTCTCCCACAGGCCGGGGTGGGCACAGGTGGCCCGGAGCCGGCTGGCCTTGAGCTCACTTTGTAACCCAGGCTGGTCTCGAACTCACAACGGTCCTCCTGCCTCAGCCTCCCTGCGTGCGCCACCACACCGGGCTGTGTCTGCACCTCCCCTCCGGTCTCCTCTCCGTCTCCAGCTAGACCTTCCTGAACTGCTCCACCCCACATCCTCTCAATCCCAGACCACACCCAGCTCTCTTGGCCACTTGTCCTGATACTCTCATTATATAAACTCAGGACCTCATTACTTGCTGAAAGCTTTCTGATATCCGGTTGTTGTCACCTCTAGAAGAGCGAAGACTGGTGCTGGGCATTTAGCTCAGCGGCATAAGCGCCTGCCTTGCAAGCAGGTGGTTGTGAGTTCAATCCCCGGTACCGATAAAAAGGAAAAAGACAAAAAAAAAAAAAAAAAAAAGAAGGGCCAGGACCAGCACCAGTGTCCAGCCAGACACTTTCTGCGTTGGGGGGCTGGTTTTCAGGTGACTGCCTCTCCCTGACCTCAGGGGCTCTATGGTTCGGACTGGACTCGAGGATGCCTTTGGGGCTCCTTACTCCTGAACAACACAGGGGAGGGGCTGTGCATGGGTTCTGTGTAAACACTAAGAGGTAGGGGGTCGCCAGCCATGAACCCCTGCATCTCTGCACTCAGCTACATCCCTAGCTTGTATTTTCATGAATCAGTATTTTATTAAATCACTAAGTTGTGGGGCTGGGAATTTAGCTCAGTGGCATAAGCACCTGCCTTGCAAGCAGGCAGTCATGAGTTCGATCTCCGGTACCGATAAAAAGGAAAAAGACCAAAAAAAGACAAAAAAAAAAAAAAAAATCACTAAGTTGCTCAGGCTGGGCTTGAACTTGTAACCCTCCTGCCTCAGCCCCTAAGCACACACCAGTGCATGTAGCCAACTCCCGATTACTCCAAAGGGGACAGGTCGTAGCCTCTTTGGCACTCGATCTGGCTGTGAGCTTCTGGCGTGCGTGACAGCTTCTGAGGGCTTCTTTGTTACCCTTGCTTCCCTCAAAGTTCTTTTCTGTTTGTTTTCTTTTCTGAGAGAGGAGCCCGCTATGCGCTTTGCAGCCCAGGCTGGCCTTGAACTTGAGCCGGCCCCGTGCCTCAGTCTCCCCAGGGCTGGATCACAGGTGTGCGCCACTGAGCCAAGCTGCGTTCCTGACTCTTGTGTGAAACCAGACTTAGTTTTAGCCAGACACGGTAGCACAGGCCTGTCATCCCAACACTTGGGAGGCTGAGACAGGAGGGTCACAAGCCTGAGCTCTAAAGTGGGTTCAAGGCCAGCCTGGGCTACAGAGTGAGACCCTGTCTCAAAATACAGAAATACATGTAGTTAATTAAAATAAAATGCTTTACTTGAAAGCAGTCCGGGACAGGCAGGGCAGGATGTCATCCGAGCTGAAGTCCCGCAGCTGCTCCGGGGTGACTGCGGGCCCAGCCTCGGGCCACCCCAGGAAGGCTGCGCTGTGCGTCAGGGGAAGTCACGGTAGGGCAGGCAAAACGGGTACAGCGGCCCGTAGCGTGAGTCCTGCCACAGCAGCTTCTTCTCCAGGAAGGCGACGGTGGGCAGCGTGAGGACCAGGCTGTGGTGCTTGAGCATGCTGTGCACGTTCAGGCCTGGGGGGTCAAGACCCAGTGTCAGTGGTGACCCCGCAGCCTGACCTGGCCCCCGCCTTTGCTGCCCACAAGACCCGGGCCAGCCAGGCGTGGTGGCACGTGCCTATTTTCCCAGCATTCGGGAGGCTGAGGCAGGAAGGTGGCTGAGCCGAGCTACACAGGGACACCCTGTCTCAGAAAGCGGAAGACCCTACTGGGACTCCGACCTCGCACCAGCGAGGAAGGCTGGACACAGGACAGACAGGAGGGGAGGAGGGGAAGGGCAGGTCGGCAGGCCCAGGGAGGAGGGCACGTGGAGGGGCTCGATGGACTCGGGTGCTCACGGTGCCCTCTGGTGGCTGCAGCCGGAACAGACTGGACAGGAGGAACGGGGCACTTTTTGAGAAAGGCACCACTAGGGAAAGCCAAGGGGTCTTATCACTGATCGTGGCGGGTCCGCTCAAGGCCACTCCAGGACAAGGACAGATGCAGGTGTGTCCAGACTGGGTTTGTTATATTAGCCCTGGCTGGCTTTGAACTTGAGATCCTCCTGCCTCGGCCTCCCGGGCGCTGGGATTACCGGCCTGCGACACCGAGCTGGGCCTGAATGCAGGCCCTGCTTGAGCCAACCCCGCCTCCAGCAGTTGGGCTGACACTCGCTCACTCTGGGGTGGGCCGGGGCCCTTTGCTCACCCACAGCTGGGATCAGGTTGATGGTCTTGAGCCTGCTGGTGGCCTCCACGATGTTGCGTGGCATCCCCTCGTGTGTCCTGTGCACAGGGGTGTGAGCCTGCGGAGTGTGTGCTGCCCGCCCCCTCCCCACCCCGGGCGCTCACAGGTCCACGAGCAGCACCGAGTCGCCCCAGCGGCGGTAGTGGGCCAGCTCCGTCAGGTACTGGGGGTCCGAGGTGGGCAGCTCCAGGGAGTCCACGACATGCAGGTCGTCCTGGGGACGCAGGTGCTGAGCCCGACAGTGCCCCACGCGCCGCCCCCCAACCTGGGCCAGGCAGGCCCCTTACCTGCGCCAGCTTCACGGTCAGCGCCACCTTGAGCCCCAGCGCTCGCACCTTCATGGGCAGCATGTAGTAGTAGCTGGTGGGGCCCCGGGGGCCGTGTGCGATGCCCCCTGCGGGGACAGAGGAGCTGAGGTGTGCAGGCCACCGCCAGGGCGGACCATGCTTCAGCCAGGGCTAAGGAGCCAGCCACCAGAGAAGGTGGGGCACAGGGCGGGGCGGAGAAAGGAGGCTGGTGGGGGACACACTGGGAGCCCTGACTTTCCTCTCTGGATCCGTCTCCCCAGCTTTGAATCCTGAGACACCAGGTCCCGGGGATAGAACCCCCGACCTTCATCCTCTGCTCCATCCCCAGCCTGTTTTTTAAAATTTTATTTTGAGACAGGGTCTTCTTACCAACTTAGGAGGTTACAGTTGTTAAGCTGTTCACCCTGGGCTGACACACGCGACCCTCCTGCCTCAGCCTCCTGAGCGGCCGGGATGACAGGCGTGCACCCTAAGCCTATGTGCTTAAGGCTGCAGTCATAGGAAGGCCGAGGCTTTAGGGCTGGTGGGGGCGGGCACTGGGCACGAGCTGCCATGGACTGGCAGCGTGGACAGCGCCTGTGGCCAGGCCAGGCCGACAGGGCTTGTCAGCTCACAGAGGGAACCGGGGCGGCACCCAGATCCCGGCCCCCCCGAGGGCCCAGCCACTCACCGCCTCGCCAGATCGGGGAGCGGATGCTGCCGTGCCGCGCCCGCCCGCTGCCCTTCTGCTGCCAGGGCTTCCGGCCGCCGCCCCGCACCTCAGCCCTCGTCTTGGTCTTGGCGTAGCTCTGTGGGCGAGAGGCGGCTCAGGTGTGGGAGGTGACGGCACCGTGGGCACCGTCAACCGTGGGGAAGGCGAGGCTGGAGGGTTCCCGGGGCTGGGGCGGCAGGGAACAGACTCCCTAGACTTCAGGGGTGCGGGCTCAAAATCGAGGACTCGGAAAATGGGTTCTGTCTTTGGCGGCACTGGGGCTGAACCTGGGGTCTTCACACTGAGTGACACTCCAGCCCTCTTTTATTTGAAGATGGGGCGTCATCAGGTTACCCAGGCTGAGGTCCAGCTCCCGACCTCCCAAAGTGCTGGAGTGACAGGCCTGCACCCCCAGCCCCATAATGGACTCTTTCATGTTCCTGCCATAAATTCCAAAGTTCTCAGGATGTTTCCCACTGACATCTGTGGCACACGGGGCTTCTGCACATCACATGCTGTCCCCATTGTCACCACCCAGGCCCCACTGATCTGCTCAGCTTCTACACGAGGTCCAGGATTAAACGTCCCTTTCTCTGGGACAGCTGCCCATCATGGCATATTTATAGCCTCGAATGCCTGATTCAGGTCCCCCTAAGCGTGAACTCCTTAAGGCTGGAAGCCGTCCCTGTCCTGAGGCCGAATCTGCTCCCGAGCACAGAGCTCACAGAGGTGGATGCTCAGGAGATGCCATCCACGCACAGAGCCAGACGGGGCCAGGAGGCCAGGCCAAGCACGCCAGAGAGAAAACCCGATGACTTCCTTGGTCTCCTGCCCCAGTGCCTTTGCTCTCTCTCGCCACACTCACGATTCTCTTGAAGTTCTTCTGCCAGATGGCCACCTGGTGCAGGACATCCAGCCTGGGGCAGAGGACGGAGACATGAGAGGCCACTTCCCCTCTGCACCCTCCCACACTGCCGGGCACAGAGGCCCATGCCTATAATCTCAGCACTCTGGGAGGCTGACGCAGGAGGACTGCAAATTGGAGTCCTGCCTGGGCAACTTATTGTTATCCTGCCTCAAAAATAAAAAATAAAAAAAGGGCTGAGGGTATGCCTCAGTGCAGAGGCCCAGGGTTCAACTCCTCCATACCAAAAACAAAAAGGAAACCCTCACACAGCTCCTCACTCACTAAAAGAAAATCCAGGGTTCCCCTACCCCGACCCTGCACAGCCCCCAGGGCTCTATGTAATTTGCTCTTTTCCGACCTCATCTCGAATCCCTACCAGTCAAGATAGAGGTCAGCCTCAGGGCCTTTGCACTTGCTCTTCCCTTGCTAAAGGAATAGCTGCCCCTCTCTCCTCTCGCTGGACTCTGCTTCCTTCCTGCCATTAACGACTCCTCCGTGAGCCTCTTCTCCAGCTGTCTACCACTCCCACAGAGGACACCAGCCACATCTGGCTCCTGAATGGCTAAAATATGCTGACAAAATTTCCAGATATCTCAGGTTAAATACAATATGTCACTGAAATCAGCCTCACCTGTTTCAGCATTTTTGTTCTTGTTTTTGAAACTGGGTGTTACCATGTAGCCCAGGCCAGCCTCCAACTTGTGATCCTCCTGCCTCAGCCTTCCAAGTACTAGGACTGCAGGCCTAAATCACTACATCTAAACCACTCTTTCTGCATGCTACTGGGGACCGAAATCCCCTGTGTGCATGCTGGGCAAATGCTCTGCCACTGAGCTGCATCCCAGCCCCTTTTTATCTTGTGACAGGGTCTTACCAAGTAGCCCAGGATGGCCTTCTACTCAGGATCTTCCTGCCTCAGCCTACAGAGCGCTGGGATTACAGGCGTATGCCACCATGCCTGGCTTTAACAACATTATGTGCCAGAAACTGCACAGGAAAGGGCCCCCTGGCAGTCACCTGCACAGCTTTTGGTCCTGGCTCTATTGCTGTGTAATCTTCTGGAATAGTTACCTAACTCTGTGCCTCAGTTCTAAAAAAGAAGCATTACAGCATCCTTCTCTAGGGTTGCTATGCAGCACCGGTTAACTACAAAATGAAGACAGGCATCTAGTGAATTTGGTCCTGTTTAGTGCTCTAGTGTAGTTCAGGCTGGCCTTGAACTCACTATGTAGCCCAGGCTGGACTCGAACCTGCGGTGATCCTCCTGCCTCAGCCTCCGGAGTGCTCCAGTTACAGGCTTGAGCCATCATCCCGCTCCACCATCCCCCTTTGACAGGTGGAAGCACTGAGGCGCAAGGATAGGAACCCCGGTCACGCTGATTCCTGAACTCGGGCCCCCATCCCTTCCTAGCTGCCATCACAGCCCCGCTCACCGGGGCGCCGTGGCGAAGACGTCAGGGTGCAGCTCGGCCAGGCCAACGCGCTCCTGCTCGTACCCTCGCAGGGATTCGATCCAGGCCTGCACCGGGCGCCGGTGCGCGGGGACCGGGAGTTCGCATCGGCGCAGCACAGGCTCCTGGGCACCTGCAGCAATGGCAGGGTCAGGGGTCAGGGTCAAAGGTCACTCCCTGCTGGGTGATCCCGGTGGGCTGCTCACCAGCGCTCGGCTCCGGCTCTTGCTCCGACTCCTTCACCGGCCGCACTGCCTCTTCTGCCAGTGAGCTCAGGCCCTGCAAGCGGGGCCGAGCATGAGATACGTCCCCGAACTCGTCACCCTTTCTCCTCTAACCCTGTCCCCAGTCCTCGGCCTCACCCTGCAGCCCGAGGACCGAAGCCAGGCCCGCGCTCCGGCCGGGACTAAGTGCAGCATCGCCTCACCGGTCTCCTGGACAGCGAGGTCGAGGCTCCTGCTCAACGCGCGCGGCGCCTCGCTATGACGTCACGCACGCGACGGGCCCGCCCCGCTCGGGTTCAGCGCTAGGAAGCGGGGGCGTGTTAGAGTGACGACCAATGGGTGAAGCCCCGTGCGCTCTTACGTCAGTCCCAGAACCAAGCCCCCGGCCCTGTGTGCTTAACTCCTGACTTGAGGACCATTCCCAACGTTTGGGAACACGACCCTAAGCCGACCACCTCCTGCGGGTCTTAATTGTCTCGCATCCCGCCCCCTAGAAGTGGAACATGGAATGCAGCCAATCACACTTCTCCGGATCAAAAGCACGCTCCAGCATCAGCCAATGAGCAGTAAGTATGCATGAATTAAGTCATTAAGTCTCCCCTGGTTGGGACTCTTAATTCCCTGGCGGGAATCTAAGAAATTACAGCCAATAACTTTTGACGTTAGCCCCGCCCTGAGCCCCGCCCCCTCCTAGGCTTCAAAATTTGCGCGCGGGTTTTTGTGTGCAGTGTGAAGACCGTGAAGGTCGCTGGGTTGGTGCCCAGGCCTTGCGGGGATGGCTTTCTCCTCCCACTCCCGCCCCTCCTCTGCCCCTCGTCCCCTCCGCCTCTTCTAGGGTTCGCACTTCGGGGACCCGCATTTGCAGCTCCGCTTGGACGCGGAGATTCTGAAGCAGCGTTTCCAGCCGCCGGTGCAGCGAACGAGCGCACCCTGTCGGGAGAGGCGCGCCGGCCGGCCCGGCTTCGACTGCACCGGAGCTTCTTCCCTACCGGACGATTCCAAAAAGAACAGATGGTGTCACTCTTGGGATATCTTGTCACTTGAGAGTGAACTAAGACCAATTTTTTATGTGAAGCTTGAGGGTCTTATGTGTATTTGGCTGTTTTTAATGCTGATCTTATGAAAATTACTGACAGGTGGATGGTAAAGGATTAGATGCATATTATTGTATGCGGGACCATGCTGTTCCCAAGGTTCCCTTTTTTTTTTTTTTTTTTTTTTATTGTCTTTTTCCTTTTTATAGGTACCAGGGATCCAACTCACAACTGCCTGCTTGCAAGGCAGGCGCTTATGCCACTGAACTAAATCTCCAGCCTCCCCAAGCTTCCCTTAACTGCTTCCTGTAATTTTTATTTTTTGAGACAAGGTCTCGTTCTGCATTCCAGTCTGGCTTTGAACTTACTATGTAGCCCGGGCTGGACTTGAACTCACAGTGATCCTCCTGCCTCAGCCTCTAGAGCGCCAAGATGACAGGCGTGCGTCACCATGCAAGCACAGAATATTTACACAGTTGCATACATCTGTATAGGTTAACTCCTCCACACCATGATTTACGTATCTATATTAAAGTATTGTCTCAAGTTATACAACCTGAGAATCTAGAGACATTTAGTTATAAAAGAATCTCTCTTTCGGTCTTTTTGAGACACGGTTTCTCTATGCAGTTTGGGCTGGCTTTGAGCTCACTTTGTGGCATAGACTGGTCTCGAACTTGCAACGATCCTCCTGCCTCAGCCTCCAAAGTGCTGGGATTACAGGTGTGAGCCCCTGAATGCATTCTTTTGGTTACGGGAATAAAAAATTCTACAAGAGGGGCTGGGGATTTAGCTCAGTGGCATAAGCACCTGCCTTGCAAGCAGGCGGTCGTGAGTTCGATCCCCGGTACCGATAAAAAGAAAAAAGAAAAAAAAAAAAGTGTAAAAAAAAAAAATTCTACAAGAAAAAAACTCTTGTGGTTAGTTTAAACGCAGGGCCTCGCCTCTCAAAACCTTTGGCATTGGAGCTGGGGATTTAGCTCAGCGGCATAAGAGCCTGCCTTGCAAGCAGGCAGTCGTGAGTTTGATCCCTGGTACCGATAAAAACGAAAAGGACAAAAAAGAAAAAAAAAAACCTTTGGCATTGAGTCGGCCTGGTCATTTGGTCCAGAGCCATGCTCTGCCTTCCTGAAATCCCTGTCTGGTCTGCGTGTCTCCATCCCGAGGCCACGGTTCTGTCCCCTCTCACAGCTGGGGCTCCCCTAGAGCAGCAAACTGGGGAGTCTCTCGGACCCTCCCAGCAGTAATCCAATGAATGAGCTTTTTTGCCCGATTCTTCTCCATGTTCCCCATTTGACCGCCAGGGGGCGCCGCGAGCCCGTGCGGGGCCGGGATGGCCGGGGGAGGTCAGCGCTGTCCAGACGGAACTCTCCTGTGGACCACGTGCTCTCCGAACCCACCACTTTCTCCACCTGGAGAATGGAGAGGTTATGAGACTTTGGTGACATGATAGAGGCAAAGGGTGATGTGCTTGACACGAGGTGAAAACTCAACAGCACCTACGACGCGGAGGAGGCGGATGGTGGCTAGGGAGGGTCTCCTTGTGCAGTTCAGGCTGGCCGTGCACTCACTGAGTTGCTCGGGTTGGCCTTGAACTCACGCTGATCCTCCTGCCTCAGCCTCCGGAATGCTGGGATGACCAACCTGTGCCACTACGCCTGACAATTATCATTATCATTATCATTTTTTTTTTTTGTCTTTTTCATTTTTATCGGTACCAGGGATCGAACTCACGACTGCCTGCTTGCAAGGCAGGTGCTTATGCCGCTGAGCTAAATCCCCAGCGATTATCGTTATTATTATTGAAGGAGGATTTTGTCATCAAAGAGAAAAGAGAGCTAAAACAAAGATTGCGTGAGTCCTGGAGTATTTCGGTGCTGTGCCAAAGATGTGAACTCTTAACAATTTTTTGCATCCGACATATTATATTGGAACATTTTTATGAAAAATTAATAAAGATGCGCAACGAGGCTGGCGTTGCAGCTCAGTGATAGAGTTTGTTGCATGTGTAGGAGGCCTGGGGTTCCATTCCCAAAACTGGGGGGGAAAGACAGGAAGAAGAAGAACTGACAATGCTTTTAGATTTATGTGTTTATTTGATTTTTTGAAACAGGGTTTTGCTATGTAGTTTGGGCTGAATTTGAGGTTTTGCTTTTTTTTCCAGTACTGGGGATCAAATTCATGACCTTGCGCTTACCAGGCAAATGCTTGAACTGCTGAACTAAGTACTCGGCCAGCTCCCCTTTACATGTTTCTCTTACAGTGCTGTCCAGTTTCATCCGTGCTGCTGCACATAACAGGGTTTCGCTCTTCTTTCTGGCTGCATAATATTCCGCCCTGAACACAGGCCACACTTCTGTACCCATTCACCTATCAGCAGTATTTGTGCTGCCAGAAGTGTGTGAGTGCAGAAATCTTTTTCGTATACTCATAGCCCTGGTGTGAGATTGGCAGATCATATGGTAGTTCTATTTTTAGTTTTTTTGAGGAACCTTCATATTATTTTCCGTAATAACTGTATTAATTTGCATGCTCTCTGGGCATGAAAGTTCCCCTTTTTTTTGCATCCTGGTAGCATTTGCTGTTTGTTTGTCTTTTTGGTTATGCCAGTCAAAGTGGGGTGAAAAGGGCTCTTGTGGTTTGTATCTGTATGTCTGATAATCAGTGAGGCTCAGCATTTTCCGTGTCCCCAATGCTGACCATTTGCTTTGCATCTGAAAGTTTTTGATTTCCTTCTTCTTGTGAGAGAAGGTCTCACTGTGCAGTGCAGGCTGGCCTGGAATTCACTATGTAGCCTTGAACTCCTGGCAAACCTCCTGCCTCAGCCTCCCGAGTGCTGGGACCACAGGTGTGTACCCCCATGCTGGCTGCTGGATAAATTCTCCAGCGAATTTTTTCACTCATCCTACTATCGCAGGGTCTGGGGTTTCAAAACCTCTGTCTCTCTGAGGCCACTGGGTCTAAAAAGTGCCCATAGTGACTTCTCCCCAATGGGCCAGAAGTGACACAGACACGGGTGGAATCTGGGAGTCACTGGACTGTGGCTTCTGAGCCATGAGTGTCCCCCTCCCCACTAAGCCATGCTGAGGGTCATGATCTTTTCCTCCTTCTGGGTTCCCAAGAGTCTTTCCCCCAGTGGAGGGAGGAGCTTTAAACATTGCAGTCAGAACTATCCCTTGTTTCCTTAGAACAACAGCCAAAGTCCTCGTCACAGCCCACAGGGCCTGGCAGGACCTGCTGTCCACTCCCCCGCCTCTGCCTCCATCGTTCTGGGGCTGCAGTTGCGCCAGCCTACTCATCCAATCCCACAAACCACACTGAAGCCCCAGGACTTCTGCTCTGATCATTAGTCCTTTTGTCTCCCATCCACCAAACTGTGGGCTTCACTCTCTGAAATTACCTTTCCCTTCCTACCCTAAATATCTCCAGAACTCTCACCATATTCTCATCAATAATGCCCTGTTTTTTGCTTTGCTTTCTTGTTGTGCTGGGGGTCAAACTTTGATCTCTCGTGCTAGACACGTGCTCTAGCACTGAGCCACATCACCAACCCTGTCCAGTTTCTGTTATTTTTACTTTCTTTGAGACAGGGCCTGGCTAGGTAGCCCAGGCTGACCTTGAACCCATGGCGATCCTCCTGCCTCAGCCTCCCCAGTTCTTGGATTATAGGATGTGCACTGCCACACTCAGTGCATTGATCACACAGAGCACAGTTTGCACAGAGTGCCTGCAGGAACCCCTGTCCTCCCAGCAGTCTGGGAGGCCGAGGCAGGAGGATCATGCGTTGAAACCCAGCCTGGATAACTCAGCAACTTAGCAAGAAATGGGCCCAAAATAAAAATATAAAAATAGCTGCGAGCCCTCAGTGGTAGAGGGCTCCTGGGTTTTGGTGTCCAGGAGGAGGCAGCGTGCACCAGTGACTGCAAAGGCGTTTGGGGGTTCTGACCCAAGCCTGGGGGAGGTCAGAGGTCTGTGCCACCGTGCCTCTGCAGGCATCAAAGGCTGATCCCAGGGACCTTTGTCCCCAGCAGCACGGTGCCAGCATCGCTAATGGGCAGCTCTCAGAGGATCTCTGCTTGCCTTGCAGAGCAAAGATCTGGGGGTGAGCATTTGGAGGTGCACGTTCGGAGCCCGGGAGGTCCCCATCATCAGATATTTCCCAACTCCAGCGTCACCTAAGGCCGGTGGTCAGCGCTGTGGTGTTGGGGGGCAGCCCCCGCTCCCCTCCGCCCGGGTTTGTTCTGCTGGGTTCGCAGTCGGCCTCCAGCTCGGGGGCGGAGCCTCTTCTGCACCTTCCCGCCCCTGGGGAGGGGCTCGCGGGAGGGGGTCTTTCCGGTGGCTTCGGTTGCCCTAGCAACCATGGGGGGTACAGAGGGGTACGGGGGTGGGGGACGGGGGCACAGGCCAGCCTGGAACCAGGTCTGGCAGAGGCGGAGCTTCCTGGGGATTTGAACCTCTGGGCCTGTACCTGGGGTCTCTGGGCCTCAGTTTGCCCCTCTGTAAAATTGGGACATCATTGCCTTTTCTAAGACACTGTTTTCGTCTTTGGTGGCACTGGGGATGGAACCCAGACCCCCAACTTGGAGATACCCTCAGCCCCCGTGTGCTAATCTGTTTTTCTTTTTGCCAGACTAAGGAATGAACGCAGGACCTTTGCGCTAAGCTATATCCCTGGTCCATCTATATCTACCTGTTTATATTTTACCTTTTTTTTTTTTGTACCAGGGATCGAACTCACCACCTCGTGCTTGCCAGGCAGGCTCTGTGTGTATTTTACTTTGAGACAGTAGCTTGTAAAATATCCAAGTTGCCCAGGCTGGCTTTGAATTCGCAACCCTCCTGCCTCAGCCTCCCCAGTAGCTAGGATTACAGGAGAGCAACATCATACTTGATTCTCTACATGCCAATTTTTAAAGTTTCTGCATCTTTTTATATTTATTTGTTTCTATTTTGAGGCAGGGTCTCATTATGCAGTTCACGCTGGTCTTGAGCTCACTTTGTAGCCCAGGCTGGTCTCAAACTCGCGAGGATCCTCCTGCCTCAGCCTCCCGAGTGCTGGGATGACAGGCGTGAGCCACCCTGCCTGGTTTCTCTGCATCTTTTGGGTTCTCACCTTTGTAACCAACCAAATTAAATCCCATCATTTCAATGAATGTAATTATGGACTACAAACATATATTCGTGACAAAATTTATTTTTGTGTGTGTGAAAAAATTTAAATTATTAAATTTTCCCATTTGAGATTATTTTTTCACTAAAGCCCTGATGCAGAGTTGTTGAGCAGGTTTCTTTCTTTCTTTCTTTCTTCCTTCCTTCCTTCCTTCCTTCCTGTCTGTCTGTCTGTCTGTCTGTACCAGGGATCAAACTCGTGACCTTGAGTTTGCCAGGCAGGTGCTTGTGCCCCTGAGCTGAACCCCCAGCCCCCAGGTTTCTTTTTCAAACGTGATTTTTTTCCAATACATTTTTCCAGGGTGGTGTGTGCCTGTGACCCCAGGACTCCGACTCTGGGAGCAGAGGCAGGAGGATTGATTGCCCCAAGTTTGAGGCCAGCCTAGGCTACATAGTAGGACACTTGCCTCAAACAAAAATTAAAATACAACTTTGCAACAAAGCTGTCCCTTTTTAGCACACAGAGGCACAAATTTTCCACAAAGCTGCGTAGTCACTACCTACCACGGTCAAAATGTAAAACGGTTGCTTTAGCAAAATTCCCCAGGCTCCTTCATACCCAGACCCCACTCCGCCCCAGGTCCTGCCCGCTACTCATCTTCCCCTGGCCCTACACACCTGCCTTTTCTAAAACATCAAAGAAATGAGGAAATATAGCTCAGTGCGATGGTACATATCTGTTATACCCACTCTGTGGGAGGCTGAGGTGGGCAGATCGTAAGTCTGAGCCCAGCCTGACTTAGCAAGACCGTGTCTCAAAATAAGAGATCAAAAAGGCCTGGGGATACAGTTCAGTGCAAAGGTCCTGGGGCCAGCCTCTAGTATAGCAAGAAAGAAGGAAGAATGGACGGAGGGCAGGGAATGGAATGGAAGGAGGGGCTGGGGACGTAGCTCAGTGGCACGGTGCCTGCCGGGCAAGCCTGAAGTCATGCGTGAGTTCAGTCTCCAGAAAAAAAGAAGATGTGCTTTAGAATCGGAAGGGGAAAAAAACAAGATGGAATTGTACAGTTGTGTGCTTTTATATTTTTATTTGTATTTTAATATACCTTTCCTTCTTCAATGCCCTTGAGATTCCTCCACATTATTACAGATTATCAGTCCCTTCTCATTTATGTACTTATTTATCTTGTCTTTTTGAGACAGGGTCTCGCTATGCAGTTCAGGCTGGCCTTGAGCTCACTCTGTAGCCCAGGCTGGTCTCCAACTCACAACGATCCTCCTGCCTCAGCCTCCCGAGTGCTCAGATTACAGGCATGAGCCACCTTGCCCAGCTTATATATTTATTTTTGTAATTATTTCTGAGGTGCTGGGGATGGAACTCAGAGTCTCATGCCCTCTGGGTAAGTGACCTGTCACTTAGTTATATCTGCAGTCCCCCAAATATATACGGAATTAGCCAGCAGGGTTCAATGTAACTGATCCCGGTTTTTTGGCAACGGTCAAAGCATTATAATGAAAAGCCAGCTGAGAGACCAGGCTGCAGCTCAGTGGTGAGCCGTGGTGGTCTGCTGTGTGGAAGATTCTTGCCTGGGTTCCAACCCCAGTAACTTAAAAAAAAAGAAATGGATACAGAAGCGCTTACCTATAATCTCAAGCACTTGGGAGGCCGAGGCAGGACGATCACCAGGAGTTCAAGGTCAGCCTGGGTTACATAGTGAGACCCTGTCTCAAAAACAAAAACAAAACAGAACAATTTTGTTCTGAGCTATGCAGTACAGGCTGGCCTTGCATTCACCATGTAGCCCAGGCTGGCATCCACAAATCCACAAATTTTTTTTGTGGCTGTGTCTCACCGAGTTACCCAGGCTGGCCTTGAATTTTGCAGTCCTCCTGCCTCAGCCTCCTGAGCCGCTGGGATAACAGGTGTGCACCACCAGGCCCGACTTACTGCTTCTGAGCTCCTCTTCAGTGAAGAGCTGGCAGGTGCTCAGGACGGTGGGACGGTGACTGCCCTTGTCATCCACTTACTATGCAAGGCAGGGGCGCTTTGCTGAGAAGCCAGCCTCCGTCCAGGCTCCGGGGCCGAGTCTGCATCTGGTGCCCACGTGGCGAGGCAGGGGCTGCTCAGTGCGCCTCCCCGCCCCGGCGTCCTGCAGCTGTGCTGGCCCAGCCCTGTCCAGCTCGGCTTCTGGAAAGCTTCTCTGTGGCTGCAGGGCCCCTTTCTCCAGGCCCGGAGACTCAGAAAGCTGGTCAGGTCTCAGAGGCTTCTCCCCTCCAGGTTCTTGAGCCAAACACCCTTCCTGCCTGGGCTGGGGTGGGGGTGCAGGGCCGGGAGGGCGGAGCTCAGGCTGGGGCCTCCCTGAGTGGGTGATCAGCAATAGGAGGGTGGTGGTGCTGAGCGCTGCTCTCCGTTCCAGATCCCTGGGGACAAGAGGACAGAGGACCAGGGCGCCCACGCTGAGAGCGGCCAGGTCACTCTGGCTCAAATCCAGCCCTGCCGTGTGCCCGGCAGTTCGGGCTCCCTTCGGAGACTGTACCAGAACGGCCAAGGCAGGGTAAGTTATCAAGAGCAGGGGTTCCTTTGGGCTCAGGGTCTGGTCCAAGGCCAAGGCCCATGTCTGGAAATGGCTTTTCTGTTGGCAGAAGCTCCGGCCACGCTGGGCATCACGTGATGAGGGGCAGAAAGACCAGAGGGTGTGGACATGTGTCCCTGCGTCCCTCCAGCTCTCTGTCTCTCTGTCCTGTGCCATCTTGTTTTCTCCCCGTCCTGGGCACTGGGAATGCTAAGCGCGGGCTCTACTGCCGGGCTGTGTCCCAGGCTCCCTCCTCCTCCACCTCTTCTTCCTTCTCCTCCTCCTCCTCTTTCCTCTTTCTTTCCTGCTTTCTTTCTTTTTTTCTGAGACAGTGTTTTGCTATGTAGTCCAGGATGGCCTTGAACTCTAAAGAACCCTCCTGCCTCAGCCTCCCGACTGCTGGGATGACAGGTGTGAGCCACCAGTCCCAGCCTCTGCCTCCCCTGATTCGGCCACTAGAACTCAGTCGGGGGGCTCTGTCCCAATGCCCCTGCCCAGTGGTCATCATTACGCAAAGCCTGCACTGCCCCAACCACGGTCAGGTTACGTGTCCTTGTGGAGGGTGGCGTACCATGGTGACCGCATTTTAACCCGTAAAGCCTCGGGCCCACGTTCAAACCATTTCGTGCCATAGCACTGAATTCTCCTCATCTCCAAAGTGGGGCCACAGGGCTGGGGTCAGAGCGTAGCAGTGCAGGAACCAGCCTGGTCAGAGCAGGGTCCTGAGTTTGAGTCCTATTACACCTCACCCCAAATGGGGCATTAACCCAGGTGTGGGGCTGCACTGCAGGAGGCTGAGGCAGGAGGCTGCAGGAAGTTCAAGGCCAGCCTGGGCTGTGTAGTGATTTCCGGGCCGGCCCGAACGATGTAGCGAGACCCTGTCTCTAAACACCAAGTTAACTAAAGAAACGGGGTGATGACAGCACTAATACGCACCCTTGGGGAGCGAGCGTGCTCCCCGCCAAGCCCAGCACACAGCCGCTGTGCAGCCAGCCAGCGTTAGCCATTATTGTCCAAGACCCTGTCATTAGTGGACTGCTGTCCTGCCTCTTCCCCTGCCCTCCTTCCCGGCCTGGGCGCTCTCCAAGCCCAGGGCCTAGTTTCCTTCCCCTTGGTGCCTTCCCAGCCTCTTCCCCTGATCTCTGGTGCTAAGCGGAAGTCCAGGCCTCTAGGTGACCTGGCCGAGACCCTGCGAGGCCCCAGAGGTGGGAGGGAGGCGGAAGTCGCCCTGCGGTGTGGTCAGTGCGCCCCGGGGACATCACCTTGGAGTGGGACCCGCTGTTCCCGGGCAGGCAGACAGCCAGCCGGATGTGTCTGTGGCCTTGACATCACCCCAACCTCTCGGGGCTCAGGGGAGACTGCAAACTGCTGAGCCAGGCTGGCGCGGGGTGGTGGCGGCTGGGGGGGCACTTCCTGCCCAGTCTTCAGGGCCGCGGAGAGGAGGAGAGGAGGTCGGAGATTTCCGCTCCGGTGGCCCTGCCGGGAGACCGGTTCTCCCCCCTCCTCCCCTGCGGCGGGCCGAACACCTGGTGTCTAGATGTTGCCCTGGCAACCCATCTCCATCTGCAGAGGAGCGCAGGGTTGTGCTGAGGTCCAAGTGGACCCCAACTCTGGCCTGGAACCTCTCTGAAATCAGCTTGGGGAAAAAGAGTAAAGTCTAGGATGACACCTTACTGAAGGTTTTCTTTTTCCAGTGCTAGGAACTGAAGCCAGGGCCTTTCTATCAAGCTACAACGCCAGTTCTGTTGTTTCTTTTCAGATCGGATCTTGCCACGGTTCTCAGATTGGGCTCCATCCAGTTTGAGATCCTCCTGCCTCAGCTTCCCAGAACGCTGGGATTACAGGTGAGCACTATCACACGGTCTTCCTTCACTCTTTGTATCTCTTCACCAAAGTATGAATGTTAGGGCTGCTGGGCTGTTTTTTTTTTTTTTTTTTTTTTTTTTTTTGTGGTCTCTTTGAGACAGAGTTTCACTCTGCAGTTCAGCTTGGCCTGAATTCATTTTGAGGCCCAGGCTGTCTGTCCTCAGACTCACAGCAGTCTTCCTGCCCCAGCCTCCTAAGAGCAGGGATCGCAGGTGTGTGCCACTATGCTGCATGGCGAGTCTGTCAGCTTTACATGGCAGTAACCAAAAAGCCTAACTAGGGCCTATCAAAGAACGTGACATATTACATGCACTTGTTGTATGCATTGGTGTAGCGTTAGTGTGTTCTTAACATTCAGTCGTTATGTGTCACTCCCTGTTTCTGGTCGGTACTGGGGCTTGAACCCGGGTGTCACACACTAGACACGTGGTCTACCACTGAGCTACACCCCAGTCCTCGTGCTGGGGATGGAACCTAGGCTGTCATGCATGCTAAGGACACATTCACTGAGCTACATCCTCACCTCTGTTATTGCTAACTTAAATGTAAGCTTTTTCTTAACATAAATCGAAACTCAAAAAATATATAAATTGAAACTCAATGTGCTGAATAAGAAATATACATAGTGGCACAAGTGCCTGCCTGGCAAGCATGGGGTCATCAGTTCAATCCCCGGTACACACACACACACACACACACACACACACACACACACACACACAGAGCCGGGCAAGGCAGTACACACTTATAACTCAAGGATTTGAATGGCCAAGAAGTAGCATTGGCTCGTTTAAGAGCAGCCCGTGCTACATTGTGAGACTTTGTCTTAAAAAACAAAAGAAACACAAAAACAAATAAAAATGTATTTGTGTGTGTGTGTGTGTGTGTGTGTGTATACACACGCTTGCAATGCTAAGGACTGAACCCAGGGCCTTTGCACTGAATTACATCCCCAAATTAAAAAAATTCTTTTAAAAAATATTTATTTTTTCATTTTGAGCCCTGATTTCACTTTGTACTGCAGGCTGGCCTTGACCTCACTGTGCAGGCCAGGCTGGCCTCAAGCTCACAGCAATCCTCTTGCCTCAGCCTCCTATACAGCTGGGGTGACAGGTACTGATATGTACACCAGCCCTGATGTGTGCATTAATGTTACAGGGGCAGAGCATTCGCCTGGTATGTGCAAGTCTCTGAGTTGCACTGAAAACCCAGTTATGAAAGGTTTGGTTTTGGTTTTGGTGGTGCTTACCGTAGGCCAGAACCCACGATCTCGTGCACGCTATTATCGCCCTGCCTCAGCCTCCTACGTGCTGGGTAACAGGCCTATTTCACCACGCCACACTGGCAAGAACTCATTTGTAACTGGAAGTCAAGATATTTGTTAGCTTTTTTTTTTTGAGACGGGGTCTCTGTATGCAGTCCAGGCAGGCCTTGAGCTCACTCTGTAGCCCAGGCTGGTCTAAACTCAAAGGATCCTCCCACCTCAGCCTCCTGAGTGCTGGGATTACAGGTGTGAGCCACCACGCCCGGCTCAGCTTTTATTTTTTAATGGCTTAGTAAATTTTTTGAATCGTTAGCACGTTGGAATTTTTAAATAGCTCCTCAGGGTACACTGTGGAAGCTGGCCCTTCTTACCTAATGTTCCTCCCTGAGGGTGACAGCTGTGACGAGCGTCTCGCATGCCTTTGCCCGGAGGTGGCTCGTGAAGCCACAGGCAAATGTGTGTGTATTTATACAGCTCTCTAAAATACACTCAGCAGTGGAGAAAAACAGCGCGCGATGCTTTTGTTACTGTGATAGGCTGAAATCGGTTTTGCATCGGTACACACAAGACTGTGCTCCATTTTTAAAATGATTAATTATGTGGTGCAGAAGGTTCAACCTAGGGCCTCGCACGTGGTGGGCACTCAATCTCTCCGGCTGCCCCTGCCACTTACACATTTGTTGGTTTGGGACAGGGTCTCCCTTGCAGCACAGGCTGACCTCGAACTCACAGCAATCCTCCTGTCTCGGCCTCCCGGAATGCTGGGACTCCAAGCATGTGCCACCGCGTCTGTCTGCAGCCCCCATTTTAATCAATCAATTAACTAATGACTTTCATGGCGCCTTGTGGATGCTGGACAATGCTCTACCCCTGAGCTCCATTCCCAGTTTTTGAATGTTCACTTTGACGCATCTCTCTACGTATCCCAGGCTGGTCTTGGCCTGCCGTCTTCCTGCATCAGCTCCTGAGGAGCTGAGATTACAGGCCTGCCCCACCACACCTCAATCCACTTTTACTTATTTGATTTTGGTACCAGGAATCAAACTCATGACCTTGTGCTTGCCAGGCAGGTGCTGTGCTGCTGAGCTATACCCCAACCCCCGTTTTTATTTTTATTTTTGTCTTTTTGAGACAGTTGTTCTGTGCAGTCCAGGCTGGCCTTGAACTCACAGCGATCCTCCTGCCTCAGCCTCCCGAGTGCTGGGATGGCGGGTGTGCGCCACATGCCTGGCCGCCTTTCTCACAGACGTTCAGGGCTCCACTGTAACCTTCTCATTGCGTTCCCAGGTAGAATACGCATAAAGCAGAGAGTAAGCAGCCGCTCCTTATTTTTTATTGGCTCCATCGCAAGGAGCTGGGCAGCCTTCGTTTTTGCCATTTAATTTATTGTGGAGGCTGAACGTGTGTGCACATGCTATGAAAATCAGAAAGTACAAAGGATGCCCAGAGGGGAAGTGGGGCAGGCTTTCCTTCATCTCTCTCATCTCTTGGTTTCTCTTCCAGGAAGTGTGCCAAGTCTCTTTCCTCCTTTCTTCGGGGTATTCTGTGCCGAGAGTCCCCGCTCCGCAGGAACCGGGAGCTTTGTCAGTTCCTCTGGTGATACACGTGGGTTTTGTTTTGTTCTGTTTACTTTTTGAGACACAGTCTTGCTCTGTAGTCCAGGCTGGCCTCCAGTTTGTGGCAATCCTGCCTCAGTCTCCCCAGTGCTGGGGTTACAGGTGCACGTCACCATGGCCTGCCGGATGGTAGCACGGGCACCTCCAGCCTGTCTGCAGCCCGGTTTGTGGTTACACAGCAAACAGACATGCAAATAGGTTATGTGCGCATTTGCACAAGTGCTGGTCTTTCCTCCCCACCGTGCTGGGCCGGGACCAGGGCCTCACTTGTGCTAGGCGAGCCCTGCATTACTGAGCCACACGCACCCCAGCCCCTGAAAACCTCTTTCTTTTTACCTTTGTTTTTTTTTTTTCCTGGATGTGCTAGGGATCAAACTTAGGGGTGCTCTGTCACTAAAGCAGATCCCCATTCCTGGTTTCTTTTTTGGAGGTGAGGGTACTGGAAATCAACTCAGGACCTTGTGCTTGCCAGGCAGGCACTTATGCCACCGAGCTGCTTCCCAGCCCAGATCCCCTTTCCTTTTAATTTATTTATTTACTTATTTTTGACTCAGACTCACTAAGTTGCTATTCATGGTGGGACTCAAACTTTGGATCCCTCCCTCGGTGCCAGGGCTGTTGGGCTAGCCTGGCTCTTTGCATATATATTTATTTTTGCCGGTATATGTTTTGGGGAGTTGATACAAATGCCCTGCTCATTTTTAATCCTCTTTCTCCCCGCCTCACTCTCCCCTCCTCTCTCCTCCTCCATCTCCAAAACATCTGGCTCGCGTTTCCCACCATCTTGCCTCTGTTTTATGGTTTATATATGCTCAGGGCTCCTCCAGGAAGAGAAACCACCACGGAACAGTCACCTTTCTGTGTCTGTCTTATTTCACGCACATTATGGACTCGAGACCCTCCCACAGCGTGGGATGCACTCGCTCTGCTCTCCCGCTGAATTACAAACCCACCGTGTCTGCACAGCGCCTGTTTTCCACCCATTTCTCTGCAGTTAGTTTGGTCCTGGGATAGACCCAGGGTCTTCACACTGAGCTGCATCCCCGCACTTTTTCAATTTTTATTTTTTTTTTTTTATTTTTTTTATTTTTTTGTCTGAGCCGCTAAGGTGCCCGGGTTAGCTTCCAACTTTAGCTCCTCCTGTCAGGCCTGCGCCACCACACCGGCCTGAACTCTGGGATCTTACCACGGCGGAGGACAATCCTGCCTTTGGAGCAGGTTGTGGCACGCACTGGGATCCGAGCTGCTGGGAGGGCACACAGAAGACCCCTCATGGCTGTTTATGGAGTTCTTACGGAGAAGGTGCTCCGAGATTCCTCGTTGAATAAAAAAGGCGACTGCGTGCTGCCCCTCGCCCGGCCCCCAGAGCAGGAGCCCAGTCTGCAGCGCTGGGTGAGCCCACCTGGCTGGGGTGACGTCATAGCAGGCGTGACGTCACTCGCCCGCCGGTTCTCACGGGTGGGGGCTGGGAGGGGCGGGGCAGAGTGGGGGGGCGGACAAAGGGGCCCGCGCCCCGCCCCCGGCGGCCCCCCAAGTCCCGGCGGCCACATCTGGAACTCAGGCCGTCGTCGCCGGAAAGGGGAGGCGAGGAGGGCGGGGCCGGGCCGAGGCGGTGGCTTCCCCGCCCCCTCCGTCCCTGTCCTCAAACCGGGACGCCGAGCCCGGGCGCAGCCCAGCTCCGCCGCCGCCGCCGCCCGCCCGGGAGCGCAGACGCGGCCGCCCTGCTGCCAGGCGGGAGGCCGGTTAGCCAGGTGAGCGCGGGGCGGCGGGCGGGACGCCGAGCTCGCGGGTCCCAGCTGCAGGGGCTGGGGGGCCGGGCGCAGCGTGGCCCGAGACGTGTGCACGGGTGGGTGCGCCCCGAGGGTCCCCTCCACGGCTCCGCGCGGCCCCGAGCGTCTCGGCCGCGAACCCCCAGTCTGTGCTCCCCGCCTTCCCCGGGCAGGAAGTTGGCGCCGAAGACGCGGCGGAATCCGAGCGCTTTCGAAGCTGGAGACTCTGGGAGGCGGGACGTGGGTCGCGGGGAGCCGGTGGGGGGCGCGGGGGGCGGGGGACGGCGTCCGGCAAAGCCTAGGGCGCAAGAGTGCCCCGCGCTGCAACGCAGGGTCAGGAGGGGGACCCCGGGCAGGACAGACGTCACTGCGCGCCTAGCTTCGTGCCTCAGTTTCCCCGAGTCGTCGGTCTCTTCGTCACCCCCGCTGGGGCATGGCTTTGTTCTGGACGAAGAGAAGAGCGGCGATGTGGCTCAGGCGCCTTTTGGTTTCCCTCCAGCCTAGCGATGACCCGTGGGGGAGGCACGCGTGGCGTCGCACGCTCCGCAGAGTCCCGGGCCGAAGCTCGCCCCCTCCTCCGGCACGAGTTGACTCACCCGGGGATTTCCACCCCTCCTCCGCCTCTGACCTTGTCAGGCAGATGCCACTCGCTGAGCCCACGGTGCCCCCATGGCGCCAGGCGGGCTTTGGCACATGGGGTGCAGCTGTTACAGCTCGGACCCCTCCCCTCCCTCTTCTGTTCCTGGGAATCTGGGGGCGGAACCCCCTGGCGGGATCCACGGGGGTCGCCCACCCATATCCGACGGTGTCGGGGACCCGAGAGTGTGACAGTCTCGGGGTGAGGAGGCGCCACCCCAGCGCGAGCGTGGATACCGTGCATTCTTCCGCCAGATAAGGAGGCCAGGAGTGCGGCCGGCGCGGGGCGGGGCGGGCCTGCCGCGGTCTCCATGGAGACGGGCCGGGCTTGGCTGGCTGGGGCTGCCGGGAGAATCAGGCATCTCGGCCCTTTTGCTCTTTGGGCCCCGACTGCGCCGAGCAGCCTCCCGCTAGGGTCTCCTTGGCTGGACCCTGCACTCATTCATTGGTCGCTTCACCTCTCTGCCCCCTCCTCACACCCCCAGAGTGCCTCTTTAAATCAGGCATCCTACGAAGGAACTTGGTCATTGGCCGACAGCAATTTGCATCAGACAGTGGAAAGGCAGATGCACGACAAGATAAGGTCTTGATAGTGGCAAGTGCTGCGGAGATAATGAGCCAAGATGCTGCACTAGAGTCTGGGGAGGCTGCCGCCGCCGGAGGGCTCGTGGTCGAGGAGGTCCCTCTGGGAGGTGACCTTTATAAAGAAACCTCAAACCAGAGACAGGCGAAGGCTTTGGGAGGAGGATGCAGCAAATGGAGAAACAGCAGGGGCCAAGGATCAGAGTCGGGATCTGGGTGGCTTTTAGGAAGTCAGCGTGGTCTGGGTGGCTTTTAGGAAGTCAGCGTGGTCACAGTGGCCCGTGGCTGGGGAGGTGAGTGGGCGGAAGCACGGTGGGCAGGGGCCACACCACCGGGGCACGGGGAGCCGTGGAAGGTTGTGGAGCTGGGGCGTGACCTACCTGCGCGTTGGGAGATAAAAAGGCCCCCCATCCCCCTCCTGGGTGGAGGATGGAAGAGGCGGGGTGGGGGTGACAGCCAGGGAGGAACCAAGTGGGGATAGGGCTGGTCCTGGCAAGGGACAGATCTGTGGGTGACAAGTGGGAACTGGGAACAGTGACCGCAGCGTCTGTCTGTCTGTCTGCAGCCGGGAGGCCGAAGCACGGAGCTGGGGAAGCCACGGAGCCTTCCTCCGGCCTGCTCTTCTGCTAATCTCCCCGGGAACTGTTCTGTCTGAGTCCCCTTCCAGTCCCTGTAACTTGGTTTCACCTTACCAGGCCATTGTGTCCAGTTGGTGTCTTTTTCGGTCGTGTTCCTTAGGTGTTCACTACGCAGTTCATGTGCTGCTAGCCAAGGCCCGGCTGGAGCCTGCCGGCCTCCTGCTGCGGCCTCCTGAGTGTTGGGAGTACAGGGGTACAGCACGACCCTAGCTTCTGGAGTCACTTAGTGGAAGCCAGGACTGTCTGGGGAGACGAGCAGGAGTCCGGCTCTGCGCAGAGTGTGGGCCTGAACCTGGCCACCCTCTGATCATGCAGAGGGTGCTGCTTCTGCGGCTCGAAGCCTGGATTCGCTTCCTGTTTGTGGGAAGCGTTGACCTGCCCAAGCCTCTGCCATGACAAAGTTCTGGCCGGGAAGAGGAAACTAGGATAGTACGGGCCTCGGTTTCCCCTTCCGGAACTAAGAGAGCGGCCCTCGTGCTACTGATTGCCTAGGTTCCTGGTTCTCAGCTCAGACTTCGCAGTTGGGAGAGGACCGACTTTCTGGCCTGGTCCCTCGGGGGCAAGGGCTGAGCACATTTCTTATTTCTCCAGGAAGCAGCAGTAAATCTTTCCCGTTCCGCCACCAAACTGGACAGGGGCGGTGAGCTGCAGAAGGGGCGGTGGTCAGAAGAACCCTGGGCTTTTTGCCCACCAGCTAATGTGGTTCCTGGGCCTGGGAAGGGACCTGAATGCTCAAGACTCAGGCCAGTGTCGGGGCGTCTCGCGGGGTGACCCAGCTGTGAGGCAGCGGTTGAACCTGGCCCTCAGGGACCGAAGGCGCGCAACTTTAACTCCCAGATCTAAAAAAAGAACTGCGCGCCACCACTTATAAACTGGGTGGGTGGGACGAACTGTAGAGTGCCCCCAATTAGGCCAATCAGTGCCAGAGGACGGAAAGCTCCAGCCAATAGAAAAATCGCTCTGTGGTCTGGGATTGAAAAGTGAGCCAATCAGAGTGCAGGCGGTTTCCGGGCCCGACGGCCAATTTGTTAAGGTCGGGCCAGCCTGGGACCGGCTGCAGCGGGCAGAGGGCATCGGGTTGCCCGGGGCCCTGTCCGACTGTGGAACAAGGGGCCTCTGTGTACCGATCAGGGCGGGGCAGCTGTCCCCAAGGACACGCACAAGCTCTTCTCTGTTCCCAAACTAGGACGGATGTCCCTCTGCCCAGAGGGAGCAGCTGCCCCTTTGGGGACAGAGGGGGCGTCCGGGAATTGAGATGTCTGGGCGACTCCGGAAGCCCCTAGCACCCTTACGCTCACTCACCCCAAGAACCGGCCCAACCAGCCTTTTCTGGCCGGTGGCTTCAGGCTCACACGTGTCCGTGCCAGGCCTGCTTCCAGGGACTCTCTGTCTTCCTGTTCAGTTAGCAAAGGCCTGGAGCTGCCTCCCCGCACCCCCAAGCCAGCTGCTCAGGGGCGCCCCACCCACACGCTGGCTCCCCCGAGTGCGCCCCTCATCTTCCAGGCCCATGCAGTCCGCCGCTTGATGCTTCCCTGGCTCAGTTTTCCTGGGGGGGGGGGGGACTCAGGTTTCCATGGAAGCGGGTGCCCTGCCCCCTCCCCACGGGCTCACGTGACTCTCGGCGCAGCTGCCTCATCTCTCCAGCCAGGACCTCCCAGATGGGTGTCCTGTGAGCCCCCCATCCCGACTCCCCAGCCAGCCTGCCCCACACCGGATGTGACTAGGACTCCACCCTGTTTGTTCCAGGGGCCTCACATCTGGATTTCATCCTGGCCAGGGAGGGGGTGCCAGCGCCCTGCCCACCCCTAGGGACCCTCTGGCCCGGGGCAGAGTGAGACTGCGCTGATGGGAACAAGCTGTTAGGAGTCTTTTTCTGTTGACTTAGTCAGCATCCTCTCCCAAAAAGCTTGGGTGGAGGGCACGGGTCAGGAGCCCTGGGCCCCGCCTCGGGAGAGGAAAAGGAATAGGCAAGCTGATACTTCTGTGTGCTAAGCAGTCTTCACCGACGTTTTGTTTTTAAAAATGGAGTCTGGGGACTGGGGAGTTAGCTCAGCAGCATAAGCTCCTGTCTTGCAAGCAGGCGGTTGTGAGTTCGATCCCCGGTACCGATAAAAGGCCAAAAAAAAAAAAAAAAAAAAAAATGGAGTCTGGCTGTGTTGCCTAATCCTCCTGCCTCCCTCTCCCAGGCACTAGGATGTCAGGTTTCTGGTTTCATGTATTTTTCAAAAGGTTATTTTTAGCCAGGCCTGGTGGCCCTGACCTGCATCTCAGCCCTTGGGAGGCTGAGGCAGGAGAATCACGGTGAGTTCGAGGCCAGCCTGGGCTGCACAGTGAGATTTTCTTGTCACTCTTCTGAAGGAGGCTTTCTCGTACCCACTGCACAGAGGAGGGTGCTGAGGTCAGAGGCTGGGTATAGAGTGCCTTGCCCAGGTCAGAGCTGCAGTGAGGATGAGCCCAGGCTGCACCGTCTGGCATTTCTGTGCCCTTGAGATAGAGTGATGCTGTGAGGGCTGAACCCCAGGGCGCCCTGGTGTCTCCCCACACTCTTATCTTTGGAGCGCCCAGGGCCTCCAGGCTTCTACCCAGCCTGAAATGTGGCAGTGGGTGGTAATGAGCCGGGCGGTGCGCTGTCAGTGGCAAGGATCTCGCTGACCTAGGTCACAGTCCTGCACGAGGCCCGAGGCGTCTGTGTGTTGGAAAGAGGAGATGGCTGCTCCAGGCTGCCCGAGAGGTTCCTTCCGACAGGACAGGGAGGGAGGGCATCTGTCTGCTCCTCTGAAAGATGGCTTTGAAAGAGTGCCCCTCGGGGCTACGGAGGCAGTGGAGCCAGTCTCGCTGGCCCTCCACTTTCGGGAGGTGTCCAGGAGTGTACGGACATCCCTGGGCATCCCGGGTGTAAGGCAAGACTGGTACCCGGGCACGGTGCCGCACGCCTGTAATCTCGGCACTCAGAAAGGCTGAGGCACTAGGATCCCAGGTGCCAGCTCAGATTGGAGAATTTAGCAAGACTCTGTCTCAAAATAAGAAATCAAAAAGGCAGGTGGGGATATAATTCAGTCTTGGGTTCTGTTCCCATGATCTGGAAAAAAAACCCAGAGGAAGAAGAAAACATGATGATGAATCCAGCTTCACATGGCCACACAGTGAGAAATCCCAGAACTAGAAGGTTTTGTTTTCCCTTTTTTGAGCTGATCTCACTGTGTAGCCCACATTGGCCTCACACTCACAGCAGCCCTCCGGCTCCTGAGTGCTGGGATTACAGGTGTGTGCCGAGACTTCATCCGGCACGGAGCCAGAATGTGAACAGCCAGCATCTTGGTTGGCAGCAGCCACAGCAATGACCTAGTCTGTCTGTCTGTCTGTCTGTCTGTCTCTGTCTCTGTCTTCTACAGTTGAACAGCTTCATGGCCCCGGCCGGCCACTGAGCCCCACCATGGGCGCTTTCTACTCCGAGTACCTCAATTCCAACAAGGTCCTGGAGCATTACAATTACACCAAAGAGACGCTGGACGTGCGGGAGACGACGTCCCGCCAGGTGGCCTCGGCCTTCATCGTCATCCTGTGCTGCGCCATCGTGGTGGAGAACCTGCTGGTGCTCGTCGCCGTGGGCCGGAACAGCAAGCTGCACTCGGCCATGTATCTCTTCCTGGGCAACCTGGCGGCCTCCGACCTCCTGGCGGGCGTGGCCTTCATCGCCAACACCTTGCTGTCGGGCTCCGTCACCCTGCAGCTGACGCCGGTGGAGTGGTTCGCCCGCGAGGGCTCGGCCTTCATCACGCTGTCCGCCTCCGTCTTCAGCCTCCTGGCCATCGCCATCGAGCGGCACGTGGCCATCGCCAAGGTCAAGCTGTACGGCAGCGACAAGAGCTGCCGCATGCTGCTGCTCATCGGGGCCTCATGGGTCATCTCGCTGGTCCTGGGCGGCCTCCCCATCCTGGGCTGGAACTGCCTGGGGCGCCTGGACACCTGCTCCACTGTGCTGCCCCTCTACGCCAAGCAGTACGTGCTGTGCGTGGTGACCATCTTTTCCGTCATCCTCTTGGCCATCGTGGTCTTGTACGTCCGCATCTACTGTGTGGTCCGCTCCAGCCACGCGGACCTGGCCGGCCCGCAGACGCTGGCGCTGCTCAAGACGGTCACCATCGTGCTGGGCGTCTTCATCGTGTGCTGGCTGCCGGCCTTCAGCATCCTGCTCTTAGACTATGCCTGCTCCGTCCGCTCCTGCCCCGTCCTCTACAAAGCCCACTACTTCTTTGCCTTTGCCACCCTGAACTCGCTGCTCAACCCTGTCATCTACACGTGGCGGAGCCGGGACCTGCGGCGGGAGGTGCTGCGGCCCCTGCAGTGCTGGCGGAGGGCGGCCAGGGCAGCGGGACGGCGGGACAGGACCCCCGGCCACCGCCTCCTGCCCCTTCGCAACTCCAGCTCGCTGGAGAGGGGCACGCACATGCCCACGTCGCCCACGTTCCTGGAGGACAACACGGTGGTCTGAAAGGCAAGGGCCAGGCCGCAGAGCTGCCGACAGAGGGACTGCTGACCTCAGATAGAGGCTAGGGGCTGCCCAGCAAGATGCCCCTGCCCTGGGCCTGGGGGCCTGCGGATGGCCCACAGCCAGGATGGCCGGTGAGGGCATGGAGTACCCGGACGCAGGGCTGCCATACGGTGGTAGAGGCTGGTGTGGGGACCCTTAAAGGGCTGGATTGTCGGTGGGAGCACTTTACCACCAGGTACAACCAGCTGCGTGTGTGTGCATGTGTGTGTGTGCACGCGCGTGTACTGGGGATTGAACCCAGGATGCTCACACGGAGCTAGGTCTCTCCCTTCTCCTCTCTCCCCTCCTCACTTTGTTCGATTTTTTGAAATGGTCTGAGTCAGCAGCCCAGGCTCCCTCCAGCTCTCAGTGATCCCCGCCTCAGCCTCCCGAGTGCTGAGATGACAGGCGTGCACCGCCATCCCCAGCTCTGGCCTGCTTCTTCTTATTTTTTGAGACAAGGTCTCACCAGGCCACTAAATTGTCCAGGCTGAGCTTGCACTTGGAATCCTCCTGCCTCAGCCTCCCTGAGGACTGGGATTACAGGCATGTGCACCAAGCTCGGCCCTGGTTTTAACATTTTTCCGTCTGAACCTCTGCCCTGTGTCCAGCTCCTTTGAGTTTATCGTCCTGCCACCTTCTGTGGACAACCTTAGGCCGCGTCTTGGAATCAGTGTCCCTGGAGACTGCAGGCTTCCTCCCCAGCCCTCCAGGCGCAAATCCACAGCTTCCCCAAATGTCGCCAGCCACTCCTCTTTCCTCTCATCTGCCGGGAAAGGAAACCACGAGGTAAAGACAGGAAGGGGGGCTGAGCCCCATTTCCATTCTTGAACCTTATTGGCCAGTTGCACTGCTTGAGACTCAGAAAAGTCACCCAGGGCTGGAAAAGCCAGTTTGGGGGGTGCTGTGGAGGCCCCCATGGGGCAGGGTGACACAGGAGAAAATTCAGAGAGAGATCTGGCCTATCCTGCCCACTCCCACCCCAAAAGAAGCAGCCTCAAGCTCCTTGGCCCTCGCTTCTCCCCAGTCTGGGACCCCCGGGTCCCCTAAGGCAGGGCAGCCCTGAGCCACTTGGGGCTGGGGTGAGACCTCGCCTGCCGCCTGAAGGACTTCGCTGAATTCTGTGGAAGGGTCGTTGCGGTACATATTTATGTGTCTGTGCGTGTGTGTGTGTGTGTGTGTGTGTGTGTGTGCCTGTGTGTATAAATCCAGGGTGTGTGTGACCTCCCTGCACCCCGATACCCCTGGAATGGATGCCGTCCTGTGTCCCCGGGTCCCTGTCCATACTGATGCTGCCTAGGGGTTTTGGGCTCTGCCCACACCCCTTTGGAAGCTCGGGCTCATCTCACGGGCCGGGAAACTCCTCAAAACAATATCTTGTGAATGCAGAGGCTGGGGGCAGGGGGATCTGGGGGCCCAGGAGCCATTCGGGGCCTTGTACCCCTCAAGAGCTCCCCAGATGCCCCCTAAGCCCAAGCCCAGACCTGAGCCAATAAACGGTTCAATTTGTCTTTCTGTGTTGTATCTTTGGGGGCTGAAGGTTGCTCCTCTCTTCCCCGTTTGGAGCCCCAGCCCACCCTCGACCCCGCCAGAGGGGAACTGTGGTGACTCTGGGGCTCCATCCCCTGCCCACTGTATTGTTTTATTTTGGGACAGGGTCTCACTTAGTCCCTGAGTTGCCCAGGCTAGGTTTCAATTTGCAGTCCTCCTGCCTTAGCCTCCCAGGGTGCGAGGATGACCAGCGTGCGCTGCCACACTTGGCTTGCAGTGGCGTCTGAGTAAACGGGGCTCAGCCTAGAGCCCTCTTCCCTTTGGGTGGCTGTCAACACTGTCTGGCTCCTCTGAGGAATTCACGGGCCTACTGTCTCTCTGTTTTCTTTTCTTCTCTCATTTTTTGGTACCGAGGATCAAACTCCAGACCTTGGGCTTGCCAGGCAGGCGCCTGTGCCACTGAGTTAAATCCCTGGCCTCTGTTTTCTTTTGAAGAGGGCCCCTTTCATGCAGGTTCGATCGCCAGCACCACAGGCAATAAGGGCCCTCGAGAAGTAGAACAATCATAAACTAACAGAGATACGGGTTCAGAGAGGTTAACCGAGCTGTTCAGGGTCACACAGCCCTCAGTTACGGGTCTGATCTGAATCCAGCAGGCTGACCGCTGCTCCATGGAAGCCCCTGATCTCCCGCTTTGCTATGGAGACAGCCGCGTGAACCTTACACAGAACCAGGAGAAGCCCTGTGTAATTCAGGCTGGGCTCCGGCTCACAGAGACTCTCGCCTCAGCCTTCTGAATGCTGAGATGACACGTGTGCCCCGTCATGCCCGCCCAGCTGGCTCTTTTGAAGACAGGTCTAGAATTTTGAGGGGGGATTCCAGGCCCTCAAAGTGGGGCTCCGCCCACCAGCACCCAGTCAGGAGGACAGAGTGGGAAAGGGGGAGCCGGAGCCAGATGGGGGCTCAGGCCTGTAACCCTCAGCGGAATTCCCCGCCTGCAGTTCAGAGCATCCTCTGAGCCCCGGCTGGATTGGAGGTTAGTGGGGTTGGGGAAAGCCGGAGTTAGCAAACTTTCCCCAGATGCCCACGTGCTTCCTCCACCCCCATTTATTGTATTTCAATTTTGTTTTGTTTGCCACAGTCTAGGCTGGCCTTAACTCCAAGCGATCCTCCTGCCTCAGCCTCCTGGTGTGCCACCATGCCTGATACCCATGATAGCCCTTGTAGTGAGTGTTGAGTACTGACCAGGGACCAGAACGTAGGTCTACAGTAGAACACTGTTTCTGCCTCTTGCTGTCTTTTGTGTGCTAAGGATCAAACCCAGAGTCTTCACAGTGAGCTACATTTCTAGTCCATTTAACATTTTTATTTTGAGACAGGGTCTCACTAAGTTGCCATGTTGCCCAGGCTGGCCTTGAACTTGCAGTCTTCCTGCCTCAGCCTCCCAGAGTGCTGGGATTAGAAGCCTGTGCCACTGTACCCAGCTAGTAGTGGAGCTCTTGCCTAGTTTGTTTGAGGCCCTGGGTTCAGTCCCTGGTACTGCAAATAAAGAAAATAAGGTAAGAGAAGGAAGCAAAGCAAGCTAAGGAGAAAACAAAATAGGGGAAGCAATAATTTGGGGGTGCAGGTGGTATCACAGATAGTGAGGCAGAGAAAAAGCTCTGTAACAAGTGGCTCCGATTCGGGGCTGGGGATTTAGCTCAGTGGCATAAGAAAAGAACCTGCCTTGCAAGCAGGGTCATGAGTTTGATCCCCAGTACTGATTAAAAAAAAACAAGTGGCTCAGATTCATTTGACAGTTTTTATTTATTTAAATTTTAATATGGGCTGGGGATTTAGCTCAGCGATGTAAGCAGCTGCCTTGCAAGCACACGGTCGTGAGTTCATCCCTGGTACTGATTTAAAAAAAGAGAGAATTTTTAAAAATTAAATTTTAATTTAAAATTTAAAAAAAAATTTGGTACCAAAAATCGAACTCAGGACCTTGCGCTTGCCAGGCAGATGCTGTGCCACTGAGCTAAACCCTCAGCTCTTGCTAGCCTTTTACAGATACCACGAATCCTAACAGTAAATACTGTCAATGCAAAGCCAGGTGTGGTGGCGCATACCTATATCCTAGCACTGGGAGGCTGAGGCAGGAGAATTTCAAATTAGAGCCCAGCGGGATTTTCAATTCCGGGAATCCTCAGAATCACACTGTAGGGAGTCATTATTGTCGGCTCTTTGATAAGGAACTAACCGGCCAAGGTCAAGGAGCAGCTGGAGTGCAGGTCGCTGGCTTTGGACCCACCCAGCCCTGGAAGACGGAAATCTGATCCTCCTGCACCCTGCTGTGAAGATCCGATTTGTTGGTGGCTCTCAACTCTTGGAGGACAGAGAGGAGGGGCCGGATTACAGGAAGTGGGTGATTTCCATCTAGTTTTTCACTTGGGAGGCAGGTTGACTATTAGGGAACATCAGAATCATGGGGAAAGAAACCCTGCAGACTTCAGCCTGGGGGTCACAGCACGCGCCAGTCATCCCAGCCCTCCGGGAAGCTGAGGCAGGAGGACTGCAAGCTCAAGTCCAGCCTGGACAGTTTATCCACGTAGCAGGACTCTGTCTCAAAAAGAAATGATAGAAAGTCTAGGAAGCAGACTCTGGGAGGGTGCCCGGTTCACTCCTTAGGACCACTGAGTGATATCCCTGGCCCCTGGCTTTTTATTTATACCTCTGGTTTCTCACGTAAAGAAAACCATGTGATATACAAACTGTGGGTCTGATTTATTTTACTTAACATTAGGGTCTCTAGATACATCCATTGTACCTACAGACGCCCCAAATTTATCCTGTCTTATGGCAGAAAACACTATGCTTCTTTTTTTTTTTTTTTTTGTCTTTTTCGTTTTTATCGGTACCAGGGATCGAACTCACGACTTCCTGCTTGCAAGGCAGGTGCTTATGCCGCTGAGCTAAATCCCCAGCCCCAACACTATGCTTCTTTGGCAAGAAGGCTTCAGAATTGGGTACTGTGGGATACACCTGTCATCCCAGCACGGTGGAGGCTGAGGCAGGAGGATCATTGCAAGTTCGAGACCAACCTGGGCTACAAAGTGAGCTCAAGGCCGGCCTGAACTGCATAGGGAGACCCTGCCTCAAAAAGACTAAAAAAAACAAAAAAACAAAAAAACAAAAAAACCCAAAACAAAAAAGGGCTCAGAAGAAAACAATGTGGGGCTGGGGATTTAGCTCAGCGGCATCAGTGCCTGCCTTGCAAGCAGATAGATAGTCATAAGTTTGATCCCTGGTACTGATTTAAAAAAAAATTAAAAAAAAAGAAGAAAACAGTGTAAGTAACACCGATTTCAAGACAACAGGAGATCATCACTGCCTATCACATTGTCTCATTTTCTTCTAAATAGCTGCCCATATCATCACATCTATTGAATTCATATAAAACAAAATAGTATTAAACTGACCAGAACAGAGTGATGAAGGCCTTCAAAAGCAGACAATAGGGTAATCAACAATCACTGCCATAATGTCTCTCGTTCTCTTCAAAATAGCTGTCCATAGCTTCAAGGATGTTGAAGTTAAAACAGACTAAAACAACTCTGAAAAAAGAATAAAGTTTTGCTGGATTCACATCATGGTGCTACAAAATCAGCACTGGGTACCTTAGGGTGTCTTTTTCTTCAAATAGCTGTTCATTCCGTCATGCGTTATGTAATCGATTCTCACAAACTGTTCAGGAGAAGCTCTACACCTGCATGAGTCTCCACATGTGTACCTTTCCTTTCTGTATTAGAGGGAAAAACGAAAACAAAACAGATTCCCAGAAAAACACAAAACCAAAAAGACAAATAAATAACACTAACAAAGAGCCCAGAACACTGACAATATAGGCCCTGAAAACAAGGTGGTGGGACGTACCTCGGGTGGTTATTTTACGTAGTGATCTTGAGAGTTCCTCCGATCACCGTGCAACGGTATGCACAGCTGTTCCAACTCTATTAATGTTAACTACTTTATTCCAGTAACAATTTGTAGCACAATCATATCAGCAAGCCTAAGCGTGCTTATGCAATTTTGTATTTTTCTTTTCCTTTCCTTTTTCTTTTCCTCCTTTTCCTTGAGATATTATTTCCCCCCTTTGGGCAGATTTCACTGTAATAGTTGGGTTTTTTGTATGTTATGTACTCGTATCATTTCTTACACTAGGGAGACTATAAGGTATTTATTTATTTATTTTTTAGACTCGTCTTTAAATTTTTTTTTTACACTTTTTTTTTCTTTTTTTCTTTTTATTGGTTCCGGGGATCGAACTCACGACCGCCTGCTTGCAAGGCAGGTGCTTATGCTGCTGAGCTAAATTCCCAGCCCCAAAATACCACATCTTTTTTATTCAGCCCTCAGTTGATGGGCATTTAGGTCTTCTTTTTTTTTTTTTCCTGCTGTACTGGGGACTGAACTCACAACCCTGCCCTGCCAGGCTGGTGCTTTTTAAAATTTTATTTATTTATTTTTATTGGTAACGGGGATCGAACTCACGACCGCCCGCTTGCAAGGCAGGTGCTTATGCCGCTGAGTTAAATCCCTGGCCCTTCCTCCTTCAGACGGGATCTCCTGATGTGGTTCTGGCTGGCCTTGAACTCTGTGCAATCCTCCTGCTTCAGTCTGCCACGGGCCGGGATCACGCTGTACACCACCGTGCCCCGCCAGTTCCTATCAGGAGTATCTGCCGACCAGGGCTGTAAGCGGCAGTGTTAATTTTGATCACTGGCAATCCCAGTGCAAAAAACAGAAAAGGAAGACAAGAAATCACTTGACTGAGGCCGGATCCGCCAGCCTCTGCACTTGAAACTCGGCACTTCCTCTCTAGAAATTATTAAGTATCTTGTGGGTGGCTTCTTTGAGACTGTTAATATCCTGCCAGGCAGCAGACTTTCACTCTGTCTCATCCATTTTTACCTGAATCTGTGATTACTCAGTGTCTGTTGTGAAGTAACCCTGCAAAGTCAAATCACTTTATTTATAAATATGCCAGATTTTATCGCTGAAAGACGGCGACACTTAAGAAATATAACCACGACACTGTCATCACATGGATCAAGTGTCAGGAGTTAAAAAAAAACAACTGTCAGTAGTTAAAAGTCCTCCGTGTATCTATTTATCTCATTCTTTTTGCTTTTTGAAAGACAGAGCCTCGCTGTGTAGCCCATGCTGGCCTGAAATCTGCAGTGATTCTCCTGCCTCGGCTTCCTAAGTGCTGGGGTCACACACATGCTCCGCTGCCACCAGTCTGCTGTGACAACTCGGTGATGGCCTTTGGAGAATCACTTGTGGTTGGCTGGTGCTCATCTGGGGGCTGGAAAGTGCATGTGAAACTCGTGTGGCTTAATGGCCAGCCCTGTATTTGGCAGCCTGTGGCGGGAGGCTTTCTTTGCGGATACAAGGTGGATGGACTCTGTGTGTTTCCACTTCATTCTGTGGCAGGTGGGTGATTCCTGGAGCTCTGTCCCTTCCTCTAGGGCCATCGTGGTAATGACCGTGGGACCTGCTGCGTGAAGAGCTCCTGTGACCTCTACAGAGGAGGTCACCTGGGCTCTGTCTACTCTGATCCGGCTTCTTCCACAAACCATTCCTGATACGCAATTTTTTTTCTAGTACTGGACACTGAACTCCGGGACTACAGGCCCCAGAACTGCTGTACTTTTTTTTGAAAGACCTACTACTGTATCTTACGGCAGGGCTCACTAAATTGCTGAGTGCACCAGCTTGCCTTGCAACTTGTCATGCTCCTGACTCAGCCTCCCAGAGTGCTGGGATTTTAGGTGTAAACCACTGCACCCAGTGGTTTCTCCTTTTTTAAGTAGTTGGGAAGGAAAAAAAGGTACAATCTTCTGTCACACATGATGCATGCAGTTTGTTTTGCTGTTTGTATGTGAAGTCTGAGCACCTCACAGCCACTCACACTCACTTCTGTGTCTGTGGCCGCATCCGGGCTACAGAGGCGGAGGTGGCAGACGTCAGGAGGCTGCAGGGCCCACAAAGCCTACAATATTTACTATCTGAGCTGGACACAGAGGTGCCCGCCTCTCATCCCAGCATCCTAGGAGGCTGGGGCAGGGGGACTCAAGTCCAAGCCCAGCCTGGCCCAACTAAAGACACAGCAAGACCCTACTCAAAGTAAAAGTAAGCAGGGGCTGGGAATGTGGCTCACGGTGAGGGCCCTGGGTTCAACCCTAGTAACACACACACACACACAGAAGAAATAAGACACCTAAGTGTGTGTTGCTTTGAACTCTATCTTTCCAGGGAAATCAACTAAGCTACAGCTCAGTCTTTTGACTTTAAATTTCCAGAGTGTCACCAAGTTGCTGCATTGCCCAGGTAAGACTCAGATTTGCCATCCTCCTGCTTCAGGCTCCCAAAGGACTGGAAAGACTCCTGGTCTTGCAAAACAGCTACATTTTTCTTTTCTCGTGAGCCATCTGTGTGTGCGCACTATGTCACATTGAGGTTTTATTATTTTGCTTTTCCCTGACAACTAATAAGTTAGTGACCAGCTTCGGGATGGGCCCTGCGCCCATGAACGTGTTTGAAGCTTTTGTCTACTTCATAAAAAAGGCATGGTCTGTCTTCTATTAATTTGAGGTGTTTCCTGTGTTGTGGACAGAGGCCAGCCCCGGAGGCAGCTTGGTCTTGGGTTTGTCCTGTGAGCCCTGAGAAGCCACTAAGGGTGACTCCCGTGGTCAGGTATGAACTCTGATGCGGCTGGCTGAGTGACAGCTAGAAGGTGGGGAGCTGTGACCCGGGGGGGTGTCCCTGGTGGGACACTGCCTGCTGAAGGACAGGGTGCAGGGGTGGGTGGCCTGCACTGTCCAGAGGGCTCGAGTTCCCTGGATTCCACTGCTGGCCGGGGCAAGTTCCTGGAGCTGCACGGTTTCCTGGTTCAGAGTGATAAAGTGTCCCTGTTGAACCTTTCAGCCCTGTGGCTTTGGGGACAGACAGCCTGGGGCCTCTGTGGACATTTAGGGTGACTCAATTTTGACCCTTTTGTTATCGTTGCAATTCTGGGGATTGGAATTAGGACCTGTGGAGTGAGCTACATCCCTAGCCTTTCTGTAATTTGTTTTGAGATAGAATCCTATTAAGTCATGGAATTACCCAGCTGACCCTCCTGTCTCAGCCTCCCTAGTAGTAACTTTTTTTTTGGTACTGGGAATGAACTCAGGACCTCACACTTCTTTTTTTGTCTTTTTCGTTTTTTTTTTTTTATCGGTACCAGGGATGGAACTCACGACTGCCTGCTCAAAAGGCAGACGCTTATGCCGCTGAACTAAATCCCCAGCCCAGGACCTCACACTTCTTGCCAGGCAGGCACTTATACTGCTGAACTAAACCCCCCACCCTGTTACAGATTTCTGCCTGACCAGGATTCGGTACACGTGCCCACCGCCCCACCAGCCCTCATGCTGGACAAAGCTGCCTGGTACTTGGTGAGGCGGACATCGGGTCTCTTCGTGGTTTGAGCTCTACTTCAGGAGGCATGACTGTGTCCCGGAAAGCAAGGGGTTCAGGCCCGGAAACTTCTGGGAGAGGGCGTTGTGAACAGGACATCTACTCCAAGAGGTGAAGGAGACAGATCTGTGTTGTTGTTCAAGACGGCCTGGAACTCGCAAAGCTCCTGCTGCCTCGGCAGCTTGCATGACCAAGACGGACAGTCCAGGGGACTAATGGGGCTGTCAGTGCTGGGGCGGTGCCGACCCAAAGGGTCAGCACTTTGTCCACAGACGGAAGTGGCCCCGAGACCCTCACCTCTTTCTGTTTTTCTTGGTACCGGGTACTGAACTCACGACCTCCTGCTCGCCAGGCCCGCGCTCGCGCCACCAGCTGACCCCAGTCCTCCCTCACCGTGGCGCCCCCGTCCGGGGGATCGCTGTACTTAACGACCAGGCTCCGGAAGGCGCAGTGTCCTTCGGCAGCGCCCAGAGAGCGTCAGGCTCGGCTTTTCTTGGACAGGAATCTCCGTCTTTTTTATCGCCGTCCGGTCCAGGTCCCCAACACTGCCAGCAGCGCGCCCCTTCCGCCGTCCTGCGGGGCTCCCCGCGCCCGCGCCGTCTCCCCGCGCCTCCGGGTCCCGATTTCTGCCGAGGCGGCCTGACCCGCGGTGCGGCTCGGTCACCGCTGCGAGGCCTCCGGGCTGCCCGATCGCGTGGCTCGCGGCCGCGGCGCTGCTCCCGCCCCGTTCGCTCCGGCTGCGCAGGCCGGGCACCCGGCTCCTCCTCCGGCTCCGCTGCCCCAGCACCGCGGGCACCACCACGTCCCCGTCCGGTGCCCGCTCCGGCTCCCCGTCGCCCTCCACCGCTTTCCGGGTGTCAAAGGAACCCGGCGGCGCGCGCGGCGGAGAAAGCGCCGACCGCAGGCAGCCCGCGCCTCGCCGGAGCCCCACTTCCGCTTCCGGTCCGCGCGCGCCCCCGCGGCCCTCAATAAAGTTTTATTAGAACACGGTTGTGCTCTGTATTTACAGGAGGTCTCTGGCCCTTTCTGTGCAATGGTGGGCTTGAACGGAGTGGCGCGAGAGAATGTGCTCCGGAAAACTGACATAGTTATCATCTGATCCTTTACCAAAAATATGGCATGCAGTTGACCGCAGCAATGCATGATTGCAATCCTCTGGTTTGGGGGTCTGGGGTGCCTAAGTGGAAAGATCAAACCCAGCCTGGGCAACCTGGCAATCTAGCGAGACCTTGTCTCAAACATAAAAGCTTAAAAAAAAAAAAAAAGCTGGGGTTAGAGTTCAGCGCAAAAGCCCTGGTTTCAGTCCCCTGTACCTGATACAAAGACACACACCAGAAATTGACCTGCAAAGAAATCCCCAGTGGATGGGATTGGGGGTGCTGCTCAAGGATAGAGTGGCTGCCTAGGGTGTGAGACACCTTGGGGTCCATCCTCAGCACTGCATGCCAAAGAACAGAAGAAAATGAAGCAAAACAGGACAATTTTTTTGTATGTGTTTTGTTTTTCTGAGTCGGGATCTTGCTGTGTAGTGAAGGTTGGCCTTGAACTTGCTATGTAGCCCATGACGGTAGCCCACATGCCGGCTTCAGACCCACAGAGCTTCTCCTGCCTCAGCCTCCCGAGGCCTGGAATTGTTGGCCTCTGCCACCATTTGCAGCTTCTGACCTAGCAGTGCTGGACAAAGGCAAACCCAGACTTGTCCCAAAAACCCAGTTTTTGTTGTTGTTGTTGTCTTTTTTGTTTTTTCCGGTACTGGGGATCGAACTCACGACCGCACACTTGCAAGGCAGGCGCTTATGCCGCTGAGCTAAATCCCCAGCCCCTCAAAAACCCAGTTTTATTGTTTGTTTTGTTTTGGTTTGGTTTTCTTTTCTCTTCTTCTTCTTCTTCTTCTTCTTCTTCTTCTTCTTCTTCTATTTTGAGATACAGTCATATAGAAGCTATGATTGGGGGGAAATTCGGCACGTAGGACACAGGTTTAGGTGAAACCGTTATTGATACAACAGAGAAGTGAATAGAAAAAGAGGCCTTTATTGCGGGCACCAGAGGGCTGCAGGAGATGTAGGCACCCTCTGCTAGAACACAGGAATGCAGAAACTTCTACAGCTCTGGCCAGGGGAGGAGTTTGGGGTCAGGCAAGGGGGTCACGTTAGTAGCAGATTGGAGGTTACTTGGGAGCAGGGATAGACGTCCATCCTGGGGTCAGGGGAGAAGAAGAGGGAGCCTGGTGAGCTCCTGTTTCTGGGTCCTTTGCCATTTTGGACCAGTGCCAGTCATGATGGCTTGACAGAATACAAATAGGGATAAAAACCTGTCATTAAGTAGCTGACGTAATGTATACTAAATGTGCGGACCTCAGTGAGTTAACACATCCACACACCCCATCAGGACCTAGTAAAACATGAGACAAAGGAGAAGTCATTAACCAAATGAGAGAGTCCTTAGGGAAAAAAAAAAATGAAACAGCTTTCTAGAGATCAAAACCTACCTGCAACCAAGAGCATCTCAGCTTTCTGTCCCCACACTAAACACCCTATAAAAAGCCAACAGACCTAAACATCTCTGGCCTCTGCCTTATAGAACACCGCTGTCCAACCAGCAGAGAGCTTTGTTATTTGGTTTTGTTTTAGGTTTTTTTTTTTTTTTTTTTTTTTTGGTACCTGGACTTGAACTCAGAACCTTGCACTTACCAGGCAGGCGCTTATGCCACTGAGTTATAGCTCTGGCCTGAAAGCTTTTGGTTTATTCCTTCTAGAAAATATGCGTTTCTTCTTGGGACTTAGCTCAGTGGCTTAAGTGCTTGCCTGGCAAGTGCAAAGTCCTGAGTTCGATCCCCGGCACCAAGAAAAAGGAGGAGAAACAGTGGATCCTCTGCCGGTCAATTATATGCTCTTGGAGCAGCTGCTACTTTTAAATAGCAGCCAGGTCCCCAGCACTTTCTGATTAATCTCCCCCTCAATCCAGTAAGATGCTGGCCAGACGGGCAGCTGGATTCCTTTCTGATCTCCAGTTGCTGGGGTTCGGTGAAAGTGGAGAAGACACCTGAGGGCCCGTGGGTGGGGGGACTCCCCAGCGGGTACCCAATGGCTCCTCCATGGATCTGGGTAGCAGCCCAACAGCTCAGCTGGGTAACTGGTAGAAAAATCTCTGCTTATCTTTTGACCCACCGTGAAGTAAAGTGAAACATTTTTAGGGATCCCTGGTACCTCCTGCCCCAGAGTGACCTCAGATGACACTTGATGGAGCTGTCTCTTAGCACTCCATTAAGAGTTGAGCTACAGCCAGGTATGGTGCTGTGTGCCTGTAACTCCAGCACTCGGGAGGCTGAGGCAGGAGGATCGATGTGAGTTTGAGGCCAGCCTTGGCTACACAGTGAGCTCAAGGCCAGCCTGCACTGCAGAGCGAGATCCTGTCTCAGAAAGACCAAAGAGTGGTTGAGCTACAGGTTTGAAATTTTCTCTCTCAGCTAGTAAGACAGGCCCTTTTCTTCAGATATCTCTTGATAGAGTTTATAGGGCCAAGAGCAGTGAACACAATAACCCTCCAGACTTCCTGGAGAAGTTTTGCTAGGATAAAGGCCTAGTTCACAGGAAACTGCCCCCTCCGTTTTGTTTTTGTTTTTTTTTTTTCCTTGCTACTCTCTGGGAGTTCGCTTCACAACTCCTTGACTCTCTGGACAACTCTATTTAAACAAAAGCCAAATGGCGCCCCCACCTCTCTGTCCCAGCAGTCCAGCTGACACAGCTTGCAAAAGCCATTTGCCTTCATCAGAGAACAGCTATGAGACCAACAGCGATTTACACTTGCTAACTGAAGACCAAAGAGTGCGGGACTTCAGCTAAGAAGTATGAACCAGGGTCACAGGGTTAAGAGAGACCGGCAGGCCGTGGCCACTTTCAAAAGCACCTCTGCTTTTGAGTCTGCTGTGGCTGGCATTAGCCAGGGTCAACCTTGAGAGAAGCCCTTGGAGCCAAAAAAGTATTGTCACAGGTAAATACCTGCACCAGGGCAGAACGAAGCCTTGACAGGCCTCTGACCCCTCCACTCTTTAAAGTGCATACTTATCTCCAAACTGTCACCTGGTCTCTTCCCACGCCCAGACCTGGGCCCAGCAGTCTTAGCTGTGGCTTTCAAAGCCACTGGGGGCACCTGTAAGCCATTTCAAGATTAAAGCAATTTATCCGTGCGACCTTGCCTTGGAAGGTGCTTGCATTTACAGGGGGAACAGGTTTTTCTCTCTGGACTCCTCACCCCTGTAGCTTTTTGCAAGAGATGCCTGCGTGCTAATTGGCCACCCCAAAAAGTTCTGACTAGTGAGTTTATAATAAACTTCCAACAGGTTATTAGAGCTAGAGCTCCACTTGGCCAATATCTCTAGCAGTGCACTCTGATCTAAAGGGAACAAACACAAGTCTGTTGTTTGTTTCTTTAAACTGATTAAGATATCTAAATTGATTTTTTTTGGTGCTGGGACTCGAACTCAGGACCTCATGCTTGTCAGGCAAGCACTGAGCCACTGAGCTAAATCCCAGGCCCCTAGTTTTTTTTGTTTTGTTTTGTTTTTAATAGCTAAATCCACTTAAAAAGTCATAGGCTGAGGTTAAGAGATTTCAAACTCACATGAGACTTACAAATAGAAGCTTTAGGTTATATATGACTTAAACTGTATCTGTTTCTAAATATACATCTTCAAATGTATGCCCTACCTAGGTTGGTTTATACATAAACTCTCACGATACGAGTTTACATGGTTTTTGGTTCACATAGCCTAACAGTGGGTTAATTTCAATCAGTTGATAGGAAAATAAAGATGGTTTAATTTTTAATCAAGTGTTAATCAAATAGCTGTGGGGAAAAGGAACCCATCTCTACTGTTGGTGGGAGGGTAGCCTGGTGCAACCACTGTGGCAATCAGTGCGGAGGGTCCTCAGGAAAGGATAGTTAGAGGCTCCATTTGACCCAGCTATTCCCTTTCGGGGTATCTTCTCAGAATTTGAAACATCACCCATCATTGACATATGCGCACCCATGTTTACAGCGGTACAGTTTGTAATAGCTGAAGCTTGGAAATGTCCCAAGTGCCTGTCAACCAGCTAAGGGAAAAAAGAAGATGTGGGTTTTTTTTTTATACAGGCGAGTATTACTCAGGAAGAAAGAAGGATAAGCTTGTGACATTTCTCCATAAATGGATAAACCTTGAGACTAATCTCAAGTGAAATAAATCAGACACACGTTTAAATACTGCATGATCGCTGGTGTGGGAAACCAAAGGTGTAAATAAGGACTGAAATGTATAATAGATATTGGAAAATGGGAAGAAAATGTTCAACTGAGAAGGGGAACAAGGAGCCATGTGATCCCAGCACTCGGGAGGCTGAGGCAGGAGGATCACTGCGAGTTCGAGACAGCCTGGGCTGCAAAGTGAGCTCAAGGCCAGCCTGGACTGCACAGCGAGACCCTGCCTCAAAAAGATCTTTAAAAAGACAAATTGGTACTAGGGCTCGAACTTACAACCTCATGCTTGCCAGACAGGCACTTATGCTTGCTGAGCTAAATCCGCAAACCCAAGGCCCCAAGCTTTTGTAAATGAGCAGGGAGGAGGGGTGGAGAGGGGAGGGGAATGAGGAAAAAGCAAGATCTATCCTGTACGGTCCAGATTCCCCGGGACGAACACCAGCATTGTATATCTAAGATGTACCAGTGAAAGACAAAAAGCAGATGACAATCAAAATGATATAAAAGTTGGTTTATGAGGGCCGGGGTTTAGCTCAGCGGCGGAAGCACCTACCTGGCAAACTCGAGGTCCTGAGTTCGATCCACGGTACCTCCCCCCAAAAAACGTTGGTTTATAAATAGAAGGCCTTGCTTACCTGGCGTGAGACACAAAGTGTCAACAAGGACCAAACTGTACAGCAGATAATTCAAAGTAGGGGGAGAAGACCTTGGCATGGGAAGGGGAACGGGAGAAGGGGAGGGGAAAGGAGAGAAGGGAACAGAGAAGATGAAGTGAGGAGAGGGAACCAGCCGGTGAAGCAGCTTCTGTAAATGGGGAGGGAGAGGATCCGGGCCTGGAACCGGAAGAGAAAGAAGAGATTACATGGCGGACGGTACCAGGGCTGGCTCGAGATAAAGGGGGTCACCATGAGGTCTAAAGTGCACCAATCAAAGCTGATTGCAAAAAGATAAAAGGGATGGCTGTGATCAGAGAGTGCACAGATGGTTTCAAATGCTAGCTGCCAGGCTGAGTCACCTAGAGCGGTTGAGATAAGGGGAGACCCCTCGGGCCGCCAGAGTGGCTGGGCCAGATTCCCCTCGTGACTGCAAAAGCAGCTGCCTGCATCACAATCTGTCCACTTTCCCACTGACGGGCGACTTGTCCAGTGGTCCCACGGAGCCGCCCCAAACAGTTATTAAGTAAATGACTATAATATACTTAAATTGGCTTCTTTTCTTTTCTGTCTTTTTGAGACAGGATTTCACTAGGCAGTGCAGGCTGCCTTCCAATTCATTTTGTAGCTCAGGCTGACCTCAAACGCACAGCGATCCTCCTGCCTCAGCCTCCCAGGTGCTGGGACTACAGGTGTGCGCCACCACGCCTGGCGCAATAAGGTTTCTAATTAAAAGACGTTCTCGGGGCTGGGGATTTAGCTCAGCGGCATAAGCACCTGCCTTCCAACCAGGTGGTTGTGAGTTCGATCCCCAGTACCAATTACAAAAAAAAAGATGTTCTCAATTAAGCTTACAAAGCTAGATAAACAAGCATTTTCTTCTTATAGGTACTTAGTGTTTCTCATTGTTACACTTTTAGTTGCTAAAATTGCTTTTTAGTGTTCACTTGGGGGCAGATATACTAAAATTGGGTTTTAAAGGTTAAATCAAATGGAGGCTCATAAAATATTTTCAGTAAACAGTTGGTGACAACTTGTCTCAATTTATGAAGTTCCTTGCTATAAACATGTATATATGTTATACAGTAACATATATATGTATATTCTTAAACACACAAAGTAACCAAGCTTTGCCATATCTGTCTCAGTTTGATCCTCTCATCTGAAGCTCGCTTTATACCTACTGGGGTTAGTTAACATCTGTTGACACTAGTTTTAAAAACACTTTGCAATTACGCAGATGAGACTCACATCCTAGATAACAAATCTAGTTGTGGTCAACAACACCATTTGTAAGATGTGTAAGACAACATCTTTAAACATTTCCTTAAGCTTTTGCCTGTATGGTTTATACCCTATAAATCTGTTAAAAATCTAAATTTCACCTTAAATAAAAAACCAAATAGGATTTTAGCTAATTAGCTCAATGGGACAGTGCCTATGGGGCAAGCTGGCCGTCCTGAGCTCGAATTCCAGTACCAAATACCAAAAACAAACAAAACAATAGAGACAAGAGTTTCTATATATAACAGTGACACTATTGCTAACCTCATAATATATTAAATATAGGGGCTGGGGATTTAGCTCAGCGGCATAAGCACCTGCCTTGTAAGCAGGCGGTCGTGGGTTTGATCCCCAGTACCAACAAAAAGATAAAAAATACATATATATAATATATATATAAAATATATATAGTATATTAAATATATATAATATATGTGTTTCTCAAGCAGACGGGCCTTCAAACATTCAAAGTTAAAAAAAATCTTTATTATGCTGGTGACTTCCTGACTGGTTGTTGGTAATAGGACATTTTACAATTCTGACATGATTGTGTGACAGCTTTATAATCTGTGATTGCTAAGTGACAACTGCCAGCCCTTAAAACCTCTACGAGTACCTTACATAGGTCCCAGATCACTAAATATAAAATCTTTAGGATAAATTCTTTTTTTTTAATTTTAGAGAGATTAAAACAAAACAGGATAAATTCTTGGGGCTGGGGATTTAGCTCAGTGGCATAAGCACCTGCCTTGCAAGCAGGTGGTCGTGAGTTTGATCCCTGGTACTGATAAAAAGGAAAAAGACAAAAACAAAACAAAACAAAAGGATAAATTCTTGAGTATAAAAGTCCAACTCCTTTTTCCTGTCTCCTAATCGGCTAATAAAATTAAATTAACTATGTATCTACAGTGAAGATGCTTGTTCAAGATAACAGATCTCTATATAAACAAAGACGATACAGAAGCTGTCAAGCCAGCCCTCACAGCCTGACCTGAGAGCTGTCTATTTTCAATTTTCTCTTTCCCCTCATCACCCCAAAATTTCATCTTTTTTATTCGGCTACCAGGAATTGAACTCATGAACTCATGCTTGTCAGGCAGGCATTGTGCTGTCAAGTTATATTCCTCCACATCCTCCCAAAAAAAGTTCAAAAGAAAATTTTAAAAGCATGCAATATATTTTAAAAGCTTATTAAGAGTCAGTGTTTGTCCCTAAAATGCCACTTTCAGGTTTTATTTCACATTCTTTTTTATTTTATTTTATTTTATTTTTTGGTCTTTTTCCTTTTTATTGGTACCGGGGATCGAACTCACGACTGCCTGCTTGCAAGGCGGGTGCTTATGCCGCTGAGCTAAATCCCCAGCTCCTCTTTTTTATTTTTTAAAAATATGTATTTTTGAAACAAGCAAACAAATATATTTTGTTTTGTCTTTTTGAGGCAGGATTTCTATGCAGTTCAGGCTGGCCTGCAACCCACGGTGACCCTCCTGCCTCTGCCCCCTGAGTGCTAGGATTACAGGTGTGCACCCCAAACCTGGCCCTGGTTTTATTTTACAAACTTGGGGCTGATTGGAAACATTTTTAAAGGTTAACTTTTATTCTACAGTGTCTCCTGGATCTCCAAGAACCCTACTGTCTGAGGGCTCAGCCCAAAAAGATATTTATAGACTCCTCTCCTCAAAAACAAACAAACAAACAAACTCGTCACCTTTCATTTGGGCTGGGTTAGAAGGATACACAGATAGGAAGCCATGCACAGTTCTGACATACGTGGTTGATGTTTTTCTCCTAAACCACTTCACTGACCAAGCACACTTCTTAAGGTAAAATGGTTTACGTTTCCTTAAAAAAATAAAGGAGCCAGCCACTTGCCATACTCCAGCCAATGCAGGACATTTTCCAGAAGGTTTTCCATTATTCACGAGAAAACTCTCAAAATTCATGCCTGATAAGAGACTCCCCCTACTGCAGGTGAAAGACCCTAAAAGCCACTGCCCGAGTAGGCGAGCCTCCTCCAGGCCCGCTGGGGCGTTTTCTGGGGCAGCTGGGACTGCAGCCCAGAGGCCAAAGGAAACCACGTTCACCCCGCTGCCCTCAGGAGGAGGCAGGGGCAATGCACGGTTCTTGATTGCAATTGCGCCCACAAAGAGAGAAAGGATCCCACAAAGCGCAGAGTTCTCATCATGGCACCCCCCATGGGCACAGACCAGGGCACACCGTGGCCGCTGCTGGGAGGACAAGCAGGGTGGTCTTGAACTCACAGCGATCCTCCTGCCTCAGCCTTGGGGTGCTGGGTTACAGGTGTGCGCCACCTTCCTGGCTCCCACATTTTTTCTGTTTGTTTCAGGTGAAATATTTCCTGTCTTCCTACTGTAGACATACCTGTGTGGTATACTGTTGCAAGCTAAAAGACAAAAGCAAACAAAACTTTACTCGTTAACAAAAAAAAAAAAAGCAATTTTTTTCTATATACAGACATAGAGAGGTATCCATTCACAAGTGAGAAGACTTGGATAATAAAGGACCCATCAATTATGTTACAAGGCTCCAACTAAACCTATTTTATTAAAAAAAATGTGATAAACTTCCCTGATTCTTTACTTTCAGGCTTTGACTGAATTCAGAAATTCCTAACTTTTGGATGGTTCGCTGTGCAAACTCAGCCTTGTTTAAAAAAAGACAAAACTTAGAGTTTGTAATAAAAAGAAATAATAAATAAATATCCTATCTAACAGTCTCCGGCTGTTCTCCATGATAAGATGTACTCTAGACAAAAACAAGCCAAGGCTGGGCTCAAACTTGAGATTCTCCTGCCTCAGCCTCCTGAGTGCTGGGCTCACAGGTATGCTCCATCCAGCTCACTTTAAACCTCGCTCCCTGCCAGGTCACCTTGACAACTTGGTGATGGCCTTTGGAGAATCACTTGTGGTTAAACAGTGCTCATCTGGGTGGGGGGGCTGCAAATTAACTGCAAGTGAAACTCAGCTGACTTAATGGCCAGCCCTTTATTTGGAAGCCCTGGCAGGAGGAGGGGACTTTCTTTTCCTTTGCGGATCCAAGGTGGACGGACGGACGCTGTGTTTTCACTTCATTCTGTGGCAGGAAGGTGATTCCTGGAGCTTTGTCCCTTTCTCTAGGGCCATCGTGGTAATGGCCGTGGGACCTGCTGGGTGAAGAGGTCCTGTGACCACTATAGAGGGGATCATCTGGGCTCTGTCTACTCAGATCTGGCTTCTTCCACAAACCATTTCTGAGACGCAATTTTTTTTTTTTTTTGCTGGTATTCAGATTTATCCCAGAGGCTTTGAACTGAGCTACATCCCCAGCCCTACTCTGTTTTAAGGCAGGGCTCACTAAATTGCTGAGTCCTCTAGCTTGAGGCACAGCTTGTCATCCTCCTGACTCAGCCTCCCAGAATGCTGGGATTACAAGTGTGAACCACTGTACCTGGTGGTTTTTCCCTTTTTAACTGAGGGACGGAGCAGGGAAAGAGGTACAATATTCTACATGATGCATGCAGTTTGTTTTTTTGCTGTTCGTATGTGAAGTCTGAGCAGCTCGCAGCCACTCATACTCACTTCTGTGTCTGTGGCTGCATCCGGGCTGCAGAGGCGGAGGTGGCAGACGTCAGGAGGCTGCAGGGCCCACAAAGCCTACAATATTTACACCCTGAGCTGGATGCAGAGGTGCATGCCTCTCATCCCAGCATCCTAGGAGGCTGGGGCAGGAGGACTCAAGTCCAAGCCCAGCCTGGCCCAACTAAAGACACAGCAAGACCCTACTCAAAGTAAAAGTAAGCAGGGCTGGGAATGTAGCTCATGGTGAGGGCCCTGGGTTCAACCCTAGTAACACACACACAGAGAAGAAATAAAACAAAACACCTAAGTGTGTGTTGCTTTGAACTCTATCTTTCCAGGGAAATCAACTAAGCTACAGCTCAGTCTTTTGACTTTAAATTTCCAGAGTGTCACCAAGTTGCTGCATTGCCCAGGTAAGACTCAGATTTGCCATCCTCCTGCCTCAGGCTCCCAAAGGACTGGAAAGACTCCTGGTCTTGCAAAACAGCTACATTTTTCTTTTCTCGTGAGCCATCTGTGTGTGCGCAATATGTCACATTGAGGTTTTATTATTTTGCTTTTCCCTGACGACTAATGAAGTGACCAGCTTCGGGATGGGTCCTGCGCCCATGAAGGGCGTGTTTGAAGCTTTTGTCTACTTCAAAAAAAGGCATGGTCTGTCTTCTATTAATTTGAGGCGTTCCCTGTGTTGTGGACAGAGGCCAGCCCCGGAGGCGGCTGTGGTCTTGGGTTTGTCCTGTGAGCCCTGAGAACCCCCCAAGGGTGACTCCGGTGGTCAGGATTGGACTCTGATAAGCTGGCTGAGTGGCAGCTAGAAGCTGTATCCCGGGGGTGTCCCTGGTGAGACTGCCTGCTGAAGCACAGGGTGCAGGGGTGGGTGGCCTGCCCTCTCCAGAGGGCTGGAGTTCCCGGGATTCCATTGCTGGCCCGGGCGAGTCCCTGGAGTTGACAGTTTCCTGGTTCCATGATAGAAGTGTCCTTGCTGCTGTAGCTTTGGTGACAGACAGCCTGGGGCCTCTGTGGAGCTCTGACAATTTGTTCGACATCTAGGGTGACTCAGCTGTGTTTTTGGTTTTGTTTTCTGTTGCAGTTCTGGGGACCGGACTCAGCCTCTGAAGTGAGCTACGTCCCCAGCTCTTTTGTAATGTTTTATTTTGAGACAGTCTTCTAAATCCCTCTGTCCCCCAAGCTGGGCTTGCTCCTCCTGCCTTGTGCCCCCAGAGGATGGGAATAGGTCTGTGCCATCGGCGCAGGTCTGTCAGCATCTCTCATGGGAAACCAGGGATGGTGATGGGGAACTGGGATTGGGGTGGATTCCTATCATCCCAGGACTTGGGAGGCTGAGGCAGGAGAATTGCTATTAGTTGAAGGCCAGTCTGGACTATACTGTGAGGTTGCCTCAAAACACAAAACAAAAGCAAACAAAAAGGATTGTGTGTCTAGTTCTTCTAAATATATTTATATCTGCACAAGTGTGGCTGCTGGATCACGTAATGGTACCTTTAATGTCTGGGAGAACTTTCCGCTGTTTTCCACACTGTCTATGGCATTTTACAGCGCTCCCAGCAGTGCACAGGTTGTCCTACTCTTCGAATCCTTAATTATCATTCATTTACTTATTTTTACAATATTAGGAATTGAGCCAGGGCCTCTGCACTGGGCCCTACCCCCAGGCTTTTTTAAAAAAATTCTTTTTTTACAATGGAATATTACTCAGAAAAAAAATTATTTTTTGAGACAAGGTGTCTCTAAATCACTAAATTGTCCAGGCTGGGATCCTGTCTCAGCTCCCCAAGCGCTGAGTACAGGATTGTACCACCACGCTTGGCCTCTGTCCCTTTTGTTTTATTTTTATTTTGGCATTGGGAATTGAACTCATGACCTCGAGCTTGCCAGGCAGGCGCTGTGCTGCTGAGCTATATCCCGGCTCTTCCTTTTGTTTGAATGTCTTTTTGGTTTTTGAATGGGTCCCGCTAAGTTATCCTGCCGGGCGAGGAGTCACACTGATTGATCCTCATGTTTCACTCCCTAAGTGCTACAGGTGTGGGCCACCACGCGTGGCCCGGCCTCCCCATATGATGAAAATCATGGCGCTAACTACAAATCCCTTACTTGCTACAAATCATCCTGAAGATTTTCCGGAGTAGCTGCTCCGAGCCCCGATCCACCCAAGAGGGTGCTGAGGTCTAACTCAAATGGCATGCTCAAGGTAGTCCAGTGAGCAGACAGTGTAGGTGTTAGGTTGGAGCTGAGGGCTTTAACTCGAGTCCTCACCGGCTGTAGCCCTTTGGGAGGTTCGCTGCTTTATCTTCTTGAGTACCCAGAGAATGAATGAGAATCTCTAGTGCCCTGGCGCAGCACCCCCGCCCCTCCAAGCCAAGCAAAAAAAAAAAAAACAGAAGGCGGAGGTGGCGCTTGGGCGAGCCCACTGCTTTGCGCTAGGAGGGGGTGCGCGCCCACCGTACGCATGCGCACTCTCTGCGCACGACCCGCTCCGCTGACTGCCCGCATATGGTACGGCCTCTCTGTGCGCGGTACGGCCGACTTTCCCCTGCGCCTGGGCCAGGGTGGTACGCGCTGCCTCCTCTGACCGCCCCTCCCAGTTGGTTTCCGCGCGAAAAGCCCGGGCCTCCTGCACTGCTGCTGCGTCTGCTGGAGCCTTCGGGATGCCGGCCCGCACCGCCCCGGCCCGAGTGCCCGCGCTGGCCACTCCAGCCATCTCCCTGCCCGACGATGTCCGCAGGCGGTAGGTGTTGCGGAGTGGGGTTGTGGCAGCCATCCGCTCGGTGAAGGGGGGAATCCAGGCAAGACGCCGCGGCGGGGGTTTGCTCCCCCTCTGGGTGGCCCGTGGCCGGCGCTGACAGTAGGGCGCGCATGCGCAGGCTGGCGGCGCGGCGCTTGGCAGTGGCGGTTGGCGCGGGCACCGAGGCACTTCCGGCCGCGCGCTCCGTTGGCCTTTTGGCGCCAAAATGGGCTGCGGCTCCTCTGAGCTTCCTGGTGCCCAGAAACTTGGGGTGCGGGGTCTCTTCAGACCCCGACGTACAGAAAGCCTTGAGTTCATCCCGGGGTGGGGGGTTCCTCTTCTCTTTCCTGGGCACGCAGGAAGTGGGCAACCGCGGCCTCCGGACCGGACCCCCAGCCCTGGGACTCTGTCCTCCACTTCCGGTGCCGGGCCGAGCCCCGGGAGTGTTCTGGGGTCTCCTTGGCATTCCGGGAGTTGTCCATCCCGATAGCGATCTGTAGAGGCGGACGTCACCGGTGGGGGGAGAGGGTAGCGGTGACAGAAGTTGGCAAGTCCGGTCCCCCTGGGGTCCCCTTGGGGTCCCCAGTGTCCCCGGGGACCACTGTGCTGCCAGGAGCCCTTTTGTTTTTGGGGTTTCGAGACAGGGCCTCTTGATAGCCCAGGCTGGCTTCTAACTTCTGCCTGGTCCTGGTCCCTCAGCTTCTTTGGACTCGTGAGGTTGCAAGTGTGTGCCATCACACCTGGCTTACTTGGTTCTTTTCGGGACCAGGTGCCTCTGTGTAGTTCAGTGTGGCCTTGGACTCGACAGAAATCCTCCCGCCTCAGCTTTTCAGGTGCTGGGGCTACAGGCGTGTGCCATCATGCCTAGGAAGGAGCCCTTCGTGTGCATCTTGGGACTAGGGCCAGAGCATCGTGCACGGGGAATGCCCCTGCTACACTCGCGGTGCCCAGGATTCCGCGGGCACCCAAGAATCTTGCCAGTTTAGAAAACTAGCTGTGCTCTGCAGCGGCCATGGGAAGAGTGGACATGGCGGCCAGTGGTGGGGACCTGAGTCCTGTAGTTTGCATCTCGTGGGACTGGCGGGAAAACTGGCCCCGGGAGTCACGATCCTGAAAGACACCAGTTCATTCTTGAAAACGTGTTCCACATGAGCTGTGCATTAGTCACCTGAATCTTGACCGGAATTGCACAGTCCTGACCGGATCTACTGACCTGCTCTGGCCATGTCTTCCATGGGCTTGCTCACGTGGTCCACTGCAGACCTGGCCTGTGGGGGAGGGGGTGAAGTGGGAATGGGCAGCTGCCCTCAGCCCCTCAAAGTACTTCTTGTTTAATGAGACGGAGTCTTGCTGTGTAGTCCAGGCTGGCCTCAAACACCTGGCGATCCTCCTGCCTCGGCCTCTCCAGTGCTAGGATCAGAAGTGTGCACCATAACAGTTGGCTCTTTTCTAATATACTCTTAATAGCTCATTAGCTGTGTAACACTAGAAAGTATTTTCAGCACTTTCAACTTTTTTTATTGATACCGGGGATCAGACCCAGGACCATGCACTTGCAAGGTAGGCACTTATGCTGCTGAGCTAAGTCCCAAGCCCACTTTTTCTTTAACTTTTAAGTGTGATATGCTATAAAACTCTTAAAATCATGTCTCTCAGGGTAAGTCAGTTTGCTGCGTGATTTTCTTACCCTGTTCAGACAGCAACAGTTGCCCAGCAAAAAATGGTCTCTAGCTTGTCTGCTGCTACCACTCGGGGCTGGTTGTTACGAAGCAGACACTTGTTGTGGTGGGCCAAGGGCTGGAGCACGCTCGCCGAGCGCGGGCATGAGGTCCTGCGTCCCCTGCCATGTGTGTAGGGCTTGTCTTGCGCTCTTCTCCCAGCACCTGGGCATTCAGTGCGTGGCCGGGGGCTGCGCTGGGCCAGCTGGTGGAGCTGGAAGCCGTGCGCCTTTCCCGAAGCTGCCTGCTGCCCATCTTGTGTGTGCGTGTGTGTCTGCACAGCAGAGACCTTCGAGCTGAGCTGTGTCTTTTTTATTTTTTGTGGCAGGGTCTCGCTATGCTGTTCAGCCTGGTCTTGAGCTCACTTTGTAGCTCAGGCTGGTCTTGAACTTGATTCTCCTACCTCAACCTCCTAGGTGTTGGGATTACAGGTGTGAGCCGCCACATCTGGCTATCACCATCTTTTTTTAAATTTGGTTTTTAAATCATGTGACAGGGTATGCTCCGTTGCCCAGGCTGGACTCCCTCTTACCTCAGCCTCCCAAGTGCTGGGTCACAGGCGTGTTGGCCTGTCCTTGACCCTGTCCATTCATTATATTTTGGGGGTTACCAGCAATCCAACTTAGGACCCCACGTTCGCTAGGCAGGTGCTGCACTGCTGAGCTATATCCCTGGCTTGTGTCCATTCGTTCTTAAACTTTTCCCTCAGGAAAACAGTTGGGTCCCTCCAGTGAGGATGTTAGAATTTTTTTTTTTTTGAACTTTCTTTTGGTGGCGCTGAGCATAGTCCTGTGCCTGAGTTCCCTCCCCAGCCCGGAGGGTGTTGGTTCTGAATGCACACAGCCTGCTGCCGCTGCCTGTTGCTTCAAGGACTGGCAGAGAACGTATCTGCCTTCCTGGTGGGCTATGCGGTGGGTAGACTTTGCTGCCACCCTTTCTATGAAGCTGGGATTTACCTTACTGATTGAGCTTTGGCCTTTGTGCAGTTGACTGGGTTTTGTGATTGGATTAAACTGGGTCTGCTGAAGCCTTAACTTTAATGGTGTGACCTACTGCAGGGATGCTGAACAGGGCGAAACTCACTTAGGCCCCCCCACCCCCTGTAGTTTGCTTGCAGAGTTGGAGATTCCTGGGCTTGAATTTGTGATCTGGGGACCTGTGATCTGTGGTTTCTGTGATTTGTGGTCTGGGATTATAGGCTGGCGCCTCCATACCTGGCTGAAAAATCTGGAATTTCTGGTGCTTAGTTTTAACTTGTTGCCAGAGCATACAAACTATGTAGATTAGATCAAACAATGTCTTTTTTTGTTGTTGTGCAGAGAAAGGAGCCCAAGGCTTCGTGCAGCACGTGCTTTACCACTGAATTATTCCCTGGCCCAAACTTCCACTGATTATGTCACAGGTCTGTAGTTCAGAAATCTGTGCTTTCCACCAGGTCCAAAAGCCTCTGCTGAGCTGGTTGAGGTGGCAGACACCTGTGATCCTGGTGCTTGGGACTGAGGCAGGAGAGTTGCTGTGAGTCTAGCCACATAGTGAGACCTTGTGTTTTGTTTTTGTACGGTGGATTAAACCCATGACTTTGTGCTTGCCAGTTGCCAGTCAGGTGCTTCCACCACTGAGCTGAATCCCCAGCTGAGACTTTTTTTTTTTGCCTTTTTCTTTATTATCGGTACCAGGGAATTGAACTCACAACCACACACTTGCAAGGCAGGCGCTTATGGTCCTGAGCTAAATCCCCAGCCCTCAGCTGAGACTTTTTATAAACCCCTCTCCCGGCAAATCTGATGGCTATATTTCCTCATGGAGGCTCGGAGCACCTTGTTTTCTTTTTGTGTGGGGTTGGTGGAATTCCGTTTGTTGTGGTTGGGAAACTGGGGTCTCCATTTTTCACGCTGGCTCTAAACTGAGGGCCTCCTTCCCCTCGTGGATGCAGGTCCATCCATGGCCAGCCCCTCAGGGGAGTCCTCCGTGCCGACCTCCTCTGGTGGCTGCTTTTTATTTTTCTTTTGAGACAGGGTCTGCCTATATGTTTCAGTCTGGCTTTAAATTCCCTCTGTAGCCCAGACCAGTCCTCCTGCCTCAGCCTCCGGGGTGCTGGCAATGCCGTGTGGCATTGGAGGCGCCAGTCCTGCTTTTGAAACGCAGATGGCGGGCTCTCCGCTTTCATCAGAGCGGGTAGATTAGATCTCATCTCGGGTCTCCTCCTGGGGGACTCTGACCTCAGTCACACTGCAGGCCTTCTGCTGCCTGAAGCTACCTCATGGCTCCAGGCAGGGTCTGCGCTCCTGGGGCCCAGGCGCTGTTGTGCTGCCTACCCGGGCCGTGACAAGTCCCCCAGGCTTGTGGGAAGCAGAGGTAGGAGCTGCGGGGCGGCCTGAGGGGCGCACGCTGACGGGGCTGGCCGCGGCCAGGGCTTCTGTCCCAGCACTGCAGGGAACAAAGTGGAGATGGGCAGCGTTAGCGGAACCTCGCAGTCTGTGGTTGGCCCTGCCGCCAAATCCTATTCCAGGGCAGCAGTTCTGGCTTCAGGATGTTAGAGTCCCTGTCTGTGACCCTTTCTGTCCCGTCCCTGTGGTGTTTTCTGCCGCGATGAGTTTTCCTGAAGTGTCCGGGTACCCTGGCCTCCACCTCCCAGGACCCCTTGGACGGCGTGTCGGTGGCGTTGCGGCCTGACATCCTGGCTCTGCCTTTCCCACGGTGCAGGCACGCATGGCTCCGGGCTCCCTCTGCCCGGCTCCTGCCCACCATCCTGGATCCCCCTTCCTGGTTCTGTGGCCCCGTTTCCCAGCGCAGCGCTCGGCGTATGCCGTCCTGAGTTCTCCACCACAGTTAGTGTGTGACGGGAGCGGCTGCGGATGAGTCGGGGATCAGGAAGGAGCCAAGGTTGTGCCCTCCCTGCCACCCCAGTCCTGGGGGTCGAATCGGGGGGTGCTGTGCCCCTGAGCTGCGTGGCTGCGCCCATGCCCTGCTGCTTGGGGTGCTGTGCGGGGAATCGGACTGAGGGCCTGGAACGTACTAGGCGAGCGTTCTACATCCCTGATCTTCTGTCAGTTTTTTGAGACAGGGTGTCACTAAGTGGCCCATGCTGGCCTCCACCTTGTGATCTTGCTTCAGCCCGAGTAGCCGAGATCATAGCTTACAAGTCGCCAGGCCGGGCCCTCCAGCTTTGCCTGAGCCGCTCTTGGGCGTCAGCCACGTGAGGTGGTGTCACGAGTTGGGGGGGTAGGGACAGACTCCTGGGACCAAGCAGGGTCCACACGGCCTTCGGGTGTCTCCCAGTGGAGCCCTCTTTTCCTTGCCCGGCTGACCATCATGGTGCACACGAAGGCTGGAGGGGTTTAGCCCTGCAGATCTGTCCTGGGCACAGATATGCATGTGGGTCCTGTATTCGCCGTCCTAGGCCGGAGGAGGCTCATCCTTTGTCTGGGGCAGCGACATAGTGCGGGCTGGGGCCCCGCTGCTGGTCTGGGTGGCTGCTGGGTCCAGCCACTGTTTCAAGGACTAGGTGATAGGCGGCTGTGATAGTGTATTTCTGTGATCCCAGCTCCTCTGGAGCTAAGGGATCATGAGTTTGATGCCGGCCTGGACAGTTTGGTGAGATAATGCTTAAAATGAAAAATGAACTGGAAAAAATAAAGCTGGGCATGATGGTTTATGCCTGTAATCCCAGCACTTGGGAGGCTGAGGTAGGAGGATTCCTCTGGGGTCAAAGCCTGCCTGGGCTACATATAATCCAAAACCAGCCTGAACTACATAGCAAGACCCTGTCCCATTTTAAAAAACAAAACAAACAAAACGCCGTGGTGTAGGTCAGGGCAGCGAGCTTGAATGCAAGGTTGTGGGTTCAGTCCCTAGTTACCCTGAAAACAGACCATAACTGCAGAATAGCTGGGGCTGGACGCCTACTTCAGAGGGAGAGAACCTGGAGCTTCACACGGGCCAGGCGCTGGGTCCCATTGGGAAGGGGACCTATCACTGCAGGAGGAGATGAGGGCACCTGGCTGGAAGTGCCCGGATGTGCGGTTGCTGTTGTTCCTGGCTCTTTGCCTAGTGCCAGGTCACGTGACTCGTGCCTGCAGGAGGCTGCAACATACGTGGTTTTAGTTTAATTTTAGTGTTGTGTGTTTGGAACCCAGAACCTTGCAAGCACTCTGCCTCTGAGCTGTGCACCGCCAGGCTGTGGGGCCCCCAGGAGGTACAGTCTGTGTCACACGGTTTATGGCCGCTGTGCCTAGCGCTGCAGGTGTCTACGCGGAGTCCTTTCCGGAATGCCCGGCTAGCTGGGACGCTCCTGCCCAGGGATGCCCGTGGCTGGCTACCCCTTTGTGACCGGACCGCAGCCTGGCACACAGGAGGTCCCGGCAAATGCGGGTGGCCCTGGGAGCAGAAGACGGAGCCACGCGCACTCCCGGAGCAGCAGTGTTGGCCCCGCAGTGGCCTCGGGGCTGCTGATAGCTGAGCTCCTGGGCTTTGTCGCTGTGGGCTGGAGGTCTGGAGCTGGCAGGGGCCTGCCTGGTCACTGCCTAGGGCACCCCCCTCCTGACCACGAGGGACACCGGCCTGGCTGGTCGGACCTGTTCTGCCCTGGCCAGGACAGCAGCCCTCCCTCCGTGGTGTCTTCCCTTCTTGCTCTGTTTAGTTTTTACACGTGCACCCAAGAGTCTGGCCAGTCGTCCCCAAAACCAAAAAGCTGCTCGGCTCACAGTGAGATGCTGCAGCCCCGCCTCCCCCCCCCCCCCCCAGCAGCAGCTGGCTGTCCAGCGTCGCCCTGGTCTAGTTCCTGTGACTCTGGGCACGCTGTGGCACCCATTATTTTATTACCCAACTGAAGGTGTTCACTCTGAGCTGCGTCCAGCCTTCTTTAAATTGTTGAGTTGCCCCATCCTGGGCTTGAACTTGTGATCCTCCTGCCTCGGCCTCCCAGAGTGGATTAGAAATGTGCACCAGGACGCCTGGCCTGTGGCACCCCTTTTTTATGGGCTGTTGTCAGACTCAGCTGGAGGATGACAGCTGCAGATCATCCAGCGTGCGGAATGGACCCCCGTTTCACCTGCTCTTTTCATGTTAGGAAGCTCTTGTGTCACCCAAAAAACGACCTCAGAAAGGTCCTTGTTGTGGTCACAAGCGACATACTCCTTGTAGACATTGCCAGAAGACATGCTGGACTTCTTAGGGGTGGGGTGAGAAAGGACCATATGTTTTTCCCCTAAACACTCATGTTAAACAGTCCAAAATGCTAAAAGTATAGTATTGATTCTTGATGGTAAATGAATATTATTTCCCATTTCCTTCTTTCAGGCTCAAAGACTTGGAAAGAAACAGTTTGACAGAAAAGGTAATCCCTGCTTGTGTTTTTAAAACAGTTTAAATATAACATTGTTATTTTATTTTATTTTATTTTTTTTTGAGACCGGGTCTCACTACCTAGTTCAGACTGGCCTTGGTCTGGCTGCGCCACAGCCCAGGCTGGCATCGGACACGCAGTCCGGGTACTGGGGTCACTGGTGTGCACCACCATGGCCAGCTCCTCCTGGAGGGGGGCCTTCAACCAGCCTGGAGATGCGTTTTGTTACTGTTTTTTTTTTTTTTTTTTTTTTTTTTTGTACTGGGAATTGAACTGAAAACCTGCAGAGTAAACGCTTTATTTACTGTGTAGGGCAAAACGATACCTATCCATGTCCAGTGCAGAGGTTTCAGTCTCTCCCGCCTGAGAGTGGCTGAATCTGCAGGTGCAGAGCCCAGGACAGAGGGCCCCGACTGGGGTGGCGTCTGGTCACTGACATGAGAGCGGGCAGCTTAGTTCCCTGCATCTGTAGTCTGTGGCCTGCCCGCTGGGGACCGCTAAACCCGTGTTCCTCCCCTTAGGAGTGCGTGAAGGAGAAGCTGAATCTGTTGCATGAATTTCTGCAAACGGAAGTCAAGAATCAGCTGTGTGACTTGGAAACCAAATTACATAAGGAGGAGCTCTCGGAGGTGAGTGAGCTCGCGGCCTCCTGGCCCCCAGAAGGCGTCTGCTCTCTGCGACTTGTGTGACCAGGGACGCCTGTCCCCTTGTTCTTATTGTCACTGGTTTCCATTCACTGCTACTCAAATTATCCTTTCCTGCTGTAGGAGGGCTACCTGGCTAAAGTCAAATCCCTTTTAAATAAAGATTTGTCCTTGGAGAACGGAGCTCACGCTTTCAGTCGAGAAGTGAACGGCTGCCTAGAGAACGGGAGCCAGGCCAGCGGCGAAGGCCGGAGAGCGCGCATGGCGGAGCCACACAGCCCCCCGCACACCAGCCCCAGGCCTCGGGCGCCGCGGAGGAGCAAGTCCACTGGCGAGGCCCAGCGTAAGGACGGGCAGGCCCGGGTCAGGCTTCACCGGGTGGGGCCTGGGCCTGCGCCCAGCTTGCGTGTGTGTCGTGTTGGGCACAGAAGCAGCCTCGAGCACCCCAGTGCATGCTTCTCCTGAGCTGTGGCCGCAGCCTCTGGGTTCCTTCCGACCAGTTCAGTCGCGCGGATGGTGCTCGCTCACAGGAGCTGCCTGCTGACGTTTACTGTTCTGTGCTGGGATTGAGACGGGGCCTTTCCTCTGAGCCACATCCTCAGCCTTCGTTTCATTTTACTGTGTTTTGCTGAGTTGCCCAGACTGGACTAAAAGTTGATTCTCCTGCCTCAGCCTGCTAGAGCGCTGAGATGGCAGGTGTGTGCCACTACACCCGGCTCGTACTTTGACTCTTAGCTTTTGACCTCTTCCTGGTCAGGATGATACTCTTGGTGTTGGGCAGGGGTGGTGCCCACCTGGCCACAGCTGGTAGCAGGTGCTGACCGTCGACACGGGAAGGCTGGCCCTGTGTGGAACTGACCCCACAGGGTACACAGCGCCAGCCTCTGTGGTGGCTTGCGTGAGAGTGCACGGTGCTGTGGACCTGTTCATAGCAGCCTTCTTTTGTTTTTTGAACAGCTGGAACTTCGGCCAGTCCCAAGGTGACCAGGAGAACGACCAGGCAGACTACTATCACAGCTCATTTCGCCAAGGGGTCAGTGTGTGGGGAGTGGGCTGCGGCTTTTTGTCCAGGCCGAGTAGATCCTTTAAGCATAAAAAGAATTGGTAGGGTGTGATTCAGCAGACCTGATTCCAAATTGCATTTTGTGTGTGTGTTTCTGGTACTGGAATTTTAAACGACGGTCCTTGTGCTGAACTGCATCCCCAGCCCTTCTTAGTGTTTGTTTGCTAAGTTATCCGGGCGGGGCTTACACTGGGCTCCTCCTGCCTCGGCCACCCAGAGTGCTGGGCATACGGTGTGTGCCGCCACGCTGGCTCCGCATAGGCTGACTTGCAGTTTCCGGTCACTAGACATTCACGAATAGCATTTATGAAGACCTCGGCTATTTTTATTCTTACGGGAAACCTCAGATAAACATACTTGGGGAGTGTAGTTTACTACACCCCCAAATACCCAACGTTCACAATCACCAGCTCACAGCGTTGCTTTACCCCCCGCCTCGGCTGGATTACTTTGAAATGAATCTTGGACATGCTGTTCCATACACAAAACCAAGACATAGAGCCAGGTGTGGTGGCTCACGCCTGTCATCCCAGCACTCGGGAGGCTCGGGCAGGAAGATGGTTGCGAGCTCGAGACCAGCCTGCGCTGCAGAGTGAGCTGAAGGCCAGCCCAAGATGCACAGTGAGACCCTGTCTCAAAAAGACGGAAAAACAACAAAAAACGTGAAGAAGGCTGTCTTTATGCCTCTCAAGGTTTTGTTTTGACACTGCTGGGCTGGAACCCAGGCCTCGTGCATGGTACTGGTGCCGCACCACTGAGCTGCACCCAGCCCCAGCTTCTTACTTTATTTTTTTTTTGTTTGAGACAAGGTCTTGCTATGCAGTTCAGGCTGGCCTCGAACTCACTGCAGTCCTCCTGCCTCAGTCTCCCAAGTGCTGGAGTGACAGGCATGCGCCACCACGCCCGGCAGCCTTTTATTTTTTGAGGCTGATGGCTTAGTCAGTGTGCCATGTTGGCAGAGGTGCGTAATGTCTCTTCCTTCGTGACATTAACAGCCGTTGTGCAGTGTCTGGATCCGTGACTTACTGCTTGTGAAGTGGCTCTGTCCTAACCTGTCGTTCAGAGGCGTTTACAGAAGCCTGTTCCCACACTGGGAGCAAGGGCCTCGCTCGGGTGGGGAGGGGTCCGCGCCCCGAGTTGGGCCTGGAGGTGCCCTGGGAGGGAGGAGTGTAAGTCACTGGGTCCCCAAGGCCGGGTCTCCAAGGCCGGGTCTCCGAACTCACGGTCGCTTCGTTGTACGTGACAGCCCTGCCAAGCGGAAACCCGGGGAGGAGTGTGACAGGCCCGAGTCCGAGGAGCCGGTTGGGGAGGAGGACAAAGACCAGGTAAGGCTGGGCTGGCCGCCGGCTCGCTGCGGTTGCCTGCCCTTCGGGCCGTGGAGTGAAAACCTTGGCCGTGGGTTCTCCAGGGAACGTGGATGGGGCCGTACGCGTGGTGTGTGTGATGCGCCCTAGAGAAACAGACCGCGTATTCACACGGGAGTGAGCGTGAGCCGCTTAGGGAATCCACCCCCAGGATGGGGGAAGCCTGCCGGGCAGCTGAGGCAGGCGGGTGGCAAGTTTGAGCCTAACCTGGACTGTATCGAGTTCTTGTATCAAAATACAAAATAAAGGGCCAGGGATTTAGCTCAGTACCATAAACTCCTGCCTGGCAAGTGCAAGGTTGTGATTTTGATCACCACTACCCCCCAAAAATAAAATAAAACATAGTGGTGTATGTATATAACCCCAGCACTCTGGAGGCTGAGGCAGGAGGATCGTTGCGAGTTTGAGACCAGCCTGGGCTACAAAGTGAACTGAAGGCCAGCCTGAACTGCATAGTGAAACCCTGTCCCTTTAAAAAGGTGGTGGGGGGGCTGGAGCTGGAGCTTGGGGTGAAGTCCCTGGGTTTAATCCCGTGCCAGCCAACATCGGCATCCAGAGACGGAATCTGTTTTTCTGTTTTAGTGCTGGGGATTGAACTGACGGCCTGGTACCTGCTAGGCAAGTTCTATACTTTTGGTTACAGTGGCAGCCCTCGGATGAATGAGTATATATATATATGATTAATGTTTTGGTACCAGGAATCAAACTCGGGACCTTGTGCTTGCCAGGCAGGCACATGTCCCTCGCACGTGGCTGTTACGCAGATTTCACATGAAGTCCAGAGGGGCTCCTTGCACCCTTCACCTAGCTGTCCTTTGGACTGGACTGGACACGGCTTTATTTAGGTGGCGTTAACGTTTGTGTGCGTGTGTATTGCTTCTGTGCAGTTTGTGTTTGCTGTACTGGGGTTTGAACCCAGGTCTGCACTGAGCTACGTCCCCGACTGCTTTTATTCTGAGGCCATATCTTTGTAACTTGCCCGGGCTGGGTTTGATTTGTGATCCTCCTGCCTCCGCCTTCCCAGTGGCTGGGATGACAGCATGCACCACGGTGCTCGGCTTCTCTGTGCATAGTTAAATCAGAGGCCTGTGCGAGTGATTGGTGTCTTCCTGCTGTGGTCAGGATGTGGGCCCAGGACCTGCTCGTGCTGGGCGAGTGCTTTGCTGGTGAGCTCCACTCGGGGCCTGAAGCATGCCTTTGTGTAACCTTGACCTCAGATGCGATACGGATCTGTTTGGAGCGACCGTTTGCTTTTACTTGGGTTTCCGGTGCTGGGTCTGGGACCCCGGGCCTGGAGGAGGCCGGGCACACGTTCGCACTGAGCCCGTCCCTGGGCCCGTGCCCGCCACAGTTTTACCCCTTGCAAGTTAAATAGAAGGTGTCTGGAGCTGGACACCTGTGGCCTTCGGAACCTAGTGTGTCACGGGTCCCTCAGAAAATGAGGTCAGTGACTGTCCTCGCTACCCCGTGTGAATCCCAAAGCATCACTTGGATTTTGCCCAGTACTGGAGAGCTGCTGCTCTCCCCTCTGCGATGTCCCCGGAGTGGCCGTGTGCTGTCTGGCCTCTCCCTTGCTGTCAAAACCAGAGTGACGTGTTTCCTGGACTTTCTCCCCCAAACCCTGATGCCCCGGATTCACGTTGGTTTTTTTCCTTTTGGTACCAGCGATTGAACTTAGGACCTTGTGTTTACCAAGCACGAGCTTACTTTATTTTACTTTTTTTGAGACAGGGTCTTGCTGTGTAGTTCAGGCTGTCCCCCAGGCTGGCCCTGAACTCTCGGCAACCCTCCTGCCTCAGCCTCCGAGTGCTGGGACTGTAGGTGTGAACCAGCACGTCCAGCTAGTCTTCTGTTTTAAACAGTGCTGAGTATTGAATGCAGAGACTCCTGGTACAGGGGAGCGCTTCATGCCGCAGCCCCCGCCCCATCTTTAACCACATTACTTGTATGTACTTAAACTTTGACTCGTGCTATTGGGGATCTTCCTTTGAGACCAGTAACCTTATTTTTTTCTTCCTTGCATTCACACAGGATGAGAAGAGGCGGCGAATTACGTCCAAAGAGCTGTAAGAATTGATTTCTGTACCTTCTCATGTGTTGTGTGCATGTATCTCAAATACGGAAACCCCTTGTTTGGAAAGTTTATGAAGAGCTTGAGCAAGCGTTCCCCTGTGTAAGGACAGGGAATTTCAGGGTCAGAGCGTGGATGTTTGGGTTCGAGTCTCCTCCTGCTTTGTTGGACAATGAGTCCAGTGACAGCCACTGCTTACCGGAGCTGGGCTCAGACCTCACGCTCGGGCTGGTGCTGAGTGACGTGTCTCCAGGCTGCTGAGCTGGCGCCTGCTGTGGGATCCGAGGGCAGGTCTTGGGCAGCTGCCTCTGGGAATGACCCTGTGCGACTCACGTGAGGTGTTCTGGTTTGCTTGGCAGCCACCCTGCGGCAGAACCGGAAAGCGAGACCCCAGCAGCCCACGCCCCCCAGGAGGGCGAGAGAGATGGGAAGGTAAGCCCCCCAGCTGCTCCTCCCCTGATGAGTCCCCGAGGCTGTAGGAGCGCGGCAGGGTCGGGGGACTTGAGGACGGTAGCTCTGTCACAGAAGGGCCAGCGCCCTGGCCTCGGCTGCCCCTGCACGGCTGCGCTTGGCCCGGTGCGCCCCCGGCTCCAGGCGGGGCGGGCGGCTCCTGCTGCAGGCACGCACACATGCACGCACGCACGCCAGGCCCCGCTCAGCCCGCGGCTGCCTGAATCAATCGGAGCTTTAGTTCTCCGCTGTACACATGCAGGTCTCTTTGGTTTTGTTGTTCGTTACGATGTTTGAGAGTTTGTCCAGGCCAGGCATGATGTCACATGTCTGTAAAACCAGCACTCCAGAGGCTGAGGGTTTGCCCCTAACCTTGGCAGCTTTGTGACTCAGCAAGATCCCTTTCTTTGGGCGGGGAGACCAGGAGTCAAACTCATGACCTCAAACTTGCCAGGCAGACACTTGTGCCACTGAGCTATATCCCTCACCCGGACCCACCTTCTTAAAAAAAAGGATGGGGCTGGGGACTTAGCTCAGCGGCATAAGTGCCTGCCTTGCAAGTGCGTGGTCATGAGTTCAATCCCTGGTACTGGTGTGAAAAAGATTAAAAGGAGAAAGTAGCTCGGACAAAGACCCGGGGTTCATTCCCAGACCAGGGCCAACAGAAGGCCCCTTACAAACCCCAGGGGCCGGCGAGTGCCTGCCTGGCGCCAGTAAGAGGCTGGTGGTCACGCCGTCAGCCTGGGTAACTGACAGGTCTCGTGAGTGGGTCACCTACCCTGGTGAGAGTCGGCACCCTTCACAGGAGCAGCCCAGGGAGCAGCTGGGCCCTGGCCTGAGAAGGAGCAGGGCGCTGCTGAACCAGGCCCGCGGTCACCCCAATGACCGCTGCCCACAGCGGGATCTGTTGGGCTTTGTCACCCCTGCCCCGTGGTCTCCTTGCACAGAGTAGGTCTCATTTTTTGGGCAGTACTGGAGCCTGAACCCAGGGGGCTTCTGCCATGAGCTATATGGCCCGTGCTCACCTTTTTGCCCAAGGTCTTCTTGATAATGTAGTCCGGGCTCAGGATTCAGACTCAACCTCCCAGGTGCTGGGGTACAAGCATGTGGCACCACACCTAACTTCTTTTTGTGATACCAGGTATTGAACTTATGACCTTGTGCTTGCCGGGCAGGCACTTAAGCCGCTGAGCTGTTTGTTTTTCAAAACAGGTTCTAGGCTATGTAGGCTGGCCTTGAGATCAAGGGTAACCCTCCTGGCCTCAGCCTCCAGGGCTGAGGTCACAGGCATGCACCACCATGCTTGGCTTGTTTTGGTGGGTGGGTGTTGTGTTTTTGGGACAGGGTCTCATTGAGGTGTCGAGGTGCCCTCAAGCTTGGCACCCTCCCGCCTCAGCCTCCTGAGTATTTGGAACTTCAGGCACATGCCACCGCACTGCAGCGTGTTAGGGTCTCTTTTCTGTGGGTTTCTTCACGGTCTCGCCTCACCTCCAGATCATCTGGAAGGTAGCCTGCCCTCGCTCCGCCCCTCGCCCGCACCTGCCAGCCTGTAAAATGGTTCCAGGCGTGCGTGCAGCACTTGCCGTGAAGCACTCGCATGGAAGCGTTAGAACCAGTCAGGAGAACTTAACCGGGATTTCTTTCCTCCCCCTAGGAGGACCGGAGGCTCCGAAGTCAGACCAGAGAGCCGTAAGTACAGGCGGCATCCCTCGGTGTGCGGGGCCTGGTAGCTGCACCGAGGCTCAGCTCTGCTCGTGCTGTGTGGGCAGCTGAGTGTCCGGGAAGCTCGGGCCACTGTAGCAAAGGGCGCAGGCAGCGGGCTGGTTCAGACAGCACTGGGTCAAAGGCCACTCCGTGAGCTGGGCGCAGTGACATGTACCTGCCCTTCCTGCACTTGGGGAGACTGAGGCAAAAGGATCCCAGGTTCAAGTCCAGCCTGGGCGACTTGGTGAGCCCCTGTCACAAGCTAATGGAGGACTGGGGTTCCGGCTCCAGTACCGGGAGTCTTGTCAGTGACCCCTGCCGTGAGGACACTGCCTGGCTCGGGCAGCGTGTCCTGAGCCCATCCATCTGGCTGAGTGTCCGTCCCTGCTATCAGCCTGGGAACACTGTCCTGACGGGCAGAGCATGAGGGCACGAGGAGCCTTTCTGAGCCAGCTCCCTGGAGCAGGTACACAGGGCCTGGCCAGGGCAGTCCCGGGGCCTGATGGAGAGAGTGGACACCGGGCCCCTGGAGTGTGGTCAGCTCGTGTGGCTGACACTGTGCTGCTGCTCAGAGCCACACGGGCCCCTGTGCCTTCCTCCAACAGGCGGGCTCTCTCTGGTCAGCTCTGGCCACTCAGTGGGCTCCTGTCCTTGTGTCATTACCTTTTTGTTCTTTTTGGTCCTGGGGATGGAACTCATGACCCTGCGCTTGCCAGGCAGGCACTGAGCTAAATCTCCAGCTTGGTATTACTCTTAAGACGGCCTCACTCAGCACTAAGTGGTCCAGGCTGGCCTTGAACACGCCTCGGCCTCCTGAGTAGCTGGGGTCGCAGGTGGGTGCCCCTGAACCCAGTCGTGGATTGTGTTCATGTGTAGGGCTGTGTGCAGCTCAAAGCTGGGCTCCTTCCCCAGTGACCGCACGCACTTGGTCCTGGAGGTGCTGCGGGAGGGTTTCTGCAGATGGTGAGCCCTGGGTCTCCCTCGATGGAGCCGAGCTCTGCGACGGGAGGGGTTGCAGGTGTGTGAGCCTCGGGGCTGCCCACGGCAGTGCCCAGCGTGGCGCCCAGCCTGGCCTGCCTGACATTTCTGTGTTCTGCTGCAGAACCCCGACAAGGGCGGCAGACGCCGACAAGAAAGCCAAGCCTGGGACTCGCCCAAACACGGACGGGGATGGAGGCGAGCGGGTAAGGGCCATCTTGGGTTTCCCTGGGCTGCCTTAACTCAGGGGTCCTGTTGGGTGCAGGACAGCACCTACGCTCAGCGCCAGCCCCAAATCCAGGCTGGGGGCCCCTGGCAAGCTCACCGGGCCTGCCCCGGGACAGGGTTGTTGTCACTGCACCATCTGTGCTGACGGGGTGAACGCTGAGTCGTCCTGCTCACTGTCCTGGTGCGGAGGGGAGAGGGAGGGAGGGAGGGAGGGAGGCCACTTCTGCTCTCCGTGTTTTCACTTTGAATTGTGTGGAAGGGGGCTGCAGGCCTGCACCACCACACCTAGTTTCTCTCCCACACACACTGCAGGTTCCTGAGCTTGATTCACCTTGTTTAATACCCGGGTGCCCACTGTGGGGAGCCCTCCCCCCTAAGCGGAGGCTGGGAAGAGCTTTCCGGAGCGGGAGTTGGCAGGGCCCTGTTGCAGGGCCCAGCTACCCCAGTGCCTGTTCTGCGAGGCTTTCTTAGTAAAGACGTCTCACTTAGGTCTCTGCTCGGCTGCTTGGCAGGGATGAGTGTGCCATGGCTGTGCCACACAAAGCCAGAGGTGGTTACTGGGTGGCCCCACATGTGTGCCTGGGCCTGGGGATGGGACCCGGGGCTGTGGCATCGGGCTTCATCCCCAGTCCTTGATTTGAGACACAGCCTTGCTAACCTGCCCGGGCTGGGCACATGCTTGTGATCGTCCTGCCTCCTAGAGGGCTGGGGCACCTCACCGACTGCCTGGCCCTTTATGGAAGTAGTTTGCCACCCGTTGGTCTAGATTTGTCAGTGCCGGGCATGGTAGTTCTGTAGCCTCTGCCCTGGCAGCGCGGGGCCGGGAAGGCAGAGGCTGTGGCCTCCGTGCTGCCCTGTCCCACCCAGGCCCTGCCATCTGGGCCCGCAGTGCCGAAGCGGTAAACCCCACTTTGTCTTGCTCGGCTGTCTCAGAAACCAACATGCCCTCCCTTTTTCTCCACCTGCCCCGTTGTCAGGAGGAAAAGAGGTCCAGAAGCCAGCCCCGGGATCTGTAAGTGACCGCTGCCTGAGTGTGGGGTTGCCTCGTGTCCCAGGGTCCGTCCCGAGCACCGTGTGATGGCCGGTGTGCAGGCAGCCATTGCTGCTTGGGATGGTGGAGCCGTCGGGCAGGACTGGGGACCATGTCGCCTGGCCGTGCCCACTCTGTCAGCTCCCAACACGTACCCGGGCAGCCCGAGGGGTGGCTTTGGTTCTCGGTTGCGCCCTTCCTTCCCGGCGCTGATGTCCGCTGTGTTTCTTGCCCACAGCGCTGCCAAGCGGAGGACCGAGGAGATGGAGGGCGGCTGTGCCAAGCCGCAGACCTCGGAGGAGAGGGACGAAGACGAGAAGGTACAGCCGCGTCTCCGGGCGCCGCCTCGGCTGGGTTGCTTAAAGTTGTTTCTTTTAATGTTTTCTTTTCCAGCGGCTGGGTGTTGGCTCACTGTACAGCATTAGCCTTGCATATGCCTGGCCTAGGTTTCACCCCTAGCACTTCAGCAACAGGCAGTTTATTCACCTACACACACGCGCGTGCACACACACACACACACACACACACACACACACACATGCACATGTGCACGCATGCAGCCTCGTGCTCGTGTTGAGACGCCCCAGAGCAGCCGTGGGACAGACCCCGCCCCTCGGCCAGTGCAGCACTCGCCCCGCCGGCCTGGCCCGCTCCCCTGGAAGCAGCAGCGCCTGGGGCAGGCCTGGCTGGAAACAGCCGTGACCCGTTTATCTTAAAGCAGCGTCAGATGGCTTCTAGTTGGTCTGCAAGTCACCAGATCCCCCAGGCTTCTTTGTTTTTTTTACTCCAGCACTGGGAATTAAACCCGGCCCTTATTTCTGGGCTGCCTTTCAGCCCTCTGTGTTGTCTTTGGAAAACAAGGGGGTCGCTGAATTGTTGGGCGACACAGCCTGTGAACTGGGTGCTGACGGGATTTCGCCTCCCAGTGACTGTCACAATGTACCTAACACGGTTGGAGACGGCTGTGGCGTCACCAGGCAGTGACACCTTGTGGGACCCTGCCATTTGCATGGCCCACCCTTGCCCCAAGCACCATGCAGCTCGTGGCCGTGTTAGGTCGAGAGGGGCCGTAAATACCTCCTCGGGTTTCTGGCTCCTCGTAAATCATTGATCTGCTTCAGGCCATCTGCTCTGCGGGGCCCTGGGTTCGGCCAGCTGGTGACCCTGGTGTCCCTCGGTGTGTTGCGTGCAGGCAGCACGGCCAGCTGCAGCTGTGTCACTTTCTCTAGTCCAGTGCCACAAGGTTCCCTGTCACTTCTGACACGCTCTCGAGGTGGCACCGTGTGCGTCTGTGGCATCACCTCCAGGGTCACTAGGGTCTCCTGGTGCTGCAGGACTGACTGTGGGCCTCGGTCCTGTCCTGTGAGTGTGTTCTGTGCACCGTGAGCTCCCCTCAGATGTGGGCGGGTTTTTGTGTTTTCCTGTGCTGTGTTGGAGCCCAGGGCCTCAGGCAGGCTTGGCAGCTCCCCAGTGGACCGCAGCCCTCACGTGACTGTCCTCACCTCCTTGATTTCGGTAGGAGTTTGTCGCAGTGAGACTCCAGCTCCTTCCCTGCTAGGATTCTAGAAATAGATGTCCCCTGCGCTGCTGAGGTCAGGCCGCTGGAACCAGTCGAGCAGCTCACGTAGCAGACGTTGACCTCTCTCGGTCCTGGAGGCTGGTAGGCCAAGTCAGAGTGGCCACGGGCTGGTTCCCAGAGGCCCTGCTGTGCGCAGCTGGCCGCCGCCTCTGTGTCCTCACGCGGCTCTCCTGCCTGACCACCGCACTTCCTTTATCTGTGATGGTGAGGATGATCTCAGGACCTTTGCACTTCTTACTCTTCCTCCTTTGTTTCCTCTGTTTAGGAGGAGAAGAGACGCAAAACCATATCCAAAGAACCGTAAGAACTTTTCTGTTTTTACAAAGCAGATCATAAGAAAAAGGCAGATGATACTATGAGACTGTCGGAGAGAGATGAACAGGAAAGGGCCAGAGAGGGTGGTGAGGAGGGTGGGCATGAGCTGGATGTTACCTGGGTGTGTGCAAACACCACACCGAAACCCAACATCGTGTAAAATAGGCATCAATAAGACAGTAAAACACAGTGGCCAGTGTGGTGGTGCACACGTGTAATCCCAGCGCTTGAGAGGCCGGGGCAGGAGGCTCACTGTAACTCCAAGGCCAGCCTGGGCTCCATAGTGAATTCAAGGCTGCCTGGACCACAAGGCAAGATCTTGTCTGAAACAAAAAAGTCAAAGAACAGAAGGTTTGCAGTGACACTCCGGAGCAGGTCAGGTCAGGGCCAGGGGTCCCTGGTGCTGCAGGTCGTGAGCTCGCAGAAGAGCAAACACTGTGCTTTTCCCCAGGGTGGAGAAGAAACCGCCTCGAAACAAGACCGTGGTGACCCCCAGGGTGAGCGTCCCGAAGAGGTGGGAGGGAGCGGAGTGGGGGTGCTGGGGGCGCTGCGCCCTGAGCCCCTCTGTTTCCTCAGCTCCAGCCCCCCAGGTGTGTCCAGTGTGGGCAGTTCCTAGACGACGTGGACCTCAAGTACGAGCAGCACCCTCCGGATGCGGTGAGTGCCCGGCCATGCCGCCCCGTCCACGGCCCCCAGATTGCCTGCCTCTGCCTAATGCTCCCGTGTCCTGCAGCTGGAGGAGCCCCAGATGCTGACCAATGAGGCACTGTCCATCTTCGACTCCAACGAGTCTGGCTTTGAGAGCTACGAGGCCTTTCCACAGCACAAGATCACGTGCTTCAGGTAACGGCAGCATGGCCGAGTGACGCCACCACGCCTGGTGTCCGGGAGGGACGTCCCCAGCCCCTGACGGTGGCCTCCTAGACCTGCTGGTCCTTCATGGAGAAGAGTCGTGCAGCTGGCCTAGGCCGTGGCTGCTCTGCATGTTACATCTTGATTCTGTACACACCCCAACACCCCCAAGGCCACACACCTCTGTGTGCTCCCCTAGGACTGGACCCAAGGCCTTCACACTGAGCCGCATCCGTGGCCCCTTGTTAAATTCTATTTTTCACTTTTTATTTTGACACTGGATCTTGCTAAGTCATTGGCAGGCTGGGCTTGAACATGCAGTCCTCCTGCCTCAGCCTCCCGGGGCAGAATTACAACGATGAGTCACCGTGCCTGGCTGGGTCATACTGCGCCGGGAGCTGATAGGGGTCGTCATGTGTTTGGTACCGCAGTTCCCCGCCTCAGTGAAAGGAGGAAATGGTGACTTCTGTTGGGAAGTGTAGGCCGAGTGGCCCTTACCAGTAACGCTTGGAGCCAAAAGCCTGAAGGAGGGCGAGTTTCTGGATTCCAGAATATTTGCATATGTACAGTGGTGACAGGCAGGACCCCCGTCAGACTGGAGAGTCACTGCCGTCCCACGCCTGCCGTGGCCGTGTGCGGAGGGTCGCTTTGTGAACTGTTCCTTGTGCACGAGCAGTGTTTGACTTCCGCCTGTCGCACGCGGTCAGTCCCATGAGCTCAGTCACATCCCCATGTGACACCGGGTGGTGCTCAGCAGTTAGGATTTTGGAGCATCTGGGAGCCTGGGTTAGGGAGCCAGAGGGACCAAACCTGGGGCAGCGTCTCTGCGGGGACAGCAGGTTGGGCTGGGCGCCTCCGGTGGCCGCAACGCCCAGGCTGCTTTTGGGACACTGTGTGGCCAGGCTGGGATGCCTGTATCTGCCAGGCGAGTCCCCTATGGCTGGCTGCTGGCCATGCCTCCCTCTCCCCACAAGGCCACTGCCCCCCTACCCCAGCTGTCTCTGGGCCTGCCCACAGCAGCCCTCATGGAGACTGTTGGGTGAACAGGGCATGTGGCAGTCCAAGGCCTCCTGGTGGTGTCACCAGCCGGCCCAGCTGTGGCTCCTCCAGCAGGGGCACGGAGGACGCTTCCTGTGCCTGGCAGCAGTGGCCTGGCGCCCGGGGATGGGGAGTGACCAGAGGCCGTCGCTGGGCCGAACCTTTATTTTGGGTGACAGAAGGCCTTGGAGCTGGGCAGGTGGTAACTGCATAGAACAGGCTTCTCCCCCTGGACGGCTCTTGCTGACCTGTCATTGTCACCGTGGCAGCCCACGCGCGCTGGGTGGGCAGGGAGTGGCAGAGCACAGTACTAAGTGAGTGGCCGCAGGCAGCTGTGTGGGGCTTGGACTTGGTCTGGCCCCGTCGCCTGGGCCTGGCCCCGTGCCGTGACCGCCTTCGGGGGCAGCTCGTAAGTGCCCTTTGCCGCCCGTCTAGCGTGTACTGTAAGCGAGGTCACCTGTGCCCCATCGACACCGGCCTCATCGAGAAGAATGTGGAGCTGTACTTCTCTGGCTCTGCCAAAGCGATCTACGAAGAAGACCCCTCTCTGGAAGGTGAGTGGGTGTCCCAGGGCCGCGTTGGGGGCCAGCCGGGGGCTTGAAAGCAATCACACCCAGCTTTCTTGGGAAGTGACAGCACAGGGGGAGCTGGTGCCTCTGTCCCTGCCAGCTGCAGCAGTGCCCCGGAGCAGTGCCTCTCCCTGGGAAACCCTTTATGCTTCTAGGTGGTGTTAATGGCAAAAACCTCGGGCCCATCAACGAATGGTGGATCACAGGCTACGACGGTGGCGAGAAGGCGCTCATGGGCTTCAGCACTGGTGGGTGTGGCGGGCTGCGGGGGGGGCCGCGGGCTGAGCTGTGGCAGGTGCTGCTCTGGGTTCTGCCGTTGGTCCTTGGGGTTTTATTTTCTAATTTTTTAGTGTGGAATGGTTTCCACGCTGCTCCCTGCTGACCTGTGTACCTGGAGTCCTCCACGCTCAGGAAGGACGGGTGGGAAGATTGCTTGGGCGCTCAGGAAGGCATGTGCACAGATAAGACAGGACTGAGGCCGGGCACAGTGGCACACGCTGCAATCCCAGCACTCGGTAGGCTGAGGCAGGAGGGTTGCTGCGAGGTCCAGGCCAGCCTGGGCTACACCGTGAGGTCAAGTCAACCTGGACTACAGAGTGAGACCGTCTCAAAGACAAAAAAAAGATGCCTCGAGACAGAGGTGCTGATGGCTGTAATCGGATGCTTACAGGTTGATCATTTGAAAAACAAAACAAATAAAAACAAAAACATTGGCGTGTCCCCCCAGCCTTTGCGGAGTACATTCTGATGGAACCCAGCCCGGAATACGCGCCCTTCTTCGTCCTGGTCCAGGAGAAGGTCTACATGAGCAAGATCGTGATCGAGTTCCTGCAGGGCAGTCCTGACGCCACCTACGAGGACCTGATCAACAAGATTGAGGTGAGGGGCTCCTTCCCGGGCCGGGGACCGCGCCCGCACCCCCGGGCTGCTGGGCCAGCACGCTGAGGCCGGAGCCGGTGGACACCTGGCCGCGGCGCCCCACGGCAGGTAAAATAGCGAAGCGTCTTTGCCCCCCGCCCCCCAGACCACCGTTCCCCCTTCCACGATCAACGTGAACCGCTTCACAGAGGACTCGCTGCTCCGGCACGCGCAGTTCGTGGTGAGCCAGGTGGAGAGCTACGACGACGCCAAGGACAGCGACGAGCAGCCCATCTTCCTGTCGCCCTGCATGCGGGACCTCATCAAGCTGGCAGGGGTCACCCTGGGGCAGAGGTGGGGACGCGGGCTGTGGTGGGCAGGGCGGGCAGGACCGGGCAGGACCGCGCGGGGTCCTCCTCCCGCCGGGCTCCCAGCAGCGGCCCTCTCCCCCAGGAGAGCCGAGAGGCGTCAGACGGTGAGGCTCAGAAACTCCAACAAGGACAAGGACAAAGGGCCCACCAAGGCCACCACCACCAAGCTGGTCTACGAGATCTTCGACACCTTCTTCTCAGAGCAGATCGAGAAGGACGAGAAGGAGGACAAGGAGAACGCCTTCAAGCGGCGGCGCTGTGGCGTGTGTGAGGTAACCTGGCAGCAGCCTGGTCGCCCTCTGGTCCTCAGGCCCTGGCCAGGGGCACGGCCCTCTGCTCCGGGGCCTTCCCGGACCTCAGTCCACAGTTTCTGTCTGTAGGCACCGTTCCTGACTTCAGCCAACCTCAGATGAAGACTGACAAAATACCACACTTAGCTGGGCACGGCGAGGCTTGGCTGTAACCCAGCCCTGGGGAGGCTGAGGCAGGGGAGGGTCGCCGAGGTCAAGGCCAGCCTGGGTTGCATAACAAGACCTTGTCTCAGAAAACAATCGCAAGGCCAGAGTGGTGGTGCCTGTCCAAATCCCAGCCCCTGGGAGGCTGAGGCAGGACAGCTGAGAGCTTGATGCTGGCCTGAACTACGTTAGGGAGATTGTGTCTGAAAAGAAAACGAACCCCGAAACAAAGTGTGCGTATCTGTTCCATCTGTACTGGATGCATCCTGCGTACAGAGCCTGAGCACCCACGGATCCTGGGTCTCAGGGGTCTCAGGGGTCTCAGGGGACGTGGCACCTGAGCTGTGGCTGTGTCTTCAGGGGCTGCTCTTAGCAGGGACACAAGTCCCCACCATTCTGGTTTGGACTTTATTTACTCCTCAAGGCCAGTGTTCATAACTTGCGTAACCTGCCCCCGTCGGTCATCTACTGTCTGATCTGTTCGCATGCTGGGAATTGAGCCCAGGACACTGCCACTTGGCAGCATCCTTGTTCACCAAGTGGCCAGCTGGGAATCCTGCCTTGGCCTCCCGTCTCAGGGTTTTAGGGTTGCACCACCAGGCCTTGCTTCGGAGGTGTTCAAAAAACACAACCGCAGCTTCGGGGTGCCATTACGGGCAGAACCTGCCAACCTGTCCTGGCTGCCCTGTGTACCAGGGTTGGTTCCAGACTGTCCCCACGCGGGCACCGAATCTGGCTTCTCAGACTTTTTGTGTACCATGCCCACCCGTGGGCCTCTCAAGCCTGGTGTGATGTTCCATACCGCCTGAAAGACGCTCTCGGGTGACTGTGTGACATAGGAGCACAGGCGCTGTGCAGACCGCTGCTGGGCTGAGTCGTATGGGAACTGATGAGAGACATCTGTGGTGCTGGGGGCTTAACTGAGTCCCCCAGAGTGCTAGGGCCGAGCTATGTTCCCCAGCCCGGTTTTGTTTGTAACTCTTGAGACATGGTCTTGCTGAGTTGCCCAAGCTGCCCTCTAACTGGGTTCTCCTGCCTCAGCCTCCTGGGGGCTGGGTTGTGAGGTGAGGCTGTTGGATCTAAGTGCAGGAGGCACAGATTTTATCCTAGTACCTGCTGGGTCCTCAGCAAGGGAGCCTGGGGCGTGGGTGGCCTTGGATCTGCAGGCCACTCTCCAAGGTGCCACAGCTACTTGTTTGTAGACCAGGATCTCTGCGCAGTTCAGGCGGGCCTTGAGCTCCCGATGTGCACCAGGCTGGCCTTGAGCCCACGGTGACCCTCGGCCTCAGTCTCCCAAGTGCTGGAATCACAGGCATGCACCACTGCACCCGGCTCGGATGTGCATATTCTGAAGATCTTAGCCTACTTGCCTGGATGGTAGCACATGCTATAATTCCAGCTCTTGGGGAGACTGAGGCAGGAGAATCGTGAGTCCGAGGCCAGCCTGGACCACTTAGAACCTGAGAAATAAACTAGGCCAGGGACGTAGCTCGGCATGAGGCCTTGGGTTCCTCCTCTCATCAAACAAAAGGAATGGGCAGAGCTGGCCGGGCCCGGGCAGCTGCGTCACCTCCTCCCCTCCCCAGGTCTGCCAGCGGCCTGAGTGCGGCAAGTGCAAGGCCTGCAAGGACATGGTGAAGTTCGGGGGCAGCGGCCGCAGCAAGCAGGCCTGCCTGAAGCGCAGGTGGGGGACGGCTGCGGGGCGGGGCCTGCACCTGCGTCCAGTGCACAAGTGCCGGAGCCCTGGCTGCTAACACGTGGCTCTGCAGGTGTCCCAACATGGCCATGAAGGAGGCGGAGGACGACGAGGAGGTGGATGACGACATCCCGGAGATGCCATCGCCCAAGAAAATGCATCAGGGCAAGAAGATGAAGCAGAACAAGAACCGGATCTCTTGGGTTGGGGATGCCATCAAGGTAACCCTCAGGGCAGGTCCCAGGGGTGGCGCCCGGGTACTCTTGTGCATACCAGGCAAGTGCTCTACACACGAGCCACACCCCAGACCTTTTATATTCATTTCGAGGCAGGGTCTTGCTAAGATGCCCAGACTGACCTCCAACTTGTGACCCTCCTGCCTCAGCCTCCCAGAGTGCTGGGATGACAGCTGGGCACCTCCCGTGCCCAGCTCTTGACGTCTTAATGAAGCGATGACAGTTCTCTGTATTTGTGGTGTTGTGCCCAGAGTTGTGTCTGGGCCTCGTGTGTTCTAAATAAGCTCGAGCTCTCCCACTGAGCGGCTGCCCGTCCCCAGGGTGAGACCCTGGGGAGGGCTCGGGACCTCACCAGGACCCGGCCTCTTGTTTGCAGACTGACGGGAAGAAGACTTACTACCAGCAGGTGTGCATAGACGCCGACACCCTGGAGGTGGGCGACTGCGTGTCCGTCATCCCGGACGACCCCACGAAGCCGCTCTACCTGGCCAGGTGCGGGGCCCTCCCCCCGCTGCTGCCTGGGCGTGGGCGCCCTGTGTCTCGGGCGAGGTGGCCGTGGCTGCAGGGCTCGCGGCTCAGCTGCCCCGTCCTGCCCCGTCCCGGCTGCAGGGTGACGGCGCTGTGGGAGGGCAGCAACGGGCAGATGTTCCACGCGCACTGGTTCTGCGCCGGCACCGACACGGTGCTCGGGGCCACCTCGGACCCCCTGGAGCTGTTCCTGGTGGATGAGTGTGAGGACATGCAGCTGTCCTACATCCACAGCAAGGTCAAGGTCCTCCACAAGGAGCCGTCGGAGAACTGGGCCATGGAGGTGCGCGCCCGCCCGCCCGCCCGCCCCACGTGCCCGCCAAGCCCCCGCCACGCGGCTCCCGTGACGCGGGTCCACATCCCCACAGGGGGGCATGGACCCCGAGGCCGTGCTGCCCGCCGTGCCCAACGACGGCAAGACCTACTTCTACCAGCTGTGGTACGACCAGGACTACGCGCGGTTCGAGTCCCCTCCCAGGATGGAGCCGACCGAGGACAACAAGTACAAGTGAGTGGGGCGTCTCGGTCCCGTCCTGGGGTCCCCGTGTGTGGCCTCTGGGCTCAGGAGTCGGCCCTCCTGCGAGCAGGGTGGGTACCTCTGTCTGTCCCCCTGTCCTTCTGTCCCTCATGCCACATGCTCTCGTTTCTTTTGTGACTCGGGGATTTTCACCTGTTAGCGTCAGGTTTCACCCCGACTGGCCGGAGGGTGCTCGCCCCGGGGAGTCCTCCCCAGCATGTGGTGCCCCCTGCACCTTCCACCCTCCCCCTCCCCCTGGGCAAAGCCGCCGTGGCTGCCGTCCCTGGGCTGCTTGGCTGGCAGTGCAGTTGCCCCCCTGAAGGCCAGCCCGAGCTCGGGACAGCTGAGGTCAAGGGTCATTGCAGTCAGGTGTGGGGGGGGCACACATGGGACCCCGGCACTTGGGAAGCTGAGGCAGGAGGATCACCAGGATTAGGAGCAGCCTGGTCTACGTGGTGGGACCCTGTCTCAGCCAGAAAGAATACTGCATAGAACATGCTGGGCATTGTGAGCCGCCTGGTGCGGAGCAGGAGCCCACCTGCGAGGCCAGGTCGGGGTCGGGGTTCAGTGCTGCGCATCCCGTGCAGCTATCCGAGTCACTAGCACTGCAGCCGCAGAGCTCAGAGGTCAGGTGCCGAGAGCCTCGGTCCCCTGCTGCCTCCTGGAGTCATCACAGGAGGACTCGGGTTGAGACAGCCGCCCAGCAGGAGGACAGGCAGGGCTGTGCGGAGTGCCGGGCCAGTGCCCATCTTGGCACCTCGAGTTGGGACGCCCTGAGACAGTGGCGCGGGTGGCAGGTGGAAGCCAGGGACGGCTCGCCTGTCCTTGGAGCCTCTGATCAGCTGGTGCAGGCTTGTTCTGCTTTGCTGTTTGGTGCTGCTGCCGCCGCGGGCTGGGGGCTTGCTGTGCGGGTGGGCTGGGGCTGGACGGGGGGCTCCCGGCGGGGCTCGTCCAGTCCCCTGACCTGGAGGCAGGGATTTGCTGTGCAGTTCAGGCTGGCCAGCCTAGGGTGACCTCGAACTCCCAGCAGCCTCCTTGTCCTCGATCCGTTTGTAAGGCCCGCTCCAACTTCTCCAGGCCCTTTAATCAAGGATGAGGCTGGGGATTTAGCTCAGCAGCACAAGCACCTGCCTGACAAGTTCGAGGTTATGAGTTTGATCCCCGGTGGCCCCCCCTACCCCCAAATCAAGCATGCTGTTGGGCCTGCTGTGGGGCACACGCCCGTCATCCCAGCACTCTTGGAAGCTGAGGCAGGAGGATCGCAAGCTCGGGCCCAGCCCGGGGAACCTAGCGAGTCTGACTCAGTGCCAAAGCACTGGGCCCCATCGCCTCTGCTGCCCCCCCGGAGCCCTGAGAACAAAGCTGACGGGTCCACATCCCTTTCCCGCCTTCGGAGGGGGCAGGTGGAGCCACTCGCAGCCCCGCTGGCCTCCAGGTGCTTGGCCAGTCTTTCCCGTGCTGCCTGTGGTCCTGTCACCGGCCCGTGTTCTCTTGGCTCCTGGTCCCGAGCGTGTTCCTTCAGAGCGGCAACACGTGAATACGAGGCGGCCGGCTCCTTGGACACCCGTGACTGCTGCCCTTGAGGCCCCCGAGCCCCTGCCCAGGCGTCTCTGCTTCCTTCTCAGGTTCTGCGCCAGCTGCGTGCACCTGGCGGAGATGCGGCAGAAGGAGATCCCCCGCGTGCTGGAGCAGCTGGACGACCTGGACGGCCGGGTCCTCTACAGCTCGGCCACCAAGGGTGGCGTCCTCTACCGCGTGGGTGACGGCGTGTACCTGCCCCCTGAGGCCTTTACCTTCAAGTGAGTGCTTCTGGGGGCCACAGAACCTCTGGACCACAGACGGCGGATGTGGCAAGCGGCAGCGGGCTCGATCCTCACCGCACCCTGTGGAGGGGAACACTGGGGGAGGTCAAGGTAGCCCCTTCAAGAGCAGGCAGAGGCCTTGGGCTCCGGGGGCTGTTCCAGGACGGCGAGCACCGCTTGGGGGTGCTCTGGACTGCACGTCCACTTCCCTAGGCCTCTTCCTGCATTGTCCTTGGATCCATGCTATCACGCCATGGTGACCGCCTCACAATGAGTGATGTAAAACACAGCCGGGCGTAGTGGTACATGCCTGTAATACCAGCACCCAGGAGGCTGAGGCAGGAGGATCGGTGAGAGTTTGAGACCAGCCTGAACTGCATAGCGAGACAGTGTCAAAACACACACGCACACGCACACGCACACACACGCAGTGTCAGTCTGTCTGCGGGGACACACGCAGGACAGGGTCCTCATAGCAGAGCGTTCAGGTCGCCCGTGCTCAGTGGCCAGACTTAGTCACACAGCAGAATTGCGTGCTGCTGTGTGGCCTGGAGGCACAGTGGGCTGGGAGTATCTTCTTTGATCCCGGGGCTTTTGCAGTGAGCTGCATCCCCGGGTCCTGTTTATTTCTGAGACAGGGTCTCCCTGAGTAACTTCCTGGGCTGGGCTTGAACCTGCAGCCCTCCTGCCTCAGCCTCCTGCAGTGCTGGCCGACAGGCTCCTGCTCCCGCACCCAGCTCGCGCTGACCTGTCGCCTCCGTTGGTGGGGCCAGGTCACTGGGGTCAGTCACACTGCTGACCGCAGGCAGGCCTGACGTTGGCCACGCCTGCTGGTCCTTCTCCGCAGCATCAAGCTCTCCAGCCCCGTGAAGCGCCCGAGGAAGGAGCCGGTGGACGAGGAGCTGTACCCTGAGCACTACCGAAAGTACTCTGACTACATCAAGGGCAGCAACTTGGACGCCCCCGAGCCCTACCGGATCGGCCGGATAAAGGAGATCTTCTGCCCCAAGAAGAGCAACGGCAAGCCCAATGAGGCGGAGATCAAGATCAAGCTGAACAAGTTCTACAGGTTGGGAGCCGGGCGGGCGGGCGGGCGGGCTCTCTCAGTGCCCAAGGCCGAGGCTCCCGGGTGCCGGCGTGGCTCCGGGCTCCGGCTCTGAGGTCTGCGTTCTCCGGCTGCAGGGCCCGGCTGGGGCGCAGGGCCCGGCTGGGGTGCGGGGTGAGAGGAGCCGCAGAGCCCATGCCCCGGAGGACGTCCTTGGTGGCCGTGCAGGCTGCGGCCTGTGGGATGCTAGGCCGCTTTTTTTTCCTTTGTGGTTGGTGTCAGGGCAGGGCTGACTGTGTAGCTCAGACTGGCCATGAGCTCAGTGTTTCCCAGGCTGGCCTCGAGCTTACGGTGATGCTCCTGCCTCAGCCTCCTGCGTGCTGGGATGACAGGTGTGCGTCCCTGCCCTGAGCCAGGGCCTGTTTTCGATGCTGGTGCTGCCTTCTCCTCCCCAGTCCCTTCTGGGCCTTGTCCTGTGGGATCTGTCCCCCTGCCTCATCTGTTTCTTTTTTGTGTGTACTGGGGATTGAACTCACAACCTCACATTTGCCAAGCAGGCACTTAAGCTGCTGAGCTAAACCCCCTGCGCAGCCCTCCCGCCTCAGCCCTGAGCTGTGGACTGTGAGGGCACTCTCACCCCGCGTGGTCGTCTGTTGGTGGGAAGGGAAGTGGACGGGACAGAAATGGCTCATGGGGCGGGCGTGGCGAGCAGAGCCTCGGAGGGCAGCTGCGGGGGCTCGGCCCTGTCCTGTCTGTGGCGGTGGGCCGGAGACCTGCTGTGTATAAACCCCGGGACCAGGCTCTGAGGCCTGCTGGTCCCCCGGCCCTGGGGAAGGGACATGAGCCGTTCACGGCGCCCTCGTGGCCCTCCCGCAGGCCCGAGAACACCCACAAGTCCGCCCTCGCGAGCCACCACGCCGACATCAACCTGCTGTACTGGAGCGACGAGGAGGCCGTGGTGGAGTTCCGGGCCGTGCAGGGCCGCTGCACCGTGGAGTACGGGGAGGACCTGGCCGAGTGCCTGCAGGACTACTGCGCGGGCGGCCCCGACCGCTTCTACTTCCTCGAGGTGGGCGGCGGCTGCCTTTGAGATTGTAACCCTCCTGCCTCAGCCTCCCAGCGTGCCAAGGCTGTAGGCCATGCCCTACTAACACCGAGTTGAAGGAAAAAACATTAGGCTCAGGTCTCTGCCGCACAGGTGCCTGCCTGGTGAGCCCGGGGTTGAGTTCAATCCCTGATAGTGGAAAAAAAAGGCAGGGAAGCATCACAGCGTGGTCTGGATGTCGCTCAGTCTAAAGACTCTAAGGTGGCCTCCACCAGCTCAGCCAGTATCCTGTGAGTGGCCAGGTGTCCTCCCCACACGGGCTCAGCCCCGTCCCTCGCGTCACCAGACACCTGCATTGCGTCCAGGCCGGGTCCACTGGGCTGTGCAGGACCCCGGCAGCGGGGAGGGGGCTCAGAGCCGGAAATGCTTGAGTTCGGCCCCTCTGCACAGCGCTCAGGGCCGTGCCTTTCCCAGCCCATGAGCCTGGTAGGGAGACGGTGGACCTCAGCACACTGCTCCCGGGAACCTCCTGTTCAGGGCATGCTTCTCTCCTCTTTCAGGCCTACAACGCAAAGAGCAAAACCTTCGAGGACCCTCCGAACCATGCCCGCAGCCCACGGAACAAGGGCAAAGGGAAGGGCAAAGGTTCGTCCTGTGCTGGGCTGGGAGCCAGGACGGGGGATGGCAGCGGTGCAGGGCCAGCGCCCCTGCTCACCCCGGTCCTGTCTGGCCCGTCCAGGGAAAAGCAAGGCGAAATCTCAGGTGTCGGAGCCCAGCGAACCGGAGCTGGCCATCAAGCTGCCCAAGCTGCGCACTCTGGATGTGTTCTCGGGCTGCGGGGGGCTGTCAGAGGGCTTCCACCAGGCAGGTAAGGCTGCACTGCGCCAGCCCTCACGTCCCCTATCCCATCCCATCCCTTTTTGGGGAGACAAGCACCCTGTCGCCCCTCTGTCCCCAGGCATCTGTGAGACGCTGTGGGCCATCGAGATGTGGGAGCCTGCTGCCCAGGCCTTCCGGCTGAACAACCCTGGCTCCACCGTGTTCACTGAGGACTGCAACGTCCTGCTCAAGCTGGTCATGGGTGGCAAGGTGGTCAACGAGTTGCAACAGCGGCTGCCCCAGAAGGGCGACGTGGAGATGCTGTGCGGTGGGCCGCCCTGCCAGGGCTTCAGCGGCATGAACCGCTTCAACTCACGCACCTACTCCAAGTTCAAGAACTCCCTGGTGGTGTCTTTCCTCAGGTACGGCCTGGCCACCGCCCGGGGAAGGGAGAGGAGAGGACACCGGGCGGTGGTGTCCCCGCCGTGCCCTCCCGGGGTGCCCTTCCGCCCCGGGGTGACCCTGCCCGCCCGCCGTCCCTCCCCAGCTACTGTGACTACTACCGGCCGCGCTTCTTCCTGCTGGAGAACGTGCGCAACTTCGTGTCCTTCAAGCGCTCCATGGTGCTGAAGCTGACGCTGCGCTGCCTGGTCCGCATGGGCTACCAGTGCACCTTCGGGGTGCTGCAGGTGGGCTGCTCCCCGGATCGGATCCCAGGGGCACCCCGCACTCGGGGAGGCCGAGCCGCGAGAGGCACGGGTTCGAGTGCAGGCCGGTGCCCAGCGAGGCCCCCGCGGCCTGGGGAGGCCAGGGTCTGGGCCTCAAGCTCACCTGTGTCCCCAGTCTCTCCCCAGTGTGAGGGTGGCGGGCGCGCGGCAGCCGTGGCAGCACGTCTGTCCACACGGGAGGACGGGCAGCCTCGGCCTTCGAGCCTGGCCAGCCGAGCGCTGGCCGCCCTGCTGCCGCCCCAGGCGCCGGCGGAGTCCGGCTCGAGTCACCCACTGAGGCTGAGTGTGCCCGCAGGCTGGGCAGTACGGTGTGGCACAGACGCGGCGTCGGGCCATCATCCTGGCGGCAGCGCCCGGGGAGAAGCTGCCCCTGTTCCCGGAGCCCCTGCACGTGTTCGCGCCCCGAGCCTGCCAGCTGAGCGTCGTGGTGGACGACAAGAAGTTCGTCAGCAACATCACACGGTGAGGCCGGCCGGACCCTGGCGCAGGGCGGGGAGGCGTGCCGCGGGGCGCCCGGCCCGGCTCATGGCAGCTCTGCTCCCCAGGCTGGGCTCCGCTCCCTTCCGCACCATCACGGTGCGGGACACCATGTCCGACCTGCCCGAGATCCGGAACGGGGCCTCCGCCCCCGAGATCGCCTACAACGGGGAGCCCCAGTCCTGGTTCCAGAGGCAGCTGCGGGGCTCGCACTACCAGCCCACCGTCAGGGACCACATCTGCAAGGTAGGCGCACGCGTGCTGCCGGGGGCCTGCCCTCCGCCCCGGGGCCAGCCCCGCTCCTGGTCGCTGCGACCTCCCTCCCGCCCCTCCAGGACATGAGCCCGCTGGTGGCCGCCCGCATGCGGCACATCCCGCTGGCCCCCGGCTCAGACTGGCGTGACCTGCCCAACATCGAGGTGCCGCTCTCGGATGGCACCGTGGCCAAGAAGCTGCGCTACAGCTACCAGGACAAGAAGAACGGCTGCAGCAGCTCGGGCGCCCTGCGCGGCGTGTGCTCCTGTGCAGAGGGTGTGTGGGAGCCCCGTCCCTGCCCTGTCCCCTGTCCCTGCCCTGTCCCCTGTCCCTGCCCCTGTCCCGTGTCCTCCCTGGTGGCAGCCAGCAGCCGCCAGCCATGCCTCACCGCCCTCTTGCAGGGGCCGGCAAAGCCTGCGACACCATGGCCCGGCAGTTCAACACCCTCATACCCTGGTGCCTGCCGCACACCGGCAACCGCCACAACCACTGGGCCGGCCTGTACGGGCGCCTGGAGTGGGACGGCTTCTTCAGCACCACCGTCACCAACCCCGAGCCCATGGGCAAGCAGGTGGGTGCGGCCGGCCGCAACCCGCGCCCCTCTGCCCCGCCCCCGGGCCCTGACCCCTGCTGTCCCCGCAGGGCCGCGTGCTGCACCCCGAGCAGCACCGCGTGGTGAGCGTGCGGGAGTGCGCCCGCTCGCAGGGCTTCCCAGACACCTACCGGCTCTTCGGCAACATCCTGGACCGGCACCGGCAGGTCAGTCCTGTCCCGGGAGGGCTGGGGAGGAGCCGCCCGAGGCTTCCCGGGCGCCTCTGCCACTAGGGTGCTGGACGAGGGTGGCCTGTCCTGAGCCTGCCTGGCCACGGCTCCCTCCCTGTCTCCTGCAGGTGGGAAACGCCGTGCCACCTCCACTGGCCAAGGCCATCGGCCTGGAGATCAAGCTGTGCATGCTGGCCAAAGCTCGGGAGGGTGTCCCAGGTACGGCCCTCGTGGGGCGCATCCTGGCCCGCCCGGCCCCCACACTGCCGCTCCCCACCCGCGGCCCAGGTGACTGCCCTCGTTCCCTTCCAGAGAAACTAAAGCAGGAGGCGATGGTCATCAAGGAGCCCTAGGCCACGTCTGTCCCCTCACTGCCACCAGGAGGCCTCCCAGGCACTGCTGCGTCCCGTGTACTGCGATAGGCGTCGGTTCCGGTGTCGTGCGAGGCGTCTGTGGCCTTGGCTGGCGTGACGCTGTCCACGGGATCTGCTTACTGACTAATGACTTAGTGATCAGACTGTGCCGTTCTCTGTGCATCCTGGGTTTTAAAGTTTTTATTATGCATTATATTAAATCCTCCACTGCCCGGTGGAAATTTATGTAGTTTTTATATGTTGTAATATTTCTTCAAATAAATCTCTCCTATAAAGAAAGCACTCTGGGTCGAGACTGATTCATCTGGGGCTTCCAGCTCCCTCAGCCAAGGTCAGGCAGGAAAAAGCTCTTCTACATGGAGGATGCCCACAAGGTGCCTGTTGCAGGCCTGGCCCCACCATGTGTCTGAATGTGCTACAGGATGGCGGTGAACTCATGTGGCTCAGGTATGGCCCCTGAGCTGCCACTAGAACGAGTGGCCTCCAAGACTGACTGTGGCTGGCATTCTCATGGCCTGCTTGCCCTTCTTTGGAGTGGAATGCGATGCCTGGTGATGTAGCAGCCATCTTGTGACCATGAGGTCATAGACCTTGTGTCAGTGGGAGTGTGGAGCCAGGAGGGGGGGGTCACCTCTGAACCGTCCTTCAAGCCTTGGATTCCCAGTGTCCACACAAGAAAACCCTGTGTGAGACTCAGCGGGGCTTTTGCACTTCAGCCTGACTTCATTCTGCTGAATTTTAAGACAAGCAACAACTCGATACAGATGCCAACAAAAGAGCTGCTCAGTGGTGTGAAGATGCAGGCCACCAGGACTCTCCTTGGTGGCCGATTGGTGGCACTTCAGCTGTAAGGGCACTCGGTGGGTCACAGGCCAAAGGGCCAGGTGTACAAGGCCGGTCCCTGAAGTGCCGGGGCTGTGCTGGACAGTGCACTCGGGAGGCTGAGGCAGGAGGATGGAGAGTTGGAGCCCAGCCTGGGGTTCTTAGAGACCCACCTGGACCAGCAGGAGCCCGGGCCTGAGAGATGGGGCCGGGCCGGGCTCAGCGCAGCTCAGTGCGAAAGCCCTCTTTAGGGTCCGTGCGTGTGCATCCGGGCTGCAGGGGGGTCACTTAGTGACAGCTCCTGCCAGCAGCCATCGCGATGCAGAGGCTGAATGGGAAAACAGGCTCACGGAAATGTATCTCGGTTTGTTTTCGTTTGTCTTTGAGCCGGGGTCTCCCTTTGTGGTTCAGGCTGGCCTGGAGCTCACTGGGTAGCTTAGGCCAGTCTCAAACTCATGATTCTCCTGCCTCAGCCTCTCAAGTGCTGGGATGGCGGGTGTGCGCCAACATATCTGGCTGGTTTCTAGCTCTTAAGACCATTTTTAATAAGCTAAAAAAACAACCCGTGTGCCATGATGCAGACCTACATTCCCAGCCACTCGAGACTGAGGCAGGAGGATTACAAGTTCATCCCACTGAGGTAATTTAATGAGACCTCATCTCAAAAAGGCTGAGGCTGGGGCCCGGGGGTGTAACTGGACGGCACCGCACCTTCCCAGCAAGCACGAGGTCTCGAGGTCAATTCTGAGTACAGAAATAAAGTTTGAGGCCTCTTATTTTCCTGAGACTGGATCTCTGGGTTGCACCTTCCTGCCTCTCAGGCTCCTGATGACTGGATTCAAGGGCCTGCACCAGCACATGTGGCTCAGGTCCCAGGTTCAGGGCCCTCTGAGCTGTCCCTGAGTCGGGCCGAATCACACCATTGTGGGCATGGAGCTCACTGTTAGCTGTTGTCACTGACTGTGAACCCTGCCGACGAGAAGCTGTGTGGAAAAACCTGTCAAGCATGCACATCCCAGCTCTGGGGGGCTGAGGCAGGAGGGTCAAGTTTGAGGCCCACCTTGGGCAACTCCTTGATTCAGCACAGAAGAGGGCTGAGGATGTAGGTTGGTGCAAATGCCCTGACTTCAACCTCCAAGGAAGGAAAAAAATCTGTCCATATCCTAGTTTCACTTCCTGTGGGTACAAACCAGAAATGAAATTTCTGCTGTTTTTTCTTTGTCTTTGTGAGACAGGGTCTCTATACAGTTCAGGCTGGCCTTGAACTCACTTTGTATGTAGCCCGGGCTGGTCTCAAACTCACAATGATCCTCCTGCCTCAGCCTCTTGAGTATTGGGATCACAATCCTGTGCCACCATGGCTGGCTAGAAGACACTTCTTAAAGCCTAAAATTTTCATATGAAGTTTGTCATAAAGTACAAATACATACAGCCAGTTATAAACAGGTCCCTCAGTCACAAAAAAAGAAAAAGAAAAGAAAGATTATTACACTTAGGGAACAAGTAGTTTAGTGGGGCTATCAAAAATTTCAGCTTTCCAGCCGGGCGTTGTAGTGGCTCATGCCCATAATCCCAGCGCTCGAGAGGCTGAGGCAGGATCATTTCGAGTTCCAGACCAGCCTGGGCTACAAAGTGAGCTCAAGACCAGCCTGAACTGCATAGCGAGACCCCGTCTCAAAAAGACGAAACAAACAAAACAAAAAAAATTTAAAATTGCAGCTTTAAGTCAGGTGTGAGGCGCACACCTGTGATCCCAGCACTGGGGAGGCTGAGGCCGGAGATCACAAGTCCATATCCAGCCAATGCAACTGTGCAATTCACGGAAACCGTCTCAAATATTTCATAGCAAGGGCTGGAATGGAAGTCGCCCCGAAGGCCCCGCGTTCTGTCCCAGTACGGGGAGGTGGTGAGGGGCTGTGATTGACGGGCTCTGGGACTTGGGTGGGCGGGGCAGCAGTTCACGCATGCGTAATCGGTCTTCCTGGGTCTTCCTGGCACGCATGCGCAGGAGCGTGGGGTTATCCCAAGGTCATCACGGGCAAGTTCAGGTGTGATGGCAAGGTGAGATGGCTCGGACGCGAGGCGTCTGCGGTCCCCGACAAGTAACCTAGGCAACCGGTGATTAAAACAGACAAGTCAGACCTCTTAGGCACGGCAAAGCCGGCGGGACTGTTGGATTGTTCAGCTGTGAGACCCACGCCATTAAGTGTTCTGGTTTGTTAATTTAAAAAAAATTTGGTTTTCCGAATGAAACGTTGGTCTCCGTAAGTAGCTCAGCCTGGCCTCCAGCTGCTGAGGATCCTCCTGCCTCAGCCTCCACAAGCTGGGATGGCCGGTGTGCGCCACCCCAGCTGGTGAGTAGTTTTTCAAGTTAACTAACAGGGAGTGAACCTAAACAGTTTATTCATGCTTTCTCTCAAGACTAAAAAAAATACTGGGTGGCTGGGGATTTAGCTCAGCAGCATAAGCACCTGACTGGCAAGCGTGAAGTCATGGGTTCGACCCCTGGTACCAAAAAAAGACACACAGCCATGAATCCCCCTCAAAATCCTCCTTCTTGAGCCAGGGGTAGTGGCGCACACCTGTGAGCCCACTCCCTCAGGAGGCTGAGGCAGGAAGATCTCCATGAGTTTGAGGCCAGCCTGCACTAGATAGTGAGAACCTTTACACAAAAGAACAAAACTAAAACTAATAAAAAACTTTCCTCTTGCTGGGAACACCTGCCCCATCATTTTGCAGCTTTCCGGGGCAGCTCTGCAAGCCCCCTTTGATGAGTTTTCACAAGGTGTGATAAGGAATACAGTGCCGGTTGCTGCCCAGCGCCATCGGACAGAAAGGCAGCTCAGACAAACCCACCTTCCTGCTTCTCCAGCCCCGGCGCCGTCAGGGCCCCGTTTGGGGTTGACCCAGGACGTCGAGGCGGCCAGGACCGCACAAGCAAAGGCGCTCAAGAAGGAGGCTTCTTCCAAACTGCTTCAGAAAGTGGCAGGGACACGACGTCTGAGTGCGAAATGCGGGGAGGATTTGGAGAGAACTTGTCCTACTCTGCGTTTTTTAAACGGGGAGTTGAACTCAGGACCCTGCACTCACTTGCCAGGCAGGCAGCTACCCGCTGAGCTAAGGCTGTGGCCATTTCTCTTTCTTCTTTTTGAGTCAGAGTCTAGCTGCTCAGACTGCCATCCGAGCTCATGGCCACCCTCCTGCCTCAGCCTCTGGTGCTGGAATCACGGGTCGGTGCCAGCACCCGCGACACGGTTTTTCTTTGAGTCACTTCTCAGTCTCCTTCTTGTTCTGTTTTATTCCCTAACCCCTCCTCCCCGCCCTCTACTGGCTTCCAGAATAATTTTTCTTAGAAGAAAGGTAGGGTCACGCCAGGACCTTACATCCCTACAGCCTCGAGAATAAAGAGAATGCCTATCTGACCCAGCTATTACCCTTCTGGGTATTTCCCCAGAAGAAATACAGACATCTTAGCGCACCCATGTTTATAGCAGCACAGTTTGTAATAGGCAGATCTTGGAAACAACCTAAGTGTCCATCGACTGAGGAATGGATAAAAAATAAATAAATAATAAAATATACCCTGGTTTCCAAAGACAATAAATTAAATAAAGTAAAAAGATGTGGGGCTGGGGATTTAGCTCAGTTGCATAAGCGCCTGCCTGGCAAGCGCAAGGTTGTGAGTTCGATCCTGGTACCAAAAAACAAAAAGTGGGATACTTTTATACAATGAAATACTACTCAGCCATAAAGAAAGATAAACATGAGAGTTTTCTAGGTAAATGGATGCAACTAGAGACCACACTCATAAGTGAAATAAATCAGACTCTCATATGTAAACATTGTATTGTCTCCCCAGTCTGAGCAGCTGAAAGACATATTATACATAAAAGATAATTACACTGTTAATTTCTCTTAGTTCACTGAAAAGAAGGGTTTGTGCTAATATTGTTTGGACAATTAAATGCAGATGTTTTATATGCTGAATAACTAAAGATAACAATATGCAATGCATTAACCATTGTTACTCTCCTATTGTTTCAAAATTTGATTTTTTTCCTTTGGGGAAAAAAAAATAAGCTGCGTGGTGGTGCACTCCTGTAATCCCAGCATCCAGGAAACTGAGGCAAAAGGATCCTTGCAAACTTTGAGCCCAGCCTGGGCTGCAAAGTGAGCTCAAGGTCAGCCTGACCTGCATAGCGAGACCCTGTCTCAAAGAGACAGAAACAAACAGGCAAACAAGCAAAAATGAATAAAGAGAATGAGCAGGTGTGGGTGCATGCATCAGGGAGGCTGAGGCAGGAGGCTCACCACAAATTCCAGGCTAGCCTGGGCTAGTGAGTCGGGCTGGGCGAGACCAGCCTAATCTACACGGCGAGAAAGCTTGCCTTTTATTTTTATTCTTATTTTTAGCGAGATCTTGTCTTAAAACACCAAAAAAAGGGGCCAGGGATAAGCGCCTGCCTGGCAAGCGCGACGTGGTGAGTTTGATCCCCCTTACCAAAAAAATAAAGAAAGCAACAAAAAACCCAGCAAAACACCCCAACTATAATTAGCATTATTATTTTATATTGTTATTATTGTTGTTGTTACTACAATATAACAGAGGGCCGGGAATACACCTCATAGGCACGGTGCCTGCCTGGCAGGCTCGAGGGCGTGAGTTCGAGCTCCAGGACAAAAAAAATGTAACAATAACTCAGAATCGCTGACCTGTAACCACCGACCTGTCACAGCGGCCCGTGGCGCGCTCACCCGGCGTTCCCACCGCCTTCCGCAGGGGGCGCTGCGGCGCCGCGGCCCGTCACTCTAGCGCGGCGGGAGCACCGGAAGTCTCGTTCTCCTCTGCTTCCGCTCTCTGGCCCGGGCCGGGGTTGCGTGGAGCGAAGAAGAGTTAGCGATGCCGACTGGAGAGTTTGAGTGAGTCCGGGCTTCCCGAGGGGGACCCGCGAGCCGCCGTGGGGGGCCCGGAGAGCGCTCGGGGCCCGGGGTGAGCCGGGGCCGCGGGGCTGCGCCTCGCTGACCTGCCCTCTCTCCCCGCGAACTTGTTCCGCAGTTCGAAGCCCAGCTGGGCCGACCAGGTGGAAGAGGAGGGCGAGGACGGTGAGCGCTGCGTCCGGTCGCCCCGGACGAGTGGCCGAGGCTGCCCCCGCCCGGCAGTTGTGACCCCGCACCCCGTTCTGGCCACCTTGCCCGCGGCCACCCTTTGCCAACTTCGATGCCCCTGCCCGGGTCCTCGCCGCCGCCTGGGGAGGGAGCTGGGGCCGCCCGCCCGCCCGCCGTGCCCTCTCGGCCACCGCTCGAGGTCCCCCGCCGCCCCCGGCGCGATGCTGGTCCAGCTCCCGCGCGTTCCCCGCTCCCCGAAGGCCGTCCGAGTGCGGGGTCCCTTCCTTTCCCGCGCTGACTCTGCCTCCCCCGCCTCCTCCTGGCAGACAAATGTGTCACCAGCGAGCTCCTCAAGGGGATCCCGCTGGCCACTGGCGACGCCAGCCCAGAGCCCGAGCTCCTGCCTGGAGGTGAGTGCCAGTGTCCACTCGGTCCTGGCGCGCTGCCCCTTTTCGCCCTGAACCCACCTGGACCCCGTTCCCCAGGACTCAGCTGTCCGTGCCTTTCCCCACTCGCAGCACCACTGCCGCCTCCCAAGGAGGTGATCAGCGGGAACATAAAGACCGTGACCGAGTACAAGATAGACGAGGACGGCAAGAAATTCAAGGCGAGGCTGGGGCGGGGACGGGAGCCCAGGAGGGCTGCTGTGGGCGGCGACATTCCGACCCGGGTGGGCACTTGTGTGCCGCCCTGACCCGCTCCGCTCCTGCGCGCAGATTGTCCGGACCTTCAGGATTGAGACCCGGAAGGCCTCGAAGGCTGTTGCCAGGAGGAAGGTGAGGCCCTGGCTTCGGTTTGACCCAGGGCAGTTGAGGATCCCTGTATGAGACCTGTACTGACCCTGAAAAGCCCGGGAGCAGGAGTGGGTTGAGTAGATGATCACCCACATGCTTGTTGCTATTTTGTAGCACTGGGGATCCAACCCCGAGCTTTCACACTGAACTTGAACTCACGCCTCACTCTGGTTTTCCTTTCTTTTTTCAGTTTATTACCTGTGTGTAGTATATAACGTTTCTTTTGGGAAGTTGGGCCCAATCCAGTTTTTTGAGATAAGGTGTTGCTGAATTGTTCAGGCTAGGCCCAAAGGTAGGATTCTCCTGCCTCAGCCTCCCACAATGCTGGGATAACAGGCTGGCATTACCATGTGGTCCTCAGTTTATAGGAGGACGCTCAGCTCCTGAGGGTCCAGTGGCCATGCACATCCTGCATCTCGCTGCCTGCTGGCCCACTGGGTGTGGGAATCTTTGGCTGGACAGCTGCCCCTGTCTCCCAGGGGAGGCGTGAAACTGAGGCCTGCACCATGTGCTTAGGCCCTGTCATATGACAGTGTGTGGAGGTGGTGAAAGTGGGGGACATGTTTGGGTATGGAAGGGCACACCTGGAGCCCCTGCACTCTAGGAGGCTGAGGCAGGAGGATCACAGATTCTAACGCAAGCCTGGGCAACTTGTGATTTAGGAGAACTGTGTCTCAAAAAATAAAAATGACCAGGGACATAGCTCACTGTGAAGGGCCTGGGTTCAACTCCCAGTACTGTAAAAAAGGAAAAATAAAATGGGGTTCAAGGTCCAGATACTCGGGAGGCGGTTGTGCGCCTGGGGTACCCCACGGTGTGACCCCACTTCCCTTTGACTTATCCCCTCTCCTTCCCTGAGCCCAGAACTGGAAGAAGTTTGGGAACTCAGAGTTTGACCCACCAGGGCCCAATGTGGCCACCACCACGGTCAGCGATGACGTCTCCATGACCTTCATTACCAGCAAAGAGGTGAGTGGCAGTTTGGGGCCAGGCCCAGGGTGGTGGCAAGGGCTGCCTGCCCGCTCTGAGTGCCCCGTGCCTGCCTCCGCAGGACCTGAACTGCCAGGAGGAGGAGGACCCGATGAACAAGCTCAAGGGCCAGAAGATCGTGTCCTGCCGCATCTGCAAGGGTGACCACTGGACCACACGCTGCCCCTACAAGGACACGCTGGGGCCCATGCAGAAGGAGCTGGCCGAGCAGCTGGGCCTGTCCACTGGCGAGAAGGAGAAGCTGCCTGGAGGTGCAGGCTGGCGGGGCAGGGCTGTCCTGTGCTGTGTGTGTGTGTGACAGACAGTCACATGTATATGTGACAGTCCACTGTCCAGGTCCCCTGCTGAGATCTGCTGGTGGCCAGTCTGTCTGGGTAGCTCCCCTGCCCTGGCTTCCATGACAGTTGTCTTTGCCACCTAGAGATGGTCCCCGCCCCAGGTCGTACGCCTGCAGCCCCTAGGTGCTGAGCCTAGCACCTGTCGCTGTCGGTCTCCTGTCCCTGAGTGATGCCAGGCTGTGGGCACCCGTCCCTGTGGGTGCTTGCCCTTCCCTGCCAGTGGGGCTGGGAGGGTGTTGGCCTCCTGGGTGCCACCTTGGTGTTGTGGCAGCCACTGGGGCTCTGGAGCTGAGGGGTGGCTGCACAGGGATGGGGTGGTGGTGCTGGGGAGTAGGCCCTGTGGCTGGGGCACCCCTGACCGCGCCCCCGCTGCCCAGAGCTGGAGCCGGTGCAGGCGACGCAGAGCAAGACGGGGAAGTACGTGCCGCCCAGCCTGCGGGACGGAGCCAGCCGCCGGGGGGAGTCCATGCAGCCCAACCGCAGAGGTGAGGTCCCGCCGGTGGCAGGTGGGCGGGGACGCCGGGCAGCCTGTGATTACCCAGCGTGGCGTCTGTGGGGCCTGGGTGGGGCCTTCTGCCCACGGCTGCCTCGCCTGCTCCCCCCACCCAGCCGACGACAACGCCACCATCCGAGTCACGAACCTGTCCGAGGACACACGCGAGACCGACCTGCAGGAGCTCTTCCGGCCCTTCGGCTCCATCTCCCGCATCTACCTGGCCAAGGACAAGACCACTGGGCAGTCCAAGGTGTGTGGCCATGGCTGCGGGCTGGGCAGAGGTGCGAGCTCCACCCTGGCACCCCCACCTGACCCCTGTGCTGTCCCCAGGGCTTCGCGTTCATCAGCTTCCACCGCCGGGAGGATGCAGCCCGAGCCATCGCTGGAGTGTCCGGCTTTGGTTATGACCACCTCATCCTCAATGTGGAGTGGGCCAAGTAAGCCCCGCCCACCCGTCCCTCACCCTCTGTCCCCTGGGCTCGACGAGGGGCCCTCACCACTGACGGTCACTTGGCCTGTGTGAAGTGACGGCCTTTATTGTCCTTTCTGAGAAACTGCAGGGGCAGACGGGCTCCCCTGGCAGTGTGGCCCAGAGCATGGCAGGGCTGGGATCGGAGCCCCCAGTGTGACCCCGTGGGTCACTCTCCCCACACTGTCATCCGTGTCCCCACAGAGTTCCCCTCACGTGCAGGGAGGGGGTCTTGGGGTGCCCTTCAGGCCCCGGAGCCCCCCTCCTGACGCCCACCCCGCCCCTGTGCTCTCTCTAGGCCGTCAACCAACTGAGCCCGCCGCTGCCCCTGCCCCGGGTGACCCTGGCAGCTTCCACGCGCTGGGGGCTGCACGGGCAGTAAAAGGCTGAGAGCACCCATCGCATGTCCTGTTCTGTTCATTGTCCCCCAGGGAGGAGGTGGCCACGAGCCTGTCCCGTTCTGGGTGCTGGCGGCGGGCGGCTGGGTCACGGGTTCACATCTGGGGTGCTGGCCGCCTAGGCCGAGGCTTTGGAGGTGGAGTTGGCGCTGCTGGAGAGCGGCAGGTCCTGGTGGCTGCGGCGGCCGTCCCCGGGGCCCCGGCGCTCGGTGCAGCAGCTCAGGCTGGGCGCCACGGCCATGTAGAGCAGTGGGTGGATGCAGGTGGCCAGCGGCATCACGCCGCGCATGACCTGGTAGGCCAGGAAGGGGCCCAGCTCCAGCGCCCGCACGGCCTGCTCCTCGCTGGAGAAATGCGGGCAGCGCTCCAGCCAGCGGCGCCGGGCGTCCACGTTGAGCACGTGCGTGACGTGGTAGGGCACGTAGGACACGGCGTACAGGGCCACGCCGCTGGCCACCAGCGCCGCCACGCGCAGCTTCTCGGCCGCGCCCAGGCTGGGGCTGCGCAGCACGGCCCGGCCCAGCGCCCCGTAGGCCGCCAGCGACAGCAGCAGGGGCAGCGCCCCGCCCAGCGCCGCCAGCGCCAGGGCGTAGGCCCAGTAGGCGCCCAGCAGCCCGGGGTCCGCGGCGCCCTGGCACTCGGTGCAGGCCTCGGGCCTGGCCGCGCTGCACTCGCCCGGCCCCGCGGGGAGCTTCAGGCCCGAGAAGCCCAGCGTGGGCGCGGCCAGCAGCGCGGCCAGGGCCCAGCCGGCGCCACTGGCGGCCCAGGCGTGCTTGGGGCGCAGGTGGCCGCGCGCGAAGAAGGGGTGCACGATGCCCAGGTAGCGGTGCAGGCTGATGCAGGTGAGGAAGGCCACGCCGCCCAGCAGGTTGCAGGCGAAGAGGAAGCGCTCCAGGCGGCAGGCGGCCGCGCCGTAGCGCCAGTGCTTGGGCGGGTGCAGGTAGGCGGCCAGCGGCAGCAGCGCCAGCGCGTACAGCAGGTTGCTGACCGCCAGCTGCGCCGAGAAGACCACAGCCGGGTTCCAGGGCCGCGGCTCGCGGGTGCGGAAGCGGTGCAGCGCCAGCCCGTTGCCGGCCACGGCCACCAGGAACTCAGCCACCAACACGGGCCACAGGAAGCTCTCCTGGAACTGGCCAAGCCTGCGGGTGGCGTTGGCGGAGAAGTTGCAGAGCCTGGGACCTGCGGGCAGAGGGGTCACTGGCTGTGTGCCCGCTCTCGGGGCAGTGCCCAGGCCCGTGGCAGGTACAGTGCCACTGGGAGGCCAGAGCCAGAGCTTGTGTCGCACACCTGACACCGGACCGGGTGGTCTCTGCAGTGTGCCCCGCGACCTTTGTGCAGTGCCCAGCCCCGCTTGGTCAAAGCCCCTGTCACCCCTGGCCATCCTGCTCCTGCCACCTCCAGGGGGCACCCGAGGGCCCCAGTGAGTCAGGTCCCTGTGACAGGAAACGCTCTGCACCCGGCAAGCACATGTGCAGGCCGCGGGCTGCTCTCTGGTCTCTGTGAATCAGGGTCCTGGCTGCGCAGGCCTCAGACTTGCAGCGAGCCTCCCTCCTCGGCCTCCAGGATGCTGGGGTCACAGCCCTGGGCTAGCTCCCCTGCGAGCACGCTGGGTTTGATCCCGGCGTCACAGGACTCAATAAAGAGGCAGGTTTCTGTCGCCCTTGCAGGTGCCCAGGTCACCCTCCCGTGTCCCCATCTGCCTTGATTTCACACGAACCGGCTCGGGCAGTAGCTCCTGGATGCCCTGCCCCCGGGCCTTTGCATGACAGTGCTCACAGTCATCAGCCTGGGACTGGGGACTCCTACGCTCTGCCCCCCCCCATCCTCTTTGGCCCATGAGGGATCCCCTGACTTTCAGATGTTAAGAATCCCGTAGTGTCCCCAGGCCCCCTTCCACTGTAGCACAGTAAGGGGCTGTGGAAAGAGGCCAGGGCACTCTGCCCTTCCCTGGCTGCACAGTGGGTACCTCCACAACTTTGGTGCCCTTCCCATTCTACCTGGGGAACCCCAATTCTCAGTTCAGGCACAGACCCATCTCTCGCTTAAGACCTGGCCAGCCCACTGCCACTACTGGGACACACGACAGTGCCCGATGCTAGCACATGGCATCGCGCCCAGACCCCAGCCAGCCTCACCCGACACCGGGGCTGCCATGCTCCCCTCACGCGCGGCCTCCCCGCTGGTAACCGTGTGCACCGAGTCTCCGCTGGCTCCCTGCCCTGTGGGCGGCGCCGCTGTCCCCGCAGCTGCAACCTCAGCCTGCACCTTGCAAGGCGCCGCCGCCGGTAGCGCCCTCCCGCCCCCTTCCGCTTCCTCTTGCACCACCGCAGGGCGGCGGCTGGCGAGGACCCTCCCACCGCGAGGCCGCCCAGTCCCGTCTCAGACACGGACTCAGCCGGGTGGCTCCTCCTTTATTGCAGGGGACTGGGGACAGCTCCTTTATGAAAGGAAACCGGGGTCCGCGCGCCCCGGGCCCCAATCTGGGGCGGCCTCGCGCGCGGGGCGGCTCACGCCCCTCTCCTGGGCGGCCGCCTTCGGCCCTGGCCGCGCTCCCGGGCGGCCCCTCTGGACACCGGCCTGGCTGGGGCTCCGCGGGGCCCGGTCTGCGGCCGGGGCGGCCTCTGGCCAGCACCCCGAGCCCGGGGTCCCGGCGCAGCTTTGGCAGCTTTGCGCTGCGCCGTCCTGCTCCGCTTGGCGGCCCCGGGGAACAGGTCCTCGTCGGGCTCGGCGCCCACCGCCTGCCGGAAGTACTCGGCATCCTCCTCCGCCTGCTCCTCCTCCCGCGGGCTGCGCCCCTCGGCCTCGGGGGGCGCCCCGGGGTCCTCGGCGTCGCTGTCCCCGTCACCCTGGGCCCTCTTCATGCCCGCCAGGCTCTTCTTCCTGCGGGGCCGGGGGTCAGCGCGGGGCAGCTGGGGCGCCCCTCCCGTACCTCCCCCCCTTCCCCCACCCCGTACCCCGCGCTCCCACGCACCGGTGGGCCGCGCGCTGCTCGCGCTTGCGCTGCACGTTCTGGGCCTGCAGCTCCCGCCTCTGCATGCGCAGCCGCAGCCGCTCCTCGCGCGCCGCCAGCATGGCGCGCAGCTCCTCCTCGCTCTTGCGCACGAAGCTGTGGAACAGCACGCTGCCCTCGCCCACGCCCTCCTGGATCTTCACGAGCTGCAGCGTCATGCGGGGCCCGATCTCCGTGAGCCGCACGGCGCTCTGCTCCGCCCGCAGGTTGCCGCGCCCCGCCACCGCCTGCGGCAGCTGCGTGATATTGTGCTCGCCGTCCGGCTCGGCCTCGCTGTCCGACAGCCCCGCGCCCCTGCGGGACAGAGCGGGCTCAGCACGGGGAGTGGGCTCGGGGCCCCGCCGCCCCCAACCCGGGCGCCCCCTCACGCGGCCAGCAGCTCGCTGATGTCCTGCAGGCGGCTCATGTTGGGGAACTTCTCCTGCAGCAGCTTCTTCATGCCCCGGCTGGCGCCCACCGGGACCACCTTGATGCTGCTGCAGGGCGGGGCTCGGGTCAGGGCGCAGCCGTGGCCCCCCTTGCTCCCCTGCCCCGCCGTGCGTGCGTCAGCGCGTTTACTTCACACGGGCATCACCGCGGCTCAGTGGCTACGTCCTCATCACCCGCACTGCGCCCCCGTCCCCGCCCTCTCCCCCATGGCCACTCACTAGTGGCGGAAGTCCAGCTCCTGCGAGTCAGGGTTGTAGTTGACCAGGAGGCAGCGCTTGATGGTGTTGAGGTTCACCTGGGGGGCGGCAGAGGCTCTGAGTGAGAGCTGCACACAGCGGCAATGATGACCGTGCGGTAGGCAAGGAGGCCGGCAGCCTCCCCAGCTGCCCAGGCCCAAAGTCCTGCTTCCAGGGCCACGGAGACAGCTCACACTAGACTTCCTGACAGCTGGCACTGTCTTTTGCCTTTTTGCAGGGGGGCGGGGGGCACGGCAGCTCTGCACTGAGCTCCATCTGCACCCGTGGTTTTTTTTTTTTTTTTTTTTGTCTTTTTGAGATGGGGTCTCACTATGCAGTCCAGGCTGGCTTTGAGCTCATTTTGTAGCCCAGGCTGGCCTTGAACTTGATCCTCCTGCCTCAGCCTCCCGAGTGCTGGGATTACAGGCGTGAGCCGCCACCACCACATCCAGCCCCTTTTTTTTGAGACAGAGCCTTGTTAGGTCACCAAATTCCCCAGGCTGGTCTTGGATTTGTGACCCACCTGCCTCAGCCTACCAGGCTGCTGGGATCAGGTGTGCACCACACACTCAGTGTGGCAGCATCTTACAATAAACCCTAATCTCAGCACCGCGGGGCCCAGGGAGCTAGACACAAACTCAGGTGCCAGGCGCTGTTTCCCGTGCGCATCCAGGACAGACCAAACTCTTAACACCAGGGGCGGGGGTGCACACTTGTCATCCCAGCTGGGGGTGCCAGGGCAGGAGGAGCAGGTCAAGTCAGCTGCAGCCTGGCGGACCTGGAGACACCCTGCCTCCAAAACACAAAAACCCTCCCCCTCTGCTCTTGCCCCCATGATCACAGATGAACACTTCATCGCCCATGCCTCAGTTTCCCTATGCAAAACAGCCCCCACCACCACCCCGCACTTGAGGCCTGGCCCACCTTGTGCACGTTGATGGAGGGGAACAGGTTTTGGAACATGGTGGCCATCAGCTTCACATGCATGCCGTGGGGGCCGAAGCTGTTGAGCACCAGCAGGGGCGGGTGTGTGAACTGCTGCTCATGCATGCGGTGCCGCTTCAGTGTGGAGACTACGTCGCACACCAGCGAGTACTGCAAGGAGGGCGGCAGTGGCATATTGTGGCTGCCGTTGGGGCTGGGGCCACCCCAGCCCAGCTCCCAGCCCAGCCTCTCTGCCTCCCTTACCTTTCTGATCTGGAAGGTCAAGGTGGGGCCCCCGGGGAGGCGCATGAGCTTCTGCAGGAGGAAAGGAGGGTGAGGGCCGAGGTGCCTAGCAGGCAGGGTGAGCAGGGACCTCTGCCCGTCTCTTCAGAGCGTTTACTTTGAAGCCAGAATCATGGAGGCTCAGAGGCGTGGGGTTCATCCTGAGAGATGGGGCAGGATAGGGTGGGCAGGGGTGGGCGGGGGCGGAGCCGCTCACCAGGTAGATGTTTCGGTCAGTTCTGCTCAGGATAAGGAAGTGCGTGACCCCCAGGGGGCCCGCCACAGCCACACAGTCCTTCAGAGAGTTCTTCTTTCGAACCTGGAAATTAAAAAAAGGATACCAACAGGAATAAGAATGAAATCTCGAGCCGGGCATGGTGGGTCACGCCTGTAATCCCAGCACTTGGGAAGCTGAGGCAGGAGGATCCTTGCGAGTTAGAGAACAGCCTGGGCTACAAAGTGAGCTCAAGGCGAGCCTGAGCTGCACAGCAAGACCCCATCTCAAAAAAAACACAAAATAAATAAATAAATAAATAAAAGATTGACATCCCCACATCTCTGCTGGGTGAAGCCGATTCACGCTCCCCAAGGTGTCCTTAGGTTCTCCGTGGTGCTGGGACGGAACCCTTGGCCTCACATGCAGGGCGAGCGCTCTTCCGCTGTAGTTCCAACCCCTGTATTTCCTTGAGGTTTTCGGCGACAGGGTCTTGGCCAAGCAGTTTAAGCTGGCCTTGAACTCACTACGTGGCACATGCTGACCTGGAACTCGCGGCGATCCTCCCGCCCCTGGCCCCCTGAGGGCTGAGATTAAGACGCCCGGCTCTACCGCCATTCTTTACCATTAGCTCAAGCAAACACTAAGTCCCAAGCTGGTTGCCTTGGCTGCAACACCCCAAATCCCGGACAGAGACAAAACCCCCACAAATGTCCCTTTCTGCGGCCATGATGCCAGTACGAGGGCGGGTAGTGCCGACCTGCAAGCGGGTGGCGGTGAGCGGCTCCATAACCCGCCGCACATCCAGGCTGAGCTGCCGGACGCTGCGCCCAGCGCGGCCCCGCGCGAACACGAACGAGTGCGGCTGCGCGGCGTAGGCCTCGAGGTTGCGGAGCTGCGCTTGGGCGCGTGCGCGCTTCTGGTGCCGGGACTGCGGGAACAGCAGGGTAAAATAGTGAGCGCCGCGGTCTCGCCCTGGACCCCCTGCCCCGCGATGCTCCTAACTTCCTCACGCCACACCACTTACGCGCCCCGACTGCCCCATGCTGCCGCCTTCCCCAAGAGAGCGCGTTCGCCGGCCTCTTCCGGCACTGCGAAGCTCACTTCCGGCGCCGGGCCCGGTGACGTCAGCACGCAGGCATGCGCAGTAGGCGGCCTCAGAAGTGGGAGGAGACGGGTGGAAGTTAGTGGAGACGTTGCTATGGAAACATCGCGCGCCTATTCCTATAGAAACCTGAGCCGGGCGGGGCAGCTCAGCGGCCTCAGGAACACAGATCCAAAGGTTCGAATCCCGCCTCGCCTCATTTGCTCCAGCTTTGCCATCGTGACAACTTTCTCCCTTCCAAGGCTCCCAATGTGCTCCAAACTGCGGGTGATAACTGTCTCCCCTGCCCTGCCGGGTTAAGAAATGATTGTGTCCACCGTGCTGGCTATGGACACCGGCCCTGGGGAAGCAGTAAGGAGAAGAACTCGGCCGGTGGCAGACATTTCTTTTCGTCCCCCAGCTCCTGAGGGCCAGCCGTCCCCCGCTGCGGGCTCTCTCTGTAGGTGGGCTGAGAGATGGAAACTCCACATCACCTCTGGAAACTCTGAGTCAAGCCAGCCGGCTTTGAGAATAATTCGCCTCTTCCCTCTTTCCGTAAAAGTCCCAGTTTCAGCCTCAGGGCTCTGGCTTCTTCCCCAAAACCTGTGGTGGAGGGGAGGATCACCTTTCCTGGCTGGACATTTCTGTCCCCTTCCATCGGCTTCCCCTCCTCTCCTACACCCCCAATTCCTGCTCCTTTGCCTGGATTCCTTCTCCTTTCCCCAAATTCTGTCTCCCCTCCCCATCCCTGTCTCCTCTCACCTCCAGCTGCGTCTCTGTCAAAATGTCATCGATAAATTTGTCTCTTTTTCTAAATTTGCAATGCTGAGGTTTGAACCCAGAGTTTTTGCTTTGAACTACGTGCCCCGTCCTTTTTTATCTTGTTTTTTATTTTGAAACAGGGTCTTGCTAAGTCCCTAAATTGCTGGCGGTAGGCTGGAACTTTCGATCCTCCTGCGTCAGCCTCTGGAGTGTCAGGATCATTTCAGGCTTGAGCCACCGCCTCCGGCCAGCCACCATCTCTTGCATCGTGGATCCATTTTCCATTTTCCTCCTGTGTGCTTCCTCAGTTGCATTTTTTCATCGGAGCGCTCTCGAGGCCTCCTGATGTCTCACCCTCCCTCGCCGCTCCGCTCCGAGGTGTCTTCAGGCTGCCAGTGCAGAGCCGGATGGGCTGCGGGTGAGGGGCCCAGTGTGGGGCCCCAGTCCAGGGCTGCAGCCAGCCTGGCAGCCTCTCTCGGTGCCGGGACGACCATTTCCTCTCTGGGCCCTGGAGTCCACTCGGGTTACTCTGCAGTTGAGCTCAGCCGTAAGCGGAGAAGAGGAGACGTTGCTGGTCTGCTGTCCTCCGGGCTGGGCCCAGGCGCGTGAGTCTCTCTGCGAAATAAATGCAGCTATTTCTTCCTCCTCCGTTCGTGGTTTGCCCTTATGCAAACATGTGACTGTGTATGGGAGATGAATAGAAACTCCTAGTTGGGCAGGGGGGCACCTGGGTGTCAGTGTGTGTCTGTTTGCTGTCTCTGTGTTTGCCCTCAGGAGAGGTCCTTTTAAATTGGGGCTGTCTCTTATAAGTTTTGCTGAATGTGTGCTGGGGAATTGAATCCAGAGCCTCTGCACCAGGTTACATCCTGAGCCATTTTTGCATTCTGAGACAAGCCCTGTTAAGTGGGTAAATCACCCAGGTTGAGCTCAAACTTGGCAATCCTCCTGCCTCAGCCTCCTGAGCAGCTAAAATTGTAGGTGTGCACCATCATGCCCAGACTTTGAACAGAATTGTCTTCTTTTTTCTCCTTTAAGCTGGGGCTTCAACCCTGAGCCTTGTGTGAGCTAGAGAAGCACTTTACAACTAAACTACCCCGAGTCCTCCAGCAATGTCTTTAGGTTGTGTGTGTGTGTGTGTGTGTGTGTGTGTGTGTGTGCAGAGGCCTGCCTGCTCTGTTGGCTGTTGGCATGAATGTGTGTCTTTGTTATGCACACATAAGTGTGCAACTCTTACAGTTTTATACATGTGTGGGTTCAGGAACCAAGAAGCCAAGCATCTCATTATGGCTGCTTTCTGGCTGTGTGACCACAGGCAAGTGTCTCACCTTCTCTGAACCCTAGTTTTTCCTTCCATAAAATGAGGCTATCCACAGGAGCCAGCTCAGGCTGCTGGGATTAAATGAGCTAAGAATGCGTACCATTTAGCTAAGTGTGTGTGTATGTGAACCCAGCTACTCAAGAGGCTGATGCAGGAGGATTTCCAAGTTCAAGCTCAGCTTGGGCAAAGTAGCAGCTTAACAAGACTCTTGTCTCAAAATAAAAAATAAAAAGGGACACAAAGCAGGTAGTTGTCACTGTCTGAAGAATTCCCCCTCTGTGTGTCTGGGCCTGCCACCTCCCACACTCCCTGTGCTGCGGAGGGGAGGGGACAGCGGCCCCTAGGGCATTGACTTGTGCTATCAGGCTCTGGTGGCCCGGGCTGGGGGATCTGCTGACCTGGCTTCCGTCCTTCTGCGGGAAATGCTAAATATTTACAGTTTGGAGTCTGGCGCACTTGGGGGTGGGGGCGCACAGTGAGTCTGGGCTCCTCTTTGGGGCCTCTCCTTCCCAGCTCAGAGGCCTGCAGGACCCCCTCGGGCTGTGCCTCGCGGGCTGGAGCCTGCTGTGAACCGCGTGGGATTCGGCGGCCTCTTGGCCGTGAAGGTGAGTGGGTGAGCGAGGGTGGAGTGGACTAGGGAGTGTGGGGAGACCCCCGGCCTCTGTCTACTTGGCTTCCCGGATTCAGGCTGGCCGTCCCTGTGCTGTCCCTTTGCCTGGGTGGGGGATGGGGTGGGGGGGCGAGGAGAAGACACTGCCAGCTCCCTGCACCCCCACTTGCCGTGTCTTCCAATTCTGGAACCTTCTATGGCTCCCACCTGATTTAGAGCAGAACCCCAAGTCCTCCGCAAAGCAAAGACCCTGCACGCTGTTCCCCACAGCAGCTTGCTGCCCTGGTTTCCTCCTGCTCCTCCCCTGGTTCATCTGTCCCAAGTCACTAAGTTACCCTGGTCAGGCTCGGACCTAGATCCTCCTGCCTCAGCCTCTCAGAGAGTGCTGGGGTTATAGGCATGCACCACCATGCCCTGCTCCTGACTGGGTTTTCCAACCAGAGTGTCAGAGGCAGAAAGTAGGGGTGCTCTCTGTTCTGGGTACAGCGGGGTCCCCACTGTCCAAAGCAGCTCCCTGCACATGGCAAGTAGCCAAGCAGTATTTTTTGCACAAATAAACAGTATGGTGTGGGTGTGCATGAGACATGGCTCCCAAGGGCCGCTGGCCATACACAGCAGTGCCCGTCCCCTGCCAGTGGCTCTGTGTGCCCACGAGGGAAAGCCACCAGGTCCCTGTGGACCTGCAGGATCAGGACAGGGCACCAGGTGTAAGAAGCCAGCTGAGTAAGCGCAGAGTGATGGGGTGGGGCACACAGACCCGGGGCCTGGGGGCTTTGGGGACAGGGAACCAGTGCCTGGCAAAGAAGTGGTGAACAAAAACCCAGATTCTCTAGCCCAGTGTGCTGGCGCACGCCTGTAATCCCGGCATTGGGAGGCCGAGGCATCATGAGTTCAAAGCCAGCCTGGGCTCCATAGTTTAAGGTGACTCTGAACCACACAGTGAGACCCTGTCTTAAAACAAATGAGAATACGGATTTGGCCTCAGGGGCTGATATTTTCATGGGGCCAGGGTTCCAATCATAAACAATGGGAAGTAAATGGGGAAATTTCAGGGGTTCAGGAAGGCAGGTGAGGAAGAGTAGGATTTGGAGGGCCACTTCCTTTTTGTCCTTTTTTTCTCCTACTAGGGATTGAACACAGGGGTGTTCTACCACTGTGAGACGTGGCCGGCCCTTAAGAAAAATAATTTAAAAAATTTCTTTTTGGAATAGGGTCTCACTAAATTGCTCAGGCAGGACTCAAACTTGGGACCCTCCTGCCTCAGCCTTGGGGTGGTTGGGATTCTAGGTGAGCACCGCCACACTCGGAGCCCCGTTAGGGTGTGGGTAGTGCCCCAGCCCTGGAGCCCCCAGGTGCGAAGGCCCAGAGCCGGCATCTCCTCTGTTACCTGGGAGGGGGTGAGGCTGAGAGGCGTGGGGAGGACTGGGGTGCTTTCCCTAGGGAAGGTGGGCGCCACGGAAGGCTGCCATGGCCACCCTCAGGCTGGGTGGGGAGGAAAGAAGGCTCGAGCCTGCATACCAGGGCGGTATCTGCTGCAAGGAAATCCAGATGCCGCCTGTAGCCGCGGAGGGGGCAGGGCCGCGAAGGAATTATGTTCTAAATAACAGAGCTGACCCAGGCCTGGCGGGTGGCTGGATCTGGCGTGGACAACGCGCAGGCGCAAGGTCTGGTCTGAGGGGCTCCACTTCCACAGAGTGGGGGGCCCTGTTGGCTCCTTGCCCCACTCCAGCCCTTGGTTCACGCATCAGGCATGGTGCAGCCTCAGGGCCTTTGCACCTGTCGTACCTTCTGCCTGAGACACTTCCCTGGGACAGGGACTGTGCCTGATCTGTACCCATCTGTCCCCCCGCCCCCAGGTGGCCATGGCAGCGCCACGGCTGCGCGCGCTGCCGCTGCTACTCCTGCTCGGCGCGTCGTGGGCGCAGACGGCCGCGCCGCGCTGCACCTACACCTTCGTGCTGCCGGCCCAGAAGTTCACGGGCGCCGTGTGCTGGAGCGGGGCCGCGCGGCCCGCGCCCGAGGCCGTCAACGCCAGCGAGGTGGCGGCGCTGCGCATGCGCGTGGGCCAGCACGAGGCGCTGCTGCGTGACCTGCAGCGGCTGGCGGCGGCCGACGGCGCCGTGGCCGGGGAGGTGCGCGCGCTGCGCAAGGAGAGCCGCGGCCTGAGCGCGCGCCTGGGCCAGCTGCGCGCGCAGCTGCAGCACGAGGCGGAGCCGAGCGCGGGGGCGGAGCCGAGCGCGGGGGCGGAGCCGAGCGCGGGGGCGGAGCTCGGGGCGGAGCCTGCCTCCGCGCTGGCGCTGCTGGGCGAGCGCGTGCTGAACGCAACCGCCGAGGCGCAGCGCGCCGCCGCCCGCTTCCACCAGCTGGACGCGAAGTTCCAGGAGCTGGCGCAGCTCGTGAGCCAGCAGGGCGGCCTCATCGCCCGCCTGGAGCGCCTGTGTCCTGGGGGCGCGGGCGAGCAGCAGCAGGTAACGGGGGCCTTCTGTGCGCATGCCCTGTGCAGAGGGCGCCGTGGCGCCCACTCGTGTCCCGTCCTCAGTTCCCGAACCCCGGGGGAAGATGCAACCCGGTGCTTCCCCTGCGCCCCTGCTTGTTTGGTTCGAAACGTGGTTAGTGTCCACGCATAGTTTTACCTCATCCACTTACTGTGAGTATCTGCAGGATCCTGTACTGCAGGTCAAGGGACCGCTGTGTCTCCAGCACCAGACGGGTCCAGGTCCGGGTTTGGGTCGGGATCTCTGCGCTGTGACAGTCCCCACATACAGAGTTGACAGGAAGATGGATGTGCTTTTCTACCTCCAGGGAGACTGGGACACGGAATAACTATGTTGTGAACCCCAGAATGGGAAATATTAGGGGATTTTTCTTTTGAGATAGGTCTCACCGTACAGTACAGGTCTGGGGCCACGAATTTGGATCCTCCTGCCTCAGCCTCCCTAGTGCCGGGATTGCAGGCGTGCACCACCACGCCGTGCCTGGCTCCCAGGTGGGATTCAGTCCCGCTGTGTCTGCCCTAAGAAGCCAAGAGTTAGGCAGGAGAGGGTCAGTCTAGGAGTAGGACATCTGCTGCCTGACTTCCTGTTTATCTGAGTGCTAGCCGGTTGATTCCCCAGATGAGTGTTAGGGTGACTTCTGGTTGTCACCTCAGGTCCCGCCCCCACCCCTGGTGCCTGTGGTTCCCTTGACTCTGGTGGGCAGCACCAGTAACGCCGGCAGGAGCCTGGACACAGCCCTGGAGTCCCCGAGAGACCAGACGCTGAGACAGCAGGGGCCCCTGGCCTCCCCCTCCCCCGCAGGGCGCCCTGCCAGCCCCACCAAGCCGGCAGGTAAGAGGCGGCAGGACTGGGTAGCCCCAGTGCAGTATGGGTAGCAGGAAATAAAAGAGCAGGATTCCTCCCAGGCAGGCGAGAGGCCTGGAGGAAATGCTGCTCACTCTGCTAACAGAGCAGGAGATGGGGCTCTGATCCTGATGAAACCACCAGAGCTGAGAAGCACCTCATGGATGATAGTGTGCTTGTCTAGCATGAGCAAAGCTCTGGGTTCGGTCCCCAGCACTGCATAAAAGCAAACCAAAACCAGAAGACCAAACTTCTTAATATGCTATGCAGATAGCAAAAGGACAAATTCATAGAGGAAGAACTCTTAATTGATGGGGGGGGCAGCAGATTAGGAAAGCTGCTTTCTGAGAAGTTGGCTTAGAGTACTATCAGGACTTATATCTTGCTACAAAGACACAGAACCGGAGTTTAAGGAGCCCAGGCTCCCTGTTTGCTCTGGTGAGAGACAAGGGACTTAAGAGTCTTCCTCAAGTAAGGAAATAGCTATTGGTGTTCTTAGGTGAGGGGAAGGAAGGGGAAGCACTCTTATTTCAGTGAGGGGACCAGAGAATTGGGGGAAACACTCTTATTTTGGTGAGGGGACCAGGGTGGGAATCAGGACTCTTATTCTACTAAGGGATTGGTTGGGCCAGGCTGTGCCTCTCCTATATCCTTGTGTGTTCACAGGCCCATGGCAGGACTGTGCTGAGGCTCACCAAGCGGGTCACAGGCAGAGTGGGGTGTACGAGCTGCGCCTGGGCCGGCATGTGGTGTCCGCCTGGTGTGAGCAGCAGCTGGAGGGTGGTGGATGGACTGTGATCCAGCGGCGCCAGGATGGCTCCGTCAATTTCTTTACCACCTGGCAGCAGTACAAGGTAGGTGTGGTGTGCAGAGGCAGGGCCGGGGGGGGGGCAGGCACCTGTCCCTGTCCCTGACCGCCAGGCACACCTTGTCGCAGGTGGGCTTCGGGAGGCCCGACGGGGAATACTGGCTGGGCCTCGAACCCGTGCATCAGCTGACCAGCCGTGGAGACCACGAGCTGCTGGTGCTGCTGGAGGACTGGGGGGGCCGGGGGGCCCGCGCCCTCTACGACAACTTCTCCCTGGAGCCGGAGAGCGACCACTACCGCCTGCGGCTCGGCCAGTACCACGGGGATGCTGGGGATTCTCTGTCCTGGCACAACGACAAGCCCTTCAGCACAGTGGATAGGGACCGAGACTCCTATTCTGGTGAGGAGCCCTGCTCTTCTGGTGGGTAGACAGGGCGGTGTGACTCCTGGTGAGGGTGAGATTGCCCTCTGCTAAGCTTTAGCGTAAGGCAGTTTCTGTTGTGGCAAGAGAATAAGCGGCAGGTAGCACTTTTCTTCTGACGGGATGGGAAACCCATGCTCTCTCTCTGAGGAGGTCAGAGAGTTGGGAATCTCCTGGTGGAAGGTAGACTGCGGGAGCTGAAACACTTTGGTTTTTTTTTTTTTTTTTTTTGTCTTTTTCGTTTTTATCAGTACCGGGGATCGAACTCACAACTGCCTGCTTGCAAGGCAGGTGCTTATGCCGCCGAGCTAAATTCCCAGCCCCAACACTTTGTTTTTTGAGGCAGGGTTTTGCTATGTAGCCCTGAGTGATCTCGAACCCGCTATGTAGGCTGGCTTTAAACTGGCAGTGATCCTTCTGCCTCAGCTTCTTAAGTCCTGGGATTACAGGTGTGTACCACCACAACTAGTTCAGAACATTTTTAAAATCTAGAGCTTTAGGGGCTGGGGATTTAGCTCAGCGGCATAAGTACCTGCCTTGCAAGCAGGCGGTCGTGAGTTCAATCCCCGGTACCGATTAAAAAAAAAAACAAACAAAATCTAGAGCTTTGTGCATGCTAAGCATGTGCTCCACTGCAGCCCAGCCTCACTGTAGAGAGGAGACGATTTGACTCCTGCTGGTAAGAGGAGACTTCTATGTGGTGGAAAATGCAGGAACGGCATGATTCGCGCTTTGATAAGGAGATAGGAAAGGAATTAAGGCTGTTACTCTGAAAGTGGGAGCTTTTATTCTGGTGAGGAGATATCAGGATGTATATGCAGTAAGATTGGGAAGGGCCAGGGGATGCCTAGCCAAAGCTTTACACAAGGAGGTACTGAGAGAGGCTTTTCTCTCACCCCTCAGGAAACTGTGCCCTGTACCAGCGTGGGGGCTGGTGGTACCATGCTTGTGCCCACTCCAACCTCAATGGCGTCTGGCACCGCGGTGGCCACTACCGAAGTCGCTACCAGGACGGCGTGTACTGGGCTGAGTTCCGCGGTGGGGCGTACTCGCTCAAGAAGGTTGCCATGCTCATCCGGCCTGCGAGGCTGTGACCGTCCTTCTGTCCCCGCCATCCAGGGTGACCCAGCCTTGCCCCAGCAGCGGTGGACCTGGTCCCTGGGGGCCCCTGAGGGCGTTTCTGCGTGGGGCTGAGCTCAGAGTCCTAAGAAGCCGGTAGCGGCCTGGCCGGCTCACTCCTGGGGCCTGGCTGCCTCCTCCTCTTCCTCCTCCTCCTCCAGGTCCTCCAGGATGAGGTTGTCGAGGTCCTCCTGCAGCCCGCCCTGGCTCAGGCAGGTGGCCACAGTGGAGCCACTGCTGATGTGGGGGTCGCTGGGGTGCAGGACCTTGGGCAGGTGGTTCTGCTGGCGGCTCTTGGGGTGAGCGCACGACGTCCCAGGCACGTGGGGCTCTGGGGACAGAAACCGGGCTGAGGTCACCAGGCTGTGGGGAAGGGGCGGGAGCTGCAGAGAGCTCAGGAGACCACAGGAGATCAGGGCGCCGTGTGGGGCGGGGCTACAGGACACAGCGGGGGCCGCGCCTCAGACCCACGGGCACCCTGAGCGTCCCAAGTGGCCCGGAAGACAGGTGGGGGGGGACCATGTAGTTATGGGGACGAAGCTTCCTTTTTTTTTTGAGCCAGGGTTTCACTTCTCGGTTCTGGCTGAGCTAAGCAGCTCCAGGCTGGCTTTGAGCTCACAGTGGTCCTCCTGCCTCAGTTTCCCAAGGGCTGGAATCACCACCCTGCCTGCCAGGCTTCTGTATTTTTAAGAAATCTCTTTTTCTGATTCTGGGTCTTGCTGTATCACTGGCTGGCCTTCTCTGTATTTGTTTTAGTCTTTACAGTGCTGAGAATTGACCTCGAGGCCTTTCCTTGAGCTCCAGCTCCATTACCCTGCCTCCCCTTTGGGTGTCTGGAGGCGGGCCTCGCTGTGTAGGCCAGGCTGGCCCTGAGCTCACTGCGTAGCCCAGGCTGGCTTGGAACTCCTGGAATTTGCCTGCCCCTGCTTCCTAAGGGCTGGTGTGACAAGCGTGGGCTACCACACCCGGCCCCAGCCCCATTTTTAACTTTTCCTGTTCTGAAATAGGGTCCTGCTAAGTCACTAAATTGCACGGGCTGCGTTTGCATGTGAGATATTCCTGACTCAGCCTCCTGGGGTGCTGGGATTACAAACGTGTGCCACCATGCCTGGCTGAAACCACCCACGAGAGGACACAGAAGGCCTGCCTGCCTCCAGGGACCTGGAGTCACCCTGGGGACCCCTCCACCTCCCGGGCCTCACCTCGCCGGTTGTAGCAGTCCGCAGCCGAGCAGGAGTGGGTGTGTGCACTGCGCCGATCTGTGTCCGCGTCCCAGCGTGGGGGGAGGATCCGTGTCGGAAACACGGGGAAGCCACACCCGTAGCAGGGGGACTGGGACCCCATCTGTGCCCAGCCCCTGGGGACACGCAGGGCTGTGAGGGTCTGGGGCGGGGCCAGGGAGGGGCGGGGCCGGGGTGTGGGCGGGGCCGAGGCGGGGCGGGGCCCTCACCGGAAGTTGTGCCGACACCGCGGGCAGTGGAACTCGGCCAGCCCCCACATCTTGTCGCCTGGCACTGGATCGTAGCGCTTCCGGCATTTGTGACATCGGGACACCTGGGGTATGCGGAGAGGGGATCAGGGGTGGTCAGAGGCTGCTGGGGATAGGATCGGGGGGCCATGGACCGCAGTGGCTGGCATTGGCTGCAGGAGCAAGCCAGCTGGTTAACCATTTCCCACAAGCACAGCACTTAGCAACCAGGGGATGCAACAGTCACATTTGGGGTTGTGGTTTGGGGGCCAAGTTTGATTTTGCACTCTACTGGAACACCAGCCCCAGACTTGTAAACATTTTTTTTTGGAACAGGGTCTCCATAAGTTCTCCAGGCAGGGCCTGAATTTGAAACCTTCCTGCCTCAGCCTCCCAGAGTACTGGGATGACAGGAAAGAGCCACTGCATCTGACTCCAGTTCTGACCTCTGAAGCTGCTGTCAAACTGCGGCAGCATCAGGGTCAGGCCCTGGGGGCAAGGGTGTCAGCCTCAAACTCAAGGTCAACAGTCCAGCTCTGAGCGCCGTGTTGCACACCCGCGACCCCGGCATTCAGGAGGCTGAGGCAGGAGGATGGCACGTTGGAGCCCAGCCTGCACTGTGCAGTGAGACCCCGTCTCAAAGGAACCAAACAAAATTGCAGCTGTGCCTTAGGGCTGGGCTCGGAGGTCAAGATGCTGGAGCCCTGGGGCTGGAGGTCAAGGTCAAGTTCTGGGCTGTCACCTCCTTCCTCTGGGGGACACGGCGCCACCACACATGGTCACAGCTGGAGCAGGCAAACTGCCGGTCCACGGCGGGGATGAGGTCGTCCTGGGCGCGCTGGAACATGCGCAGGTTGGCTTCGGTCAGCGGCAGGAGCGAAGTGGCCACGGCCTGTGGGGTGGGGACAGGTCTCACCCGCCTGCTCCGCAGCAGTGCTCGCAGGCTGCCCTCTCCCTCTGGGGGTCAGCTCCACGCACCCTGGCCGCACAGCAGCCACCAACGCACCTGGATGTCCTGGTCCTGTCTCATGTCCTCTGGAGGGTCCTGGATGGAGACATGGGAGGAGGGCGGAAACGGGAAGATGCTTGTAGCTCTTCAGCCTGTTTATTGAGGGCGGGGCCCATGCATGGGGGCTCCCAGCTGAGGAGCCAGGGGCTTGCTTTCATGTAAAAGTAAGGTGCTAGAAGCCCGAAATGGTGGGTGCATGTAATCTAAGCACTCGAAAGGCCGAGGCAGGATGATCTCTTCTAGTTCAAGACCAGCCCAGGCTACACAAGTGAGTGAGTTCAAGGCCAGCCTCAACTACACAGTGAGATCCTGTCTCAAAAAACAAAACAAACCAGAGTTGGGTGCCCCCAATTCCCCAGGGGCTGACAGCAGCACCTGCTGACTGACAGCTGGAAACGCAGCCCTGAGCATCCAAACAGCAGCCCTTTGAAGTGGGCGTCTCTGTCCCCCATTGCTCAGATGAGGAGACTGAGGCTTACAGCTTGAGATCACCCCACATGTGTGGGGCCAGCTGAGACCAGGCGCCCAAACCCCCTCCTGCTTGAAGATTCTATATAGTCCTTGACACAGATGGAGGTTCAAACCCGGCTCTACTGCTGCCAGCTGTGGGACGGGGAGTGCAGGTCCCCATCTTGGGTTCAAATCCCAGCTGCTGCCTGTTTAGCGCAAGAAGCATCATGCTCTGGGGCCTCCGTTTTTTTGTTTTTTGTCTGGCTAGGTAAATAGCTCAGTGGCACAGCACCTGCCTGGCAAGGGTGAGGTTGTGAGTTCAATTCCCAGTAGAGAACAAAAAAATAGAACAAAGTTTCCTTTTCCTTAGAATGGGAAGGAAGAAGGACAAAACTCGCCCCTGTGGCCTAGTCTGGCCACAGGGGAAGTGGCTGACCCGTGATCAGTGCCACTGCCTGCTGTTACTCCCACAGCAGCCTCTAGATGGACGAACACCCCACCTCCGGGCAGGTGAAATCCAGTGCTCACCCCGAGGCCCAGACAGCTTGCACCTGAGGACCCCACATTCATGCGTTCATCATTCAGCAGCAGGGCCCCTTCCCGCCGTTCCCCACCTAACAAAATCAGCACGCAGTGGGCGCCCACTGTTTGCTCCACGCACACCGAAAGGCGGGTAAAGTGAACAGGGTTGAGGAACCGGGGATCCCCATGGTTGGGCTGGGTCCCCTCCCCCAGAGGAGAAGGGGACAGGTTACCTGGGCATCCAGGCCGTTAGCCAGCCCCTGGCCATCTTGCTGCTTGACCCCTAGAGTAAGGAAAACAACCTTGAGGGATCTGTCCAGAGTTCCAGGGCGCCCCAGCCCGCCCCCCAGCTCTCTGCGCCCACCACGCCCCCTCGGGGGGCGCCACGCGTGCTGCCCGGCCCGGGGGTCAGGACGCCCGGCTCACCGTACACGATGGAGCGCCCCACCCCGGTGTGGTCGCTGCCGAACCTTCGCATCAGAGCCCCCGCCCTCTGGGGGGACACCTTCCCGTGAAACTTCTCGCGCAGGCGCCGGACGCTCTTCTCCAGCTGGGACGGGACAGAGTGGGGGGACCGAGGTGGGCGAGGGGGACCCAGGGTGCCATCGGCCCTCCCTCACCCGGGGTGTCATCTCCAGGCCTAAACTGACCCTTGATTTTGGCCTCTGAGTCCCCACCCCCTCCATCCCTACGTGGCATTTCCTGGAAAAAGCCAAAGTCCTCGGGCCATCGGGGTTGGAGGGACGCGCAGGGGGGCAGCACCCCAAGCCTGGGGGGGATGACCCACGGCCTCTGACCCCTGACCCCGCAGGCCCCCAGCTCCTGAGGAGGCCGCCCTTCTCTCCAGGGGAGGCGGAGACGGACGTGGCAGTCAGTGTCCTTTCCCGGGGGACGCCCCGAGTTCAGCACGGGGTGGGGGCGCCCCAGGTCCGCGCGCCTCCTCCCCATCCCGGCTGCTCCCGTCCTCCTCGCGCCCGTCGCGGTCCCCGTGCTCGGGCCTGGCGTGGCCGAGCCCTACCTCCACGCCTTCCTGGGCCATGGTGGCGGCGCCGGGCCCGCGAGGGTCGCACTGCGCGCTGGCCGCCCCCCGCCGAGGCCCGCTCGCGGCCGCCAGCAGGAGGGGGCGGAGCCTGCGCAGGCCACGCCCCCGCCCGCCCGCTTTCGCTTTCGATTCTCGGACTCCGGGCGCCGCTCAGCCTCCGCTCGTGCACCCCAGAGCCGGGCGGAAGCGGGGAGCGAGGGGGCCGAGCGCCCTGCGGCGGGCCTGCGCACCTCGGCGGGAGGCGGCGCTGCCTCTGCAGTCGGTCACATGTCCCCACGCTGCGCGGGGTCCGCGTCTGCACGTCCCCCGTGGGGGCGGGGCCGCCTCGCGGATCTGCCCCCTCCGTGGGTCCCTCTGCTCCTGCCTGCCCCCCAACCCTGGCCTTCCCCCGGAGCCGGCACTGTTTAGGGTCTGGACCTTTGAAAACTTGCTCGGAGGTGGAACGTCAGTCTACTGCTCTGTGCAATGGGGCTGACCTTGCGCACGCCCTCACCCCGCACTGGGGAGGCTGAGGCAGGAGGAGCTGTGAAGTCCAGGCCGGCCTGGGCTACACCGCGAGACCCTGTCTCAAAGAAACTGAATTTTGGGAATGACATTAATGCTTACGTCTTGGAGCAAAGTGTGTGCCAGGAGCAAATCTCATGGTCCCTAGCGTGCCAGGGACCGTCCTGCATTACTGTGCGACCTGCCCGCTGTGTTCCGGTGTCTGTATTATACACGGGAAGATCGGGAAGGTATGGGCCAAGAGCGGTTTATGTTTTGTTTTTTGAGACAGCATCTGACTGTGTAGTTCAGGCTGGCCTTGAACTCTCTATGTCCTGGCCTTGGACTTAACCTGGGTCCTCTTGCCTCAGCCTCTCAAATACGAGGATTGCAGGCCTGCACCACCACTACGGACTACAGCCAGGACAGTTCTAACAGCATAGGGAGACGGAGATTACTTCTTGGAGAAGTGGTTTATACGTAGTCGTTGAAGTTTGGAGGTTTAGCTCGGGGAACAGTACCTGTCCACAGCTACTCAGGAGGCTGAGGCAAGGGGATTGAAATTTGGAGTTCAGCTTTGGCAACTCAGTGAGACCTTGTCTGAAAAATCATAAGAGCTGGGGGTGCAGCCCACTGATAGAGCCCTTGTGTTGCATGTGCAGCACCCTGGGTTTCATCCTCGGCACTGTCAAACGTGGTGTGTATATACAAAGTGGAGTACTATATAGCCATAAACAGGATGCGATTCTGTCATTTACAATAAAAGGGATGACGCTGGAGGCCATTAAATTGACAGCCAGGCACAGAAAGACAAATATTCCATGGCCTTATTGACATGGGGAAGCTAAGAGAAATTGGTCTTGGTTGAGAGTAGAATCTCCATTCCGGGAAGCTTGGAGGGGTGGAGGGATGAGACAGGTCAAGAGCCCAAGGTGACCGGAGGAAGAAATTCCAGTGTCGTGTGTAGCATTGGGACCATCATTTCAGAATAGCCAGAAAGGAGGATTCCCCCGCAGCACTGGGGCTGCACTGAGCTATGTCCTCAGCCTTATTAAAATATTTTTAAAATTAGAAACAGGGTCTAACTAAGTCCTTGAATCACCAGGTTGGGTTTCAATTTGAGATGTTCCTGCCTCAGCTTCCCAGGTACTGGGACAGGTGCAGGCTTGTGGCACCACACTGGGTTTGAAGATGCATACGTCCTTTAGACAATAAAAATGGTATTGGATCAGGGGTGTGGCAGCACATGTCTGTAATCTCAGAACTGTGGAGGCTGAGGCAGGAGAATTGCCCCAAGTTTGAAGCCAACCTGGGGGCACATAGTGAGACCCTGTCTCAAACATCAAGAACAAAACAACAAAAAAACCAGACAGTAGCTCTATCTCCCAGGGGAATGAGGTCCCTGCTCCTCCAACTTTCCCTTCCCCTGCCGGGGTCCCTGTCTGGCGGAGCCCTACAGGCAAGGAGGTAGCCTAGGGCACTCAGCTGGGAGGGTCTCCTGTGTAGCCCAGCCTGCCCTGGAACCCGAAGAGATCCTCCTGCCTCAGCCTCCTGAGTGCTGGGATTGCAGCCGCACACCGATGCACCTGCCTCCTCTCCTGTATTTTCCACGGTGCACATTTCTCTAACAATTGAATTTCTTTCGCAGTGAGCAAAGGGAGCAGCGAGCCTATTTTGTAGTAAAAAATATAGATCCCACATATAGATCCGATTATTAAAAAAAACAGTCTAGGGATCGGTGGAAATACAGCTCCATTTTCACCGTGCAGGACCTGGGGCCGTCCTGTATGACACAGCAACCTGATGTTCCATTTTCACAGAATAAGTTTTCTTGTTTTTCTGGGAATGTGATCCGTGTAGAAGTTGAGGAACTGGTTTGGGCACTTTGCACAGATGAATTTGTGGCAGACAAACTGAAAAGCCTAACATGCTCAGCTGGGTGTGGTGTGCACACCCCTCATTGTAGCACTTTTGGGAGGCTGAGGCAGGAGGATTGCCCTGAGTTCGAGTTCAGCCTGGGCCGCATAGTGATTTCGAGGTCAGTTCTTCTTTGCAAATGTGCGGGTCTCTGGGGGCGGCGTTATTAGCGATGGGCCAGGCCGAGCAGCAGTCTCAGAGAGGAAGCAGATCACGTGGGTGGCTGCATTCCTTAGTGCTGAGTTACTGTAATGAAGTCTGTGCGGCAGTTAACTCATAAAGAGAAAATGTTATTTTGGTTCACATTTCTACACGTTGCAATCAGTGGTCACGCAGCTTTGTTCTGGGGCCTGCGGCGAAAGCATCCTGGTAGAGGGAACTGTCTATATCAGGGGCCAGAAAAGAAACAGAGCAGGATTTGGGTCCTGCAGGCCCGATGGACCTCTAGGCTTCCCGTAGTGAGGCCCACAGCCGCATCCCAGAGCGCCACCTTGAGGACGAAGCCTTTAACACACGGAGTCTGGGCACATTCATTCCCGCCACAGCAGGGTGGGGTGCGGGTGAGGGTTGGTCCTGGGGAGCAGGGGTGCTGCGGCTGGGGACAGTGCACACCTGTGATGCCAGGAAGGCTGCTCGGAGGCTGAGGCAGGAGGAGCATGTATTTGAACCTAGCTCGGACAACTTAGGGAGACCCCTGTCTTAAATTATTAAAAAATAAAAATGCCAAGGATGTATTTGGTGGGAGCATGTTTACTGGTATGTGTGAGGGCCTGGGTTCATCCCAGTACTATGTGTGGGGAAAAACACTGGATTTCAAGGGCGCGGTGGTTTGCACTTGGGAGGCTGAGGCGGGAGCATCTCTGTGAGTCTGAAGACAGCCTGGGCTACAAAATGAGTTCAAGGCCAGTCTGAGCTGCATAGTGACATCTTGTCTCAAGGACACCAAACAACAATGACTTTGGCTTTATTAGGTTAAATAAAAAATAAACTATACTATTAAAACTAACTCCACTGCTCTTTTAAAATTTATGTATTTATGCTAGGGATGGAACCCAGGGCCACTCTACTAATGAGCTTCTCCTCCCTTTTTAAAAAAACTATGAGACAGGTTCGCAATTAGTTACTAAGTTGCCCAGATTGGGCTCACACTTTTGATCCTCCTTCTCGGCCTCTTGAATAGCTGGGATCACAGGTGTGAGCCTCTAGGCATGAATTAAATAAATATCCTATGAAAAGATGCAGGTTTAAACCAAATTCTACCCAGAAGTGTGGCGATTACACGCCCCCAAAACAGACAGCAGTGTTGGGTACACACCTGTAATCCCAGCACCGGGGAGGCTGAGGCAGGAGGATTGCCAGGAGTTCAAGGCCAGCCTGGGCTACCGACTGAGAGCCTCTCTCATCAATGTTTTAGCTGTTATTTGTGCTGGGCTAAACCCGCAGCCCTTGTAAAGCTGTTTTTGAAGAAGGATGTAAATTGAGCCCAGATCAGGGAAGGCGAAGCCAGACTAAGCTTAGGGAAGGGCGTGCAAAGTTCCTAAGGCAGGATCAGCAGGCACAACAGAGGCCAGCGTGGTCAGGATGGGGTGACACAACTGTATTTAAGAGATAAGCAAAGAAGGGAACAGTGCGGAGGACTAGTATTAGTTTTCTCGCCCTAGGAAACACGAGCAATGACTTTTGACGCATTCATAAAAAAGGGCTTTTAAGAAATCGTAGCGCCTGCCATTCCAGCACTTGGGAAGCTGAGGCAGGAGGATCGCTGCAAGTTCAAAGCCAGCCTGGGCTATATAGTGAGACGCTGCCTCAGAAAACCAAAAATGTGAATCATAAAGAACGGCTGGGACCGAAATGGGGGACAGTTCCAAGCCATGCCCAGCTGCTGTGCCGGGACCTGCTGAGACGTGGAGTGGGGCACCACTGTGGGCTCCCCACTGGGGGTTCAGCGCGGGCCCAGGCCTCTCGGAGCCCCCCACCTGGGGGCAGCACAGGCCGCTGGCCGGGCCCCGCGGTGCTGGACGCTCATGTACTCGAATAGCGCCTCCTTGTGGTCCGCACCCTCCTCTGCTGCCCACAGCGAGTCGAACGTGTCCTTGCGCAGGACGTAGGTGTCCTTGTGGGTAGGACGGGTGAGGGGCGCGGTGTCCCTGGCCCCGGGGTCTCCCTGCCGTCCCCTGGGCTGTGCTGCTTCGCTGTCGTACCATCTCCCCGAATGGTGCTTCTGGACTCTTCACCTCCCTCTGGTGGAAACCGGAGGCCATTCCCTGGAGTTGTGCAGTGCGCAACCTACACCTCCCTCAGGGCAGTCCTGACGTCCATGACGCCCTGCTGGTAGGCCCAGCAGTAACTATACATAGAGCAGGAAAGAGCACCAAGGCCTCAGTCTTTGGGGTCATCAGGCGTCCACCTCGCCCTCGGAGTTGACTCTCCACAGGTTTGACGCCTGATCAATGATGACACAGGATTCCTGCTCTTATGACCCCAGGGCATCACGGCAGGTGTCATGGGTGCGAGTATGTTACGGTGAGGCTCGACGGGGGAGGCCCAGCAGGTGGGAAGAGCTGTAGGCCCAGCCTGCTGGACGCGGGGATGTCAGGGCCGGGCTGCACAGCCCATCCCCTGGGACAGCTGCTCTTGGGGGTGATGATTGACCGCTTCTGGCTGCACGCGGAAGTGGATGTAGGGGTGAGAGGCTGCGACCTCGTGAGGCTCCAGCTTCACCTTATACACTGGGGAACAGGAGTATGGTGGAGGGGCGAGGCGTTGGAGGGCTGCCTGTGAGCACCTCGCCTGCCCCCTTGGCTACTCACACTCGCCCAGGTCTGTGCCACCCTCCCGTGCTGCCGCCTAGAGATCCTCCCGCCTCAGCCTCCTTTGTCCTTCATGCAGTGTCGGGGTTGTTCTGGAAGGTCAGGCTGCTCTGCCTGCAGTGGGGGTCTGGCTTTCCTTCACCCCCCCTTTTTTTGAGACAAGGCCTCACGATGTGGTGCAGGCTGGCTTCACTCGCGGAGATCCTCCTGCCTCAGCCTTCCGGGTGCTGGGATGGCAGGTGGGTGCGGCTGTGCCCGGCTGCGTGTTGTAACGTCTACCCTGTCTTTCTTTCATCTTTTTCTTTTTTTTTAACGCAAGACCTCGCGCCTACCAGGCGGGCGCGGTGCCGCCGAGCTCTATTCCCAGCCCCTACCCCGTTTCGCACCCCTGTCCTCCTGCGTGGCGCTGGCTGCGGCCTGGCTCAGCCTCCTGCGTCTGCAGCTCTCTGCGTGCAGAGCTTTCGCAGGAAGGGTCGTGCGCACCGGGAGGCCACAGCAGGCCCTGCTCCTCAGCCTGGACCTGGGGTCCTGGGGCCACCCTTCCCGCCCACAGCCCTGGCCCCGCCCCATCCTTGGGCTCCCCCACTCTCAACGGGTCACGCCCTTCAAGGCACCGCCCACTCTTGCTCCACCCTTTCCCGGCAGGATTTAGGGCGTCCCCATTTTGTTACTGTATTCTTTTGGAGGAGGTCTCACTATGTAATTCAGGCTGGTCTTAAAACTTTATGGTCCAGGATGGTCTCGAACTCGCGGCGATCCTTCCGTAGCCTCCCAGGTGCTGGGATGACAGGCCTGCGCCGCACTCCTGGCTCCCATTGGCTTCTGCTCCACTCGCCTCCTGGCCGGGCCCGCTTTCACTATCCAGAAGGCCACGCCCCCTGAGACCACGCCCCCTGTCGCACCCATTCCCGAGACCTGCTGTTTCCCTGGCCCCGCCCACTGGGTCACAAGACCACGCCCTCTTGTCTTCCCCATTCGTGCGTTTCCCTGGCCCCGCCCACTTCTGTGCACAAGAAAGCCACGCCCCTCGCGAGCGCCCAGGCCCACAGCCCGCTCACAGGACCCGCAGTTGTTTTAGGTGCTGACCGGGGCTGCCGTCCGGAACTCAGCCTGCAGCATCTTGATCTCCAGGTCGGTCTGGGAGAAGGACGGGGATGGGGAAAGGGAGAGGAGAGATAAGGGCGAGGCAGCAGCTACCACTGCACAAGTAAAGACCTTTAGGGAAGAGTTCACTCAGAGCTGCTCCAGAAAGTGGCCAGAACAACGATTGGACGAGTGTTCACTTGGGGCAAATGCCAAAGACCCCGTCCGTTCCCACAAGGCCTTGCCTTAATTGCCTATTATGTCCGAGTCAACGTTTTACTCCAGTCATGTAAGCCTCCTCGCTGCGCTCACAGCCCCGCCCCAGGGCCTTTGCACCTGCTGTTTCTTGCGCGGTGATCCTCCTGCCTAAGCCTTTCAGGTGCTGGGATGACAGGCGTATGCCACAACACCTGGCTTCACATGGAACATCTTCCATGTCTTAGGTTCTTTCTAGAACGCTCATTTCATGAGGGGAAGGACCACAGGTCTTCCGGGGTTTATGACCTGCAGTAGATGCTCGGGAAATGCTGAGGCACAGAGGACTCGGGGCGCCCGGTGCAATGCACAGCAGTTATGCGATCGCCTTGCGGGGGGGGCAGTGTGCAGAGCTGTGGCTGTGGGCCTCACCCCCAGGGCCACCATCCGCTCTTTGTCGCCTACCTCTGCTGTCCACGCGGCAGGTGCCGTCCTTGTGGATGGGCCGCTGCACGGCCACGGCCCTCTTGGGTCGCTGATGTGGACGCAGAGACCCGTCTCTTTGCTGAAGCGCACCAGGGCTGAGGCCTGAGTTTGGGGAGGGGACGAAGGTCAGCACCGCGGACAGCGCCAGGCGCAGCCGCCCGTCAGCACTGCGGACAGCGCCCGGCCGGAGCGGTCAGCACCTCGGCCAGGGTCACCCGGGTGGGCGCGCCTTCCAGTCCCCAAGTGCCCAGCAGCTTCGTCCCTGTGTGGAGACCCTGCTCCGGCTTCTGCGTGGCTGCGGCCGCGACGGCGTGAGGGCGTTTTTGTCTGCCTGGGCACTGGCCAGCGTCTGGACAGGGACACTCACTTGGTCCTCTAGCGCTGAGCGCACCCTGTCAACCTGCACCCCAGATTTCTCATCAGCCCTTCCCCTCCTGGTGCTGGGGATTAAACGCAGGGCCTTTGTGGTGAGCTGTATCCACAGCTCATTTCTTTCCAGTTTTTATTTTTGAGACGGGGTCTTGCTGAGTTGCCCGGTTGGGCTCCAATGTGCGACCCTCCTGCCTCAGCCTCCCAGAATGCTGGAATGACAGGCACGCGCCACCACGCCCAGCTCAGCTACTGTTTTACTGAGCACCTACTTGACTAGAAACCCTTTGCTAAGGATACGTGGACCTTACAGACTCATGCTAGGAGGCAGGACTCTGATTATTTAGAAATGGGAAACTGAGGTTCAAAATGTTCCTGTATTCCCAGGTATCTACAGTTCCAGTTACTGGGGAGGCTGAGGAGGGAGGATTGCCATGAGCTCGAGGCCAGCCTGGGCAAATAATGAGTTCAAGGCTGGTTTGGACTCCATGGTGAGAGCTTATCTCAAAAAACCAGTTCTTCCCCAAACAAACAGTAACAGTAGCAACAAAAACACCCACATTTTACTGGGGATGGGGGGGCAGTCCATCACCCAGGAGGCTGAGGCAGGAGGATCTCAAATTGAAGCCCAGCCAACTTAGTAGTTAGGGAGGATTTCAGTCCATGTCCCTCCTCCCCAGGTGACATAATCCCCCAGCCCCACCGTGATCTGTGTGCGGCTGGGGTGAGACAGGAGGGGGCCAGCTCGGGGTGGGGTCAGTAGCCGAAGCTCAGCTCCCTAAGCTGTCCAGAGCCCACTTTTTTTTTTTGCTGGGACTCAGGTCAGGGGGCGGAGCCTGAGCATTGTGAGGAGGCAGCCGCCGTGGTGCTGGGCCTCTCCGCAGGCCTCCCCACCCCACGGGGCCCTCTGCGGATTCGAACACTGGACTTTAGAGCCTATTTGGAAACAGTCTCTTTGCAGGAGTAAGAGATAAGAAGAGGTCACACTGGATCCGTGTGGACCTGAAACCTAAGAAACCATGTGGCCAAGGTTGGTGATGCACGTCTGTCATCCCAGCACTCAGGAGGCTGAGGCAGGATGGTTGCCAGGAATTTGAAGTCAACCTGGGCTACATAGTGAAACCCTGTTTTAAAAGACCAACCAAATACACACACATACACGCATGCACACATACACACACACACACACATGCACATGCACACGCACAAACAAATGAAGAAGCCATGTGAAAGGATCCTGGGAACACAGATGGAGACAGAGGCAGTGGTGATGTCCCTAGAAGGCAGAAGGCCAAGGATTGCTGCGATTGGGAAAAGATGATAGATTCTCTAGAGCCTTTGCAGGGACTGTGGCTCAGCCAATGCCTTGAGTGTGGACTTTAACTCCCCTCATTCTTCCTCCAACGTGTTGAGCACTTTCCAGCCACAGGGCCTTTGCATGTGCTGTGTTCTGTGCTTGAGACACTTCTGTGGGCCTGGGTCCCCTATTTCTTTGGAACTTTTTTTTTGTCTTTTTGACATGGACTTTCGCTATGCAGTTCAGGCTGGCCTTGAGTTTACTATGTAGCTCAGGCCAGTCTCAAACTTGCAGTGATCCTCTTGCCTCAGCCTCCCAAGTGCTGGGATGACAGGCATGCACCACCACACCTGGCTTCTTTGGGACTTTGTGCAAGGATCATCTCCTCATGAAACTTTCCAAAATGGCGTCCCTATTACCTTGTGTTTTTTTGAGGGAAAGTGTTGCTATATATGGCCCAGGCTGGCCTTGAACTTGAAACCCTCCTGCCTCAGCCTCCTGTGTGCTGGGATGCCAGGCCTGCACCACCCCTCCCAGCCTGGCTCTTTCCTGCTCCAATCCTGCCTGAGCTGGACGGCAGCTCCCCGGACGGCGGCCCCAGAGTCTGAGGGCAGCGGGCACCTGCGCAGACCTCATGATCAGAGCCTGGACTCGCTGGCCACTGGGAGAGGAACCAGTGGGCTACGGGCACAGAGAGCTTTCGGCCGGGCCAGGACCCGGAAATCCGGGAGGTGCCACTCGGGAGCCTGCTGGGAGGAGGGCAGGCAGAGTGCCAGCTCAGGGGCGCCCCAGGACTCCGGCACCCCCAGTCTCCACCGCCCACCCGGCCCGGTCAGTTCCAACATCCGCTCTGTGTTCCTGGGCTCCCGCTGGTGACCGGCAGGTGGCGCTGTTGCACGGGTCACCATCGGGGCCAGCCTGGGAGTTGGGGCGCGGTGGGGTCAGCCTGCAGGGAGCTGGGTGGCTCCGGGACAGCACAGCTGTGTGCACCCTGCAGGGGAGACCCGGGCCCAGGCGCAGTGCGGGGCTTCGGAGCCCAGGCTGCGTCAGCCCGCGTGGTGGGGAAGCTGCCACCTGGGTGCCCTGGTCAGTCGGTGTGGCTGGGGCTGCTGCCCAGGGGGATCAGGGCCGTGCTGCGGTCCAGGCGGCAGGGTCTTGTTAAGGTGCCCAGACTGGCTTCAGACTCGGGTTCTCCCTCAGCCTCCTGAATGCTGGGATTACAGGCCTGAGCCACCACCGCCTAGTAAGTTCTCCATTCTTGCTTGCATCAAAAAATTTTTTTAAAAAAAGAGATATTTGCCTGTGACTGCTCAAAGCATTTTAGATTCATTGCTCGCATCGCTATTATTATTTATTTTGTGCAGCTAGGGATTCAGTTTACTAGCACATGACTAGGTCACTCTGTCACTGAGCTACATGCCCAGATTATTTAGTTTAGCTTTTATTTTGAGGCAGCATCTCACTAAATTGTCCAGGCTTGAACTGGGAATCCTCCTGCCTCAGCCTCCTGGGGAGTTCACAACAGGAGTCTACCACCAGCCCAGCCTGAGCCTTGCTGCTCAGGCCTTGCCTCGAGTTACCTGAGGGGTCGCTTTTTGCCCCTGTTGTTGGGGTGACGGTGTGCGGGTGTTCCTGAGGCTTGTGTGAGGTTTGGATCCAGACTGATGTCCGTGGGAGGTTGTAAGGCAGGATGTAGCTGGGGAGAGGCCTGGCTGTCCCATCGGGGGACCCCACGGGGGTGTCTTTCGAGCCTGGGGTCCCTGGATGGTCCCACCACACCACAGAACGGGTTTCTTCAGCACGTGGCTCTGGGGTTCCAGCCTGCTGTTCCCCGGCCTGGGGCATCCGGCTGCCCCCCAAGGATGCCCACGGGCACCGTCCACGGTGTCACTTCCTTGACTGTCAGGTCCCCCAGTGTGGGCTCACTGAGAATGTCCCCTGTTCATTGGACCAGTGGGATTGCCTGGGGCAAGCTGAGCCACTGGGGCTCCCCGATGACCCCCCAGAGTCCCCGAAGGCCGGTCAGCCCTCCCTGCACTGTGGGTGCAGATGAGACCTCGGCCTGCGTGCGGGCCCTGCCTGCCGCACCCCCACCTTGAGCAGTCTGCCTTGGGTGCCCAGCAGGGTCGGGGACTGGGAATATCGGGGTGCGCACAGCCGGCCAGGGGCTCGGGCTGCCCACCTCTTCCCTGGCCCAGCCCGTGTTCTCTGTGTGCCCCCCAAACCTTGGGGTTCAGCAGGGCGCTGCAGGACATTCACTCTACGTGACCCAGACTCTGGCGCCCCTCAGTGCTCAGGTCTGTACAGTGGCGGGTGTGAGGGGCCCTCGCCAAGGTCTCTAGGGCTCAGGGAGTTGGGTTTGAGGGGCTGGGGAGCGAACATTTCACCTCTACCACTGAGCTTGTCTGTCTGTCTATCATCTATCTGTCTGTCTGTCGGTCTGTCTATCTATCTATCTTTTGGAGACAGGGTCTCACTATGAAGCTAGGCTGGTCTCAGGCTTGCAGCGGCCTCCTGCCTCAGCCTCCTCAGTGCGGGGATGGGAGGCGTGTGCCTCTGGGCTATTCTGTATTTCCTCTTTGGAAGCAGCATCTTGCTGAGTTTCTCAGGCTGGTCTCAGATCTGTGATCCTCCTGCCTCAGCTTCCCTTGGCACTGGGATTACAGACGTGTGTGTCACTGGGCCTGCTTTTGTATTACTATTTTTTAAAAGCATTATTTGTTTTTTTGAATTAACATTCTTAAGGTGCTTATGTCTTAAGTGCTGGCTCTGAGTTTAATTAAAGTATTCTTTGAACAAAAGAATAAAGTATTCCTTGTAAAAAGCTTTTTAAAAAATGTAATTTCTGGCAGTCCTCCTGCCTCAGCCTCCAGAATACTGGGATTACAGGTGTGCACCAGCAGACCCATTTGGAATTTAATTTTGACAGAGGGGCTCACTAAGTTGCTCAGCCTGCTGGCTAACTTTTGATCTCTCCGGCTCAGCCTCCCCAGTAGCTGGGGTCACACAGATGCATCACCGTGCCATCTGTCCCTCTCTTTTCTGTTCAGGTTGATGCCCCAGGGCTGGGCAGGGCCGCCTTCCTCCCGCTGCCCCTGCCTCTCGGTCACTGGGGTCCCTCAGCTGTCTCTGAGGCTGCAGGTGGCGATGGAGTGGGGCCCCACGTGGAGGTGGGTGGTGGACGAGGCCTGGGAGGAGAGGACGTGGCCGGTGGAGCCGCGGGGGGCTGGGTCATGTCCTGGGGACTGACCGGTCCTGGTGTCACTGTGATGGCCTTGTGACAGACACCGATGTGAGTGGGCCGTTCCTCTGGGGAGGCTCTGGGACCTTTACCTCCACCTGGGTGGTTCAGGGAAGGCAGGAAATCACTGGATCATAAGTGATATCCTAAGGACAGCACCCTCCCAGGAAAGGGAACCAGGGGGCAGGTGCCAGCTCAGGCAGTGAGCAACGGCTCACCTCGGGGGGTCACTACCCTCACCAGGGACACCAGGAGGTGCAGGATTAGAGCTCCCCACTGCTGCTCAGGGGTAGCATTTATTGGGGGGTGGGAGGGGGTAAGCCAGCAAAGACACCCACTGGAATATGGGGACCATTACCTGAGGCCACCCTTGGGCCGACTGTGGGGACCGGCAGCTTAGATTTACAGAGTGCTACTGTACAGGAAGCCGCTGCTGATTCCAGGCTGTAGTCAGTCCTGGCTCAGCCGGATCTTCAAGCCCGGCGAGGACACGGCCCGGTGGACACTTCTTCCCCTAGCAGGGCTTCTCTCCACGCACCCTAGAAAACAGCCAAGGAGAGAGGGAGGCCCCGGGACCTTCGCTTTCAATCAGATTTACTGTGTCCAGGAATGGAGCACGGGAAGGAGCGTCAGTTTTAAGGACCCCGCGAGTTGCTGTCAGTGGACGTTTTGCCTCAAGGAATGAGAAACAGCCCCTCGCTGTGTCTTTCTTTCTTTCTTTCTTTCTTTCTTTCTTTTTTTTCTTTTTCTTTCTTTTGTCTTTTTGAGGCAGGGTCTCGCTGTGCAGTTCAGGCTGGCCTGGAGCTCACTCTGTAGCCCAGGCTGGTCTGGAACATGCAGCGATCCTCCTGCCTCAGCCTCCTGAGTGCTGGATGGCAGGCGTGAGCCACCACGCCCGGCTCCTTGTTGGACATTTTAGGATCACTCCATGGAACCTCAGGGCCGAGCCATAGTGAAGTATCACATTTTCCCTTAAAAACACAAACACAAAGGCAAAAGGCAGTGGGTGGCCTGGCGGCACACTCAGAGCTGGCTGCCCTAACCTTACGTTTTTCTAACCTGACTGCAGAAAGTAAGTCCCTCCCTGAGGATTCCATCGGCAAAAAGGCGGGCCCAGGAGCTCAGCCGGGGCAACGGTCCTGTGGAAGGACATCCGGACAGAAAGCGGGCTGGCCCCGGGCAGCTGACCGAGCAGGACCAGGGCAGGCTCGCAAATGACCAGGGCTTAGCAGATGACAGAGCGTGTGACCACGGACAGAGGACATTTTGACATTCATCAGCTGCCTCCAGGCTCAGCAGTGCGAGGCTGACCCTGACCTCAGCTGCTGATGACCAGGCAGCCGCAAGTCCCCTGACGTGGAGACACAGGCGAAGGAGACAGCCCAGGAAGCCGAGAAGCGGGTGAGGACCGGTGTTGGGCGCAGGCGCTCAACATACTCCGCCCAGGACCAAGAGCCACGTCAGCTTCCGCAATTTATGTCCCTCTCCAAATAAACTTCTCCGTGGCAACTAGTGATGTTTACTCCGTGGCAGCTTGTGATTGGCCACAGTCAGATAGGCAGCTTGTGATTGGCCACAGTCAGATAGGCAGCTTGTGATTGGCCACAGTCAGATATATAAGCCAGAACCCGCCTCAATAAAGCGGCAGTTACCTGTTACCCACAAGAGCGTCCTCTGTCTCATTGGGGGGCTGCGCCGGTCAGACCGGGCTCTCCCAGATGCTGGACACTATGTCCACTGGCATGCTGACCATCGTTGGGACACTGTGTGAGGAATCCAGTGTCTGGGAATAAATACTGGGCCTGTGTTCCCAGCTCCCCTTTACGACGCATGGCTCCTTACGGGAGCTGAGATCTCCCCCCGAGACCTACCACGGTCCGTTAGATGGGGCTCCAGGGCCCTTGGTGGCCCTGGGTTTGGGGACCCTGGTATTACTGTCAGCAACACATCCTGCCTTTGCTATGCACCCTTCCACACTGAACAGGCGGCCTTGTAATCTGGTTATCGCCTGCCTGCTTACCCGCGGGCCTGTTACGGAGAGCTGTTATGGGTATCTCCGGGAAAGGGATCTAGGAACATCTCAGGGGTTGACTGACCCCTCCACACCTGATTCCTCTCCGTGTGCCACATGCAGGATGGGCAGACACACAGGCTTCTGCCCCCGCCACGGGCCTCCTGCAAAGCCTGGAGAGAGCGGGCAGAAAATGTACCCGAATAAATCTGCCTGCGTAGACTGGTGGCCTTGTGGAAGGCCAGCGGGCAGAGACACACCTCTCAGCCTGGCATCAATGCACCAATCCGATGGAGGACTGTCTCCTCTGTGTGCCCATCTGAGGCACAAAAGCGTGGCACAGACCTGGCTTCAAACCTTCACCATGGCCACCAGCTGTTGCTAATGACAGGCCCGGACTGCTTCCAAAAACCTTTCGGAAATCAGCAGGGGAAGGGACATCTAACCGACTTTCCCGCAAACACTTCTGGTGTCCAGACGAGGTGAGGTGAAGCCTCCCGGCTCCCGGGTGTCTGTGCGCCGAGCGCTGGCCCTTTGAATGGCTCCTTTTAGTCATTAACGTGCACAGAACGTACGTGAACCAAGCCGGAGCCCCACCTAGGACACAAGACTTTCCTAGTGCTGGGGTGCAAGCCCGTGAACCCCGGGGACCCCTGGGTTCATTTATAACAACCTTTAATTAGCCACTTTATACACACGAGCACAAAACCAGCCTTGGGTTGAATTAGTGCTGGAATTGCCTCTTGGGTATCTTTTCTCCTGGCTTTTTACCCAGTGCTGGGATTTCAGGCTTATGCCACCCGGCACTTTGGCACTGTTAATCTCAACTGTGGCCGTGTCCTCTGTGGCTCTGGTGACCGCACACACGCAGACAACTGGGCCAAAAGCAGATAGAGCTTGGAGGAGGCCGGCGCTCTATTGACACAAAGTCGCGATCCTAGATTAGTGTCTGAGAAACCGCTGTCACCTGGCTGGGAGGTCAGGTGGAGGACGTGCGGTCATTTTCAGATCACTCGGTGTTGTGCAAATCCTTCCAACGGATCTGCTCAGCCCGGAACGGATTAAAAGGTGCCTACGGGATGCCGCGCACAGCGCAGAACTTGGGATCTGGAAACCTCAGGAAAGGAGGATGGTCTGCGTCCTCACACCTTCGATGGCGACAGGAGGGGTGGACACGGTGGCCCCTCCCGCCCTCCCCGCCTCCCTGCCGGGCACCTCATGGCAAGCTCGGGGGGTGGAAGGGGTCGGCCAAGTGTCTGCCCCTGGCCATTAGGGCTGCGGCTGGTGACCGTGACCCCTGTGGGTCCTGCGGGGACAGGGGTGGGGTTGGTGGCGGTGCTCTGGGAGGGGCCACGTGGTTCACTTCCCCAAGATTTCTGTGCACATTCCCCAGTGTCTTCTGGGTCCCTGTCATGAGAGGCCGTCCTGATGTCCAGTGTGAACGTCAGGGACACACACACGGTCCATTTGAAGACTCAGTACTGAACTGCAGGAGACAAGACTGGCCGGTGATGGGGGAGGGAGGGACATGGTGACCTTGGGGGCCGTTTTTATTTGTGCTACTGGGGCTTGGACCTCGGGGCCTTTGCACTGCCTGCAGCCCTGTAAACCTTGTTTATTTTGAGACAAGGTCTTGTGAAGTCCCAAGTTGCCCAGGCTTGGCTCAAACTTCGAACCCTCCTGCCTCAGCCTCCCAGACTGTTTCAAAGGCAGGCGTGTGCCACCAAACCCTGTTAGGATGAGAGGCTTTTCAGGGGGGAGGAGGGAGGTGGAGGAGGTTTCAGGGGTCAGAAACAAGTCTGACACTGGGGACAAGGAATATGGCTCAGCGCTGCCTCAGGCCGCGTGCCCTGGGCTGTACCTGGGTCCTCAGGGGTCCAGATGGCTCTGTCTGTCTGTCTGTCTGGATGAAGACGCATCCAGCATGGGAAACAACAGTGCCATCTTCTCCAGAAAAAAGGAGAACAAGGTTGGTACCCAGATTGCCCGGATAACGACGTATTGCTGTCCTGGTCTCTCAGACTGGAGGAAGCTGGGGAGAGACGCCCACGTGCCTCAGGCTCTGTGGAGTCTTGCTCTGTGTGCGTGTGTGTGTGTGTGCGCGCATGCGTGTGCGTGAAAAACGCTGGGCTAGATCTTGGGAGACGTCTTGGAGGGCGAGGTCGCCATGGACAGCTGTGTGAATTGCGCACTGCAGGATGGCACCTAGCCAGGCGAGGGGGAAATTCAGTCCACACCCGGCTTCCCAAGCCACCACCAGAGGGCGCCTTTTACAACCCACACAGAGCAGATAGGGCTGGGCAGTGGACAGTGCAGGGGCTGTGCTTTCCACGCATCCTGCCTCAGCCTCCTCTGTGGCCATCTGCCCTGGCTGTCAGCCCCATGAGAAGGCTCAGGGCCGTAGTCACTTCTGGTCACCACCGTCTTCCGGAAGGGGACATCCCACGGAGTGACGGTCACGTACTGCGGTGACAGACACGCGCTCTGCTAACTGTGACGGGGTCACTGATTGGTTTGGTTTGTGAAGACAGAGTTTGCTCTGCAGTTCAGGCTGGCCTTGAACTCACTACACTGCCCAGGCTGCCTCAGGCTCACAGAGATCCTCCTGCCTCAGCCTCCCAAGTGCTGAGTTACAGCGCGTGCCATCACGCCCGTCCAACTATAATGATTTGATTTGATTCGATTCGGTTTGATGTCTTGGAATGCTTTTAAGCAGCAACACTCGGTGTTCCCAGGCCTCTCACGGCAGCCCCGGCAGCACAGAGCCCAGCAGCCCTGGGTCAAAGGCCCCGGTTCCCTTCCAGCCTTCCTGGCCCTGCATGCTCGGGGCGGGTTTCCCCTTCCTCTCGGGAGCCAGCAGCGCTTGGCAATGGTGACCACTGTGCCTCGGGCTGAGTCACCCCAGCCTCCCCTTCCAGCAAGCAAATTATACTCACTAAACCCGGAGGGCATCGCGTCATGCCTGGAGCATTTGCGGAAGAATTTCTCTCTCTCTGCATCATTCACAGCGGCTGCGAGCGACTCTGCCGAGGAGGCTTTGTGGTGTCTGCAGTCGGGGTAACAGACACATGTCTGAGGTCACCCCTGCAAAGCCTGGGGGTGCGGGGCCCCCGGTCCCCAAACGGTGCAATATGCATTTATCCCACAGAGAATACCTGAGCGTCTGCTGGGAACCTGGACTGACTTAACCCGAGGGAGATACAGCCACACCCACACCCGCGGGAGCCACGACTGCCCCGCGTGGGTGGACTTTTACTGAGAATTTGCGGAAAGCCGAGGCTCACCAGGCGTGGCGGCGCATGTCTGTCAGCCCAGCCACTTGGGAGGCTGAGGCAGGAGGACTGCAAGCCCAAGGCCAGCCCGGGCAAGTTAGTGACCTAAAAAATAAAGGCTGGGAATGTGCAGCACTCAGTGCAAAGGCCCTGATTCAATCCCTGACACGCGCACACGCGCACATGCACACACACGGCCCAAGGTACATTTTCTCCTTGATTCTCTCAGCTTCCAGTAAATTGGGGGTCGCTGCATAACCGCTTATCAGGTTCCGTTTTCTGTAATATGAGGGAGTGAAATTGGGGTGCCGGACCGCTCCTGGCCATTCTGTTATTTATTTATTCATCCACTAATGCAGAGTCTCACCGAGTTACTAAATTGCGCAGCCTGAGCTCGAACTTGCCACCCTTCAGCCTCAGTAGCGAGGGTTACGGGAGTGCACACCGTGCCCTGTGCCCTCCTTTAATTTTAATTTAAGTTTTAATTCTCTGCACTGTCGAATGACTTGAGGATCGCCGTTGGCCTTTTCGCAGACCAACAAAAGCTGTGACCTCCGCCCGGCGTTTCCCGCGGTTGGACACGAGAGGGCGCGCGCGAGCCTCCGGCCGGCGGGAGCGGTGCTCGCCCCGCCCGCAGGAATGCGGGTGTGGGCGGGGCCTGGCCGCGGTCCGGGCAGCTGTGCAGAGGCCTGGCCTGGCCTGGCCGGCCTTGCAGGGCAGAGCGGGTGGCCAGGGCCTTACCCGCTCGCTCCTTCGGGGCTCAGCGCCCAGGGCTTCCCAGGAAGGGCTGGGCAGCGCTCAGGAGGCCAAGGCGTGATTGCAGTGCGGCTCTGTACTGAGTAGGATTCTTTCCAGCCTGGTTCCGCTTGCTTTTGTTTTTTGTTTGACTTTTTGCTTTTTTTCTGCAGTCCTGGGATGCAGCCGAGGGCCTTGGAACTGACCTTCGTCTCCAGGCCTTTTTTAGCTTTTTATTTTGAGACACGGTCTCAGTAAAGGAGGAAGCTGTGCAGGCTGACCTGAACCTGCCATCCTCCTGCCTCAGCCTCCCAGTGTCCCGGGCCCAGGCCCGCCGTGCTGGGCTGAGGCTCCCTTTCCCCTGCTGGGTGCGGCAGGAGCCCTCAGTGCAGGCCTGCCCAGGTCGGTCCTCCGTCCCCTGGGCGTCTGGTCATCCCGGGTATCTTCAGAACGTGCCTTGCGAAATCAGAAATGGTTCCCAGGACACTGATGCCACCTCACCCGGGTGCGAATTTTCAAGAGCAACTAGTTGCAAAGAAAGACGAAAAACCCGGCAGCTGGCCTTGCACCTCCTGATCTGAAAGCGTGACGGGCCACAGGCCTCTGCGCCCAGCTCTCTGGAGGCTCAGGCAAGTTTGAGCTCAGTACGGACAATATAGTGACGCCTTGTCTCAAAATAAAAATACAAAGGGCTGCATAAGCAGCTTAGCACCAAAGCCAGGCTCAGTCCTCAGTCCTGGGGAAAAGCATTGCTAAAACTGTCACAAAATTATCAACAAGTTGGTAGAATATCAGTTAGGCAAAGACACGCTATCAGGACGTCCACACTAATGAAACGCAAGGTTTCTGTGATATATGGGAGATGCCACCTCCTGCCTCAGTTTCCCGAGTGCTGGGAGGCCAGGTGTGTGCCAGCACACCCGGCTGAGATCCGGTGGACGTGTGTACCCGGCAGGGCTGACCTCGGAGCGCGTGGCTGGGGTGCAGAGCAGCAGCGGGTTCTGCGGGACGCAGAGGAGCTCCAAGCGCTGATGAGACTCACAGATGCGCGAGCCGCGCAGGCAGCCTCCTCCTCCGCGTGCGGGATGCGCGCTGCGTCCGCACCAGCGCGGGGCCTGGAGGGAGCCCAGCTCGCCTTTGATAGTGGGAAGGCTGCATGAATTATTGTTCATTTACCAATGAAATCGATTGCAGATTTGCCAAAGAATGAGAACTATTTGAGCTAACACAGAAAATCCTCAGAGGTATAGATTTCAAAAAAAAACCCTAAAGCTCAAAGTATGTGTACAGGATCTGGTTTTAATAAAAAGGAGCATACGCTGCTTTGTTCATACCTGCTTATTTAAAAAATTATGATGGAACATGACATAAAATAAACTTTACCATTTTTTTTTTTTTTTTTGGTACCAGGGATCGAACTCACAACCTCGAGCTTGCCAGGCAGCTGCTTATGCGACTGAGCTAAATCCCCAGCTAACTTTACCACTTAAACCATTTAAAATTGTTTTCTTTTAAAATTTTAATTTCTAATTTTTGTGGTGCTGCCCCTGAAATCTCTCCGTATTCTTCCTACCAAGCTACGTACCCCCAGCCCTTTTTATTTTGAGACAGGGCTTTGTTAAAACACTCAGTTATCCAGGCTGGGCTGAAACGTGTGATCCTCCTGCCTCAGCCTCCCAAGGTGCTCGGATTACAAGCAAGTGCCACCACGTGTGTCCTCGTTTTTAAATTAGTTTAATTTTATGTTTTGAGACAGAGTCTCACTGTGTAGACCAGGCCGACCTTGAACTCACTGTGTAGCCCAAGCTGGCCTCAAATTCACGCAATCCTCCTGCCTCGGCCTCCTGGGTGCCGGGATTACGGGTGTGTGTGCACACGGTGCTGGATACGTTTCTCTGGGGTGAGGCAAACAGCATATCCTGATTGATTAACAACAAAAGGAGGCGGGGATGAGGCTCAGTGGCCGAACATGTGTGCGTGAGAGAGACAGAGACAGAGACAGAATGACAGAGACAGAGTGACAGAGAGGTGGCCCTCAGCCGCGAGGCGCGTGGACGGGAACTGACCTGAGCCAGCGCGGAGGCCTTATCTGCGCCGAGCTGGGAGGACGGTGTGGCGGTGGCGTCTGGCGTCTGCCTGTCTGGCCTCTGTCCCGGCCGGCCGTCTCCAGCTCCCCCTGCGCCTCCCTCCTGCCTGAGGCTGTTTTTCCCCAGTCATCGCTTGCAGTTGTGAGCATCTTCCTGATGCAACAGGACTTGACTCAGGGCGGTTTAGCCACGGAGGAATTTAGGGGCTGGGTCCCGGGGCTCCTGGCAGAGGCAGCCTTGGGAAACTGCTGGGAACCAGACAGGAACACAAGACGGGAAAAGCCTGGTGTGAATCACAAACCCACGAGCTCCTGCTTTCAACTAATTTTGTTTTTAAGGGATTTGTTTTGTTTTGAGTTTTGTTTTGGAGACAGGGGTTCACTACGTAGCCCAGGCTGGCCTTGAACTCACGGGCGAGCCTCCTGCCTCAGCCTCCCAAGTGCCGGGTGGGCATCGTGATGCTCTCTGCCGTGAAGTCCTGGCGCACCACAGACAGACTCTGTGATCCACTCACACTCGTGTTTGTGGCAGCACAGCTACATCAGCAGTACCTTTGGAGCGTGTGTGTCCACCACAGATGGATGAAAAAAGACAACGTATTTATACACATTGGAGTATTACTTTGCCATAAAAAAGATAGACTCGAGTCATTGGTAGAGAAGTGGCTTCTTCACCACAAGACCATAATGTTATGTGAAATGAATCAGACACACAAGCTTAAATGTCTACAGCTTCTCTTACTGGAGAAACCCAAAATAGAAATAAATCAAAGCACAAAACAGAAGATAGATCATAGCGAACAGGGAGCTAAGATCTCCTGCAAATGAGAAGGGAACCAAGAGACCGAGGAGAAAATAAAGAAGATTTGTTACATCCACGGGCCAGCTCCCCACATCACGCTCTTCACCTACATGCTAATAAAAACAGAAGGTAGCAGGGCACGGTGGCTTGTGCACCCCGTCATGCCAGCACCGGGAGGCTGAGGCAGGAAGATCTCTGTGAGTTCACTGCCAGCCTGAGCTACACAGTGAGGTCCTGTCTCAAACAAAAACTATCCCGAGACCTCCTCATTGACAGAACCCCACACAACCGAAGCCACAGAACAAGGAGCGGGTAGCCACAGGATGAGCTCCTGGGCTTCTGTGGATGTTTATTATTGTTTTAAAACATTGATTGGATTTTTATGAAGCTATAATTCACCATTGATTTGCACACACTGTCTGAGTCCATTTCTGAGGTTCAAGGCCGTTCGTCAGGCTCCCAGCTGTCGCCACTAATCTGCTCTCCTGCAGACTGCACGGGGCGGCTGGGTCCTTGTGTCCGCAGAGTCAACCAACTGCGGCCAGCTGGATGGGGAGGCTGAGGCAGGAACACGGCAGATCTGAGCCCAGCCTGGCTGACTTAGCAACTTAGCGAGAAATCTGCTAAACATTTAGAAAGGGCTGGGGACAGAGCTCGGCGTGAGGGCCATGGGCTCCTCCCAGAGCCACACACAGAGGAAGGAGAAGGCATTCAGTTCTACTGAATATTTATTGTAAATATGGCTCGTAATTCCCGGAAAAACAGCGGCGGACCAGGAAACTGGGCTCTGGGGTGTGACACGGGGAGCCCGGCGCTGATCATCCCTGTGTTCACAGCCCGGGTCACGAGACCCTGCAGTTGATGACGTGAAGTGCGTCCTGTCCTTTGAGGTTTGTGACGACGCCCCTTCCTCCAGGGGGACCCTCTGGCCTGCCCAGACTGGCTCTGGGTCCTGACCGCTAAGGGACAGAGATTTCCACAATGGCAGGTATGGAACAGGCCAGCAGAGTCAGCTGACTGACTTTACGAAGGGACCAGCTGCTGAGTGACTTCGTGAATGCAGTCCTGAGAGTCCCTTGGGCTCACTGCGTTGAGTGGGCAGCAGAGAGCACCTGGGTGGCCGACTGCGGCAGCCAGCACTCTGGGAGGCTGAGGCAGGAGGATCTCCAGTTCCAGCCCAGCTTGAGCAACTTGGCGATTTAGCCAGACTGTGTCTCAGAAACAGAGAATCTGAAAAGAGCTAGGATGGGGCTCAGTGCAAAGGCCCCGGGTCCCCCCACCCCGGGGCTGCTCAGGGCTGGCGAGGATCCCTCCAGGCTCCGTCATCGCGGCTGCACGCGGCTCGGGAGGCAGCTGCAGGCCAGGCAGCGCAGGCTGAAGCGCAGGAGGCCCGGCCAGCGGAAGAGCAGGCGGTGGGCGGTTCGCACGTACAGGCGCCCCGAGGGGTCCAGGGCCTTGAGGGCCATCAGAGGGGCGTAGCGGGCGTTGGTCTGTCTGCGCAGCGGTGGCCGGGCGGCACCGATGACCTTCACGATGGCCTGTGTGGTGTGACGGGCCCTGAGCTCTGGGGCCTCGGGGCCCCCCACCCCGCAGCGTCCCAGGGCCGAGGTCACTCACCCGGGCCACGTCCCCCGGGCTCTGCCCCACGGAGCGGAACAGCTGCGAGGAGGCGGGCAGGTAGAGGTCTCGGAAGTAGCCCAGGGTGTCGGGGTCGGTGCCCGGGAACTCCGCGGTGGACGCCTGAGCCAGGAGCTTTGCCTCGAAGTCGGTGGCCACCGGGCCGGGCTCCACCAGGGAGATGCTGGGGACGGAGCCGGGCACGGTGCCCACCGCTGCCTCAGGGACGGTCGCCCGACTGTCCATCTGCTCCTGCCCCCGCCGCGTCCTAGGCTGGCCACGGACTCACTCGGAGCCCAGACTGACCTCGATCTCAAAGGGGAACCCTCCCGCCTCATCCTCCCCTGTGAGCGGATGGCAGACCTGCAGCATCACCCCCGGCTCTCTCCCCCCTCGACTTCCCCGTCACCACCCGACTCACGAGATGCTGAACTGGAGGAGCTGGATGGCCAGGCTTTCGAAGAACCCCTCCAGGGCAAATTTGGAGGCTGCGTAGACATCGTTGAACACGACGCCTGCATTGGTGGCAGGGAAGAGGGGTTTCTTTGAGGGGGATCAAGGAGGAAAATCCCAGGGGCACGGATGGCAAATTGTGACCTCAGAGTGGCTTACTATCAGACATCAGTAATCGGTCACTGATCTATGTCCTGCTGAGTTTCAGGGTACCAGACCCAGGCATCTCAGGGGGCCTGCCTCTAGGGAGTGTGTGACAGGGAGGAGTTTCAGAAGCAGTTCTGATGGTTCTTTGGGGTTTGGTGGGGACAGCGTTTTGGGGAGGTTGATTCTGGCTTTGTGGGTGTTTGTTGATATCACACAGACCACCACTACCTACTCTTATACTGTGGCAGGCATAGTTAATCTATCCCAGAGCCTTTCCCTTCTGAGCTTCAGAATCCATCTTGGCAGAGCTGTCTGGGCTCACGCACGCGCCCAAGAGACCTGGATCTGTGTGCCATCCTGGCACCCAGGAGGGTCGGACAGGGTGCAGTGGGGAATTCCTAGCAGCAGGTCCCCGGGCCTCACCCTGCAGCCCCATGACGCTGCTGACCACCACGATGTGGCCCCGTCTCCTCCTCTTCATCCCGGGAAGCACTGCTTTGACGAGACGCACGGCCCCGAAGAAGTTGGTGTCGAACACACTCTGCATGGTGGCGATGCTGACTCCCTCCAGGGGCCCTACCAGGCCCACGCCTGCGTTATTCACTGCCAGGGGCGGAGCAGGTTGCCATGGAGGCGCCAGGCTGCCTCAGGTCGCCCCACCCAACCCTGACTTTTGGGAACACACATGGAGTCTTTTTTCTTTTTTTTTTTTTGAGTCAGACTGAACTCTATGAGCTGAGGCAGGTGGGATCCTCCTGCCTCAGCCTCCCGGGTGCTGGGATTACAGGAGGGCACACCAAGCCGGCCACGTGTGGAGCCTTGAGGCTGCTTTCCCAGACTCCAGCATTTGATGGAGGCGCCCGAGGGGGGCCAGGCCGCCCGCAGCAGCTTCCGAGGTAACGCAGGAGCATTCGGCTCCTAATCCAAACTGCATCACCCCGGCGACACCCACCCCTGGGAAGCCGCTGCGGGAGTCTGGTTCCCCGCTGCATCCTGCTCTCCCCCAAGTGACTCACGGAGGCAGTTTCCCGGCCACATATGGTTTTCTGCCTACGCGAGATGCCTCTTCCGTGGGCCCCACCACCCCCGGCAAGCTGACTGCAGTTCCAAGTTCCGGCCAACTGGTCTACCTGACGCCCAGCGCAGAGGCGGCTCAGGCTTTGCCACCTTGGGACCCTAGACACGATGGTGGGGGACCCCCGGGCTTCAGTCTCACCCAGCACATCCACGTCCCCGCCTTGGATGTGGCTCAGACACTGGGCCACCGAGGCATCGTCACACACGTCCAGCTGGGCCACCGTGAGGGTCTTCCCCAGAGCGTCCCCCGCAGCCGCCTCCAGGGCCTCCTTTTTCCCCAGGTCTCTCATAGTGGCCACCACTGGGGACAGAAGCAGAACGGGGTGGACACGGGATCGCTTCCCCTCACATGATTTGTAAATTTAAAAACAAATTTTTGAGCCATGGTCCCACCCTGTAACTTAAGCTGGTCTTGGGTGCACAGTGAGAGCCCGGGCTGGCCTTGAGCTTGTGCCTCCTCCTGCCTCAGCCTCCCGGTGCTGGGATGCCAGCCACGCCCGGCCTGGACTCACTGCCGCGCGCAGCTCACTGTGTCCCTTCTGCCCACCTCTAGGTGTGCGTGCCCACAGCCACTCATATGTACTGAGATTCATGGTGACAGCAGTGAAGGCAGCTCAAATCCCAGCTCCGCCACGTCCAGCCGGTGACCCCGCGTGAGGACCTCTGCACTGCAGGTTCCTCGTTTCTAAAATGGGCAAACTTGGCACCCTGGCGTACACCTCTAATCCTTGCTGCTGTGGGAGGCTGAGGCAGGAGAATCTCAAGGTTTAGGCCCTGTCACCAAAGTGAGAGTTTAAGAAAGGCCTCGGGACGAAGCTCCCTGGGAAAGCTCCGGGTTCAATCTCCAGTTTTGCAAAAGAAGAAAACAAAACAATACAGTGTATCCAAATTTCAGGGGGTTTGGAATGTGATATCACTGTATAGTCCAGGCTGGCTTCCAACCTCTGGCGATCCTCCTGCCTCGGCCTACCTTAGCAGTTTGGACCCTCGACCCATCTGCCCAAAGACAGGGACACGGCTGGCTCTGCACGCTGGTGCTCAGACCTCCACCGCCCCAGCTGTGGTGTTTCTGGGACAGAGGGCAGAGGGCTGCAGAAACGGGCCTTCCAACTGGGGCGACCTCTGGTCCCGGCAGCCTCCTGTTGAGTAACAACCAACCCTTTGCCACCAAGCCGGCTCCGGGTCAGAGGTTCTCCTGGCTGGGGGCGCGGTTTGCAGGATGCACGTAGAGGCCCCCTAAGCCCAAGGTCAGCAGGGTAAGAGGCTTAACTGCAGCCGTAATCCGGGCCGAGGCGGGTGTGAGAGGCAGCGGGCGATTCCTCCACCCCGGACGCCCGCAGCAAACCTCAGCGAAGTCTTCCCCGACCAGCGCTTCTAGAAGTGACCTCTCCCCCAGGCTGGCCTCGAGCTCGAGGTGACCCTCCTGCCTCGGCCTCCCAGGGCTGGATCCCAAGGCTGGCTCAGGGATTTTTGTTTTCCTCCGAGCCAAGCAATGTACCACCGCGCTGCGCCCCAGCCCTGAGATTTTTCTGCCTTTTCTTCCCAGGGGGGTCCCCAGCACCTGGAGCTCACAGTCTGCACCCAGTGCGGGGTGAGGGGGGACGCAGAAGGAGAGAGGCCAGGGCGCTTCCTCAGGGCTCCCGGTTCTCCCCGGCCCTGGGGGGCAGCTGGCGGGGAAGGGACAGCAGAGGGGGCTGGGCCGGGGTCCCTGCCATTTTGGGGTGGGGGGCCTTTACCCTGGTAGCGCTGCTTGGGGTCCCGAGCCAGCTGCACGGCGAGCTCCAGGCCGAGCCCGGAGGAGCAGCCCGAGATCAGCACCGTCCTCCTCGGGGTGGCCATGCTGATCCTGAGCCTGGGCACGTGACCTCGGCCAGGGAAGGCGCCGACACCCCTCCCCACGCCAGCCCTCCTGGGCGCCTCCACGCCCTCCTGAGTCCCTCCCCGGGCAGGCTTGGGGCGCAGGGACCCTGGGGTGTGACCTGAGCAGCTGGCTGGGGGGGACCCCTGAAGCCCTCTGCCCCCCACCCCTTCAGCTGTCCTGCGTTTCTTCCTGGGGTTTGGGGGTGCTGCTCGGTGGGTGGTTTAGCTTGCTCAGGGCCCTGGGTTCCAGCCCAGCTCTGCAGAACACAAAACAAAAGAAAAACAACAGCTAAACTTTCAGCCAGGCATAGTCGTGCGTGGCCATCATCCCAGCACTCGGGAGGCTGAGGCGGGAGGGTCTCTGCGAGACAGAGCAGGCAGGCGAGAACTTCAAGTCTGGGTTGAAAGCTCAGGGCTGCACGTTCTTGGGAAAGGAGGTTGGGTCACTTGGAGGTGTGCTGGCTGCTCCCCGCCACTGTGGGAGCCCCCCTGGCTTCCTGGGGCCGGCTGGGGCCCCTCCCCTCCTCTCCAGGGACACAGGGACTCTTTGTCTGAGCAGCAGGCTGGGGCAGGGCGCGGCCTGGTCTCCCCGCTTGCTCCCCACACCGCAGCTCAGGGCCGGGGACACGCCCGTGGCCGGCACCTCGCTGCCTGTCTGAGCTCGTCCAGGGCCCGGGGAGCGGCTCCTGAACCCAGGGACCTCCCCGTGCTGGGGGCTCCCGGCAGGATGAGGGGTCCTGGGCTTCTCCCCAGGAGCAGTTCTAATCCACCTGTCCCCTCTTTGATGGGAAGGGGTGAAGATTTGGAGTTGGGGTACCCCGCAGTGAGGGAAATAAGAGTTAGCAACACAGATTGGACCCTTTATGTGAGGATTAAGAATCTGGGGGGGGACCTAGACACGGTGGCGTGTATTTATAATTCCTGCATTCGGGAGGCTGAGGCAGGAGGATCGCCATGAGTTCAAGGCCAGCCTAGTTTTCAGAGTGAGTTCAGGACCAAAGTGTACTATGGACCGAGCCCGCCTCAAGCAAACACAAAGGAAAAAAGAAGAAAACCTGGCTCGGACTCTGTGGTCACAATTCGGGAGTGGCACCAGGTCACCCGGGCTGGGTCGAAGGACGGAAGCTCAGGGCACAGCTAGAAACCCATTTAGGAGCCTGCAGCGAGGCTTGGCCTAAGGATCGAGGGCAGGGAAGGTGGCCGGGAGGTGACGGTGACGTGGGGACCTCTCTTTTGGGAGCCCCGAGGGGCGTCCCGTAAAGCTCGCTTCCCACCTGGCTCCAGCCCCTGGATGCAGGCTGACTATTTTGCTTTAGTATGTTTTGGATTTTGGTTATTTTTGAGACAGAATCTCACTCTGTAGCCCAGACCGACCTCCGGCTGGCAGAGATCGTCCTGCCTCAGCCTCCCGAGAGCTGGGATCACAGGTGGGCGCCACCACCCCAGAGGAGCCCGGAGGTATAAGGGGAGCTAAGTGCTCCCCCCGGGGCCTGTGGGAGGAAGGGGTTCAGGGGGGGCCCGGACCCCCATTCTAGGGCGGGATGGGGAGCCCTCCTGGTTAGACCGACAGGCTGCGAGTGGCCCAGCCCCGGGCAGGCTCTGCCCCGCCGGCCAATCGGCGCGCGGCACGGCCTTCCCGCCCCGTCCAGCTGCCGGCGGCCCCCCTTCCCGGGCTGGCCGGGCCCCAGAGCAGGGCGCGGCCGGGCGGGGCTCGGTCATTCTGCGCCGCTGCCCGCTGCAGCCGGCCGCCCCTGCGCCGCGCTGTGGAGCCGCGAGTCGCCGCGCCCCGCAACCGCCCTGTGCGGTGGCCCGGGTTGCAGACCGGCCCGCCGGATGGGGAGCTGCCGGGGCCTGCGCCAGCCTCGGGCCGGCCTCTGCCTGCTGCTGGCCGCCCTGCAGCTGCTGCCCAGGACGCAGGCCGGTGAGCCGGGAGGGCGGGCCCAGGTCGTGGGGCTCAGGACCCTGCGAGACCCCAAGATGGGAGGGTGGGGGTGGGGCTTGCAACGTGGGGGGCTCACTGTCCCTCTCTGGCCAGTTTGGGGGTGTGACAGCCGGCGGGGGGGGGTGTCCTGGGGAACACGGCTGCTCCCCGGCTCTGGCATGAGGAGGGGTGTGCGCGGCCCAGGGCGGACTCTGTGTGTGCTGGGAGGTGGGGTGCAGACGCGGGGGGCCGGGGAGGTGGGGCGCTGGGATGTGAGCACCACGTACCGGGCTGAGCTGCTCCGAAATGAATTTCCGGGCGGGGTGGCGCACGCCTGTCATTTCGGCGCTCAGGAGGCCGAGGCAGGAGGATCGCTGTGAGTTCCGGGCCAGCCTGAGCTGCCCAGCAACATCCAAACCAGCCAGACAGAAAAAGAGAGTGAACGCTGGCTGGTTCCGCGGGCCTCACCAGCCTCCTGAACTCCTGGGCAGCTTTAGTGTGTGCAGTGTGGGGATTTGAACCCAGACGTCAGTATGCTCTATCACGGAGCGACAGCCCGAGCCCCGCGGATGATTCTGAACGATGCGGTCACAGATGCGAGTCACAGACGCGATTGCGGTAGCTCAGTGTCGGGGCGCACGCCCGTCACCCCAGCCCGCAGGAGGCTGAGGCAGGAGGATCTCCGTGAGCTCAAAGTCAGCTTGAACTCAGAGCCAGCCCGCGTCTCAGAGGACAAAAAACCCGCGCACTGTGTGCATTTCGGGGTGACGCCGTGTGGACAGGAATTGTGATTGTGGGGTGCACATTATTGCCCGGGAATAGTGACTGAGCCTGCGGTTGCTGTTGAGCAGGGGTGGGTGTGGGGGACCACAGGGGGGCCCACAGCTCCCTTGGGATCCCCCAGCCGCTCCCCCTCCCTTCCCCTCCCCCCGCCCCCCCGGGGCTCCCCAGAGCCGGTCAGCACCGCGGACAGCGCCTCGGGAGGGCGCGGCGGGGCGGGGTGAGGGGCGGGGGCGGCGGGGTGCGGCAGCTGCTCCCCTCCGGGCTGGCCGCGGAGCCGGGGTGTTTTTCCCCAGCACTTTCTCAGGGGCCCCCCAGGGGTCCCGGGGGCCGCGGCTCGGGTGACTCAGCGCTGACGCACGCCCAGCTGCGCGCCTCTGGCCCTGCGCCCGGCCGCGCCCCGCAGGGTCGGGGTGAGGGGCGCCCCGAGGTTGGGGCGCACTGATCCGCGGTGGGGAACGCGCAGAGCGGCTCTGACCTTGGGAGCCCCGGGCTGGGCGGGGCCGGGTCCCACAGCCCGAGCTGCGGCCTCGGGGTACAGCCCCGGGGACCCCGGGAATGCGCGCCCCGCGGCCTGACCCGCTCCCCCCGCGGCCGGGGCTCGCACGAGCTCCCCTGGCATCGGCGCCAGCGTGGTCACCGCGGCCACTCGCCCGCTGGCCCGGCCGACTGGGTCACTCCGTCCCGGGAGCTGGGCAGGAGCAGCCTCCCTGTCACAGCCCCCCGGAAAGCGTGGGGGTGACAGCTCCAGGCCCGGCACGCGGGAGGCGGCACCCGCGATGGCACCTAATCCGGTCATCGCGGGCGGGTGTTTGCACACATTGGATGTCTCCCCAGAAATGCCAGGCCTGGCGCAGTGGCACACGCCTGTCATCCCAGCACTCGGGAGGCTGAGGCAGGAGGATCTTTGTGAGCTCAAGGCCAGCCTGAGCTGCACAGCAAGACCCTGCCTCCAAACAAGAAAAAAGTGACACGCTGTCTCGTGGCTGAGGCAGGAGGGTCACCTGGAGTTTGAGGCCAGCTTGGGCCACTTAGTGAGTTCAAACCCAGGATGAGCTACAATTTGAAAACCTCCAAAACCAAAAAAGTAGCCAGCGGTGGTGCTCACGCCTGTAATGAATTCCAGCACTTGGGAGGCTGAGGCAGGAGGATTGCTGTATGGGCAGGACCAGCCTGGACTACACAGCGAGACCCTGTGCAAAAAAACCAACCAACCAACCAAACAAACAAACAAACAGCCCCCCAATAATTCTCTGGCCCACTCAGCTCCCACTCATGCAGTCACACCGCACCGCACACCTGTGGGCCCCGCCACGTCCCTGCCCGGCTCCCGGGGCCTTGACCAGCACAGGCCAGCGAGCACGCATGCGGGGGCAGCGGGGCTGGGTCCCCACAGACTCCGGCCCCCCCGTCCTGCAGCCGGGGCTCAATGCTCCTTGTGTGCGTCCCTGTCACGAGGCCAGCCATGGAAAGAAAGGGTGGTCAGTTTCCAAAAGGTCACTGCAGGGGGGCACACACTGAAGAGGCGTCCCTGGAGTAGAGGCCAGCTCTGGGGACCCGATGTGCACAGGCCGGGGAGACCCCTTCCCTGCCTGGGAAGCTGCGGGGAGGGAGATTGCGGGCCGGACACGCTGCGGAGGTCAGTGTTCCCTGGGGCTTGGCCTGGAGAGGGACAGCTGGGACCAGTGTCCCGCAGGGAGTGGCCTTGTGGTCAGCTGGGCCTGGGAGCCGGATCTCAGCCCCAGGGGGTGGTAACCCAAGTCCTGTTAATGACTTCAGAGATGGAGACACAGGACAGGCGATCAGAGACAGGCGGGGGGGGGGGGACACAGAGAGAGACAGAAACACAGAGAGAGACAGAGACACAGAGAGAGACAGAGACACAGAGACACAGAGAGAGACAGAGACAGAGAGACGAGGAGAGAGATAGAGGCAGAGAGAGACAGACAGAAAGATGGAGAGAGACAGAGAGAGACACGGGGCGGGAGAAACAGCCAAGCACCAGGTGACAGGCGGCCAGTGAGCCACGGTTGCTTGATTGGCTGACTGACTGACAATTGGACCGGACAGCAGGAGGGGCTTCCTCCAGGCTGCCACCCTGAGTCCAGCCCCTCCTGTTCCCAGGGTGAAGTCACAGCAGACTCAGGGAAGGCCGCTCTTGCCAAGAGGCTGGTCAGGGGGTCAGTGGGGCGGGCGGCCGGGGGGCAGGGGAGCCCTGCCTGGCCATGTGGTTCCACTTAGTGCTGGCCAGGCTGCCTGGGCTGGGGCGGGGCCGAAGGCCTGGATTAGGCCTGGGCTGGGCCAGGCTGGCCTCGTTACTGAGGGGAGAAGGGGACAGAGTGGAGGGGGGCGCAGGTGCTCAGAAAGAGGTGATCCGAGCGGACACCGGGGGGAGAGAGCCTGGGCGCTACAGGTCAGATGGGGGAGCCTGGGAAAGGCTGGAGCTTGGGGGCCACGGAAAGGAGAAGCTAGTAGCCGGGGTGGGGGAGACCCGAGTGTGAACAGTCAAAAGGGAGAGGTCGTGGGTTAGGGCCAAGGGACAGCGTCCATCAGCAGGTGGACGGACACCCAATGCATGGGGGTCTGCGTGGTGGAGTATTACTTGGCCGTGAAGAAGGACAGACTCAGGACTCAAGATAGCAATGAAAAGTGAGAGAAGACAGACAGACAGAGGAAACAGGGAGACAGATGTTCTCACAGGGGAGGGCACCGCTGGACAGAGGGACGGGCCGAGAGAGGGTTAAAGGGGGGAGCGAAAAAAAGAGGGAGGAGGAGGAGGTGTTGGAGCCGCTCCCCCAGGAGCTCGGTACACAGAGTGATAAAAATTACAAACTGGGGGGAAGGAAAGCGCGGTCAGAGGGGACGCGGCCGGGGGAGGGTCTCAGAGACGGGCCGAGGTCAGAGGAGGGTTCGGGGAGCAGCGTGCAGGACCCCCTTTCCACGCGGCTTTTCGCTGGAAGGGGCTCGGGGGGCGGGCAGGGAGGGGGCCCTGGGGAGCCCTTGCGGGGGAGTTGGGGCGAAGGGACCGGCCGGCTCCGGGGCTCCGGCCAGGAAGCGCTGACTCATCCCAGAACTAGGTCAGGTTTTCTTCACCAAAACCCAACTGTGCGTTATGTGGGGGGAGCCCCAGCAGGAGCCAAGGGACGGAGGGGCCGGACAGCTGCAGGGGGACACGGCAGGGCCGCCTGTCCACCTTTCCCTTCTTCCTGAGCCATAAACACACTGGGGGGCAGGACAGGGCCCCCCAGCCCGGGACACCACGTGGGGTCCTGGCTTCTTCTCACCGCCCCTGCCGCTCTCTGCAGGAGACCCCGTGGATGTCCTCGAGGTCCTGGGCGTGCGTGGGGGCCACGCGGGGCTCCCCGAGGGGCCTGGCTTGTGTCCCCAGCGGGCTCCCGAGGGTGACCGGGCATTCAGAGTGGGCAAGGCCAGCGCGCCCGGCGCCCCCACGTGGGAGCTCTTCCCAGGTGAGGGGTGTCGGGGCAGGGTGTCCCCAGGGAGGGCGCGTGGGACCTTCGGGTCACCTGAGCTGGCCGATGGCCTCTGTCCAACCAGATGGACACTTTCCTGTCAACTTCTCGGTGCTGGCCACCCTGCGGGCCCAGCCGGCCGACCGCTCCGTCCTCCTGTCCGTCTATGACGAGACGGGCACCCGGCAGCTGGCACTGGCGCTGGCACCCACCCCGGGGCTCCTGGGTGCCACCTTCGGGCCCCCGCCCCAGCAGCCCGGCCTCGCGGATGGCAGGTGAGTGGCGCGGCGGGGGTGGACACGGGCGCCTCCAGGGTGACCGCAAACACGCGCACGGGGACCGTTTCTCGGCAGGTGGCATCGCCTGGCGGTCAGCGTGGACGGTGACACGGTGACGCTGGTGGCCGACTGTGAGCCTCGGCCTGCCGGGTCCAGCCGGGGACCTCGGTCGGTCAGCACGGCCGGCCTGACCATGCTGGGCACTCTGGACCCCGAGGAGGAGGCCTTCAAGGTAGGAGGAGGCACGCGGTGGCCGTTCACCTGGCCACAGGGCGCGTGGTGGTCTGCGCCTCTGCCCTGCGGTGGCCCGCTGCCGGCCGCTGTCTGGGGTCAGCGGTGTCGTCCCCGGCCGTGCTGAGGGCCACAGTGAGCGGCCGCCTGGCCTGCCCTCCTGTCCTGGGCCGCACCCTGCAAGGGCACCGGGCACGGGCGGGACACACGCGGGTGTCACCTGCGGGTGCTCTGGGCGCGGGAAACCGAGCCAGGAGCCGGGGTGGGGGCCGTGCCCGGGCGGGCTGGGTCCGGTCAGCCTGGGTGCCCGCCCTGTGCCCGCTGCAGGGAGACGTCCAGCAGCTGCTCATCAGTCCCGACCCCCGGGCCGCCTTCCGGGCCTGTGACGGGCTCCTACCCGGCTGTGACACCCCGAGCCCCACACCCGCGGGGGTGAGTGCCACCCCTCGTCCTGCGCCAGCCGGTCCAGGGCTAGGGGCCGCCCGGAGCTGACCGGTGTCCTCTTCGCAGCCCCCGCAGGGTGACCCCGAGAGTCCTCCTCCTCCGCGACGCAAGGGCAAAGGTCAAGGCAAGAAAAAAGGCCGGGGTCGCAAGGGGAGAGGCAGGAAGCGCAAGAGCGGGGGACCCCCGGCCCCCAGCCCCGCCCCCGGGGCCCCGGGCAGCCAGGTACCCCTCCGGCCACCCCCCAACCTGCCTCTGTGCCTGTCTGTGCTCTGACCCCGGAGTTCTGACCTCTGCCACACTGCTGGGGCGGGGTTTGGTCTTACGAGAGGCTCCGCATCTGTGCACCCCAATTCTGGTGCTGGAGGCTTAGAAAGAGATGTCCCCCCAATGAGCACCTGTTATTAGGGTTCCTGATGACACTCACCCGGCTAAGGTGAATGCTGAAGGCTTCCTAGGTTAGCGTTTCACTGACCGGGGTTCATTGATTGACTTTCGTGGTTTATTCTTGGGTGGGGGGAGCCCTAACTTGGGGACGTTGTTGGGACCCCATGGTGGGAACTGCCGCTTAGAGGGAGTCCCTGAGGGAGGCATTAATCGAGGTCGATATTGGGGTGTCCCGGGGGGCCCCTCGTTGGAGGAGTGCTTTTTAGGGGCTCATAGTTTGGGGGAAGTCCCTGATTGAGGAGTAGCTGATTGGCCCCCCCCCCCCCCGGGCAGGCCCCTGCATGCAGGAATAGCTGGTTGAGGCCACGGGGAAACCGTTAATGGGGTGCACCAGTTCCGGGCCCCGGGTTGCAGGAGCAGCTGGGGTCGTTTGCTGTGGGGTCACCAGCTGGTGGCCCTGGGCACGGCCGCGGCTGGGCGGGTGGCGGGGTGCGCGGTCTCTCTGGCCCAAAGCTGGGTGCCCTGGGCCGCCCCGCCCCCGCGCCCTGACCCAGTTCCCGCGCAGCTGCCGGCCCGGGGCGGGTCTGGCCCTCGGCCTCGGGGCTCCAGCCTGGCCGGCCCCGCTCCTCGCCGCGCCGCACACGCCCCCTGCCGGCCGGCCAGCGCCCCGCTGTACCTCCCGGGCCTGCGCCAGCGCCGGGCTCCTACGCTACCCGCCTCGCCCTCCCTGCCGGACCCAGGCCCGATTCTACTTCTGCGCCCGCTCCAGGCCACCACCTTCGCCCCCCAGCCCGGGTCGCCGGTTCCGAACCCACCTGCGACTCCCACGCTTGCGACTCCCACGACCGTAGCCCTGGCCTCCCCAGTGACCTGGGCAGTGACTCTTGGCCAGGACGGCGCCTCCCCAGAGGTCCGGAGCCGGGGCGCGGGTGGGGGGTTTGGAGGGGAGGCGGGCGGGGGACGAGAGGGACAGACTGACTGTCGCTGTGTCCCAGGAGGCGCCAGAATCTCAAGATGGAACCCGGCTCAGTCTCCAGGACACGGACGCCGCCGGGGAGGAGGAGGAGGAGAGCGAAGGAGGGGGCTCCACTATCGACCCCAAATTCCGGGCAGCAGAACAACCTTTCCAGACTGAGTTCCAGATCTTCCCCGTGAGTCCGGGGGGCTGCAGGTGGCGCCGGGCAGGGGCAGCTTTTCATTATTATTATTATTATTATTTGGGGTACCGAGGATCGAACTCAGGACCTTGCGCTTTCCAGGCAGGCGCTTATACCGCTGAGCTGAACCCTCGGTCCCTATTATTATTATTTTGAATCAGGGTCTCATAAAGCCGCTAAGATGCCCAGGCTGGGCTTGAACTTGCGATCCTCCTGCCTCAGCCTCTCAGGGTGCTGGGGTGACAGGCGAGCGCCCCTGTGTCTGGTTTGTCGTTTTCTCCCTGGACTCTGTGTTGCCTCAAGCCCAGCGCAGCTGACAGATGCTTGGCGGGCGCTAAGCCAAGGGGTTGCGTGGGTGGTGTAGAAGCTAGGGGCTGGAACTTTCTCTGACCGGAGCTCTCACCGTGGGCAGTAGGGGGAGCCAGAGAGGCCGCAGGGCAGCCTATACTTGGAAAATTCTGGGTGCCGCTTGCGTGCCGAGCTCTGTTTTCGTTTTGTTTCGCTTTTTATGGCGACAGTGTCTCGCTCGGTAGGTCAGGCTGGTCCTCGGAATCACGCGGAGCGACCCTCCTGCCTCGGCCTCCGGGTGTCGGGATGACAGGCGCGAGCCGCCGCACCCGCTTGCCAAGCTCTGCTTTACATTCACCCCTCTTCCCGGGGACTCTGAGACCTGGTGGTCACGGGGGGGGGGCTCATTCTGACGCCCCGCTGAGGCCCTCCAGCGCCCCACCTTTCCTGGCGGGGGGAGGGCCAGGAGGGGGCGCAGTGCAGGCCTGGGCTCCGGCCCTCACCTCTCTCCCCCTTCCAGGGTGCTGCAGAGAAGGGGGCGAAGGGGGAACCCGCAGTCATTGAACAGGTGAGGAGGGGCAGGGCTGGGGGGGGCCTTCTCCGGAGCAGGGGTCACACGCCTGTTTCTCACTAGGGCTGGAAGTTTGAGGGGCCTCCAGGAGCCCGGGGACCCCCGGTGAGTGTCAGACTTAGGTTCTGGTTTTGGTTTTTGAGGCGTGGTGTCGCCCTGCGGCCCAGGCGCAGCGATCCTCCTGCCTCAGCCTCCCCAGGGCTGGGGTGACGGGCGCGCCACCAAGCCCCTTCTTTTCCAGTTGGGGTGCGTGTGAGCCCCTGGGGTGAGAGCCCCCCTGGTCACCCGGGAGCCTTTGCCCCTCCGGGGGTAATGAGTGTGGGTGCAGAGTTGGGGCGAAGGGGTCCGTGTGCAGTGTGGGGGCGGGGAGGTCAGGGTGGGGTGAGTCGGGGTCACAAAGCTCTGTGTCTCCCGTGACTGCTGTTTCTCTGTCCCCAACAGGGGGTGGCTGGGCCCCTGGGCCCCCCGGGGCCCCCAGGATTCCCAGGGGACCGCGGTCCACCGGTAAGAGGCTCCCTGGGGTGGCCCCTGGCTGGGGGTGCGGGGTGGGGACCCCACAGGGGCTGGGGGACCCCGGCAGCCCCCCCTCAGGCGTCGGCCATCTGTCCACCACGTCCCTGACCCCCGTCTCCCCCCGCACCCCGACTTCGCCCCTCTGGTCCCCATCTCCCACCTGCACCCCCCTCAGGGTCCCGCCGGCCGCCCCGGAATCCCGGGCATGGACGGAGTCCGCGGGGTCCCCGGCACGGTGCTGCTGATGCCGGTGAGGAGCCGGCCGAGGGGAGCCGGGGGCGGGTGTGGGGGGCGCTGTCCCGGAGGCCACCTCACCCCGGCCCCCCCAGTTCCACTCCGCAGGCAGCTCCCTGAAGGGCCCCCCAGTGTCCTTCCAGCAGGCCCAGGCCCAGGCGGTGCTGCAGCAGGCGCAGGTGAGGCGGGCGCGGCTTCCCAGGGGTGCCGGGGGACCCGAGCCAGCTCCCCAGCAAACCCCGGGAATGGGGGAAGGGCGAATGCCGGCATGGAACCGTGTGCCGGCGCGTCCTGACATCCCGGTGTGGGGGTGAGGCTGAGGCAGGAGGGTCCCCGGTGCGACTCCCCCAGTGGGGGGACCCTGGCTCCAAACGGAAAATGACACAGAGGGCCGGGGCGCAGCTCAGGGGGCACAGTCCTGGGTTCGCCCTGCGTTCAACACACACACACGCACATGCACACGCACACACTGTACACACACACGCACACACATATTGTACACACACAAACATTGTACACACACATGCACACCACACTTTGTACATACACGCACACACATTGTACACGCACACACAATTCCAGGGCATGAACTGCGCAGGGCGGCGGGGACAGTTGAACCTTGGCCGTGCTTGGGGTTTGGGGGTCCTCATGGGGGTCTTGAGGTTCTGTCCCCCGCTGTCTCCCCAGCTCTCCATGAAGGGCCCCCCTGGCCCGGTGGGGCTCACTGGGCGACCAGGGCCCGAGGTGAGTAAGGAGCCTGCCTGGAAGAGGGGGTGCCTGAGACCGAGGGTCACCCCTGACCGTGTCTGTCCCCTTACCCCTCCTCCTCCCCAAGGGTCTCCCCGGATACCCCGGTCTGAAAGGAGAAGCCGGAGAAATGGGGCCGCAGGTGAGAGTGGGGGCGGGGACAGAAGGGACGGGGCTTCCCAGGGGCGTGGGCAGGGGCAGGGCCGGAGAGCGGAGCTGGGCGGCCGCGCGGTGGCCTGGCGTGGGCAGCGGTCTCCCCCTTTCATGATTCTGTCCTTTCTCTCTTGCTCTGGCTGCAGGGTCCCCGGGGGCTGCAGGGACCTCCCGGGCCTCCTGGCAGAGAGGGGAAAAGGGTGAGTAGCCCGCGGTGCCCGGGACACCTCCGGTGCCATCTCCCGGGGACACAGGCGCCCCGTGTCTGTAGCCGCACAACGCATGACAGCTAAAGTCTGGAGGCGGCCTGGTGTCCACGGGCAGGAGGGCAGCGCTTGTGAAAGAGACGCCCAGCTGTGGGACACAGCAGGCCACACGGGAGGCCGAGGCGGGAGGATGGCAAGTTTGAGGCCAGCCTGGGTGGCCAAGGGCGAGTTTTTGTTTGTTTTGTTGGGGTTTTTTTTGAGACAGGCTCTCTCTCCGCGTAGCCCAGGCTGGCCACAAGCTAGCAGTGACCGTCCTGCCTCAGCCTCCCAGGTGCTGGGAGGACAGGCCTGCGCCACCGAGCCCGGCACTTTAGCAAGATTCTGTCTCAAAGTTAAACTCTAAAGGCCGGGCGTCACTCGGGGCGAAGGCTGCTCCTGGATTCAGTCCTCAGCAGCGCGTGGCTCTGGGTTCGAGACGCCTTGGTGGGTCGGTGACAGGTGTGGCCGAGTCTCCTGGGTTTTTTTCCTTGACTCCCACCCTGTCCTCCAGGGCCGCTCTGGAGCAGACGGGGCTCGGGGGCTCCCCGGAGACACAGGACCCAAGGTGGGCGCAGGGCCGGGGCTGGGCGGGGCGGCCGGCAGGGTCTCGGGCTCAGCCCAGCAGGTGTCTCTTCGGACAGGGCGACCGGGGCTTCGACGGCCTCCCAGGGCTGCCCGGAGAGAAGGGCCAGAGGGTGAGTGTGCGCCCGCCCGTCTCCTCTGGGGTCCCCCCCTCGGGTTTCATCTCCACGCTGACTGCCTGTCTGTCTGTCCCTCCTCCAGGGTGACTTCGGCCCCGTGGGGCAACCCGGTCCCCCAGGAGAGGATGGTGGCAAAGTAAGTGTGGAGGGAGCTTGGGGGTGAGGACGGGCCTGGAAAGAAGGCTGGAAGCTGGGCGTGGTGGGTGACGAGCTAAGCTCATCATCCGACCCTGAGGGAGGCTGAGGCAGGCAGGTCTCCAGCCTAACCCCAAGGGGACCGTTTAATGAGATGCTACTGCACCATAAAAGATACAAACAGGGCTGGGGCTGGAGCTCAATTCGGAGTCCCCCGTTCAATCCCCGGTACCCTGACAAAAAGTGGAACCCAAAGAAAAAGGGGGTCCACGAATCAGCCTCGGGAGCCCAGTTCAGGATGGGAGTGGAATCCAGGGAAATATCACAAAGCCCTGAGGTGCCCTGGAAGGAGCTGCCTGGCTGAGGTGGGGTCCCTGAAGGGTCGGGCCCCCACAAATAGTGCTACCTTCCCACAGGGAGCAGAGGGGCCCCCCGGGCCCACCGGCCAGGCTGGGGAGCCGGTGAGTATGGCCCCTGAGCCCCCTGCTTGGGGTGGGGGACGTGGGGACCCCACAGAGGTGATACTGGGGTCATATGTCTCCTTCCCCGCAGGGCCCCCGAGGTCTGATCGGCCCCCGAGGCTCCCCCGGCCCCCTGGGACGCCCGGTGAGGATGCCACTTGCTGTGTGTCCCCTTCTGGCTGTCTGTGTGTCCACCTTGCTGTCCAGCAGCTCTGTCCGCTCGCCTTCCTGCCTGTACCTCTGGCTGTCTCCTCCGGCGACCCTGGCTGGCCCCACCTAATGTCACCTCCTGTCCTCCCCAGGGCGTTACCGGCAGTGATGGGGCGCCTGGAGCCAAAGGCAACGTGGTAGGTGTGCCTCATCCAAGGCCTGGTGCTCCCCGCCCTCCGGTCTGTGATTCAGTTTACTATCATCATTATTATTGACAGCGCCTGGGTCCTGCCCCCAAGCTCCATCTCCAACTCTTGCTATATTTTTACTTTGACGCCAGCTAAGTTGCCCAGGCTGGGCTATAACTTGGGACCCTCCCGCCTCGGCCTCCCAGAGTGCTGGGATCACAGGCAGGCAGACCTCACCCACTCCCCGGCCGTCACCTCCTCCGGCCCTTGACACAGTGACCTCGTCCAGCTTCACCGACCCCCTGCTTTCTCTGCAGGGTCCACCTGGAGAGCCAGGGCCGCCCGGACAGCAGGGAAACCACGGGGCCCAGGTTGGCGCCGTCTTTCTGTTGATGGGGCGACATTAAGCCCCAGCCCCTCCCCGCCTCACCCCTGCCCGGGACTCACGGCCTCCCCCTCCCCCCTCCCCCCTGCTCTGCTTCCTCCAGGGAATCCCGGGACCCCAGGGACCCATCGGCACCCCCGGGGAGAAGGTGAGCAGCCCCGGCACCTCTCCCTCAGCACCCCGCTGTGTCACCAGCAAAAACTTGGAGCCAGGGCCCTGGCTGGCCGTCAGCCAGCCCAGAGGGACAGAGTGGCTTTGTGGGGAGGCCGGACACGGGCGCCCACGCGGCCGATGGCACAAGGGGACATTGTGAGCACGGAGGCCCGGGACGCTCTCACAGACGGCCCCCTGGGCGACCCCCTTGTGCTCCGTCGGCCAGCTGCGGTTCCCGTCCCCGCATGCTGCTGTGCGTCACCAAGTCTGGCTGCGGTCCCTGGACTTTAGGTCTTCACCAGAAGCCATCTGTGTCTGTCCCAGGCTGGGGGGGCTCAGGCCGCGGTCAGGGGCTCGGGACGGTCACTGCACTGGGAAGGCCAGCGGAGGAGCAGGACGGCCGCTCACCGCATGCGTGGCAGAGGCAGAGAGAGACAGAGACAGCCCAGGGGAAGCCAGCGGGCCGGAGGGGTCCCCAGGTGCAGCCACGGCCACTTCCTGTGACCACCGCCTTTGTGGAGCACCCCCTCTGCAAGCACGAGACTTTGGGGACACTTATTTGATTTTGCCTTTTTGAGACAGGGTCTCTCTATGCAGTCCAGGCTGGCCTTGGGCTCACTCTGTAGCCAGGCTGGTCTCGAACTCACAACGATCCTCCTGCCTCAGCCTCCCGAGTGCTGGGCTCACAGTGGCAGCCCCAGCAGATGTCCCACGCTGAGCTGTTTGGTTGTGTGTGTGGGGAGCTGGGATGGGGTCCAGGACTGTGCACAAGCTAAGCGGGGGCGCGACCACTGAACCCCACAGCACTCCTGTCACCTGCCGGAGAGGAGCAAGGTTTCTGTGGGCCAGAGAGGGCAGGAGAGCTCCTCGGGGACACACAGCCCGTCAGGGTGGGCTGAGACGGGCAGATGTCCTGAGCGAGGGACCCCCACGGCCCTGAGACCCCTTTCCCTGTCTGTCTGCTTTCAGGGGCCCCCCGGAAACCCGGGCATCCCGGGCCCCCCAGGAGCTGACGGCCCTCTGGTGAGAGCCGGGAGCTGTGGCGTGGAGAAGGGGGGCTGGCTTGGGGACCCGGCAGGGGAGGTCGGTGGCTGGTGACTCTCCTGTTTGTGCTTTAGGGTCACCCAGGCCCCGAGGGCCCCACGGGAGAGAAAGGGGCCCAGGTGAGTAACAGAGGAGGCCGCAGGGACACTGACAGGGCTGCGGGGTCCCAGAGGGGACAGCGGAGCGGCCCTGACCTTCTCTTCCTGCAGGGGCCCCCAGGCTCAGCAGGGCCCCCGGGCTACCCCGGACCCCGCGGTGTGAAGGTAGGTGACCCTGGGAGCCCGCAGGGCAGGGAGCCATCTTTGCCAGAAACACAGGTGGGGAGCCGGGTGGTGGCACACACTTCTCATGCCAGCACTGGGGAGGCTGAGGCAGGAGGGTCACTCGTTCCAGCCCTGCCCGGACGACTTAGTGAGATGCTGTCTCAAAATGAAAAAGATTAAAACAGGCAGGGGACCTAGCGGCACGGAAGTCCCTGGTTCAGTCCCTGGGACTGCACACAAAAATGCGACCCCTAACCGTAAGCTTAGAGAACAACCATGGCGTGTCTAAGCTTGGTGCGTGGTTTCAGGCCCCCTGGGAGGGGTGGACTTCTTGTCCCCTGCCGGACCGGGCCTTGCTGAAGCTGGCATTGTGGCCAATCTAGTGCCAGGGTAGCCGAGGCCGGAGGACAGCGGTAGCCAGGACCGCAGTGATTCCCTGGCGGCCCGTCAGTTCGCCACGTTGCCGAGCACATATTTACTTGGTGGCCTGAGCTTGTGAGGGGGACCCCGTCCCCTGTGAGCTGCGCTGGGGGCACCGTACTGTGGCCCACGGTCCTCTGGGGACAGTCGGGACGAGGACCAAACCTAGAATGCTTGTCGAGCAGGGAAAGAGAGTTTTATTCTTTATTCTCTGAGCTTCACTATGCAGCCCCCGCTGGCCGCAGACTGGTTGGCGACCCTCCTGCCTCAGCCTCCTGATGCTGGGTGTAGACCACCGTACTCAGCTCCTGAGAGCTTCTTAAAACTTGATCTTTCAGGGTACCTCAGGCCATCGAGGCCTCCAAGGAGAAAAAGGGGAGACGGTGAGTGAGGAGGGGACCCCGGGCGGGCGGGAGGGAGCCCGCCGTGGCGCCTGGCTCCGTCTCTTCCCTGACCTCTGCCGTTTCCTCTCGCCCAGGGAGTGGACGGCTTCCCTGGCTTCAAGGGCGATATGGGCCCCAAAGGCGACTGGGTGAGGAGAGCCGAGGAAGGGGGTTCTGGGGGAGTCCCGAGGGAGCCAGCAAGGGGTGAGCGTGGGAGGCAGGGGCCGAGACGGAGGCCCGTCTATTCCAGGGCCAGCCAGGACCTCCCGGAGCCCGCGGAGAGGACGGTCCCGAGGGGCTGAAGGGACCCGAGGGGCTGCCAGGCGAGGAGGGGTCCCCGGGCGCAGCCGGCGAGAAGGTGAGTCTGCTGTGGTCAGCTGCCCGCAGCCGGGCCTCTGTCCCCCGAAGGCTAGGCTGGCACCCCCTCTGAGCTGCACCCCAGCCCCGCGGGGCAGCCCCAGGCCCCGGTTTCCTTTCCGGCTCTGCACCCAACCCGGGGGCCCGAGAGCCGTCCTGATGGCCTGATTGGCACTGGGGACGGATCTGCACCCTCTGCCCGGAGCAGAGTTTGAGGCAGCGGCTCCCCAAGTGACCAAATGGTCCAGGCTGGGCTCAGACTTGTGACCCTCCTGCTTCAGCCTCCCAGAGTGCTGGGACCAGAGGCTGTGACCCCACGCCCAGGGCGACAGGCGCTTTATAAACCAGGGAAGTGGTGTTTGCAGCGGTCAAAGAATTTCCCAGGACGCGTCCCCGTGCAAGCGGGGCCAGGATTTGAATGCGGTTTCTTGATAGTCAGTGCACAGCCAGCCGCCTTCATCCTGACCTTTCCCCTCTGACCTCTGTCCCCTACTCCCCCGCAGGGCAATCTTGGGGTACCCGGTCTCCCAGGATACCCAGGCCGCCCGGGGCCTAAGGTAAGAAGCCGGAGAGCTGGGGCGAGTGCAGGAGGGCCTGGGGCGCTGGCTGAGGGCTGAGAGGTGGCCTGTCCAGCTCTTGGGTCACTTGAGAGAGTGTGAAATATGGGGTTTGGCATCAGATGTGTGCCCAAGGGCCCCTTGTTAGGACAGTGTGATTTTGAGTGTTGGCTCCTGTTGAGAAAGGGCGTTGCTGTGTGGCCAGGCTGGCCTGGAGCTCACAGCGATCCTCCTGCCTCAGCCTCCCGAGTGCGGGGTGACGGGTGTGCCCCACCACACCCGGCCAAAATACTGGGCACATTTCGCCAGGGTTTTGATGGATACACAGGAGATTTATCTTTCTGTTTAAACCACACCCAAGTGACCTCATGGGTCATATCACTGGCCGTGTACAGTAGATCAGGGATTTCAAGCCATCTGGAGACGAACCTGAGTGCGAAACTATTCCAAATATGCTTCTCTTCCCCTCTCAGCCGCCCTGGCTGACCTGCCTGCAGCCACTTGGACGGCAGCTTTTGCAGGAATTTCTTTTTATATTGAATCTGTTCCACGCAACCTGGTTTTGATAGTCGGATTTCTTTTCTTACAAACTTTCATTAAATCTCACGGAGCATAGAAGCGGGTTTGTGGATAAATTTAAGACGTCGCGGCCGAGTATCGAGCTTGACTTGTGAGCACAGAGGCTCGTGGGAGTTGGGGGAGAAGCTGCCCGCCAAGACCAATCAGAGTGTTCATCACTCAGGGCGAGGGAAGCGGCCTGCGGGGAGCTGAGGTCGTGATGACCCTTATGCGTTAATGCCGGCACATGAGTCAGCTCCACATTGCTATAAAGAAACACCTGACGCCAGGCGTGGCGGTGGATCCTGTAATTACAGCCCTCTGGGAGGCTGAGGCAGGAGGGTTGCAGGTTTGAACCCGGCCTGGGCAACTTGGAGACTTAGGGAAACCTTGTTTTAGAACCATAAAAATGGCTGGTGATGGAGCTCCGTGCAAAGGTCCTGGGTTCCATCCCTATGTTGCCCAAAATAAAGTTTATTTAGGTTACGGTTTTAGAGACTTCATGCCAGCTGGGCGAGGGGGCACAGGCCTGTCATGCGGGCATTTGGGAGGCTGAGGCAGGAGGATCCCTGCAAGTTGGAGGCCAGCCTGCTTTTCACAGTGAGCTCAAGGCCAGCTGGGACGATGTAGACAAAGTCTGTGCTGAAAAACCCGAACAACAACAGAAGAAGACGAGGCGGGGCGCGGGGTCCCACGCCCCTTTGAGGGGAACTGCCAATAGCCTGCAGGCCGCCCCCCAAGCCCCGCCTCCCGCGGCTGCCTGGCCTTCCAACAGCGCCACCTTGAGGGCGAAGCCTGTAACGCAGGGAGGCTCCGGTTCAGGCGGGCCGCTGTCTGCTCCGGGCTCACACCGTCCTGAGCCCCCAAAATCTTGCCACGAAGGTTTTGTTGGCATCGCAGGCTACACGCATGGAAACTGGTGCTTGGAGCAGCTAAAATGCTTGTACAGGGCACCCGGCTTATTAGGGGTGGGGTCTGGGGTCAGACTCAGATAAAAAAATCATAGGTTTTTTTCCGAAGGATCTTGCTGTGTAATACAGGCGGGCCTCGAACTTGCAGCGATCCTCCTGCCTCAGCCTCCCAAGTGCTGGGACTACAGATGCGCACCACCATGCCTGGCTAATAACGCATTTTGGTACAAGTATTTGAAATGAAAATCGGATCCGTTTCCTATTTTGTGACAGCCCAAGGATGACTTGGAGGAGGTGGTGGTCAGGATGGTGGCACAAGAGCGCCCAGGTGGCATCTAAGTGATGAGCAATAGCTGGCTTTGTGGAGGTCTGCAGGAGAGGCATTTTAGGCTTAGGGAGCAGCCTGTGCAAAGGTCCTGTGGCGGGGATGTGTTTGTGCCCTGAGAAGCACTGTGGAGGCCAGTGTGGCTGGATGCAGCAAGAAGTGGGGGGCGGGGGAGGAAGGGGGGCAGAGGCTGCCTTGGAGGATTCTAGGGCTTGAGGAAGTCGCTGGAATCGGAGGCTTGGGAAGGCCTCCGAGGACGGGGTGAGGGGCCCGAGGTACCCATCTGTCCCATCTCTTTCTCTGGTTCTCTCCACACAGGGATCTACGGGATTCCCCGGGGCCTTAGGGCCACTGGGAGAGAAAGGAAGGCGGGTGAGTCACGCCCCGGGTAGGGGCACGGTGTGGGGGGCTGTCTGAGAGGTAGGTGACCACCGCTGATGTGACCGCGCAGTGGCCTGTGATCACAGACACGTGCGCGTGTCTCCTGCACCCGTCTGTGCACGCGTGTGTTCCTGTGCACACCGAGCGTGCATGCTTGCTTGCACTGCCCTGGTACCTGGGCTCGGTGTGTGAACGAAACTCCTTCCGTGATTCAGGAGAGCACGGCTGTGTGTGTGTGTGTGTGTGTGTGTGTGTGTGTGTGTGTGCGTGTGTGAGCAGAGCTTGTGAGTAAGTGTGTGGCAGGCGTCCTCCTGGGTGTGACCGGGCTCATCTGTGTGGCCCTTGCACCCTAACTCCCCCGGGGTCCCCTCTGTGTTTCAGGGCAAGGCCGGCCAGCAGGGCCAGGACGGAGAGCGCGGCCCGCCCGTGAGCGCACAGGGAGCCGGCCGGGAGGGCGGGGGCCGGGCGGGCCACCGTGCAGGGGGGCCTGGACCTCGAGTCCTTCTCTAGGGTTGCTGACTTGTGTTTTTTGCCTTCTTTCTGTCCAGGGCGCCCGTGGAGAGAGGGGCCAGCCGGGGGCCACGGGACAGCCAGGCCCCAAGGTACGGGGACCCTCCTGCCTCAGCTTCCCTGGACGCCCCACACCTCAAATCTGAGTTTGTTCTTTCTCTCTGTCCTAGGGTGATGTGGGCCAGGATGGGTCCCCAGGAGTCCCTGGAGAAAAGGTGAGTGTGTGTGTTAATGTGTGTGTGTTTGCACGTGTGTTTCTGAGCAGGGCACAGGCCCAGGGAGACTTCATAATGCGGAGGCCAGAATGCAGCCTCTGAGATCCGAGAGCCAATTCAGTCCTGGTTGGTTCACTCACCAGCTGTGTGTCCCTGGGGCGGTCACTTAACCTCTCTGTGCCCTGATTTCTTCTGTAAAACTGCAGTGACCCCAGGCTCCACCCCGACAGAGGTGGATGAAATTATTTTTATTGTTGTTGTTGATTTTTTGTTTTTTGGATCTTGCTATAGAGCCCAGGCCGGCCTCAGATTCCCAGTGGGCCTCCCACCTCAGCCTCTCAGGGGCTGGGGTTACCAGGGTGCCCCACCAGGCCTGGCTAGAAATCACTGGTTGTGTGGGGAGCGTCGGCATGGGGTTGGGGTATGCAGTAGGCGCTCAATGTGTGCTGGCTTCCTGCGCTGTTGTGGGCTCAGGAGGAACCAGGTAATGACTTGTGCTCCCTTTCAGGGTCTCCCGGGATTGCAAGGCCCCCCCGGATTCCCTGGGTCAAAGGGCCCCCCTGTGAGTGAGGTCACCCCGGTTGGGGTCAGGTGGAGGGAGGCCGGGAAAAAGACTCTAAGACTCTTCCACCTTGTTCCCCAGGGTCCCCAAGGCAAAGATGGGGTACCGGGGCACCCCGGACAGAGAGGAGAGTTGGTGAGCGACCTTTTCACTTTGACCCCTGACCTTATTAGGCCCTCCTCCCATGTGACCCCCTTTTATTTTTCTCCAGGGCTTCCAAGGTCAGACAGGCCCACCTGGACCCGCGGGTGTCTTGGGCCCTCAGGTCGGAGTGGATCCCATTGTGCAGCAGTTGGGGGGCCCCGAGGAGGAGGCTGGGTCTGGGTCTCTGACAGCTTCCTCCCCGCAGGCCACCTCAGTCTAATGTACCCTCTTTCTCTGCAGGGAAAGATAGGAGATTCGGGGGCCCCGGGTGAGAGGGGGCACCCTGGCCCCCCCGGGCCTCCAGGCGAACACGGGCTACCGGGCCCGGAAGGCGGGGAGGGGGCCAAGGTGAGACCCTGCCCTGTTGCCCAGACCCCAAGGTCCCTTTGATGGCCCTGAGGCCACCTCGGGGCTGGCAGTCTGCCCTCTGGGAGGTTCTAGGGTCACAGATCAGCAGGAGACCACCCCACCCCTCTCCACAGGGAGAACCAGGACCCTTGGGGCCTGCCGGGAAGGAGGGCCCGCTGGGGCTGAGGGGCCTGCCCGGCCCCAAAGGAGCTCCCGGGGACCCTGTGAGTATCTTTAGGGGACCCAGCCACGTGTCCGTGGAACCCAGGGTGCAGACTCTGGAGTCTCCTGACTGTGTCAATCCTGCCTCAGGGACCCCCTGGATTGAAGGGTGACAAAGGGCCCCCGGGTCCTGTGGGGGCCAATGTAAGTAACACTGCTTCTGCGGGGCGGGGGGAAGGCTAGGGGGTTGCGGGGAACATGGATATTTGTCGTGATGGAGCTTGTCACCCTGGAGTCAGGCAGACCTGGCCACACTCAGCCCTGCTGCTCTTTGGCTGGGCAGTTGTGTCACTGGTGGGCCTCAGTTTCCCTATCTGTAAAATAGCCACGATGAGACACTTCCCATCTCATTCATGACCTTCAGATTCCTGGCAACCTCCTGCCTCAGCCTCCTGACGTACAAGCTGTGAAGCAAAAACAGCCAGAAGACAGGCTGAGGCAGGAGGGTTTCTAGTGCAAGGCCAGCCCGAGCGACACGGGGAGACCCCGTTTCCAAACACACAAGAATGTAAACAACTTCCCTGACCCTCTGCTCTGTTTGCAGGGCTCCCCCGGTGAGCGGGGTCCCCTGGGCCCATCAGGTGGCATTGGGCTTCCTGGCCAGAGTGGCGGCCAAGGCCCCGTGGGTCCTGCAGGCGAGAAGGGGGCCCCGGTGAGTGTCCCCCACGTTCCCTTCCCCCGCATCCCAGGACCCCTTCCTGCCCCACACAGAGACGATGGCTTTGCACCCCCAGGGAGAACGCGGTGCCCCGGGCCCCACCGGAAAGGACGGGGTCCCGGGTCCCCTGGGGCCTCAGGGCCCCCCTGGAGCAGCCGGACCTGTGGGCGAGGACGGGGACAAGGTGAGGGGCGCAGGGCGGGGACGGGGAGGCGCAGTGGGGACCCCGCTGACACCGTGTCCCCTGCAGGGGGAGGTGGGCCACCCGGGCCACAAGGGCAGCAAAGGCGACAAGGGAGATGCGGTGAGTGGGGGCACCCTGGTGACAGGGGTGGCCCTGAGGGAGGGCGGAGGAGCCGGGGTGTGAGGAGGTGGGCAGGGATCGGAGGCCGCAGCGCACCCCGCTACCGGCTGCATGTGGCTGGAGAGCAAAGCTGGGTGCACCGCTGGGTGCACCGCTGGGTCCCGGTGAGGTCACTTCCGGTGGGCGGGGCATGCTAATGAGGGGCGTGGCCAGGGAGATATTGATGGACGTGTCTAGGGCCGCTCGTCCTGGGATCAGGAACCCAGGGAATGTCCTGTTCTGTTCCCTCCTGCAGGGCCCACCCGGACCCACGGGCCTGAGGGGTCTCGCGGGACACCCAGGACCCGCGGTGAGTGCTCGCAGCTTTGTGACCCCCTGGGGCCCGGCCCCCACCCACCTGGCTGCACCCTCAATACCCCGGATCCCAGTCTCAGCTGAGAGATTCGTGGCCATGTCGCTGGCGCTGCTTGGCACCTGGCGAGAGCTTTTTGCTGTCATACATGGCACAGGGTCCCTACCCTCATGGTCTCACTTTGTCCTGATCACCTCTCACAGGCTCTGCCTTCAAATGCCGCTTAAGAGCCAGCAGGGTGGTGCACACCTGTGGTTATAGCACTCGGGAGGCTGAGGCAGGAGGATCTCTGTGAATTCAAAGCCAGCCTGAACTGCATAGCAAGACCCTGCCTCAAAACAAACAAGCAAAAAACCCCCAAAATAAAAAACCAGCTCCTCCCCAGACAAATTTTGACCCAAGCCTCAGCTTCATTCCTAAAGTAGGACCTTAACCCAGACGAACCCCAGCTCCAAACTGGGTCCTCACCCTGCCCAAACTGAACCCTGACTCCAGCCCTTGACCCCAATCCTGACCCTTGTCCCTCCCCAGGGAGCTGATGGAACTCAGGGACGCCGCGGACCCCCAGGCCTCTTTGGGCAAAAAGGCGACGACGGAGTCCGAGGCTTCACGGGGGTGAACGGCCCCCCAGGCCCTCAAGTGGGTGTCTGGGTTTGGGGGTGACATCTCGGTCCCCGCCCCCACGGTGTGCTCCAATCGTGCCCTTTCGTTCCACAGGGGCTGCCAGGACCCCCTGGAGAAAAAGGGGAGGTCGGAGACGTGGGCTCCATGGTACGGGCGCCCTGGGGACGTGGGGGAGGCGGGGTTGCGCGGGGCGGGGACTTTTAGGGCCATTCAGGGGCTCACGGGCCACGTGACGGTTCTCAGGGTCCTGCAGATCACTGGTAGCACGGTGTGGTCACCGGGGTGTTTATGGCTGTGGGGTCACTGGGTACATTTTGGTTCCTCTGCAGGGTCCGCATGGAGCACCAGGTCCTCGGGGTCCCCATGGCCCCAGCGGGTCAGAGGTAAGGACTCTGGGGGCCTCAGGTGGAACCCCCATTCCCCAGTCGATTGTTGGGGTTCCGCGCAGTCATCTCTACCCCTGCTGCCCAGGGTCCACCGGGGCTTCCTGGCGGTGTCGGTCAGCCTGGTGCGGTGGGAGAGAAGGTGAGTGAGAGATCGGTTCCCTTCCTGGTGGAGGGAAATGTGTTCTTCTTGGGGCGGCTGTTCTGGGGAGTCCCTCTCTGTGCTCATGTTCCTCCTACAGGGAGAGCCAGGAGATGCCGGGGACCCAGGACCTCCGGGACCCCCAGGAATTCAGGTGAGTGGTGCCTGGAGTCCTCTCAGGGAAGCCCTGACCCCTGGGTGTGTCAGGCCACCTTGACAGCGGGAATCCCGGGCTGTCCACTGACCCAGGGCCTCCGGGCCTCCCTGGCTACTTTGATGAAAGCAGGTCTCGAGAGGGCTGCTGTGTAAGGTTCCTCAGGATGTGCACTGCTCAAGGGCGTGCAGGGCTGCCCGGGCGGCCTGTGCTCAAATTCAAACAATGAGACCTGGCTGGGGCCCGAATGGCCCAGAGGGAACCCCTTTAATTCATTCCAGGGGAGCACACGGGCTAGAACAACTTTGCCCTTGATGGTGGATGATTGGCCCCTCCATAAGGCCTAGGCCTCCCTGACATCTAACCCTTGGGAAGTTTAAACCTAGGCCTCGGGCTGACCTCTGACCCCAGAAAAGTCCTGGAGAGGGCAAACCACCCTGACCTTTGACCTCTGCTTCTGCAAAGGGACCCAAAGGTGAAGTTGGTGAAAAGGGCGACTCAGGTCCATCTGGTGCTGCTGGACCGCCGGGCAAGAAAGGTCCTCCTGGAGAGGATGGACCCAAGGGGCACATGGTGAGCCTGGGGAGACGGAGGCAGAGACGGGGGGCGCCGAGCCCCCTGGGTGCTCCTCAAAACTTCTAGCCGGGGATCCCTCCAGTTTGCGGATCCTGTGAGGGCTGGACTGTGGCTGGCTGGCTGGACAGGCGGATGGAGGGATGGATGGAAGGAGGGGAACATGGATGGACAGCGGGCCAGTTAATGACAGTGAAGGGGGTTAGTGGATGGCGGATGGATGGAACCATAGATGACGGACACGTGAATGGATGCGTGATGGATGAATGAATGGGTGGACAGGTGGGTGGAGGGATGTGTGGGTGAGCAGATGGATGGGCAGGTGGGTGGATGGATGGGCAGGTGGGTGGATGGGTGGGCAGGTGGGTGGAGGGATGTGTGGGTGAGCAGATGGATGGGCAGGTGGGTGGATGGGTGGGCAGGTGGGTGGATGGGTGGGCAGGTGGGTGGAGGGATGTGTGGGTGAGCAGATGGATGGGCAGGTGGGTGGATGGATGGGCAGGTGGGTGGATGGATGGGCAGGTGGATGGAGGGATGTGTGGGTGAGCAGATGGATGGGCAGGTGGGTGGATGGATGGGCAGGTGGATGGATGGGTGGGCAGGTGGGTGGATGGATGGACAGGTGGGTGGAGGGATGTGTGGGTGAGCAGATGGATGGGCAGGTGGGTGGATGGATGGGCAGGTGGATGGATGGGTGGGCAGGTGGGTGGATGGATGGACAGGTGGGTGGATGGATGGGCAGGTGGGTGGATGGATGGGCAGGTGGGTGGATGGATGGACAGGTGGGTGGAGGGATGTGTGGGTGAGCAGATGGATGGGCAGGTGGGTGGATGGATGGGCAGGTGGGTGGATGGATGGGCAGGTGGATGGAGGGATGTGTGGGTGAGCAGATGGATGGGCAGGTGGGTGGATGGATGGGCAGGTGGATGGATGGGTGGGCAGGTGGGTGGATGGATGGACAGGTGGGTGGAGGGATGTGTGGGTGAGCAGATGGATGGGCAGGTGGGTGGATGGATGGGCAGGTGGATGGATGGGTGGGCAGGTGGGTGGATGGATGGACAGGTGGGTGGAGGGATGTGTGGGTGAGCAGATGGATGGGCAGGTGGGTGGATGGATGGGCAGGTGGGTGGATGGATGGGCAGGTGGATGGATGGGTGGGCAGGTGGATGGATGGGTGGGCAGGTGGATGGAGGGATGTGTGGGTGAGCAGATGGATGGGCAGGTGGGTGGATGGATGGGCAGGTGGGTGGATGGATGGGCAGGTGGATGGATGGGTGGGCAGGTGGGTGGATGGATGGACAGGTGGGTGGAGGGATGTGTGGGTGAGCAGATGGATGGGCAGGTGGGTGGATGGATGGGCAGGTGGATGGATGGATGGGCAGGTGGGTGGATGGATGGGCAGGTGGGTGGATGGATGGGCAGGTGGGTGGATGGATGGGCAGGTGGATGGATGGGTGGGCAGGTGGGTGGATGGATGGACAGGTGGGTGGAGGGATGTGTGGGTGAGCAGATGGATGGGCAGGTGGGTGGATGGGCAGGTGGGTGGAGGGATGTGTGGGTGAGCAGATGGATGGGCAGGTGGGTGGATGGATGGGCAGGTGGGTGGATGGATGGGCAGGTGGGTGGATGGATGGGCAGGTGGATGGATGGGTGGGCAGGTGGGTGGATGGATGGACAGGTGGGTGGAGGGATGTGTGGGTGAGCAGATGGATGGGCAGGTGGGTGGATGGGCAGGTGGGTGGAGGGATGTGTGGGTGAGCAGATGGATGGGCAGGTGGGTGGATGGATGGGCAGGTGGATGGATGGATGGGCAGGTGGGTGGATGGATGGGCAGGTGGATGGACAGGTGGGTGGATGAATGAGTAGATGGATGGATGGATGGATGGATGGATGGATGGACAGGTGGATGGATGGACGGGTGGATGGATGGACAGGTGGGTGGAGGGATGGACAGGTGGGTGGATGGATGGGCAGGTGGATGGATGGGTGGGCAGGTGGGTGGATGGATGGGCAGGTGGGTGGATGAATGAGTAGATGGATGGATGGATGGATGGACGGACAGGTGGATGGATGGGTGGGCAGGTGGGTGGAGGGATGTGTGGGTGAGCAGATGGATGGGCAGGTGGGTGGATGGATGGGCAGGTGGGTGGATGGATGGGCAGGTGGATGGATGGGTGGGCAGGTGGATGGATGGGTGGGCAGGTGGATGGAGGGATGTGTGGGTGAGCAGATGGATGGGCAGGTGGGTGGATGGATGGATGGATGGATGGACAGGTGGATGGATGGGTGGGCAGGTGGATGGATGGGTGGGCAGGTGGATGGAGGGATGTGTGGGTGAGCAGATGGATGGGCAGGTGGGTGGATGGATGGGCAGGTGGGTGGATGGATGGGCAGGTGGATGGATGGGTGGGCAGGTGGATGGATGGGTGGACAGGTGGGTGGAGGGATGTGTGGGTGAGCAGATGGATGGGCAGGTGGGTGGATGGATGGATGGATGGATGGACAGGTGGATGGATGGGTGGGCAGGTGGGTGGATGGGTGGGCAGGTGGGTGGATGGATGGATGGATGGATGGACAGGTGGATGGATGGATGGATGGACAGGTGGATGGATGGACGGGTGGATGGATGGACAGGTGGGTGGATGGGTGGATGGGTGGATGGATGGATGGATGGATGGGTGGATGGACAGGTGGGTGGATGGGTGGATGGATGGATGGGTGGATGGAGAGGTGGATGCATAGATGGATGGATGAATGAGTAGATGGATGGATGGATGGATGGACGGACAGGTGGATGGACAGGTGGATGGATGGATGCATGGATGGATGGATGGATGGATGGATGGATGGACAGGTGGATGGATGGATGGATGGATGGATGGATGGATGGATGGATGGACAGGTGGGTGGATCCCACACACAGCACTGTATGGGGGAGCTTGAATTCACCCTGAGTCACTGTAGCCTTGTTGGAGAGGCCGAGTGACGCTGGCTCAGATCTGGGGTTGATGTGAAGTTGGCCCTGGGGTGCAGGTTGAAGCCTTTCTCCAGGCTTGGTGTGGTTTGAGGTGGGTCCTCTGCCTGCTGTGTCCCTCTGGGGCCCGCGGAGGCCTCGGGGAGGATGAGGTGAGGAGGCACATGGGACAGGCTTAGCTCAGTGCCTGCCCAGGTAAACCCCGGCAGCTCCCTCGGCGTCGGGGTCCTGCGTGCCGGGCAGCGCGAGCCGGGACAGTTTACCCGCTCAGGCAGCGGTGAGAGAAAGGCTCGTCTCACCCCAGAGATGCCATCGTGAACTTCTGTGTTCCAGGGCCTCATGGGGATGCCTGGAGATCTAGGGCCCCCGGGAGACCCTGGGCCTCCAGTGAGTGTCACCCCTTTCCCCAAGCCCAGCACGTTCCCTACTTCTGTCCCCCCCAAGCCACAGACCTGGGCAAGGTCCACGGGCCCCACCCCGAATCCTCATGGACCCCAAGAACTTTCTGTGATCCCTCCCAACTCTGTCTCCTCTGGCCCCCACAGGGTATGGATGGCTCTCTGGGGACGAAGGGAGACCCCGGTGATGTTGGGGCACCGGTGAGTGGGGGGACAGAGGATGCGGTGTGGCGGGGGGTTTGGGGGGTGAACTGGGGAGCAGTGGGGTGGGTTTGTGGGCTCTTGGGGCCCCTGCATATGCTCCTGCTTTGCCTCTCTGGGGCCCCCCTGAATAAGGGCAACTTGGGGGTCCTCAGGAGATGGGGTGCAGGGTGGAGCCCGTCTGCCATGTCCTGGCCGATAACAAACTGCCCTGCTCCCCACAGGGGCCGCCTGGTGCTTCTGGGGAACCTGGTGCCCCGGGACCCCCTGGCAAGAGGGTGAGTGATAGCCCATCCCGGGTGCCCTGGCTCGGCCCTCAGAACCCCCTGACTCCAGGGGTCGCCGTCCCCCCGCAGCACCCTCCCACACACCTCTCCTCCTCAGGGTCCCTCAGGCCGTGTGGGTCGAGAAGGCCCAGAAGGGGAGAAGGGTGTCAAGGTGAGCGCCAGTGTCCCCTCTGCTGGTGGCCCCAGGGTCAGGAGATGGCACCCTCCCAGCCCCCGTCACCCGGTCTGTTTCAGGGGCAGCCAGGGCCGGACGGGCCCCCAGGGAGGACAGGGCCCCCGGGGGCGCAAGGGCCCCCTGGACGTGCCGGGCCCGAGGGCCTTCAGGGGATCCCGGGCCCTGTGGTGAGTGGGGTGACCCGGGTGGACGGTGGGTGGTCCTGCCTCACGTGCTCGTCCTGAGCCTGGGGGTGGGTGGGCGCGTCCACACTGGCTGTGGCCCCGAATGGCCACTTTGTTCTGTTCCATCCACAGGGAGAACCGGGCCTCCTGGGCCCCCCGGGGCTGATTGGCCCCCCAGGACCCCTGGTAAGAGATGGCTTCGTCCCTGAGGTCGCCCAGTGACCACCCAGAGACCCCTCACTGACCGTCTACACTGGCCATGTCTCCTGAACATCTCTCCTGACCATCCGTGGTCAGGAGCCTTCGTGGTCTGCACTGGCCACCAGTCCTGGTCCCCTCTTCTGTCCCCACGGACCTGGCCACCCCAACCACCCCTTCCCACGCTTGTCTCCATCCTGTGCCCCCACGATGGCATCCCCACTGGAAACAGGGAATTTCCATTAGAAGTCACCCCCTCACCCCAAGGCCTCTGGCTTTACCTCGAGTCACCACCAACACTTTGTCCCCACCCAGGGTCCGCCGGGCCTCCCAGGGCTGAAGGGAGATGCTGGCCCGAAGGGGGAGAAGGTGAGGGCCCCTCCCGCCATGCCCCCCACACCCCGCCCTGCCGGCCCCCCGTCCCCCACCCCTGCCCTCCTGTGTGTGTCCCTCCAGGGCCACCTGGGACTGCAGGGCCTCATAGGCCCCCCTGGCGAGGCCGGGGAGAAAGGAGACCGGGGGCTTCCGGGCGTGCAGGGCCCCCGAGGCCCCCAGGGAGACCCCGTAAGTGTCCTCCCCGGTAGGGAGGTCGGCTCCAATGTGGGGTTGGGGTGGCTGGGGAGGCAAAGGGTGGGGGGCGCTTGGAGACAGCAGGCCGTGGGGTTGGGGGTCAGGAGTGGGAATCTGGGGTGCTGTATCTGGCAACTTGCAAGTGGGGGGCTGAGTCTAGGATGTGGGGGTCTCTCTGGAGACCTGACTAGGGTTTGGGGTCTCCTTCTGGGCCACTGAAGGCTCCTGAACACTGACTCTCCTGTCCCTTCCCAGGGGTCCCGTGGTCCTGCGGGCTCTGCAGGGCCCCCCGGGTCCCCCGGCGTGGCGGTGAGTATGGGGGGATTGTGGGGTGCGGTCACCACGCCAGGCCTGGCTGGGACCCAGATCTCTGTGTCTCCACCCCGCAGGGCCCCGTGGGACACAAAGGCTCCAAAGGGTCCCCGGTGAGTCCCCTTGCTCCCCAACAAGCCCCCGAGTCCCCCTTGCCTCCCCCAGCCACACCCCAACATTCACCCAACCCGATGCCCTTTCATCAGACCTGAGACACCCTTACTTTACACCTGTTGATCTGGGGACTAGAAAATAGGGGAGAGAAATGTGGGTGCTGCTGCTTAGCACGGAGCACGGCTTGGGGTGTGTGTGCCCTCGTGGGGGAAGGTGGGGTCCCCACGCACAGGCCTCACCCCAAACCGACCTCTCCTCCAGGGATCCCTGGGTCCTCCCGGAGACACTGGACCCCCAGGACCTCCCGGCCCCCCTGTGAGTTCCCCTGGAGGACACCAGATCTGGGGACACGGAGGGGGACAGTGGTTTGGGGGTTCCGTGGGGTCCCCCAGAGCGCGGAGGCCAGGTGTTGAGGGATCCAGGTGACCAGGGAGGGAAGGGGTGGCCTGTCCGTCCTCCTCCTCCACCTCCCGGGTCTCCCCCACTTCCCCCTACCCCATCCGTGCCCAGGGTCCCCCGGGCGAGCTCCGCGGGCTGCACAGACGCAGACGCCGCCGCGCGGTCCCGGAGGGCGGCCTGGAGGAGGTGCTGGCCTCGCTGGCCTCGCTGGGCTCCGAGCTGGAGCAGCTGCAGCGGCCGCCGGGCACCGCCGAGCGCCCGGGCCTGCTGTGCCGGGAGCTGCACCGCCATCACCCGCAGCTGCCCGACGGTCAGCCGGGCTCCACTCCCGCGGGCTGGGCTGGGCCGGGCTGGGCCGGGCTCGGGGGGGGGGGGGGGGACCCCACCTCCGCTCACCGGCCGCTGGCTCCCCAGGCGATTACTGGATCGACCCGAACCAGGGCTGCGCGCGGGATGCGATCAGGGTTTTCTGCAACTTCACGGCCGGAGGCCAGACCTGTCTGTACCCAGACAAGAGGTTTGAGACGGTGAGCGGGATCCACAGCCGGGCCCCTCCCTCCTCCGCCCGGCATCGATTTTATTTTATTTTATTTTATTATTTTTTGAGCCACCGTAGCTGTGTAGTTCAGGCAGGCCGTCCACACCCAGCGATCCTCCTGCCTCAGCCTCCTGAGTGCTGGGGCTACAGGTGTGCCGCACCACGGCTTGTTATAGAAACCCTGGAGTTCTTCACCCGGGAGACCTGAGCCTGTGGCCTCCCCATGCAAGTGCCAGCTTTAGCCAAAAGGCAGAGCAAGGGGCGCGTGGCGTGGACCCTGAACCCTGGAGGCCCGGGGTTGGAATGTGGAGCTCTTGCCTGGGTTTTTCCATCTGTAAAATGGAGCTCGAGAAAGTCACTGGGTATGGCTCAGGAGGCTGAGGCAGGAGGACCACACGTCCAAAGCAGCCTGAGTAAGAGTCTGTCTCGAAATAAAAAGGGTCAGGGACTAGCGTGTGGGAATTGTCCGAGGGACGCCGCCGGGGTCTTTGTGCACATCCCCCCGGCATGGGTGAGGGGGAAGCCCAGCCCCTCAGCCCGCAGCCCTGAGGAGGCAGGTGCCCAGGGACGGGGTGGGCACGGGGGCACCTGCAGCAGCGACCCTCCCTCCTCACCCAGGTGAAGCTGGCGTCCTGGTCCAAGGAGAAGCCCGGAAGCTGGTACAGCACCTTCCGGCGGGGGAAGAAGGTGAGGCCGGAGCCAGAGTGGCCCCGGGGACACCCGTTGCTCTGCTGTGGGGATCAGGGGGACCAGGGAGGGGAGCGAGGCGGAGAAGAGTTAATGAGGCCCAGAAAGACCCGGGGGCAGTAGGGAGCCACGGCGTGTGCTTGAGTGAGGGAGGTACCCGGAGCCAATCTCTGCCTCAGACAAATGTGTGGGCCGGGGCCTGGAGACCCCGGAGGAGATGGGGGTGCAGGAGGAGGGACGTGTGGGGGATGGGAATTCAAAGAATGGTGGCGGGGCACAGTGTGGCTGTCCAAGTCAGCAGGGCTTTGTAGTTGACCGGATGCAGGACAGAGGAGCTGGAGCCGCTGGCCTGGGGGTCTCTGCTTGGCCCCCCTCGGAGGTGTGTCATGACAGGCACCGGCTCGAGGGCCGCTGGGTTAAGTTAGGGTTCGTGTATGTAACATGGATGCACCCTAAGCCCTGCGAGCCGCAGCAAACCAGTGTGTCTGATTTCACAATGTGAAATGGGGACGTACACTGAGCTGAGAAGTGATCCCAGGAAACGGTGTGACGGCGCACGCCTGTCAGCCAGCGCTCAGGAGGCTGAGGCGGGAGGATCTCAGGTGCAGGCCAGCCTGGGGAACTTAGACCGGGTCTCAGAACAGGGCTGGGGATGGAGGTCAGTGCAAAGGCCCTGGGTTCCATCCCCACGCTCTGGGGCAGCGGCGAGAAGGGGCTGAAGGCTCACCCTCACCCCCCTGCCTGGCTGCACCCCAGTTCTTCTACGTGGACGCCGATGGGGCCCCGGTCAGCGTGGTCCAGCTGAACTTCCTCAAACTGCTGAGCGCCTCGGCCGAGCAGCGGTTCACGTTCTCCTGCCAGAACGCGGCCGCCTGGCTGGACGAGGCCGCGGGTGACCACGGCCGCTCGGTCCGATTCCTGGGGACCAACGGCGAGGAGGTGTCTTTCAACCAGACGGCGGCGGCCACCATCGAGGTCCCGCACGACGGCTGCCGGGTGAGGTGCAGGGGCAGGGCAGGCCGGGCTGAGCGCTGGGGGTCCGGCTCGCGCCTCTGATGTCCCCTGCGTGTCCTCCCAGCTCCGCAAGGGCCAGGCGAAGACCGTCCTGCAGCTGCGGTCCTCCCGGCCCGGCTTCCTGCCGCTGCTGGACGTGGCGGCCTCGGACTTCGGCCAGGCGAACCAGAAGTTCGGGTTTGAGCTGGGCCCCGTCTGCTTCAGCAGCTGAGTGCCCAGGGGTGCGGACGATGGTGAAGGAGCCCCGTGCGGGCACATCTGGTGCTGAGGCTCGAAGCGGCCTATCCATCATCTCCTGGGACCCCGCAGCCCGGCGATGGACGCTGTGTGTCACCGTCCCGTGCTGTCCTTCGTCCCCTCGGAGGGATGGCGGGACAGGGACTCCCCACGCGGCCCCCGGGGCCCGGCTCTGGGCGCCATCGCTGTGCCAGGCCCTTCCTGTCCCCTCCCGTGCCCTCCCAGAGCCCCCACGCCATGAGCTTCTAACTCCGCGCCACCCGCCGCACCCTGGGGTGCCACCCTGACCCCTATAGTTAAGCACTGGATGTCCGTTGGCGCCAAGCTGGGGCCCCCGCTCACCCCGTTCCCAGGTGGGACCTCGGGGAAGGGCCCGAGTGTGTCTCCGCACCCCCAGCTCCCCTTAGCCGCCCCCCAGATCCCGAGCTCACCTTGCTATGCCAGGTGTCGGACCAGGACGGTGGCGGTGACCCCGGACCCTAATGGTGCTGTCCCATTTATCCCCGGGTCTGCAGGGAAGGGGGAGCCCCTCTGTTGTGTATTTAATCTGCTTCCTCCTTAGGGAGGGCTGAGACGGGAGACAGATTCAGCACCCGCTTTCCCCCGTTCACCAGGCCTTAGGGCAAAATTGGCATCTCAAGTCAGAGTAAACCAGTGAACTGTGTCCCCGTCTCTCTCTCTCTCTCTCTCTCTGTCTTGTCTTTGCAGGCCTGGAGGTTAAACCCAGGGCCTTTGCACTGAGCACACTCTCAGCCCTTCTTTATTTCTTATTTTGAGGCAGGATTTCACTAGTTCACTAGATTACCTAACCTGGGTTCGAAGTCGAGACCCTCCTGCCTCAGCTTCTCAGAGTGCTGAGACTGCAGGCATGTGCCACCATGCCCAGCTTCTGTGTTAAATAGTCAGGAATCCGTGGCTGGCTTTGCCCTAGCTGCTGGATTAAGAGGTCACCATCAAGGCAGGCATCATGGCAAAGGCCAGTAATCTTAGCACTCTGGAAGGCCGAGGCAGGACGTTCAAAAGTTTGAGACAAACCATCTTGGACAACTCAGCAGCTTGGTGCGACCCTGTCTCAAAAAGTAAAAAGAGGTCTGGGATGTGACTCAGTGCAAAGGCCCTGCGGTCAGTCCCCAGTACCGCAGAAGAACAAAATGGAGTTTGAAATTGGCTGTTGCACTGAATTGCGTTAGGGTCGATTTGAGACATGGGGTTCTGTGGTGGGGGTGGCCTTGGCATCGTAGGGTTCAGCCGAGCCTCAGTTAGGATGAGGTTGGATCTGGGGGTAACCTGAATTGAGGGTTAGCTGCTGTGCTGGGGTTTTAATAGCAGGTTTATTATGATATAATTCACATGCGTGTCATGCGATGTATAATTAAATGGGTTTTAGTGTATTCAAACTTGTGTAACCATCGCCACATCGTTGACTAATTTCATCATGCCCCGAAGAAATCCCAGGGCCAGAGCAACTGTTTCTCTTTCTTGCCAACTCCCAGCCCCGGGCAGCCAGTTACCTGTTTCCTGGCATAGATTTGTCTCTGCGGGGCTTTTGTGAGGCGAATCAGGTAACTCGTGGCCTTTTGTGTGGTTGTTTTCACGTGGTTCATTTTGTGGCAGGCATCGGCATTTCGCTGGGTTTTAATTCCTTTTCTCTCCCTACGACTTGGGGTGGAACCCAGGGGCTTTACCTGAGCTCTGTCCCCAGCTTTTTTGATTTTTTATTGTAAGTCTGGGTTTCAGGGAGTCGCTCAGTTAACCCAGGCTGAGTTTGAGCTTGTGATCCTCCTGCCTCAGCCTCCCAGAGTGCCGGGATTACAAGGGTGCTTTTTGATTGTCAGTCAAGCTTCCTTTTGTTTCTTGTAATCCACTTACTGGAGGACAGACGGTGGACACTGTTAGGTGGAGATTCGTTAGTGGTACAGAGGACTGGGGTGAGTGGAGCTGGAAGACAGGATCAGGTGGGTAGAGGTTTTGGGGAGTTTCAGAGCTTGGCAGGTGTAGGGGTGCGTGCTTGTCATTCAGGAATTGGGAGGCTGAAGCAGGAAGATGGCTGAGTTCAAGGCCACCCTGGACTACATAGTGAATTTCAGGCCAGGTTGGGCTACACAGAGAGACCCTGTCCCAAGGAAACAAACAGATAAAACCCAGAGCAATTTCCCCGAGGCCGTCTGAATTCATGTCCTGGGTTCCCTCATTCATTCAGTCAATGAATGCTGACTAGGAAGACGGATGGTGTCCCAGGCCAGATGAGCAGTGCACCCCTTCAATCCGCCCTCTCCTTGGTTCATTCACTCAGTTCTGGGGAGTTCTCCATGCTAAATGCCGACAGTGGGTGCCTCTCTTCAGGGTGTCACTCCTGAGGGAAACGCAGTACACAGATTAGTGGCTGCTCCAGCGCTGAAAAACATGGTGACTGTTCACGTGTTTAAAAATTACGTCCGCCAAAGGCACAGTTCGTGGGTCTCCCCTTGAAGTCCCCTCCCCTGCCTCAAGGGCGCTTGTCTCCTCCTTCCCGCGCTTTGTGGATCATTCTGGAGTCCTTCACAGTGTCTGTCCTTGCACTGTCCTGGCCGCTGCTTCGATGTCCTGAATCGCCTCAAAACAGTTACCTTTCCTGGTCATTTTGGCTCAAGGGAGGACCCAGAACTCCTCCCACGGTGCTAGACCTCACCAATGAGGTGCATGAGGGCCCGCTGCATGTTTTAAAGAGCAGTCTTTCCATTGGATGGCACTCCAGGCTAATTAGCATATCTGTTGTTACACCCAATAAGGGCGGTTCCCCTAATCAGCCTTACCTCAGGATTGCACAGGGAAGCGCGGGGACTAGCTCAGGGCTGAGCGCTCGCCTGTCAGGCGTGAGGCCGGGGTGGGATCCCCAGCGCCATAAATAAATAGATCAATAAAATGTATGTGGTGATGTTAATGCGGTTGACTGTTTTCCTTTCCCTGGACACATATAACTGAAAATAGGTTTCTCTGTTTCCTTTGGAGTTGGGTTGGGGCCATACGGTCGGGTCTTAGAGGATAGGATATGAGTTTCTACGAAATCCCCTGCTCAATCCTCTGCCCTGTTTCCTGCCTCTGTAAAAGGGAACCTTGGGGGCCGTTTGTGTAAAATAGGGTGCCACAGTCACTCTGAAGACTCTGGGCCCCCTGCTCTCATCCTTACCCCTTATTTGCATAGAATCTACACGCATCCCCCTGTGGACTTCAGGCTTGGGCTACTGTGGAGCTCGGTGGTGGAGTGCTTGCCTGGCATGAGGGAGACTCTAGGTTCCATCCCCGGCACTGCAAAAATAAATAAATTCTCAGCACAGTGTGGTGATGCACGCCTGTCATCCCAGCACTGGGAGGCTGAGGCAGGAGGATCACCATGAGTCCGAGGCCAATCTGGCCTACATAGTGAGTCCAAGGCCAGCCCAAGCTGTAATACCCAAAACGATATAAATGTTCTAAAAATACTTGCTGTGTTGTATTGTGCAGAAAAATGCTGCGCATGTTTAGAATAGAGGCAAATTTCCTGAATATCTTCAATCTGTGATTGATTGGATCCATAAATACGGAATCAATCCGTGAATACTGAGTGGCAGTGACTTGTGGAATTTGAAAAGGGGCTGGTTGTCAGAGTCACTGCTCACAGACCTTCCTCAGGCGGTGTATATGAACAAGAAATGACTTGATGGTCTTACGATGTCCAGGTTTTTGGGGCTGCTTGTTACAGCAGCTATCGTCAGTTATACTGACTCATACATTGAGCACACCCGGCTTTCACCAAAGGCGGGCGTGGGAGCCTGTGTGAGAACCAAGATCCGCTGCTGGAAAGTGAACACATTTAAACTGAGTGTGAATGTCTTGCCTCAGCCGTCCCCAGCACTGTGACCCTGTCCCTGGAAATCCGCTGTCCCTGAGTCTGGATTCCTCACCTCCTGCCCTTCCTCCTCTCCTCTCCTCTGACATCTGCGTTTACCTTGCTTTTCAGGCTGTCGACATTAACGTCTCCCTTTTTTATATGTGATATTGGGGTTCCAGCCCAGGCCTCCCACCTACTCGGCAGGCATCGCGGAGCTGAACTGCGCTCCCCTCCTTTAAAAGAAAACTTGACTTTGAGACAGGCTTTCGTTAAGTTGCCTGAGCAGGTCCCGAGTGTCTGGGGTTAGGCATGCACAGCGGGGCTCACTTTCCTTCAGTGAGCCATTCATTACCTCAGCGCATCATTTGGCTGTCTCCTCATGGCCCTTGTGAACACACGGCCTGCGGTTTATTCAACTGTGCTATTAATAACAACTGCAGTCGCCACCGTCTATATGCCAGGTGCTGTCCATCCAGTTATTACTGGGTTGATTTAGTCCCTTAGCAATTGAGGGCTGGGACATAGCTTGGTGGCATCAGCACCTGTCTAGCAAGTGCAAGGTCCTGAGTTCAATTCCTGGTTAAAAAAAAAAAAAAAGAGCCCCTCCTTTGGCATTTGAGGAAGCATCTATTAATGTCGTCTTTCAGATAATAAAATTGAGGAACAGAGAGATGAAATAATTTGCCCAAGGTCTAAAACTAGTAAGATCTGGGTGTGGTGGCACATGCCTGTCATCCCAGCACTTGGGGGGCTGAGGCAGGAGGATCACAGAGTTCAGAGCCAGCCTGAACTCATAGTGGGAACACCTCGACTCGGTAATTTAGTGACTGAGCAAAACATCTCAAAACAAACAAACAAACAAAAAAACACACAAGAGACCAGGCCCTGAATTCCCTTTCTGGGACAGGAATACACAAAAAATTCACCGCTGAGGCCAGCACTTATCACATTTCTTCTACCCAAGCAACACCTCCCAATCCCGGTTCACAAATGAGGTTGGGGGAAACTGAGTCAGTGGGGGAGGGGACCGCCCCAGCTGAGCTAGAGGTCCTTACACAGATGCAGCCCGCTGTTCTCCCCTATCCTGGCGCAGGCTTTTGTGGGAGGAGGAGGGACAGATCAGTGAGGGTGCTTCCATTAGCTCGGAGCTCGTTAACGACGGAGAAGCTCGACCCGCCGATGAGAGGTTAATTGACAAAGGCGTGAGGAGGAACCCCTCCCACCCGCGTTTATTCGCGGCACCACCGCAGCCCCGCAGCTGCCGGGAACCCCAGCTGATCTGCATATGCAGCAGCCGGAATTAATCAGCAGGCCTGGCGCTGCTCCCAGCTGGGGGCGGGGCGGACGCCCGCTGGGGGTCGCTCGTGGCTACAGCCGGGAGATGGTTTAGGGGACAGAACCAGGGGTGGGTTCCACACAGCTGCAAGACGCCGCCGGACACACGCGCACGCAGACACGCATGCGCACACACACGTGCGTGCAGACACGCACACGGACCAAGGGCCCACGGAATCGGATACTTATTATTTATTTATTTATTTTGTATTTATTTGTTGAAACAGGTTTTGGGATGCAGTCCAGACTGACCTTGAACTGTGTAGCCCAGGCCGACCTCAAACTCAGAGTGATCCTCCTGCCTCAGCGTCCTGCGTGCTGGGATTACAGGCTTCCGCTGCTGCGCTGTGGTGGATCCTTGCCATATTCCCCTCACAGCTGCAGGCTGGAGCCAAGACCCACAGAATAAAGCCTTCCACCCTCCGCCAGATTCAGACACCCTGGCACCCGGAACAGGGCACCACATATACACACACACACCCAGGGATGCTTGGACACAGCCAGTTTCTTCACACATGCGCAGTTGTGCACACAAACCCACCCCCCAAAAAGAAAGCCACTTCTGGAAAGAGCCAGACCTCCGTAGTCACGCACGGAGGCACCGTGTGAGGGGCGTGGCATGGGCCCGGCACACAGAGGGCTCCACGGCCCCACGCACACAGGCGCGGTGGTGCACGCCTGTGATCCTAGCCCTCGGAAGGCTGAGGCAGGAGGATCTCTGAGAGTTTGAGATGAGCCTGGGCTACATAGTGAGGTCAAGGTCTGCCTGCACTGCATAGTGAGACTCTTAAAAATAAATAAATAAATAAATAAAAACAGAACAGAAACAAAAGAAAAAGAAAAAGAACAGCAAAGAACAAAGGGAACATTTGCCTGTGTACTGAGCACATAGGAACTGTGTTTTTTACGATTCTCTAAGTGGGGCAGAGGGGCCGCTATTCCTGTGGCATTGATGTTGTCTCAGGTAGTCCAGGTGATCTAGAGATGATTTACTATCCAGGGACGGTTTCTGTGGGTTCCGCGTAAACACTACACCATTTTAGAGCATGTGGATTTTGGGATCCGAGGGGGTCCTGGGATGAGCTGAGGAGGAGGGAGGGGCCCTGTAACCCGCTGTGCTCAGAGCTCCCGAGCACCGACGCAGAGTCGCAGGCATGCATGCGCCTTGTGGACCAGGCCTACACGCAGCGAAGCTGTCAGTCACCAGAGCAGACTTCAGTCCCGAGTGCCCGGCCACCAACCCTAAGTGACAGTTCAGGGACTAGGGAGGGAGGGGAAGCTGAGCGGAAAGATGACCGGATGAGCCCGACATAGTGGCACATGCCTGTAATCCTAGCACTCAGCAGGCTGAGGCAGGAGGATCGCTGTGAGTTCAAGGACAGCCTGGGATACAAAGTGAGCTCAAGGCCGGTTGAACTGCATAGCAAGACCTGGACTCAAAAGACAAAAAATAAAATAAAATAGTAATAAAAAGAGCTATAAGAACTAGTGAACTTATTCGCATTTCTTGACCAATTCTTTATTCCCAGCAACAAGAAACTAGAAAGAATTTGTAGAAGGAGCCTATAGCACCCAATAAACTGGTTATAGAGTCTCACTACATTAAACAGGATGGGCTTAAACTTGCAACCTCCCTGCCTCAGTCTACAGAGTTATGGTTTAAAATCCGAAACAAAATTAATCATGATGACATTTTTTGCCAGTGCTGGGTTGATCCCAGGGGATCCACATGCTGGGAAATGGCTCTAACCCTCAGCTCCACCTCTAACACCGAGTGACATCCCTCACCCTGAGCTCCGCCCCTCAGCCAAGCTCCACCCCTCACCCGAGCTCCACCCCTCACCCGAGCTCCACCCCTAACGCCGAGCTCCACACCTGACTTCAAGCAACAATAACCAGAGCTCCACTTCTAAGCCCAAACACCACTCCTAAGGACAAGCTCCACCCATAATCACAGGCTCCAACCATCAACGTGAGCTATGCCGCTCCCCCAGCTCCACTCCTAACCCAGAGCGCTACTCCTCACCCCGAGCTCCGCCCCTAACCCCGAGCCCCACCCCTAACCCTAGCTCCGCCCCTAATTCCGAGCTCCGCCCCAACCCCTAGCTCCGCCCCTAACTCCGAGCTCCGCCCCTAACCCGAGCTCCTCCCCCAATCCCGAGCCCCGCCCTTAACCCAGAGCCCCGCCCCTAACCCCGAGCCCCGCCCCAACCCCGAGCTCCGCCCCTAACCCGAGCTCCTCCCCCAATCCCGAGCTCCGCCCCTAGCCCCGAGCTCCGCCCCTCACCCGAGCTCCGCCCCTCGCCCCCATCGTAACCCTTTTGGCTCCCCAGCAGTAAGACAATTCCTCAGTCTGCGCCTGCCACTCCCTCCACCCCAAAGCTTTGCTGTCTCCCCAGCTGAGATTCTGCTTATTCACTGCCGTCCCCTCCCCCCCAGTCTGGGACTCGTTGCCTCCGGAATGTTCCCGCTTGTTTCCTGCGTGCCTCGCGTGAGCCGGCTGGTTTCTGGCGCCTCGCACGGCGTGTGCTCAGCTGTCTGGCGAGGCTCAGGCTCGCCTTGTGGGCGCAGCAGGCTCCCGCATCTGCTCTCACGGGGACACAATTCTTTCTTTGTTTTCTTTTTGTCCTCCTTTCTCGTCCTCTTCTCCCCTTTCCCTTCTTTTTGCAAGACGAGGGATCAACCCCCGAGCATTCGCACTGAACTACATTCCTGGTCCTTTCTATTTTTTATTTTATTTTATTTATTGTCTTTTTGTATGATTTTTAGTATTTTTTATTTTTATTTACTTTTTGTCTTTTTGAGACAAGGCTTCACCATGCAGTTCAGGCTGGTCTTGAACTCACTTTGTAGGCTGTCCTTGAACTCACAGCGATCTTCCTGCCTCAGTTTCCTGAGTGCTGGAATTACACGCGTGCACCATCATGCTGAGCTTTATTTTATTATAATAATTATTATCATTTTGGTCTTTTTTTGAGGCAGGGTTTCACTATATGGTTCAGGCTGGCTTTGAACTCACTTGGTAGCGCAGGCTCTCAAACTCACAGTGATCCTCCTGCCTCAGCCTCCGGAGAGCTGGGATTACAGGCATGAGCCACCATGCCCGGCTCTGTTTTGTATTTTAAAACAAGATCTTGTTCAGTTTCCTGGGCTTGTTGCTATGCACTCTAGATACAAGTATTTCTAATCCCATGCTTTTAATTCCTGTGTGACCTTACCTCATTCTCATTCTTGGGTCTCCTCATGAGCCTGTGTTTCCCACCTTGGCTTGGCCTAAACATCCAGCATGTGTGTCCCTTGTGTCTCTGGGTTGTATAGGTTCCTGAAAATGGGCCCCTGGAGATGCATGTTCAGCTGGCCTCCAGGTGGACTTCACGCTGGTCCCCGAGCCTCATTATGTTCTCTGCACTCTTCCAAGTCCAGTCTGGCAGCTGCAATGTTCCGGTCACCACATATCACAGGCAACTCAGCCTGCTGCGACTGGTGGCCTCAGGGCCTTTGCACCTGCTCTGCGCTCTGCCGCTGAGCCCTACTGGCTTCTCACCCTTCAGGTCACTCCTCACTATGTCACTCCCTGGCCTCAGGGACACCCCAGTCCCTCTGTGCGCACCCGTCCTCTTAGCTCCACTTAGGATTCGGGTCCAGCTGGAGCTGGGGTGAGGGCTATCTCCCCTTGTGGGTCAAAGAGCAGAGACCTCGCATCTACTTTGGGGCTGGAGCCAGGGCTACAGGAGGGACCCCAGGGCTGGGACCCCAATCCTGCCTCTTCCTGGCTGTGTGTTCCCAGGCAGCTCGCCTTCCCGGAGGCCCCGAAGGATTTGCAATCGGGTCCGGCCCAGGCGGTTGCGGCAGCTGCCTGGACTGGGCCCAGTTCTGGCCGGGCGCTCTTCCTGCTGGGACGCCGGCCTGGCTCTCCGTGTCCCGCCAGCTCCGCTGGCCGCAGTTCCAGGCCGCTAATGCGAGCCATGTGCTCTGGACGCCGGCCCGCCCCTCCCTCGTGCTCCCCGTTCCCACGCCCCCCCCCCGCCCCGCGTGTCCGAGCAGGCGTGGGTGGCCCCGCGGGGCTGCCGCGTGGGAACCTCGGTGTCTGCGGGTGTTTTTCCACGACTCCCAGCCTCAAGCCTAAGCCGGCTCGGGTGACAGCGATTCAGCGAGACCCTCGTGTCCGAATGAAACATATAAAGGGCCAGAGATGCAGCTCAGCAGCAGAGACCGCCCTGCCTCAGCCTCCGCGTGCGGGAGTCCGAACCCGGACTGGGGGCAGGAAAGGATGTGAGTGTGTGTGTGACTGTATTGTGAATGGCACTGTTTGTGAATTGACTACTGTGTGTGTGTGTGTGTGCAAGGCCTGCACTGTTTTCGTGTGACCCCCTGTAGCTCGAGGTGTGTACGGATTTGTGGATGCGGAATCGGTGTCGGGGCGGGTGGCCGATCAGAGGCTCAGTCTGTGCGACCCCGAGAGTCACCGGGGCCTCCTTCAGAGACTGGGGGAGCCGAGCACGATCTCCCCCAGAGGTGGCCGACAGAGGCTCCCTGGCTGACAGCCCTGTCTCGGGCTCTGTGTCGCGCCCTTCACGGTGTGGCCGTGAGTTCTGACCGCTGAGCCTCGGTTTCTCCATCCGAGGATGGAGGGGAAGCAGCTGCTGTGGTGCCTGGCCCCGGTGACCGGGAACCCCGGCATCCTTGGGCAGCTCAGCTCTGCGGGACAGGTTGTGCGTGGTGTCTGGGAGCCCCTGGGGGCACGGAGCCCACGTACCCACTTGGGTTAGATGCCTGTAACCCCAGCACTCTGGAGGCCGAGGCAGGAGGATTCTGCTACCTCAAGGCCAGCCTGGGTTACACAGTGAGCTCCTACAACAACTACAACAACAAAACCGAAAACGGGGCTGGAGATTTAGCTCAGTGGCAAAATGCCTGCCGTGGGAGTGTGAGGTTGTGAGTTTGATTCCAGGCACAAACAAAACAAGACAAAACCAAAAACAAGAGCCAAGGAAAGAAGGAAAAAAACCAGAAGGAAACCCTTCAGTACACCACTGCCAAGGCTGGGGGGGGTCCTCAGCCACACAGAACTGCCACGCCTGCCCCTCATAGCTGGGTGACCCCGGGGACGTCACTTAGCCTCTCTGAGATTCAAACTTTTCCCCCTCAGACTGCATTTTGAACCCAGATCTTCACACTGAGCTACACCCCAGCCCGTTTTTTTCCTTTTTAACTTTGCCATAGGGTCTTACTTAGTTACGAAGTTGCCCAGGCTGGGCTGGAATTTATGATTCTCCTGCCTCAGCCTCCCAGAGTGCTATCAAACTTTTCATGCTTAAATCAGGGAGAATAATCCCTACCTCCAGTGGCCACAAGCATTCCAGAATGCAGTGCGGAAGACAGTGCTTGGCCCTGGGCTGGGGTTTAGCTGGAGTTCCAGGGGTAGGGTGGCGATTATTATTAAAGAGCTGATTGCCAGGGGCTGGGGGTGTGCTCTGGGGTACAGAGACTGCTTGGCCCACAGGATGCTGGGGTTTGAGCCTCAGCATGAAAGAAAGAAATAAAAGAAAAAAGAGAAAAGCAAAGGACAGAAAGAAAGGAAGAGAAAGTTAGGAAGGGAAAACAGGAAGGAGGAGAGAAAGGAAGAAAAAACTCCTAAGAAGTGGTGAGAGTCTTTAAGAGACGGCGCCTACACGTCCAGCAGCAGAGGGATGGATGGAGAAATGTCATATTTACACACCGTGGAGTATTACTGTGCCATAAAGAAGGATGATCTGCAGCCATTTGCAGGAAAATAAACCAGACACACCAGCCCAAGCCTCGCATTCTTTCTCTTCTATGAAAAACCCAAACTATAAATAAACAGAAGTGGGGAAGGAGACCAAGAAATGGAGGGAGGAGAGGGGAAGGAGGAGGCAAATAAAAACAACTGAGATGTGTTACGAGCATGTTCCCGGGAGGGACGCGATCCCTGTGTACCCCGAACACAAGCTCAGAAACAAGTACAAATGGGAAAGGCTGACGTGGGGCACTGGGAGAGGTGGCCGGCCCCATGCCTGTGCCTCTTGGAAGGGATGAACGTAGCTCCCGTTAAAGGGGCCCTGGCTGGTTCCCACCAGAGCGTTCCCACGACAGCGCACTGCCCCGGAACCCTGCAGCTTCTGGCCTCGTCCCCCAGGGCCCCGTCACCGGATGCTGTTTGTCGTGAGGTCCCTGCCAGAGTCGAGCGGAAGCGGATCATTTGGTTTTGTTTTCGTTTTTTATTTTATTTTTGTATCACTCCACCCCTCGTGCATGGACATAACACGTCGTAAATCTCTCTTCGTTCAATTCCCCTCTTCTCCGTCGTTATTCTTAATTATCGGAACCATGAGCTATTAAACCTCTTTTCTTTATACAGGGCCCGGCGTCAGGTGTTTTGTTATAGTAACAGAAAATAGAGTGACGCACTAGAGAACGTGGTACTTTCAGATTGATGGAAGACTGAAGGATCACGATGGGGCTGCAGTTTAGATCTTCAGGAAGAGCTGCTGTGGGGAACTGCAGGATCCAGGAGCAAATGCCTCTTTGATTAGCAGGAATGAGGGGGAATCACCTTCCGGAAACAGCGGACACCTGGCCTGGCATGGTGGCGCACACCTGTAATCTCAGCACGTGGGAGGCTGAGGCAGGAGCATTCCTGGGAGTTCAAGGCCAGCCTGGGCTACGTAGTGAATTCAAGCTGGAACTATATAGTGAGACTCGTGTCAAAGAAAAATAACAACAAAACAACAAAAAATACATCACTGTAAGGGGTGCACAAAATGTACACATGCACATACGGAATATTGTTCAGACAAGAGCAAACATCTGACGCATAAGGTGGATGAAGCTTGAAAACATTATGCTGAGTGAAAGAAGCCAGACCGAAAAAGGGCAAACACTGCATAATTTCACCCACAGAAGTGTTTATAGCAGACAGAAAGCGGATTAGAGGTCACCGGGGCCTGGGAGGGCGGGAGAGTGCAGAGTGACTGCTCAAAGGCCGCAGCCCTCCTGGGTAACCATGACCGAGTTCTAGGAAGAGTCCTGTGGTTACACCACAGGGAAAAAGCCATGAACACCACTGAACTGCAGGTTTAAAAACGGTTAAGCCAGGCCCGTGATGCATGCTGGGAGTCCCAGCCCTCTGGGTGCCCGTAGCAGGAGACTGGCAAGTTCAAGGCCAGCCTGGGCTCTGCAGCCAGAGCTTGTCTCAAAACACAAACCAAAAAAAGTCGGGGCGATACTGGTGATTAAAAATAGGGAAGGCCTGCAAGGAAAGCTGTGTCCACCACTGTGTGTTCACCAGCTGTCTTCACCACCACAGTAGAAAGATGATTTGTACGCAGAGTCCCTGTTCCTAACTGGAAAGAGCCTCCTCTGCGGAAAGAAGTCTAGCTGCAAGGGAGTCTGGTAACAGCTTCAGCTCTGCAGATCCTGCAAAATAGAAACATGCACAACAGGTTGCGATGTGCTGCGAACCAACCCAGCACCTTCTGATCTTGTTTGTGTAACCTTCTTCCCCTCCTTTGGTGGTCAAAATTCCCATTTCCAGGCCAACATAGGCTGACCCAGATCAGCTCCCCTCTGCACCCAGCAGGATGAGCCACCAGTCAGATGTGGCCGAGCCGCATTCCCCAGAACCTGTGACGTGTGCAGGATGGGCCTATGACTTGGGGTGGCTCATCGAGTTTTCATTTTCCAAACTCCTTTTTTGCTGATGTTGTGAGCTGGGAAGATGAAAATTTCTGAGAACCAAACTTGTCAACGTTTGGCTAAAAGGAACCTTCCCAGAGGACAGAGACAAAATAAGACAGAAATTGTATAACAGCAACCCCGGATCCAGCTAAGTGTGAATTCCATTACCTCTGGATTGATTTTAGACAGGCCTCACTTTGTAGCCCAGGCTGGCCTCAAACTGTTCACAGAGATTCTCCTGCCTCAGCCTCCTGCGGGCTGGGATTACAGGTGTGTGCCACTGTGCACGGCCTATTCTTTTCCTCTTCAGCCAGTTCAAGTCAGATTCCTGCAGCTGCTACACCCTAAACAGTAGAGGGATATGGATGGTTCGGCAAGACCAAAGACACGTGTGGATATGCAAGATACAGATTCGATATTCACACATTTCTCATCATTTTCTCTCGTAGGCCACGTACGGGGTGTGAAAAAACAAAATCTGGGCTGTGTGCCTCTCTGGCTGAGGACAGGAAGTGGTCACAGAACAGAAGCAGCCAGTGACAAAGCACCAACTAGAAAATCCCCGTGGCCAGACGCTGAGATCCGGCATCCCTCCAACCTGCTCCTCACATGCTGTCCGAGGGACCGGGGTCCGGCGCCAGCCTTTGAGCCACCTAGGCCTTCAGTTTTTGTCCTGTGAGAGCTGAGAGAATCTTATCCAGACCCCTATTCGACGATGGACCACAGTGCTGACCTTGAAAGTGATACCCAGGACAACGATTGTGACCTTGACCACACTGTGACCCGATGATAATTTTGACCACAGCACGGACAGTCCACTGCCCAAGGGCAGCTCAGGAAAGTGACCCCAGACGGTGCTCCTGACTGTGACTGTGACATCGACCGCAGCACACCCAGAGGTGGCCCCCGACGCCCGCAGTGCCGGCCCCGGACAGGCCACTGAGGGCAGCGTGGACCACATTCACCAGGAGACTGGCCTCGCCACTGACCAGAGGTGACGGTCACACAAACGGCATGGGATATCCTGTCCTGAGGACCACAGCCTCATGCTAGGTGGCTCAACAGAGAGACCTTCACGTGGAGAATTAATCGTAAAGTTAGTGGGTGGGTTTAAAGAGCAGATGGGAGACCAAAACTCAGGGCTGGAGCGCAAGACGCCGTCTTCCCAGTGACCCAAAGGACAGAGCAGGGAGGGGGTCAGCAGAGTCCCAGAGCTGCAGCCACCTGGTAGGAGGACAAGTCACGTGGGGAACAATCTGGGAGACTGAGACCATAAAGGAGACTCAACAGCCACTGCTGGGGACCCCCAAAGTGGAGAGAGAGGGAGAAACTCTTTGGACTAGTCCTTCTTCCTGCCTGCCAATCTCCTCCCAGACCTCCCATTGGCTGGGTCTCCCCAACGCAGAGGAGTCTGGGAAATGTAGTTTTGCATGGTTAAGGGAGCCTGGGAAATGTAGTGTACAGGTGCAGACACGGGGGACCCTGAGAATGGATTTGAGGGATGCCGATTAACACATACAACAACATACACATACAACACAGGCCGTAGCGTGGCATGACAGGGACACTCTGGGTGACCGCAGCCCCAGGGTATCCAGGTGCCCTGGAATTCCACCGGCCTATAACCTACCCCACATCTACCTGTGGCTGGGCTTGAAGATCTCTCATTTGGGACAAGAAGGTAGAGAAATGGAGGCGATGTCTTCCCAGATTCACACGCTGCCTTGGGACAACACCCTGTGGCCACTGTCACCAAGTACACTGTGGTTAGGGGCTCCGGGAGGACTGGGTGTGCTAAAGTGCACTGTTTACTTCGGACTCAGTTCGCACAGGTCTTCTAACAGAGGGACAACTCACCTGTCTGCTTGCCTGCCCCCCAAAATGTTAAATCTGATTCTGTCCTAATTTTACCTTTTTCCCTGTGCCAAGCCACTAAGCACTGTGGGGAGGTTGGGGTGACTGGGGATGCTGCTGGCATGGGAGTAGGAGGCGGAGAAAACCCCAGAGCACCCCAGAAGTCTAGCAGGACAAGTGCACCCTTCATATGCAAATGCTCCGCGTGGAGGCGGCCTGCACATTTTGATTCTCTGGGAATGCGTTCAGTCCTCTTGGGCCATTTCAATGGAGCGGCAGAGTCCCAGGTGCCTGCGGAAGGAGCTTGCCAGCTGCAGGAGGCGTGGGAAGAGCCACGTGGGAAGCCAGGCCCAAGGTGACATGCTCACCGGAGCCGGGCCGCCCATCTGGTCACCCCACCCCTTCTGAGTGTCCTCCCCTGCTCCCTGCACTTGCCACGCACTCCCAGCCCCACCCCCGTGGCCCCCACTCGTCTTGACCAGCTGTGGACTGCCTGCCCCAACTTCCAATTCCACAGGCTCTGCCTCAGTTTCCCTGTGGACTATTTAAGGAGGGGGCTACTCGTAATTTTTCTTCTTTGCTACCAGGCCTTCCTCATTTCTTTCTTTCTTTTTTTAATCATTTCTCTCCCCCGCCCCCCCCACAAGATCTCTAGTTCAGGCTGGCTCTGAACTCGCTACGGAGACCAGGCTGGCCTCTTACCGGCGGCGACCCCCCTGTCTCAGCCTCCTGAGTCGGGCCTCTCCTACCCTCTCCCTCCACCACCGCCTTGTGTTGATTCCCCCTCCCACCTCATTTCCTAGGTGGGGATCCCCCAGGAGGATGAAATTGACAGATTCCCTCCCATCTCTTTGACCTGCACCCATTAATAGTTTTGGGGTGCGATGGGTGCTGTCGGGTCTTGTTCCCGGTTCCCCCTGGCCCGGGCTGGATTCTCACTTCGCATCCCCCCCACACCCGGCTCTCCGAGCCCCCCGAACATCGGCTGGGGGCGGGGAGGTGGGCGGAGCCGATAGCGAAGGCCGAGCGCGCGAGGGGGCGGGGCGGGCGGTGGGAGGTGGGCGGGGCAAGGGGCGGGGCGGGGCCGCGCGAGGGGGAGTGGGCGGGGCAAGGGGCGGGGCGGGCGGGGCGGGATCCCGGCCGCCGGCGAGGCGGGGGAGGCGGCGGCGGAGGGTCGCCCGGTCTCGCGGGCGGGCGGGGTCGCGCCGGGTGGCGGTCCCGCGCAAGGACGCCGCTAGGGAGGGTGGGGGGGACGGAAGGCCGGGCCGGGGGCGCGTCATGTGGCCGCCCACGGTCCCCCCGCTGGTGCTGCTGCTCCTGCTGCTGCTGTGCCCAGGCCTCGCGGGACAGGTAGGGGCCCCGCGGGCAGGTGCGGGCGCGGGGGGCTGCTGGAGGGCCCGCGGGCGCAGAGGGGCCCGGGAAAACCAGATTTCGGGGTGCACGAGGCCCTTCCGCCCCCTGGAGCTGCAGGGTGTCGAGGGACAGGGGGTGATGGGGGGGAGGGGCCGCGACCCCCACCTCGACTTAGGGGAAGGGAGGGGGCCTCTCGTGCAGCCTCCAGCTGGGGTGCTTTGGGGGCGCAGCCGGATCCTGCTTTGGGATTCTTAACCCCTCCGTGACCCCGGCTCCCACACCCCGCCATCATCTGGCTGGAGCTGAATAGGATTGGGGGGAAACTTAAGGAGGCTTTGGGGTGTCGCTGACCCTTCACTCCCTCATCATGGTCGGGGTGCCCAGCTGCTCCCCCCCCACTCATTGCTGGCCTGCACCCCCGGAGTGGGGACAGGGGCGGGGCTCACGTGTGAGTGACGGATGGGTGAGCGCGAGGTGCTGGGGGGGCAGGATCACGCGCGTGTCTTTGTGTGCTAGCGGGGTGTGACGGGGTGTGCGAGTGTGTGCGCACGCGTGCAGGTGTTTGTCCAACTGCGAGTGAGTTGGGGTGTGACCAGAAGAGGTGTTTGTACGTGAGGCTGACCCTGTGTGTGACAGTGGGCAGCTGTGACCAGCTGGTGTGACACAGGGGCAGAGACCGAGTCGTGTGTGTGGCTGGTGGGCGGCGTGGCACCCGGTGAGGACCATGTTAATCCTGGTGGTGTCTGCAGACGAAGGTGTGTGTGACTGTGTCCTCGTGCCTGTGTCTACACGCCTGGGTGTTGTACAAAGAACGTGCGTGACCAGATAGCTGCCCGTCAGGGCTTCGAGGTGACCATGTGTCTTCCTGTGCCTGAGTACATGGCTTGGGAAGGGGACATGGAGGTGGGGTTGTGTGTGCAAAACCGTGTGCATCCATGCACTTGCACACGTGTGTGTGTTGGCTTCTCACACTCTTCATTCACATTCTCAGAGAAGCCTGTCTGTCTCTCTGTAGCACCCCATCTTTTGGACAGGCTTTGGGGAGTCTTCCAAATGGAGAGGGTCTGAGATGTCTTCAGCCCCTGAGAAATCTTTCCTCCTCCATCTTTGGGGGGGAATGTGCCCCCAAGTTCTCAGGTCCGCACACAGAGCCGGGATCAAAAATAACAAGGACAATAACAGTGTTCATTAAGCCGCTTCCGATATGCAGGAAGCGGTTTCAAGCTCGTACCACGCACAAATGCCTTTATCACTCTCTGTGTCCTATCAGTGGGTGCTGTGGTTTTCCTGGCTTAAGGGAAATGGGAGAAACTGAGGCACAGAAAAAAGTTAAGTCACTTGCTCAAGCCCAGACTATCAGCTCAGGAGAGACAGGGGAGCCCACAGACTCACCACCTGCTGAATAATCTGCTCCGTGGGTGTGGGCAGCGCCTGCGTAGACATCACTAGGCAGGGTTTTCAGGTGGAAACTCCAGGGCAATCAGAGGGCCTTCCCTTCCTGAGGAAGAGAAGGGGTCAGGCTGTCTGCATCCTTGGGGTGGTGATGGAGGTTAGTGTAGGTAAGAGGGTTTCCACCTGCAGCAGTGGGGCGCCCACCCGGGCATTTCTTGTGCCATCGCCTGGCGTCAGAACACACACAGTAGGTATGCAATTGATAGTGCACCAGAGAGAAGGAGAGAGACAGACAAGGCAGACAGACAGACAGGCACAAAAGACAAGAGACCAGAGTCCAAAGGAGGTGTGTGCTTGCAAAACTGCTGGGGGAAAAAAATGAATGAAGTTGAGTTTGTTTTCTAAGAAGGATCTTTAGAATTCCTCACCTGGGGATCCCCCTAGACTTCCGGTCCTGGGCCCAGGGTTGGAGGGGTGCCAGGCAGTTGGATGTGAGCCTGTTCCTGTGGGGCTGACTCAGATGCAGGACAGGCAGGGAGTTGCTGGGGGCGGGGCTAACCTGTGCCACGGTGGAGGCGGGGCTACACGGGAGACTGCGTGGGGGCGGGACTAATCAGAGCTCACTGGGCGGGGCTAGTAGCAAGTGGGCGGGGCTTGTATGGGGCACTCGGTTGGGGCGGGGCTTGTAGAGTTATGCCACTGGTTGCAGTGCCGAAGAAGGCCACCAGGGGGGCACCGCATATGGTGATAGATAAAACAAAGCTCGACCCCTGCTACGTGCACCCAGCCTGGAGCCCAGGCAAAGGGAGGGTCTGGAGCGAAGACACTCTGTCCCCTCTCTGCTCCCTTTGCCGCGTCCAGGAGGCCCCTTCCGAGTCTCCGATGGACCCTGGCTTCGCTATGTGTCTTTCTTAGACATTTATTCATCTTTTCAGTCAACAGATAGGAGGAAGCACTGGAGATAATGCCACCAGCCAGATCTTCAAATCCCTGCCCTCCTGGGGCTGACCTGGCCGAGGAGACTGACAAAAACCCAATAAATATATAATATAGTTCCACAACTGCATAAATATATAATACTGTGCAAATGGCACAACGAATCCAAATAGGAAAGGGAGATGGCGGGGCGATGGTGTGCGTGTGTGGGAGGGGCTGCGGGAGCAGGCGTGGCCAGGGAGGTTTCTGCAAGGGATGACATTTGTGGCAACCCAAATGAGAGAGGAGCCCTGGGTCTGAGAGCAGGAACAGCAAGTGCAAAGGCCCTGGGGTTAGTGAGGCCAGAGAAACCACCTAGGAACTGGTGCACCGCAGGCGAGAGCTTGGGGGTGACTGTAAAGCAGGAAGTGGGACCTGTCACCAGCGTGGGGCTTGTGCCCGGGATTCATCCCAGCTGTTCCATGGCATTTCTAAGCCCCTCTCGCAGCCTCCCTATAGGGAAGATGTCCTTACTTAGACCCCTGGAAATTCCTCCCTAAACCCTAGCTATATCTTTAGCACTGTCTGTGTTTGGGGTCAGCTCTTTTTCTGGAATCCCCATAGGATGGGAGGTATAATTCAGACACGCACCAGGACCTTTGCACGCCACGGCCTGTCTTGGACTGGAGTCCCTCCCTGTCCTCTTCCTGCTTCAATGGCACCTCCTTCCGGAAGCCCGTCCAGGCCAGCCAGCTGCAGTAGTCTACCCCAGCTCTTCCTCTCTGGTATTTTTGTTACCGCGAGGTTCCAGCATTTGTCTGCTCATTCGCTGAATCCCTGTAGAAGGGGCCTCATCGGCAGGCGCCGTCATCTCCTTGCACAGCGCACCGGCCGGGCACCGCGTAGGTGCTTGTCGCGTGTCTGGTGCGTGCTTGAATGAATGAATGAATGAATGAATGAATGGACCCTGCACATGCGCACAACGTCCCCTGTTTTGCTAAGCAGGCGCTTGCACCGCTGAGCTAAAGCCCGGCCCAAGCCGTGGGATTCTTATACAGTTGTCTCTTTTCATGTGTGGGAGATCCGTGCCACGACCTCCAGGACATGCCTGGAACCAGGGACAGACTGAACTCTGTGTTAACTGTTTTTCTTTCTTTTTTTTTTTTTCCGATGCTAGAGGTCAAACTCAGGACCTTGAACTTGCCAGACAGGCGCTGTTCCATTGGGCTGTGTATCCCAGGCCCCTGTGTTTCTCTATATGCCCTGGAAAAGCCAAACCGGGTGTGGTGTGGCTTGCCTGTGATCCCGGCACTTAGAGGCCGAGGCAGGAGGATCTTCGTGAGTTCAAGGCTAAGCCTGGACCGCATAGTGAGACTTGGTCTCAAAAAACAAAACGAAGGAAGCCCCTTCTTGTTTACTGCTACCTGAACTTCTTCACAGGGCATCACTAGTCAGGGTTCTCCAGCACCCGGGCGCCCGCTGCCGGAAGTAAATGGACTTCAGGCTTCCAGAGCAGCAGAGGTGGGCTGGACTTGGCCTGAGACTACAGAGCAAGATTGCCACCTAGTGGTGGGATTGGGGTTGTGCAGGTTGTGTGTGTGTGTGCGCGCGCGCGCGCGCGTGCCCTCTGGCCAAGATAAACACAAACAATACATTCAGTTTGAGCTCAGAATTTAAGGGCAAGGCCGAGATTAATACGATTTACTGCAATATTTTAATTCACGGTAAAATCTAGGGTAAGCAAAATATCAAAATTTTACGTAAAAGTGGATTCAACTCTGCCCCCACCGTGCAGCTCGCCCCGTTTTAACCATGGCCCGCCCTTAGTGTGGCTGTCGTGTCTGGTATGTGGAGACGTGTGCACAGTCAGGGACCACGCACAGATGCGTCTCGGTGTCCACGGGAGCGGCGTGCGGGGACCTCTGCCCACCCACTGCCCGTGTGCACGCCTTCGTGTAAGACGTGTGACATTTGCACTGATTCTGGTGCGCCCTCCCGCAACTTTAAACGTCATCCCTGGATAACTTAGGGTACTTCATTAATGCCACCACTATGGAGAGAGCTGTTCTGTTGTATCGCTTAGGAAATAACAGTAAGAAACATCTTAGCTCGTGTTTTTGTGGCTGGGTGTGGTGGCGCATGCCTGTTATCCGCGTACTCTGGGAGGCTGAGGCAGGAGGACTGCCAAGTTCGAGCCCCGCCTGGGCAAGTTAACAGCATAGCAAGAGCCTGTCTCTAAATAAAAACAAATTAAAAAGCTCATTGTGAAGGCTCTGGGTTCAATCCCCTACCCTTTTTTTTTTTTTTTTTTTTTTTTTTTTGTATCTGTGCTTCATTGAATTTGTGAATTTGGATTCCAGGGTCAAGCCAGGCGCAGGCACACACGATGTACATCCCCGTGACGTGGACAGACGGATGGTGTTTCATGACTGCGTGCGCTCGCGAATTCATTTGGAAAACATTCGCTGGGCGCAGCTGTGTTTTGAGCGTTAGGCCCCGAGGGCCGCGTGGCGGTTGATTTGAGGGGACCGAGTGTGAGATTTAACTCCTGGAGGGGGCGAGCTTGGCCGTGTTGGGGAGGAGGGTGCCGTGATGGGGGCAGATTCCTCTTCCATTTTGGGGGAGCAAAGCACTGCGCGTCTTCACGCCTCACTGACACACACTCCTCGCCCTGACTGGTGGCGCAAGCAGGCTGAGGCAGGAGGGTCGCTGTGAGCGCCAGGCCAGCCTGGGCTGCATAGTGAGACCCGCCTCAAAACAAAAAGGAGGAGGAGGAGGGGGAAGGGGAGGAGATGGAGGAGGAGGAGGAGGAGAATGAAATTCTAGACCCTGACAACCTGAGGAAGGCCAGGTTTAGCTGAAGTCTCAGTCCTTGCACGGTGGGTAGCAGGTCGGAAGGGTCAGCTGTTGGCCTCACAGCTCCCAACAGACCAGAACAGAGGGGGAGGGGAAGTGGGAGGAGCTAAGGCACCAGGCCCCGCCCCAGGCCCCGCCCCAGCCCCTCCCAGCGGACGTCACCACGCAGCCCTGCCCGGAGCAGAGCAGGCCTGGGAGGGACAGAGACCCCCACAGGCAGCTGCGGGAACCCTCCCTATCCTGGGCACTTCTCACCTAAGTCCCCCTTAGAAAGAACCCCGAGGGCAGAGCCAGCCAGGCCTTGGAGGAAAGGGCATTAGCACTAATTTGTCCGTTTGTTTTGTGTAGTACCGGGAATTGAGCCCAGGGCCTTTGCACCGAGCCACAGCCCAGCCCTTTTATTTTGAGACCAGGTTGTGCTGAGTCTCCTCCATATGGCCCAGGCCAAGCTCAGACTTGGAACCCTCCTGCCTCAGCCTCCCACAGTACCTGACCACACCTGCCTGAACCCTGGCTTTCAAGCCCCGAGGGAGCCCCAGTTAGTGTTAAGAAACACAAGGGCATGTCCACGAGGCGCCAGGATTCTGTTTCTGATTTCTCTCATGATTCCTATGAGAAAGACTCTGAGCCGGGCGTGGTGGCGCACACCTGCCATCCTGGCCTGTAAGAGGCTGAGGCAGGAGGATTGCAAGTTCCAGGCTGGCCCGGACGACATCACCGGTGCTGTCATGGAATAATAGATACAAAGGGCTGGTGTGTGTGTGTGGGGGGGGTGGAGGCCACGAGGAGACTGTCCCTGGGTTCAGTCCCCAATACCAAAACACGGAGAAAGGGAAGGAAAGGGTGGAGGAGAGGTGGCCCGCGTGGAGAGGCTCGTGTGCAATCCTGGAGGCAGATCAGCAGACAAGTGGTTTAATTTGCAAAATGTCAGGAGTCAAGCGGGCTTGCAGAGAGGCAGCTTCCCAACCGGCCCTCGAGGGAGGTGCAGAGGTCCGGCGGCCCCCGCCGAAGCCGCGGGCTTGAGAGATGGGCAGCCGGGCGCGGTGGGCTCAGGGAACAGGGCGCAGGTGCCAGGCGAGCTTGGGAGAGGGAGGAGCTGTGATCGGGCTGCAGAGGCCCTGGACGCTGGGTTACGGGCTTTAGAATTTCCTGAGCTGCCTGCAGAGGCCATTTGTGTGTTTGCCTGTATGTGTTTAAGTTTAAAAGAAGGTTTAAAAAAGCATAGCCATGCATGACGGGTCAGCCCTAACCCTTAAGCTACTTGGGAGGCTGAGGCAGGAGGATCTTGAGTTTTAAGCCCAGCCTGGGCAACCTAACGAGACCTTATGTCAAAATGAACTTTAAAAGGCGGAAGTTGTAGGTCAGTGGTAGCGCGTGTGCCTGACGAGTGTAAGGCCCCAGGTTCAATTCCTTTTGCTGTTAACTTTTTAAAAATCCGAGGTAAAATACAGGTAATATCAAAAGTACCATTTTAACGGTTTTGAAGTGTTTGGCTCAGGCCAGGTGTGGCCGTGCGTGCCTGTGATTCCTGCACTCTGGGAGGCCGAGACAGGAGGATTAGGAGTTCAAGTCCGGCCTAGGGACATCAGCGATTTAGTGAGCTCCTACCTCAAAGCAGACAAAGGGCTGGGGTTGTAGTGCAGTGCAAAGGCCCTGGGTTCAGCCCCTAGTACCACACACACACGCACACACACACACACACTCACACACACAGGTGTACAGGTCAGTGATGTTAGGAAAACTCAGTGTTGTGTGGCCAATACCTGGAACTCCTCGTGTGCAAAACAAATCCCCAGCCCCCTGCACTCACCCTTCTACTTTCTTTTTTAAAAAATTTATTTTTTGAGAGAGGGTCTCGCTATGTCGTTTGGCTGGTTAAATTCACTGTGTAGCCCGGGCTTGCCTCAAACTCACGCTGATCCTCCCGCCTCAGCCTCCAGGGTGTCAGGATGATGGATGTACATGCACCACCCTCCTGGCTACGTGGGGCCGTCAGCTTCCATTTTCTGATGATTAATAGTTAACATTATGCATTGTCTGCCCCTTTACTGACCACCCGGAGAAAAACCTCTTGTGAGGGTTTTTTCTCTCTTAGCCTGACTCCATTAATTAAATTAATGAATTAGTGAATTAACCATAAACTCAAACAGGGCCTTTGCCCTGAGCTACAGCTCCAGCTGCTCTGTTTTTAATTTTTTTTTCATTTCGAGGAAAGGTCTCACTAAATCATTAATGCTGGGCTGCAGTTTGGGATACTCCTGCCTCAGCCTCCCAAGCAGCTAGAATTTACAAGTACTCACCAGTGCACCTAGTAAAAACGCTTAATTGTGACACGGTTCAAATCCTAGCTTTTCCTCTCGGGGTTCCTGCTTGGGGGGCCCTGTTTTGGAACGCTTGGCTGCCCTAGCGTACTGAGGATGATCTGTGTTTTCTTCTTGAAGCTGCTCTTTTGTCCACCCGGAATCAGCCTCTCTGTACGGTGTGACGTAGGGATCGATCATCTTCCCCCTGTGAATTTGTCCAACGGTTCAGCCTGATGGAGACGCCGGGTGCTGGGGGGGGGGGATTTTCTTAGCATCTCTGTGCCTGAGTTTCCTCCTTTTAAAAAATAGGACTTTTTTTTTTTAAAAAAAGGGGAATTATAATCTTAGCCATTGGACAGTGGTGGTTAAATGGGTTACGACGATCTATATCTCGCTGGAAATTGTGCCTGGCACGCGATAAATACTTAATACACCTTAGCAATTATTGATATCATTCTGACGGTTAGGAATCATTTCCTCCTGGGAATTTGCAGTGAGTGAAGAAACCCATTTCTTGCAGTAGCTCACAGCACGCAGCTTGGAGTGCCGGTGACAGAGCGGAGGGGACACTCTGAGGAGCTATTTCTGCAGCGGGATCAGCTGGTTTCGGTGGCAGTTTGGATCCAGGGGTGGGGAGGCAGGAGGAAGAGTGGAAGGACAGAATCCAGATTCTGACTGTGGGCGTCTTGCAGCCGGGGTTTGGCAGAAGCTGTGGTGTCTCTGGTGTGGAAGGAGGTGCTTATTTGCAAAGAGGAGCTGACAGGGAACGTGTCAGAGTGTTCCTTCGTCTTTGATGGTTTCCTAGAGCTGGCGTGGTGGTGCACGCCTGTAACCCAGGACTCAGGAGGCTGAGACAGGAGGATCAGCGGGAACTCGAGGCCAGCCTGGGCTGCAGAGCGAGACCCCGTCTCAACCAAAACAAAACAAAACGCTTCACGGAGGTCAGGTTTAAATCCTATCAAACCACTCCTTTAATGGCGTGACTCAATGATTTTTCATACTTTGCAGAGTTACACTCCCCAGCCCAGTTTTAGGGCGCCCCTTCCCCCCAAGTTCCCTTCCCCTATTTACATTCAGTCCACTGCCAATGGCCGTCTCAGGCGATCACTAATCTACTTTCTGTCTGTATTGATTTGCCTTTTCTGGACATTTGATATAAATGGAATCATAAAACATGTGACCTTTTCTGTCTGGCTTCTTTTCCTTAGCAAAATATTGTTGAGGCTCCTCCACGCCACAGCGTCTATCCACAGACGCCTCCTTTTCGTGGCTGAAAGATTCCACTGCATCCACGACAGTTAGTCGGTTTACCCACCCAGCCAGCGATTTGTGTTTGGTTTCATTCATGATGCGAAATGCCCCTGTGAATATCCATGTACACATCTTGCCTTGGACAAATGCTTTTGTTTCTCTTCAGTAGCTGGAGTTGTAGGGGTTCTTTTTTTTTCATTTTGAGACAGGGTCTCACTATCTATTTCTGGTTGGCCACGGGTAGCCCAGGGAGGCCTCAAACTCACGATGATCCTCCTGCCTCAGCCTCTGGCTAGAACTGTTGGATCTTTTGATAAATTTATCTTTCACTTAAGAATTGTTAAGTTGCTTCTCAAAGTTGTTGCAAACTTTCCTGTTCCCAGTTATTAGTAATATTCTTGCCGGCATAGTGGTGCATTCCTGTCATCCCAGCACTCAGGAGGCTGAGGCAGGAGGATTGCTTTGAGTTCAAGGCCAGCCTGAGCTACGTAGCAAGACTGTCTCAAAACAAACAACAGCAACAAAACCCGAAAGACAAAAATGAACAGACAAAACCCCAACATTCTTAACACCAGTAGACCTGGCAATGTAGGTGGGCTTCAGTTTCTCTGTACCCTGACTTGCTAGTATCTTTTTTACCAATCTCAGCTAGAGCCATCAGGGAAGCTGGCCGTTAGCCACAGCAGATGAAGCCACAGAGCGAAGGGGTGGCCGAGGAGATGTGGGGCCACACTGTCACAAACACGCCCAGCAGCTAGTGCAGTGCCACCCTGGCACTCCCTTCTTCTGGTCTCCAGAACTTCCCATCGGACGGCCTGGCAGGAAGCTGGTGCACGGAGTTCCCTGGGAAATGCAGCTTTCTAGATGAGGGAAGAGCCCAGCTCTAACCCACCCAAGGACACAGAGCAGACATATAAACAAAGGAACAAAACACACGGGTTTCAGTGGTAAATTTGTCTCGGGTAAAAGAAAGCACGTGCAAAGGCACTGAGGCAGGGACCAAAACCTTAGGAGTGCATGTGATGGTATGAGGTTCAGGGTGCAGAGTGACGAGGGACAGGCATAGGACAACACCTTGCAGGGGGACAGACACTCAGGGAGTGCACTGTGAGCTAGAGAGCTGCTGGGCAGACCTAGGAAGTGATGAGGGTCTCTGAAATCAGGGAGTGTGACTTTCAAAAAGGCCTGGCGGGATGTGGATGTGTTGGCAAAAGGTGTTCTGGAGGTGCGAAGGGCATGGAGTTCACACGCGCGGTTCTGTGTGGAAGTGCATGTGCAGTGTGGCCCGAATGGTCTGCCCTAGAGGGCCCGGCGCCCAGCAGTCTCGGGGGCTGAGATCAGGCCTGTCTTCGGGTCCTGGTCCCCACTTTCCACCATGTCCCACCATGTCCCACCATGCTGGCTTCCTTCCTGTTGCTTGACCTGCCTCAGGGCCTTTGCACTTGCCGAGGCTGTTCCTGGGAACTCTTCTCCAGAGATCCCAAACCTCCCCTCACTCTTGGTCTTCAGATCTCAGCTTAACTGTTGCCTTCCCCAGTGACCCTGTTTAGATTCAACCCTCTCCTTAGTCCTGCTCCCCTCTTCTGATATCTTATTTGTATTTCTGGTTCTTTTTCTCTTTCTGGCCTGTCTCACCCGATGGAATGTTCGGTTTCCCACAACCAGCCATTTCTGATTTGACAGTGGCCCAGATGTAACAGATGCTCAGTAAGTCACTCGATTCTGGGTTTCTACTCTTTTTTCTCTCTCCTCCCTACCGGCCTGTTTTGACCCTTACCCTGCCGGTGCTGAGGCTTATTTATCTTATTTTTTTAATTTTTGAGACAGTGCCTCATTTAGTTGCCTCTCACTCGCCTCCCTCCCGCCTCGGCCTCCTGGTAGCTAGCATTGCTCACATGCCCCGCTGCACCGAGCTCCCCACCTGTAACGCACAGCAGATTCACCAGTGATCCCACAGAGCCACTTTGCAGATGAGGAGACTGAGGCAGGGAGTGGTCACTGCTGGAGGTGACCAGGGGCCCGGCCTGTGGCTCCGTGAGCTCGGGCTGGGGTCCGCGACCCCCCGGCGCCGCCCCCCTCCCCCCCAGCGGGCCCGGAGCCGCGCCCCGGAAAGGCCTGAGTCATCCCGCCTCCAGACGGCGGGCCGCGGGCTGGGCGACCGCGGGGTGACGCGGGGACGCCGGGAGGGGGCGCGAGCGGGGCGACAGAGGCGGCGCGGCCGGGCTGGGGTGGAGGTGCGGTGGGGTGGAGGTGCGGTGGGGGGTCGGGGGCGCCCGCCGGAGCTCACTGCGCTGCCCTCGTCCCCAGGGGGACCCCGCGCGGGTTCCGGGGTGCAGACTGGAGGCCCCCCCCCCCCGCGTGCTCTGCCCCTACCCGAGTTCTGGCTGCAACGCGCGGAGACCCGCCTCGACCCCGCCTCCGGCGCCCCCTCTTCCCCAGCCGCGCCAGCCGGGGTCCCCCAGCGCCCCGGGGGTGCGCGGTGCAGCAGCGCGCCGCCGGTCTCGCTTTCCCGGGCTTGGGGAGCGGGCGGGGGTCCCCGTCCTCACCAGCGGGCGGTGACCGAGAGGGGGCGGCTGTCCCGGCGGAGGAGCGCGCGTGGGCGGAGGGGCTGCGGGGGACCCCGCGGGGGCGGGGCCGGGGATGCCGCGGCGGGGGCGGGGCGCCACAGGGGGCGGGGCCGCGGGGGCGGGGCTTTGAGTGGGCGGGGCCTGGTCGTGACGTCACGCGGCTGGAGGCGCCCGCGGGGGGGCGGGGGGGGCGGCTTTATAAGCAGCGCGCGCCGGGCGCACCGAGCCGCAGCCCGCGTCCAGCGCCCGGCGGCCGCGTCCCGACCCGACCCGACCCGACCGACCCGACCCGACCGACCGCCCCGAGCCCTCCGTCCGCGCGGGCCGTCGCCCACCCCACCGGGGCCCGGCGGGGCATGAGGCGGGCGCGATGTCGGTGCCGCTGCTGAAGATCGGGGCGGTGCTGAGCACCATGGCCATGGTCACCAACTGGATGTCGCAGACGCTGCCCTCGCTCGTGGGGCTCAACGGCACCGCGTCCCGCGCGGGCTCCTCCGAGAAAATCGTGAGTGGCCGCCGCCGCCGCGCGGGCGGAAAGGGGGCGCTCCCGGGGGGCGTGGTGCCCCGCGTCGCCCTGCAGGCCGGGGGGTCCCCGAGCCTCGGGACCCCGGCGCCCCGCGTTGTCGGGGTGACCGTCAGCATCATCGATCGGCCTCGCGATCGGGTCGGGCTGGCGGGCAGCGGCGCCCCGGTGCCAGCCCGGGCGGGGGCGGCCCGGGCTGCGGAATTGCGCCGGGTCCCAGCGAGTGGGGCGGAGCGCGGCGGGAGGGGCCTCCCGGGGTCCCCCGGCCTCGGGGTCCCCCCGGCCTCGGGGTCCCTGCCTGGTCGCGCCCGAGGGTCTCGGAGTAGTTCCAGCTCTCTCGGGGTCTCTCGGTTGCCGCCTCTCCCGGTCTCTGTGGCTTCCCGACTTTGGGTCCCTGTCTGCACCCCCCCCGCACCCCCTCTCCCTCCGCCCCAACCGTCTGGCAGTCTGTCCAATATTTATCCCCACAAGCCGTCCGTCCGTCCACCCTGGGGACCCGCTGGGCTCCCCGGGCTCGGGTGCCTTCTCCTGTCCGCCACCCCGCACCCCCCCCCCGTCACCCCTCTCCTGCTCCCCTGGCCGCGAGCCTCCTGGGAAGGAGAAAGGGGGTGCTCGGTGGGGTCATCGCGGCGGCCCTGTGGTCTCGCCTGGGGGTTCGTCCCGTTTGAACTTCCCTCAGCCTCTATTCGCCTTTCTGGGCGCCCCCTCCCGGCTTCCATCTGTGGGGGGCTCCTCACCCTCTCCTGTTCCCGTAGCCCCAACTTCTCCAAGCTCCTCCCCATTTAGTCCCCAGGAACCACAGCACCCGCCCGGTCTCTCTCCTCACTAAGCCGTGGGGGGGGGACTTCGCTCCCAAGGGTGGGTGGGTGTGGGGAGAGGAGGGAGGGGCGGGGGACAGCGCCCCACGACCCACGACGCCCACTGTGCCCGGGCTCAGCCCAGTCCCCCGGGGAGGGGGAGGTGGCACCGAGCTTGACGCGAGTGTGAGTGTGAGCGCTCCGAGTGTGAGTGTGAGCGCTCCGGGTGTGAGTGTGAGCGCTCCAAGTGTGAGTGTGAGCGCTCCTCCGGATTCTCAGACTCGCAGCCGGCGGTGAGGCAGCGTCTTTCCGAGTGTGTCACACGGAGTGGCGCTGTCTGGGCCCATCCTGTGGCGTGTGTATCTTCACTGTGTGTCTCTGCGTGTACCGGGAAGGCTGGAGCCGTGAGGAGAGTTTTGTGTGCGTGTGAGGACACGACTGGAATCAGTGTGGGTGTGTCCCGGGTGAGTGTGTTGGGATGTGGAGAGGTCTTGAGTGTGAGCCCGCAGTTGCACGTCTCTGGCTACGGGTCTGTGTGTTACACGGTAATGTGTGTGTGCACATGTGTTGTTTGTGCGTGTGTGGTCGAAATCAGAGGCCAAATTCCCCTCCCCTGGGTGAGTGTGTTTGCAACGCACTCGTGTGTTACACGCGGGTGTGTGTTTGTGCAGGTGTGAATGCAGGCACACGGGGTCTCTGGGGTGCGTACAGAGCCAGGAGGCTGGCGGCACTGTGACTGTGCACACACATCTACGGCGTCTTTGTGTGCACGCGTTCTGTGTGCCCACGTGGCGGTGCGAGCGTGCTCACATGTGTGTGCATTTGCCAGGGTGCCCCTGTGCCTCGGCTGCATATGGACACTGTGTGTGAGTTTCACGTTTTCTGGGTGACTGCTTGTGCCAAAGCGACCTGGTGCCCCTTCTGTCTCCTCTGTGGCGCAGGCCCCTGATCCAGGCCATCCAGGGAGCCACTGCCCAGAGCGAAGGTAGCTCATGGCCCCCAGCCCGGCCGGCCCTGCCCTCCGAGAGGCTGCGTGCGGTGAGGGCTGCAGGCCTCAGGCCACAGCGGGGAGGACGGTGGGGAGGACGGCGGGGAGGACGGTGGCTTGAGGTGCTGGGGAAGGCTTGGACGGTGGCTTGGGCGGCTGATGAACCTGTACTGGAGTCTAGTTCGCTGGGATCTCTGGGTGTCTGCACCCCTGTGACCTCGGGTTGCCTCGTCATCTTTATTTGTCTTTGCAGGAGAGACCGGGCAGTTCAGGCTGGCCTGGGACCCCCGGGGAGCCCAGGCTGGTCTGCAGCCCACAGTGACCCTCCTGCCTCAGCCGCCTGATGGCTGGAACTGCAGGCAGCTGCCACCACACCTGGTGGCTTCCTCATCTTTAACATGGAAATGATTCCTCCCTGGCAGAGCTGTTGGGGTAACGGAGCCCCAGGGCCGAGGTCCCCATTCATTCATTCTGCGCTTCCTTCTGTCCATCCGCCCATCCATCTCTCCGCCCCTCGTCTCCATCCGTCCAAGATCCTTGCGTCCGCCGCTCTCACTCTCTCCACCCATCTGTTGCTCTCTCCACCCGTCCCATCGTCTGTCTGTCCACACGTCTGTCCGTTCTTCAGGTCGTCTACCCTGACACCCACCCAGCTTTTCTCCATCCACCCCCGTCCGCTCTTTCCCCGTCATTTACCCTCTCACGGATCCCGTCCGTCTGTCCACCCGTCCACCCGTCCATCGCCAGTCCCTGCCCATCCGCTCTTCACCCCCGTCCCTCTCTTTAGGACTGACACAGCCACCCCCACTCCCTCATTCATCTGATGCTTACGTCCACTTTTATTTACTTATTTTTGTCTTTTCTGGTTTTGTTTTGCTGTTTTTGAGACAGGCTGGCCTGGAGCCCACTGTGTAGCCCAGGCTGGGCTGGAACTTGCCACGATCCTCCTGCCTCAGCCTCCCGAGTGCTGGAGGGCAGGCGTGCGCCGCTGTGCCCAGCTCTCCGTCTCTGTCAGCTGCCTCTTCCAAGCACCTTCTGTACTTGCAAACCCTGCATTTCACAAGAGACGCTCAGTTAGCGCTAAGCTTTCGAGGCACATGCACCGAGTTTGAATTCCCATCCTGTGGTTTACTTGCTGTGTGACTTGCAGAAAGTTATTTGTCTCTCCAAACCCCAGTTCCCTTATGGGTCAAGGAGAAATCAGTTAATCAGTTGCTGTCTGTAACCCTTGAGGCCTGACAGATAGCGGGCTGTTTTTGGTGGTCACAGAGATGGAATCCAGACTCCCGTGTCTGTCCGTCTGTCTGTCTGTCTCTCTCTAGGCTGTCATTAAGTTGCTCAGATTGGGCTCAGACTTGCAGCCCTCCTGTGCCCCAGCCTGCCGAGCACTGGAATCACAGGTGCGCACCGTCGTGCCGGGCTCACGGTAGATTTACAATAAATGTTTGTCAAGCGGCCAAATCGACCATCACACTCTTGCACGGATGCTCAGATTCCACCGACAGAGGGAAACAGATACGGTGATAGGTGTTCAGCAAGGAGGGACAGGCACACAGTAGGTCTGCAATACAAGTGTGTTCGTGTCTAGGTCGGTGGCACCTTCTTAGGGATGGGGAGAGCGGAAGTGACCAGGCACATAGTACGTGCTCAGTTAAGAGAAAGCCACAGCCAGGCCGCGGGAACTCCCAAAGCCAGCTAAGGGACGTGGTGGTGTGCAGGCGCCAGCCAGACCCTCCGGGCTGCTGCTCCCCCATTCCCAGGGGCAGCTCAGCGCCCCCACCGCCCCAGACCATCTGGGGAAGGCAGAGGGAGGAAGCCACCACGCCGCCCCAGCCATGAAGCACCTCACCTGGGGGCCGTGAACCCCGGCCCCCACTACGCGCTGCGGGCCCTTGCCCAGTGCTGCCACCCTGCCAGGCCCAGCAGTGAGCCACCGGCAGCGTCTTTGGGCTCGGGGGTGGGCTGGGGGTGACAGCCGGGAGGGCCTGAGCGGCCAGGCCTGGGAAGAACACAGCCTCAGGACCTGGGCGCTCCCAGGACAGTTTTCTGGGGTGTTTCAAGTCAGTCAAGAGAGGCTGAGTGGTGGGCTTGGTGGGGAGGCCCGTCCCCCCGGGAGGCTGAGGCAGGAGGGTCGTGAGTTCAAGGCCAGCCTGAGCTGCACAGCATGGCTCTGTCAGAGGGAGAGGAGGGAGAGAGAGCGGCTGGCCCTGTGAGAACAACCTCAGCCCTCAGGGGCTTAGCTCCGCCAGGCCCTTTCCTGTTTCTGCCCTGCTCTCACCCTCTTTTGAGACAGGGTCTTGCTAAGTCACTAAGTCAACCAGATGTGGCTTTAATTAGCAGTCCTCCTGCCTCAGCCTCCCGGAGGCTGGAGGTTCTGCACATGCCCCTTGCCTGGCCTATTTCTTGCTTCCGTGCTGCACCCATCTTTGGCTGGAGGAGAGGCCTGAGCACTGTCCGCGGTGGCCTTGCAGGGACCCAAGATGATGGAGGCTCTCTTGTGCCAGGATCACAGGCAAAAACACGGGGAGATCACAGCAGCCTTCCCCTACCCAGTCCCTAAAGCTCTGCCCACGTGACTCAGATTCCTTTCAGCTGAAGTGCATCCCACAGCCGGCCTGACCTCGAAGGCTTCACCATGCCAGTGATCACAGAGGCGGAGAGGCCTGATACGTCTGTCTCTCCTCGTGGGGCATCTCTGTTCACTTAGTCACTCAGCAAACATTCACTGAGCACCTACTTCGAGCCAGGCTTATGATGGAGAGCGCAACAGGCGGAAATCTGAAGCTGTGGAGCTGAGCCTTCCGGGACGGGAGTGGGAGTAACAACTCCACAGATGAAGCTGGACTCACAGCGGGTGCGAGGTCCGCCTGAGCTACCCTGCCTCCAAAGAAAACGCAAGAAAGGAGGGGAACGGGAGGCCCCAGTTCCACCCCCAGCACTGCAAGGGTGGAAGAGGAGGGAGGAGGAGGAGGACGGACGGACAGACGTGGTCCCTAGGCCGTCAGTTCCTCTGGATCGCTGTCGCCCCCGGTGTGTGTGCACGGCCGGTGCCTGTGGTCACGGGGATATTTCTGGGACGTTGCGGGGCGGCAGTGAGGCACCAAAAGCAGCCCTCGTGTGAGGCGGCTTCTTGGAGGTGATGTCTAAACTGAGCCTTGCTGGAATGGAATTCAAGCCTCACACGTGCTGAAATAGCACTGCGCTGCCTAGCTGCACCCGGCCTGTAAACTAAGTGTCAGAGCCAAGAACAGATCGGCTGAGCGAAGGGAGAGCCAAGACCCTCCAGAGGGGCGGACAGCGAGGGCGGAGGCTCGAGGGAGCATCCTGGTGGGCGAGGTGAAAACCACAAGCAGCCCAGGTGTTCCGGTTTTCTGGGAGGGGCGGAAGTCAGTCCCCAGGGGCCCTCTCACTACATGCCATGAACCGTCTAGGTCTCTCCGTGTGTCTTAACTGTATGTCTGCACCACACAGTAGACGTGCCTCGAATGTTTGTTGACTGACAATTGGTATTATCTCTCTGTGTATTGATGGCATCCGCCTCTTTTTCTCTGTGTCTCTGGTGGTCTCTGCCTTCATCTCTGTGTCCTTCATCTCTCTGGCCTGTCTCGCTATCGTCTCTGTCTCTGTGTGTCTCTCTCACTTTTCACTACTGAGAGCTGCCCCAGAGCAGATCAGAGATCTGGACCCCAGGGGCCCCGGGGAGTGGGAGGCGGAGGCGGAGGCGGAGGTGGAGGTGGGCGCCCCAGCTCCCTGTGAGCCCTGCCCCTGGGTCCCCCCCCTCCCCTGTCACCCGGAGGGAGGGCGTCTTCTAGGACCCAGCCGCCAGGCCCCGCGCGCCCTGAGATGGTACAGCTGTCTGCTCGCAGCTGCAGGAGCTCATTGTGAACAAGGGAGATGATTGCGGCCTTGCTGGGAGAGCTCGGGGAGGGAGGGCCCTGGGCCGCGCTTGTCGCTGCTGCTGCTGCTGCTGCTGCTGGGTGGCGGGTGGCGTGCCCAGGGGACAGGCAGGCCGGCCAGGCAGGAAAAGGCAGTGAGGGGTTGGTCTCCGCAGGCCCGGGCCATCTGTCCCCACGTCTGCTGAGAGTTTGCCGCCTGCCTGTCTCTTGCTGGATCCCAGAGCCAGCTCTCAGAGCCGTGGCCCCACGCCAGAAGCTCCGTCCCCCCATCCAGGCCACCATCGTCCCCAGCACACAGCCAGGCCTCGGGGTCGTCAAGGGCTGGGGACACATTCCCAGGAAACGGGCGGGCGGGCGGGCGGGCGGCATCCGTGTCTTTGGGTACAGGGGGATTTGCAAGGATATCTCAATTAGGACTCATTCATTAGGACCACTTGGCTGCCCCGTGCCGCCTGCCTGCCTGCAGCCTCCCGGGAGGCGGGGACGGCTCAGCTGGCCTGGCTGTCTAATTTACAGCGGCCTGCTCGGGTCCCCTCTTCCATCCAAAGGCGAGGCCACGCCCTGGGCCCCCGGGCGGGCGCAGCTGCGGACCTGCCTGAGCCCAGGCTGCTCGCCGCCTGCCTGTCTGCAGCCTCTGCAGCCCAGTGTGTGCGGGAGCCTCTGGGGTTGCTCAAGAGTGTCAGGGCGGCTCTCAGGTGGGGCGCTTGGGCATAGCGCGGTGTGTGTGTGTGTCGTGGGACCTGCCGAGGAGGTGCCATGAGCCGAGGCCTGGGGGGTGTGGGCACTGCTGTGCTGCAGAGGCCTGTGCCTGCGGTGGGGGGTTCTGTGCTCAAGGGCATGGCAACGAGGGCCAGCCGGACACAGCAGGATGGAAAGGTCCCTGAGGAGCCGGGAGTGGGGCGCCTGCCTGTAATCACAGCACTCGGGAGGCTGAGGCAGGAGGGTGGCTTGGCCATGTAAAAGGACTGTGTACCAGGACGCATCGCAATCAAGCTTCGGCGAAGGGACCCACATTTGCTCTCTGGGGTCCCAGCACGGGGGGCGCTGTGCCACTCTGTCTCACACAGCTTCACAATCGCCGGGGTTCCCTGAGTGGGGCTGACGGCTCAAGGTGGTCAGCGCTGACCGTGGGGTCCTCCGCACCATGCACAAAGGCCAGGAAACCTCTGTATCACGGCGGGCCCTTTGGCGCAGTCCCCAGGGCTGGTCCAGCACCCGGCAGCCCTGAGCGTGATGCCAGGAGGGTGCCTTGAAATGTGTTGTGAGACTGCGCAGACAGACCTCTTAAGAAGAAGAAGAGGAATTGTTTGTTCTTTCTTGGGCGTGCGTGACCCGGCTATTCCGGGAGCCCAGGGTTCCCCAGCCCTGCTGCTCCAGGAGCCTTGACAGCACCATGTGACCTCAGCGGGACACCAGGCTGATTAGCAAAGCATGGAGCCTGCAGAGGGTTCCGGGCTGTGATGCTAATGCGGGGTTGGCGGGGAGACCTCAGAGGGCAGTTGGGAGAGGGGTGCAGATGTCAGCCTGCCCAGACCTCTGTAGCAGCGCTCCTGGGCACAGGCGGGCGGGACGGGTGCACAGTGAGGATTGCGCACGGAAGGGTGTGGGGGTTCTTAGACAGAGACACGTGGCATGCTTGTGGCCTTTGTGACCACAAGGATGAAGGGCCAGCACTTTATAGTCTCTGTTGCTGAGCGGTGATATTCTGTGGCTTATATGGATAGGTGCTTTGTTTTCCTTTTGGCCTCTGATGGGCTTATCAGGGTGTAACCCCTTTATAAGTCAAGACAGAAGCCTGCGAACATGTCTCAACTGTGATCCCAGCACTCGGGAGGCCGAGGCAGAAGGATTGTTGTGAGTTTGAGACCAGCCTGGGCTACAAAGTGAGCTCAAGGCCAGCCTGAGCTGCATAGAGAGACCCTCAAACACACACACACACACACACACACACACACACACACACAGAAATTCATAGGGAGGCCCCGTCTCAAAATGCCAAAATGAAGGGCTTGGACATGCGCACATGGGTTCCCCTGGCCTGTGGGTGTCACCAGTGCTCACGGATGTGACTCTCGTGTGCACGCACACGCCTGTACGGCTCGTTCCAGATGCCCAGAGACCCTCCTGATGTGTTCTGGACGCTGATGAGCTCGGGTTTCTGTGCCTGGTGACACAGTGCGGGAGCATCATGATGTGTGTGTGCTGCTGTATGGGGACCTGAGGGACCAAATCTCTCCGGACTGGTAAACGAGGCTCCACAGCCAAGCTGTGGCCGTGGAAGTGCGGTGGGACCTCCTCCCAGGACAGGGAGGGAGCCCGGGGTCCTGCGGTGTCAGCAGCTCCGAGCCGGCCTGGCTCGCCCGCTCTCCTGGCAGAGGCTCCCTCCATCTGACACCCCCTCTCCTGCGGATAATTGCAGGAGCTGATGCCCAGAACGGTGCCTGGCAGCAGGGAGGGCCAGGTGCCCGTGAGAGGCCATTGTTAGCACGGAGGAGAATCATCATTACTGTCAGTCATGAATACGCAGCGTGCCACCCGGACACGGCGGGGTGCTCATGCCTGGTCTCCAGTCTGCCCTCCTGTCCCCAGTCCCCGCGTCCACCGCCCTGTCCCTCCAGGCCCTCAGCTCTTCTCTCCTGGCCCAGGTTGAACGTGTCATCTTTAAAACTGCCCCCTCCCCTCCCGAGTCCCTCTCTCCCCGCCTGGTTCTCCCTGCTCCCGTCTTTCGGTCGCAGAGGTCCAATCCAGGTCCTCTGCACTGAGCTGCACCTCGGCCCTTTTTAGTTTTTATTTTGAGACAGGGTCTTGCTTGGTTGCCCGGGCTGCGTTCAAACAAGCAACCCTCCTGCCTCAGCCTCTGCGAGTGCTGGAATGTCAGACGTGCGCCTTGGCTAACAAGTACTCATGCACCAAGTGTGCCAGGTGGGTAAGACAGACAAGCCAGCGGCTGACATGCAGGTGGCATTTGGGTTGGACAAGACCGATTGCAGACAAACGGGAAATGATCGTCTGGTCCTGGACCGGGATGGGGTGAATGGGGGATGTGCGTTATTTTCCTATTACTGTAACAAATCCCTGAGACAAATCAGCTTACGGAGGAAAAAAGGGTTATTTTGACTCATATGTTTAAGTTTCAGTCTATGGCTGTGGCCTCAAGGCTTTTGCACCTCCCGGTGGGAGGGCTCAGTGCAGAGAGGGGCTCCCTTCAAAGCCCCAGCAGGAAAGGAACAGGGGGGAGGGGCTACACGGTACCCTGGAGGCCACGCCCCTCGAGGCCACGCCCCTGACCGCAGCCCTCCCGCGAGGCCCCGCCTCTTAAAGGTGCCACCTCCTCCCAGCAGTGCCAAATAGGTAATTCATGACCTTTGATGGTTATTCCAGACCCAGAGCCTAGCAAGAGGCTAGAGTGGACTCTAGGGCCTGGAAAGGCCTCTCTGGAGGCCGCTGCAGCTCCGGCTCTTGGTGTGACCCTCATGTCGCCCCCTCTGAAGGCTCTGGGGTGGAAATAAGCTTGGTGTATTCCGGAAAAGCCAGCCACAGAAGGGGAAAGCGGGCGGCCCCAGGGCCGGCGGGGGCTGGCACGTTCAGGCCTCACGGGCCCCGGGGAGTGTTGGGCTTCATTCGGAATGCAGTGAGAAGCCAGCCGCGGTGTGATTTGCAGTGGGAAGGGAGCTCCAGGCTGCTTCTCACGGTTTAAAGCTCTCTAGCAGCTGGGCTGGGAACGGATGCCGGGGAGGGGTGACTGTAAAACAGTCCAGTAAGAGCCAGTGGGAGCCAGGCCCTGGGGAGGCTGAGGCAGGAGGGTCCCCGAAGGGCTGAGGCCAGCATGAACTTCACAGTGAGACCCTGTCTGAAGACCCGCCTTGGCTTGGAGGGAGCCCAGGAGGGGCGGATGTCGGCAGCTCACCGGGCCTCTGGTAGCCAGGAAGACACAATGGCTGGAGCTCCTTTCTGTGCTCTGTGGGAAACCCCTGAGATGGCTGATTTCCTGCTTCCACTGAATTTTTATTCTTCACTTGGCACCTGTGACCTTCCATCTTTGCTCTGACCTTTACCAAGTTGAGGCCCTCAGCCCCCAAGGTCGTGGAGGTTGTGCAGGCCTGGCCAAGCCCTCAAACTGGATCCTGACAGCAGCGCGGCCCCCTGCCGGTCTGTGGATTTCTTCAGCAAGCACTCGTGCATACTTATATGCCAGCCTGAGAAAAAACACGATGGGCCAGACAGACCCAGGGCATATGGGGGAGGCAGATACTGATCATGGATTCACAAATAAATATAAATTACAGCTGTGACAACAGCTTGGAAGGGAAGATTAGTGGTGGTGTCATTGCTTCTAATAAGGAAATGTGATCTAATTTGGAAAGTCTGAGAAAGCAAGAGCTGAGATCCGTGGCAGGGAGGGCAAGCAGCCTTGGATAGAAGGGATAGCCTGTGCAAAGGCCCTGTGGTGAGAGGAAGTATAAAAATATGAAAGACTAAAGGTGTGAGAGGGCGGTAACAGATATAAACAGAGGGATAGAGAGGTAAAGGGCAGATCTTTGTGGTCATGTTAAGTTTTATTTGTATCCTAAGAATAACAGGAATCCATGCAAGGCATGATACCTCATGCCTGTAATCCCAGCACTTGAGAGGCTGAGGCAGGAGGATCATCATGAGTTTGAGGCCAGCCTGGGCTACAGAGTGAGAACCTGTTTCAAAAACAAAGGATAAATGCAATCTACTGTGGGGCTTCAGTTTGGAGGCTGAGCATGTATGTCGTGTGTGCATCATGAAAGCTCCCTGAAATTCCCACATGCGGAGTGAGCTGGCCAGAAAATGGATGGACTTAGGTAGCCCTGAGGGACTTTCTGAACAGAGGAGATGGAGTGCACCGCTGGATGGTGGTAGGCTGGAGAACTTCGTGAAATCTAAGGAAATCTAGCGGGCAAAGTCAACCCAGCTGGCCAATGGAGAGAATGGGGTGAGGCGCCAGGTACTGACAGGACTGAGGTCAGAAAGCCTTGGTCAAGGGGGACCTTTAGGGGCGGGAAGAGGAAGGGGATCGTGCCAGGGAGATGCCTGAGGAGTGAGGGAACTGTGCAAGCACGCGTCTCAGTCTGTTTTCTGTTGCTGTAAGTGAATACCACAGTCTGAGCGACTTATAGAGAATGGAGGTTTACGTGGCTCTTGGTTCTGGACTGGGAAACCCAGTGCATGCGGTGAGAGGGTTCTTCTTGCTGTGCTATAGCACGGCCAGGGCAATGAGGGTGCCGCGGAGCAAACCCACCAGTGAGAGCTCACTTTTCTGACAAAGATCGTCCCTCGGGGACCGTCGATCCATTAATCCACGGACGGCCTGACGGGTTCATTAGGGCAGAGCCTCCCGGACCCGTCGGCCTCTTTTTAATCCAGTTCTGAGGGTGCATCCGAGGCCTTGGCACTGAGCTACACCCCAGCTCATCTCTTCTACTTGGAGACAGAGTCTTGAGAAATTGCCCGGTCTGGACTCACTTTTGCAATCCTCCTGCCTCAGCCTCCCACAGTGCAGGACCCGCGCACCTCTTGAAGCTATTTCCCTCCCGCACTGTTAACTTGGGGACTTAGATTCTAACACGTGAGTTCAGGGGACACGCCCGGCCACAGCAGCGTGTGTCACGGTACCAAGGAAAGGAAAGGCACCAAGGAGAGAAGCCAACCGAGTCGGATCCTCCTGAGAGATCTAGAAAGATGGTGACCAGAAAGTGTCCACTGGCCATCGGTCAAGTTAGCAAGAGCTGGCTTGGTGGCAGGATGCTGGGCACTGTGGTGCAGGCCTGTAACTCAGCATTCTGGGAGGCTGAGGTAGGAAGACCAGAGACAGTTCCAGCCCGGCCTGGGTAACCTCATTGCTTAGCAAGACCCTGTCCCCAAATAGGTTTTGTTTTTGTTTTTGTTTTTTTTGGTACCGGGGATTGAACTCATGACTTGCACGCTTGCAAGGCAGGCACTTATGCCGCTGAGCTAAGTCCCCGGCCCCAAATAGAATTTTAAAAGGGGCTGGGTATAGCTCAGGGTGAAGTCTCTGGGGTGGAAACGGAGGAGTCACCATTGGAGGAGGTGAGGGATCAGAGGCAGCCGGAGAGGCGAGAGGGGCAGAAAAAGGGGCGGTCCAGCTCGGAGGGTCCCGATTCGTTTTCACAGGAGGGACGCGAGTGTGTAAAAGCCAAGGAGAAGTCTCTGGGGAAGCCGGGCAGCTCCTCCGGTATCAAAGGCCAGGATGAGGCTAAAGGTCCGCAGGCTGTGGCTTGGAAGGATCCATCCCTTGTCACGACTCTGGCTGCTGTTTGCTCTGGCAGGTGTAGGGGGAGCCAGGGAAGCCTGGAGGGAGAGGTCGGCTTGGAGCCTCCTCCCTGTCCTCGTCCTGCCCTGCCGTGGCCACGGACTCCCCCGTACCCGGCCGACCGTGAAGCAATCTGCGGTGCTGCGGTCTGGAACCCCGTCTGAGTTTTGGTGTCTGAGCCCAAGAACTGCTCGGATGTGGGGTGTCTCCAGCGCTAGCGTCCATGAGGTGAGACTCAGGATGGGTTCCCAGAAGGTCCCCAACTCTTGAAAATTAATAACCATTTTTAAAAGCTCATCAAGAGAGCTTTGTAATAATCCTTGAAAAAGACCCATAAAATCCACTTTAATGAGGTTCAGATAATGACATTGGACAGGTAAAATCCCCTTCCCCTCAGGAACCCTGGGAGGCACCAGCCACGCACGGTGGATATTTATCCAGGGCCCCTGCGCATCGGGAGGGACATTCTCCACGGGAGACTGGACACCCAGAGCGGGACCCACGGCGAAGGCTGGGTTAGGGCGAGGTGGACCCCGGTGCTGAGATAAACCAGGCTCAGCTCAGGTCCCCGGGTGGACACATGCAGATCCTGGGATGGAACAGGGACGCGGCCGTGAGGTTTTAAGCCTCTGTGCTCGGCTCTTTGTCAGACTAGGAGCAGACCAGAGCCCTGATGCACCAGGGCGGAGCTTAGTCCTGGAGAGAGACAGAGAGCTGCGCTGAGGACCCAGGTCCTGGGATGGGCCAGGGCGGAACCTGAGGCCTGAGCTAGACCTGGGTGAGACCCCCACCCTGAGCTACAGCAGGGAAAACCCAGGTTGATATAAGCAAAAAATGGGTGTATTTTGGGGAAACAGTGTTGGTGGGGGGAGGCTTTTCATCTCTTTTTGTTGAACAGCTTCTGTAATGGTTAATAGCCATTACAGCTGTCTTAGAATGTTCCAGGATAGATGAGGGAGAGCTGTTCATTTTCCAGTGCCAGCTCATCCTGGGATCTGACTTTGAGCCGGCTCAGACCCGGGAGCTATTTTGTTACGCAGCACAGCGTAGCCTATGCTGACCGGCACAGAGCCCGGGTGTGTGAGACTGAGACATGATGGCATTGTCCGTACTCCGCTGAGTGGGTGGGAAGGGAACCGCCCAGGGTGGCACCCCTGTGCCTCCTTCTGTGTTGGCTCGACTACCCTGATATGCTTGAGTGATGCCCCGCTCCCCTTGGGTAACACACACACACACACACACACACACACACACCAACCCACACACGTGTCTCACACACACAGCAGGCTCTGCACAGGCTTCACGCTGACACACAGACGCTCGCACACACTCCCGTGGGCCACACTGTGATCTCATGAACACACCAGCTGCACACTCAGCCACAGACCCCCGCATGTGCCTCGTCCACATCTACAACAGCACACAAGTGTGGGGACGTGGTGGTGTCCCAGAAAGTGCTCCTGGAATCGTGCAGTAGAAGACTCCACCTTTTACACTCACATTTCCACATCTGTGTACACAGTCGTGCTATTCAGCTTCAGTTTTACACACTCACCTGCACTTTCATGCTCTTGCTGATGCTCCTGTGTGTAAACTTGTATACAGCTACACTCCCATGCACACTCTTGGTTTCACAGACGCAGCGGTCCATCTCAGCTTCACACATCCGCAGGCTCTGTGATGGTCTGCATCAGCTAGGCTGTGCTGCGTAACAAAAGAGTCCCCAAGTCTCAGTGAGCTTTTTGGCTCCTGCTCCACGAGTGTCTGTAGGAGGTCTCGGCCCATTCTGGTCCCTCAGAGATCCTCGATGATGGATGCATCTCATCAAGACACCCCTATAATTGCTGACAGAAGAATGCTGGTTATGAAAGCTTTCTCCTGAAGTTGTTTCCACTTCCGCAACATTGGCTAGAGACAGCCCCATGGCAAGTGCTCCATGTGTGCAAGAGCAAAGAACTGGAAAATCTGCCACGGGGCTGATGAGGGCCGGGTTTTAGCTGAGTGGCACAGTGCCTGCTGGCAAGTGCACGGTTGTGAGTTCGATTCCCGGTACCGAAAGCCAAACCAAAACAAACAGCTCTGTTGGCTCTCATGGTCTCTTGCACACACGTGTGTCCAGGCCCCCAGCCCTTTCCCCACCCTTGGGATGACACACTCCGTCCTGAGTTTGCCCCTGGAGCTCCAGCCAAGGCCGAGGAAACAGTGCAGCCCCCCCAGCCCCGGAGTGGGCCGTGTTTTTCCACAGACGCAGGGCGAGAACAGTAATAGGCGGGAACAGCTCCGCCCGGCCGCCAGCTGCAGCCTGGCAGGGAAGCCCGGAGTGGGGGGGGCGAATCCGCAGAGACCCCGCGCCCCACCCTCGCCAGCCATCCCCAGCCCGCCAGGGACCCTCGCCTTCCCCTGGGCCGGCCCTGCTCCTCCTCTCCTGCTCAAATATTCCGAGGCAGGAAACCATGAATATTTATAGGGGCCTGGCAGGGAGGGAGATAAAAAAATTTGGAATTTATGAGCCGGGATCTGTCTATAAATAACAGGGCTGTGGCTGATGGGGCTCCTCCCTCGTCCACCGTTTGCTTCCTTCAGGGTCAGCTGCAGCCCTGGCCGAGCCCCGTGCAGCCACAGCTCCACACACACACACATACACACATGCGTGTGCACGCGCGTGCACACCCTCACTGGATTCTGCACCCTTTGGCACTCAGGCACGCGCATGCGTTCACACTGATCTGAGCGCACAGACACAGGTTCACACCTGCCTGGGTCTGGCCTGTTGTGTCCCTTACACACACGCGCATGCACACACACACACACACACACAGCCTGCATCCGGGAAGCCTCCATTCACATTCAGGCTGGTGTGTGCTCTGACCAGCATGCACGACGCAACAGTTGTGCAAAATTGGGAAGTCTGTGCCCGGGTCATGAGGCCACACCTCGATCCTTCAGGCCTCAGTTTCCCTTCTGCATAAAGAGCGTGCTGTGTTCTTCGCTTGCATGGTTACCATGCAGGGATTTTTTCTGTGCTGAGGATGGAACCCAGAGCCCCACCGATGTAGCTAAGCACTCTGTCACCGAGTTACACCCATGCTCCTTTTTAAAAGACATTTAATTGGATGCAATTTGATTTTGAGACGGTCTTGTTAAGTGCACAGGGCTGGCCTCAGCCTCGTGATTCGCCTGCCTCAGCCTCCTGAGTAGCTGGCAGCTCCAAGCATGCACCACCATCCCAGCCACTGTGCAGGCTTTTTAAAAATATCAGGCAGGATGGCCGGGCATGTTGGAGCATGTCTGTAAAGTAGGAAGGTCATAAGTTTAAACCAAGCCCAGGTAACAGGGTGGTTCGGTGAGGCCTTGCCTCAGAATAAAAGGAAATATAAGGGGAGAGAGGAGAGGGGAGAGCAGGTGGAGACCGGCTGAGAGGCGGGCTTTTGTGTCCTGGCGTCAGTCATGGCTGCCCCTGGGGGTGGGGGTGCCCCTGGGGGTGGGGGCACTTCGCAGGCATTTCCAGGGTGTGATGGTTCCCAAAAGCCAAAGGCCAGCTGGCACAGTGGTGCCTGCCCGTCATCCCAGCACTCGGGGAGGCTGAGGCAGGAAGGTCCCCAAAGCCAAGGGCAGGTGGGGGGGTCACAGCCTCTACCGATGAGCTCCTGTATGCAGCAGCTTCGGGGTGACCCTGTGCCGTTGGCATTTTCCACATGCTTGTGCTCAGATGGGGAGGGTCAGGGGACCCCAAGTGCTTTGCCAATCACACCGAGGTGTCTGAACTTGGGGTGAAAGTCAGGCCATCTTGGCCCTGAGGCGGTTCTGGCGTAGCTGAGGCTCTCCCCAATTCTCCCTCTGCTTCCTGGGTTCACTGGGAATTGCAGGAGGGGCCCTGAGGCACACAAGCCGCTCCCCATGAACTAGAGAACAGCTTGATCTCCTGAGGCCCTAAAGGAAGGCCTGGGGGTTAGCGCCATTCTGCAGATAGAAAAATCGAGGCCCAGGATGGTTTAAGTCACTTGCACAAGGTCACCCCGCTGGAAAGTGGAGGAGGCAGGATTTGAATTCATCCCAGCAGGTTCCGGTGTTCATGAGCCGCAGAGCTGCTCTCAAAACCCAGATCCCTTTGAACCCCGCAGGAGGGAAGGGACAGACAGACAGCTGTGAAGACGCAGCCCGGAGGAGCCTGACCGTCACGGGGGTGCAGAGAGCGCCCCGCAGGTGCTGTGTTATTCTGAGTCTTGAAGGCTGCCTGCGAGGGGCAGGCAGGAGCGAGGCCCAGTAGTAACCCCGGCTTCTCTGCACCGGCCCCGCGCTCCTGATCCCAGCTCCGCCGCCCAACGCGGAAATCAAAGCAACGTTGCTTCAAAGGGAAGTATTCACCGAGCGTCTGTGATGTGCTCGGTGCAGTTCTAGGCGTCGGGTCCTCGGTGTTCCCTGCTTGGTGTCTTGCGTGAGTGTGATCATGATTCCTGTAACGGGATACCCAAGCCATTTCGCTGTATAAAGTAAGAAGGTCAGTTTAGGTCACAGTACTGGAGGCTCAGGCCTGGCAGGGAGCTCCTGGTCGATGATGTCGCCGGGAGAGGAGACGATAAATCAAGAGACAGAAAATTAGAACAAGGAAAGAGTCAGGATTGGGGGTGCGGGGTGCGGTGGGGGGTGGGTACTTGGGAGCTGCATCCCAGCCCTTTATTTTTAAATGAAAGGTAAAATTTAAAATTAGTGTATATTTATGATTCATACCACATTCAGCCCTAGCACTGGTCACATGCCACACCCCCCAACCAGTGTTTAAAGAGGAAGACCGAAGCGGGGGAGTCGTGGAAGACTTCCCTGAGGAGGTGACGTTTTAGCTCAGCTCAGCTCCTAATTATGGATAAGAAAGGACCCTGCATCCCCAGTGTCCTTCAGCGACTTCTTGTGGAGCCCTGAGCAAATGTTTCATAAATAGTGGGTAGGTTGGCAGCTAAGGCAATTTCAGAAAGAGACCACCCGGGTGCTGAGTCCTGTGTGCTGGTCCGTAGTACCTTGTTCGGCTGGGTCGTCTAGGGGTGATGACCTTGAAAACTACATTTCCCAGGATCCCTTGCTCACCGGCTTCCTGCTGGGTTCAGCCAATAAGAGGTTGCAATGGGAGCCCTAGGGCGGGATAAGGAGAGGCTCCACCAATCATTTTGCTCGACCCCACCGCCTCCCTGGCTCTGGCCCTGAACTTAAAGGTTTTCTCCTACTGGCTCCAGTTTCGGTTCCGACAGCATCATCGTCCTTCTGCAAACCGAGGGGTGGTGACACCTTCCAACAGTTGCTACTCTTTGGAGTTTTTCCTGCCCATTGCTTTCTTCCAGCCCTCTGGCGTCTCCTGTTAAATTCCCTTCGTGTAGCCTGGCCTCAGTTTCCCCAACCGTCTGTGGAGACACAACGTACCCTGCCTTGACTCCCCCGCCCCGCCAGTACTGGAGATCAAACCTAGGGGCCCTTTACCCCTGAGCTGCGTCCCCAACCCTTTCTCTTTATTATCTGAGACATGGTCTTGCCAGGCTGCTGAAACTGACATTAAACTTGCGATCTTCCTGCCTCTGCCTCCAGAGTTACCGGTGTGCACCGCCATGACCCTGCTGTTGGCTTTCCATTTATGACATCCCTGATGTCACTCTGCTGTTCTGAGGTGAACAGAGATAGTAACTTCAGCTGCTGACTCTTGGGCGACATTCACCACGTGTGACTAATGATTTCTGAGCCAGCGTCTTGCTATGTAGTTCAGGCTGGCCTTGAAATCCTGGCGATGCTCCTGTCTCAGCCTCCCGAGTGCTGGGATCACAGGCATGAGCTACCACACCCTTGATTTTAAACTCCGTGCACACAGGCGTTCATTTAACCTCCACAATCTCCCCATAAAAGGCAGGCACAAGTGTCCACCTCATTTTCCAAACGGGGAAACCGAGGCACGAGGTTCAAGTCACTTGCCTGACTTCACAGGGCTGGCAGGTGACGCCGAGAGGTCTCTGGTGCTGCACTGAGCTCGTGCACAGCACCCGCGTGGGACAGGACAGGGCTGGGCTGCAGCTGGGAGGGCTCCGGGTGAGAGTGGCCTCTTCACTGCGGATGGGCGCAGGTGCCGAAGCCACAGGGTGAGCCGATTGAGGGCACCTGGCGGAACAAGCCCGGTTGCCGCCGGCTCGGCTGGATCGATTTCCCCTCAAGTGGCCCATTGTCGCTAACAAAGGGCTCGGTGACCCGGGTGGCCGGCGCTGTCCCCTCCTCTGCAGCGGAGGATGCGCCTCGCGGCGAGCCATTTCCCCTCTTGCACAGTCCTTTCTTTAAAAGGCCTGGAAAATGCCCCGAAGGATGAGTGAGCCGCTCCGCGGTGCCTGCCTGCAGTTCCCGGGTGGATTTCTCTGCCTGTCCCCGTTCGTGTGTGGCTGTGGACTGAACCGTGTCCCCTGCACACTAAAATGAATTCGCGTATTGAAGTCTTGATGTAACCACAGTTCAGGGAGGCTTTGAAAGAGGTACCCCAGGTCCTCTGTGTTCCCGGGTGTCCTTCTGCAAATGCAGCCAACGGCACAGCCACAGTGACCCCAGCGCCTGGAGCCCGAGGCAGGAGGGCTGCAGAGGCAGGCTGAGCAGCCAGACGCAGACTTTGCTCCTTTTGTTGTAAGCAAAAACAACTCGCTATGCATAGTCTGCCCTTGAACTCCTGGCAATCTTCCCATAGCTGTAGTCAAATTTAAATAAGAACATTTGTGTGGGCCTTAAACCGGTTTTGTCGTGGCTCTCATAGGAAGAGGAGGGTTCAGGGTAGAGCACCTATTGGGGGTGCACAAGGCCCTGGGCTTCATCCCCAGTATCAGAGAAAGAAAGGAGGAGCCACTCTCAGGCACCGCCGGCATGCCGGTGCAGGCCTGTGACCCCAGGAATCGAGGCTGAGTCAGGAGGATGGCTTCGAATCCAAGGCAGCCCGGGCTACATAGCAAGACCCTGTCTCAAAGACCAAAAATCAAATTAAAAAAATGAAATTAAGGGCCACGTATATGGTTGTCATACTTTACCGTTCAAAGGATAATGACACAAAAAAATTTGTACATGTTCAGTGTAGATGAACTTTCTCCCCAGTATTTTTATTTTCCAGCACTGGGAACTGGATCCAGGGCCTCTGAGCTGTATCCTCGAGTCTGCTTTTTTATTTTTTATTTTGGGATAGGTTTTCACTAAGAAAGCAGGCCTTGAACTGCTGGTGATGCTCCTGCCTTGGGCTCCTCGAGTGCTGGGATGACTGTTGTGCATCACAACAACCGACTTTTCCTTGGTGAAGGCAGGAATCTCTGGCCATCTTGCTGCAGAGATGTCCCTGGAGCCCGGACTGCTGCCTGGCACAGAGCAGATGCGATGGTCGATCCTGACTGCCCACCGATTGGCTTAGGGACACCTAGAGGTGAATCAGGCACACTGCTGGCCGCACCTGGGTAACGCGTGGCTGTGCCCGTGGGGACTCTCACCTGCTCCCTGCCCCTTCGTTTCTGGTTCCGTCTCTCTCTGCCTCTTGGCCTCGCTGAGGGTGCGCAGCTGTCTTCTCCCAGCCCTTCCGCTGTGATAATTCAGCCTGGACTGGGCCCTCTGAAGCCATGAGCCTCGCTGAAGCTCTCCTAATTACAGGCTTTGAGAATGGTATCTTATGGCAAAACAATAATTACAACAAAACCAAACCGGACTCCCACTGGGTGTGGTGGTACACGCCTGTTATACTGGGAAGCTGAGGCAGGAGCATCACTGCGAATTCAAGGTCAGCCTGAACTATATAATATCCAAAGAGTAGCCAGGCATGGTGATGGTGCATCTGTAATTCCAACACGCAGGAGGCTGAGGCAGGAGGATCACTATGAGTCTGAGGCCGGCCTGGGCTACAGTGTATTCAAGGCCAGCCTGAACTGCATAGTTAGACCCTGTCTCAAAAAGGAACACACACACACACACACACACACACACACACACAATGTCCAAAGTGTAAAAAAAAGAGCAAAAGGGCTCCAAAGTCAGTCCTGCTTGTACAACGCCCTGTGCTCCTTCCATCCCGGCTGTCTCCCCCTTTTGTAATTGTCTCTCTGCTGATTCTCTCCGTGCTCCTCTGTGCCTGGGGCTCGCGGAGCAGCACTGTCCTGTCTGTCTCCCAAGAAAAACAGCTGCGGGCGCCACCAAACACGCTCTGCACCGCAGTTCTGAGCAGTCTGCATAGATCAGCTCCCTGCAGCCTCCAAATGCCAACGTTGCCTCCTGTTTGAGAAATGAGGAAACTGAGGTCCGCAGACAGTAAATCGCTTGCCCCGGCAACGCAAAACTGCGATTTAAATTCAGATTCTCCAGCCCTTTTTTGTGTGCTCCCAATCAGCGCCCATTTATTTATATTAAATACCATAAATTCGCAGGGCATGACGCTGCACGCCTGTAATCACAGCGCTCTGGGAGGCTGAGGCAGGAGGATCACAAATTGGAGGCCGGCCTTTGTCACTCAGTGACTTAGCAAGACTGCCTCGAGCGGGAGATGAACTCAGTGCAAACGCCCTGGATTTAATCCCCAGTGCTGTCTGGGTTAAAAATAAATTCCTAAGCAATGACACCAACACTCAATTACTACACTGCACTCATGAATCCATTTTCACATCTGAACAGCAGCCTCTTAACATTAGCGCTATTCTTAGCTTCCTTGACAGGGGGGGAAACTGAGGCACAGGTGAAGTCACTTCCCAGGGGAACACAGCAAAGCTTGGTGTGAACCTGAGACCGAGACCCAGAGGCAGCTGGCGGGCTGAACGCCTGTGCAACCCACTTTTTAAAACCTAGAATGAATGTGTGCAGAGATACAGCCCAGCGACAAAAGGTTTGGACCCGCAAATTCACTGGGCACCCCTGGAGCACACAAGGCACCTAGCAGGCAGGAGGCTTTGGAAGTTAGTTTCAGGAGAGCTGGCCTCTGATTGGCTGTGCGTGCGTACGTGCGTGCATGCGTGCATATGCGTGCATGCATACATGCATATGCGTACGTGCATATGCGTGCGTGCATATGCGTGCGTGCATGCCTACGTGCGCGCGTGTGTTTGTCTTACTGGGCCCTGAGCGCGGGCCTTCTCCCTGTGCTGCAACCTCAGTGTGTTTTAGTTTTTTGTTTTATTTTGAGCCAGCTTCTTCCTGAGTTGCTTCAGTTACCCGGGCAGACGTGACCTTGCAGTCTCCTGCCTCAGCCTCCCAGAGCGCTGGGATTACAGGCATGAGTCAGGATTCCAGGCTTTGCAGCTTTTTAATTTTTTTTTTTTCCTTAAAGTTCCTGGGAATAGACCCCAAGGCCTCACCCATGCTGAGTTATTTATTGCTTATTTTGTTTTTTTGAGACAGGGTCTTACTGTGGAGCCCAGGCTGGCCTCATTTGCGGAGACCTTCCTGCCTCAGCCTCCAATTCCAGACCGTAATCCCAAGCTGGAATTGCAGTGCACTCCACCGCCCGGCTGTGCCCTGGTGGAGTTTTTAGGCGGCAGGTTGACCCTGCATCAGCGTCCCTGGTCACTCAGTGTCCACCCCCGAGTGTCCCTCCAGCCGCTTCCTGTGCAGGGGCGTCCCTGGCTATCAGCACAAACGCCTCGGCAGCTACGGAAGATAAATTTTCCCCAAGACGACCTTTTCCACGCGCTGCCGGATTGATTTCAGAAATCCATCCCTAGCCCCACCGCCCGCGCTGAGGGCTGCAAATTTATACTCTCGCCAGAAATTGAATTCCTGTAAGTTGCGGGAAACGTCTCAGAAGCTCGCTCAGGCTCATTTTTACTTCCGACAAACTTCAGGCGAGAGATTAAGCCTGGGCCTTCCAGTCCAGGGAACCGCGGTGGCAGGGAAATGACCCCCCTCTGGCATTCTTCCCTGCCAGGCCTGAGAGATTAAAAAAAAAAAGCAATCAGAGCCTGGGCCGGCCTGGTTCTGAGTGGTTCTGGTTTCTCAGCTGCTCTGTGCTTTCCAAAGGCTGCCAGCCCGAGTCCCCAGAGCAAACACAGAGCTTTCGGGGAGGGAAATAACGCCACGGATTTATCTCCTTCACCAGCCTGGTCTCCGAACCTGCTCCGTTTAGGCCACTTGACGTGGGCCTCGTGAAGAGTTCTTGGGAAGCTGGCACAGTCACGGCAATCCGGGAGGCTGAGGCAGGAGGGTCACAAGTTCCGGCCCAGGCGGGGGGACTTAGCCAGGCCGTGTTTCAAGATTAAAAAATAATAATAATAAAAAGGGGCCAGGGATGAAGATCAATCAGTGTGGAGGCCCTGGATTCCTTCCCCAGTAGTGTGAGAAAAAACATAGAAATTCCTTGGGAGGACCTCTGTCTGTGTGTAATGCCAGAATTCTCACCCCACTCAGGAGCCCCGAAGGCCCGGGAGAGAGCAGCAGAAGGCGCCGATCTCTCTCTGTCTCTGTCTCTGGCTCGGTGGCTCCTTTGCCTTGGAAAACGAGCTGTCTGATGCAAATATGCCTGGCTCCTCTGTGGTTCAAAAGTCCCTAAATATTAAAGAAATGAATCCTTGATGTCTACAAAGGACGGATCAAAACCGAATCTTCCTGCAAAAAGAAGGGCTTTTATGTGCCTGTGAACGTTTCTAGATCTTGCCTCTGGCAGGGGTGCCACACAGCCTGGGGTGCGGCGGGCGGGTGGGGAGGAGGACCGGATGGCAACTCACCGGTTCATTCAAGCCGCGGCAGCCAGGCCTGCCTGCCTCTCTCTGTCTCTCTCTTTCTCTCTCTCTCTCTCTCTCTCTCTCTCTCTCTCTCTCTCTCTCTTTCTTTGTTTCTTTCTTTCCCCCATGGCTGGGGATCTAAGGTTGGGCCTTTCTCCACACTGAATGACACAAGTTTACTTTCTGCCCTTAAAAGCTGGTGGGGGCACCACGCCTGTCATCCCAGCACTGTGGGAGGCTGAGGCAGGAGGATCACAAGTTCTAGCCCAGTGTGGGCAACTGAGTGACTTAGGGAGACCTGGTTTCAAAATAGCAATAAAATGCACTGCTGGCGTGTAGCTCAGTGCGAAGGCCCTGGGTAAGATCCCTGGTTATAACAATAAATAAAAATGAAGCCGGATGGGGCATCTTTCTACCACACCCTGCCTCTGGTCCTCAGCACCGTCAAGGTCATGCAAAACAAGACTGAGAAACTGTCCCAGTGCGGTGCAGACTGAAGAGCCGGGTGATTTCCTGCGGCGTGGGCTCCTGGGTTGGGCTCTGAGTGGGGAGATGCACACGCGGCCTGCTGGGTCCCAGGAAGGCGGTCGTGGTGACAGTGTGTGATGCACACTCGGGCAGCCCCCGTGCTGTGTGCATTAATTGACTGGTGAATCTAAAGTGATGTCAAAACAAAAGTGTGTCAGAGGAGAAGCCGGCAGGGGATCTTCACGGTTCTGGGCCGGCGCCGCTCCCTGAGCCTATAATAAAAGCCTGGCGGCGAGCTGCGTGCCCGGCCGGCACCGCGGTCTGGCTCTAATTCATCGTCTAATCCGTTTTCTAACGCGGGGCATCCCCAGCCCGCGCCTCTGAGGGCCAAGCACCCCCTCAGCAGGGGTTAATGGTGTTTTTCTTTTGCACTGGGCATCGAACCCTGAGCTTGCTCACCGAGCTGCCTTCACAGCCCTCGAATGTTTCTTTTTTAATTTTGAGACAGGGTTGTGCTAGTTGCCTAGCTACACAGGCAGGGCTGTAACTTGGGGTTTGCCTGCCTCAGCCTCCCAAAGCGCTGGGATTACAAGCATGCGTGAACCCCACCTGCCACGACCTCAGCTTTTACATGGTGTACGGTTTGACTGTGTCCCCACAGAGTTCCTGTGCTGGATGCCTGACCCACAGTTTGCAGGCGATGGAGCCTCTGAGAGGCAGGGCCTCGTGGGAGGCTCTTAGGTGACCGGGGTGTGGCCCTCAAAAGAGATTCACCTAGTTACCTGAGGAACCCAGTTAGTTCTCCCCTGAGCGGGCTGTAGTGCAAAGAGCAAGCTTGACCCCTAGACTATGCTCACTTCCCGTCCTGCTGTGTGACCTCAGCCTGTCACACCTACACACACGCCCTACGGTCAAGCCATCTTCCAGAGGTCCTCTGCAGGGTCAGATCCATGCTCTCAGAGTTCCAGACCTGTGAGCTAAATTAACCTCATCTCCATGAAGTACTCAGCCTCGGGAATGTTGTCACAGCAACTGAATATGGGCTGACACAGGCCAGGAGACAGAGGAGTTAAGAAAGTGGCGGTGTGGTGGTGTACGCTTATAATCCCGGCCCTCTGGGAGGCTGAGGCATGAGCATTTCAGGTTGCAGCCCCCCCTGTGCAACTCAGCAACCAGTAAGACCCTGCCTCAAAATAATCAATAACACTGGCTAGACATATAGCTCAATCCTTAACAGATACCTCTCTAAAAAGAGTTAAGCCACCTGCCTAAGGTCACACGGGAAGGAACAGATCAGAATTCGGACCTGCAGAATCCTGTGCTCTTGAACTCTACAGCAGCCAGTGCATTCAGATATTTGTTGAGCAGCAGGGAATCTAACTATTCCCCGCCAAGGGCCAGGCAGAGAAGCTGAGTTTCGCTAGACCATTCAAGGGTTTCGATTCAGGTACTTGTTTATGCAGATGGTGGCAGAGAGGATAAACTAAATAAAGGATGGAAAAGAAAGCCAGAGATTAGGAACCATAGAGAGGGCCTCTATATCCTTAAGAGTGGGGGCTAGAGAGGAGGGGAATATAGGCAGAGGCCAACATGGTGCCTACAGCAGGAGATGCAGTCACACTGATTTCAAGAGGCAGAGACAGCTTGAAGTACATTGCCTTCTCCCTTTGCCCCGCCCTCCCATCCTACGTGAACTCCTCTCATTGGTTAAGCCTTCCCGGAAGTCAGGGTAAAGGAGTGTGGGAAATGTAGTTCCCATGCCTGCAGAGCAAGGCAGGGGAGGGAAAGGTGATAAATCTTAACAGCTGCTGGTGGCTGCGGAACCCAGTTCCTATATGCTGGGTGCTCCCTTTTTTCTATAGCCCTAGATAGAGCAGATGAAAGTTAAGTCTCAAACAGCTTACAATTAAATGTGCGTGTGCATCTCTGGGTGGTGAGAGGGAGGGTTTTTACTGCCATTTTGCAAATGACAGAGAAAGTGATTTGCTTGCCGACTTACAGACGGGAAGCGGCAGATGCAGATCTCTGAACATTCATCATGGTTCTATCTCATCAGGCCTGATGAAGACTGGGGAGAAATTATAATGCAAAGCACTTAGAACGTGGCGTAACTCGGAAAATATGTGCCATAAATGTTAGCTGGCTTATTATTATCAGCATGATCATTATTATTATTTATTGCTGCCATTGTGATGCTAAAGAACCTCTTCTTGCATGAGACTGTCACAACCTGCTGTCACAGGACTCATGAGTGTGTGCACCAGATACTGAAGGAACGTTTGAGAGGACTTAGTCCAAATCCTGCTACTGTAACAAAACGCATGAGGTTGAGTGATGTATAGAGCTGAAAGGTTTATTTAGCTCACAGTTTTGGGGGCTGAAAATCTGAGATTAGGTGAGTGTCTGAGTTACTTTTCTCATTTCTGAGACAAAATATCTGACACCCAAAATTAAGGGAGAAAAGGTTTATTTGGCTCACAGTTTGTGTTGGTTTCAGTCCATAACCAGCTGGCTCCAAAGAGGGTGGTAGGGCAGAGGGGCAACCACTTGTGGTGGTGGAAGACACCAAAAGCAACAGAGGAGAGAGAGACAAACCTCTTTCTGTCCGTATATCCAGGCCACCCATCCTAGGGTCAGTATTGCACTCACACCCTTAATCCCAGCACTGGACCTTGAATCAATCACAAGATACCTCCATGTCTGAAAAGGCCTAAGACTGTATGGGGCTTTGGGGGAAATCTAGACACAAATGGTAACATTCTTCCTGTGGGCTCCCAAAGACTCTGTACACTCCTTTATAGAAAGAAAAAGACGTTTATTTCATCTCTACGAGTCCCAACAGTTTCAGCATTGCTGTAAAGTTCAAATCCCAAGTCTCCTCTGAGATGTAAGGCAGCCTCTTAGCTGTGAACCCCTGTACAAACAGAAAGAAAGTTAAACACTTCCAACATTCAATGGTACAAGATAGACGTTTCCATTCCAAAAGTCATAAACAGGGAAATACAAAGGAATGGAACCAAAGTAAGTCTGAAATCCAGCAAGGGAAACATTAAGTCCTGAAGTTCCACGTGCAGCATCCGAGGCAGCCTGTGGCCAGATGTGACTCCGAAGGGCTTGGGTACCCGTGGTGGTGGCTCCTGTGGCTGGGCTTGGGTACCCGTGGCCGTGCCCGTGGCTCCTGTGGCTGGGCCTGGGTACCCGTGGCCGTGGCTCCTGTGGCTGGGCTTGGGTACCCGTGGCCGTGGCTCCTGTGGCTGGGCTTGGGTACCCATGGCCGTGGCTCCTGTGGCTTTTCTCTTGGGCTTGCTCTACTACCTCCTTGCAGTTTTCCTTGATGATCCACATTCCTGGATTCTTCAAACTTCTGGGGTCTCCACTGCACCTTTGGCTTCGTACTCCCATCTTAGTGACACCCTGTGTAGCCTTCCCGGCCTTCTGGAATCTGGCTGGAAACTATCCTGACCCCACAACTCTTGCATTCTGCATGTGCCTAAAACCAGGGCCGCGTGAATGATGCCAAGGTCTGTTGCAAGCAGGAGCAGTAACCAGGCTTCCTTCTCTCCTGGCTGTAGGGCTGAGTGCCTGGATCACTGGACATTCTGAACCCAATTCTGAGGAACAAATTCTCTATGCTGCCATCTGGAACATGGTGCTCTGTGGTTTTTCTTCTCAAAGCAAAGTCTTTCACTTTTGCAATCTTGAGGCTACAAAGGGTGGAGTCCTGCTGCTTCCTGTGATGCTCTTGGGCCATTTTTTCTGGTCTCCTGTTCCTTTTTAGCAATCAAGATCGCCTCTGCTCTGTCTTTGAAGTCCACAGATTTACTAGAGCTTCTTTTCTGGCCAAACTCACATTTTAAATCATTCCACTATATTCTTGGCTCTTGATTCTCAACATTAATCTGGCTAAAAGCCCCCAGTGGTAGCCATGCCACATCTTCAACATGAGCCCACCTTGAAATTCCTTCTGTCAGGTTAATGAGTCTGCTGCCCTTTACCCCGGTCTCAGGTAAAGCCTCTGCACATGAGCAAAATGCAGACAAACTCTTCCAGGTACACATCATCTGGAGTCCAACAGCCAGTGTGTGCAATCCTTCTTCCCTGCAGAAACCTCCTGAGCTTGGTCTTTACTGCAGGATTTCTGTCAGCCTTCAGGTCTTCTGAGCTCTGACTGGACTCTCCCATCCAGAACAGCCTCAAGTGTTCCAGACCTATTTTTAATCGGTACTGGGGATCAAATTCATGACCGCCTGCTTGCAAGGCAGGTGCTTATGCCGCTGAGCTAAATCCCCAGCCCCTCCAGACCTATTTTGATCCTTTCCAAACTCTTCCCACAAAGCAGTTCCCAAAGGCTCCTGAACCACACGGTCAGGTATACTAACAACAGACCCCACTTCTGGGGTACCAAATTCTTAGTTATTTTTCTTGTTGCAGAGACAAAATATCTGATGTCCAAAATTAAGGGAGGGAAGGCTTATTTAGCTCACAGTTTGCCGAGGTTTCAGTCTACAGGGAGTTGGCTCCAAGGCAGGGTGGCAGGGCACAGGGCAACCACTCACGGTGGTGGAAGATACCAGAACAACCAGAGAGGAAGGGCACAGAGAGACAGACCTCCTTCTGTCCTTTATACTGTACGCAGGCCACCCACCCTCGGGAAAACGTCACATTCACACTCAACCCCAGCGTCTGCCCTGCAATCCGTCAGAAACGCTGGGTTTCCCACCTCCGAAAAGCCTAAGACTGCACGAAGCTCCACACACCGCAGCAGTGGAGACCAGCAGCGTGCTGTGGGCGCACTCGGGAGGAGGCCCGGCGATGCACAGGCCGAGGGGGAGCTCGCTCCGGACCGCGTTAATGCTCCCCACGGCGACCCCTGCGGGACCGGCAGGGGAAGCAGGCGGACGCGGCCGTGGGTCAGCTGGGCCTTCAGAGCCGGAGCAAGAGTCACGCTGGCCCTCCGCCAACCACGCAGCTCCAGGAATCGTAATAGTCAAAGATTCGCGTCCTGGAGCTCACTGTGGAGTCAGCGGCGAGTCTGCGCTGCAAGGCTGAAAAAGTTGAGGATCGACCTGCAAAGGCGACGGCGGAGCCTGAGGGCCGCCCGAACCGGAAGACGTGCTTCTTTCCCTTTTATTACGTCTACACACCGATTGGTCAGTGCCACCCACTTCCGGGGCGGGTCTTCCCTCGGTTTGCTGGCCTCCCTGTCCATCATCTGCAGAGGTACTCAGAGCTTCGCTTGTTAAGTTGACTAAGTGTTAAGCAGCGCGACCTGTTAGAGGTCCCCCACTTACTGAAAACCCCACACTGGCCACCGAGCTCCCGGCACACGCATCCTCAGGGGGGCACACTCACGCCATGCCCGACCCATAGCGGGGCCCACCCGCTTCTGTGGGGGCCTACGGAGGTTTGCACCATGGGAAAGAGGAATGAGGGTCTCCTGGGCCCTGAACACAGTAGGCACAGGGCCGGAGGCAGGAAACGGGAGCTGGGGGGTCGGGGGGCAGAGACCCGCAGTGCAGAGGCCAAGGACTGAGCCAGACCACCTGGGCAGGACCAGTGACTGTGTCTGCATGGCATTTGGGTTTTACATGGAGGGCACTGGGAGCCCCAGAAGGCCTGAGGTAGGGTTGACACATTGGAAACTTGCCGTAGTGCCGGACTTTTTGATGCACACCTATGACCTCAGCATTCTGGGAGGCTGAGACAGGAGGGTCTCAAATTCAAACCCAACCTGTTGTTTCCCGGGGAACGGCCTAGAGGACAGAGCCACTATGGGGAGAGGGACATTTGGCCTCATGGCATAGCGAGGATCAGTCAGACAGCCCAGCATCCAAATCCCAGCTCTGCAGTCTGGCTAACTGAATATGCCTTGCAGTGCCTCAGTTTCCCCATCCATAAATCACAGCTAGTGTTAGTATCTGCCTTGGGATTGGGGCTCTAAGACTCTATATTTGTGCCTTGCACCAAGTAGCTTCAAAGAGAGAGCTCTAGAAGTGGTGACTGAAACGTGAAGCCTGGAAGCGAGCAGGTGCAGGGATTTACACTGTTCTCTCAGCTACGGTCGGAGACTGAGGCAGGACGATCTCAATTTCAAGGCTGACCTGGGCAACTCAGTGAGATGCTGTATCAGAATAAAAGTTCTTCAGAGGCTGGGCGTGCAGTTCAGTGGTGGAGCGGTTGCCTGGCTTCCACGAGGCCCTAGTTCAGTCCCCGGTACCCCAGAAGTCCTCACCACCTTCTCCTTGCCTGGGCGTGGGGCAGAGCCCGGGCCTGGCACGGTCTCTCTGGGACCTCCCAGCTCTGCAGACAGCGTTCCGCTCCTCTCGAGTGTAGACTTGAGGGTGTCTCGGGCTGATGGCCGGATCTCGGCCCCTCTCCAGTCAACTCCCACTCTCGACACACTAGCTCCTGCATCTCAGTGGGAGGACGGCTTGATGGGCCACTGGCCAGCTGGGCGAGTGGACAGATGAGTGGACAAGCCCACAGTCAGTTGCCTGGCCCCTTGGCTGTCCCAGCAGGCCCGCAGCCGGGCTGAGCCGCCTGCAGGCTGTTGACATCTTCCTTAAGGCTGTCAAGCGCATCACTCGGGGGGATTTGCCACGGCCCGGAGGCCTGACGGGCAGCAGCTATTATCTCGCGCCCTCCAAAGGGACGAGGCGTCATGGCTCAGCCACGGTGACAGGCCTGGCCCTGATCATCCATCTCAGCCCCTGCCGTCCTGGCAGGTGGCGAGGAGAAGCCTCAGCTGATCCCTCCGGGAGCTGCACAAGGCAGTGTGGGCGGGTAGAATTCATGGCAGATCAGCGGAGATGTTTGCTTTCTGTCCCGCTGGTCTATCAACGTCTAGTCATTCAACAAACATTCATTGTATGGGCTCTGGGGATTCAGGGATGAATTGTTTGCAAAACAGACAAAGCTCCCATCCTCTTGCTGGTACCTGTGTAGGGACAGAGGCAGCCTCAGTAACACTGATGAGGCCCTAATGGCCCAGTCATCCGGGAGATAGTGCAGGTGGAGGATAGAGTCGCACGGCTACTGTTTGAATTCAGAGTCCACCATTTCTGATCTGCACCACCTCGGCTCCTCTGTACCCAAATTTTATCACTTACCAGACAGCAAGTATGATAGAACATGCTGTCATGGGGCCTAACTCAGTTAGTAAACCCGGCACTCTGGAGGCCGAGGCAGAGGAGGCCTATGAGTTCCAGCTCAGTCTGGGAAACTTAGCAATATAGCAAGACCCTGTCTCAAATTTATTTTTTTGCATCAAAAAGCTTTTTAAAAAATATTTTTTATGCCCATCAACCGCAGAATGGATGACAAAGATGTGGTATTTTTATACAATGAAATATTACCCGGCTATAAAGAAGGATGATCTCGAGGCTTTTATAGGTAAATGGAGGCTGCTGGAGACTGTCCTCATTAGTGAAATCAACAAGACTCACATTAGTAAATATCACATTGTCTTTCTAGTGTAAAACATAATAAAAACTGAAAGAGTAATAAGATCCAGAATAGGAAAGTGCTCTGCAGGATATAACGGTAGGTATAGTGTGCAGGACAATGCCCATATTCCTAAACTTCTGTCAGATCATTGAACAGAAGGCTTTGCACTATCCATGCTTGAGTGTCTAGCCACTTTTTATGCTTTGATTTTATAACTTCAACAACTATTTCTAAGATAACAATACGTAATTTATCAACCAGAAAAAATATTTTCTAACGGTCTGGAGTGTATTTCAGTGCAAAGACCCTGGATTCAATCCCCAGTACAGAAGAAAAAAGAAAAAAGGAACAGAGTGGTGGGGTCTTGGAGGCAAGGTTTCCCCAGGTTGGTACCTTGGAATTGTGATTCTCAGAGCGGGACCTTTAAGAGGCGGGGCCTTGTGGGCGGTCCTTAGTTAGCTGGGGGCGTGGCCTCTCCCTGCTTGGCCTTGCAGCCATCCTGGAACCTTGTCTTTAAGGGCAGCCAGGCTTGGGCATTTTGTTATAGTCAAGGAAGGAACAGAAGCTTGGGGGAAGTCCCAGGATGCCTGGGGAGATGAGTCACAGACGCTGCCTTGGCAGAGACTCAGATTCCTGGGCCCTAGGGACTGAGGAGAGTCCAGGCTGAGGGAGGGCAGGTGTTGACAGCAGCAGTTCTGACTGTGCAAAGGACCTGAGGTAGGAAACAAAACGCACAAGCATGGTGTGTTCCAGGCAGGAACAGCGACTGGAGAGGAAGGCAGTGTGTGGAGACGTCTGTGCATGACTGCCCTGCCCCACACCCAGTCACATCAGGGGGACTTGGGACGACCGTGCCATCGTGTAGAGGACGAGGACGAGGCGTCCAGAGCCACCCGAGTTCCCGTGTGAGGGAAGATGCGGAGACTTCACACCGAATCCTTTTGTGGAAGGCCGTGGGAGAAATCCCTGCCTGTTTCCAGGCCCAAAAATAGTCTCGCCTGCTCGCAAGCAGCTGGCGTACTTTTGTTTCAGGACGCCCAGAGCTGCATAAATGACCAGCTTTCTCTTTCCGAGGTGGCTGCTGAGGAGCTCGGAGCCAAATTTATGGCCCGAGCATATGCTGACGGGCTGGGTTGCAGGGGACGAGTTTTTCTTAGCGTCACTCTGGCTCTGGCTCGCGTCTCCACTTTCAGAGGGGTTTTTTTTTTCCCCTTCTTTTTCTTCCTCTCTTGTTCTCCTAAGAGGAGGAAAAATTAAACAGACTTTTAAAAACTCAGGAACGGGCCAGGCATGGTAATGAATTCGTGTGATCCCAGGACTTGGGAGGCTGAGGCAGGAGGATCGCTGCAACTTCAAGGTCAGCCTGGGCTACACAGGGAGATCCTGTCTAAGAGACAGACACAGACAGAGAGACAGAGAGACAAAGAACTCCATGAAACCGACACATGGTGTCCCAGGCCTGTCCAGGAGGCTGAGGCAGGAGCATCACAGGTTCAAGGCCAGCCTGGGCAGCTTAGCAAGACTATATCTGAAAAATGGGAAAGAAAAATGAAGGGCTGGGGATGTTGATCCACTTGAAGGCCCCAGGTTCAAACCCCAGGGCCACCAAAAAGAGAGAGCTCTGGTTTTTAATCACTGTCTAATATTTCAGCTTAACATTGTAAAGTCTCTGCCCCATGGCTCCATCATGCTGTGAGCGGCCGGCCCGCACCTGTCTGGCCGGTTCCCCGCCCTGCGGGGAGACCAGGCTCTGCCTACAGGCCTTGGCACGCTGCCCCCGCCGTGCCTCAGGCTCGCTCAGACTTAACTGGCACTATCTTGTGGTGTTTTACATATCCTTGTAAACCACTTAGCTACTTCTCCGGAAAAGGCAGGGTACAAATAAATATAGAAGCCCCAAGCCACCTCGGCTTCCTGATTGAATTATCCAGCCTGGAACACAGTAATAGGCTCATTTTATTAAGAGGCCGCTGCGCTGTTGGCCAGATCCCAGAGAGCCAGGTCCTCGGGAATCCAGCTCGGGCGGCGGCCAGCGGAGCCGGCAGTGAGGGGCTGCCTCTGTGTCTCAGCCGGCCTCTCGCCTGGGCATCACTGGGCAGCGGCTCCGTAGCAGGACCTGGAGCTTCCCAGGCAGCGAGGACGGTTTGGAGAACCCGCCTGGGGCTCGGGGCTCACTGCCGCCCATTTGCAGGGATATTAAACCTGGAACCAGGGTGCAGCTAACGACCGCGGCCGGGTTCTCCGGCACGTTTGTCACGGTGAAGGCACACAGGCTGGCTGGTCAGGATCCCCCTTTTGAGACTGGGTCGCACGATGCAGCCTGGGCCGCTCTCAAACGCAGGCCAGTACTGGTGAAGCTTTCAGAGCCCAGTGCTTAGCAACCTGAAACCCGCTTGTTTACTGCAAAATGCCAACCCTGGAGTTAATCCTGAACACTGAGGCTTTAGTTTAGAAAAAAAAAAAAATCATACTTCATTCAACATCTTTTGTCTATAAAGAAAAACAAATAACATCCGTGCTGGTAGGTTTTTTGTTTTTTTTTTTACCAGTACCAGGGATCGAACTCACGACCACGTGCTTGCAAGGCAGGCACTTATGTCACTGAGCTAAATCCCCGGCCCCGTGCTGGTAGTTTTGCCACTGCTGTGCTAGGAGATCCTCCCGCCTCAGCCTCCCAGGTGCTGCTCTGAGTTGGTGACTCTGGTCTCAAGCTAGACCCAGCCTGGGAGAAATAGCACTTGAACTCTTAAATGTAAAGCCTTGTTGGATGCGGCAGCAAGCCCACTACCCAGAGGCTGAGGCAGGAGCATCCCAAGTTTGAGGTCAGCCTGGGGAACTTGGTGAGACCCTGTGTCTGAATAAAAAAAGTAAAAATCAAAAAACCACCGGGACGGTAGCTCAGAGGTAAATGTTTGCCTAGTATGCATGGACTTCTGAATTTGATCCCCTCAAGCACCACTTAAAATAATAAAAGCGAACTGGGCCCGGGAGGCTGAGGCAGAAGGATTGCCAGGAATCAAAGGTCTACATGGTGAACCCAGGGCCACCCGGAATACACAGGGAGACCTGGTCTCAAAGAACCGAAACCAAGCCAAACCAAAAAACACGTAGTAATAATACTAATACTAAAAATAAAATAAGCTTTCCAAGACATCGCAGTGGCTTCTAGGGACGGGAACTTGCCTGCGTTTTTGACTCAGAGCCTTGGGGCCGGCCTGGGGCTCTGAGCGGCTGAGAGCTGGCAGCCCGACCCCAGGCATTTAATTTTCCTGCTGCAGAGCCGGCTGCGAGGCACAGCCGACACAGACAATTATTCCCGGAAAGCCACGGAGGCCGTCTCTTCCTGCCACTTAAGGCTCCCGTCTTTTACAATTCAATATTTCCTCGTGGAGGGAGAAGGCCTTGTTTGCCTTAAAGGACGCGCCAGGCAGAGCGGGAGGAGGTTCATTATGTTGAGCCAGGCTGATCTGTTTCTGCACAAACGAGAGTCTTTGGGGGAGGGAGTTTTTGTCCTAATTGCTTGGGGATGGAGCCGGGGGGATGGGAAGGGGCGCTCTGCGCTCCTGTTTGTTGATTGGCTTTGTGCTGGTTTACAGAACTGGGTTCCCTCTGAAAGGAAGGGAGGCTGATTCCAGAGCCAAGGGCCAGGCGTTCGGGGCCATCTGTTTTGCCTCAGGTGGGGCTCTGTAGGAGAGGACTAAACACAGGCTGTGGCAGAGGAGGGGCACACGCCTGTGATCCCAGCCCTCGCGGAGGCTGAGGCAGGACGGTCGCAAGTTCGAATCCAGCCTGGGCGACTTAGTGACTAGGCAAGACTGTGCTCAAAATTAAAAGTAAAACAGAGGGCCGAGGATGTAGCTCAGCGCGAAGGCTTTGGGTTCAATCCTGAACCCGAGAGCACCTGCCTACTCAGCCATCCACAGATTGGCACCCCACTCTGTACTGGAGTGCACAGAATTATGGGGGGCTGAACCCAGGCTTCATGCACACTGGGCAAACTTTTACCCCTGAGCTACATTCCCAGCCCTGTTATTTACTTTTGAGTCACGGTCTGACTAAATTGCCGGGGTTGGGCTCCAACTTGTGATGCTCCTGCCTCAGCCTCCCAAGTGTCTGAGATGACAGACCTGCAGCACTGCATGAGCCTCAAGCTTTGTTCTTATTATGATTCGCTAAATGATACATTCCAACAGCTCTTGCATAGCACTTACGCTGTATCAGGTGGTAATCACAAGTCACAGAGACAGAGTCTGTAGGCGTGCCAGGCATGGTGGGCACGCCTGACTAGAATCTGGGTGTTTTGGGAGGCTGAGGCAGGAGGATCACTGTGAGCGCGTCTCGGCCAGCCTGGGCTGCTCAGTGAGTTCCGTGCCAGCCTGAACTACATTGCGAGACCCTGTCTCTAAACAACCCGCAACAGAAAAACTAAAAAAATCAACAGAGTCTGTGCTTCAGTTCTACGCACAGGAGCGGCCACAGGGCGAGACCTTATGGCAGCCTGGATGCTGGGTGGGGACCCAGGAGCTCTGTGCAGGCGTCAGCCCCAGCAGCTCCCTCCTGGGTGCAGCAGGGCTGAGGACAGAGGGGGTGCGGGCTAACAATGGGGCTCCCGGTTAGGCGGCGGCGCCCAGGCCCACAGCAGGATCACTACAGGAGCTGAGCTCTCCCTTTTCCTGTGCTCTTCTCTCTAGGGTTCTCATCATTGAAATATACTTGATACTTTCTTATTTCTGTTTCCCTCCACTTTAATAAAACTCCTGGAGGAGTTTGGGTGTGTACACATGCATTGTTGTTTCTGCCTGGAGCAGAGCCTGTGGACATAATAGTTAAAAAAAGGAAGTGTCTGTCCTGGACTCTTCTTGGCATTGTTCCCCAGCCAAACAGTGGAACGACTATTTTTTTTTTTTATCGGTACCAGGGATCGAACTCATGACTGCCTGCTTGCAAGGCAGGTGCTTATGCCACCGAGCTAAATCCCCAGCCCAGAACAACTGTTTTTGTTTTGGAGAGGGTCTCACTATATGGTCCAGGCTGGCCTCAAAATCTTGAAGACCCTCCTGCCTCAGCCTCCTGAGTGCTGGAATTACTTGCTACCACAAGCAGCTTCTAATTGTGGTTATGGAGGCAGAATTGTGTGTTTGAGACAATACATTCCTGGCTTGGGGCAGAGCCGAAGCCCCCCAGTTTCCTGCTGTGGTTCACTCCAATGGGGCTCCCTGAGGAAGGCAGCCTTCATCCCAGCCCTCAGGAGGCTGAGGCAGGAGGGTCGCTGAGAGTCTGAGGCCAGCCTGGGCTACACAGCGAGACCAAACAGAAGATGAGGGGGCCCTTCCTAGTCCAGGCTTCTGACCCCGCCTGTCGCAGACTCTCTTCCAGAGTCCCGAGGAGGGCTGGCAGCTGTACACCTCGGCTCAGGCCCCGGACGGCAAATGCGTGTGCACCGCTGTGATCCCGGCGCAGAGCACCTGTTCCCGGGACGGCCGGAGCCGGGAGCTTCGGCAGCTGATGGAGAAGGTAGAGACCCCAGGCCCGCCTCCCAGAGCGTGCACGGTGCAGAGCTGCCTGAGGGGCGCTGCTCCTGGGGAGCTGCGGATGCAGCCCAGGGCGTCCTGCATGTGGAACCCCATCCCCAGCTCCTGGTGGATGTTTAGCTCAGTCTCCGCTCAGGCCTCGGAGAAGAGAAGCCCAGGGCTTGGGGGCGAGAAGGCGGCAGACCCTGGGGGCGGCATTCGGGCTGACGGAGCCCTGTGCCTGTGGCGGGGCTCACCCTCTCCTTCCAGAGGGTCATAGAACGACACTTTCTCCTGGCCGCCTGTGGCTCTGCATGCCTCTTTCCCTGGCCAGCTTAGTGAGACTCTGTCTTGAAAACAAAACAGCCGTGGTGGCACAAGCCTGTATGTGATTCTGGCCCTCGGGAGGCTGAGGCAGGAGGACTGCTGCCTGTCCAAGAGCAGCAAAGTGAGTTCAGGGCCAGCCTGAGCTACACAGTGAGACCCTGTGTCAAAATAACAAAAAGTAGCAAAATAAACAGGAAAAGGGCCGGGCCTGTAGCTCAGGGCCAAGGCCTGGTCCAGTCCCCAGACTGGGCGGGGCAGGTAGGAGACTGTTCTGGACAGTAGTTCCGCTGCTGAGGAGCCGATGCTGGCCCGCGGACCCGAGGGACAGGACGGCAGCCGGGGGGCTGAGGGACAGCGGCCTGCGGGGTGGGCTGGGCCCTTCCTAGCCCGGCCGAGCTGCCGGGCGGCTGCTGGTGAGCTCCGGGGAGGACGGGCGGCCGGGCCCGTCTGTGGCATCCCTGGTTGTGGGGTCTCTAGCGTGGTCCCCGTCTCAGGTGCAGAACGTGTCCCAGTCCATGGAAGTCCTTGAGCTGCGGACCTACCGCGACCTGCAGTACGTGCGTGGCATGGAGACCCTCATGCGCAGCCTGGACGCCCGGCTCCGGGCGGCTGACGGCTCCCTGTCCGCCAAGAGCTTCCAGGTGGGCCCCGGGAGGCGAGGGCTGGTGGCACTGGTGTCGGGGCTGAGAGTCGGCAGAGACGGCAGGCCGAGCTGGCGGGTGTGGGGCGCCTGCCTGTCACCCAGCCCTGGGGAGGCTGAGGCGGGAGGGTCCCTGTGAGTTCCAAGCCAGCCTGGGCTGCATTACCGAGGCTCAAAAAACAAACAAACAAAAATAACGACAGTGAAAAAAGAGCAGTGGGTGATCCGTGGGGTGCAGAGGTCAGGGTGAGGCCCGCGGTCAGCACCTCCTCGTGGGCAGGAGCTGAAGGACAGGATGGCGGAGCTGCTGCCCCTGGGCTCGGTGCTGGAGCAGTACAAGACGGACACGCGGACCATCGTGCGGCTGCGGGAGGAGGTACGCAACCTCTCGGGCAGCCTGGCCGCCATCCAGGAGGAGATGGGCGCCTACGGCTACGAGGACCTGCAGCAGCGCGTCCTGGCCCTGGAGGCCCGGCTGCACGCCTGCGCCCAGAAGCTGGGTACGCCTGACCCCGGACCTGGACCCTGACCCCAGCCCAGCACCCCTGACCGTTTGACCTCCCGCCCCGACCTGTACCCCAAGCCCGACTGGCCCCAGTGCTGGGAGTGACCTTGACCCTGAGTCCGGCGGGAACCCCCTCCCACGCCCACTCGCACCCTGTCCCTCCCTAACCCTCCCCCCGTTCCTGCCTCCCAGGCTGCGGCAAGCTGACCGGCGTCAGTAACCCCATCACCATCCGGGCCATGGGCTCCCGCTTCGGCTCCTGGATGACCGACACCATGGCCCCCAGCTCGGACAGCCGGGTGAGTGACAGCACTGAGGGGCAGGGGTCGGGGCCGGTGCCTGCGCCCTGGGGCCCAAGGGTCCTGGCCCGGGTCCCCACAGCCCTCAGGGTGACCGGGACCCTCTGGCCTGGGAGTCCCAAGGCCCAGTGACCGAGCAGTGAAGAGTGGTCGCCGGGTGGTCACTGGCCACAGACAGGCACGGGTTCTGTGACGTGGGTGAGGCCTTAGAGGCAACCTGACCTTAGGGACCCACTGCACACGTGGCCTGGCCAACCGTGACGTTGCTCACACCGGGCACGGCCTGTGGATGACCTAGTGCTGCCCGTTACCTGAAGCCACAGGCGCCAGCCACAAGCTGCCCAGTGACCGTCCTGTGCTGGTGACTGCCAGGCCACTCAGCATCAGCACCATCCACCCTGGCGCTGGATGCCCGTGGATCCTGGGGGCTCGAGGACTCGGTTGGTCTGGGAATCACACGTGGACTCGTGTCCTGTCCGGCCACGCTCTAGCCAGGGAGCCTCGGGCAGGGGCCCCAATGTCTGTGTCCCCCGTCTCTGCCTTTAGCATTAACAAGGGCTCCCAGCCGGACGTGGTGGTGGTACACGCCGTCGTCCTGGCACCCTGGGAGGCTGAGGCAGGAGGATTGCTGTGAGTTCAGAGGCCAGCCTGGGCTGCACATGGAGTTGAAGGCCAACCTGAACAATATAGTGAGACTCTGTTTAAAAAAAAAAAAAAAAACTAAAGAAAAAAAAGTTTAAATAAATAAAGACATAAACGTATGGAAGGAAGACAGGGAGGAAAGCAGGGAAGGCTGGGGAGGTGGCTCAGTGCAAAGGCCCTGGGGTCAGTCGTCAGTATAAAATAACAAAGGCACTGACGAGGGCTACTCATGACAGCCGTGATGTGGCGACGGCAGTGGAGGAGATGACAGTATGCTGGCCACCTGCTGGGTGGCTACCAGGGTCACCCTGGTGATGACCGCAGGTGGTGTGCAGTGAGCACTAAGCAGCCCATGTCCAGCCGCCCCTGAATTGTTGGCCCACTTTCCCCGAGTCCTTTGGGACCAGGTGCCACCCAGCTGGGGTCTGCTGTGAGCCAGGTGGTCACACGATGGGCTGAGCCGCGCCCGCGTGAGTGACCTGGGCCCTCAGGACCGCGGCTGACTCCTGCAGTGACACCGGCTGCTTCCCTAGGTCTGGTACATGGACGGCTACTACAAGGGCCGGCGGGTCCTGGAGTTCCGCACCCTGGGCGACTTCATCAAAGGCCAGAACTTCATCCAGCACCTGCTGCCGCAGCCCTGGGCGGGCACCGGCCACGTGGTGTACAACGGCTCGCTGTTCTACAACAAGTACCAGAGCAACGTGGTGGTCAAGTACCACTTCCGCTCGCGCTCGGTGCTGGTGCAGCGGAGCCTGCCGGGCGCCGGCTACAACAACAGCTTCCCCTACTCCTGGGGCGGCTTCTCCGACATGGACTTCATGGTGGACGAGAGCGGGCTCTGGGCCGTCTACACCACCAACCAGAACGCGGGCAACATCGTGGTGAGCCGGCTGGACCCGCACACCCTGGAGGTGGTGCGGTCCTGGGACACCGGCTACCCCAAGCGCAGCGCGGGCGAGGCCTTCATGATCTGCGGCGTGCTCTACGTCACCAACTCCCACCTGGCCGGCGCCAAGGTCTACTTCTCCTACTTCACCAACACATCCAGCTACGAGTACACGGACGTGCCCTTCCACAACCAGTACTCACACATCTCCATGCTGGATTACAACCCCCGCGAGCGGGCCCTGTACACCTGGAATAACGGCCACCAGGTGCTGTACAACGTCACCCTCTTCCACGTCATCAGCACCGCGGGGGACCCCTAGGTGCCTTGGCAGCGGCCGGCGGCTCCGGCTGCCCGAGGGCTGCTGGGGCTCCGGCCCTCGCTGCTGCATCCCTTCTGGTCTGTGTGTCTGTCGGCCCCTCTCCCTGCCTCTGCCCGGCTTTCATTGCCTGCCCTTCTATTTCTCTCCCTGCATTTTCTCGGTGGTCTCTCTCCTCCTTTGTTGATCTCTGCTTTTGATACCCCACTTCCCGGTCGTTCTGCCTTTTTATGAATGTCCACATCTTTTTATTATTTTGGGGGGTACTGGGGATCGAACCTGAGGCCTTTGCACTGAGCTACATGCTCTCCATCCTCAGCTCTTTTGTTTCCCTTGTTTTGAGACATGGTTTCACTACACGGCTAACTTGCGCAGGCTGGTCTGAACTCGGGCCCTGCCTCAGCCTCCCAGTGCTGACTGCGGTGTGCGAGCCACAGGCAGCCCGACTGCACCGCCCAGCCTCAGGTCCCCGCGTCTCTCTCCCCTCCCTCCCTGCTTCCCGCTGGCCCTCGCCCTGGAGTTGCCTGCATGGACCTTTTGTTTTATTTTGTTTTCTCTCCGGGCTGCCGGAATAAACGGGACTTTGCCATTTGACACTTCCGTGGCTCTGTGTGTGGTGGCCGAGGTGGAGGCGCAGGTGGCGACCGGCACTGGTCCCTGCTGCCGAACCGGGCGGTTGGGCAGAGCGCGGGCCCCTCTCCAGGGCAAGCCCTTGGGCTCCGCTGAATTTATCATTTCTCTTTGCTTTGTGATTTCAGAAAGCGTTTGCAGAAGGTGCCCTTGGCCTGGCTAAGGATGACCCCACCACACCCAGAGCCCTCTCCCTTGGTGGTGTGAGTGTGTGTGTGCCACGGGGCACTGAACGCAAGGCCTCTGCACTGAGCCACACTCGAAGCCTTTTTTATTGAGTCAGGATCTTGCTAAACTGCCCAGGCCGGGCTTCAACTTGAGACCCTCCTGCCTCAGCCTCCCGGAGTGCGGAGGGAGAGTACAGGGTGGAGCCTTGTGCTGGGAGGGAGCTCAGGCAGGGCTGGCTCCCGGCAGGGCAGGACCGGAGCGGGAGGCCAGGCAGACACGAGGGCTCTGCAGCCAGATGTGCCCCAGGACGGCGAGGTGTGTGTGGGTGGGGACGTGGAGGTGCCACAGACAGGAAGGACAGGCTGAGGACAGGGCGGCACAGGGCCCACTCTGCTCCCTCGCCGGGCCTGGGTGGCCACCAGAGGGTGTGGGGAGCCACAGCCCTCCCCAGCCCTAATTAATGGCCTCCCTGATTAAATCATCTGGGAGCTCGGACACCAGCCATACTGGGAAGGAAACCCATGCATAATAAATGGGGCTGCCTAATGTGCTCATTTAAAACCAATTTTAAAGAAATCCTCCCGAAGACCAATTAATTTCCATTTAAATGAGCAAGTGTGACAGGAAGGGAAAAGATGGATGTGTGGATTAGCGCAGGGACAGGCCCTCGGCTGGGCCCGCTAGACGATGAGCACACACGGGGCCGCGAGGCAGGAGGTCACTAGAGGCCAGCCCGGGCCACACAGTAACTTAGCGTGACCGTCTCAACAATGAAAAAGGGCTGAGGGCGGAGCTCAGGGCCACACGCTCATGGGGCACCAAGTCTGACTGTCTGTCTGTCTGTCTGTCTGACACAGCCTCAGCCTTTGAGGCTTCAGCTTCGGCCAGGGATGAGCCCCGGGTTCGACACTGCCCTCCACCGGCCAGCGCTGGCCGTGCACTCACCTCCTCCTCGGTCAGGGACCTGCAGGCCTGTGCAGTAACCGGGTGCCCTGGGGGACTGCCTGCGCCCTGCCGGGGTCACGGAAGCCGGGGGATGCGAATGAGGGACAGGTCTGCTTGCAGGTGAGCCGCGGGTGGAGTCGGTGGTTCGGCTCTCACCGGACTTGTGCAGGCCGCGGGCTCCTGCCCTGCGGGAAGCCCAGGATTTATGGCCCAATGTGGTTCCTGCAGGAGGGTGCGGGAGGGGGACGTGGGGCGGCGAGGGAACCACAGCGCCTTATCCATAAATCACCAGGATGCCGACAGGGCTCCAGGGGCCCGTTTATCTGACTCAACAGCCGCATTCTCCCTGGGCTCGCAGGGAGGGGGAGCAGAGTCCAGGGGACAGGGACTCCCCAGGGAACAGGACAGACGGACGGGGGGGCGCGCACCCCCACGCACCCTGGACGTCCACGGGGACAGTGTCGCTGGGACGGCGCTCTGCTGGCCCCTCCTGGCAGCATTTTAGACCTCGTGGGGCCCCCAGGGGTTCAGGTCAGCACATGGTGGCCCCCAGCTGGGTCACCCAACTGTTGCTGGCAGAGGGCTGCTGCCCGCCCGCCCGGAGCCCCGGGGGAAGCTGGAGGGGGAGAGGCGGCCAACCGTGGTCCTGCGCAGTGCGGAGGACACTCATTAAACCTCCCGCTGGATGACAGTGCTCTGCAGGGGCGAGGCGGCTCGGCTCCCCGGTGCTCCCCGGAGCCCAGCTCCAAGCTGCCCAGGACCCCAGGCCTCGCCGGCTGTGGCCACCGCCGCGATCAGGCTGACCGTTGTCCACCAAGGGGCGGGCAGGGCGGTGGGTGTCGCCCCATCTCCAGTGAGACTCACAGCCCCCAGCCCAGGCCCTGGCGCACAGGCAGCCGTGGGGAGACTACAGGCAGGTGGGCCCCTCCCTAGAGCGAGAAGCCCCATCACGAGAGCCCCTCTGCTCCCCAAAAGCAGCTGCAAGCTGTACCCATTCCCAGTCCCCTCCGCGGGGATCCCAGCTCTCAGAGGCCCCCCCCCACAGCACCCCTCCCCTCCGGGGCAGGTGGGGTCTGTTTCCATGGCAACAGCATCTGCTGAGGGCCCAGTCCGGCAGGGCAGCTGGGTGTAATGCACCACTGCAGGAGGGCCTGCGGGACCCCAGGCCTGGAGAAGGGAGGCGGGGGAGCAGCGTGGACACCCAGGCGCCATGGGGGGCCCTGACCGCCCCCCACGGAACCCCTCGCCATCCCAGAGGTGAATGAGACACAGGCCAGCAGTGGTTCCGGCTTTAATGGAGGAGGAGCAGGGTGCTGCTGTCCGGCTGCCGCCCGGGCCTGCAGCCAGCGCTGGGCACTGCTGTCCCTTGGCTTTTGCAACTGGACGGGGCCCTGTGGCCGCCTCGGGGCCGGGGCACCAGCCGCCCTGGATCCCGGGTCAGGGGGCTCCCCACCCATGGCTCCGCTGAAGTCGGGGTGACTGGGGCAGCCCCACTGTGGAGGGAGGGCGCAGAGGCCAGCGTCCCGTCTCCACGAGCCCCTCCCCAGCCTCCGGACAATAAATACTGCGTGGCGGAGGCGGCGGGGCGCGTGGCCTCACTCGGTGCGCAGGATGATGTGGATGCCCGAGTCCGTGAACACCGGCCCGCTCATCTCCCCCGTCCGCAGTGCAAACGAGGCATCTTCAAATGGCTTCTGCATCTGACCTGGGGAGGGGCGGGGGGCTCAGCACAGGCTGGGGATGGCGGGGACACCAGGGGGCCCCAGGAGCCCGAGGACAGCACAGGGGATGCAGCTGAGGGCCGCCACTGTGCGCCTCCTCTCCCAGCCGGGGCCACCGGGGCCAGCACCAGCCCGGGGCTCCTCCTGGGCGCCCCAGCCCGGCCAGGCAGCCCTGGCCTCTGCAGACCTGAGGATGGCGGGGTGCAGTCACTGTGGCCCCCCAGTTCCCTCAGCCCTGGCCGGACTGGCCTCAAGTCAGGGCGCCCATCTGACCCTGCCTCCTGGCACCCCGTTTCCCGTTTGAGGATGTGGAGGAAGATTCTGGGGGGCCCTGGAGCCTGCCCTCAGGACAGGTCACTGACAGACAGGACAGGGCCACCCTGCTGGGCCCATGATAGGGACAGCGGTGCAGGACACACAGTCCAGGACCCCAGCAGGACAGACGGACAAAGGCGGGAGGGAGGCTGCGCCCCGGCCCGCAGCGCCGGCTCGGCCCAGGGAGCGACCACACTGCCACCTGGTGGCCACCGGAGGCCGCAGGCAGGTGCAGGGCAGATGGGGCTGGGCCCGTGGGGTCGGCGGCCTGTGCCCACCTCTGCTGAAGGCACCCAGGTCTCCCCTGGCCTTGGCCGAGCTGCAGTCGCTGAACTGTGAGGCCAGGGACTCGAAGTCCTCCTCGCCCGACTTGATCTTCTGGATGTAGCCTGCAGGGGACAGGACAAGGGGGGACCCAGTCAGGGCGGGGTGCGACTGGGGTGCTGTCTCCCATCCGGACGCGCCTGTGACCCCCAGGGAGCTCACGACACCATAGAAAGTCTCCTGTCATCACTCTGTCCCTGGCACACGCGCCCAGCCCCAGACACACACACAGTTCAGCGGACGTCGACCTGTAAGAGGTACCCCAGAGCCGGGAGCACAACACAGCTCCTCTCCCCAAAACAGGGCGACAGGTGTGGCGGGAGGGTGGATCTGCCCCGTGTGTGTGTGTGTGTGTGTGTGTGTGTGTGTGTGTGTGTGTGTGTGTGTGTGTGCCTGTGCGGAGTGTGAGGCTGTGACGGCCCCCGCTGCCCACTCTCCAGAGGTGGGGCGGCTGACACTGGCGGGCGGTGTTTGCACACTTCTCTCCTGACACTGCCCCATGCTCAGTACCCACGTGTGCCCACCACGCCTACCGGGTGCGGACGTGAGGGCACAGCCGTCAGGGGCCGTGTGAGCCCACAGGGACCTCCGGTGACCCAACCAGGGCTTCCAGTCCCGCCAAGCCCCCGTCTTCCTGACGTGGCCCCGACCCGGCTGCCCGGGCTGCCTGGCCTGCCTCCCATCCGACGTCAGGGCCACCTCGACCGGCTGATGGCTGCTGTGGGGGGAGCAGTGTGACCCGAGGACCCCCCAGCAGGGACAGCAGCAACCTCGGTCTCCGGCCTGCATGGTGCCGGATGCAGGTTGCCTGCCACGTCTGGCCCCACAGCCAGCCACGTGCCCGGCCACGGTGGCACCCAGCCCCGCACCGAGGGAGACACTGACAGGCGCCACTTGCTGTCACCATTATCCTCCCGTGTGGGCCGTGTGGCCCAGGGACAGACGAGGCCGCCCCGTTCCTCTCTGCTCTGCCACCCGGAGCCGTGTGCAGATCCGGCTGTCACCACGAGGCACAGACGGCCTGGTGCTGCCACCCAGGTGCCCAGGCACACACAGCGCCTCTGCCCCAGGCCAGGCGTGCCCGGTCTCCTGCCCTGCTCCTCCCCTGGACCTCAGGGTGTCCCCATGCACAGTGTGTACGGCCCCCCTAACAGCTCCCAGGGCTCTGAGGAACAGTCCCTCAGGCGGGAGTGTGAGGTGCTGCTGGGCACGGGGGTGCACACCTGTCACCCCAACACTCAGGAGGCTGAGGCAGGAGGACCGCCTGGAGTTCTAGGTCAGCCGGGGATACACAGGGACACCCGGTCTCAAAATAAAACCAAAGAGACCCTAAAAAGAGGGGATGGGCAATTCAGTGCTGAGTATCCCCCGATTCCACACACCCCAAGGTGACACCCAGGCCGCAGTGAAGCCCCTCCCAGCCCCGGGCCCGCTGCCCCCCATCCCCAGCCTCTCCTGCTGCCCCCGCCCCCCCTCCCCGCCCCCCGTGTCTCTGGTTCCTCCAAAGCGCCCCAGCCCAGCAGTGGCTGCGTGCGGTGTGGCCTGCCTGTGTCTGCTGAGGACGGGGTGTGGGGTGCTCACACCCCGGAGCTGGAGCCCCTAACGGGAGAGATGGGGGGGGAGACAGCCAGCACCCAGTTTTCAGGCAGAAGCTCTGTCTGCCTGAACCTCAGGACCCAGGTGAGGCCACACTTCCCGGAGACGCGGCCGCCTCAAGTGCGACACCGGGGCTCCGGCCGAGGCGCAGCGCAGGCTGACCTGGAGCTCCAGCTGCTGGTTCTGATCCGAGCCTCACTGGCCGGGCTGTGCAGTGGGGAACCAGTGCCCCCACCCTGGAGGGAACAAGGGACCGCCGGAGAGTGCTATTCACAGACACGAGCTGTGCCAGCCATCTGTGCCTTCCCAGGTGGCTGATGACGCCCCACCGCAGCCCTGGGTGTGACTGTACTGGGCCAGTTAGACGTGGCCGTGGGGTGCGGCCCTGTTTTTTTTTTTTTGTAGCAGGATTGAACCCAAGGCCTTTGCATTAAGCTACATACCCAGCACTGCCCCGTTTTAAAATTTTGAGAGAGGAGCTTGCTAAATTGCTAAGACTGAATTTCCACTTGTGATCCTCCTGCCTCAGCCTCCCACACTGCCGGGATGCCACATGGGCACCACTGCACCCAGGGAAGATCTCTGTTCTGTAAAAGATAAAAAAAAAAAAAGACACCTGGCGGTGTATGCTTGTCATCCCGGCACTTGGTCACTACTGAGGTCACCGTGAGTCTCAGGTGCTACACTGTGAGTTCAAGGTCAGCCTGAACTGCACTTGAGACAAAAAAATCCCCGCCAGGTCCAGAGGCACAGGGCTGGGGTCCCGCTGCTCAGGAGTCCAGTCAGCCTGGGCTCCCAGTGAGACCCAGCCTCAAGAGAAACAGAAGAAAAATACAACAGGAGACACCAAGGGTCCTTCGACTCTCCTGTGCTGGTGCGTGAGGACACCACGGGACAGAGGCCGGGAACCAAACCTGCCGGAACCTGATCTCGGCTACAGCACTGCGACCGCGGAGAGCGCAGCAGCCCAGCTCAGAGGCAGTCACTCGGGAGAGGCGGACAGCGGCCAGCACACGCCCAGGGTGGGGCCGCCTACAAGGGTTAGAGACAGACACCGTCCAGCCTGCCCCTAGTCCAGCCTGCCCCTAGGCCGCAGCGGGTGCCTGCGCCAGGGAGCCCGGGAGAGGTGATGGGGCCAGGTCTGCCCCACTGGCCTGGGAGACGCCAAGTAGAGGCAGCCAGGGACGAGTCTGGGCGAGGGATTGTGAGGACACAGGGGGCACTTCCTGCTTCCCGCGCCTCTGGCACCCAGCATGCAGGGCTGCAGTGGGCCGTGCCCGCCTCCCCCCTGCATCAAGGACACCGGCAATGCCACCCGCCAGGCTCAGGCTCCTGACAGCCACTGGCCGCAGCCCAGCCGCTGCAGAGAAGTTTCCTGCAGGGGCCTCGGCGAGCAGAGCAGCTCAGGCTCTAAATGGGCACTGGTGACACTGGTGCACACAGCCGGCCAGCCGGGGAGAGGGGGACGCTGCCCGATCGTCATCTCCTGATGACGTCATCTCCTGATGGCCTGGACCGAGCCCACGAAGGGGAGAAAACAAGGCCGGTCCACAGCAAGTGCTGAGCTGGGTGGACGGCCTGAACCCCAGTACGCCCCAAGGTCCCCGCCAGGCCACCTCACTGTCCCCCTCACAGCCTGAGACACAGTCGGGTGGCCCTGGCCCCGGTCACCAGGCTGTGCGGCTAGACCTGCCTGCTTCCTACGTCCCCCTGCGGCCCCAGCAGGGGCCTCGCCTTCTCCTCCATCCCTGCCACCTGCCCGTCCCAGCCGGTGGCCAGGGTCGAGGCGCTGCCACGTGCAGAGCAGGCACCAGCCCGAGCCCACTGTGGATCTGCACAGCCCCTGTCGTGGTCCCGAGACGTGGACACTGAATGGCCCCAGGGGAGCCCTGCCTCTCTGACCACACGTCACCTCCCTCCCAACACCCAGCTCCTACCCCTGAGGCCCAGGATTCTGCCTCCTCTACCTCTCTAGAACCTGCACCCCCACACCAGCCCCAAGTTCAAGTCACGGTGCCTCAGGCTGCAGTGACTCCCAAGGCTCCCGTGTGCCCCGAACAGGCAGGCAGGGCCCCCCACCATTCCGTATCTCAGGGCCTGGCTGCCTGCTGGGAGCACCCTGACTTTCCTTCCGAGATTCCAGGCCCACTCAGGAGCCCCAGACCTCCTGCAGGGTCAGCCACGACAGCACACACCTGTCCCCCTGCCTTGGCCAGACCTGGGCTTGGCTCGCTGTCCCTGCCTGCCTCAGCCTCCAGGCGTCCCGGGGTCACCCCTGTACCCCAGGCCTTTGCTGAGCCCCTTCACCGTGCCTCCTGGGGCCCCTGCTGGAGATGACACCCACGTCCTCCTGCTCCTGGCTGAGGTCTCAGAACTGGGACTCCAAGAGCTGGGAGGCCCTGAGGGTCCCCTCCCACCCGCTTCCCCTTCTTCCCTGGGGTACCAGGCCCCTCACCAGCCCCCCGGGGCCCTCCGTGCTCCCGCCATGCAGGTCCCTCACGGCCCTGCCCTTCCTGCTCCCTCTGTCCCGTGCTACAGAGCAAACCCAGGGCTTCACACATCTAGGCAGGGGCTCGACCCACGGAGCCCTTCTGATTTTATAATTTGAGACACGGTCTTGCTAAGTTGCCCGGCCGGCCTTGAGTTCTCGACCCTCCTGCCTCAGCCTTCTGAGCAGCTGAGATTACAGGTGTGTGCCCCACGCCTGCTCGGAGCCTTTCTATAACACCCGGAGGCAGAAGCCAACAGGTGGAGGCAGACGCCATCGGGATGGGGAGACGGGCCTGGCTGGTATGGTGCAGCCGCGTGCCTGGTGACATAATGGCAAAACAGCAGCCAGTGCTGCCCGGGAGCCCTCCGGGCCAGGCCAGGCCCCGGCTAATAATAACACGCAGAGAAGGTCAGCAACTGTAACCTCTACCAGATGCCCCGCGCTGCCGCTGCAGGAGGTCAGAGTCCCCCTGACTGTCCTGGGAGGCAGGTCCCGTTACTCTAGCAACCAGTGAGAACACAGAAGCTCAGAGACGTCAAGTCACCGCTCACAGTCACACAGCCAGGACCTGGCAGAGCAGGCCATTGGCCGTGCAGGGCAGGAGCAGCTGGGCAGAGCTCTGGGGTCTCTGAGGGGAGAGGCTGGGGGGGAGGAAGCCACACCCGACTGCCAGGACTTCCTGAAAGAAAGGAAATGTTTCCCACTGCTGCTGTTCAAGACGGTAGCTGCCACCATGAGTGACTTCTAAACTTTCAAGGGACGACCAGTGTGACTCAAGGCCTACTTCTTAATTTCCTCTCATTTTAATGAGTTTAAATGGGAGTAGTTGGATATGGTGGTGCACACCCATGACCCCAGCACTTGGGAAGCTGAGGCAGGAGGATGCCCATGAGTTCGAGGCCAGCCTGGGCTACACGGTGAGTTCAAGGCCAGGCTGAACCACAGAGCAAGACCTTGCCTTAAAAATAAAAAATTCAGCCACACATAATGGCGCACACCTGCAATCCCAAAATCTGGAGGAGAGGCAGGAGGTTTGGTTCAAATTTGAGGCCTACTTGGGATACATAATGAGTTCAAGCCAGTCTGAACTACATAGCGAGACTCTGTCTCAACAAAAAACCCAAAAAAGCAAAGAAAAAGGAAAACAAATCAATTCATCAACAGAAGTCATCACATGTAGATAGCAGTGGTCCTGCCGACAGCTCTGGGCCAGGGTGCTGCCAAATCCTGCGCGGTGGCCCAATCCTGCTTAGCTGTTTCTATCTTGCAGTCTGAGAACAGAAGCCCGGGGGCTCTATTACTGAGCTACACCCTCAGACTTCTATACTTATTTAGAGACAAGGTCTGGCTAAGTTGCCCGGCTGGCATCAAACTGGCACTCCTCCTGCCTCAGCCTCCTGAGTGCTGGGATACTGGGCATCCACACGGCACACAGCCCCTCTGACTCTGTCAAGCCTGGCTGGCACCCAAAGGCTGTGACCTGTGTGTTCAGCTCGTGCCAGGCGGAGCTGCAGAGGCTGTGGTGCCCACCACACCTGAAAGAGAAATCATCTGGCTTTAAAGAACAAGGTCGCTGCCCAGCTCCAGCTTGTGGGCCGGGGCGGCGAACCCTTCAGGGGTGAGTACCCACACTCGGACCCAAAAATCTACCTGTGGATCGCAAAGTGCCAGTGCCGCAATTAAACCCGAAGAGGAAAGCTTTAGTTTAGAAAAACAACTCTCAGCTGGGCGTGGTGGGGCAAGTCTGTAATCCCAGCACTCAGGAGGCTGAGGCAGGAGGATCCTGGCAAGCTCGAGACCCACTCCAGTGCAGACCGGCCTTAAACTCCTTATGAATCCAGGCTGGCCTTGAATTTCTAGGGCTTCTCCTGCCTCAGCCTCCCGGTTGCTGGGATGACGGGCATGAGCCACCACACCCTGTGGGCTCACCACTATTGTCCTAGAGGAACGGAAGCAAGCGGGAGCGGCCTCTGCCCTGGCGTCAGTGAGCTCACCAGGTCCGGGGCCTGGGTCCACCCTTGCCCTTGTCCGTGCTCCCCCCAGACTCACCTCCCTGTCACCCCGGCCCCTTCTGGTAACAGCGCCACCGAGAACAGCCCAGCTACCAAAGGCCCACAACGGCACGGCCCTCCTCGGGGACAGGGGGCCATGACACCTGCTTTCCACACAAAACTGAGTCTTGGGGAGGTGACATGTGCCCCCAGAGCTCGCAGGGCACTCTGCTGTGCACACTAAGGTGTGCCAGGGTCCTCCGCCCCCATCCGGCTCACTCTCAAATGCTACGTGGACAGGAGGAGGACAGCCAGCGGTGGGGCCAGGCTTGTGTCACACACAGGCCACCACACGACAGCTGAGTGGGCTACGGGCGATGCGGGCTCCGGTGGGACTTGTGCGCGGCCCTCCTGAGACCCTGCCCCTGCCCGTCCCGCTCACCGTTGATCAGTTCCAGGGCCTCCTCCTTGGTCCGGGTGATCTTCTCCTGCCGCCAGGACGAAGGCCGCCTCGACTGGCTGTGCTTGACCAGCAGGTGCGAGCAGCGGACCCTGGCGGGCTCCCCCTGCCCATTTTTGCTGCCGCCGCCACTGCTGCCACTGGTGCCACTGGGCCGCTCCCACTGGCTGGCGTTGGTGATATGGTTGAAGTAGTACACGCGGCCTGCAGGGGGATGGCAGGGCTTCAGCTGAGGCTGGCACAGAGGCCCGTAATGAAGGGCCGGCTTGGGAGAGGGCTGCACGCAGTGGACACTCCCAGGTCTGCCACGGGCCTCGGGACCCAGAGATCCGGGCTCCCTGCCTTACAGGGTCGTGGTTCTAGGAGGGGCTTTAAACCCCCAAGTTGACAAGATAACTTCCGTAGCTCGTGGGAGGACAACCCAAAGGGAAGAGGAAGAGGGGGAGGAAGGAACCAGCAGCCAGGCCGCCCCGGGGTTTGTATGTGGCTCAGCCACTTTCTGTACATCTGCCTTTCCTGGGCTCAGTCTCCTTATCTGTAAATTGGAGATAAACCTGCCGGAGGGCTCAGAGGAGTGCACGCGTGAGTGACATGCTTAGCACCCAGCCTGCCACACATTAGGAGTGGGACAGGTTTTGGAAAGCTTTTCTTTTTGAGGTACTGGAGTAGAATTCAAGGTCTCTAAGTAGAGCTACCTCCCAGACCTTTTTCATTGGTTTTTTGAGACAAGGGGTCTCACTGTGCAGCCCAGACTGGCCTCAAACTCGCAGCAAATTGAGATAGACCCTCTCCAAGTTGTTAAACTGCTCAGGTTGGGCTCACATTTGCCTGAGATTACAGGCAAGCACTTTTTTTTTTTTTTTTTTTTGGGAGACAAGGACTTGCTATGTTGTCCAGCGTGGCCCTGAACTGGGCACGAGCAATCCTCCCACTCAGCCTCCTGGGTGGCTGGGACTCCTAGAGTGTGCCAACAGCCAGACACACCCAGTTCTCTCTCTCTCTCTTTTTAAATTTATTTTAAAAAATTTCTTTTTGGTACCAGGGATCAAACTCACAACTGTGTGCTTGCAAGGCAGGCGCTTATGCTGCGCTAAATCCCCAGCCCCTTGTTCTTCTTTTTCTTAAACACAGTACCGGTGCTCAAGAACAGGGCCCTGTGCATGCTAGGAGAGGACTGCACCACTGCAGCCCCACCCGGGACCACTGTTATCATCTCCATTATATAGAAGGCAAGACTGAGGCCTCAACTTCGCATCTCTGGTAAGAGCTGTAATGGGGCAATGATTCCCTGTGCCACCTAGGAAGATAGGGACCAACTCAGCTGTGCCACACCCAAAAGCTCTGCTCTGAACACCTACCTAGTACCCTGTGCTGCTAAGCTAGGAAGCAGCATTACAGGACACCAGGTGTCCCCCAGGCAGGGAGCAGCACACAAGAAGCTTAAAGGAAGGACCCTGCAGACGCAGGCTGTCACCCCAAGAACTAAGAGTCTGGCCGCATAGAGGACCTAGGACTATGAAGAGGTGGCCCTCACTCTCAGAGGTTGCCAGGGTCCTGCTGGGAGCAGCGATGGCCCCAGAACTTTGTAAAGTGTCAGGAATATGCCGGAGGTCACAGTCACAGGTCAAGGCTGGGGCAGCTGGGCAAGTTCAGGGGTTCTGGGGGTCGATCCCGCGGGGCCACTGACTAGAACTTTAGCCATAGGCTCCACCTTCCTGACCTCAGTCCTCTCATCTGCAAAATGAGGAGAGGCCAGAGAGTAAGGACATCAGTACTCAGGGAGCCTAGAGGAGGACTCAGTGTATGCAAAGTGTTTGCTCAGCGCTGGGTGCTCAGTGAAAGAGAGAATCTTCCAGCGACTGTGATTACTTCGGGCAGCGGAGGAAGCCTGCACCTACCCGTAGACGCAGGCCTGCGTGTCGGGCATTGGCAGGGATAAGTGAAAAAGGCCTCAACTCTTGAGTCTCTTCAGTGTTCTGACCTCAGATTTTTCTCAGCTGTAAACTGGGAGTAATAACTACTGTGCAAGAACTGTAGCGCTTCAGAAAGAGAGAACTGAAATACTCAAGTGCTTTGCACGGTCATGACCGAGCACACCCTTGCATCCCACCTCACAGTATCACCTCGGAGAGCGCAGATTCAGTAATAAGGGTGTCAGCCGAGGCTGCGGACTCGCGGCCAGGCAGCACCCCGGGTCACGGCCCTGGGGCGCCCTCCTCCCAGGGGAACGCCCGCCCCCGCCCCGCCCCGCCCAGAGAGCGCAGAATTCCCCAGGGCATCCTGTGCATCAGGCAAGAGGCACCCGCATGCCCTGGGGCGATGCTGCAGCTCCTCGGTCCCTCACCCATCCCGCCCCTGCCTCAGTTTCCCCAGGTCCCAGCCCGTGGAGTGTGCCGCACCAGGGTGGGCCGACGCCGCTACCCCGGGAACAACGTGCAGAACCCAAGACTCCGCGGGAGGAAGGCGGCCGTGGCGCCACGTCCCAAGGGGAGAGCTCGAGCCCTGCTTCCTGGCTCGCGCGGCCCCGCCCCAGTCCCGACCCCAGCTGCACCTGAGCTTCGGCTCATGCGCTTCTCCCAGCCGGGCGGCAGCTTCTCCTCGTCCGCCATCTTCCCTCCTGCCGCAGCGCCCGTTCCGCCTCCGCCGCACCGCCGGTCGCTTGCGCCCGCCCACCTCCACTGCCTACTGGATAGTCGAGCCCCTCGCCGGGGCCTGGAGGCGATGCTCATTGGACATCCCAGCAATCCCATTGGCTTCCTGGCTTTCTATTGGGCAGAAACGAGGGTAGGCGGAACCACCCACGGTTTACCTGGGCCCCTCCCCCAGTCGGCCTCACCCCGGCCCCGCCCCCCTCTTCTCCTCCGCTCCTAAATGGTGAGCTGGGGACGCAAGCCCGCCCTTTTCAACGCCTTTTGACGAGCGCCAAAAAAGTCCCGAACCCTTCTTGTCGCTCTTCGCCTCAGAGCGCATCGGGGCCCGCTAGAGCTTATTAATTGGCTATTGCAGAGTAATCCCCGCCCCCGAGGCCGTGCTCGGAGGCCCGCAAGCACCCCTAGCAGTAGCGTCTGGCTGGTAACGGCAGCCGACGAGGTGTCCGGGAGTACGTTAAAGCCCGCGCTGTTACCATAGCAACGCAGTTGTCTTGGTGATAAGCAGATAAGGGCCCAAAGCCTAAATTTGGCTCCTCCATCCTTCCTCTTCCCACCTGTTTTCTCCAGATGTCCAAAGATAATCTATCTTTTATGTTTTTTGCAAGGCTATTTACCCACGCTACTGACCCATACGCTTCCCATGTCTTTTGGGACCTCGTATTTCAACTTCCTCCCTCTCCATCTGCTCGTCCCGGGTACCTAATGGGTGATGGCATTACCTATCAGGACACAGGAGACGCGGGTGGGAGAAGCACGAGCTAGGTTTGAATCAGTTTAAAGTCTGTGGAGCCCGTGGGACGCGGAGGTGTGTGGGCCGCCAGAGCTGAGCCACTGTGGGCTGCAGAGAAATGAGAATCAGAGACTCTGGCGGGGAGTCTGATTATATGGGCCCTCATGTGACTGTCCGGAAGGACGGGGCTTCCCAACATAAACGCCAGGGGGCAGGATTGGAGGCCGGACGCAGTGCGTCCGCTCACTACAACCACAATGCCTTGGTTCAAAGCCTGCCTTCTCCACTTGCTCTGACCTTGAAGGAATTACTGCATTTCTGCACTTCAGCATCCGCAGCTGCAAAGGAGAGATAGGCAGTAACACCTAGCTCTTTCCTTTAATGTGGATTCAATGAGCCTCCATATAAAGCGCTCAGAACACCGCCTGGCTCATACAGGGATGAGTGGGGGCTGGCATTTGGTGGATTATTAAAACAAAAACAAAAACAAAAAAACATAGAGTGCATAGCAATTATAAATAGGATGTATGAAAGCAAAGCAAAATTTAAAGAGACTAGGGATGTGGCTCTGCAGAACACTTGACAAGTTCATGCGGAACGCTGGCTCTGATTCCAGGAACCTCAAAAAACAAACAAACAAACAATAAGCTGCCAAGCAGCAGTACTGAGTGAGAGTGTGTGCGTATATATATCTTTTTTTTTTTTTTTTTTTTTTTTGTAGTGGGGATCGAACTCACAACTACGTGCTTGCCCGGCAGGCGCTTATGCTGCTGAGCTAAATCCCCGGCTCTAAAGTATGTATATTTATCTCAATTGTGTAAAAACTATGCAGGTTTAGATCACAGAAAATTTCTGGATGTAGCTGGGCATGGTGGCACAGTCTCAATTCTGTTCCTCAGGGGACATGTGGCAATGTTTTTGGTGTCACAACTAGGCAGAGGGACATGCTATTGGCATCTAACAGGACAGGGGTGCTGCTACATTCTTCAATGTATAGAATTCGTCCCCATGATGAATTATCTACCAAGAATGCCAAGAAACTATGTCACTGAACGATGATCACACGTAAGAAATCGGCATTGATACAACGCTGTTAACTACTAAACTTCAGAATTTCTACAAAGAGAGACGCGATCTCAAAAAAAAAGTTGGAAAACAGAGAGGAAGCAGAAGTTGTGAAGTTTAGTAGTAGCAAGTGACAAGGTGGGGCCGGGGAGGAGGGCGACCAGGACAGAAGCCCTACGGGGTGGGCCCTGCAACCTTCCCTGGAGCTGAGTGCTGTTCACCGCGATTTAGGCCCAACACAGGCTGCAGAAGCAGCAGGGCTGCGGTGCAGCTCGGTGCCAGAGGGCCTGTCAGCCTGTGTGGGCCCAGGGCTGGAGCTGCAGCACTGACAGATCAAGAAAGCAAGAAAAAAAAACAGCCAAACATTCCTTCCATTACCACATACATTATAGAAGTAAAAAACACAGTAAAATAAAATAAGCAAATGAAAGTACTAATTAAGGGTCAGGCGCGGTGGCGCACCCCAGCACCTGGGAGGCTGAGGCGGGACTGCTGTAGGTCATTCCAGCGTATGTATAAACTCAAGGTCAGCCTGAAATGCAAAGTGAGAACTTGTCTTAAAAAAAAAAAGTGGGGCTGGGGATCTAGCTCACACACACACACACACACACACACATACACACCCCACGAAGCCAGCCCTGTCCTGGAAGCCAGTGGTGGCCACGGGAGACAGGACGTGCCGGTACTCCTCCCCTCCCTCTCCAAGACACACAGGTGAGCTGGTGGCCACCGAAGTGGAACACAGCTTAATGCCTGCAGTGTCTGACGGGCTTCGAGGGCCGAAGCTGTAGTCTGAGCGTCTGTTTAGAGGGTAACAATACACAGTACAGCAATGGGCAATCTCCTTCTGAAGGGGCAGCCATGGTGAGCTCCTCTTATTTTGTTTTAAAGTCCTGTATTGGGGGGCTGGGGATTTAGCTCAGCGGTGTATGTGCCTGCCTGGCAAGCTCCAGGTCGTGAGTTCAATCCCTGGTACCAAAAAAAAAAAAAAAAAAAAAAAAAAAAAAAAAAAAAAAAATCAAGTCCTGCATCATTTTGATTTGATTTGATTATATCTTATATCGTATCTCATGGTATTGGCAACTATTTTGAAGATAACAGGAGGCACTGTGGTAGCCACTGTTGATTTTCTATTACCCTGTCTTGAAGTTCTGTATCACTTTCACTGTTTTAATTGGCTTTGTTGTTTTATTTTGTATGGTTTTATTCTCTTTAAAAACACACAAAAAGAAAATCTAAAACACAAAATAAAAATACTAATTAAAAAGAATGAGGCAGATTTGAAAAAATATAATTATATAAAAGGTGAGAAAATATCAAGATATAAAGCACGAAATAGCAAGCTACTGAGAATTACAGGTCTGATGAACACTTTTGTGTGAAAGCCCTAAATTGCTATTTCAGACAATATCTAGACTCACCCAAATTTGCTAATGACTGTCACTGGCAGGCGGTGTGGTGTAAGAAAGTCAACAAACTTTAACAAAATGCTTGGATTTTTTTTTTTTTTTTACAAGCAGACCTTAGTATAAAATGTCTTGATTTTCTTTGTCCAGTTCCGGGGCTCAGACCCAAGGCCTTGGGAACACTAGGACAGAGCTGTCTATCACCCCACCCCGACACAGCCGTCTCTTAACATTTTTATTTATTTTTGAGACAGGGTCTCACTATGTCGTCCAGGCTGGCCTCAAACTCGGTAACCCTCCTGCCTCAGCCTCCCAAGGCTGGGATCATAGGGGTGCTTCACCATGCCAGTAACAGCCCTCTTTTAAAAACAAATTGAAGTTGACATAAAGGAATTTAAAAAGGCCTGACCTTGGGATTGGATAACGGGGCAGAGAGAGGTTGTATCTTACATACTTCAGTGCTGAGGTAAAATCAGGCATCACACTGTTAAACTCATCACGGGAATAAAAAATTGTTTTCAACCAGCTAAGCTTGAGAACAGGAAGAGCAAGGGTACAGAGAGCCACCTGAAACACATTAGGAGGGACAGGCGTCTGGAGACAGGAGGACGCCGCAGCCTGGGAGGGCGGTGACCGTGAGACACGGCAGAGCCACCGAGTGCCACAGAAAGGCATCCCAGGAGCAGCAGGTCCACCGCCCAAAGAGGCGGGTGGGAGTGGGTGCCACCTGGGGACGGGACTGGGGTGACTCCAACATGACTGAGGCTCCATGGGGCCCACAGGTGCGGGGGACAGGCTTGGGGGTGCCAGCAGCCCAGCTCCCTCTGGGCCTGTGACGTCTCAGCTCGTCAGTCCAGGACTTGTGGCCAGGGGAGGGGCATGTGGCCTCCTGCCTGGGGACACTGCAGGGAAATGAGGCTTGTGCTCCCCTTTGCTGGGGACCCTGTGGATCGGAAGGGTCTTCCCAGTCCTACCCCGGGACCGGCCAGACCTCAACCCCGGTTGCTATGGCTCCTACGGCTGGGCTTTGCTAGCCCGTGCCGGTCTCATTCCCCGGATTTGGGGAGTCCTGAGGACTGAAGCTACGGATGCTCTCTACTGAGCTACCTCCCCAGCCCTTTTTATGCCTCTGTGACAGCGGCTTTGCTCAACCGTCCAGGCTGACCTGGGATTCGCCATCTTCCTGCCTCGGCCTCCAAGCAGCTGGGATTACAGTGAGTACCTCAGGCTCACGGCTTCATTGTTGTGCTGACAGTGACTGTGGACACTTACTTACACATGCTGTACCTCAATCTACCCTTCACAACATGTCAATGAAACAGTCAGGCTTCCTACTCTGCAGTGAGACAACACTATGTAGCCCAGGCTGTCCTGGAACGCACAGCAACCTCCTGCCTCAGCCTCCTGAGGCCTGCTAGGATGACAAGCATTCCTCACCATGCCTAGCTAAAGCTCATTAGTTTTAGAGGGGAAACTCAAGTCCTAGTTTAGACAGGTTAGGTAACTAGCCCGCGGTCGCCTGGCTGTTGCATAGGAGAGTTGACGTTCAACCCATGGTCTGTCCAAACCCCAAGCCTGTATTGCTGGTTCACTCCTGCTGCCCAACCCAGAGGCTCCACAGTCTATTAGAACAACAATGATCCCTGGGTCTCTGCCTTCAGAAACCCACGGAACACTCCAGGGCTTTGGTTCTGCTGGCCTTGTATCTTGTTGGTGCAATGCATTTGTGCATGCTTGTGCATGTGTGTGTTGCTAGGATTGAGTCCAGGGCCTTACAGATGCTAGCCAAATCTCTACCAGAGCCCCACTCCCTATCCCAGATCTAGTCTATCCTGAGCTCTCAATAAAAGGCCTCATTCTGGGCCTGGCGTGGTGGCACATGCCTATAATCCCAGCACTCAAGAGGCTGAGCCAGGAGGATTGCTGTGAGTTCAAAGTCAGCCTGGACTACAAAGTGAGTTTAAGACCAGCCCAGGGGCTGGGGATTTAGCTCAGCGGCACAAGCGCCTGCCTTGCAAGCAGGCAGTTGTGAGTTCGATCCCCGGCACCGATACAAAGGAAAAAGACAAAAAAAAAAAAAAAAAAAAAAAAAGCCTGAACTGCACAGTGAAACCCTGTCTCAAAAACACAAAGTAAATCAATAAAGCCTTGTGCGGATGCCATAGCGGTGACCAGAGAGGTACAACTCTCCCTTTCTAAGCCAGGTCTCAGCAAAGATGACAACCACAAAGCAGCATCTACATTTTTATTAATGTGAATTTTTAAAAACATCTTCCATACCAGTGTGAGGGGAGGGTGGGACAGGAGGGAGGGATGAAGGGCAGGAGTTCTCCCTATTGGTAATAAAGCTCCAGGTTCATGCCATCGTGGATTTCATCTGAGTAATGGTGTTAAGGAATCTGCACCCAGGTCTTCCTGCCCACCCCTCAGCCCATCAGAGTTCCATCCAGGTGCCGAGCATCCAGCCCCTGACTAAGTAAGGATGCTGTTTGAAACTGGGCCATTTTGACTTGGAGAGAATCCAAACTATAAAAATAGTTTCTTTTCCTCCCGCACAACAGATGTACCTGAGTCTTATTCCACTCGGGCCTCCTGTCCAACGCTCAGGTGGACCTCAGTAATAAATGTCCAAGTCAAACATCACAGGCCAACCACCCTCCTCCTCCTCAACGAAATAAAAACGGCTCCCATTTCTCAGAACTCACTCATCTAAGTTACAGGTGCTGATATATTTTTTTTCTTTTTGAACAGGGTCTTGCCATGCAGTTCGGACTGGCCTTGAACTCACTTTGCAGCCCAGGCTGATCTTGAATTCGCAACGATCCTCCTGTCTCAGCCTCCCAAATCCTGGGATTACAGGCCTAAGCCACCAAACCGGGCACAGGTGTTGAATTTCACACAAGTTTTGGTACAGAACAGAGACAACCAGGGCTGGGTATGTAGTTTCCTCAAATCAGGCAAAGGATACAGTCCCCCAGAGACACGTGGTCCTTAAAAATCGTGTACCTGTGGGACAGACACCTTTCAGAAAAACGACTAGGAGGCTCTGGGCCCTCGAAGCAGCCTGAGCCCTCTGCAAAGGGCTGCCGGCAGCGAGCACTCCCTCGGCCTAATCCTGGCCCGGCCAGGCCCCTACTCCTACCCCAGCACTCACCACTTCTTAAGAACGATCTTGTTCCAACGGGTGCCAGTTTGGGCGGCGATCAGTTTCTTAAGGTCCCCGATGGTGTCATCCGTGCTGGGCGCATAGAAGTTAAGGCAAATGCAAGGGCGAAGAAGATAACATTCTCGGGCTGCATACCTTACACTCTGGCAGACCCGCCCCCTCCCGGGTTAAGGGAAACACACAAGGATGTACCCGCCTCGTGCTTCGCACCACCGGCGGATACTTGCACTTAACGCGGACTTTCTTCCCCAGGCGGTCGTTGCAAACAACCTCGATCATCCTGGCGGGAGCTGCCCAGGGAGAGGGGGGCAGGCCACACAGTCAGGACTTTCGGGGTCTTCCAGGGCTCAGAAGCCCCGGCCTACAGGTCTCCCGGTCCCAGGCCCCAAGCCTTCCGCGGGAGACTTCTGTTCACCGCTCCGATCCCTCCGGACCTGAGTCCTCTCGGGCCCAAGTCCTGCGTCCCACTCCCCGCGACACCAGGCAGCCGCGCCTCGGCCCCTTCCCGTCACCCGAAGGCCTGGCTCCCGGCTTTACTTCCTACCAGCTCTCAGACCCCGAGCTGCCTGGTCCCGGCCACTTTCCAGGACTCCGAGCCTCTCCGCGTGACCTGCTCACCTCGAATCGCCTGGAACCTCCCGACGCCACAACCTCTTCTTCACTCGAGCTCAGAGCCCAGGTCAATCTTAGACGGGAAACGGAAGCGGAAGTGCGAGACCGGAAGCTCACGCCCCCCACGGGATGGGCGCCAATCAACACTGAATCCGGCACTTCCGAGTTCCGGGAGGGGCGGGACATGGCTTGTGGTTGGCTGGCGGCCTGACCCGGGCGTCAGCGAGGGGTTGCACCAGGTGGGTTTAGAGGGTTGTGCGGCGAGTGTAGTCGGATGTGGGTAAAGTGGGTTTAAGTCCGAGGTCGACGATCAGCATGTCGGAAGCGTTTGGGGCTGAGTCCGGACGGTCCAGCTGCGGAGATGACCCATTCTTGATCCCGACGCAGCTTCCTGCATTCAACCTGACCTGCATCCTGGCTTCGTGCGGCGCTGGGCCTCGTGACCTTTTGCTCAGCTTTCCCCTGAAAACCAGTGTTACTCCCCTATGGCCATCGCTTGTCCACCGGGACACCAGAAATGCAGACGCAGTGGATAAGCGAAGCCCGATCCTGGATCAGAGTCCGCATGCGCAGCAACTTCCTTTGCCCAAAGGAAAACGACACGACTGCAAAACCGTTTGGGAGCAGTTTGTTACCCAGTCCCAGGCTTGTCAGGGCTGGTGGGACAGCACCCCCCCACCAAGTTCAACCAGACAACTGTGCCAGGGGACCTGCTGAAGGACCCTTCCCACCACCCAGGATGACCCCAGTTCCGCGAGGCTAAATTGATTGATTCTGAAACGAGGCCACTACCTTTTACCTGCCCATTCCCCCGTCTCAAAGTAGGATATGATTTCAGCTTCACAGAGAAGCCGTGCTGTGGTTTTGAGCGCGACCCCTAAGGGTACATGTGTTAGGAGCTTGGTTCTCAGTGTGGTGGTGGAACTGCCCAAGACTTAGAGTGTTGTTGGGCACCCTAGTGCAAGCCTGTAATCCCAGCTACTCAGTAGGCTGAGGCAGGAGGATCATAAAGTTGAAGACACGCTGGACAATTTAAAGAGTCTGTCTGAAAATAAGATCCACAGAGAGTGGGGCGAGGTGCTAGCAGTGTAGCACAATATTCCCTGGGTTCAGTGGGGGTAGGTGAGGGGATCTTTGGGGGTGCTGCCTCAAAAGGGACTGTTAATCTGAAGGCGTGAGTGAGTTCTCCCTAGAGTGGGTTACATTTATGTTTATTTATCTTTTACCAGCTTTTTAAAATTAAAAATAAAAGACAATGAAACAAAAAATGAATAGAAGAAAATAATAAAGATCAGGAAACAGTCCTTTATCAAACTGTCAACATCATTTTTATATGGATTAACATTTTGAATCTTTCATTTCTGTAAAAATAAAAAAAGACTCAGAATAGTGTAAACAACTTTGGTAAAGGAACAAAAGTAGAGCTCCAGCCATCTCCAGCCCCACGACGTGTCAGAGTTACACCAGTCATGACAAAACGGCATTGACAGGGGCTGGGAATTTAGCTCAGTGGCATAAGCGCCTGCCTTGCAAGCAGGCAGTCGTGAGTTCGATCCCTGGTACCGATAAAAAGGCAAAAGGAAACAAACAAACAAAACTGGCACTGACATCAAGACAGACAAACCACCAAAGTACCAATATGAAGTCCCGGAATAGATACCCACATAACAGACACTTGATTTCTGGCAAAGATGCAAAAGTAATTAGGAGAAAGAAGTGTACCCCAATAAATGTACTGGAACAACTGGATGGCCACATGCAAAAAACCCAAACCTTATTGCACATCAAAAATTTCTTAAAACATCCAAAAGTCAACTCAGAATGTCTCACAGTGGGTTAAAGTGAAGGCAGGGGTGGCTTGAGTTTGTCCTTGGCTGAAGTCTTTCTCTCTGGGACAAAATACATGTTTTTTTTCCTTATCATACTAATGAAACAATGTGATTATTATGCATGTGTGACATAATTATTTCACTAATGTTTTCAAGGTGCATCCATTTGCCTGTAACAGTATTCAGTTTATCATTTTTTATGACTGAATAGTATTTCATATATCGAAATACATTTTTTTAAATCCATGCCTCAGTTGATGGGCATTTAAGTTGTTTCCAAGATCTGGCTATTACAAATTGTACTGCTATAAATATGGGTGCACATATATCGCTGTGGTATGATGTTTTTAATTCTTTTGGGAAGATACCCAGAAGAGGAATAGCTGGATCGAATGGGACCTCCAATCCGAGTTTTTTGAGGAATCTCCACACTGATTTCCACAGTGGTTGAACTAGTCTAGACTCCCACCAACAATGGAGATGTGTTTCTTTTTCCCCACAGCGCCCCCCCCCCAGCATTTGTTATTGATTTATTAATACTAGCCATTCTTTCTGGGACGAGGTGAAATCTCAGTGTTGTTTTAATTTGCATCTCTCGAATGGCCACTGCTGTTGGATATCTGCTCAAGAAACTGCTGTTTGTACTGTTTGTACCTGAGAAGTGTGTGTTCATCTCAGATGCCCATATTTGGATTGAGAGTTTAAATCTGGGAGGGCTGATTTTTTTTTCAGTTCTTCATACATTCTCAATGATAATACTTATCTGAGAAACACCAAGCAAACACTTTCTCCCACATAGTGGGTGTTCTCTGCACTCTGTTGGTGGTTCCTCTTGTGCAAAAGCTTTTCAGTAGGATGGAATCCCATGTGTTGATTCTTTGCCATAAGTCCTGTGCACTCTGGGTTTTATTCATAAAGTTTTTGCCTACACCATTGTCTTCAAGACTTTTACCTACTCTATGTTCCAGTAGATTTTTAAAAAAATTTTGTCTTTTTCTTTTTTATCGGTACTGGAGATCGAACCCATGACCACACACTTGCAAGGCAGGTGCTTATGCCACTGAGCTAAACCCCCAACCCCTTGTTCCAGCAGATTTAATGTTTCTGTTTTAATATTAAGATCTTTAATCCATTCTGATTTTCGCTGAGAACAAGGTGAAAGATATGGGTCCAGTTTTAAGCTTCAGGATGTAGAAAGCCAGTTTTTCCAACACCATTTATTAAAGAGGCCATCTCTCTTCTAATGAATGTGTTTGGCACCTTTTATCAAAGATAAGTTAGCTTAGTGTATCTGTAGTTACTTCTGTATCTCCTGATCGATCCCATTGATATTTAGGTCTTTTTTTTTTTTTTTTTTGCCAGTACCACACTGTTTACTTTATAGTATAATTTCAAATCAGGGATTGTGATGATGCCTGTCTTGTCTTTGTTGCTCAGGATCACCTTTGCTATTCTAGGTCTCTTCTGGTTCCAGATGAATTTTAGGACTGTTGTCTCTAATTCTGTGAGATACGTTATCGGAATTTTGATTGGAATTGCACTGAATCTGTATAACAGTTTTAGAAGTATGGCCATTTTCACTAAATTGGTTCTTCCGGTTATTTTTGAGATGGGGTTTCACTGTGTAGTTCAGGTTGGCCATGAATTCACTACGTAGCCTAGACTGATCATAAACTTGCAATGATTTTCCTGCCTCAGCCTCAGATATTTCATAAAGGAAAGAGCTTTAATTAGGTCAAATGTTTGGAAATTAATTTATTATTATTATTATTATTATTATTATTATTATTATTATTGGTCTTTTTGAGACAGGGTCTCACTATACAGTTAAGGCTGACCTTGAGCTCACTTTGCAGCCCAGGCTGGTCTCGAACTCCCAGCGATCCTCCTGCCTCAGCCTCCCGAGTGCTGAGATCACTGGTGTGCAATACCACGTTGGGCCAAATGTTTGGAAATTAAAAATCCAAAACATATCCTGTCTCTGGTGAGACGGCATCACCAAGTAATAATTGATGGAGAAGAAATCACAGTGCAAGGCAGAAAAGGACCAGACAGAGAGTCAAAGGCCATCAAAGCGCTCTGTTTTTGCAGTAACCCACCTGGCTAGGCACGGTGGCACACACCTGTAATCTAGTCCTGGGGAGGCTGAGGGAGCAGGACTGCCTTGCGCTGAAGGCAAGCCTGAACTAGTAAGTTTTAGACCAGGCTGAACCACATAAGGAGACCCTGTCTCAAAAAGGAAAAATAAATACAAACCTGTATGGTGTTACACAAAACAACTCTCTCCAGATTGCATGTTCCTCACCTATGGAAAAGGGAAACGTTTCCCGCTGCTGCAGCGCTGTTGCAAGGGCTGGTCTCAGAACCTGGAGGAAGAAAATTAGTCAGAAAGTTTAAGCACGGCGGAGGGCACCACTGTGCCTGAGGGCATTTAAAAGCAGCATATGTGAGCTGGGGATTTAGCTCAGCGGCATAAGTGCCTGCAAGCTGGCAGTCGTGAGTTCGATCCCCGGTATCCATAAAAAGAAAAATAAATAAAAAGCAGCATGTGTCTGCAGTCTGGGCCCTGATCTCAGACTGCTGATTTCCTGCTCTGGATAAAACACAGACAAAACGCATATTTTAGTTACAAGGGGCACTTGGATGTCCAAAGCCCAGTGACTGGACTGAGGCGCCGGTTTCTGGGCTGCAGGAATCAGCGGGGTGAACTGCTGAGGCAGACAAGGTTCAGGAATGGAGGACCACCCAGCGACAGATCAGGGCTGCCCAGATGGCCTCTGCATGAGTCAGAGTCCTCAGCTGCCATGTTACCTTGCTTTGAGCGGCCGGGACTTCACAGACTGTTAAGTCTGGGCTCTGGCCCTTGGCTTAAAGATGGATCTGCCGGCTGGGGGGTCTCTGCCCTAAGTCATATAGGGCTAGAACAGACTCTCAATTTATTTTCGTGCCAGTTAATGATTGCCTGCTTGTGCGGTGTCAAGCTGACCCTTAGCAGCAGTCACTAGAAATCCTGGGTCCCCCAAGACCCCACCGGCTGCTGCTCGATGGTGGACCTGCTTTTTCTTCTAATGCTCTTCCCAGATGGTTGACGCTGGAGGGTGGCCAATCTTTAAAAGAGGGAGAGGGAGGGTTTTGTTCTTTTGTTTTTTGTCTTTTTGAGCCGGGGTCTCGCTATGCAGTCAGGCTGGTCTCAGACTCACAAGGACCCTCTTGCCTCAGCCTCCTGAGTGCTGAAGTACCACATGCCCGACATTTACTTACTTATTTATTTTGGTACTGGGAATTGAACTATGGCCTCACTCTTAGGCAGGTGCTGTGTCACTGAGTTACATCCCCGGGCCCTAGATGTTGGTTTTTAAATTCTAATTTTCACAGGATTTGATTCAAAGATTGAGCAAGCTCAGGGTGGTGATGCTGAGTGGTGGGTTGGGGGAGATTGGAAAGGGTTAGGGAGGGCTGCCCAGAGAACAGGGAACATGAAACCTGAGATTGTGGGGGGCTTGGGCCTCACAGGGGGTCAGCAGGGTCTGCTGAGGTCCCCAGCCATCCTGGGGCCGCAGCAGGAGAAATGGGAAGTTCCTGGGATAGATACAACTAGAAATTCCACTCAGTCCAGCTATTCTCCTTCTAGAGATCGTCCCAAAAGAGTTAAAGACATCATACACAGTGATCCATGAATACCCATGTTTACAGCAGCACATTCGTAATACCTAATCCGTGGCCGCGGCCCGTGTGTCCATCACCAGATGATGGATGAAGAAACTGTATACACAGTGGACTGTCTTAAGGGTAAATGTGAGTCACTCATAGGAAATCGGAGGCACCTTCAGGCCATGTTTTTGGTTTTGTTTTTTCGGAGACAGTCTCATTTTGTAGCACAGGCTGGCTCCTAAACTCCTGGTGATGCTCTGGCTCAGCCTCCTGAGTGCTGGCGTTACAGGTGTGCGTCACCACGCCTAACTAGAGAGCATAATGTTAAATGAAATGAAGCAGGCACATAAGCTTAAATATACCGTAACTCCTCTTATATGAGAAACCTAAAGTGTAGATAAAGGGCAAAAGAAAGGGTGGACAATAGGAAATAGGTCTGTGCTAAGTGGGAAGAGGATCTTGAGATGGGAGGAAGGGAGAGAAAGGGAATGGAATAGAATTAACATGTGCTATGAATACATACCTGCTCCTCACAATGGACGTAATTATTACGTATTCCAAATGCATAATAAAAGATAAATTAACAAAACAGATTGCTATTTTGGTGCCACGGGGAGCTGACGGCCTCTTTACCAGGCAGGGCCTGGGGGGAGGTGGTCGTGTCCCCGGTGTACCCTCAGAGGTGCTGCAGGGTCCCATCCCTTCCTCACCCTCTTTCCCATCCTGGCCAGGCAGAGGGAAGGACCTAGAGGCAGTCAGTTACTAGGAATAATCAGTTACTAGGAATGCTTAGCTTCAGCTGACAATTCCCTAACATAAGTGACTTTTTTTTTTCAGTACAAAGATTCTGAAAGTAAGCAGTGCCCCCCCCCCTTTATTTTTATTGAAGCCTCATGAAGTCACTTGGTTGCCAGGCTGGACTCCAATTTGCCAGCCTCCTGGAGTGTTGGCATTACAGGTGTGCACCACTGTGCCTGGCTTGGTTTTTTTCCTACCAAATTAGAAAAGATTAAGACGTATGGCCGCATATTCCTGTGATTGCACCCAGGGAAGCTGAGGCTGAGGCAGGAGGATGTAAAACCCAAGTGCTACCCGGGCAATTTACTGAGACCGTGTCTCAAAACAAGGGATAGGTATACAGCTCAGTATAGTGTGCCCCTGAGTTCAGTCCCCAGTACCATCAAACAAACAAGCTAAAGAAAAATCAGCGTTTTACTTGATGTTTATCTATGGCTAAGTGTGAGCAGACACATTCTTTGTGTGTGTATACATGTGTGCACACCTCCAGTGTTTGAGTTCAGATGAGATGGGGTCATAAGACTCCAGCGTTTGAATTCAGAGCTACATGTGTATTAGCAGGCACTCTGTTACTGAATTGCATCCCCAAGACTTCTTTTTAAAACACTTTTTTTTTTTTTTTTTTTTTTTGTCTTTTTCCTTTTTATCGGTACCGGGGATCGAACTCACGACTGCCTGCCTGCAAGGCAGGCGCTTATGCCACTGAGCTAAATCCCCAGCCCCTTTAAAACACTTTTAACATGTCTGATTTGTTTGTCTGTGTGTATATGTTGAAAATATATTCATTGCCCTTAAATGTTCTTGGAGTGATTTAGAAAAACTAATTCACAAGCCTGGCATGGTGGCTCACGCCTGTAATCCCAGCACTGGGGAGGCTGAGGCGGGAGGATCGTTGCAAGTTCAAGACCAGCCTGGGCTACAAAGTGAGCTCAAGGCCAGCCTGAGCTTCATAGCAAGACCCCGTCTCAAAAAAAAGACAAAAAAAAAAAAAAATGAATTCACAATTAAATCTCATTTTCTGACTCATCAAATTGACTTATTTATCCTACAGATATAAAAATAGGACGTGTGTGGGGTGTGGGGGTACATGTTTACATGTGAGTACTTAGCTGCTGTATTATTTTTGTTAACCTATCTGAAAACAACTTGAATGTCCATCAGTAAAAAGGATGTTTGAATAAATTTTAATTACTTTTAGCTACTTCTGGGTACGGAGGATTGCACCCACGGGTACTCTATCTCTGAGCTACATCTCCAGCCCTTTTTTAGTTTTATTTTGATACCGAGTCTTAAACTGCCCAGGTGGGGGACTGAACTTGGAGTCCTCCTGCCTCAGCCTCCCTCAGTGCTGGGATTACAGGCGAGCAGCCACCGCTCCCGGATCACAAATTGCTATTTTTAAACTCAGTGAGGATGTATTTGGTGGGAGTGTCGACTCCAGACAAATCCGTGGCGAACAATTTGGCAGAATCAATCAAAAATCTCAACAGGTGGCCAAGCTACGCCACTTACACAAACGCATCCTCGTGCGTGGGCGTTAAAAGGCGTTATCAGGAGGCGAAGAAGCAATTACCTCGCCGTTAGTAACCCCCACTGTCCCCTCTCCCCTCCCCCACTACACCACACCGCCCGGGCCCGGTCCTGGTTCCAGGTCCCACGGCACCGCCCGCCGCAGGCGCCCGGATCATTCCGAACCTGGGCCGCTTCCGGGGCTCGCCCCGCCCCTCCACCCCAGCGACCCTCCCTGGCCCAGCACGGCGGCCTATCCCCGCCCAAGCCACGCCTCAAGGGCGTGTCCCTCCAGTCAGCCACGCCCCTGCCGTCACCAATCGCCAGATTATCTGCCAAGCCACGTCCAGATCGCTGATTATAACCACGCCCCCGAATTAGCACCGCCCAATCCACGCCTTCGGGGCGCGGCTCCGCCGTCTCAAGCCCCGCCTTCTGAGCCTCGTCCCCACCCAAACCGCTCTGCTCCCTGGCTCGTCCTTATTTCCCTCCGTGCACACGGGACCTAGCCACGCGTCCTGACGAGAGTCCCCGCTCCTCAACTCCGCTCCCAGGCCGCCTCCCGCCGGGGCCACGCACTGCAGGCTTAGTTAGCTACCCAGGCCCCGCCCCCGGACTCGCCCCGCCCATCCCGCCCCGCCCCCTGGTCTGGCCCCGCCCCCGCCCCGGGCGGAGTCAGACTCAGTCTTAGCCGCTCGGAGGTGCCGGGAGCCTCACGCCGGTGTGACTCTAGGATTTCGCCGGCTCCCCGCCGTAAGAGACAGCGTTGCCGGGCCGGCCGGTGGAAGTCGCGGCCGCCCGCCCGCCGGCCCTCGGCCCTGCCGTGCCCCCGCAGGCAGTTTCCGGCGTCCCCGACCGGAAGCGGGCGATCGAGGCGGCGCGATCATGGCGGCCATGACGGACCTGCCGGACTCCGTCCTCCTGGAGATCTTCGCTTACCTCCCGGTCCGGGACCGGATCCGCATCTCCAGGTGCGGCCCCGCGCCCCGGGGGGGACAGAGCCGGGGAGGGCCGCGCCTCGGGCCGCGGACGCACGTGGGCCCCGCGGGGCCGGGCTCGTGCTAACGGCCGGTCCCTCCCGCAGGGTCTGCCACCACTGGAAGCGCCTGGTGGACGACCGCTGCCTGTGGCGACACGTGGACCTGACGCTCTACACGGTACGGTGCGGGCTCCCGGCGGGGCGGGGGACCCCGGGGCCGGCGGGGGGACCGGCTGAGGTTTGCAGCCCGGCCGTCTGGGGCTGGCTCGTGCCGTCGCTTAGCTGCTGCTTTGTGGCTCTGGGCCTCAGTTTCCCCATCCAAGAAATGGAGATAGACAGGGATACCGAGACCCTGGGTCCGGTCCGCAGCCCCACACCGCCTGTACGGAGGAGCCTCCGCAACTACGTAGTGAGACCTCCCGGCTCAAAAAAACAAAATAATATTTTAAAAAATTACCTACCGGGGCTACTGTGAGATTTCGCCGAGTTCGTGCAGGGTTTACAGAAGGCTTATAAAAAAGGTTGCAAAACCATGTTTGGCATATAGTCAGCACAGATTACATGTTTACGATTACGTTATCAAATGTTCTTTGCTGACCTGTGTTTTTTTGGTCTTTTTGAGACAGGGTCTCGCTGTGCAGTTCAGGCTGGCCTTGAGCCCACTTTGTAGCCCAGGCTGGTCTCCAACTCCTCCTGCCTCAGTCTCCGGAGTGCTGGGATTACAGGCATGAGCCACCACGCCAGGCTCATGGCCTGAGTTTACGTTACATAGTGATTACATTTATCATAGCAAAGTGGTTCATGTACATAACACATCTTTTTTTTTTTATTTCAAGAGAAAAAAAACAGTAAAAGGGTACAAATAATACAGAATTTCAAAAAAAATAAATAGTAAGGAATCACTGGTTAATAGATTGCATATTGTCATCTTAGAAATAGTTGTTCAAATTACAAAATTAAAGCATACAAAGTGGACATTCAGAGAGATTGCAAACAGTTCTGTTCAGTGATCCAACAAAAACTTAGTAATATGGTTTTTTATCTTACACACTTAAATATACATGCAGTTATATCCTTTAGAGCACTTTCTTTTCCTCTCTTTTTTACAATAACAGACACAGTTTGGGTTTTATTACTCCCACAGTTCTTGTTAGTTTTTTTTGAAGAGAAAACCAAACATAACACATCTTAATTCTATCAAATATTACCACCAGTGTTTTTTTGTTTTTGTTTTTCTTTTTTTGGTCTTTTCTCAGGGTTTTACTGTGTAATTCATGCTGGCCTTGAACTCACTCTGTAACCCAAGCTGGCCTGGAGCGTGCCACGCTGCTCCTGCCTGAGCCTCTGGAGTGCGGGTGGCAGGCACGGCCACCACGGCCACCTGTCTTTTTCATGTCTGCCAGTTGCCCTGTTCTTTCTCCCCAGCGACAGAAAATGCTCCCGTTGCTTTTGTACTGTAGAACACAAACAGGTGCAGGTGCGGCCAGCCCTGGCACTGTGGGCGGGTCCTGGGCCTCGGATGCTGAGTCCTTCTATAAAGCAGCATGGGATTTGCAGAGACCCTGAAACGGCCTCCTGGAGACTATTAGCCTTATCTTGGTGACCTGGAGTACCTAATACAATGTCAGTGCTGTGAAAATAGGTGTGCCGTATTAATTTAGGAATGATGAGAAGAAAGCCTGGTCGGGTGTGGCGGCACACACGTGTGACCCATTCAGGGGGCCGAGCAGGAGGGTTGGCAGGAGTTGGAGGCTAGCTGGGACTACATGATGGAGCCCTGTCTCAAAAGAAGAAAGAAAAAAGCCTGAATATATTCAGTACAGACACGGTTTTTGTTTTTAAAGACCCATTTGATTATTTTGTTTTGGTTTTTATTTTTGGTACCAGGGAGTGAACTCAATCTCACACTTCTATATGCCTGGCCCTTTCTGAATGTTTCTGATCCACAGGTGGGCAGATCTGGCCATGTGGAGCCACTGTTACAGTTTACTGTGTTCTTTGAAGATAAAACAGGTGGCAGGATTTCTCACATTTTAAATTTTAACAGAAACTCCCAAAGCCAGAGCAGTTCCCAGCAGCCTGAAGAAACTGTACTTCACTTTAGAGCTCACGTTTGGTATTAGGAAGCCTAAAAGTGTCTTCCTCATCAATGACATTGTTCTACAAGGCAAGGTGACTCGTGTACATTGGCTTTGTGTCCACTGCACAGCTTGCTGACTGTGGCCTCTGCCCTTGGACGTGAGTGACCAGTACTTCCAGTGAGTCCAGGCCCAGAGGCTCAGACCTGTAGGTCTAAATTTGGCCAGGAGGTAGGATTACAGTGCACACCTGTAATCCTAGCATTTAGCCGCTGAAGCAGGAGCATCACCGAGAATTCAAGGCCAGCCTGAACCACAAAGTGAGACCCTGTCTCAGAAAAGCAAAACTAATGACATAAGTCCAGTTTCTGTGTGACAAGCAGGCAACTATTTTATGCTTTTGTGCTGGGCTTTCGTTCAGTGCCAGACCCCACCTTAGTAATGTGCAGAAGAGCCTGGGTTCCACGCCAGCACAGAAAAATTAGGTAAATAAACTTAAGGTTTGTGCTGTGCAGTTTTCTTTCTTCCTAAAGTAGAACATGCATACCCTGGGATGCGTTGTGTTTCCGTTATCTTTTGTTTTCTGCAAACTTCTCAGTATTCACAGTTCTGTTACTAGGCTGTGCCTTTGGTTTGGTTTTGCGTGTGTTTTGAGAACACAGGGTCCCATTGTAGCTTGACTTTACTATGTAGCCCAGGCTGCCTCCTGCCTCAGCCTCCCGATTGCTGGGATTATACAGCCTTTTTTTTTTTTAAACCTAGGTCTGTTAGTCATTGTGAGTCTTACTCCGTGTAGTTCATTTCTTCCAGAGAGAGTGTTAAGGAAAGGCTTTCTAGGGGCGGGGATTTAGCTTAGTGGCATAAGAGGCTGCTAGTCAAGCCTGAGGTACCAAAAAAAAAAAAAAAAAAAAGAAAGGCTTTCTTACATCAGAAGATAACAAGAACCGATTCTGTTGGTAGAGTCAGATCCGTTTGGATCTTTCCCACTCGGGTTTATTTAGTTTAGCACTTTAGTTGGGTGTGGTGGCACAGCCTGTAAGCCCAGGACTAGGGAGGCTGATACAGGAGGGTGTCTGTGAGTTTGAGGCTAGCCTGGGCTTCATAGCAAGAACCTGTCTCAAGAAACAAAACCCAAAAGCCCCAAAGCCCTAGCAGGCCTCGTGGGGAGCCAGATGGACCTTTTTTCTGGGCAGGGGAAGGGCAGAGCCCGGCCGGGAGGTGTCTTGTCCACAGACAGGGCTGAGCCTGCGGAGCCCCAAGCCTCTCTCCCGGTAACGCCGACCCCGGCTCTTCCAGATGCGGCCCAAGGTCATGTGGCATCTGCTCCGCCGCTACATGGCCAGCCGGCTCTACTCCCTGCGGATGGGCGGCTACCTCTTCTCGGGCTCCCAGGCCCCCCAGCTGTCCCCCGCCCTGCTGCGGGCCCTGGGCGACAAGTGCCCCAACCTGAAGCGCCTGTGCCTGCACGTGGCGGACCTGAGCGCGGTGCCCATCACCAGCCTGCCGCCCACGCTGCAGACCCTGGAGCTGCACAGCTGCGAGATCTCCATGGTCTGGCTGCTGCGCGAGCAGGACCCGCGTGTGCTGCCGCGGCTTGAGTGCCTGGTACTGGACCGCGTGCCCGCCTTCCGCGACGAGCACCTGCAGGGCCTGCCGCGCTTCCGCGCCCTGCGTTCGCTGGTGCTGGGCGGAACCTACCGCGTGACCGAGACCGGCCTGGACGCCAGCCTGCAGCAGCTGAGCTACCTGCAGAGGCTCGAGGTGCTGGGCTGCACCCTGCCGGCCGACAGCACCCTGCGGGCCATCAGCCGCCACCTGCGGGGCGTGCGCAAGCTCCGCCTGACAGTGGGGGGCCTCTCGGCGGCCGGGCTGGCCCTGCTGGAGGGGATGCCCGCGCTGGAGAGCCTGTGCCTGCAGGGCCCCCTCATCACCCCCGACATGCCCTCTCCAGCCCAGATCATCGCCTCCTGCCTGACCATGCCCAGGCTGCGTGCCCTCGAGCTGCAGGGGCTGGGCTGGGAGGGCCAGGAGGCCGAGCGGGTCCTGTGCCAGGGGCTGCCCCACTGCGTGGTCATCGTCAGGCCCTGCCCCAAAGAGTCCCTGGACTGGTGGATGTGACCGGTTCCAGGCCCCGGGCCCCATCCCGGTGACCGTTATGGAGCCCCAGGCCCTCGCCACGGTGACGCGGGAAGCTCCTGGGGCTCCAGGGCTCTGGGTAGAGAAAACCAGGGCCTGAGGACCCTGGATGCCACCAACTGTAGCTGGCCAGCCGTGCGGCCTTCGGCTCGGCCTGCTGTGACTGTGCAGGTCCATCTAGAAATGGCAAAGGCCAGAGCCCTCCCCGGGGACCGCAGTGCCTTACACCCCTCAGCCCGGGCCCCAGGACGGCACCCTCGGCCTTGTAGATGAGGATGGGCGGCTCCAGGGCCGGCAGGACAGGTTGACTGGGCCCCCGGGTGCCGTTTACCCAGTACACACGGGCTGGGGCTAACCGAGGTGTTCTAAAGGTGCTCAGATGTATTTTCTGAATTTTGTATTCTGCCTTTTTCAGGTTTGTCACAGTGTATATTATTTTGCTGTTAAATAACAATCATTTTTCAAAAAAGCATTGAGTGTATTGGCTCCACACTCCCCCCGCCCCCGACTGTTCTAGATCTTAGGTCACCCCACAAGTGACCCAGTGGCCTGTGTGGACCTCAGAGGGCACGCAGGGTGACAGACAGGAATGGGGGGCCCTGAGATGTCTTATAGGACAGCGGGTGGGTCACTCCTCCAGCCCAGCGGGGCTGAGGCAGGACGGGAAAGGCAGAGACCCCGGCCGGCAGGAGCTGGACACGTTTCCCCGGGGGCGGGAAGGGCGCTGGGTGGCAGAGAGGGGCAGAGGGTGGGGACAGAGGCTGGCGGGTGTCGCAGGGGGCTCGGTTTTCAGGGGTTTGGGAAATGACAACCCCTTTCCTGTCTTTTAAGTTTGACCCACTTGAAGAGCGCAGGTGACAGCCTGAGCAGGACTCTGTTGTTTTTCCGTTGTGTGTGTTGTGTGTGCCTGCTTTGGGAGGTAACCGCAGGTGTGCTCTGCCTTTGAGCTCCACCCGCCAGCCCTTTGTGTTTTTAATGTTGAGATGGGTCTGTCTGTTCAAGTTGCCCAGGCTGGCTTTGAACTTGTCCCTGCCCCAGGCCCTGAGTGGCTGGAGTCTCGGGTATACTCCCGGCCCTGCGTGTTGAGTGCTGCTGGGCCGGGTGTGTGTAGCTAAGTCCAGATCAGTGTTCCTGTGGCGGCAGAGGCTGGAGAGAGAGGGCTGGCCCCCGGCCATTCCTTCTAAGCTCCTGGGTCAGAGGAGAGCTGGAGATGTCCCTTTCCTGCATTGCCACTCAGCGCCTGGGACAGAGCGGCCTTCCCCATGTGGCCCCGTGAGCACTGGGTTGTCGGTTGCCTCCGAGCTTAGGGTCCAGTTGTGCAGAGCTGTTACAAACTTCGGAGTTCCAGCCCAGGACACTTTGGGGACAGGCTGGAACACTGAAATGGAACTCACAACTGGGGACAGTGAGGGACATGGCTCGAAATCTCTGGCTGGTGTGATGGCATGAGCCTGCAACCTCAGTACGTGGAGGCTGGGCAGGAGGATGCAGGCCAGATTGACACCAGTCTGGGCGACGTATCGAGACCCTGTCTCCAAAACAAAACAGGACAAAACAGAAGAGTTTGGGGGGGATGACTACACCCAAAGAGCAGCTCCCTCACACGTGGGATTTGTGCCTTATCCGGAGGCCCCAGAGGGACCCCTGCCCTTTCTGCCACGTGAGTCACACACAGAAGGCGCTGTCTGACCCGGGGAGCCTGCACTGCGTGTCAAAGCAGCTGGTGTCTGGCCTTGGACTTCTGACCTCCAGAGCTGTCAGGAATACATTCTACCTGTGCCCCGGTACAGGGTTCCCACAGACACCAAAGTCTTAAGGTCTTCAAGTCCATTCTGTAAATATCACAGTGTTTGGCAGAACCTGCTTGCACGCTGTGGTACACTATAAATGATCTCCAGATGATCTGTAAGAACTAATGAGGAGCAGGCGTGGTGGCACACGCTTGGAATCCCAGCACTTGGCTGAGGTGGGAGAGTCCTTGTGAGTTCAAAACCAGCCTGGGTTACAAAAACCCTAATTCAGTGTAAGCACTTGTTATTCTGCATTGTTAGGGAATAAAGACAGAGGGGAAGTATATGCAGTGTATGTTTCATACGGATCTAGTTATATTTTTAATTTTTTTTTTTTTTGAGACAGGATCTCCCTTTGTAGCTCAGGCCAAGCCATGAACTTGAAATCCTTCTGCCTTGGCCTCCCCGGTGCTGGGTGGCAGGCATGTGCCACCATGCCTGGCTCCAGCTGTTTCTCAAAGTCATACTGTCCTCGTGCTTTGCTGGTGTTTTCCAAGACAGGACAGCCCCATTCTGCCTAACCTTGGAGTTTTGTTCTGTTGGGTCTTTTTTGACAGGGCCTCAGACTCACAGCAGTCCTCCTGCCTCAGCCTCCCAGTGCTGAAGTTACAGGCATGCACCACCACAGCCGGCCAAAAATGCTTTTTTAAAATGAGAATTTCCTAAGGAGGAAACAAATTTCATGGTTCATTTCAAAAAACAGCTGCAAAACCAAAACAAAACACCGCCCGCCCCCCAGCTGTTTGAAGTAGGGCATGGCGGCACCACCTGGCACCCCAGCACTCAGAAGCCTGAGGCAGGAGGGTCACTGAGAGCTGAAGGCCTGCAGGAGCTGCACAGTGAGCCCCTCAGAACCGCCCCCACCAAGGCTGGTACACTGCAGGTGACACCGCGGGAGGCCAGCAGGTGGCAGCGCGTCTCCACCTTGTAAATTTCAGGCTCTCAACAGGAATTGAGTGAACCAACATTCTTACCCCCTTCACAATTACTTTGGGAGAAAGTGCAAAGAATCATGTTCTGGGAATCTGCTGAACCATCCGATACTCCAATTGACATCTGTGATTTTTTTGAAGCAGCCTAGGTAATACAGTTCGGGCTGGTCCTGAATTCACTGTGTAACCCAGGCTGGCCTCAAGTCAGTGATGATGTTGCTTCAGCCTCCTGAGTCCTGGGATCATGGGCGGGCGCCACCACGCCCAGCGAGAGCTAAGATTTGTTAGTAGCAACGGGAAAGGACAGCGCTGACTGACCGTACCAGGCTGACCTGGAACTTGTGTCAGTCCTCCTGCCTCAGCCTCCCAAGCGCTGAGATGACCGGCTTGTGCCACCACACGCACCAGTCATAGTCCTCACGTGGACATTCTGGTCCCTGTTCACTTACAATGTCCCTGTGTCTTCACAAGAGTCTTGGGTACACAAAAGGGGCATTTTGAGGACTTGGTGCTAAATGCCCTAATTTTTCTTAGGATCAAAACCCTCCCCACCTAAAAACTGATGAGTTAGCTTTAGAGATGTGGGTGGAAGACACCAGACCCCTGGACCAGAGACCAAAGACTTCATAGTGGTTCAGAGAGCAGCATGAGCTTCATATCTCTGTGAGTTTCCTTTGAATCTCAAGTCTGGAGTAACATGACGGGGCTGTGGGGTTTGCCTCACGGGTAAGGAACCCCAAAGTTTTTGGCAAACTGCAAACAAACCTACCCAATCTTTGTTTTAAAGAGAAATACGGTTTTGTTTTGTTTTGTGAACCCAGGCAGCTCTGAGATACATCTCTAGCCCTTTTAAAATTTAACTTTATTTCTGGGAAAGGTTCGTGCTAAGTTGCCCAGGTTGGGGTTTAAATTTGAGATCCTCCTGCCTCAGGCTCCTGCGTCGCTGGCATGTGTAATCACAGTGCACAGAAGCCCTCTGCCTGTTCCACGTCAGAACTCACACAGGCGAAAGGTCAGGTACGTGTAGAGAGTATGGGAAAGTCTTCCATTCCTCTCAGCGTGTAAGAACTCACAAGGGGCAAAAGCCAGTGTGTGTACGGGATGAGGGAAGACTTTGACTCGGTCCAGCGGACTCACTTGACACACACAGATTCACGCTCGAGACAAACCTTACAGTGTAAGGAAAAGCTTACATGCACATATCATGCTCATGAAGCATGTCAGATGCACCGTGGAAGGGATCCACATGTGGGCGGGCGTGCGGGAGTCCACACTGCAGACAGGGACGTAGACGCTGAGGCAAAGCCTCCCGCCCCACAGCAGTGGTGGCTCCCCGAGCACACAGCACGCGTGGGAGTGTCAGCAGTGCGGGTGAAAGGTCACTCAGCAGGCAGCACCTGCTAGACACTGAGATCTGTGCGGAAACCCTGGGACATTCTTCAGACCTCGGTGTTCACACCTGGATGTTCTGGAAAAGCCCTCACGAAACTAAAGAATGTGAGACATCCTCACGCAGTTTCCCTGCCTCACGTGGAGGTTTAACCTGTGACGGGAACAATTCTCATTCTGCAGGAAATACGGGAATACATCTAACCCTGACTCACATGTAGGAGAAGCACAGAAGCGGGGGAGTGCTAAGCCCTCCTCTGTTGCTTTGAGTTGGGGTCTCTTTATGTCATTCAGGCTGGCCTCAAACTCGCAGCCCTCGTCCTGAAGAGCCCCCCGAGTTCTGGGTTACAGGCCTGTGCCGCCAAGCCTGGCTGGTGATACGGGCAAGAGATGATGGACTTCAAAATTAACAAAGCAGTGCTTTTTTTTTTTTTTTTTTTTTTGGTCTTTTTCGTTTTTACCGGTACCAGGGATCGAACTCATGACTGCCTGCTTGCAAGGCAGGCGCTTATGCCACTGAGCTAAATCCCCAGCCCCTCAAAGCAGTGCTTTTATGAAGCCGAGCTCAGCAGCGGCTCGGATCCCCAGGGCAGCCCGGCAGTGCCCGCTGCAGTGCCCGCTGCTTGCCCCCCGGCTGTGAGGTGCTAGAAAGCCGTGAACTGCAAGGGAGGGGTGAGGGCACAGGATCAGCTTGTCACCCTGAAAGGAGTCAAGGGGGCGGAATTACAAGAAACAGGGAAGCGGGAGGGGGCTCCACGGGGTGCGGGGCGGGGTGTACCCTAACTTGGGACTTTACTAGCAGTTACATAAGTTTTACTAGAGAAACAGGAGTCCTAAAGGCACATTAAGTAATAAGTACAGCATATTTTGGTTTTTGAGCTTAACACAGCTGGAAAGTTTTTTGTTTCAGTATTGTTAACCACTTAACTCACAACAAATTTGGCATGATGGTGCACACCTATAACCCCAGCCTCAAGGGAGACAGAGGCAGGAAGATTTCAAATTCGAACCCGCCTGGGAAATTTAGCTAGACCCTGCCTCAAACAAAAACAAAGTTTTTAAAATGGGATTGAGAATGTAGCCCAGCAGTTGAGAGCTTATCTCATGTGTGCAAAGCCCGGGGTCAGTGTACTGAAAACAGTATGCAGCCGCCCCGTGTGTGTCACAAGCATGGGACACAGCTGAGCGTGTGGCTCACACCTGCATTCCCAGCACTCGGGAGGCTGAGGCAGGAGGGCGGCTGCACGTCTGAGAGCAGCCTGGGGTACAAAGTGAGCTCAGGGCCAGCCTGAGCTGCACAGGAACAGCCTTTAGAAATTTCTGGCAGACGCAGAGGCATGTGGAAAAAGCCTCAAAAATTTGAGAAATGTAGAAAATCCTTTGGATGTTACTAAGTGAGTCACAACAGTGAGCAGTGGAGAGAAATTTTATGGAGGTAAGATAATGTGGGAAAGCTTTAGTTATGCCTTATATTTTAAACTTTGGTAATGTAAACCAGCCATGGTGGCACAAATCTGTAATCCCAGCACTGGGAGGCTCAGGCGGGAAGGTCAAAGTCTGAATCCAGCCTGGGCAGCCTGGTGATTTAGCAAGGCCCTGTCTCAAGAGGGCCAGGGATGAAGCTCAGGGTGAAGGTCGTGGGTTCAAACCCAAGCACTGCAGAAATAATGACACTAGTGCAGGGAGAAAGAGCAAGTGAGAGAGAAGAGGACAGGAGAGGGGAGGGAGGGGAGGGAGGGGAGAGGAGGGGGGAGAGGGGAGGAGGAGAGGAGGGCAGGAGAGGGGAGGGAAGGGGAGGGAAGGGGAGGGAGGGTAGGAGAGGGGAGGGCAGGGAGGGGAGGAGAGGAGGAGAGGAGGGGAGAGGAGAGGGGAGGGCAGGGGAGGACAGGAGGGGAGGGGAGGAGAGGGGAGGGGGAGGGAAGAGGGAGGGGAGGGAGAGAACACACTGATTTGGGGTCATGATTCCCGAGGTTTCAGTCCATGATTAATGGCCTGGTCGCTTTTGGCCTAGACCTCGGGCAGAGCAAGCCCATTCACTTCATGGCCAGGAGGTAACAGATGGACTGGTCCTACTGTCCCTTTCAAGGGCATCCCTCAGTGACCCACAGACCTCCCACTGGGCCTTATCTCTCAAAAGATTTCCAAAAGAACCTTCCTGAGGACCTAGTGCTTAGCGTGTGTGTGCTTGGGGAACATTCCAGATCCAAAGTCTAGTGTTTCCCTGAGGCTTTCGAGGTCTTCACACTGTTTACAACATGAAACCTCTCTACTATGTTATTATTTTGTGCATTGGATCCCATGAACAGAAGGTAATAACTAGTGTAGGAATCTTTATAAGACATATTTACGGAGCAAAGGATACAGATTCAGGGCCAGATAACCCAGCCTTTTATGTGTTTCAAAAAGCCCTGACCTACTTGGTCTCACAACTTGAAGAATGGTTCCGCCTACCGTCAGCTGGCTCCAAGGCAGGACTGGATAGTGCACGGGCATGGTGGAGGAGAGGGTGCCCCCGTCATGGGGAGCAGGCAGGGAGATAAACCATCCAACCCACGCCCCGCCCGCGCCGGGCCTCTTCCACGCAGATTCCAGCTCCTAACAGTCAGTCAGCAATCGGTGCCCAGTCACCTTCCAAATGAACGTGGCTTTGAGGGCCATTTTAGAGCTAAGCCCTGATGCGCACACCTTGTGGGCTTCCAGCTTCTCAAGCACATAGTGTGAATGACCCGCTGGATACCAGGACGCTCACGGTGTCCATGGTGCACAGCAAGAGAGTGGCAGCCTCTCACAGGCGCCCATGTGAGACTTGGAGCTCACCCTGCCCGTTGACCTCAAAACTGTTTGACTTAGGAGCTGGTTTGGGACGGGGACAGGACAGAGACTGCACCACCACGAGTCATCAGGTGCCCAGGCGACCTGGGCTCCCCAGCATGCACCGAGTGTTGGTTACCCCGCCGAGGCGCTGTGTGGGAGACTCCCATTAGCAAGAGGACATGGCACAGAAGACATCGATCTCGGGCAGCCTTGGCAAGGGAAGCTGGCGTGTTGGTGACGAGGAAGTCTGGAGAGAGGATACCGAGGAAAGCCCATCCAAGGAGCACCACTAGAAACCAGACTGCTTGCATTCAGACGGACAAACAGTGCTCTGCAGGTGTCCACTTCTTTCTCAGCCACCCCCAGGAGCCTGTTTGCACAGAAAATGCAGAGAAAGCTGGGTGTGGGGGTGAACGCCAAGCATTCTGGCTCTCTGGGAGGCTGAGGCAGGCCAAACGCCACTTAGAGCTCAGCCTAAATTAGTAAGATCCTGCTTCAAAGTAAGTAAGCAGATAAATAAATAAGTGGCTCAATCATCACTACCGAAAGAGAAAAGAAAAACCAAGCCATGGCATCAAGGATAAAACCTGTATGCACGGGTTTAACAATATGCTCTCCCCGCTACAGTAGGTCCACCTAATGCTGTTGCTGTGTCTTACTGCTGGAGGCGGAAATCTGCACTACCAAAGGCATCGCTCCTCAGAGGGACCGCACGGCCTCTTGGTGACGGGCTAGACCTGTCCTGTCACAGAAGTGACCGTGAGGATTTAATCCTCGCAGGAACAGACTCACATTTCTGCCGCTTTCTGCTCATCAGAAGCTCTCCCCGTGGTCACAGACTCACTTGGCACCAGCTCTCCTCCAGGAAGCCATTTCTCATGCAAAGGAGGACAGTGGGGGGCAGCTCCCCATCTGCTGGTCTCACTCCCCATGGTGAGAAGTAGCTGGCCAGCGAGGGGTTGAAAGGCTTCCTGGAAACCCAGCGGCACCTGGAGGTGACCTCACGGAAGGGTAGGCTTTCCTCTCAGCTGCGGTGCTTTGAATGGGAGAGACTGACTGGCCCAGAGAGGAAGGGGGTCCACTAACAACCTTTTTTCTTCCAATTGCAGCAACTGAGGATGCTGGGGGGTGTGAAGGGCTTCGTCCCCAGCAGGAAATGCTTCTTCCTGGGGGTGCAATTAAGGTCCCAATATATGAGTTCCACCTGCCCACCTGGGGCTTCTTATACCATTAAGCTAATCTGCAAATAAAGAGGGTAGAGGTGTAATCATACAGCAGGGCTGATAGAGCTCAGCATCCAAAGGGAAACTGGGGTGTAGCTACACAGTGGAGCCAAAGAGGGTGAAGGCTAGATCCTACTCACGTGACAGAGGTGTGAAAAACCAGCTGACGAGGCTCTGTTACGACTTGCTGTCCCAGCCCACTGCCCAGTTAGACCTTTCCACTCAGCCTTGACTGACCAGTCAGCTGCAAACAGACAGCCCAAACGGTGTGGTGGCTCACGCCTGTAGTCCCAGCACTTCAGAGGGAGGCTAGGCAGAAGGATCGTTGTGAGTTTGAGACCAGCCTTGGCTACAAAGTGAGCTCAAGGCCAGCCTGGACTGCATAGCAAGACCCTGCCTCAAAAAAAGACAAAAACAACAACAACAAAAAACAAAACCAAAGAGACAGCCCGACCTGACTGGGTCTGACTGCACCATCTGGTCTACCTGTACTGCCTGACATACAGACACAGTCAAGATAAAATAGTCAAGCACTGCCTAGTTGCAACCACCCCTCAGCCCCAGCTCCCTCCCTATTTCTCCCGCCTTATGATAAACCAGCCCTCTGACTAACCTCCCTGGAGCAAACCTGCCTGACAGCAGAAGACTTGATTCCTGTAGCCAGTCACGTGGTGACATGCCGCCAGCTTTTGTACGTCCTGCTTACAGAATGTAAGTTTCTGTTTCACTCGCAGTTGGGGCTGGTTGGTTTGCACTTGGCCCACCAGCCCACTTGGGTAATGAACACTGGCCTTCCAAGTCTTTGGTGCAAAGCGCCTTCCATTTGGTTTGATACCAGATTTCTGCAACAGTCAAACTTCTGTGCTGAACAGAACAGGTTAACGAAAGTTAACACCTGAAATATGGCAGCTAGGGAGGATGCAGACCCTTTGGCAATGAAGCTTTGAGTTACTGGATGAGGTACAGGACCTGGAGCTGCTCAGTTCTGGCTGAAGTTGAGGGGAAGGTGAGCCATTGAAGCAGTAACCCACAAGTATCAACTAAAGCCTTGAGAGCCGTTCGTTCTAAGAAACGGGAATGATGAATGGTTTTTGCACGCTTTCTATTTGTTTGTCTGCTTGCTGGGTTGCATCTGTTCAGTGATACAAAGCCACGTTTGCTCCATCTTCTTCCCATTCTTTATATGCAGATCATGATGTGAGTCTGTAGGTAACAGATCGTTCAGTAAGAATGTGCCTAAGGCAGAGTTAATCTAGGCTCTGATGGGGGATTGTTCACCTCATTTTGGGAAAGGTCAAGAACTTATGTTGTATTTTGTTAGTTAGAAATATACAGGCTGGAGCTGGGGATTTAGCTCAGCAGCATAAGCGCCTGCTTTGCAGGCAGACAGTCGAGAGTTTGATCCCTGGTACCAATAAAAAAGAAAAAGAGAAAAAAAATTAAGAAATATACAGGCTGCTTTGTGGTTGTTGTTTTGTGAGATAAGGGTATATCGCTCAGGTTGGCCTCAGACTTGGGGCTGAGACCACAGCGTGCACCACCACGGCCAGCTGTTGTTTCATAAGGCGATTTAGATGCATAGACAGGGTGCAAATGGATTCATCTCAGCCTCAAAATCACCTTCAACACCTGACTTGGACTAATGAACTGGATTCTTATTCATCTTTCACATTTGAACATGTCAAGCCTAGTGCAGGAGGCACGGGAAGGTCAGAGGAAAGGAAAGGAATTCTCTTGTGGCATCCAGCCACGCACAGGCATTCAGGATGTGGGGGTAAAGGCATCCTGTGGTGCTCAGAACACAGTCCTCTTAGGTTTGTTAGTCCATTTTCTGTTACTATAACAAAATGCCCGAGGCTGGATGCTTTATGAAGAGGTTTTGTTTATAGTTGTGGATGTTAAACACATGGCCTCAGCAACAGCACAGCTCTGGTGAAAAAACCATGGCACATGAAACCACATGTTGGGTGTGTGTGAGAGAGGGAGAGGTTATGTGGTGAGACAGGGAACCAGAGAGCAGGGAGGAGCTGGGCTTGGGGTCCCCAGAGAGGCTCCACTTTTTAAAAATCCCACCCCTTCTTAACATCACCACAGTGGGGGCCGAGTTTCTAACACATGAGACCCTGGAGGACACACATCAGAACCAAACCATAGTAATAGAGAACTTTGAGGTCTGGCCCCCTAACAGGGCTTCTCATACCCGGGCTATCCATCCGACAGGGCCCTTCAGCCCTGGTGTCGAGTGGCTTGAACTGATTCAAGAGACTTTGTTTCGCAGTACCAGGGATCGAACTCACAACCTTACGCTTGCCAAGCAGGTGCTTATGCTGCTGAGCTAAACCACTGTCTCAAGCAGCTTGAATTGTCCCAGTGTTCCTTAGGACACTGGGTATTCCAGGATGTGTACCACACAACAACACAACTCCCTGTGTGCACCCACCCAGAACAACCCTGTGCCTGAGGGCAGTGGCTTGCAGCTCTCCACATGTGCAGCTGAGGGTTGCTGTATTTAGGTGAGTTTCCTGGAGGCAGTACACATGTGAGGCACGGATACCCACCCTTTACCCATCCTTTTATTTGGTGTGTTTAGGCCATTTCTGTGTAATCATTCAAGTTATATTTGGATTCAATTCTGCTGTTATTGACTTTTTTCCATTGTTGTATTTTCTTTTTTTCACTATTCCTTTGGGTTATTTAACCATTCACTAGTACTTTAATTTACCTACTGTATTTTTTTTTTAAGTGTTTGGGATCAAACACAAGGCCTTGCACTTGCTTACCCACCTGAGTTATACCTCTAGCCGCTCATTGAATATGTTTTTTTGTGATTAAAATATGCATAATTAAGTTATCAGGCCACATGGAATGCTATATTCCCATCGAAATACAGAACTTTTAAAAATTTATTTTTTTGGTACTGGGGGATTGAACTCATGACCTTATGCTTGCCAGGGAGGCATTTATTCCACTGAGCTAAATCTCCAGCCCCATTTTTTAATTTTAAAAGGAATAAAACAATAATAAAATGAAACAGTGATCATACAGGAAGAAATCTACAATAGTTACATTGCATATTCTTGTTCTAAATAGGTGCCCAGACTATTGAAATATAGAACTTTAATGAAATAGAGATCACATTTCACCCTATTATATTATAGGTGTCCTATGTATTTATATAACTTGAAATACTCATTTCAGTAATTATTAAGAACACGAGTGTACGACATAGTAAATTATAATTACTCAGATGCTTGCCATTTCTGTTGCTTTCCCTTTACTCCTAATATTATGGGTTTTTCCCTAATGTAATTTGTTGCTCAAGAGCTTTACTGATAATTTATTTAAAGCAGGTCTTTAGGCAAAGATATTTAGTATTATATTACCTGGTAAATTCTGTGCTGTCCTGGTCCCCAGGCAATACTAGGGATTGAATAATGAGGACCTTCACACCAAGTTACATCCTCAGCCCTTTTCTGCATTATTTATTGACGCATTATTTATCCTTAAATTGAAAAATGCCCTGCCTTGTCTCAAACTTGTGATACTCCTGCCTCAGCCTCCTACAGTGCTAAGATTACAAATTTGCACTACCATGCACGGTTGATAATTTTTTTAAAGACAAGGTCTTGCTATGTAGTTCAGGCTGGCCTTGAACTATGTAGCCCCAGCTGGTCTCAAAATGATAGCAATCCTCCCACCTCAGCCTCCCACATATTGGGGTTACAGGAGTGAGTCACCACACCTGGCTGATAATTTATTTCACCTTCACTGTTAAAGAAGATTGGTACTGATACAGGATTTTCACATTGGCCTGCCTCCCCTCCTGGCCTTAGTTTCAGTTAAGAAATTCAGTTCATCAAACTGTTTTACTCTGCATGTATGAATTTTCCCAGATTTTTTCAAGATTGTTTTTAGCTTTCACCAGTTTCATATTTATGCCATTTTTGAGGTCTACTTGTTGTGTTCCCTGACTGAACACTTCCACCAAATCTGAGATGAGGTGTTTTGAGAAATTTGTCAGAAGGCAGCTTCATCATCGTGCAGGGTCATGGAGTAGACCTACATTCTGATTGCATAAGGTACTGTGTGCACTGAGACAGTTCTCTCTCTGGCCCGTCACTGGCAGGGTCATGCAGTGCATGACTGCATTCGACATAAATGTTTTACTCTTCTTTCAGGGTGGTGTTAATTGTCTCAGAGTTTTGTTTGGCATCATCATAGGGCATCGTGAGGCTGTTCATTTAGTGAACAGTTTGGAAGAGTATCGCAGACATTTTCAGTACTAGGGTGCTCTAGCTCTTCAAATCCTGTGCAGAATGCAGATATTTCATTGATCCGGAAAATGACCTACATGCATTCAGCATGCAAGTGTCTCTGAGCATTCTGTCGGTTGTTCCAATGTGAATTCCATTTTGGAAATCTTTTTTACCTGGGTATGATGTTACATACCCAAAATCCAAGACACCAAGGCATGATGACAAGTTGAACTCCAGAGTGGGCAACTTAGTGAGACTCTCTCTCCAAGGAATTGGGACTTAGCTCAGCGTGAAGGCCCTGGCCTTAATCCCCAGTACTTAGGGCTAGGTCAACAGGAAGGCTGGTCTATCTGTTTTCAAAGTCTATTTTATGTCTCACTGCCACCACAGGATTGCAGGCAGCCAGGCGGCAAGTGGAGAAGACAAACACGTATTGTAATTGATCTTTTTCTCTCTTATGATGTTCACATTACCACTGCTTGTGGTTGAAACTGAGGTCCAGTGATAATTTTAGGTCCCTGAGAGGTAGGGAAATTACAAAGGCAAGGTAGGAAAACCAGCATCAGTGACTCTGAATTTTTTGTTTGTGTGCATGACACTGGGGATTGAGCTAGACTCTGGCACTTCTTAACTTTTTTGTGATAGAGACCACTAAATTGTATGTTGCCCAGACTGGGTGAAAACTTGTGATTCCCATCTCTGCCTTCCACAGCGCGAGAATGACAGGCATATGGCTCTGCTGAATAATTCTCATGGGTTCAAAAGCATGCAAGGCCCTCGTTGTCTAGGGCAGGGGAAACACTGATCTGCTTTCTAAGAGAGGAGGAAGAATGGACCTTTGGATCCACTGGTTTGAAAATAAAACACATGTAACAAGTTATTTGTAAGAGCACAAGCCCTAGGAAGTTACTACTCTTTAGGTAGTAAGACCTGAGTATGTCAATGAACCCTAATATATAGGAAATAAAACACATGACTAATAGTTATTCTTCAGGCAGTTTGACATCATACTCAAAAACTTTTGGAGGATGATAATAGAGATGTTCAGATCATAGAACAGAGATAGCCCCACAGGTCCCACAGAACACTTTATTACGAGAGTAACAAGAAGGTAAGTAGAAAGATATTTGTAGGCCTAGCTATAACCAGGCTCTTCAATACACATATTGATCAAAAACAAAGATACCATGAATAACTATATCTCTGCAGTGTTGTAAAGTATTACAAGGATGTGTGAGGATAAGATGACAGCTCTGTAATTTTGTTTGAGGTTATAAACTCATGCACTAGAAAAACATAAAAATAAATGGTTTTCTTTGAATTCGATAGGAATGAGTAAGACAACATGGACATCGGTAAGGACTACTAAAAGGCACCAAGAAGACAGCAGTCTTCCCTGTGAGGTGTCAGTGTTTGGTAGTCTCCTGCGGAAACGGAAAACATCTGTCAATTTTCAGATAGTACCTGGAGGAGTACCCCCTTCAAACTTCCTTGCTGGACACGGGGCACAGAGCTGTACGTTTTGGCCGAGATTACATTAAAACCATAGGTGGTCATGGCTATTTCGATGCCCACTCTAACCCGTGGGGGTCCTAATTGGGGCTTTCTCAGAGGTGGCTGGCTGTAGTGTGTGTGATGCTGGGATTAAGGGCACCGGGACTAAGGGTGTGAAGCTGCCCACCCTAACTAAGGGTGAGGGTCCTGGATAAGTTGTAAGAACTCAAAGGGGCTGGTGGCTGGTGTGCTTCTGCTGTCCTGTCAGCTCGCTGTGGACTATTTCTCCTCTATGATGTCCCTCTACCACATCACCCTGACTTGGAGCCAGCCAATAATGGACTGAAACCTCTACAAACTGTGAACAAATAAACCTTTCCTCCTTTAACTTTGGGTGTCAGGTAGTTTGTCTCAGCAATGAGAAAAGTAACTAAGACATGGGCAGCACAGTAGTAAGCTAGGCATACACAAAACCCCAAATACCAAAGCAATGCTTTTGTGTACATTTTGTGCCCAAAGAGCTCTGGCCCATGGACAGTCTACAGAAGAGGGTCTGATGAATCTGAATTCATCGCCAATGGAGAGAGGAAAGTCAGGGAGAAAAGTGGGCTGTGACAGGGAGCAGGGAGAAAAGTGGGCTGTGACACCAGGCTGTCATTTGTCAATATGATCAGCACGAGTTTAAAGTCAACGGTGAGCCAAGCCTGCAGTACATACTTCACCCACAATCCACATATGCTAATAGGAAGCTCCGAACGGGTTCCCAGGGAGTATCTTATTTCAGATCATCAGGCCTTCCTGCAACTGAGGCAGCCATGCAGGCTGGGAGGAAAACCAACAAGCCAACCCACAAGACCTTCCTGTGAGCCAAGTGGTGCACAGGCTGGGAGACAAGGAAAGTAACAAGGCTGCCCTCCCCGAGCAGCTGGTTTGGCTGATTCGGAGGAACTCAGGCTGAGATGATAGCAGCTGAAGTAAAAAAACAAAAACTGAACCAAACCTTGGCCCCTCCTTAATTCTTGTATTATTTTATTGACTTTGCAGGTGTAAAGCTGGTAGTCTTGAGCATTTATTTGAAGGATAACTAAATGCATTATAGCAACAGTGGGGGGTTTCCTTGTTTTTGAAATCTGTTGTTTTGTTGTGTTTTATTGTGGTTTATTTGTGTATCTGGTAACCTGAGCAACTATTTTGAAGGTAACAATATACAATATAACCACCATTAAATTCCAATCATCTTGTTTTGAAATCCTGTATCGCTACTGCTGTTTCATTTTTTTTGCTATTTGATTTTTCTGGTTTTCTTCCTCTTTAGAAAATAAAAACAAAAGGTGTGCAGGTCCCTTCTGTTCAGGATTTAATGTTTGCCTTGTTTTGGGTTATAGTGCACTGGTTGATAGCTGCCAAACAGCTCTTATGGCCATCACAACATAATTCATAACCCAGCTATATATAATTATTTTGACCACTGAGACTGCAAAGTGTCATCATGATTTCCAGCACCAAGAAACATGGTATAGGACAATCTGTATGTGTGTATATATATGTAATTTTTAAAAACAGGGTGCTCCATTATAGATTGGCTTTGGACTCATTATGTAGCCCAGGCAGGTCCTGAACTCATAGCAATCCTCCTGCCTCAGACTCTTGAGTGCTGGAATTATAGGTATGCGCCATCAGACTTGTTTAGTTTTTGTTTCCATAGAATATGGAAGGACAAATCAGAGGCGGTTACTACTGTCAGCTGGAGTTTCTGCTTGATTCAAAGACTGTTTCGCCAGGTCTGGGGATGTAGCTCAGCAGCATAAATGCCTGCCTTGCAAGCACGAGGTCCTGAGTTCGAGCCCTGGTACCTCCCCCCCCCCCCAAAAAAAAAAGTTTTGCCAATTTGTGGAACAGATCTAGAGAAAAAGAAACTTTAAGACCCTCGCTCCCTTCCTGTGTTTGTCTAATGTTACTGGGATTCCCAGTGTGAAGAATAAAGAGTGTGGCTGTCTTTTCTATGATCATGAAAGTGAGGTCTCTCCCCACCAGCTTTCACTCAGCCTCTCTCTCACTCCTGGCAGGCCCTGGTCTTTAATCTGAAACAAGGACAATGTAACAAATTTGATAGCTGAATCAGATTCAAAACTTGGTTGCTGTGAGCTTCTGCAGATGACTCATCTTTAAGACAAACCCTACAGAATCTACACTTGTAAAAGGAACTCGGGGGTGTACTTTAGGGCTATGGGTTAATCCTACAGGCAGAAAGATACATTCATGCCCTTAGTATCATTTTTGACCAGGTGCAACTTGTAAGGTATAGCAACTTGAGCTGAATATTGTCACTACACAAGACTGACTTATATAACCAGGAAAGAATCACAAATATTCAAAACAGACCATCCAAGCCAGGCATGGGGGCACTTGGAGGCTGATGGAGGACGATTGTTGCAAGTTCCAGACTAGCCTGGGCTACAAAGTGAGCTGAAGCCCAGCCTGAATTGCACAGCGAGACTCTGTTTGAAAAAGACCAAAAACAAAACAACCAAGAAACATCATCCAGAAGGCTATATCCATTGTCAGCATCCAAGATTTCATGAAACAGAGATGCTGTTCCTCTGTTAGGAACACTTTTTGTCTTGTTGCAGACCTCCATGTTATGAGTTTGTGGAATGACATGTAGGAAACAACTTTGAAGCAGAGTCCCGCCTACTGGAGAGGCTGAGGCAGAATTCCAAGTTTGAGGCTAGCCTGGGCAACTGAGGCCCCATCTCAAAATAAAAGGGTCTTGGCATGTAGCTTACTGGTGGAGTGCTTGCTTGTGTGCATAAGGCCCCGAGTTCAGTTTGTTGTACTACAATAAAAATATGAATTGATTCTGTACCCTTCCTTACCTTAAAAAAAATTGTTTTTCCACCTTGATATCACAAGTGAACATCAAAGTATTTAGCAGAATTACAACTTTTCAACATCTTGCACATCAACAGAGTTCCTCTCTACTACAAGACCTGACACATTTATTAAATCTCCAGGAAACACTGAGAGGTTTTTTTGTATTTGTTACATCATCTCGCTCCAGGGTAAGTTTTTTCGTTTGTTTTTTTTTTTTTTTTTTGAGACAGAGTCTCACTATGTAGTTCAGGCTGGCCTTAACTCAATATATAGCCCAGGATGGCCTCAAACTTTCAGTGATTCTTCTGCCTCAGCCTCCCAAGTGCTGAAATTACAGGCATGCACCACCAGGCCTACCAAAAGTGAGTCCTTAGAATGCTGCCTTCTGATCAGTCTCTAATAACCTTAGAGATTACTGAATTCACAGAGGGTCTTGAGAAGAGAGATTTCACTGTCTTTGAAATTCCGCCAAAACTAAAGGCTGCTCAATGATTACATTAATTAGCTTTCCCATCAGTATAAATTCCAGTGTGACAACTGACATGTAAGGAATTCATAAAGGACTTTTGACATTCTTCCCATTTAAAGGGCTGCTGGTCAATGTGTCATTAAATGCTCACTTAGTAGGTAAAACCTACTGTAGGCCTTCCCACATTCCTGATATTTACAGGGCTTTCCTCTACCATGAGTTCTTACATGGTGATATAGGTTTGATGATGTTGTAAAGGTTTTCCCACAGTCCCTACATTCATAGGGCTTCTCCCCTGTGTGTGTTCTGATGTGTTCAGCCAGGCTTGAGGAAACGGTGAAGGCTTTCCCACAGTACTGACACTTATAGGGTTTTATTCCAGCATGAATACGAATGTGCTTATTAAGGCACGAGGAATTGCCAAAGAATTTTCCACATGCCTTACATTCAAAGGGCTTTTCCCCTGTGTGAGTTTTCACATGTTCATTCAGCAGGTAACACCTTTTGTAGGCTTTCCCACACTCCTTACATTGGTAGGGTTTCTCTCCAGTGTGAGTTCTTATATGAACAATCAGACACGAGGATGTGGTGAAGGATTTCCCACATTCCTTACATTCATAAGGCCGCTCTCCAGTGTGAGTTCGTATGTGTTCAGTCAGACTTGAAGAAACAGTGAAGTCTTTCCCACAGTACTGACACTTATAGGGTTTGATTCCTGTGTGAATTCGAATGTGCTTATTCCGGCAGGCAGAACTTCTAAAGGATTTTCCACATAACTTGCATTCAAAGGGCTTCTCCACCGTGTGAGTTTTTAGGTGTTCAGTCAGCAGGTAACACCTTTTATAGGCTTTCCCGCATTCCTTACATTGGTAAGGTTTCTCTCCACTGTGAGTTCGTACATGTTTCCGTAGATTGGAGGAAGTGTGGAAGAGTTTCCCACACTCCTCGCATTCGTAGGTTTTCTCTCCAGTATGGATCCTTTCATGTTTATGCATGTAGGAAGCAGCATGGAAGGCTTTCCCACATTCCTCACAGCGGTAGGGCTTCTCTCCAGTATGAATTCTGAAGTGTTCAGTTAAGTTTGAAGAAACACTGAAGGCTTTGCCACACGCCTTGCACACATACGGCTTCTCTGCCGTGTGTGTCTGCACATGTGTAGCAAGGCCCGAGCGCTTTGTGAAGGCTTTCCCACATTCCTTACATTTATAGGGCTTCTCTCCGGTATGAATTCTGAAATGTTCTGTTAGGCTTGAAGAAGTTGTAAAGGACTTCTTGCATTCCTTACATTCGTACAGTTTCTCTCCAGTGTGGGTTCGCATGTGGCTGTTAAGGTTTGAGGAATACCCAAAGACTTTCCCACAAACCTTACATTCGTATGGCTTCTCTCCAGTGTGGGTTCGCATGTGGCTGTTAAGGTTTGAGGAATACCCAAAGACTTTCCCACAGACCTTACATTCATAGGCTTTGATAGTATACATTCGAAAAGGGACAGCTCCACTTTGGGAACACAGACAATCTCTTGCAAATAGCTTGAATTCATAGAGCTTTTCACCGTTGTGATTTCTCACATGTGTCTGAAAGCATGACTTACTAAGGAAGGGACAGTCACTGTATCCGAAAGATCTGTGCTGCATGCTCATCCTCTGGAAAGCAGCATTTGGAGTTGCGCTGTAGGCCATTGCACATTCGTTTAATGCAGAAAAATTCTGTTCAGTAGAAGCTGTCACCTTCAGAGTAGAAAAGGGTTTTCCATCCTGGCCAGAGTCACAAGAGCTCCTTGAACTTTGGGTGGTCATGTGTGTCTTGGAATAGGAGTGTTCACTTAAGATTTCTCCCCAGTGCTTCTGGTCACCAAGCTGCCCTGCACCGTGGATGCCCGCCTGTTGATGAAGAGAGGAAAGGTGGTTAAAGGACTTTTTAGAATAAAGAGACTTCTACTTAGCTGAAGACAGAAACCTTCTCTTCTTCTCTCTTTCACTACATGTCTACAATTCCTGGTCTACGGATTTGTCTCAGCCTCAATGACAGCAAGGACGCTGTGTTTACGGTTCCAACCTTGGAATTATTCCTGGTATATTCTCAGAAGATTCTTTTGGAAGCTCAGTGCCCAGTTGCAGGTGTGGGCTTATGTACTTTTGGGAACTGTGAAGCCTCAAGTTTTGTCTGTGTTTTGAGACACGGTCTTGCTGTGTGGTGTAGGCTGGCCTGGACCTCACTCTGTAACCCAGACTGGCCTCAAGACTCACGGTCCTCTTCTTGCCTCAGCCTCCTGAGTGCAACTACGCCTGATAGAAGGCCCAAGTTTTGACTGAGCATTAGGATGCTTCAAATTCATGCCATTCAGAACACCCCTTCTAGAGAATTTTCTCCCATTGAGGTAAATGCCATCTTTTTCAAGTATTTCTCACTTACACTGATTTTCTGCAAAGGAATTACCAACCTTGTTAGAGAGTCCAGGGAATAGCAGATGTCCCTTATTAAATTTAGAGCTCACTAATGTGTTCTTTGCTGTTAAAAAATGGGTAAATTATGATTCAAGCACATTAGAGGATGACAATGATTTTTTACAGTTTCCATGAAATTCTTATATTCTACCATGTGATTTCTATAAAATTGAATAGAGGAACAGTAGGGCCAGGATCTTAGGACATTGGCTCTAATGTCACAGACACTCATAAGAGACTCAAAGACTGCTTTAAAAAGTCAAAGCCTGGTTGTTTAGGTGGCAGTATGCAGCCCCGGGGATCTCTGAAGGAAAAGAGGTGTCACCAGAGGTCTGAAGCACTCCCACATCCACTGGACGCACAGTATCTCTTCCTCCTGGTTGGAGGCTATTTATATTCTACAATGGAATTCACAATCTTCTCTCAGGGTGGGAAATAAGAAACATTTTGTTAATCTTACCGTTAGTATCTCACTGGCAGTTTGTTCTGTCAAAACACCTTGCTCAAATGTTGACTCTCTGCTCCTAAGTTGCATTTTCCATTCTGAAGACAAACAGAAAAATCAAATTAGGGTTTAGAGAAAGAAATGGTAGACTGTAGGAATTAAAACTGATAGGCGTGCTAGGGATACAGCTCAGCGGTACAGCACTTGGGTAGCATACAAGATGCTCCGAGTTCAGTGCCCATGACTGCATGTACATGTGCACAAAGATAGGACTCATCTGTGGTTTAAAACAAACAAAACCTCAAAAACCTAGTTAGTGGTTGTTATGGTTTGTGTTTACATGTCTCCAAAGCCGTAGGTGGTCACAGGGGCAGGTTTCTAGTCTGTGAAGGATTCATGGTCCAGCGCTGGGATTGTGAGTGTACGTGTACACTCACCCTAAGGGAAGGGCCTACACACAGTATAAGGGACAAGAAGAGTATTTTCTCTTAGTTTGCACCTCTTGTATTTTTCTGGTCTTGTTGCATTTGCTGTTTTCCACTGCTGTGAACTGTTGCTACTCTGCCGTAAGTCATCCTTCTGTGGGGCCAGCTCATTATGAGCTGAAACCTCCACAAACTGTGAGCTCAATAAACCTTCTCTTCCTTAATTTTGGCTGTCGGGTATTTTGTCTCAGCAACAAGAGAAAAGTAACTAAGACAGAAGTTGTATACATGCCTAGCATTCGCCAGGTTCTGGCTTCAATTCTCAGTTTGAGGCAGGGGTAGAGGAAGATGATAAAATTTGAGCATGTTATGAAGGTCAAAAATTTGCCAATGGTAAAGTTGTGGGCTTTAGAGAGTTTTAGACATTTTATTCCTAAGTGATTCTCTGAAAATTAAAACTTATGGCAAATATTATCAGAAATAAAGAGCAAAGATCTGAGCAAAGAATAAACAGCAAACTGATAACAGAGAGAGAGAACAAATCATTCTGTGAAACCTTAGGACAGTGTGGTGAGTCAGAAACAGGACGGGAGGCTGAGGATTTCTCATGTCCACAGCCCACGCTGCAGACCTCCAGTCTTCCCCAAAGTTCCTCCCTGCACCCCCTTTCACTGTCTTGGGACTGGGCTGTCCACATGGACACTCACCGGGGGCATCTCCTCCCTGCTCCGTCCTCCAGGACCCCTTGTGTTCCAGCCAGGAGATCAGACTAGGCTTGACTAGCTCACCCCCTGCACCTGGGGAAAGATGCATTCATGAAGAGGTGTAGGCAAGAGAGCCCCAAACTTGGTGTAACTCAGGAGTGATGCTTCTCATGAGAGTCAGGAGTTATCACAGAAGGACTAAAGTCGTAAATATCTCTGTCTGGGCCCCAAATGACTCATTTTCTGTAAACCTGGAAACCACACGAAGGCTTATGTACACACTAACAAAACACGCTTTGAATCAAATAGAAACATCAAAGTGAAACAAAAAGGTATTTGTTCTGGGGATACAACTATACCAGGGACTCACAAGTTATTATAACATATCTGATTTATGTGGCTGGCTTGTGAGAACTCACAGGACACCGGCTCAGAGTGGGTAAGCACTCAGCTGGCATGCACAAAAGACTGCATGCCACCCCCAGTACCACAAAACAAAACCCTCGCAAGAACCAATCCAGAGTTTTCCTTTTTGTACCGGGATCAAACCCACAACCTCACACTAGCCAGCCAGGTGCCTGTGCCGCTGAGATGACCTCTGGCTCTGCACAGAGCTCTGGGGCTCAGTGACTCAGAGGAGGACACTGACAGTGATTATAGCAGGGTGAAGATGATGATAGTGATTCTGGACCACATTTCAACAACCACCATATTAGATTAAAACTTAACGTGTTTTCCCCTTATCCACAGCTGTACTTTCTGTGTTTCAGTGACCTAGTGTCATCTGTGGCCCCAAAATATTGGTAAGAACGCTGCAGAAATAATTCACATTCTGAGTAACTGAAGAAAACTGGAAAGTCCCATCGCATCCTACCTAGGATGCAAGCCATCCCTTTGTACACGCTACCCGAACAGCAGTCCTCTAGCAACTGTATCATCTACAAGGACAAGATAGGGGCCTTCATGTTCAAGTGATCTTATTTACTTCATAAGGGCCCAACCCAGAACAGAAGCGACACTGCTAATTTGGAAAAACTCTCAAGTTTTACACAAGTGAAAAGCTGAAAGTTGCTGTGCTGGGTGTGGTGGTACACACCTGTGACTGTAGCACTTGGGGAGGCTTAGGCAGGAGGATCACTGCCAATTTCAAGTCCAGCCTGGAGTACAAAGTGAGTGCAATGCTAGCCTAAAGTATACAGCAAGGCTCTGTCTCAGAAAAAAGGAGGGGGCTGGGGATTTAGCTCAGTGGGATAAGTGTCTGCCTGGAAAGTGTAAGGTTGTGAGTCTGATCCCCGGTATATAAAAAAAAAAAAGCCAGGCATGGTGGTGTTCTCTCAGAATCCCAGCACTCAGGAGGCTGAGTCAGGAGGATCACTGCAAGTTCAAGTCCAGCCTGGGCTACACAGTAAGCCCAAGGACAGCCTGAACTGCACAGTGAGACTCTGTCTGAAAAAGACCAAAAAAAGAAAAAGTCATCAACCTAATAAAAAAGGAAAATAATCAAGATAGCTATTATTTATTATAAGGAGGAATCTTCAGTTTGTGAAGTCGTGAAGAAAAAAATAAATTCATGCTGGGTCTGCTGTTGTACATCAAAGCATTACTGAAACTGTACCTGAGTTCAGCACTACAGGCCTGGGGCAGAGGCTCCGCCCCTCACTGCCCAGTGGACTCTCAGTCCCCCTCACCCAGGCCGGCACCCAGGCCAGCAGCCTCCATCTCCTCCCCAGCAGGCTGCAGCTGCGCGGCCCTCTTACCCACGGAGGTCAGGTTCTCGTAGTTCTCCAGCATCACCTCTCTGTACAGCTCTCTGTGACTCTGGTCCAGTAAAACCCACTCCTCCTGGGTAAAGTCCAGGGCCACATCCTCAAAGGTCACCGAGTCCTGAATCAGCACACACAGGCCGGTCTGAGCACCGAGTCACGGCAGCGACCTCTGCCCCAGTGTTCACCGCAGGTGAGGGGTGAGGCTGACGGCCGCTTGGGTCCCCCAAGATCTCCACTGCCCACCCAGGGCCCAGGGTTCTGGGGACCTTTCCTGTACCCACCCGCTCTCACTGTCCACCTCCTGCCGTGATAGGGACACAGTGTCCTTCTAAAACACGAACTCTTCTCCCCACAACTAGATGGGTGCTCTGCTGCTCTTTCTCTGTGCTATTAAAGGTCCTGAACACAAATACGTGTCTGATATACAGGCATCATGAACTAACAAACTTTCACAGAAAGGCACGGTTGCTTCTCTCTTCCTGTCTATCCAAGTACCTGGCGAAATAACAAACACACTCAGTCCCCATGAGTGTCATGGTCAGCAGCTACCGATGTCCTGGAATAGCTTCCAGGTAACACCTTACAGTAAGGGCGGTGTGGCTCCCCCAGGAATCACCTGGGCCTCGGTCCTGGCCGAGGCTTTCCTGGCTTTCAGGTGGGGACACAAATCTGCCTTGGCCGGAAATGTGTCCATCTGGTCGGGCGAGCCTGTGATTGGGTGGGACCGGGCCCCACATACCTGATAGCAACCTGTCAGGCAGTCAGCCACCATCCTGTCTTCCTTTATCTTTTCTTCAAGAAGGATGCCTGGTTGCCTAAACAGAAAGGCTCCTAGAAAAGAGAAGAAGGCATGAGAACTCAAAACTGAGCAAAATTTCCATGTCTTACTAATAGCAAAAAAGGAATGGTGAGCTATGTTGTCCCCCCAGAAAAACTGCTGTAGTCCTGTTTTACAGGTAAGGAATACTTTGGAAGTTTTTGTTGCTTGGTGGTAATGGGGTAGGGATGTCAAACCTAGGACCCACACACTGAACTACACCTGCAGCTTTTTACATTTTTTCTTTTTAAATTTTAAGACAGGGTCTCGTTAAATTGCCCAGGTCAGGCTACAACTTGCGATCCTCTGCCTCAGCCTCCTAGAGTGCTGGTATTACAAGTGTGGACCACCACACATTGTCAGGTAAGGAAAAAAAAAAATAAGCCCAGGGCTGGGGATTTAGCTCAGTGGCATAAGCACCTGCCTTGCAAGCAGGCGGTCGTGAGTTCGATCCCTGGTACCGATAAAAATAAAAAAACAAAAAAGAAAATATAAGCCCATGGAAATTATGTCAGTGAGTTTCAAGCAGTATTTCACCATCAGTCATCAGAGTATGGACACATGCTGTCATGTGCTGAGCCCACAATGACTGAATTTGCACTGCATATATACAGAGAGCCACATAGGTATCATATCAGCCGTCCACACTGTATCAATATATATTATTAATGTGAAAAAAAACCTAGATTCAAGTCAGGAGGTGAAAACCAGGGAAATTAATGAGACCTTATCTTTTTTTTTTTTTTAAATTTTATTTAAGAGGAAAAAGAGAAAAACACAAAACAAAACAAAGCGGTGTAAGGGTACACGTAATACAGAACTACAAAAAGGAAAAAAAACATAACAGTAAAGAAATCACCTGTTAATAGATTACATATTATCATCTTGAAAATAGTTGCTCAAATTACAGTATCAAACAATACAAAGTGGACATTCAAACAGGGAGACTGCAAACAGCTGTGTTCAATGATCCAAAAACACTGATACAGTCAGCTATTTAACACCCCTAAACACACTTGCTGTTATATCCGTTAGAGCTCTTATTTTTCCCCCCTCTCTTTTTTGCAACAAAATTTACACATTTTGGATTTTATTACTCCTTAGTTCTTATTACTTTTTTTGGGGGGGAGAGAAAAGAGTCAAATATGGCAAAACAAAGCTGTCAGTCAAAACCAAGGATAGACATAGCACATGGTGTAGAACAGAGTACAAGGTTATCAACAATGGTTATCAACGTTGTCTCTTGTTTCCTTAAAAAGAATTGTCTATCTCATTAGATATTATAAAGTTGGACAAAACAGTAGAGAACAAGACCAATAAAACTTAGGCATTGTAAACATTACAGGACTTCCAAAGGAGACAATAGTCAAACCAGAATGGGCATCTTAGTGAATCTTATTGCCTTCAAAGTAGTTGCCTATACCCTCAAACTTGATACTACCATACAGAATGGAACAGAGTCTAATCAGTCAAAACAAGATCGTGGGAGCACTACAGGACTTCAAAACAAGTTAATAGGAAATCAAAAAGAGTTACTATTATATATCCTAATTTTTAAAATTTTTCCCCTTAATTAAGACAAACATAAGAAATAACTGAATAATTTTTTTTAAAGAATAAGGGGGAGATTGAGATAAAACAGGACATAACAATATAACAATAGAGGTCAAAGCATGACCGTTTCAGCAACCTAGTACTTTACCACCATATAACCCGACTTAATAGTAGTTACCATAGTGTCTGTCTTTTTCCTTGAAATATTTGGGTAAAACTTCATATATTATAGCTTCAAATATTTCCATATCAAGAAGCCCAGAATAAAGCCTAATTAATGAGTGAAAACTTTATAAGGCTTCAAGGCCACATAATGGGGAATCATGATTACCACATATTTTTATATATTTGAATCATTACTTACATTAGGGAAACTATTCGGTATTCACACACGTGAGATTGATTTATTTCACTTATGAGTATGGTCTCATGCTGCGCCCATTTATTGATAAATATCTCAATGTGATCCTTCTTTATAGCTGAATAATACTCCATTGTATAGAAATACCACAACCTTTTTATCCATTCCTCAGTTGATGGACACTTGGGTTGTTTCCAAGATCTGGTGATTACAAATTGTGCTGCTATAAACACAGGTGCACATATATCAATGTGGGATGATGCTTTCAGTTCTTCTGGGAATATGCCTAGAAGTGGAATAGCTGGAATAAATGGGATTTCCATTCCCAACTTTTTGAGAAATCTCCAGACAGATCTCCACAAAGGCTGTACCAGTCTACACTCCCACCAGCAGTGCAGGAGAGTTCCTTTTTCCCCACAGCCTCTCCAGCATTTGTTGTTGGTTTTCTTGATCCTGGCCATTCTTTCAGGAGTGAGATGGTATCTCAGTGTGGTTTTAATTTGCATTTCTCTAATGACCAATGATGATGAGCATTTTTTCATGTTTTATTTGCCATTTGCATTTCTTCATCTGAGAATTGTGTTTTCATCTCAGATGCCCATTTTTGGATTGGGTCTTTGAATTTTGGAGGTCTGAGTTTTTTTAATTCTTTATATGTTTTAGATAAGAGTCCCTTGTCTGAGAGAGAGTTCACTAAGATCTTTTCCCAGTTTGTGGGTTTTCTTTTCACTATGCTGGAGATTTCTTTTGACATGCAGAAACTTTTTAATAAGAAGTGGTCCCAGTTATTGATTCTGGGAAGTATTTCCCGTGCGGTTTGAGTCCTGTTCATGAATCCTTTACCTACTCCTATGTCTCCAAGGTTTCTACCTAATTTGTCTTGCAATAGATTTAGTGTTTCTGTTTTAATACTCAGATCGTTGACCCATTTAGATTTTAATTTAGTACATGGTGATAGACATGGGTCTAGCTTTAGTTTTCGACAAATGGAGAGCCAGTTTTTCCAGTACCATTTATTAAAGAGACTGTCGTTCTTCCAGTGAACCTGCTTGGCTCCTTTATCAAAGATAAGGTGGTTGAGTGTGTTTGTAGTTGTGGTTGTATCTTCTAATCTATTCCATTGATCTTCGGTTCTGTTTTGATTCCAATACCATGTTGATTTTACTATTGTTGCTTTGTAGTATAACTTCAAGTCAGGGATTGTGATGCCTCCTGCTTTGTCTTTGCTGTTTAGAATTGCCTTTGCGATTCTAGGTCTCTTGTAGTACCAGATGAAATTTAGGAGTGATTTCTCTAGATCTATAAGGTATGTTGATGGTATTTCTATTGGGATTGCATTGAATCTGTATAACAGTTTTGGGAGAATGGCCATCTTCACAATGTTTGTTCTTCCTATCCATGAGCAAGGGATGTCTTTCCATTTTCTGAGATCATCTTTAATTTCCTTTTTCAGTGTATTATAATTTTCACTGTATAAGTCTTTCACTTCTTTCGTAAGAGTAATTCCTAAATATTTCATTTTTTTTGCTTGCTAATGTGAATAGTCCAGTTTCTCTTATTTTCCTCTGTGATTTTGTTGTTCGTGTATAGGAATGCTATTGATTTCTGAGTATTGATTTTGTATCCAGCCACATTACTGAATTTATTTATTGTATCTAAGAGTCTTTCAATGGAGTTTAGGGGGTCTTCTATGTAGAGTATCATGTTATCTGCAAACAATGATAATTTAACTTCTTCTTTTCCTACCTTTACCCCTTATATTTCTCTTTCTTGCCTAATTGCTCTGGCTAGTACTTCCAGTACTATATTAAACAGGAGTGGTGATAAAGGACATCCTTGTCTTGTGCCCGATTTTAAAGTAAAGGCTTTCAATTTTTGGCCATTTAGTATGATGCTGGCTGTTGGTTTGTCATAGACAGCCTTTATTATATTGAGGTAAAGACCATCTATTCCAATTTTCTGTAAAGTTCTTATCATGAATAAATGTTGGACCTTATCGAAGGCTTTTTCTGCATCTATAGAAACGATCATGTGATTCTTATTTTTGGCTTTATTGATATGGTGGATTACATTTATTGATTTGCGTATGTTGAACCATCCCCGCATTCCTGGGATGAATCCCACTTGGTCATGGTGTATAATCTTCTTGATGATTTGCTGGATCCTATTTGCAAATATTTTATTGAGGATTTTTACATCTGTGTTCATTAGGGAGATCGGTCTATAGTTCTCTTTTATAGTTGGGTCTTTCTCAGGTTTTGGTACTAGAGTAATATTTGCTTCCAGGAATGACTTAGGAAGGATTGCTTCCCTTTCAATTTCATTGAATAGTTTGAGGAGTGTTGGTATTAGGTCTTCTTTGTATTTCTTGTAGAATTCTGCAGTGAATCCATCTGGGCCTGGGCTCTTCTTGGTGGGTAAGGACTTAATTACATTTTCAATTTCACTAGCAGAGATTGGGTGATTCAACAGTTTTACATCTTCTTGGTCTAGCTTTGGTACTTCATATGCTTCTAAGAATCTGATGAGACCTTAAGCTCGACATGGTGGTGCATGCCTGTAAGGCCAATGCTTGAGAGCCCACAACAGGACATCAGGGCAACTTTGAGGTCAGCCTGGGCTACATAATGAGCTGACGGTTAGCATGAACTACCTAGTGAAATCCTGACTCAAAAACAACTCAGTGAGGTAGAGCTCGGGATGTAGGTCAGTAAGAAACGCTTGGGGTCAAACCAAAACTAAACTAAACCAAATCAAGATCCAGACAGCACAGAAATCCCACGCTACCTGGTTAAGCAGCAGAGACCCGGAACCTGACTGCAGGTTCGTCCCTGACCTGCTGATTGTCTTTGGTTGCTGGTGCACTTCTGGGTGACCAGAGAGAAAAACATTTTGAATCCATGCCCAGCACTTCGCTGCCTTTTGGAGATCATCTCTAGGGGCTCAATGATAATTCAATACCTGAGGGTTAGATGGATACTTGGGGCTTCTTCACTGAGAGCCAAGACGAGAGGCTGCAGTAACCATCTGACCGCTGGATCTATTTCCCAAGGGACACTGCGGTTACTGCTGTATCACCCAGGCAGGGGAGTAAACCCTGGCACCTGTGCAGGTTTCCATGCTTTGGAGACAACGTAAGTGGAGCTAGGTGTGGCCAAACCTGTCATTCCAGTTCCTGGGAGGCTGAGTGGTACAATTTGTATCTAGTCATGAGCTCAAAAAGGGACCTTTGCAAAGTGATTGCTTTATGGGGTTGATAGCTAGATTGCTCTTAGGAGGCTGGCTCTGGCCAGAAGAGGTGGGCTGCCAGGGCTGTAACCCAGAAGGGTTTATCACAAACCCTGACTCCTCCCTTTCTGAGACGCTACCCTCCACCCAGGCCCCTGGCACCACGCCTTCCCACCCTGGAGCCAGGTCACTATGGACTCCAACCTCTGCAAACTGTGAGCCGAAACAAACCTTTCCCTCTTTTAAGTTGTGGGTGTAGGTGTTTTGTTCTAGCAATATGGAAAGTGATTAAGACACAGAGGCAGGAGGGTGTCTTGAGCCCAGCAGTCTGAAGCCAACCTGGGTAGCATGAGGAGACTGCATCCCTTTAAAAAATAGAAAGAAAAGGAAATGTTACCAAAGTAACTCCACCACAAAAAGGAAAGCCACTGGGTGATGCAGATTCTCTGGTGATCAAAGCTTGGCTCACTAAGAGGTTACTGAACCCAGCACTTGTGGCTGAGACACAGGATACATGAAACTGGTCCTTGTAGCAATGAACTGTGTACTTGTACTTCAACTATGACCTACAGAGCACGTTCTTGGCGGGTCTGTTTATATGCACATGTATTTATATAACTAAGCATTGCTATTTCCTTCACATATAACAGTTTGAAGGTAAACTTGTAATTTAGTCCTTAAGCAACAGTATTTAGTGAGAGTGTCACTGAATCTGAGGAAATACTAATATGTTTTTCTTTTTGTCTTTTTGAGACAGGGTCTCCCTATGTAGTTCAGGCTGGCCTTGAGGTCACTTTGTAGCCCAGGCTGGTCTTGGATTTTTATTTTTTTTTTTGTTAATAAAGTAATTTTTAAGGAATAAGGGAGAGGTTGAGATAAAAGGGGGCATAATAACAACAATACAGGTTAAAGCATGACACTTTCAGCAACCTAGTGCTTCACCACCAAATAACCCGACTTAATAGTAGTTACCATAGTGTTTTTCCTTGAAATATTTGAATATAACTTCATATGCTATAGCATCAAACATGTCAAGACTGTGTAACACCATTCAAGTGGATGAAAGCATTGTAGAGTATTTAGAACCAGCTAAAAGAAAAATGATCAATGGTTTCTATATTGTGTCTTTGCCTATAACAATTTTTGTTTATACTATCACATACGATAAAATCCAGCAAGCTACAACATGATAAAACCAATGGAGACAGAAGAGCCACAGTTTGGTACGGCTTCAAAACAAGGTGGTATTAAATCAGCACTAGCTATTATGATGTCTCATTTTCTTCAAAATGGCTGTCCATTGCATCATAGGCCATACTATGAAATAGCCCAAAATAAAGCCATTCCAATTAATTAGTGAAAACTTTATAAGGTTTCAAAGCCACATAATGGGGAATCATGGTTACCACATACTTTTATATATCTGAACTATTTCCTACACTAGGGAAACTATTCGGTGTTCACAGATGCGAGTTTGATTTAGTTCACTTATGAGTATGGTTTCAAGCTGCGCCCATTTATTGATAAATACCTCAATGTGATCCTGCTTTATAGCTGAGTAGTACTCCACTGTATAGAAATACCACAGCTTTTTTTTTTATCCATGCCTAAGATGATGGACATTTGGGTTGTTTCCAAGATGTGGCAATTACAAATTGTGCTGCTATAAACATAGGTGCACACATATCCCTGTGGTATGATGCTTTCAGTTCTTCAGGGAATATGCCTAGAAGTGGAATAGCTGGAAAAAATGGGACTTCCAATCCCAGCATTTTGAGAAATCTCCAGATTGACCTCCATAAAGGTTGTACCAGTCTACACTCCCACCAACAGTGTAGGAGAGTTCCTTTTTCCCCACAGCCTCTCCTGCACTTGTTGTTGTTGGTTTTCTTGATCCTAGCCATTCTTTCAGGAGTGAGATGGTATCTCAGTGTGGTTTTAATTTGCATCTCCCTAATAACCAATGATGATGAACATTTATTCATGTATTTATTTGCCATTTGTATTTCTTCCGCTGAGAAGTGTATATTCATCTCAGATGCCCATTTTTGGATTGGGTCTTTGAATTTTGGGGGTCTGAGTTTTTTAAAATTCTTTTATATGTTTTAGACAAAAGTCCCTTGTCTGAGGGGGAGTTCACTAAGATCTTTTCCCAATTTGTGGGTTTTCTTTTGACTATGCTGGAGATTTTTTTGACTTACAGAAACTTTTTAATAAGAGGTGGTCCCAGTTATTGATTCTGGGAAGCATTTCCCGTGCAGTTTGAGTCTTGTTCATGAATTCTCTACCTACCCCTATATCATGAAGGTTTCTACCTAATTTGTCTTCCAATAGATTTAGTGTGTGTGTTGAAATACTCAGATCTTTGATCCATTTAGATTTTAATTTAGTACATGGTAATAGGCTTGGGGTGAGTTTTAGTTTTCGACAAATGGAGAGCCAGTTTTTCCAACACCATTTATTAAAAAGACTGTTGTTTTTCCAGGGGACTTGCTTGGCTCCTTTCTCAAAGATAAGGTTGTTGAGTGTGTTTGTAGTTGTGGTTGTATCTTCTAATCTATTCCATTGATCCTCTGCTCTGTTTTGATTCCAGTACCATGTTGACTTTACTACTGTTGCTTTGTAGTATAACTTCAAGTCAGGGATTGTTATGCCTCCTGCCTTGCCTTTGCTGCTTAGGATTGCCTTTGATATTCTAGGTCTCTTCTGGTTCCAGATGAACTATAGGAGTGCTTTCTCTAGATCTATAAGGTATGTTGATGGTATTTTTATTGGGATTGCATTGAATCTGTATAACAGTTTTGGGAGAATGGCCATTTTCACAGAGTTTATTCTTCCTATCCATGAACATGGGATGTCTTCCCATTTTCTGAGATCATCAATTTCTTCTTTCAGTGTATTATAATTTTCCCTGTAAAGGTCTTTCCCTTCTTTCGTAAGAGTAATTCCTAAATATTTAATTTTTTTACTTGCTAGTGTGAAGAGTGTGGCTTCTCTTATTTCTCTGTGATTTTGTTGTTAGTGTATAAGAATGCTATTGATTTCTGAGTACTGATTTTGTATCCAGCTACATTGTATTCAGAATTTATTTATTGTATGTAAGAGTCTTTCAATGGAGTTTAGGGGGTCTTCTATGTAGAGTATCATGTCATCTGCAAATAATGACAATTTAACTTCTTCTTTTCCTATCTTTACCCTTTTTTATTTCTCTCCCTTGTCTAATTGCTCTGGCTAGTACTTCCAGTACTATATTAAATAGGAGAGGTGATAAAGGACATCCTTGTCTTGTGCCTGATTTTAAAGTAAAGGCTTTCAATTTGTGGTCATTTAGTATGATACTGGCTGTTGGTTTGTCATAGACAGCCTTTATTATACTGAGGTAAAGACCATCTATTCCAATTTTCTGTAAAGTTCTTATCATGAATGAATGTTGGCCCTTATCGAAGACTTTTTCTGCATCTATAGAAATGATCATGTGATTCTTACTTTTGGCTTTATTGATATGGTGGATTACATTTATTGATTTACGTATGTTGAACCATCCTTGCATTCCTGGGATGAATCCCACTTGGTCATGGTGTATAATCTTCTTGATAATTTGCTGCATCCCAGTTTCCAATATTTTATTGAGGATTTTTGCATCTGTGTTCATTAGGGAGATTGGTCTGTAGTTCTCTTTTTTGGTTGGGTCTTTGTCAGGTTTTGGTACTAGAGTAATATTTGCTTCCAGGAATGACTTAGGAAGGATTGCTTCCCTTTCAATTTCATTGAGTAGTTTGAGGAGTGTTGGTATTAGGTCTTCTTTGTATTTCTTGTAGAATTCTGCAGTGAATCCATCTGGGCCTTGGCTCTTCTTTGTAGGTAAGGAATTAATTACATGTTCCATTTCATTAACAGAGATTGGGTTATTCAGCAGTTTTACATCCTCTTGATCTAGCTTTGGTACTTCATATGTTTCTAAGAATCTGTCTATTTCTTCTGTGTTATCAAACCTTAGAGAGTAGAGGTTTTCGAAATAGGTGTTGATGATCTTCTGTATTTCTACTGAGGCTGTAGTGACTTCACCTTTTTCATTTCTTATTGCATGGATTTGAGCAAGGTTGGCTAGGGGCTTATCGATTTTATTTATTCATTCAAAGAACCAACTTTTTGATTTGTTGATTCTTTGGATTGTTTTCTTAGTCTCTATTGCATTGATTTCTGCTCTGATTTTTATTATTTCCTCTCTTCTTTTGGCTTTGGGCTTGACTTGCTCTTTTTTTTCTAGCTGTTTGATGTGTAGCATCATGTTATTTGTATTTTTTCTGTTTTCCTGATGTGGGAACTCAGTGCAATAAATTTTCGTCTCAGGATGGCTTTCATTGCATCCCATAGATTCCAGTAAGTTGTATCTGTATTTTCATTTGTTTGTAGGTATTGCTTAATTTCTCTTTTAATTTCCTCTGTGATGCACTGATTACTCAAGAGTGTGTTATTCAGTTTCCATGTGTTTGTGGGATTTTTGCAGTATCTTTTATGGTTAATTACTAATTTGATAGCGTTATGGTCCAATAGCATGGAAGGGATAATTTCAACTCTTTTGCATTTATTTAAATATGTTCTGTGAGTTAATATATGGTCTATTTTACAGAATGACCCATGTACTGATGAGAGGAATGTGTATTCTGTTGTTGTTGGGTGGAATATTCTGTGTATGTCTATTAAGTCCATTTGTTCACAGGTGCAATTCAGTTCTTTTATTTCTTTGTTGATTTCCTGTTTGGTTGATCTGTCCATTGGTGTCAATGGTGTGTTAAGATGTCCTGTCAGAATTGTGTTACTGGTGATTTGGTTTTTCATTTCTGTTAGTACTTGTTTTATATAATGGGGTGCTGTGGAGTTTGGTGCATGTACATTTAAGATAGCTATCTCTTACTTTTGGAGTTTTCCCCTAACCCGTATGTAGTGACCTTCATCCTTTCTGATCATTATTGGCTTGAAGTTGACTTTGTCTGCAAACAGATTAGCTACCCCCGCTTTTTTTGGGGGGGGGTGTTCCTGTTGCATGAAGTATTGTTTTCCATCCTTTGACTTTCAGTCTGGGAGTATCCTTTTGAGTTAGGTGGGTTTCTTGTAGACAGCATATGGTTGGATTTTGTTTCTTAATCCATCCTGCCAGTCTGTTTCTTTTTATTGATGTATTGAGAGCATTTACATTAATAGAAAGAACTGTCATATATTGGTATACTGTTGACATTGGTCTTGGATTTTTGACAACCCTCCTGCCTCAGCCTGCCGAGTGCTGGGATTACAGGCATGAGCCACCACACCTGGCTTTAATGTGACTTTCAATGGGGGTGGTGTAGCTCCTCACTACAGGGAAGGGTAAGAACCTCTTCTCTTGTGCATCATTAGACAGAAGCCTCCAGCAGCTTCAGTGCTCCAAAGGAACTGAAACGTGCAGCTCCCTCCAGCCCGGCTGCCCTATCTGCTGAACAGCCTGAGCATGGCCTGTGTCTGCTATTGAATGATTCCCCCTAGCTTCAGATTACCTTCAACACCAGCTTTGTCGTGATGCGCCTGAGTCTTTACTACACTAAACATGCTCTGCTCAGTCAACCCGTGAGGGGAAGCAACAGAAAAGCAACTACTCCTGCTGAATGCAACCATGCTTGGTGGATCCACTTGTGCTGGGCTAACGACTTCTACTGAGGCTCTGTCCACAACTCACAGGCCCTGGGGTCTCAATCTTACTCCTTGCTCAGGCAGCTGCTTTCCTGAGACTCTCCTAACAAGGACACCTCACACGCTACGGGCACCTACTAGATGAGACGCTTTGCACATGTGTCTTTCAGTATGATGGCTTGTGTTCTGTGCCCCTTGTGGCATGGACACCAAATGCAGCAGCACCTCCTCCTATGCACCCACCCTCTAGGCTCAAGACCCAGGGATTCCCTCCCCATGCCAAACCCTACCTGGCATGGCACCCAAGCTGCCCCTGCACACCTGTGCTGTAGCCTGGGTGCACACACCTCCTGGCACAGCACTGCCACGCATTCAAAGCTTCTTCCTTCTCGTGGCGCCCAGCTCCTTCTGCATGCCCTGAAGTAGCTGTGGTGCCTGGCAGCAGACAGCATTTGCTCTGAGCACGGCTTGCCTGCTGGTTTCAGACCACCGCCTTTTATGACTCAAATCGCACCTGAGTGTCCCAGCCCAACCTGCACGCTGGCAGGCACAAGCACTGCTCCCAGAGGGGAACTTGGCCCTGTACCCAAGCCCTGATGGCAAGCACAGGAGAGGAGCTAAATAGGACAAGGAATTTTGCAGGTTCTGGGACATTAAGTGCCATCGAGAGACAGTGGAGAATTTATACCAGACATTTCAAGGGCTTTGTCCTCTGAGGCACACGGCTGCCGGGTTGTTAGGACCTTCCCACCTAAGTCATCCCTATACAAAGGGACACACTTCTTTGCTGCAGATGTCCTTATCATGCTGTCTGCCTGCACTCATGCACAATAAATTCCATGCCCTGTTGCCTTTCCACAAGGTGTTATACTAAGATGCTGAAAAATTAAGATAGTTAATTAAAAGATAATTAGCAAAAATAGTTAAAAGGATAGTTATTAGCAGTATTGTCATTCTGTGCTGAGTTTGTTATCCTAGTAACCAAGCATCAACCACATAGTTATAGATGAACTGACCATGTTGTCATGCTGTTCTGTATGTGTCGTTCCCCCTACCTTAGTAACCTGTTTGCTGTGTCAACTTTTGTTCCCCTTGTAAGAGACAAATGATGCTGTGTCAACCACTGTGCCCTCGATGACAGACAAATGTGCCTGGAATTGGCAGACCAAGGGCTATGAGTTGGCTAACTACCCACTGTGAAATGCCTCTGACTTCAAGCAGAGGGGAACAAAGTCCCACCTTGTTTCTGTTTGTCATCACTATGTACTTAATGATCAATGAGCTAATCATAAAAGAACTATAAAAATCAGTCAAAATTCTGACTCAATTGCACAGCTTTGCAAATTCCATCGGCACTATGTCGCTGGGCCAGCTAAAATAAAAGCACTTCTTTTAAAAAGATGTCATCATCTTGTCCTGTTTTTCATCTCATGGGGCCTTGTTTTTTTTTGGGGGGGGGATTACAACAAAGGCTGCTGGACTTTGCTCCCTCATTACTGCTCCTGCAGTGTGTTCCATGTTATATTTTATATAGCTCAGCCTGAGAGGAACTCGGCCAGCTTTCACATCATTGAGTTGGCTGTGACCATACTAGGGCTGACCGCAAATGATCTCCACCTTTGATGTGTCCCCTCATAATTGCCTGTGCCCAAGTGTACACAAAACCTCATTTGTGCACATTACTTGACTTCTGTACACTTTTTAAAAAATAGGTTACATATTTTCATCTTAGAAATAGTTGTTCAAGTTACAAAATTAAAGCATATAAAGTGGACTTTCAAACAGTGAGACTGGAAACAGTTTTGTTCAATGATCCAACAAAACTCAGTAATATGGTTATCTATATTATACACTTAAATATATATGTGGTTATATTCTTTACAGCACTTTCTTCTCCTTTTTGTACAATGACAATTACACATTTTGGGTTTTATTACTCCCACAGTTCTTATTACTTTTTTTTTGAAGAGAGTAAAATCAAATGTGACATAACAGAACAGACTCCATCAAATCAGAAGGAGAAACATAATAATGTAAAAACAAAATACAAAGTGATCAACAATGGTTACCATACTGCCTCTTGCTATCTTAGTAAGAATTGCCTACATAATCAGTTATAATAAAATTGAACAAAACAGTAAAGAATAATACCAAAATATTGGAGACATTACAGGGCTTTAAAAGAAGATAATAGTCAACTGGAATGGGTGTCATAATGAATCTTATTGTCTTTACAGTTGTTGCCTATACTTTCGAACTTGGTACTATGAAGCAAAGCAGAATAGGGGATAATCAGTGAAATCAAGATGGTGAGGGCTATATGGGGTTTCAAATCAAGTTAATAGGAAATCAAAGTGGGTTACTATAATGTATCCTGCTATTTTTTATTTAATTAAAAAGAAAAATAAAAAAGAAATAATTGAAAAATAAGAGACACTGAGATAAAAGAGGGCATAACAACAAAACAGCGCAGGTCAAAGCATAACCATTTAAGCAAAATAATGTTTCACCACAAGACATCCCAATATAAAAGTAGTTACCATAATGTCTCTTTCCTTGAAATCTTTTGAGTATAACTTCATATACTGTGGCACCAAACATATCAAGACAATGTAAAACCACTCAAGAGAATGACAGTATTACAGGGTATTTAGAACCAACTATCAGAAAATGAATAATGGTTTCTGTATAATCTCCTTGTCTATAAGTTTTTGCTTATATTATCACGTATAACAAAATCCAATAAGATACAACCTGTTAAGACCGATGGAAACAGAAGAATAAAAGCTTGATGGGACTTCAAAGCAAGATGATACTAAATCAGCACTAGCTATTATGATGTCTTGTTTTCTCCAAAATAGCTGTTCCTACCATCCAATCTTCTCTGCCTCATTTCTGTTGCGCTCTTTTTCTGTCATTTGATGTCAGTTTGTCTTCTTCATTTTGTTTTCTGCCCCATTCATTGTGGCCTCTCTGCCACTGTTTCTATAGTCTTGGTATTTTCCCTTTTTTACAATATCCTGCAGTATTCTCTGTAGAGTTGAATTGGTGGTTGCAAATTCCCCTAGTTCCTCTTTATCCTGGAAGCACCTTGTTTTTCCATCAATTTCTAGGGACAGTTGTGCAGGATATATCAATCTTGGCTGGAGGTTGTTATCTTTTAAAGCTTGAATTATTTCCCCCCATGCTCTTCGTGATTTGATGGTTTGTGCTGAGAAGTCTACTGTAATTCTGATGGGTGTTCTCTTTTAAGTGATATGTTTCTTGTCTCCGACGGCTTTTAGTATTCTGTTCTTATATTGGATTTCTGGAATTTTGATTATTATATGCCTGGGTGTAGCTCTGTTTGGGTTGTAGGTGGCTGGGGTCCTGTATGCCTCATACATCTGAGTATCTTTACCATTTGCTAAATTAGAGAAATTCTCTTGGATTATTTCTGTGAATAGCTTTTATAGTCCATTTGTTTGTATCCCTACTTCTTCTCTTATGTTCTTAATTCTTAAGTTGTAGATCGTCTTATCATCTTCTAGCTTTTGAATTGTTGCTGTTTGTTTTTTTGTTATTTTTAAGAAGTTTTTCATTTTATGCTCCCATATTACAAGTCTGCCCTCCAATTCAGATAATCTATCCTTAGTTTCTTTTAAGCTGTTATGCCAGCTCTCAATAGTTTTTAGTTTCCTGGTAATCTCTTTGAACCTGCTTCACGTATTCTATGTTTTCTCTATTTTCTCCATCAAACAATTCTCCCCTTTTTTTCTGTTCTTCCATTCCACCATCTGTTTTTTCTTGGGCGGTGCTTAGCATTTCTCTAACTATTCTACTTACATCTTGCTTTATTTTGTTAAATACTTCATTTTTAAACTTGTCTCTGAGACTCTGGAGATATCGCTTTATGTCTATTGGTGCCGTGTCGTGTTTCATATTGCATGTTTTCTGCCTTACTTTGCGTTTCCCTTTCCTGGATCAGTGTTCTCAGGATTGGGGACTGAGGACCCTTTCTTGTTGCTTCCTCTTCCCATACTTTTTGTTCCTTCCATACAAGTGAATGTAGGAGGCCAATTTTTTTTTTTTTCTTTTTTGGTTAGTTTGTTTGAATTGCACTGGCTAGGTGTACCTGCCCACTGCAGTGTACTAGGGAGACACAGACCTGGACAGCCTCTGCTGGGCCCACCCCTCCAGGTCAACCTACCGAAGGCTTCACCGCTAAGGTGCACCTCCAGGTGCTGGGACCTGGTTTGGGCTAGCCTACTGGGTCTTAGTCAGGGCGTCATGCAGGCCAGGCACTCCCCACCAATCCCGCTTGAGAAGGGAGTATGTGATTGAAGTCACTGCAGCGCACTGTTCTGGCAAGTCTGCTTGGTCCCAGTGTGTCCTCTGCTGGACTCCTACTCTATGAAAGGGTTCCTGTTTCGCTCACTCACCTCAAGTCGATGTAGGGCTCCCTGCTTGTCTCGTTCTCAACTCTGTTCGCAGATTCCTGCTCTCAGAGCTTTCGTGCGTCTCTCTCCCTGCCGTGCAGATTTGGACTCAGCAGCAGCAGCAGGAAATTCAAATCGCGGCTTCCAATGGCACAAGTTCATGCTGAGATTTTATCTGTTCTTGTTATAGCACCAGGGTTGGATTTCCAGTTGGTTTTTCTTAGCTTAGTTCATTCCTGGATTGGCAGGGTGTATTTCCGCTTGCTTAGGACTCCTCGTACCACAGCATTCCTGGATTCTAAGTGGGGTATCTCTGAGAGCCTCCATAGCTGCTGCTATCTATCTGCCATGTTCTTCCAGAAGTTGACTTCTGTACACCTTTACCAACCCCTCTGGAGAGCTAATAGACTTATTAAAATAAGTGCCTGGCTAATAACTGTTGGTTAGTTCACTGTTTCTAAGGGGAAATCTTAAAGTGACTTTTTTGTTGGGGCTGGAGGTTTAGCTCAGTGGCATAAGCGCCTGCCTTGCAAGCAGGCAGTCGTGAGTTCGATCCTTGGTACTGATAACAAGGAAAAAGACCAAAAAAAAAAAAAAAAAAAAAAGAGAGACTTGTTACGAAGATACTGGGCTTCTAAAGTCTTCTGGCACCTGCAGTGAGAGAAAAGGTTAATTGGCCACCCACCCACAGCATTGATTCTGCCCCACAAAGATGTGAGTGTCTGTAAGGAGTCTCACGGAGGGAATCCATTGGTCATTTGTTGTGAGATAATTACCACTCCTCACAAAAAAGTAACAGGACAGCCAAGCAAAATAGATAGAACACTGAAAGAGTTGGCAGGATAGCAGCATTCTGGAGGCTGAAGGAGGAAGGTTACAAGTTTGGGCCCAGCCTGGGCAAGTTAGTGTCTTGGCAAGACACTGTCTCAAAATTTAAAAAATAAAAAAGAGGCAGAGATGTAGCTCAGTGTAAAGAGGCTGGGCTCAGCCCCTCGTACCTCAAGGAAAAAAAATGGCAAACTGAAATGCAATCAAACACAATAGACTCAACATTCACAAAATAATAATGACCTGTCCACAATGAAAATTAGCCAAATACACTGTAGTATTCTTAGGATTGAAGTGGAGAGGACATTAACTGTCTTTCTGAAAACAAATGACTTGCGGTTAAAAATCTATTCACTGTTTTCCCTCCAGAATAATTTTAACTAATTTCTTCTAAAAAGTTAATTCTGACACTCTAAAACGGCACAAGTACTATATAAAGGTAAAAAAGACCATAAGGTACAATGAAATTATAATTAAGTGTGTTATTTGTCCTCTGATATAGGTAACCAATCTTGAAAATAAGTCTCTACCAATAGGAAAAATATAAAAAGTTTATTCACTGCAGATTACTCACACATGTTCAGAAGTAAGGAGGACAAGTTCCTGGAGAAGGTTTAAGCCAGAGTGCCGTGTTGATCAATACATTAAGCAAGTATTAAACTTCCTATCCAAAACTGAGTGTCGTGGTGCACACCTGTAATCTCAGCACTCTGGGAGGCTAAAGCAGCAGGAATGCAAAATTGAGTCAAGCATGGGCAACTTAGCAAGACTCTCTAAATTAAAATGAATGAATAAATAAACAAATAAATTCCGGAGACTGTAGTTCAGGGCAATGGTCCTAGGTTCAATCCCTGGTATAGTAAAAACAAACAAACAAACCAAACCAAAAAGCCTTTCACTGCAAATAGAGGAATGGTATAAATGCACTTACTCCCAATAAACTGCCATTGCAAAGCACGCACGACCTACAAAAGATTTGGTAAATGACCTTTGGAATTCTCTACCCAGATGTTGATGGCCTATAGTTCACTGGCCTACTATCATAAATTAGGCTTTACTGGAAGAAAGCTACACTATCCGCTTACTGACATCTGGCTGCTTGACCATTACCAAGACAGAGGTTGCTAACTTAGAAACATTATGCCCTCAAAGCATCCTGCACTCACTAGCAGGCTCTTTTCATACTGATTTCCAGCCTCTGCTATGGACCCTATCGTCAATTATACAATCATGAAATGAAAGACTCAGGGAGAAGGGAGGAGGGAGGAACAGAAATAATAATACTAAAAAAGAAATAAGATGTAACACACGGTACATGAACACTAACAGGCTATTTTTGTTTTTAAACTTTTGTCGGTACTGGGGATCAAACTTGAGACCTCGCCCATGCAAGGCAAGCACTTATGCCACTCAGCTAAAACCCCAGCCCAATAGGCTTACTATTAACAGAAACCGGAAAATCCCTACAAGGAAAGTGATCATTATGTACTCGAAACATGTAATAATAAAAATCTAATACAAAGGTACTCATTTAAATGTGCCATGAGAAGACAACCACAAACAGCAAAGTGCTTTGACTTTTTAAACCAATGAGGGCCTCTTCAAAACGCCAACACAACGGAGAGTCAGGAGTAATTTTAGGCCTGACATGTTCATGATGGAGCTGTAATTTAGGTCTTGCTGCTGGGTAGCTCTGAACCACGGGACAGTCATGGATGTAACACCAATGAGTTCAAGAAAGAAGGCGCACGCTAAAGAGATTATATAACATAAACAAACATAATGAGAAACCTTGACCTGGCACACTGTCATGTCAGTATTCTGTGGGGCTAAGGCAAGAGGAACCCAAATTCAAGCCACGGGAGCAACCTAGTGTCTTAGTAAGACAAAGAAACCTTGATCTTAGATTCAAGACATCCCGAAGCCAGTATGGGGCTTGAGGTATAGTTAAAGGGAACAGCTCTACTCTAAGTTTAACTCCTTAAAACACATGCTTGTATATACACATACGCACATACAGACTCTCTACACCTATGTCACAATGATGCAGATAAATTTTTATGGAGTAGATATCAGGCATTGCTAGTGGGCCGATGGGGAATGAACGCAGGGCCTAATATAATGTGCCTGAGTTGCACACTAACCCTTGTTATTGAGCTACTTCCAACCCTTGCTATTATTTTGATTTAAATTGAGTCTTTTTTTTCTATTTAGGAGATGCATCACTATCTAATGTTCACATAACATACCTACAATTTACTTTCAGAGTGCTCATTCTTAAATAGTTTACAATAAAATGTATTTTATCTGAAAGCAAATGTGAAGAAAATGCGAAAAATGAATGTACTCCATTGTACTGTATTACAATTCTATACTGAAATGACCTGAAAGACGTTTGACTGCTCTAAAGACAAATGTAGAAAAAAGACTTTGTCCAATTAACTTCTCAATAGTAAACACAATTATTCTACTACTAATGCAATAGAACAGTTATCCTTTCTTGCTGGAGGTTAGGTTTTTAAGTTTTCTGAGGATGTACGTAGGCCTACAAGGCTCAGATGAAAGGGAAGGTTATGTACTTTTGGCTCTCTTTATCAAAAGGACTAAAAACCTTTCCTGTCACATACAGATATATGCACACGATAGGCACCTAACAAAGGATGCTTATCTAAGAGAGAATGACCATATTTGTCACTTTCCAGTCACTAAGACAAAATACCCCAAATCCACAATTCAAATAAGTTTTATTTTGGCTCACGGTTTCCGTAGTTTCAGTCGGAACCCACCTGATTCCAAGGCAAAAGTTGGCGCGGGTTAAACGCATGGCGGAGGAAAGCTGCTCACCGCACAGAAGCCAGGAAGTGGAGACAGGAGAGGGGCAAGCGACGAGAAAACACCCTTCCAGTCAACCGGGCCCCAACCTCCGGAACAGCAGCCAGCCATGAAACACACCACCGATGAGTAGAGCGCCCCCAACACTCAATCACTTTCCACACAAAGGAGGCTTCCGGGGGACACTTTAGGAGCCCGAGCCCCGACTCCACCCGCGGCCCACCCGGTTCTCTCGCAGTGCTCACCCGAACGCGCTTCCGCCGCCAGGTCCAGGGGGCGGCGGAACACGGGCACGTCGGCAACGTGACTCGAATCACCGGTGGCAATTATTTAACGTAAGCCTGCGAGCGCAAACAGACCTCCCGGGACCTCAGGCGGCTCAGCACAACACTGGCCTTCCACCAGCTGCACCGCCTCAGGGCGGACCCTCCACGCGGAACTCCTCGTCGCTGACTGAATGGAACACACCACAAGGAAAGAGGAGGGGCCGAGTCGCGCAAACATGACGTCACAAACACGGAGACGCCTCGATGCTGCTGCTTCCGCTTCCGGCAAGGGCGGGGCCGGGCTCGCTGCCTACGGCGTCCTCCGAGTTCAGCTCCGTCTGGTGCAGGCTAGTCCTACGTGCGCAGGCAGAGGCTCGGCTTGTCCCAGCACCGAGCGGGAAGTTGGAACCGGGCGTTGAGGGTTTATTGGAGTGTAGATTGTGCCCTGTGGGCGGGGCTGCAGGTGGGTGTGGACGACCTATTGGTGCAGCATGGCGGGTCTGGATTGGGAGTCTCCTCCGCAGGACTGTTCATCAAAGCTTTTTAGGGCCCCCACCCCAGACGCTGGAAATCGAACTCACGACTTGCCCTGCAGGAGCCTTGTCGCTGAGACGTATCCTGGGTTCCTAACTCTCTAGTTTTTTGAGGCAGGTTTCGCTGTCTGGTTCAGTTTCAGTCTGAAATTCACTGTGTGTCCCGGCTGACCTCGAATTGTGGAGATCCTCCTGCCTCAGCCTCTCTTGTGCTGGGGTGACAGGCGTGTGCACCACGCCCAGCTTCTCAAGACATTTTTTACAAGTGTACCCGCACATCACTCAAGCCCCTATAGATTTAATGAACCAAATGAAAACTCGGTCGCTCTTCTCACTTTCCAGTCTTCAAGAAAATATACCTTATTTTCAAATAGTTTTAAGTGCCTGGTGTGTTCTCTCTCACTCTCTCTGTGTGTGTGTGTATGTATGTCGGGGGGACAGGCATAGTGACAGAGACCTGGCTACTGAAGCCAGGTACACTGTACCACTGAGTTACCTCCACAGCCTCCATTTTTTATTTTGAGTGTCTATGTTATTAAGCTACATTTAAGGAAATCATGTTAATTTTGGATATTTCCCCTTATCTTGCACATGAAACTGTTACAGATAATCGAATTAATGGTGACATTAATCATCTGTCAAACCATTAAGCATCTTTCAAATGCATGTTCTCCAAACCAGCCACATTTGGAACTCTCAGCATTTTCTGTTGTAACCAAATAAAATGTAGAGTTAGATGTGATGAACATTCTTTGTTTCGCAGTGGACATCTAGTCACGTTGGAATCAGTCTCTCTCCATTTCCTTCTCTCTGTCCCCGTGTCCCCCCCCCACCCCTCCACCCCCGCCACCTAGAGATTCAACCCGAGGATTTCACATCAAGGTACATCCTGGCCTCTTTTTCATTTTTATTTTGAGAAGAATACTTTGTCTACAAAACTGTTAAGTTTTCTAGGCTGAGCTTGAACTCGAAATTCTCCTGCCTCAGTCTCCTAGAGTGCTGGAGTGACAGGTGTAGTCTCTCCCACCCCATTCACCCCAGGAGCAACAGAGAAAGGAGCACCAGGAAGAGACTGGCTGGGCACTGCCACCTGGCATTATTTTATATAGGGGTGCGTTGGTTTTGAGAAAGTGTCACCAGAGGTGTTTGATTTGAATGGATCTGCTTGGCAAGGACCAGTGACAGCAGAAGTATTCCTACTACTTTGCTTGTATCGTGCTGTAGGTACTCAGGGCATTTTGCTGATGTGAGATCTGCAGAGCTATGGGTGGACACAGGCAAGGTGGGGCCCACCCTTTTAATTACTGTTTAGATCATTTATGTTTAATGTATCTGACAACATTACGATTCAATTGTGTCATTGGTGACGTCTGGCGTCTCTTTGTCATTGACTTTCCCCTTTAACACTGTTCTTTTGGATCAACCTTTTTCCTCCAGACTGATTTTCATTTACTATTGTATTTTCATTACAATGTATTTCTCAGTCTAAATGGAATATTTTACCATTGAAATGGATGTAGAACCTAACATACAAGTCCCGTTCCCCAATACCTTTGTTATCATTCTTACTGTGCCAACATAATTGAAATCCCCATCTTATATTTTCAACCATCATATGTATTATAAAGAAATCTCTTTAGGTTTCATTAGTTTCATATTTTCTTACCCTCATTTACTTTGGCTTTAGGCTCACTGAACTTCTTGAATCTTCACAGTACACCAAATTTGAGAACATTCTCAAATATTTTTGTTGATTTTCTCCTCTTTGTCTAGGACCCTTTTGGTATTATCACACAGTCCCGTAAGGGTCATATGGAAAGTAATTTGGAAATCTTGTTTTTGTTTGTGGTGTTTATTTCGGTTTGTTTTGCCTTTAGTACTGGAGAGTGAACCTAGGGTCACTGGGAGACTGATGGTGCCTCTCTCTCTCCCTCCTTCTCCTGGGGATTAAACCCAGGAGTTCTGAACTGAGCTAAATCTATGTCCCTTTTTAATTTTTCATTTTGAGGCAGGCTCTTAGTTTCCTGGGGTAACCTCCATTTGGCCTTTATGCCTCTGCCTTCTAAGTAGCTGGGATTATCTCCATGTGCCAGTCGGTTTGGGATATTCTGCACATTCTTAATATTATGACACTCTCCTTCTCACAATCCTGTGGAGAAAGTAGATGTTTGATCAGGTAATTGACAAAGTTTGGTCCAGTGTGAAAATTTTTAGGCTGGAAAGCAAAGGTCAGTGGTTAAGTGCTTACTTATCATCACCAGTATGGAAAAAAAAGGATGCAAGGTTCAGTTATGGTTTCAATGTGTGTTCTCTCTGTTCAGCCTCTGCAGTGCAAATTGTGTCTCTTATTAGAGCTGGAATAAATGGAGGGCAGTTGGTACGGCTTGTGTCTAGATGTATCAGCTGCTCCCAAATCCTCACACAGTCATAGGTGGGGCTTTTTCGGAAGTGGCTGAGTCTAGAGCACATGACACCAGGATTTATTCATGGTGAAATGCTAGACTCAAGAGGAGGATTAAGGGTGTAAGTGCCACCCACTCTGAGTAATCTTGACGAGACAAAAGGGTCAGAAAGCAGCTGTGAAGGCCCTGTTTAGCTTTTGCCACCTTCTGCCTGCCGTGACCTGTTGCCTGTCTGCCACACCACCTGGCCTTGGAGCTAGCTGATTATAGACTGAAACATATACAAACTGTGAACTAAAACTCTTCTTTCTTTTAACTTTGGGTGTCAGGTATTTTGTCTCAGCAATGAGAAATGTAAGACAGAATTTGTTACCAGCAGTGGAGTCATCATTATAACTGCACCTGAACATGTGGGACAGGAACCTTTGGGACTGCCTTGTGGGAAGTGTTTGGAAATTTTCAGAGTTGCTGGCTGAAAAAGTGGAGCCTGGGACACCTTGGGGTATACTTGATGGAAGATTTTGGGCAGAGCTCAGAATACCAGAAGGCTGATAGAAATCCTGCCAGTGAAGAGCAAGATGGGGAGATTTCTGCAGAGAAGATCATTGGTTGTTGTACTCCAGACAGTGTGTGTTATACCTTGGCAGACAGTTTCTCTGATTTTGCTCCTATCCAGCGACTTTGCCTGAGACCGAGATTAAGGTTTGGCCTTGGCCCACCAGCCCACTAGGGTAATGAACAGTGGCCTTTCCAGTCCTTGGTGCAAAGCACCTTCCATTTGGTTTGATACCAGATTTCTGCAACAGTCAAACTTCTGTGCTGCACAGAACAGTTTAACGGAAAGTTAATATCTGAAATATGGCAGCTAGGGAGGATGCAGACCCTTTGGCAATGAAGCTTTGATTTACTACATGAGGTACAGGACCCAGAGCTGCTCAGTTCTGACTGGTGTTGATGGGAAGTTGAGCCATTTAAGCAGTAAACCACAAGTATCAACTAAAGGCTCGAGAGCCGTTCTAAGAAACGGGAATGATGAACTCCAGAGTGGGCAAACTTAGTGAGACCCTGTCTCCAAAGAACGGGGATGTAGCTCGGCGTGAAGGTCCTGGTCGTAATCCCAGTTCTTAGGGCTAGGTCCAAAGGGAGGCTGGTCTATTTCAGTTTTCAAAGTCTATTTTATGTCTCACTGACACCACAGGATTGCGGGCAGCCAGGCGGCAAGTGGAGAAGAAAAAAACCTACTGTAATTGATCTTTTTCTCTTATGATATTCACATTACCACTGCTTGTGGTTGAAACTGAGATCCAGTGATAATTTTAGGTCCCTGAGAGGTAGGGAAATTATAAAGACAAAGTAGGAAAACCAGCACTGGTGACTCTGAATTTTTTGTTTGTGTGTATGACACTGGGGATTGAACTAGACCCTGGCTCTTCTTCTTTGTGATAGAGACCCACTAAATTGCTATGTTGCCTAGATTGGGTGAAAACTTGTGATTCTCCTGCCCTTGCCTTCCACAGTGTGAGAATGTCAGGCATATGGCTCTGCTGAATAATTCTCATGGGTTCAAAAGCACGCAAGGCCCTTGTTGTCTAGGGCAGGGGAAATAATGATCTGCTTTCCAAGAGAGGAGGAAGAATGGAGCTTTGGATTCACTGGTTTGAAAATAAAACACATGCTTGCAACAAGTTATCTGTAAGAGTAAGCACTAGCTCTAGGAAGTTTATTCTCTCTAGGTAGTAAGATGTGAGTATGTCAATGAACCCTAATATACAGGAAAGAAAACACATGACTAATAGTTATTCTTCAGGCAGTTTGACATCACACTCGAAAACTTTTGGAGGATGATAATACAGATGTTCAGATCATAGGACAGAGATAGCCCCACAGGACCCACACAACACTTTATTAGGAAAGTAACAAAGGTAGGTAGAAAAATATTTGTAGGCCTAGCTATAACCATGCTCTTCAATATACATCATATTGATCAAAAACAAAGATAACATGAATAACTATTATCTCTGCAGTGTTGCAAAGTATTAAAAGTGTATGTGACATTAAGGTGACAGCTCTGGAGTTTTCTGTTTGATGTTATAAACTCATGCACTAGAAAAACATAAAAATAAATGGTTTTCTTTGAATCTGACACAATGAGTAAGATCAACATGGAAATCGCTAAGGGCTACTGAAAGGCACCAAGAAGACAGCACTCTTCCCTGTGGGGTGTTAGTGTTTGGTAGTCTCCTGGGGAAACGGAAAACATCTGACAATTTTCAGATAGTACCTGGAGGAGTACCCCCTTCAACCTTCATGCTGGGCAAGGGGTACAGAGCTGTACGTTTTGGCCGAGATTACATTAAAACCATAGGTGGTCATGGCTATTTCAATGCCCACTCTAACCCGTGTGGGTCCTAATTGGGGCTTTCTCAGAGGTGGCTGGCTGTAGTGTGTGATGCTGGGACTAAGGGTATGAGGCTGCCTACCCTAACTAAGGGTGAGGGTCCTGGATAAGCTGTAAGGACTCAAAGGGGCTCGTGGCTGGTTTGCTTCTGCTCTGTCCTGCCTGTTTGCCTTGGACTGTTTCTCCTCTGTGATGTCCCTCTGCCGCGACACTGACTTGGAGCCAGCCGATAATGGACTGAAACCTCTACAAACTGTGAACAAATAAACCTTTCCTCCTTTAACTTTGGGTGTCAGGTAGTTTGTCTCAGCAATGAGAAAAGTAACTAAGACATGGGCAGCACAGTAGTAAGCTAGGCATACACAAAACCCCAAATACCAAAGCAATGCTTTTGTGTACATTTTGTGCCCAAAGAGCTCTGGCCCATGGACAGTCTACAGAAGAGGGTCTGATGAATCTGTACTCGCCAATGGAGAGAGGAAAGTCATCTCCAAAGGTGAGGTCTTGGTACTGTGTCCATTAGCAGTGAGAAAACTGAGCTGTGACACCAGGCTATCATTTGTCATTATGATGAGCACGAGTCTAAACTCAACCGTGAGCCAAGCCTGCAGTACACACTTAACCCACAATCCCACACTTGCGAATAGTCAGGAAGCTCTGAACAGGTTCCCAGGGAGTATCTTATTTCAGATCATCAAGCCTTCCTGTGACTGAGGCGGCCATGCAGGCTGGGAGGAAAACCAACAAGCCAACCCACAAGACTTTCCTGTTAGCCAAGTGGTGCACAGGGTGGGAGACAAGGAAAGTAACAAGGCTCCCCTCCCCGAGCAGCTGGTTTGGCTGATTCGGAGGAACTCAGGCCGAGATGATAGCAGCTGAGGTAAAAAAACAAAAACTGAACCAAACCTTGGCCCCTCCTTAATTCTTGTATTATTTTATTGACTTTGCAGGTGTAAAGCTGGTAGTCTTGAGCATTTATTTGAAGGGCAACTATATGCATTATAGCAACAGTGGGGGGTTTCCTTGTCTTCTTTTTAAAATCTGTTGTTTTGTTCTGTTTTATTGTGGTTTATTTCTGTATCTGGTAACAATGTAACGAACACTGTTAAATTCCGATCATCTTGCTTTGAAATCCTGTATGGGTACAGTTGTTTCACTTTTTTTTTTTTCTTTTGCTATTTGATTTTTCCGGTTTTCTTTTTTTCCTCTTTAAAAAATAAAAACAAAAGGTATGCAGGTCCCTTCTGTTCAGGATTTACTATCTGCCTCGTTTTGGGTTATAGCTCACTGGTTGGCTGAAGAGCCTTCAAACAGCTCTTATGGTCATCACAACATAATCCATAACCCAGCTATATATAATTATTTTGACCCTGAGACTGCAATCTGATTTACTGGGAATGTCTGTACCTAAAGGCCACATTCAGAAGTGTCATCATGATTTCCAGCACCAAGAAACATGGTATAGGACAATCAGCATGTATGTGTGTGTATATATATGTAATTTTTAAAAACAGGGTGTTCCTATATAATTTAGGTTGGCTTTGAACTCATTATGAAGCCCAGGCTGGTCCTAAACTCATAGCGATCCTCCTGCCTCAGTCTCTTGAGTGCTGGAATTACAGGTATGTGCCATCAGACTTGTTAATAGGTTTTGTTTCCATAGAGCATGGAAAGACAAATCAGAGGAGGTTACTACTGTCAGCTGGAGTTTCTGCTTGACTCGATTGTTTTCCCAGGCTGGGGATGTAGCTCAGCAGCATCAATACCTGTACTGCAAGCACGAGGTCGTGAGTTCAATCCCTGGTACCGGGGTGGGGTGGGGAGTTTGGCAATCTGTGGAACAGATCTAGAGAGAAAAAGAAACTTTAAGACCCTCACTCCCTTCCTGTGTTTGTCCAATGTTACTGGGAGTCCCAGTGTGAAGAATGAAGAGTGTAGCTGTCTTTTCTATGATCATGAAAGTGAGGTCTCTCCCTACCAGCTTTCACTCAGCTTCTCTCTCACTCCTGGCAGGCCCTGGTCTTTAATCTGAAACAAGGACAATGTAACAAACTTGATAGCTGAATCAGATTGAAAACTTGGTTGCTGTGAGCTTCTGCAGATGAATCATCTTTAACACAAACCCCATAGAACCCATACTGGTAAAACAGAACTCGGGGGTGTACTTCAGTGCTATGGATACTACAGGCAGAAAGATACATTCATGCCCTTGGTATCTTTTTTTTTGTCTGTCATTTTTATCGGTACTGGGGATCGAACTCACGACCACCTGCTTGCAAGGCAGGTGCTTTTGCTGTTGAGCTAAATCCCCAGCCCTCTATGTATCATTTTTGACCAGGTGGAACCTGTAAGGTATAGCAACTTGAGCTGAATATTGGCACTACACAGGAGTGACTTATAAACCCAGGAATAACCAGGAAAGAATCACAAATATTCAAAACAGACCATCCAATCCAGGCATGGGGGCACTCGAGGCTGATGCAGGAGGATTGCTGCAAGCTCCAGACCAGCCTGGGCTACAAAGGGAGCTCAAGGCCAGCCTGAATTGCACGAGACCCTGTTTCAAAAACACAAATAAAAACCAAAACAAAACAACTAAGAAACATCATCCAGAAGGCTATATCCATTGTCAGCACCCAAGATTTCAGGACACCGAGATGCAATTCCTCTGTTAGAAAGTGTTTTTGTCTTGTTACAGTCCTCCATGTTATGAGTTTGTGGAATGACATATAGGAAACAACTTTGTAGCAGAGTCCCGCCTACTTGGGAGGCTGAGGCAGAATTCCAAGTTTGAGGCCAGCCTGGGCAACTGAGGCCCCATCTCAAAATAAAAGGGTCTTGGCATGTAGCTTACTGGTGGAGTGCTTGCTTGTATGCATAAGGCCCTGAGTTCAGTTTGTCGTACTACAATAAAAATATGAAATGATTTTGTACCTTTCCTTACCTTAAAAAAATTGTTTTTCCACTTTGATATCACAAGTGAACATCAAAGTGTTTAGCAGAATTACAACTTTTCAACATCTTATACATTAACAGAGTTCTCCTCCACTACAAGACTTTATACATTTATTAAATCTCCAGGAAACACTGACGTTTGTTTGTATTTGTTACATCATATCGTTCCAGGGAAGCGAGGTTTCTCTCCGTTGTGAGTTCTTACATTTTTCGGTACATTGGAGGAACTGTTGAAGGCTTTCTCACATTCATTACAGCGGCAGGGCTTCTTTCCGGTATGAATTCTGAAGTGTTCAGTTAAGTTTGAAGAAACACTGAAGGCTTTGCCACACGCCTTGCACACATATGGCTTCTCTGCCGTGTGTGTCTGCACATGTGTAGCAAGGCCCGAGCGCTTTGTGAAGGCTTTCCCACATTCCTTACATTTATAGGGCTTCTCTCCAGTATGAATTCTGAAATGCTGTATTAGGCTCGAAGAAGTTGTAAAGGACTTCTTGCATTCCTTACATTTGTAGAGTTTCTCTCCAGTGTGGGTTCGCATGTGGTTGTTAAGGTTTGAGGAATACCCAAAGACTTTCCCACAAAACTTACATTCATATGGCTTCTCTCCAGTGTGGGTTCGCATGTGGCTGTTAAGGTGAGAGGAAAACCCAAAGACTTTCCCACAGACCTTACATTCGTAGGCTTTGATAGTATACATTCGAAAAGGGACAGCTCCACTTTGGGAACACAGACAATCTCTTGCAAATAGCTTGAATTCATAAACCTTGTTCCCGTTGTGATTTCTCACATGTGTCTGAAAGCATGACTTACTAAGGAAGGGACGGTCACTGTATCTGAAAGATCTATGCTGCAAGCTCATCCTCTGGAAAGCAGCATTTGGAGTTGCGCTGTAGGCCATTGCACATTCGTTTAATGCAGAAAAATTCTGTTCAGTAGAAGCTGTCACCTTCAGAGTAGAAAAGGGTTTTCCATCCTGGCCAGAGTCACAAGAGCTCCTTGAACTTTGGGTGGTCATGTGTGTCTTGGAATAGGAGTGTTCACTTAAGATTTCTCCCCAGTGCTTCTGGTCACCAATCTGCCCTGCACCGTGGATGCCCGCCTGTTGATGAAGAGAGGAAAGGTGGTTAAAGGACTTTTTAGAATAAAGAGACTTCTACTTAGCTGAAGACAGAAACCTTCTCTTCTTCTCTCTTTCACTACATGTCTACAATTCCTGGTCTACGGATTTGTCTCAGCCTCAATGACAGCAAGGACGCTGTGTTTACGGTTCCAACCTTGGAATTATTCCTGGTATATTCTCAGAAGATTCTTTTGGAAGCTCAGTGCCCAGTTGCAGGTGTGGGCATATGTACTTTTGGGAACTGTGAAGCCTCAAGTTTTGTCTGTGTTTTGAGACACGGTCTTGCTGTGTGGTGTAGGCTGGCCTGGACCTCACTCTGTAACCCAGACTGGCCTCAGACTCACGGTCCTCTTCTTGCCTCAGCCTCCTGAGTGCAACTACGCCTGATAGAAGGCCCAAGTTTTGACTGAGCATTAGGATGCTTCAAATTCATGCCATTCAGAACACCCCTTCTAGAGAACTTTCTCCCATTGAGGTAAATGCCATCTTTTTCAAGTATTTCTCACTTACACTGATTTTCTGCAAAGGAATTACCAACCTTGTTAGAGAGTCCAGGGAATAGCAGATGTCCCTTATTAAATTTAGAGCTCACTAACGTGTTCTTTGCTGTTAAAAAATGGGTAAATTATGATTCAAGCACATTAGAGGATGACAATGATTTTTTACAGTTTCCATGAAATTCTTATATTCTACCATGTGATTTCTATAAAATTGAATAGAGGAACAGTAGGGCCAGGATCTTAGGACATTGGCTCTAATGTCACAGACACTCATAAGAGACTTGAAGACTGCTTTAAAAAGTCAAAGCCTGGTTGTTTAGGTGGTAGTATGCAGCCCCGGGGATCTCTGAAGGAAAAGAGGTGTCACCAGAGGTCTGAAGCATTCCCACATCCACTGGACGCACAGTATCTCTTCCTCCTGGTTGGAGGCTATTTATACTCTACAATGGAATTCACAATCTTCTCTCAGAGTGGGAAATAACAAACATCTTGTTAACCTTACCATTAGTATCTCACTGGCAGTTTGCTCTGTCAAAACACCTTGCTCAAATGTTGACTCTCTGCTCCTAAGTTGCATTTTCCATTCTGAAGACAAACAGAAAAATCAAATTAGGGTTTAGAGAAAGAAATGGTAGACTGTAGGAATTAAAACTGATAGGCGTGCTAGGGATACAGCTCAGCGGTACAGCACTTGCTTAGCATACAAGATGCTCCGAGTTCAGTGCCCAGGACTGCATGTACATGTGCACAAAGATAGGACTCATCTGTGGTTTAAAACAAACAAAACCTCAAAAACCTAGTTAGTGGTTGTTATGGTTTGTGTCTACATGTCTCCAAAGCCGTAGGTGGTCACAGGGGCAGGTTTCTAGTCTGTGAAGGATTCATGGTCCAGTGTTGGGATTGTGAGTGTGCATGTACACTCACCCTAAGGGAAGGGCCTACACATAGTATAAGGGACAGGAAGAGTATTTTCTCTTAGTTCGCACCTCTTGTATTTTTCTGGTCTTGTTGCATTTGCTGTTTTCCACTGCTGTGAACTGTTGCTACTCTGCCGTAAGTCATCCTTCTGTGAGGCCAGCTCATTATGAGCTGAAACCTCCACAAACTGTGAGCTCAATAAACCTTCTCTTCCTTAATTTTGGGTGTCGGGTATTTTGTCTCAGCAACAAGAGAAAAGTAACTAAGACAGAAGTTGAATACATGCCTAGCATTCGCCAGGTCCTGGCTTCAATCCTCAGTTTGAGGCAGGGGTAGAGGAAGATGATAAAATTTGAGCATGTTATGAAGGTCAAAAATTTGCCAATGGTAAAGTTGTGGGCTTTAGAGAGTTTTAGACATTTTATTCCTAAGTGATTCTCTGAAAATTAAAACTTATGGCAAATATTATCAGAAATAAAGAGCAAAGATCTGAGCAAAGAATAAACAACAAACTGATAACAGAGAGAGAGAACAAATCATTCTGTGAAACCCTAGGCCAGTGTGGTGAGTCAGAAACAGGACGGGAGGCTGAGGATTTCTCCTGTCCACAGCCCGTGCTGCAGACCTGTAGTCTTCCCCAAGGTTCCTCCCTGCACCCCCTTTCACTGTCTTGGGACTGGGCTGTCCACATGGACACTCACCGGGGGCATCTCCTTCCTGCTCCGTCCTCCAGGACCCCTTGTGTTCCAGCCAGGAGATCAGACTAGGCTTGACTAGCTCAGCCCCTGCACCTGGGGAAAGATGCATTCATCAAGAGGTGTAGGCAAGAGAGCCCCAAACTTGGTGTAACTCAGGAGTGATGCTTCTCATGACAGTCAGGAGTTATCACAGAAGGATTAAAGTCGTAAATATCTCTGTCTGGGCCCCAAATGACTCATTTTCTGTAAACCTGGAAACCACACGAAGGCTTATATACACACTAACAAAACACGCTTTGAATCAAATAGAAAAATCAAAGTGAAACGAAAAGGTATTTGTTCTGGGGATACAACTATACCAGGGACTCACAAGTTATTATAACATATCTGATTTAGGTGGCTGGCTTGTGAGAACTCTCAGGACACAGGCTCGGAGTGGGTAAGCACTCAGCTGGCATGCACAAAAGCCTGCATGCCACCCCCAGTACCACAAAACAAAACCCTCGCAAGAACCAATCCAGAGTTTTCCTTTTTGTACCGGGATCAAACCCACAACCTCACACTAGCCAGCCAGGAGATGTGCCTCGGAGATGACCTCTGGCTCTGCACAGAGCTCTGGGGCTCAGTGACTCAGAGGAGGACACTGACAGTATTTATAGTAGGGTGAAGATGATGGTGGTGACTCTGGACCACATTTCAACAACCACCATATTAGATTAAAACTTAACGTGGTTTCCCCTTATCCACAGCTGTGCTTTCTGTGTTTCAGTGACCTACTGTCATCTGTGGCCCCAAAATATTCGTAAGAACACTGCAGAAATAATTCACATTCTGAGTAACTGAAGAAAACTGGAAAGTCCCATCGCATCCTACCTAGGATGCAAGCCATCCGTTTGTACACACTACCCGAACAGCAGTACTCTAGCAGCTGTATCATCTACAAGGACAAGACAGGGGCCTTCATGTTCAAGTGACCTTATTTACTTCATAAGGGCCCAACCCAGAACAGAAGCGACACTGCTAATTTGGAAAAACTCTCAAGTTTTACACAAGTGAAAAGCTGAAAGTTGCTGTGCTGGGTGTGGTGGTACACACCTGTGACTGTAGCACTTGGGGAGGCTGAGGCAGGAGGATCACTGACAAGTTCAAGTCCAGCCTGGACTACAAAGTGAGTGCAAGGCTGGCCTAAAGTATACAGCAAGGCTCTGTCTCAGAAAAAAGAAGGAGGGTGCTGGGGATTTAGCTCAGTGGGATAAGTCCCTGCCTGGAAAGCGTAAGGTTGTGAGTCTGATCCCCGGTATTAAAAAAAAAAAAAAGCCAGGCATGGTGGCGTTCTCTCAGAATCCCAGCACTCGGGAGGCTGAGGCAGGAGGATCACTGCAAGTTCAAGTCCAGCCTGGGCTACAAAGTTAACTGAACTGCATAGTGAGACCCTGTCTCAAAAAGACCAAAAAAAAAAAGAAAAAGTCATCAATCTAATAAAAAAGGAAAATAATCAGATAGCGATTAGTTATTATAAGGAGGAATCTTCAGTTTGTGAAGTTGTGAAGAAAAAAATAAATTCATGCTGGTTCTGCTGTTGTACATCAAAGCATTACTGAAACTGTACCTGAGTTCAGGACTACTGTCCTGGGGCAGAGGCTCCGCCCCTCACTGCCCAGTGGACTGTCAGTACCCCTCACCCAGGCCGGCACCCAGGCCCGCAGCCTCCGTCTCCTCCCCAGCAGGCTGCAGCTGCGCGGCCCTCTTACCCACGGAGGTCAGGTTCTCGTAGTTCTCCAGCATCACCTCTCTGTACAGCTCTCTGTGACTCTGGTCCAGTAAAACCCACTCCTCCTGGGTGAAGTCCAGGGCCACATCCTCAAAGGTCACCGAGTCCTGAATCAGCACACACAGGCCGGTTTGCGCAACGAGTCACGGCAGCGACCTCTGCCCCGGTGTTCACCACAGGTGAGGGGTGAGGCTGACGGCCGCTTGGGTCCCCCAAGATCTCCACTGCCCACCCAGGGCCCAGGGTCCTGGGGACCTTTCCTGTACCCACCCGCTCACACTGTCCACCTCCTGCCGTCATAGGGACACAATGTCCTTCTGAAACACAATTCTCTCCATAACTAGACGGGTGCTCTGCTGCTCTTTCTCTGTGCTATTAAAGGTCCTGAACACATGTACGTGTCTGATATACAAGCATCATGAACTAACAAACTTTCACAGAAAGGCACGGTTGCTTCTCTCTTCCTGTCTATCCGAGTACCTGGCGAAATAACAAACACACTCAGTCCCCACGAGTGTCACGGTCAGCAGCTACTGATGTCCTGGAATAGCTTCCTGGTAACACCTTACAGTAAGGGCGGTGTGGCTCCCCCAGGAATCACCTGGGCCTCGGTCCTGGCCGAGGCTTTCCTGGATTTTAGGCGGGGACACAAATCTGCCTTGGCCGGAAATGTGTCCATCTGGTCGGGCCAGCATGTCATTGGGTGGGACCTGGCCCCTGCATACCTGATAGCAGCCTGTCAGGCAGTCAGCCACCATCCTGTCCTCCTTTATCTCTTCTTGAAGAAGGAAGCCTGGCTCCCTACACAGAAGGGCTCCTGGAAAGAGAGAAGGCAGGAGAATACACAACTGGGCAAAATTGCCATGTCTCACTGATAGCAAAAAAGGGATGGTGAGCTATGGTGTCCCCCAGAAACACTGCCACAGTCCCATTTTACAGGTAAGGACTACTTTGGAATTTTTGTTGTCACTTGGTGGTAATGGGGTAGGGATGTCAAACCTAGGACCCTCACACTGAACTACAGCTGCAGCCAGTTTTACATTTTTTCTTTTTAAATTTAAGACAGGGTCTCGTTAAATTGCCCAGGTCAGGCTACAACTTTCGATCTGCCTCAGCCTCCCCGAGTGCTGGGATTACAAGTGTGCACTACCACACCTGGCCAGGTAAGAAAAAAATAAAAAGTTTTAGGTAAGAAAATCCAAGCCCGTGGAAATTACGTCAGCATTTGCCCATGGTGATAAATCACATAAAGGAGATCACACAGCACACATACCCGGGCCCTAACAAACATGTTTCCATTCTCTGGTCAACTCGCACAACAGAAGGGTACGGTGATGGCTGAGGTCCTTCCCGGGGTAGTCTGCTGTTCAGAGGGCACCAAAGTAGAGCATCAACAGAACTGGCGGGGGCCAAATGAATGGTTGACGTCCTGTGAGGCTCCCGGTAAAATGGGCCTCCTCCCAGGAAACCCAGGTGTACTTCAGGCTGGCTTATGAATACATGACTTGTGGAAACCGCCATTCCTCCTTTCACAGGGTTATCTGGACTCCTTGCCATCAGTCACTGTGTTCCATGAAGTATTTCACCATGAGTCATCAGAGTATGGACACACGCTGTCATGTGCTGAGCTCAGGATGACTGCATACACATGGAGAGCCACTTAAGTGTCACACCAGCCCTTCACACTGGTATCAATATATCTTCTTAATGTGAAAAAAACCTAGATTCAAGCCAGGAGGTGAAAGCCAGGGAAATTAGTGAGACCCTATCTTAAGCTGGGCATGGTGGTGCATGCCTGTAAGGCCAACGCTTGAGAGCCTGCAGCAGGACATCAAGGCAAGTCTGAGGTCAGCCTGAGCTACATAATGAGCTCAAGGTTAGCCTGAACTACCTTGGGAAATCCTGCCTCAAAAACACAGTGAGACAGAGCTTGGGATATAGCTCAGTAAGAAAGGCCTGGGATCAAACCAAAACTAAACTAAACCAAATCTAGATCGAGACAGCACAGAAATCCCCCGCTGCCTAGTTAAGCACCAGAGACCCTGAGCCTGACTGCAGGTTCGTCCCTGAACTGCTGATTGCCTTTGGTTGCTGATGCACTCCAGGTTGATCAGAGAGAAAAACATTTTGATTCCAAGCCCAGCACTTTGCTGTCTTTTGGCGATCATCTCTAGGGCTCAAGGATTACCCAATACCTCAGAAGATTAGATGGCTACCTGGCTACTTGGGCTTCTTCACCAAGAGGCAAAGGACAGGCTGGAGTTAAACCTGACTGCCAGATCGGTCTCCCAAGGGACGCTGCAGAACTGCTGTGTCACCAAGGTAGGGGAGTAAATCCTGGCACCTGTGCAGTTTCCATGCTTCCCAGACAATGTACATGCAGCTAGGTGAGGCCAAACCTGTCATTCCAGATTCTTGGGAGGCTGAGTGGTACAATTTGTATCTAGTCATGATCTCAAACACGGGACCTTTGCAAAGCGATTGCGTTGTGGGGCTGATAGCTGGTTTGCTCTTAGGAGGCTGGGTCTGGCCAGAAGAGGTGGGCTGCCGGGGTGTAGCCTGGAAGGGTTTATCCCAATCACCAACTCCTCCTTTCCCGCTCTTCTACCTCCTGCCATGCCTGAGGAGCTACCCTCCACCCAGGCCCCTGGCACCACTTTGGAGCCAGCTTGGAACCTTCCCACCTTGGAGCCATCTGACTGTGGACTGAAACCTCTGCAAACTGTGAGCCAAACAAACCTCTCTTCTTGTAAGTTGTGCGTGCAGGTGTTCTGTCCCAGCAGTATGAAAAGTGATTAAGACACGGGGACAGGAGTGTGGCTTGAGCCCAGGAGTCTCAAGCCAACCTGAGTAGCATAAGGAAACTGCATCCCTTTAAAAACTAGAAAGAAAAAAGGAAATGTTACCAGAGTAAAACCAGCACAAAAAGGAAAGCCACTGGGAGATTCAGATTCTCTGGGCATCAAAGCTTGGCTCACTAAGAGGTTACTGAATCCAGCACTTGTGGCAGAGACACAGGATACATGAAAGTGGTCCTTGTAGCAATGAACTGTGTACTTGTACTTCAACTATGACCTACAGAGCACGTTCTTGGCGGGTCTGTTTATATGCACATGTATTTATGTAACTAAGCATTTCTATTTCCTTCACATGTAACTGTTTGAAGGTAAACTTGTAATTTAGTCCTTAAGCAAGAGTATTTAGTGAGAGTGTCACTGAATCTGAGGAAATACTAATATGTTTTTCTTTTTGTCTTTTTGAGACAGGGTCTCCCTATGTAGTTCAGGCTGGCCTTGAGCTCACTTTGTAGCCCAGGCTGGTCTTGGATTATTGACAATTCTCCTGCCTCAGCTGCCGAGTGCTGGGATGACAGGCATGAGCCACCACACCTGGCTTTAATGTGACTTTCAAGGGGGGTGGTGTAGCTCCTCACTGCAGGGAAAGGTGAGAACCTCTTCTCTTGTGCATCATTAGGCAGAAGCTTCCAGCGGCTTCAGTGCTCCAAAGGAACTGAAACGTGCAGCTCCCTCCAGCCCGGCTGCCCTATCTGCTGAACAGCCTGAGCATGGCCTGTGTCTGCTATTGAATGATTCCCCCTAGCTTCAGATTACCTGCAACACCAGCTTTGTCATGATGGGCCTGAGTCTTTACTACACTAAACATGCTCTGCTCAGTCAACCCGTGAGGCACCGGAGGAGAAGCAACAGAAAAGCAACTGCTCCTGCTGAATGCAGCCATGCTTGGTGGACACACTTGTGCTGGGCTACCGACTTCTACTGAGGCTCCGTCCACAACTCACAGGCCCTGGGATCTCAATCTTACTCCTTGCTCGGGGAGCTGCTTTCCTGAGACTCTCCTAACTCGGACACCTCACACGCTAAGGGCACCTATTAGATTAGACGCTTTGTAATGTGTCTCTTAGTTTGATGGCTTCTGTTCTGTGCCCCTTGTGACAGGGACACTGAATCCAGGATGCCTGCTGAGCGTCAGCCCAGTGCCTCCTCCTGTGCACCCACCCTCTAAGCTTGTACCTAATGATCAATGAGTTAATCATAAATGACTATAAAAATCAGTCAAAATTCTGACTCAGTTGCATAGCTTTGCAAATTCCATCTGCACGGTGTCGCTGGGCTAAAATAAAAGCGCTTCTTTTAAAAACACATCGTCGCCTTGCCCCGTTTTTCATCATGGGGCCTTGTTTTTTTTTTTTGGGAGGGGGGTTTGGGGCAGCTACAACAAGGGCTATTGGACTTTGCTTCCCCGTTACTGCTCCTGCAGTGTGTTCCATGTCACACAGCTCAGGCCCTGAGGAACCTGATCAGCTTTCACATCATCGAGTGGGATGTGACCATACTGGGGCTGACCCCAGTGAGCTCCACCTTTGATGTGTCCTCTCATAATCTCCTTTGCCCGAGTGTACACAGAACCTCATTTGTGCACCATCACCTGACTTCTGTACACCTTTACCAACCCCACTGGAGAGCTAATAAACTTATTAAAGTAAGTGCCTGGCTAAAAACTGTTGGCTAGTTCACTGTCTCTAAGGGGCAATCTTAAAGTGACTTCTTTGTTACCAAGATACAGGCTTCTACAGTCTTCTGGCAGCCTGCAGTGAGAGAAAAGGTTAATTGGCCGCTGAACCACAGCACTGATTCTGCCCCACAAAGGTGTGCGTGTCTTTAAGGAGTCTCACCAAGGGAATCCAAGGGTCATTTGTTGACTGTCAGGCAATTCCCACTCCTCACAAAAAAGTAACAGGACAGCCAAGCAAAAATAGAAGACAGCACTCTGGAGGCTGAAGCCAGAAGGAGACAAGTTTGGGCCCAGCCTGGGCAAGTTAGTGTCTTGGCAAGACACTGTCTCAAAATTTAAAAAATGAAAAAGAGGCAGAGATGTAGCTCAGTGTGAAGAGGCTGGGCTCAGCCCCCCGTACCTCAAAAAAAAAAAAACAAAACAACAACAACAACAACAAAAAAAAAAAAAAAAAAACAAAAAAAGGCACACTGAAATGGAATCAAAACTCACAATAGACTCAAAATTCACAAAATAATAATGACCTGTCCACAATACAAAATTAGCCAAATACACTGTAGTATTCTTAGCATACGAGTGGAGAGGACATTAACTGTCTTTCTGAAAACAAATGACTTGCGGTTAAAAATCTATTCACTGTTTTCCCTCCAGAATAATTTTAACTAATTTCTTGTAAAAAGTTAATTCTGACACTCTAAAATGGCACAAGTACTATATAAAGGTAAAAAAAGACCGTAAGGTACAATGAAATTAAGTGTGTTATTTGTCCTCTGACTTAGGTAACCAATCTTGAAAATTTAAGTTGAAAATAAGTCTCTTCCAATAGGAAAAATATAAAAAGTTTATTCACTGCAGATTACTCACACATGTTTAGAAGTAAGGAAGACAAGTTCCCGGAGAAGCTTTAAGCCAGAGTGCCATGTTGATCAATACATTAAGCAAGTATTAAACTTCCTATCCAAAACTGAGTGTCGTGGCGCACACCTGTAATCTCAGCACTCTGGGAGGCTGAAGCAGGAGGAATGCAAATTTGAGGCAAGCGTGGGCAACTTAGCAAGACTCTCAAAATTAAAATGAATGAATAAATAAATTCCGGAGACTGTAGTTCAGGGCAATGGTCCTAGGTTCAATCCCTGGCATTGTAAAAACAAACAAACAAACCAAAACCAAAGCAAACCAAAAAACTTTTCACTGCAAATAGAGGAATGATATAAATGCACTTACTCCCAATAAACTGCCATTGCAAAGCACGCCTGACCTACAAAAGATTTTGTAAATGGCCTTTTGAATTCTCTACCCAGATGTTGATGGCCTATGGCTCACTGGCCTACTATCATAAATTTGGCTTTACTGCAAGAAAGCCACATCCATCCACTTACTAACATCTGGCTGCTTGATGGTTACCAAGGCAGAGGTTGCTAACTTAGAGACATTATGCCCTCAAAGCACCAGGCACTCACTAGCAGGCTCTTTTCATACTGATCTCCAGCCTCTGCTAAGGACCCTATCGTCAATTATACAATCATGAAATGAAAGACTCAGGGAGAAGGAAGGGGGAGGGAAAGAAATAACAATAATATGAAAGAATTAAGATGTGTTAGGTACACGAACACTAACAGGCTTACTATTTTTTTTTTAAGCTTTTATAGGTACCTGGGATTGAACTTGAGACATTTGCAAGCCCTTATGCTGCTGAGCTAACTCCCCAGCCCATCAGGCTTACTATTAACGGAGACCGGGAAACCCCTACAAGGAAAGTAATCATTATGTACTCGAAACATGTAATAATAAAAATCTAATAAAAAAGGACTCATTTAAATGTGCCATGAGAAGACAACCATAAATGGCAAAGCGCTTTGACTTTTTAAACAAATGAGTGCTTCTTTAAAATGCCAACACAGGGGCTGGGGATTTAGTTCAGCAGCATAAGCACCTGCCTTGGAAGCAGGTAGTCCTGAGTTCGATCCCTGGTACCGATAAACATGAAAAAGACAAAAAAAAAAAAAAAAAAAAAAAAAATGCCAACACAATGGAGACTCAGGACTAATTCTGGGCCTGACACGTTCACAATGGAGCTGTAATTTAGGTCTTGCTGCTGGGTAGCTCTGAACCATGGGACAGTCATGGATGTAACACCAGTGAGTTCAAGAAAGAAGGAACACGTTAAAGAGATTAAATAACATAATCAAACATAATGAGAAAGCTTGACCTGGGCGTGGTGGCACACAGTCATGCCAGTATTCTGTGGGGCGAAGGCAGGAGGAATACAAGTTCAAGCCAGGGGGGCAACCTAGTGCCTTAGTGTGACAAGGAAAAGGTTGTCTTAGAATCAAAATATCCGGAAGCCAGGATGGGGCTGGAGGTGTAGTTCAGTGGTACAGCTCTACTTGAGGTTCAACTCCTTAAAACACATCCTTGTATATACACATATGCACATACAGACTCTCTACACCTATGTCACAACGATGCAGATCAATTTTTTATGGAGGAGATATTAGGCAATGCTATTGTTACTCATTTCCTTTTGCAGTAGGCCGATGGGGATTGAACCCAGGGCCTAATGTATGTGCCTGAGTTGCATCCTAACCCTTGTTACTGAGCTACCTCCAACCCTGGCTATTATTTTGATTTAAATTGAGTCCTTTTTTATATTTAGGAGATGCATCAGTATCTAAAGTTCACATATCTACAATTTACTTTCAGAGTGCTCATTCTCAAATAGTTTACAATACAATATATTTTATCTGAAAGCAAATGTGAAGAAAATGCGAAAAATGAATGTACTCCATTATACTGTATTACAATTCTATACTGAAATGACCTGAAAGACGTTTGACTGCTCTAAAGAAAAATGTGGAAAAAAGACTTAGTCCAATTAACTTCTCAATAGTAAACACAATTATTCTACTACTAATGAAATAGAGCAGGTATCCTTTCTTGCTGGAGGCTAGGTTTTTAAGTTTTCTGAGGAGGTACGTAGGCCTGGAACGCTCAGATGAAAGGGATGGTTATGTACTTTTGGCTCTCTTCATTAAAAGGACTAAAAATCTTTCCTGCCACATGCAGAAATATGCACACCATGGGAACCTAATAAAGGATGCTTATCTAAGAGAGAATGAGTATATTTGTCACTTTCCAGTGACTAAGACAAAATACCCCAAATCCACAATTCAAATAAGTTTTATTTTGGCTCACGGTTTCCGTAGTTTCAGTCGGAACCCACCTGATTCCAAGGCAAAAGTTGGCGCGGGTTAAACGCATGGCGGAGGAAAGCTGCTCACCGCACAGAAGCCAGGAAGTGGAGACAGGAGAGGGGCAAGCGACGAGAAAACACCCTTCCAGTCAACCGGGCCCCAACCTCCGGAACAGCAGCCAGCCATGAAACACACCACCGATGAGTAGAGCGCCCCCAACACTCAATCACTTTCCACACAAAGGAGGCTTCCGGGGGACACTTTAGGAGCCCGAGCCCCGACTCCACCCGCGGCCCACCCGGTTCTCTCGCAGTGCTCACCCGAACGCGCTTCCGCCGCCAGGTCCAGGGGGCGGCGGAACACGGGCACGTCGGCAACGTGACTCGAATCACCGGTGGCAATTATTTAACGTAAGCCTGCGAGCGCAAACAGACCTTCCAGGACCTCAGGCGGCTCAGCTCAACACTGGCCTTCCACCAGCTGCACCGCCTCAGGGCGGACCCTCCACGCGGAACTCCTCGTCGCTGACTGAATGGAACCCACCACAAGGAAAGAGGAGGGGCCGAGTCGCGCAAACATGACGTCACAAACACGGAGACGCCTCGATGCTGCTTCCGCTTCCGGCAAGGGCGGGGCCGGGCTCGCTGCCTACGGCGTCCTCCGAGTTCAGCTCCGTCTGGTGCAGGCTAGTCCTACGTGCGCAGGCAGAGGCTCGGCTTGTCCCAGCACCGAGCGGGAAGTTGGAACCGGGCGTTGAGGGTTTATTGGAGTGTACATTGTGCCCTCTAGGAGGGGCTGCAGGTGGGTGTGGACGACCTATTGGTCCAGCATGGCGGGTCTGGATTGGGAGTCTCCTCCGCAGGACTGTTCATCAAAGCTTTTTAGGGCCCCCACCCCAGACGCTGGAAATTGAACTCAGGACTTGCCCTGCAGGAGCCTTGTCGCTGAGATGTATCCTGGGTTCCTAACTCTCTAGTTTTTTGAGGCAGGTTTCGCTGTCTGGTTCAGTTTAGCCTGAAATTCACTGTGTGTCCCGGCTGACCTCGAATTGTGGAGATCCTCCTGCCTCAGCCTCTCTTGTGCTGGGGTGACAGGCGTGTGCACCACGCCCAGCTTCTCAAGACATTTTTTACAAGCGAATCCGCACATCACTCAAGCCCCTATAGATTTAATGAACCAAATGAAAACTCGGTCGCTCTTCTCACTTTCCAATCTTCAAGAAAATATACCTTATTTTCAAATAGTTTTAAGTGCCTGGTGTGCTGTGTGTGTGTGTGTGTGTGTGTGTGTGTGTGTGTGTGTGTGTGTCGGGGGGCCAGGCATAGTGCCAGAGACTGGGAACTGAAGCCAGGTACACGGTACCACTGATTTACGTCCACACCCTCTATTTTTTATTTTGAGTGTCTATATTATTAAGCTACATTTAAGGAAATCATGTTCATTTTTTTTTTATTTAAGAGGAAAAAGAGAAAAACACAAAACAAACCAAAGCGGCGTAAGGGTACATGCAATACAGAACTACAAAACAAAACAAAACAAAACAAAACAAAAAAACATAACAGTAAGAAATCACCTGCTAGTAGATTACACACTATCTTCTTGAAAATAGTTCCTCAAATCACAGTATCAAAGAACACAAGGTGGACATTCAAACAGGGAGACTGCAAACAGCTGTGTTCAATGTTTCAAAAACATTGATAAAGTCAGCTATTTAACACCCCTAAACACACTTGCTGTTATATCCGTTAGAGCTCTTTTTTTTTCCCTCTCTTTTTTACAACAAAATTTACACATCTTGGATTTTATTACTCCTTAGTGCTTATTACTTTCTTTGGGGGGGGGGGAAGAATACAGTCAAATATGGCAAAACAAAGCTGTCAGTCAATACCAAGGATAGACATAGCACATGGTGTAGAACAGAGTACAAGTTTATCAACAATGGTTATCAACGTTGTCCCTTGTTTCCTTAAAAAGAATTGTCTATCTTATTAGATATTATAAAGTTGGACAAAACAGTAGAGAACAAGACCAATAAAACTTAGGCATTGTAAACATTACAGGACTTCCAAAGAAGACAATAGTCAAACCAGAATGGGTATCTTAGTGAATCTTATTGTCTTCAAAGTAGTTGCCTATGTCTTCAAACTTGATACTATCATATAGAATGGAACAGAGTCTAATCAGTCAAAACAAGATCGTGGGAGTACTACAGGACTTCAAAACAAGTTAATAGGAAATCGAAAAGTTACTATTTATATATCCTAATTTTTTTGAATTTTTTCTTTAATTAAGACAAACAAGAAATGACTAAATAATTTTTTTTGAAACAATAAGGGGGAGATTGAGATAAAACAGGACATAACAATATAACAATAGAGGTCACAGCATGACTGTTTCAACAACCTAGTACTTCACCACCTTATAACCTGACTTAATAGTAGTTACCATAGTGTCTTTTTCCTTGAAATATTTGGATAAAACATCATATACTCTAGCTTCAAATATTTTCATATCAAGAAGCCCAGAATAAAGCCTTTCTAATTAATGAGTGAAAACTTTATAAGGCTTCAAGGCCACCTAATGGGGAATCATGATTACCACATATTTTTATATATTTGAATCATTATTTACATTAGGGAAACTATTCGGTATTCACGCATGCGAGATTGATTTATTTCACTAATGAGTATGGTCTCAAGCTGCGCCCATTTATTGATAAATATCTCAATGTGATCCTTCTTTATAGCTGAATAATACTCCATTGTATAGAAATACCACAACTTTTTTATCCATTCCTCAGTTGATGGGCACTTGGGTTGTTTCCAAGATCTGGCGATTACAAATTGTGCTGCTATAAACATAGGTGCACATATATCACTGTGGTATGATGCTTTCAGTTCTTCTGGGAATATGCCTAGAAGTGGAATAGCTGGAATAAATGGGATTTCCAGTCCCAACTTTTTGAGAAATCTCCAGACAGATCTCCACAAAGGCTGTACCAGTCTACACTCCCACCAGCAGTGCAGGAGAGTTCCTTTTTCCCCACAGCCTCTCCAGCATTTGTTGTCGGTTTTCTTGATCCTGGCCATTCTTTCAGGAGTGAGATGGTATCTCAGTGTGGTTTTAATTTGCATTTCTCTAATGACCAATGATGATGAGCATTTTTTCATGTATTTATTTGCCATTTGCATTTCTTCATCTGAGAATTGCATATTCATCTCAGATGCCCATTTTTGGATTGGATCTTTGAATTTCGGAGGTCTGAGTTTCTTTAATTCTTTGTATGTTTTAGACAAGAGGCCCTTGTCTGAGAGAGAGTTCACTAAAATCTTTTCCCAGTTTGTGGGTTTTCTTTTCACTATGCTGGAGATTTCTTTTGACATGCAGAAACTTTTTAATAAGAAGTGGTCCCAGTTATTGATTCTGGGAAGTATTTCCCGTGCGGTTTGAGTCCTGTTCATGAATTCTTTACCTACTCCTATGTCTCCAAGGTTTCTACCTATTTTGTCTTCCAATAGATTTAGTGTTTCTGTTTTAATATTCAGATCTTTGACCCATTTAGATTTTAATTTAGTACATGGTGATAGACATGGGTCTAGCTTTAGTTTTCGGCAAATGGAGAGCCAGTTTTTCCAGCACCATTTATTAAAGAGACTGTCATTCTTCCAGTGAACCTGCTTGGCTCCTTTATCAAAAATAAGGTGGTTGAGTGTGTTCATAGTTGTGGTTGTATCTTCTAATCTATTCCACTGATCTTCAGCTCTGTTTTGATTCCAATACCATGTTGATTTTACTACTGTTGCTTTGTAGTATAACTTCAAGTCAGGGATTGTGATGCCTCCTGCTTTGTCTTTGCTGCTTAGAATTGCCTTTGCGATTCTAGGTCTCTTCTGGTTCCAGATGAAATTTAGGAGTAATTTCTCTAGATCTATAAGGTATGTTGATGGTATTTTTATTGGGATTGCATTGAATCTGTATAACAGTTTTGGGAGAATGGCCATTTTCACAATGTTTGTTCTTCCTATCCATGAGCAAGGGATGTCTTTCCATTTTCTGAGATCATCTTCAATTTCCTTTTTCAGTGTATTATAATTTTCACTGTATAAGTCTTTCACTTCTTTCGTAAGAGTAATTCCTAAATATTTCATTTTTTTGCTTGCTAATGTGAATAGTCCAGTTTCTCTTATTTCCCTCTCTGTAATTTTGTTGTTCGTGTATAGGAATGCTATTGATTTCTGAGTATTGATTTTGTATCCAGCCACATTACTGAATTTATTTATTGTATCTAAGAGTATTTCAATGGAGTTTAGGGGGTCTTCTATGTAGAGTATCATGTCATCTGCAAACAATGATAATTTAACTTCTTCTTTTCCTATCTTTACCCCTTTTATTTCTCTTTCTTGCCTAATTGCTCTGGCTAGTACTTCCAGTACTATATTAAATAGGAGTGGTGATAAAGGACATCCTTGTCTTGTACCCGATTTTAAAGTAAAGGCTTTCAATTTTTGGCCATTTAGTATGATGCTGGCTGTTGGTTTGTCATAAATGGCCTTTATTATATTGAGGTAAAGACCATTTATTCCAATTTTCTGTAAAGTTTTTATCATGAATAAGTGTTGGACCTTATCGAAGGCTTTTTCTGCATCTATAGAGATGATCATGTGATTCTTATTTTTGGCTTTATTGATATGGTGGATTACATTTATTGATTTGCATATGTTGAACCATCCTTGCATTCCTGGGATGAATCCCACCTGGTCATGGTGTATAATCTTCTTGATGATTTGCTGGATCCTATTTGCCAATATTTTATTGAGGATTTTTGCATCTGTGTTCATTAGGGAGATCGGTCTATAGTTCTCTTTTATAGTTGGGTCTTTCTCAGGTTTTGGTACTAGAGTAATATTTGCTTCCAGGAATGACTTAGGAAGGATTGCTTCCCTTTCAATTTCATTGAATAGTTTGAGGAGTGTCGGCATTAGGTCTTCTTTATATTTCTTGTAGAATTCTGCAGTGAATCCATCTGGGCCTGGGCTCTTCTTGGTGGGCAAGGACCCAATTACATTCTCAATTTCATTAGCAGAGATTGGGTTATTCAACAGTTTTATATCCTCTTGATCTAGCTTTGGTACTTCATATGCTTCTAAGAATCTGTCTATTTCTTCTGTGTTATCAAACTTTTGAGAGTAGAGGTTTTCAAAATAGGTATTGATGATCCTCTGTATTTCTATTGGGTCTGTAGTGATTTCTCCTTCTTCATTTCTTATTGCATGAATTTGAGCTTTTTCTTTCCTTTTTTAAATAAGGTTGGCTAGGGGCTTATCGATTTTATTTATTCTTTCAAAGAACCAACTCTTTGATTCATTGATTCTTTGGATTGTTTTCTTAGTCTCTATTGCATTGATTTCTGCTCTGATTTTTATAATTTCCTCTCTTCTTTTGGCTTTGGGCTTGACTTGCTCTTCTTTTTCTAGCTGTTTGAGGTGTAGCATCAAGTTATTTATTTGTATTCGTTCTGTTTTCCTGATGTGGGAACTCAGTGCAATAAATTTTCCTCTCAGAACGGCTTTCATTGCATCCCACAGATTCCGGTAAGTTGTATCTGCATTTTCATTTTCTTTTAGGTATTGTTTAATTTCTTCTTTAATTTCTTCTGTGACCCACTGATTACTCAAGAGTGTGTTATTTAGTTTCCATGTGTTTGCGGAATTTTTGCAGTATCCTTTGTCATTAATTTCTAATTTCAGAGCGCTATGATCCGATAATATGCAAGGGATGATTTCAACTCTTTTGCATTTGCTTAAATATGTTCTGTGAGCTAATATATGGTCTATTTTAGAAAATGATCCATGTACTGCTGAGAAGAATGTGTATTCTGATGTTGTTGGTTGGAACATTCTGTATATGTCTATCAAACCCATTTGTTCACAGGTGTGATTCAGTTCTGTTATTTCTTTGCTCATTTTCTGTCTGGTTGATCTGTCCCTTGGTGTCAGTGGTGTATTAAGGTCTCCTGTTACAATTGTGTTACTGATAATTTGAGTTTTCATTTCTGTTAATAATTGTTTTATATAACTGGGTGCTCTGGAGTTTGGTGCGTATATATTTAAGATAGTTATCTCTTCCTCTTGGAGTTTTCCCCTTACGAGTATGTAGTGACGTTCTTTGTCCTTTATGGTCATTGTTGGTTTAAAGTTCACGTTGTCTGCAAACAGAATGGCTACTCCTGCCTTTTTTTGGATTCCTGCTGCATGAAGGATTGTTTTCCATCCTTTGACTTTCAGTCTGTGAGTATCTTTCTGGGTTAGATGGGTTTCCTGTAAACAGCATATGGTTGGATTTTGTTTCTTGATCCATTCTGCTAGTCTGTTTCTTTTGATTGGTGCATTGAGACCATTTACATTAATGGTTATTACTGTTAAATGCTGGTTAATTGTAGGAATGTTATCTCTCTGCTGTTGCATCTTTATCTTTCGGTTCTGTTTAATTATTTGCTTTGCTTAGTGGTTTTTTCCTTTGTGTATCTAAACTGTCTTTCAATATTTTTTGCAGGGTTGGTTTGGTGTTCATGAAGTTCTTCAGCTGTTCTTTGTCATGGAAGTATCGTATTGCACCATCTATTTTGAATGATAGTTTTGCAGGATATATCAGTCTTGGTTGGAAATCATTTTGCTTTAGGATCTGGAATACTTCATTCCATGCTCTTCTTGACTTTATCGTTTGTGCTGAGAAGTCTGCTGTGATTCTGATAGGTTTTCCTTTATAAGTGATTTGTCTTTTCTCTCTGACAGCTTTTAATAATCTATTCTTGTGTTGGATTTCTGGGATGGTGACTATTATATGTCTGGGTGTAGTTTTATTTTGGTTATGACTGTTTGGAGTTCTATATGCTTCACTGATCCTGATGTCAGTTTCTGATCTCATGCTTGGGAAATTTTCAGCTATTACTTCTCTAAATATCCTCCTGACATCCTTCATGTTGTCTCCCTCTCTTTCATTAATCCCTATCATTCTTATGTTATTCTTCTTTGCATCGTCTTGCAGTTGTTGAATTGTTGTTTCCTGGTTCCTTGTTATTTTCAAAAGATCTTTCCTTTCCTGTTCACTAGCTGCAATCCTGTCTTCAAGGTCTGAAATTCTATCTTCACTTTCATTAAGGCGGTTTTTACAACATCATGTTCATTTTGGATGTTTCTCCTTATCTTGCACATGAAACTGTTACAGATAATTGAATTAATGACATTAATCATCTGTCAAACGACTAAGCATCTTTCAAATGCATGTTCTCCAAACCAGCCACATTGGGAATCCTCAACATTTTCTGTTGTAATCAAATAAAATGTAGAGTTAGATGTGATGAACATTCTTTGTTCCGCAGTGGACATCTAGTCACGTTGGAATCAGTCTCTCTCCCTTTCCTTCTCTCTGGCCCCCCCTCCTGCCCCCTCCTAGAGATTGAAAACTTGGATTTCACATCAAGCTACATCCCTGCCTATTTTTTCATTTTTATTTTGAGACTAAGTCTTCCAAAGCTGTTAAGTTTTTTAGGCTGAACTTGAACTCGAAATTCTCCTGCCTCAGTCTCCTAGAGTGCTGGAGTGACAGGTGTAGTCTCTCCCACCCCATTCACCCCAGGAGCAACAGAGAAAGGAGCACCAGGAAGAGACTGGCTGGGCACTGCCACCTGGCGTTATTTTATATGGGGGTGCGTTGGTTTTGAGAAAGTGTCACCAGAGGTGTTTGATTTGAGTGGATCTGCTTGGCAAGGACCAGTGACAGCAGAAGTATTCCTACTACTTTGCTTGTATCGTGCTGTAGGTACTCAGGGCATTTTGCTGATGCGAGATCTGCAGAGCTATGGGTGGACACAGGCAAGGTGGGGCCCACCCTTTTAATTACTGTTTAGATCATTTATGTTTAATGTATCTAAATACATTACGATTCAATTGAGTTATTGGCGATGTCTGGGGTCTCTTTTTCATTGACTTTCCCCTTTAACACTGTTCTTTTGGATCAACCTTTTTCCTCCAGACTGATTTTCATTTACTATTGTGTTTTCATTACAATATATGTATGTCTCAGTCTAAATGGAATATTTCACCCTTGAAATGGATGTAGAACCTAACATACAAGTCCCGTTCCCTCATGCCTTTGTTATCATTCTTAGTGTGCCAACACAATTTGAAATCCCCATCTTATATTTTCAACCATCATATGTATTATAAAGAAATCTCTTTAGTTTTCATTAGTTTCATACTTTCTTACCCTCATTTTCTTTGGCTTTAGGCTCACTGAACTTCTTGAATTTTCACATTCTGAAATATTTTTCCTAATTTTCTCCTCTTCTTCTAAGACCCTTTTGTATTATCACACAGTCCCGTAAGGGTCATATGGAAAATAATTTGGAATTCTTGTTTTTGTTTGTGTTTATTTTGCCTTTAGTACTGGAGATTGAAACTCATGGCACTGGGAGACTGATGGTGCCTCTCTCTCTCCCTCCTTCTCCTCCCCAGGAGTTCTGAACTGAGCTAAATCTATGGCCCTTTTTAATTTTTCATTTTGAGGCAGGCTCTCAGTTTCCCAGGGTGGCCTCCATTTGCCCTCTTTATGCCTCCGCCTTCTAAGTAGTTGGGATTATCTGCATGTGCCAGTCGGTTTGGGATATTCTGCACATTCTTAATATTATGACACTGTTGTCCTCACAATCCTGTGGAGAAAGTAGATGTTTGATCAGGTAATTGACAAAGTTTGGTCCAGTGTGAAAATTTTTAGGCTGGAAAGCAAAGGTCAGTGGTAAAGTGCTTACTTATCATCACCAGTATGGAAAAAAAGGATGCAAGGTTCAGTGAGTAGTTTGTGGGTTATGGTTTCAATGCGTGTTCTCTCTGTTCAGCCTCTTCAGTGCAACTTGTGTCTCTTATTAGAGCTGGAATAAATGGAGGGCAGTTGGTACGGCTTGTGTCTAGATGTATCAGCTGCCCCAAAATCCTCTCGCAGTCGTAGGTGGGGCTTCTTCGGAAGTGGCTGAATCTTGACACTGGGATTTATTCATGGTGAAATGCTAGACTCAAGAGGAGGATTAAGGGTGTAAGTGCCACCCACTCTGAGTAATCTTGAGGAGACAAAAGGGTCAGAAAGCAGCTGTGAAGGCCCTGTTTAGCTTTTGCCACCTTCTGCCTGCCGTGACCTGTTGCCTGTCTGCCACACCACCTGGCGTTGGAGCTAGCTGATTATAGACTAAAACATATACAAACTGTGAACTAAATAAATCTTCTCTCTTTTAACTTTGGGTGTCAGGTATTTTGTCACAGCAATGCGAAATGTAAGACAGAATTTGTTAGCAGCAGTGGAGTCATCATTATAACTGCACCTGAACATGTGGGACAGGAACCTTTGGGACTGCCTTGTGGGAAGTGTTTGGAAATTTTCAGAGTTGCTGGCTGAAAAAGTGGAGCTGTAACACCTTGGGGTATACTTGATGGAAGATTTTGGGCAGAGCTCAGAAAACCAGAAGGCTGATAGAAATCCTGCCAGTGAAGAGCAGGATGGGGAGATTTCTGCAGGGAAGAAGAACATTGGTTGTTGAACTCCAGACAATGTGTGTTATACCTTGGCAGAAAGTTCCTCTGCATTTTGCTCCTATCCATCGACTTTGCCTGATACTGAGAGTAAGGGTGGTGGACTGATTAATCTTGTAGAAGAAATTTCAAGGCAGTCTAACGTTCAGGTGTTGGCACAGCTGTTGGGAGCCTTTTATCCAGATTTATATTGAGAATCAAGAGCAAATATCCCAGCAGAATGAGTTAAAATATGAGTTTGTATAGAAAGGAAGCATCAGTATTTGTATGAACTGCAAAGATAGAGCAGGGGAGATCTTGATTGCTGAGAAGGAACAGGAGATTAGAAAAGATCGCGTGAGGGCATGTCAGGAAGCTGCAGCACCTCACCCTTTTGCAGGTTCAAAATTGCAAAAGTGAGACTTTGCTTTGAGAAGAAAGCCCCAGAGTACTGTGTTTCAGAATGGCAGCAGTTAGGGAATTTGTTCCTTGGAATCATATTCAGGGTGTTACAGCCAAGAGAGAAATAAACCTGCCTGCTGCTGCAACTGGCAGCAGACCTTGGCATCATCCACATGGTACTGGTTTTAGGTCCATGCATATGGCAAGAGTTGTGGGGTCAACAAGATTTCACTTCCATTCAGCTTTTAAGACCTGGGAGGCCAGGCTGAAGCTGTGAGTGTGAAGCCAAAGGTGCAGTGGAGACTCCAGAAGTTCAGAGAATATGGGTCATCTGAGGAAAAAGCAGAGCCCTCCCCCAAGGGAAGCCATGAGAGCTATATCCACTGGCAGTGCCACAGGGCGGAGCTACCCAGCCTCTTTGGAGTTCACAACTTGCCACAGATTGCCAGGGATGCTGGAAGGAGGACTGTGGGATTTAATGTTGGAGTTTGGTCTTGCTTTGCTCCCATTCCTGCTATCCTTGTTTGTAACTTTTGGAATGGAAATATCTATCTTGTGCTATTGAACACTGAAAGCTTAATTTTCATTTACACGTGGGCTCGCAGCTACGAGTTTACCTTAAATCTCAGAGGAGACTTTCAAGTTGGACTTTTCAATAATGCTGAAACTCTGGCACCTCTTAGAGATGGACTAGATGCATTTTGCATAAAGGAATGTGCATGAGTTTTTTGGGGGCCAGGGGCAGAGTGTTGTGGTTGTGGCCAGATTTATCCCAAAGCCTCATGCAGTCATTGGTGGGGCTTTTTCAGAGGTGCTCGGTTCAGTGTGTGATGCTGGGGTTGATTCGTGGTGCAGTGCTAGGCTCAAAAACACCAGGATCAAGAGTGTGAGCACCACCTGCTCTACGTAATCTGGATAAAAGGGGCAGAAAGATGTCGTTAAAGTCTCCAGTTGGTTTTTCTGCTTCTTGCCAGCCATGAACAGTTGCCTGTCTGCCATGCCACCTTGCTGTGGAATGCCAGCTGTGAGCCAAATAAACCTTTCCTCGTTTAATTTGGGTGTCTTGTATGTTGTCTCAGCAAAGAGAAAAGTAACTAAGCCAACAGCCTCAGGCTTGCTCTGGAGAGTACAGACACCACAGGACTGCCTCTGGGAGGCTGAGGACGTGTAAATGGAGGGAAATAAAAACACAATTTCCATTCTTCCAACAGCCCGAGCTGGTAGGTCCACCTTTCTTCTCTATCTACCTCTGGCTCTCTCAGCATTGAGACATTCTACATGTACCTTTGCCAGAAACATAAATCCTATAACAATTTTATGTCCACAGAACGAAAAATCAGTTCGGCATATATGGACACCATCCGGAATGGTATCAGTTAACTGTTGGTATTCGAAACTAGCACTACAAGGAATATGGCAGATAAGGTTATAGAACATTTTAAAGGCCTTGTTAAGCTTCTCACATAACATATAGTAAGTCCCTAATTTATAAATGAGTTCTGTTCCAGGTGAATGTTCGTAAATTAGATTTGTTCCTAAATCCAACAAAATGAGTCTTATATAGTACACTGTGCAAGTTTACAACTAGAATGTTTTTTAAGTTGAGGATTTACTAAAGGAATGGTTGGAAAAATTTGGCATGCCAAAATTAAGGCAAGCATGGTGGTATAGGCCTATCATTCCAGTACTCTGGGAGGCTGAGGCAGGAGGATCACAAGTTTGAGCCTGGGCAACCGGGCAACTTAATGATTTAACAGGGCTGGGGATGTAGCTCAGTGACACAAGTGCCTGCTTGGCGACGTAAGGTACTGAGTTTGATTTCCAGCCCCCCCCCCAAAAAAAAACCCAATTAAACAAGTGAAAAGGGGGAAGAGAGGCTGGGCATGCTGATCAGTGGTAAAATACCTGCCTACTAAGTGTGTGGCCTTGGGTTCAATCCCCTGCTCAGCAAATAAAAAAATCAACACATGAGCCTTTTTTTTTGAGACGGTCTTACTGTGCAGTTCAGGGTGCCCTTGAGTTCAGTAGATATCCAAGGCTGGCCTCAAACTTGCAAAGATCCTCCTGCCTCAGCCCTGTGAGTGCTGCGGTTACAGGCCACCACACCCAGCTAAGGTTATTTTCAACAAGACCAATTATTGGAAAAACTGGGAAAGTACACATTCAAGTATTTCTAGTAGAAGGAAAATAGCCAAAGTCAGTAAAAATATGTCTCGCTGTTGTTTGTCTTTTTGAGATAGGGTTTTGCTTTGCAGTTCAGAGTGTAGCCTAGGCTGGCCTGGAACTTTCAGTGATCCTCCTGCCTCAGCATCCCCAGTGCTGGGATCATGGTGTGTGCCAACATGCCCAGCTAAAATATGTCATGTACAATGAAAAAGAATAAAATTGCACAGGGCTTAAATCTAAAAGGTAGGTTTCAAAAATCACCTAAGGAATACTTTGTGGGAAACATAACAAATGATTGATTTCTATTTGTGTATGAATTCAATAGGTGGAGAACACAAAGGAGTTCTGGCACGGGAAGGAGTTTCTTAACCCTAAGACAAAGGGGATGTGCACAGCAGGACGCAGACACATGACAGAGAAACATGAGCAGGAAAACACAGCTCCCAGCACTTACTGTGATTTCTACCAAAAAGACAAACCAAGGCATCAAAAAGCATTCTGAAGGGCAAGTGTACAGATGTCCTGGGCCTTGCCCCAGTTTGATACAGGGCAGGAGAATACTGGCTTTGTTCTCAAGGTGAGAGGAACTGGTTGTGGATCTGGGCTTTGGATTCATTGGTTTCAATATGAAATATGTGCTCCCAAGCAAGCTGATAACTCACCAGGGAGGGGGAATGTGCCTCAGCCCACAAAATATCCACCCCGTAGTGTATCTTAACATACAGAAATGAACCTCCTCACTAATAAACTGGTCCTCTGATATTCACATATCACCCCTAAGAATGAAGAACATGGAAAATTACAATAATAGTGTGTTACATTGCTCTTATGAGTACAGGAAAAAATTCTGAATAGGAAAAAGAAATATAACAAAGTCTGAGTAGTCTGCCTAAGCCAGGCCATACCAAAGTTCTCCATTACATGGCACTGTTCAATAAGACGTGTGTGAAATTTTCAGACCTGAAAACCAATTTAAAATTATATTTCCATAATTAAGGTGAAAGTCTGGAGCTGTTTTTAGGGCATAAACTCTACTGAGATGAATATGAAAACATGGTTTTCTTTGAAACAAAGGCAAAGGAGATCACAATGGACAGCTCGGGGGGAGCAGGAGGCCTGGATGAAGCATGCAGTCCTTGGCTCTGAGTGTCGCTGCCCGACTGACTCACAGCCAGTGGCTCCTGAGGACCAACAATTTCTTTCATATCAACTTTTGAGATGGCACAGATCCCAGTAATCTGGCTTTTCTATAGGCCTGGAGTATACAGCTGAACGTGACGGCTGATGTTATACTGGAATTACGGGCTAGGTCAACAGCAAACTCAGGCACACAACCCATTCTCAAATGCCTAAGTACAAAACGTGAGTCTAGTGTAGTCTGGCCATGGGCATCGATACAGAGGAGGTTCTGATGATCTTATGAACTCACCTCCAGTGAAAATAGGAAGTCATATCCAGTGGTGAGGTCTTGGAGTTGGGGGGCATCTTCCCCAGCAGTAAGCCTCTCAGGCAGAATACGTGGGCTCTGAAACTGGGCTGTCGTTTGTTAATATCACATCCAAGCCCGAGGGTGAGGCCACTTGCAGTAGGGACTTTGCCCATGACCCACGTACTCATACTCGGGAAACTCTGAACAGGTTCCTGCGGTGGCCTTCATGCCTTATTTCAGACCACTGCGATGGCATGTAAGGCCAATCTGTGAGCTGTGACCACCCACACAGGGGACAGGTCTCATGGTCTTTGGGGTCACTGTCAATAATGAAACAGGCTGAAGAGCAACAGCACACCCCCAAAATGTCCCTACCCACTCCTCACCACAGACACACAAAGGTACAGAGGTCTCTTTCATTCCACATTTATTCTTTGCCTTGTTTTGGACTACATCACACTGGCTCGATTAAGAGCCACAAAAAGAGCCATCAAGTGGCTGCAGCCTGCTGGCCATCCACAAATAACCAAGGGTCGCTCAAGCATCAGGAGGACACACATTTGGACCACTGAGGCTGAAATCTGGTTGTGGTGTGCATGTCTGTACCCAAAGGCCACATTCAGAAGGTGCCATGATGAGCTCCAGCACCATGGGCTGTGGTGAACAGCTGTGTTCACGGGGGCATTTGTTTTTTCACTGTACGTGGAATGAATAATCCAGATTTTACTACCAGTTCCAGCCGGTGCTTGACTCAGGCATATAAAACCGCTCTGCCAAGTGGCACAGTGCACAGAGCACGCTGCCGGCTATGCCAGCTCCTGCCCTGCCAGATGGCACAGAATCTCCCATTCTCAAGTGCAAGTGCCCTCCTGCCATGGCCATGACACCAAGGCACCTGTACCGCCAGCATCCATCCATCCCAGGCTCCCTCATCCCCTCTCATCTGAAAGGGTCAGACAGGAAAGAGAAACAAGAAGCTTAACCAGCACTGAATTTATAGCTGGGACCATGTTCGAGAGCCTGACAAATGAACCAAGGAATCCACAAGGCTCCAGACAGTACTGTTTGGATCCCAAATGCCCACTGTTTGCTGCCAGGCCGCTACTCAGATGCTGTAGTAACTGGAATGAAATGAGGTTGCTCAGAAGGGAAAGAATGGCGAATTCCTCTGGAAATGATCAGGACAGAATCGCAAACATTCAAAATAAAGAAGGACGCGCTGGATGGCCACATTTTTGTCAGCCTACCAGATTTCAGAATACGGGGATTAGATTACCATAGTCCATATATTCAGTTTTCTCTTGGGCATGAATCAGGATTTTCACTAAATGCTGAGAATTAATGGCATGTAAAAATGACTTTCCCACGTTTCTTACCTTCATAAAGTCTTCTTCACTGTGAGATCACAAGTGAAGCTCAGCAGAACTATACCTTTCCCACATAATTCACAGCAGGCTCTCCCTTCGGTGTGAAGCCTCACATATTTAAGAATAACTTCCTGGGAAACAGACAAGACCTTCATATTTCCTTCTCTCAATTCATGGGGCATCTTGAGTATGAGTTCTCGAATGTCTTCAAATCAAATTGGAGTAACTGAGGGCTACCCCTCGCTCTCTACAAGAGCAAGGTTACTCAGCGGTGTACACGCCGCTGCACTGATGAAGATGTGAGGGTTTCTTACGTGGCTTTTGGCATTCGTCCCATCCCAAGTGTTCCTGCTCTGTGTGCGTCATTAGGTGGTCACTGAGCAGGCAGATGCTGCTGTAGGCTTCCCCACACTCCTCGCACTTATAGGGCTTCTCGCGAGTGTGAATTTTTACATGGTGAATTAGGTTTGAGGATGAAGTGAAGGTTTTCCCACATTCCCTGCATTCATAGGGTCTCTCCCCAGTATGACTTCTGATGTGCTCCGTTCGGCTGGAGGAGGTGGTGAAGGCTTTCCCACAGTACTTGCATTTATAGGGCTTTATGCCGGTGTGAATCCGAATGTGCTTCGTGAGGTATGAGAAATACTGGAAGGATTTCCCACATACGTGACAATCAAATGGCTTTTCCACTGTGTGAGTTTTTAAGTGTTCGTTGAGCAGATTACACCTATTATAGGCCTTCCCACACTCCTGACATTCATAGGGTTTCTCTCCAGTGTGGATGGTGAGGTGTTTACGCAGGTAGGAGACATTGAGGAAGGCTTTCCCACACTCCTTACATATATAGGGTCTTTCTCCGCTGTGAGTTCTTACGTGTCTCCGTAGGTATGAGGATGCATGGAAGACCTTCCCACACTCGCCGCAGATGTACGGGATCTCTGCACTGTGCGTCTTTCTCACGTGGTTATGGAGGTAGGAGGAAGTGAGGAAGGCCCTCCCGCACTCCTTACACGTGAAAGGTCTCTCTCCACTGTGGGTTCTCACATGTCTGTGCAGGTAGGAGGAAGAATGGAAGGCTTTCCCACACTCCCCGCACACGTAGGGCCTCTCTCCGCTGTGCGTTCGCCTCACGTGGTTGCGCAGGTAGGAGGAGGTGAGGAAGGCCCTGCCGCACTCCTTACACACGTAGGGCCTCTCTCCGCTGTGGGTTCTCACGTGCTGAGAAAGGCGTGGGGGTGAAGCGAAGGCTTTCCCACACTGTGTGCACTCGTAGGGCTTCTCGGAAGCGTGGGTGGGGAGGTGTGTGATGAGGCCCGAGCGCTTGGTGAAGGCTTTCCCGCAGTCCTTACACTGATAGGGCTTCTCTCCGGTGTGGGTTCTGAAGTGTTCCACCAGCCGCGAGTAGGTGGTGAAGGGCTTCCTGCATTCCTTACACTCATAGGGCTTCTCCCCAGTGTGGGTTCGCATGTGCCTGTTAAGGTTTGAAGAGCGCCCGAAGGCTTTCCCACAAGTCTTACACGCGTAGTGTTTCACGGCGTGCACTTGGACAGGCACAGTGTGCCCAGTGGAGTGAGGAAAATTTCCATATATTTGGGTTTTCAGGTGTGTCTTGAAATAGGAGTGTTCACTGAAGATTTCCCCACACTGCGCGGAGTCACAGAGCTCCCCTGCACTCTGGCTTCTTGCCTGTTCATGAAGGGATCAGTGATGGTTAGAAGATCTTACAGACTTGCTAACAGATTCTATCTATCTGGAAACAGAAACACTATTGTGACTCTGATTTCTGTCATTTTGATCATATGCGTGTATCGTCTGCTCTGTGGATTTTCTTCAAGTGGAATAAAGAACCCAACACTAAATACTCTGTGTTGCCATGCTAGGCCTCCTCTTGGAAGAACTGTCCATTTTTATGAAATTCTTTTAAGACTCTTGGGACCCACTTACAAATGTGCGAAGGTGTACTTGTGGGAACTCTGAACCTTAGTTTGTTTGCTTATTTATTTATTTTGTCTTCTTGAGACAGGGTCTTACTATGCAGTTCACACTAGCCTCGAGCTCACCTTGTAGCCCAGGCTGGTCTCGAATTTGCAGTGACCCTCCTGCCTCAGCCTCTTGAGTGGTGGGATTACAGGTGTGCACCACCACGCCTGGCTGAAACTCTAGTTTAGAGCTAGGATTAGTTTCACAATTCACCGTATTCAGAATATCCATCTAGAGACATTTCTCCTGTTAGAGTAAATGCCACTTCTCTCAAACACCTCCCCTTTTTGCTAATTTTCTCCCAGTGACTTCCAGTCTCTGAGTGTAGAAAATAAGAAACCGCCCTTGTTAACCTCAGAGTTCAGCACTATTCTCCCCTCCTCTCTCCTGACAACCAGGTGGATGGTGATAAGGACCTTATTTAGGGTGTGCTTCATGACGATGATTAGGATTTCTGTGATGCTCTTACCGTTCCGGCCATGTCTTCTGTTCAAACTGAATGACAGAACAGCACTGCCAGAGCTCGACCCCTTTGCCTAATCTTAAAACTGCTGTCCAGATATTTGCAAGATTGCTTGAAAAAGCCAATGTCTAGTTACAGCTGTGTGACCCTGCACGTGTGTATCCCTGAAGGATTTCCCAGTGAGTCTGGGATCCCCTCAGATCCATTCCACTCAGCGTACTTCTCCAGACACACTGATCTGCCGGGGGATGGGGACTTATGTTACAGTGGAATTCCAAATCTCTGAGTGTAACAAATAATCAAGATCTCCTACTAATCTTACTGTTGGCATGCCATGGGAAGTCTGTCCCCTCAAAAAGTTCTGCTGAAAGGCTGTCTCCTTGGTGCTGAGTTGCATTTCCCATTCTGAAGATAAACAGAGAACAACATTAAAGTTTAAGGAAGGATGTGGTCATCTGCAGGAGTGAAAGATAATAAGGCTTATTCACATTTCTCTTCAAACAAAACCTGGCTGAGTTCAAAAGGTAAGAAGGAAGAGGGGAGGAAGAGCGAGGAGGAGGAGAGGAAGAAAGAGGAAAAGGAAAGGAAAGAAAGAAAACAGAAACTGAAAAATTTGAGCATTTTAATTAGGTTAATACATTTGGCAATGGCTAATAATATGAATCAGTTTTAGTTTACTACAAATTGATTCTTTGAAAATTAAAACTGATGGTAAATATTATCAGAAACAAAGAACAAAGACCTGGACAAAGAATAAACAACAAACTGCTAACACAGCGAGAGAACACATCGTTCTGTGAAACCCTAGGACAGTGCGGGCAGCCAGACACAGGACGGCAGGCTGAGGGTTTCGCATGTCCACCGCCTGCCTGCTGACCTCAGGTCTTCCCCAAGGCCCCTCCCTGCACCCACCTTCACTGTGGCCTTGGGGCAGGGCTGTCCATGTGGACACTCACCGTGGGCATCTCCTCCCTGCTCCGTCTTCCAGGCCCCCTTGTGTTCCAACCAGGAGATCAGACTGGGCTTGACCAGCTCACCCCCTGCACCTGGGGAAAGATGCATTCATCAAGAGGTGCAGGCAAGAGAGCCCCAAACTTGGTGTAACTCAGGAGTGATGCTTCTCACGAGAGTCAGGAGTTATCACAGAAGGACTAAACTCGCAAATATCTCTGTCTGGGCCCCAAATGATGAGCTCTTTGAACTCCGAGATCCAGAGGAGTGCTTATGCACTTGGTAATCCAGCAGTAACACCTTGATTCAATTAGAAAATACTGAAACAAACTGGTCCTTGTTCTTCTACATAAAAACAAAACTGTATCAGTGAATCTTACATATTCCAGTGTGTCAGATTTATCATCACGGCATGTTAAAACGTACATAACAGGGATTGGCCTGTATGTCAAAGGAGAGACTAGGCCAGGTCCGGGCAGCATACGCCTGCAATCCCAGCACTCAGGAAGCTGAGGCAGGAAGATGACCAGAAGCCTGAGGTCAGTCTGGGCCACACAGTGAGTTCAAAGCCATCTGGGCTACATGGCAAGATCCTGTCTCAAAAACCAAACACAGAAATGGGGAAGAGATTAACAATTAATGTCTCTTTCCTTTTGGTAGCATCAGGGATTGAATGCAGGCCCTTGTGCACGCTAGGCAAGTGCTGTACCGCTGAGCTCCACTCCCGGAGCCCTAGTCTACCTTTCTGATGGGACAGTGGTGGTGTCACTCACCTGGGCCCACTGGGAGCCACTACAGTAGGTTAGAGTGGACAGCAGTCCCCTTCCCCGTGGTTTTGCTTCCCACAGTTTGTTACCCACCATCTGTGGCCTACAAATACTAAGTGTACATTTCCAGAAAAGATACACAAGTTTTAAATGACACCGATTTTCAGGAATGTGATGATGAAATCTGTGTCCCACTTTGTGCTGCCAGGGATGGGACTCTTCCCTAGGTCCATCAACAGCACCAGGGTAAATGCTACCCACAGACAGTGTCCTTAGGACAGCAGTGCTTATATTCAAATAAGCTTTATTTTACTTAATAATGGCCCCGGCTCTTGCGACATTCCCCCAAGGATAAAGCAGGACTACTGTCCCGGGGCAGAGGTCCGCCCCTCACTGCCCAGTGGACTCTCAGTCCCCCTCACCCAGGACGGGACCCAGGCCCGCAGCCTCCGTCTCCTCCCCAGCAGGCTGCAGCTGCGCGGCCCTCTTACCCACGGAGGTCAGGTTCTCATAGTTCTCCAGCATCACCTCTCTGTACAGCTCTCTGTGACTCTGGTCCAGTAAAACCCACTCCTCCTGGGTGAAGTCCAGGGCCACATCCTCAAAGGTCACCGAGTCCTGAATCAGCACACACAGGCCGGCCTGAGCACCGAGTCACGGCATCGACCTCTGCCCCGGTGTTCACCACAGGTGAGGGGTGAGGCTGACGGCCGCATGGGGCCCCCAAGGCCTCCACTGCCCACCCAGGGCCCAGGGTCCTGGGGACCTTTCTTGTACCCCCTCGCTCACACTGTCCACCTCCTGCCGTCATAGGGACACAATGTCCTTCTGAAACACAACTCTTCTCCCCACAACTAGACGGGTGCTCTGCTGCTCTTTCTCTGTGCTGTTAAAGAACCCTCCTGAACACATGTACGTGTCTGATAAACAGGCATCATGAACTATCAAACTGTAACAGAAAGGAACGCTTCCTTCTCTCTGTCTATGCGAGTACCTCGCGAAATAACAAACACACTCAGTCCCCACCAGTGTCATGGTCAGCAGCTACTGATGTCCTGGAATAGCTTCCTGGTAACACCTTACAGTAAGGGCGGTGTGGCTCCCCCAGGAATCACCTGGGCCTCGGTCCTGGCCGAGGCTTTCCTGGCTTTCAGGCGGGGACACAAATCTGCCTTGGCCAGAAATGTGTCCATCTGGTCGGGCCAGCATGTGATTGGGTCGGACCCAGGCCCCACATACCTGATAGCAGCCTGTCAGGCAGTCAGCCACCATCCTGTCCTCCTTTATCTTTTCTTCAAGAAGGAATCCTGGCTCCCTACACAGAAGGGCTCCTGGAAAGAGAGTAGGCAGGAGAATGTATGGAGGAACAAAATTCTCACTCATCTGCCCAGAAGCCAGCCCCACCCTACATGAGACTCTGTGTAGTTCAACATTTTTTTTCCAGTACTGGGGACTCAATTTAGGATTCTGTGTTAGGCAAGCGCTGTAACGGAAATCAAAGGATTTTATTTTGAGACAAGGTGCCACGAAGTTGCTCAGCCTGGCCTCCCACTTGTAGTCCTCCTGCCTCAGCCTCCCGAGGAGCAGGATTGGAGGGATGTGCCACTGCCCCACCCTAATCCAATGTATGCCAGAAAATTCACACACATACCCATGCTGCCACCATTCAAGGTCAGCACAGTCCTGTCTCACCCAGTGCCTGAGAAAATGAATTGTGAGCCTAGCTGCTCACTGGAAAACCTTAATCTCATTTGAGAGAGAGGAAACTTCAGGCTAAGGGCTGAGAACACTTCTCCCTGTGATGAGCAGTCTCATGACAGATTCTGCAGCATCTCCCTGCAGAACACACACACAGGGAACTGATTTAACAACAGCATTCTCTGGGCCATTTTAGCATCCCCAAAATGAATTAAGAAAGGTACACAACTGCTCAGGCCTGGGACACATGAATGTTTACATTCCTACTGTTCAGGGAGGAGCGAGGCAAAGTCTCTGAAGTGGGGTACTGGCAGAAGGAGGCACTGGCTCCACCTGTGGCTGCCGGCCCATGAGTATGAGAGCCAAATGTGCCTGAATGACCCTTTCCCAGCTGCCCTTCACCACAGCTTACAGTGTGTGACGTGAATGGGCAATCCCCATTCCTCCTTACTCAGGGTTTTCTGGAAGTTAGTCAACAAACCTTACATCATCACCATTCACCACATATTTGCCATCCTTTCTGCAGAGGATATGAACAGAAGCTACTACAGACACTATGTTCTTGGGGCTGGGGAATAGACTCAGTGGCATACCTGCCTGCCTGGCAAGCACGAGGTGGTGTTTGATCCCTGGTGCAAAACAAAATAGTCTGCTCTTGGTGTCAATGCCTATAGACCCAGCACTTGGGAGGCTGAGGCAGGAGGATCAATGAAATTTCAAGGATATCCTGGACTACACAGTGAGTTCAAGGCCAGCCTGGAATACATGGTGATAACCTGTCTCAATCAATCAGCATCTTCTGTAATGTGACTAGCCTGCCATCACCTACAGCGGACCAATGTCTCAGTTTTCATTAGGAGGCTCCACATATGAGCTCACTTATTTACCCTACCAGCCCCTCACCGTGTACCTCACTCCCCTACTTGATGAGAAAATACAGCCTCAGACTACAGGTAACTTCCCACGTCATCTGGACACAAAACAAAGTGGTGACCCGGATGGAGCGCAGCGGCCAGTGCCTAAGCCTGGTCTCCTCATTTTGTGAGTACCACAGCTGGCCAGCAGTCAGTCTAGACCTGCTCTGGGGAGTACAGTGGCCACTGGCCACATGCTACTGACCCCCTCGTGTGGAGTATGATTAAGGGCATTTTGAGATGGAGCCCAGGCTGGCTCCTGTTGACAGCACCCCGAGGGCTGGGTCCGCAGGCCTGCTGTTAGTGTTTGCACGTCGCATCAGCCTGAGGAGTCCAGAAGCTTACCTGGGGTAGTGCCGCAGCAGCTGCTGTCCTGGGGTGCAAAGGACACCCGGTTAGCACTCTGGAACACTGTGTCACCTTGAGAAGCTCAGAAGTTTAACTCAGCGGCTCAGATCTCAGCCTGAGCAAGAGGAGGCGCCTTGGTGTGAGCGCTACACCCGCCCCAGGGCGCAGCCTGCACACAGTAAAAGGCAAAGCAGGCGGAAGGCCTGCTGGTCTTGGGAGGAGCCCGGCTGTCTTCAGCTGGATGCCCTCTCCTGGCTTGCCGCACAGACTGTTAGGCTTCTGCCTGGCACCCTTCAGACTTCCACTGAATTTCCAGCATCCTGTCACAGACCCAGCAGCCTTCTGACTGGACTTGCACAGGACACTGCAGTGAGCTCCAGCCCTTGGCTGCACCCTCCAGCCTCCAGCACGTGACACCTGCAGGCTCCCTCTGTGGCCGACCATTGTGAGCCAATCTTGTAACTTCTTGTATATAGTTCTTGTGTTATAGCTGTTTCTTTAATAAGTCCTGACTGATATGCATCAGTACTGCCATAGAAAATATAGATATTTTCTAATTTTTTAGTTTTAATAAATTAAAACTTAAACCAAAAATCTGAATCTTCATTCAGTTCATCACAAGCTGGAGAATATTCGTACCCTTTTTGGATGAGTAGTTTTCCACTCTGAACTTTATGACAGGGTAAGAAATCAAGTTATCTCATCAAAGCTTAGTGCCCAGCGAATACTGATGAATTGGGGTGAAGAATAATTATCTTGGTTTTTGCCACTCCACTCTCTGCCTCTGGTACCAGGGACTGGACTGGGGCCCAGAAGTTCAGACTGAGCTCATCCCCAGTCTTCGTTTATTTTCAGACGAAGTCTCACAAAGGATGGACTTGGCGACACTCCTGCCTCAGCCTTCCCAAGTGCTGAGATTACAGTTACTATACCCAGGGGTAGTAGTATTTTATTTTCAAGTCCTGGGGATTGAATTTAGAACTCTTCTGAGCTTTATCCACAGTCCTTGAGACAGGGTCTGCCTACATAGCCTTGAACTTGCAATTCTCCTGCCTCAGCTTCCTGAGTAACTGATTATAGACCACTGTGTGCCGCCACACCCAGCTTTAGTAATTCTTTTTGACAAGGTCCAAAGTTAGGATCCCCTGTGTTTTTGGAGAATTCTGCCTGTCATGGGCACATTCCTTCCTTCCTTCATTCTCTGCCTCTGTTCTATGTGCTGGAGACACAGAAGGGACCCAGGACCTCACCCACAGCAGGGAAGAGCTCCACCACTGAGCTCCACCCCACTCCCCATGTACCTGTTGTCAGCACAGAGACTGGCCCACGAGAGGCACCCAGGGACTGACATCTAACAAACAATGGAGGTCCTTTCTCAACAATGCCAATGTACACTGGGGTAACAGTGAAGTAAATGTGTGTCATGGTTTATGTCTGTGTCCCCCAGGCCTCATGAGTTTGCATTGTGCATTTGTGATAGTTCATTGTCTAGTGCTTGTATTGATTGTGTCAGTGCTCCACCCACCTAGGGGTGGAGCCAGGATGTGATGTAACCAGGAAGAAGGTGTGTTTTTCTCTCTGCTGGTTCATGAACTGCGGCCCAGCCATGCCTGCCTATCTTGGAGCCAACTGAGTGTGGACTGAAATTTCCAAAAACTGTAAGAAATAAACCTTTCCTTTCCCAACTTTGGGCTTCAGGTATTTTGTCTTAGCAACGAGTAAAAAGTAACTAAAACAATATGCATTACAAAATACAGCCCTGAGCCCTGCGTACGGTAGTGCGCTGTCACTACTGTGCGACCCACGGGTGGGGGACTGTGTCTCTTCACACCTCACTTGCCTCTCCTGGCTTGTCTGTACTGCAGAGACCACTTTCACGGCCACCGGCTGTGCACATTCAACACTCTGGTTCTTGTGTGGATTTGCCCACCAGCCAGTGTTGGCTGGCATTCCACAGGCTTGGACAATGCTGGTCTTGTGACTGCTGACCACTGCTGGCCCAGACAACCAAGCCCCCGTGTCCGCCTTCCAACAGAGGGCACTGGTGTCTTCAGCCCAGCAACACCTGAGGAAGCCGCGTCTAGGGTGGAGGGCTGGAATATGCTTCCCTTCCTTGACGCTGGGCTTTCATCTGGTGTCCCCCAAGGCCTCGTGCATCAAGGAAAGCTTCCGGAAGGGGAGTGGCTTGGGTGGTGCTGCTGACCTGCTGTAGGAAGAGGGCATGCTCAGGAGAGGTGGGTCACTTCGGGCACGACCTGGGAGGCGCTAGCTCCCTCGCTGGCTCCTTGCTTCTCTCTGCTTCCCAGCAGCTGTGAGGGCAGCAGCGTTCCTCACCGGGAGCCTTCACTGTGCTTTGTGCTTAGACACTGTGTGTCAGGCCACAATACATCACTCCTTGTTTATGTTGTGGGTGTTGAGTATTCTGTCCCAGCAACAAGAAAGTGTCTAAGATTCCAGGTACTAGGTCTTAACTCTCATGGGTATCCAACCTTTTGGCTTGTGTGGGCCACAGTGATCAAAGAGGAGTTGTCTTGGGCCACATGTAAAGTGTGTAGCACAGTTAATGCTTACAAGTAAAAAAACTGCCTTTAATTTTTATGTTTCTTATTCATCCCTGCACCATAAAAAAAGTTTCTTACATCCTTCTTGTTTAAAACAGGCAGAGAGCATGGCTTAGTGTTAGGGTGCTTGTCCAGCATGCAAGACACTCTGGGTTCTAGCACCAGCACTGCTAAATAAACAATCAAGGAATAACTGTTGTCCCTTTGTGGGCTCTTGACTTATACAGAATTGTACAGTGATCCTAGAAGAGGAACCTGGGACGTGAGATTTACATTTTTCGGACTGGCCTGGCCACGCCCTCAGGTGAGCAGAGAGCTAAGGCTCCTGCCCATGGGATCAGCTATCACTTGTGGCTGATTCTGATGAGCTGCCCATCGGCACATTTGCCTTGAGGCCTCGAGTGAGTCTTGCTCTGAGTCATGACAACAGTAAGGGTGCCCATGGAGGCTGCAGTGAGGTAAGGGATGGAACCTTCTTAATTATGCATCTGCACAAGAAGCGACAAGCTTAGATCTCTCACCTTTCAGACCCAGTCAAGACTCGAGAAACTGAGTTTCTTAAGACCGCCTTTAGAAAATGGTGTCATCTGTGGCCCTGGGGCTAGACAATAAAACTCACAATTTAGTTGTACAGGTTAAATCTCAACACAGTCAAAGTCACAGACTAAAATCCAAGGGGAAGTTAAAGGCACTGATCCATGAAAACTGAGGGCATTAAACGAGGAATGCAATGTCTAGCTGCTCGGACTCAGATGCTACTAACACCTGAGAGCTTCATAGACACCCTGACTTTTCTTAGCAGGAAAAGTACAAAGGCTCTTGGTCAATCTCCATTACCACAAAGCAAGACAGAAAGGCCTGTGTGATAAACCTGAGTGCACACCTATGCTCCCAGCTACTCTGGGGCTAATGCAGGAGAGTCACAGGTTTGAGGCCAGCCTGGGCAGCTTAGTGAGACCCTATCTCAAAGTAAACTTAAAAAGGTTTGGAGACATAGCTCAGGAGCAGAAAGTATGCACAGGGTGGATGAGGCCCCAGGTTCCAGCCCTGGCACTGCAAAAAAATAAGAAGTCCCTCCTGTGGAGCTTACCCCTCCCTCCTGTGCTGGGGTCAGAAGGCACTCCTCTCCAGATTAACGAGATAAGCACCTCCATCCTTGTAAAGCTCTGCTGAATTCTCTTTTACAGGACAGGTATGACTTCAAAGGAAACTGTCACAGACCTGAGCTCCTGGATTTCAGTGGAGTTGACAAGGAACCAAGGACTCAAGGGGGTACTGAATAAGCAGAGGTGAACTATGCCCATCAATTACTGTGTCAAGAACAATATCTGGACTCAGTGGCAAGCACCTAGAGTCTCAGCTACTCAGGGTGTCAAGTTAGCAGGATCAATTGACCCCAGGGGTTCAGTGTCAGCCTATGCAACAGAGTAAGACTCTTTTCTTAAAAAAAAAAAAAATAACGATGTAGCTGGATATGGTGATGCACACCTATAAAATCCAGAACTCTGGGAGGCTGAGGAAGGAGGGCCACACTGAGCAACTTAGCAAGACCCTAAAAATAAAAGATAAAAAAAGGGGTAGACATAGTTCTGTACAAAGGGGTTCAACCTCTACTACCACAAAATAACAGTAATAATTTTTTTTAAAAGAACAGGAGCCAGGAGTGATGGCTCACACCTGTAATCCTAGCAGTTAGGAGGCTGACATAGGAGGATCACTGTGAGATTGAGGCCCGCCTGGGCTACGTGGTGAGACTCTGTCTCAAAAACCAACACAATGAACAATAGCCAGGGGAGATATCACAATGCTTTGACCCACAGCAAACCGATCATGGGATCCCAAGGCATGAAACAGGTAAGTAATTAACAAACCCGACTCTAACAGACCACATAATATATGTTTAGGCATTGCAGGCCACATAGCCTGTGTTTCAACTTAGCATGGGAGTTATAGAAAACTGGTAAAGAAATATAATTGTGTCCAGTAAGACTTCATGTACAAACTAGGTGTGGTGGTGCATGCCTGCAATCCTAGCACTCTGGGAGACTGAGGCAGAAGGATCACAAATTCAAGCACGGTCTGAGTAACTTAGTGATTTCATCAGACCCTGTCTAGAAATAAAATAAAAAGGCTATGGACGTAGTTCATGGGTTCAATCTTTTGCACTGCCTAATGAAAGACTCCGACAAATTTATGCACAAAAACAGCTGGACTGAACTGGGCCTGGTAGCACACACCTGTAATCCTAGCACTTGGGAGGCTGAGGCGGGAGGGTTGCTGTGAGTTCAACGCCAGTCTGAACTACAGTAAATTCACACCTAAAGTGAATTCAAAACTACATAGCAAGACCTGGTCTCAAAAACAACCTCCCCTCCCCAAACAAACAAAAAATGCGCAGGATGGCTAGATGTGGCTGTGGCTGCTGGCCACTGTGAGCCCCTGTGTCCATCTGAATACTGTTTAATTTGTAAAACAAGGAAGCTTCCAACATGATAGCCAAAAATCTGACTTGAGATACTGCAGTGCAGATTCAGACCTTTTTATCCAATCAGCACACAGAAGCTACTATAGGACCCTAGTGCTCCTTCATCAAAGGACTGACCCCACACCCCTACCTCTATCCACACTATAAATCTTGCTCCAGCCTTCACCAGAGATCTGTACTCAGCAGAGTGATTAACAGTGGACATCAAGTACCCATATGGCCTTGAGATGACAAGAAATCCTGGTGACTCAAAATAATACAGTGGCCCACCAGCTGATCCAGAGGTTTATTAGAGTCAAGTGATAGACTGAGTTAAAGTAAATTAAGTAAAGAACTATGCACAAAGAATTTCTGAACAGTCAAACTAGTTAGTTCTCAGTGTGAATTTAAAGTAGTTTGATTTGAAAACCACAAGCAAACTAGTCGCTTCTTTTTCTTCTGGTACTTGGTATTAAACTCACAACTGCATGCTTGCCAGACAGGTACTTATGCCAGACAGCTAAATGCCCAGCTTTCTGAAGCTGTTTCTTATAAATGCCTATAGTTTAAAAAAAACCCCCAAAACAACCCAAGAGACCAGAAGATGACAGAGTAGTAAGTAGTAGAGCTGACAAGCCTTCTGAGAGCTGCTGTCCAGACCCTGGAACACAGCGACATGAGGAAGACAAGGGGGAGGGAAGTGGGTGCCTGGGTCCGGGAAGAATCTGAAGCACGAAATGATGCCCCTGGAGAGAGTGAAGAGAGAAAACTCAACAAAGAAGGACGCAGCTGGTGGCGCCTTCTCCCCGAGACGGGATTCTGGGTGTGAGAGGAGCAGTTTGGGCCCGTGGATGCCCAGGCATGGTGACGGGGATGGACGGGGATCCCGAAGTCTCTGCAGAAAGACACAGCAGGAAAGGGAGCAGCGCGGTGAAGGACTCCCCTGACTGGCGGGAGCGCAGGGGCTCGCTCTCCACGGGAGAAAACAATCTGCCTGGAGCCATCCTGGAGATGGGCAGCCTGAGGACAGAACTCAGAATCGTGGCTGCTCCCTCTACTGGGCACCTGAGGGGCTCAGACCCGCAGTCGGTGCTTGGCAGAGGGGGAGCCAAACGTGCTGTCTCCAGAATGTACAGGCTTCCCGAGAGTGCCCACTACCCCGCTGCGGGTGTGCTGGGATGGATCAGCACAGCTCCCTCTGTGCTGTCTCCCTGGTTCTCCGTCAGGGAAAGCAGAGACAGACCTGGACACTCCTGGAAGGAGACTTTGTTTGTCTTCTTCCTCCTCTCCCTTGTGTTTGTCTTTTAGTTTTAATTTTTGTTTTTTTCTCCTTTCTTTCTCCCTCACTGTTCGATCTTATTTTTACACAGGTATAAACGTGTTTCTGGCCTCCCCTGGCTCTGTGCTGTTCTTATCTTTCCCTTTAGTCTTCTACAGGAGTTTCCCAAAGTGTATGTGATCCCCCGACCTTACTTTTAATCTCTTCCTCTTTCTCCCAATTCTCTATTTTCTCCTGAAACTGTATTAAATTTTAACTCCTGAGAGCAAAATTGACATACAGATTGACATATCATTGTATACTGCATATAATTTTCTACTTTTAGATTTTGCTACAACTACAAATCTAGTTTATATGTTTAAAAACGGCAAGTTAACTGTTAGCTCAGTCTGTCATTCTCTAGGCTGTGTTTGATGCTATTAGTATCATTGTAGCCAAACTACTGACATAATTACTCTAAACAGCTGTTGGTCCTGGTATTTCATGACTGAGACTGACCAAGGGTCACAGAAAATACTGTAGTGGCACAGAGCCAAAGACTGGGCCAAATGAACAACAGCTTCTCATCGCCAACAAACTGGAGGTGAGATCTTCCAACAGACTCAAAACCTATAAACCAGCTATACCTGGAAGACACCTCAGAGAGTCGATATCACCTAAGGGTCCTAAATACTAGCAATAAAGCAACTCATCACAGGCAATTTATAAGCATCACCTCAGGAGTTAAAAAACAAAGAAAGAAAGCAAGAAAGAAAGAGAAAAGAAAAGGAAATAAGAAGAGACTTAAACAAAATACAGCCCTAAACACTGAGTATGCCAAAGACAAATTTCAGGGGACAACAAGGCGAGATAGTCAGAAAGGCGCCCACCAGGCCTCTCTGATGTGGAAACAACAAAGTAATTGAATGAGGCTCTGGAAAAATTGCAATCAGAAATAATCTCTCAGATAACTACAGAGATGACATCCACAATAAAGACCCTGTTGAGTGATGCTAGAGCAGATACAGACAAAAAAGTACACAAGTTTAAGAAAATTATGAAAGCTCAGCACAGGAAAGAAATGGAACCCATAAAGCAGATTCAAGAAGGTATTCAGGAGAATAAACTCTCCAGTGAGAGTATTCAAAGCAGATTAGGCCAAGTGAGAACAGGATCTCAGATATTGAAGACAGGCTTGCAGTTAGTGACCAGGGAAAAACAGGTTTCTTAGTACTAGCACGGAAATCAATCCAGCAGCTGACAGATGAGACAAGGAAGAATAAATTAAGATTGATTGGAGTCAATGAAAAAGCAAGAGATATCACAAATAACATGAAGAAAATGTTCACGGACATCATGATGGAAAACTGGTAGAGAAAAAGAATTTGACAAACAGATACATGAGGAATATAGAACTCTAACTAGCCATGATTGAAAAAAATGTATAGTCAGGCATATCATAGTCAATACTCCAGAAATTCAACACAATAGAATAGAATCCTAAATATGAATCCTAAAGAATAGAATCCTAAGAATTTCCCCTAAATGGAGAAAAGAGACAAATCACCTATAAAAGAAAGCCCATCAGAATCACAGCCGACTTCTTAGCATGAACTCTCAAGGACAGCTTAGAGTGAAGTATTTCAACTTATAAAGGAAAACAACTTTCATTCCAGATTGATGTACCTTGAAAAACTATCTTTCAAAACTGATGGACAAATAAGATACTTCCATGACAAAGAACAGCCCAGGAAATTTATAGCCACCAAACAAGTTCTCCAAAATGAACCCCAACAGAAGGAATCCAGCTGGCAAACAATCAGAGGGAAGGGAAAAAGGCGGGTAGGTGGGGAAGCCAACATCATGAAAAATCATGGTAAGGACAAGTCAACACATAGGATAGCCAGTCATGTTAAAACACACAGACTGACAGAATGGATCAAGAAACAAAGTCCAACAATATGCTGCATAAAGGAACACATTGAATTCAAAAACAAATTCATTGACTGAAAGTCACAGGATGGAAAATAATACTCTGTGTGACAGGAATCCAGAAAAAAGCTGGGGCAGCAGTGTTCTATTTGCAGACAAAGTGAATTTCAAGCCAAGACTGATTAAGAGAAGTAAAGAAGATCACTACATTCTTATAAAGGGAATAATCCAAGAAGAAGAGATAACAGTCAGAAATATATATGCAACAAATACCAGTGCACCCAACTCTCTAAAACAAATACTAATGGACTTGAAAAATCAAATGTCATGGTTTATGTCTGTGGCCCCCAGGCCTCATGAGTTTGCATTGTTCATTTGTGATTGTTCATTGTATAGTGCTTGGATTGATGGTGTCAGTGCTCCACCCACATAGGGGTGGAGCCAGGATGTGATGTAATGGCAGGAAGAAGGTGTGTCTTGCTCTTTGCTGGTTCCGGTTTGCTGTTTGCAGCCGCCATGAACTGTGGCCCAGACATGCCCACCTGCCTTGGAGCCAACTGAGTATGGACTGAAACCTCCAAAAACTATAAGAAATAAACCTTTCCTTTCTCAACTTTGGGCTTCAGGTATTTTGTCTCAGTGATGAGCATAAAGTAATTAAGACATCAAGTAAGCCCTAACACAATTGTATTGGGAGATATCAATACCTCACTGTCACAAAAAGGTAGATCAACTAGACAAAAAAATCAATAATGAAATATCGAGCTGAACCAAACTTTTGAACAAATGAACTTAGTAGAGGTCTATAGGATGTTCCACCCTACAATATCAGAATATACATTCTTCTCAACTGCACACGAGATGTTCTCCAAAATAGATCACATACTGGCTCACAAAACATGCTTAAGTAAATGCAAAGGGATTTAAATTATCCCATGCATACTATCAGACCAGAGTGCTTTGAAATTGGAAATCCATGACAAAAGAAACCAGAAGAACTTCATAAACACATGGAAATTATAAAGCACCATCTTAAACAACCAGTGGGTCACAGATAAAATTAAAGAAGAAATTAGACAGTTTTTCCAGATAAATGATAATAACACTCTAACCTATGGGACACAATGAAAGCAGCCCTAAGAGGGAAATTTATAGCAGTAAATACTCATATAAGGAAAACAGAACAAGTGCATATAAACAACTTAATGGCGAACCTCAAACATCTAAAAAGAAGGGCAGGTAAGCCAAAATCTTGTACAAGGGAGGAAATTATAATGATCAGAGCAGAAATTAATACATTGGAGACTAAAAAAAAAAAAACAAAGAAATTAATGAATCAAGAGTTGGTTCTTTGAAGGATTAAAATTAACAAACCGTTAGCCAACTTTATCAAAAAAAAGAAAGACTCAAATCCATGCAATTAGATATGAAAAGGGCGAAATCACAACAGATCCTGCAAAAAATTCAGAAGATGATCTTACCTCTACTTTGAAAACTTGCATTCTAACAAGACGGAAAATACAGAAAAAAATGGGCAGATTCCTAGATACATAAGCATTACCAAAGGTGAATAATGATATAAACATCAATATAAATAAACTAGTATCAATCAATGAAATCCAAGATGTAATTGAAAACCTATCAACAAAGAAAAGCCCAGGTTCTGATGAATTCCACAAGAAATTTACCATTACTTCTCAAATTCTTCAATGAAATTGAAAGGGAAGCAATACTCCCAAATTCATTCTTGGAAGCAAGCATTACCCTGATACCAAAACCAAAAAAGAACCCAACTAAAAAACAAAACAGGACAATTTTCTTAATGAACATAGATGCATAAGATACTGCCAAACAAAATACAGTAAATCATCTAGAAGATTATACATCATAATCAAGTGGGATTCATCACAGGGAGGAAGGGATGGTCCAACACATGTAAACCAACAAATGTAATACTCCTATTAACAGACCAAGGTCAAAAATCACCTGATCATCTCAATAGATGCAGAAAAAACTTCCGGCAAAGTCCAGCACCCCTTCATGATAAAAACCCTATAGAAAATTTGAATAGATGATCTTTCTCAATCTGATAAAAGCCATCTACAACAAACCAACAGCCACCATCACACTAAATAGACAAAAACTGAAAGCTTTCACTCTAAAGTCAGGAACAAGACAAGGATGTCCACTGTCTCCATTTTAAAAAAAATTTTATTTAAAGAGAAAAAAACACAAAAAATAAAAAGGGTAGAAATAATACATAATTTCAAAAAAAATAAGCAATAAGAAATCGCTAGTTGATTGTCTCTACTCTTATTCAACATAGTCCTGGAAATTTTAGTTGGAGCAATTAGACAAGAGAAAGAAAATACAGACTCAATGCAATTCCAATCAAAATTCCGATAGCGTATCTCACAGAATTAGAGACAACAGTCCTAAAATTCATCTGGAACCAGAAGAGACCTAGAATAGCACAGGCAATCCTGGGCAACAAAGGCAAGATAGGGGTATCACAATCCCTGACTTTAAATTATACTATAAAGCTACTGTGACAAAAAACCAACTTGGTACTGCCAAAAAAAAAAAAAAAAAAAAAAAACAGACCCAAAGACCAATGGAACAGATTAGAAAATGCAGAAACAAGTGCAGACACATTAAGACACCTTATCTTTGACAAAAGTACCCAACACATTCTCTGGTAGAAAGCCTCTTTAATAAACAGCGCTGAAAAAGTTGGCTCTGCATAGGCTGAAGATTAAAGTTGGGCCCATAGCTTTCACCATGCACTAAACTAAATTTGGAATGGATAAAGATCTAAATATTTTTTAAAAACCAGTAAATCTACCTGAAAATAGAGTAGGTAAAACTACACAGGTGTAGACTTAATGAACAAAACCCCAGTCACACAGGAACTGTCACAAAGAATCAACAAATGGGATCTTATCTTATTAAAAAGCTTTTTCCACAGTGAGAAAACCACCAACAGAGTAAACAGACAACTCACAATGTGGGAGAAAATGTTTGCCAGCTGCTCCTCTACTATCTACTATAAAGAACTAAAAAGAAAAATCAAGTCATCTTAAATTTAAGACCCACACCGAAAATGGGCATCTGAGTTGAATACACACATCTCAGATGAAGAAATACAAATAGCAAATAAATACATGAAAAAATGTTCAACATCCCACTGGTCATACAAGAGATGCAAATTAAAATAACACTGAGGTCCCACTTTCACTCCAGAAAGGTTATTAAGAAATCCAACAATGACAAAAGTTGGATGGGCTATGAATGGGAGTGTAGATTCGGACAACCACTATGGAAATCAGTGTGGAGATTCCTCAAAAAACTAGGATTGGAAGTCCCAATTGACCCAGCTATTCCTCTTCTGGATATCTTCCCAGAAGAATAAAAGACATCATAATGCAGAGATATATGTGCACCCATGTTTACAGCAGCACAATTTGTAAGAGTTAGATCATGAAAACAACCTAAAAGTCCATCAACTGAGTAATGGATAAAAAATATGTACTTTTATACAATGGAGTACCACACAACCATAAAGAAGGATAATCTGTAGACTTTTATAGTTAAATGGATACAACTTGAGACCATATTCAGTGAAATAAATAAGACATACATGTTTAAAGATTGTACTGTCTCACTAATATAAGAAGCTGAAAGAAACATCACACAAAAGATAGGACAGTTGTATTAGTGATTTCTCTGAGTTCATTGAAGAGAAAGGTTTGTGCTAGTATAGTTTGGACGATTAAATGCAGATGTCTTATATTCTAAGTAATCAATCTGAAGATAACAATGTGCAATGTATATAACATTGTTACTCCCTAATTGTTGTGTGTTGAGATTTTATTCTTTAAAGCAAAAATCAAACGAATGAAATATAAGGCTATCCAGCCAGAAACCTCTATCTACAGTTATATCTAGGCACTTATAAATCGAATAGACCAAACCAGGGCGCTGTGTAACTAAAACTGAGCTCGTATATTCTGCATTTTATGTTCATGTTCTGCCCTTATCACAGCCTCTAAGCCACTTACAATGTGGAGGCGCTCAATTCACGAATTGTTGTTTGGAAAAATAAACACTGTAATTTTATGACCCCACAGTTAACCTTTTAACAATTCTTAATCCACAGAGGGCCCAACTGAACTACAGACCCACAGTATGATTATTTTCCTATTTCTTTAATGCATACTTGGCATACAGACATTCAAAGCAACTGGCAGAATCCCTTAAATTTGCTTTTTGACTGAGAAGATGAAAGCTTTTGACAGAAAGAGGTACAAGAAAGAAATCCCTACCCTCTTACATAATAAACCATAAATCACAGAACATTCATGGAGGGATGAATATACTGTCACTGAGAAAGACTATCTGACATCAGAATCTCCTGTGTGTCCAGTGATGAGAAAGAGACTTAACACAGGTTTTGGTACCACGAGTGGGGTTGCTGTGACCACATGGTTTAGAAGCTTTGGAAGTGGTTTGCTGGAAAGGACAGGTTTGCAGAGAAGCCCTAGAATGCTGTAAGCCAAGCTTCGGAGATTCTGGTCAGAGCTCTGAAGACAAGCATGCTTACAGAAATGTGGACAGCAAAGACCGACCTCATGGAAGTTCAGTTGGGAACAAAGACCTCACTGGCAGTTCAGCAGACCCCATGTATGTACACCTGGCTGAAACATGTTTTCAGTCTGCCTATGTCCTCAGACTTTTTTGAGAGACTGAAATGAGGTGGGCTAATTTAATCTGGTAGAAGAAATTTCAAAGCAGCTCAATGTTTAGGATGTTATATGTGTAGTATCAGTTTTTAGTCAGATTTATAGTGAGAATCAGGAGCAAATATGAGAGTCAGGAGGTAAAAAGTTTTCATTTTCAAGAAAATGAACAACCTGGAAAGTTGGGCCCCTGGAGAGTGTGGCCATTGAAACAATTAATACTAAAATTAAAAATATTTTTCATCAAGATTACAGGAGAGATGGCTTGAGGGTATGTCAAGAATCAGCAGGAATCTATTGTTCACAAGCTCAAGGGTATAAACTATAAAACTTTCATCTGAGAAGACACCCTGGACCCCCTGCTCCAGAAATGAGTAGGGAATTGGGTTCTTGGGATTTGTTTCAGTGCTCAGCCATCTAGGCACTCATAGGCCTCTGCTTCCATGGTCCAAGGGTACCTGATTATGGCATGAGCTGGTGGCAGACCTCAGTATCATCTATATGGTGTTGGTTTTTTAGGAAAGCTGAATGCAAGGGTTATGTGGTCATGGAGTCTTCCACCAAGATTTCAGAAGACCTGGGAGGCAGTGGTTCAAGCTGCAAGAATAGTGGAGACACTCTTACCACAAAGTGCTCCAGGGTGGTACACATGGAACTACGGGATTTAATGTTTGCCCTGCTGGATCTCCATGCTACTTTCTTCCCAGTCCTTCTTAGCCCCTATTTTCTTTCTATTAGAATGGGAATTTTCCCTATGTCATTGTATATTAGCAGTATTTAACTTCCCCTTTGATGTCTACAGGGTCTCACATCTAAGAGTTTGCCTCTAGTCTCACAGGAGACTGGATTTGTTGAAACTGTTAGGCTTTGGTGATACAAGTGGTAGATTAAATGTATTTTGTGTAAAGAGATGGATGAGTCTTTTGGGGACCAGAGACAGAATGTTATAATTTAGATTTATATCTCTCCCTAAAGGCTCACGTGTTCAGAGACTGGGCTTCTGGAAGGTGATTAGATCATATGGGAACTACACTCCTAAGTATATGAATGCCCCAATGAATTAACAGCTGGGAGTGTTGTTACAGGTGGAGGCTGGATGGAAGAGCAGGTCAGCGGGGGCATTTACCTGAAATGTCTATCTCCTTCCCCAGCTCTGCTCTGTCTTCTTTGCTTCCTGGACACCATGAGATAAGCAATGTACATTTATCAAACACTTCCATCATTTCTTTCTGACTTAGAGCCAGCCAACTATGGACTGAATCCTCTAAAAATCCTAAGCCAAAATAAATCTCTTCTCCTCTAAATTGTGGGTATTAGGTATTATGTTCAGTGGCAGAAAGATGACTAAGAAAAAAACCAATAAAAACAAAAACAAAAAACCCCTCAAACACTTCAAATAATCAGGAATCATAACACTTAATTCATCTCAATTTAATCTCCCACATTGGCCAGTACAGGAATCACCTAGATCTTGAAGAATAAAACTGTGTTAAGACAGATTTCAGGTGCTATAAGAAAATACTTGAGACAACCAATTTATAAAGAAGAAAGATTTATTTTGGCTTCAGAGATTTCCATCCATGATCAACTGGTCCAGGGGTTTTTAGGCCTATGACAAGGAAGTACATTAGGGCAGAAGCACATAGCAGAGGAAAGCTGCTTACCTCATGGTTGCTAGGAAGCAGACAGTGTGTAAAAGGGCAGAGGCCTCACTATTCATTACAGATCTGACTTCCTTGAATCAGGCCCTACTCTTAAGCTTGTAGCATCTCCCAGTAGTGTCACAAGTGAGGAACCAAGTCCTTAAGACATGGTCTTTGGTGGAAGGATATTTAAGAGCCAAATGCTAACAGTCAGTTATCATGAATTTACTTAGGCAGTAACTTCCAACTGTTGATTTTTTTGTTTTGTTTTGGGATTTTTTTTTTTTTTTTTTTTTTGGATACAAGGTTTTGTTACATTGCCTAGGCTAGCTACCAACTCACAATCCTCCTGCTTCAGCCTTCCAAGAGACAGAATATATCACTAAATCCACTTCCAATTATTTTTTAAGACATACTCATTTACAGAAGAAAACCAACACATTCCCTATGACTTGACATGCAAGTACTGACAAAGCTAAGTTCTGTTTTCCTGAACTGGCTAAAAATAAACAGAAAGCAATTAGCATTTACCTGGGAGGACCAACAGTGTACGGGTGTACTGTCATGTCACTGCCCCAGCCTACATCAAATTTGTAGGCTCTGGTATAGCAGTAGTCCTAGAAGACTGGACATTCCACACAACACTACATTTGCAAATGTAGTGTGTGCTGACGTGCTGATTGTATCTAACAGACTAAGGAGTAGAAAATAGTTTAGATACCTTTAGAAGAAAGATACAAAACAGAAGGTGGTAATTCAGGAGTGAAAGAAAGCTTTTAGGGGATCAGCGGTCCGGATCATGTAAAGATGTTCCCTCAAAGATTTTACTGTAAGATACTGCACCTCATCCAATCTACCAGCCCAAAAATGGGCAGAACGGTCAATAGAGCTTTTGAATTGGGGGGAGGGGTACTGGGAATTGAACTCAGCACCTTGTGCTTGCCAGGTGGATGCTGTGCAGTGGAGCTATATCACCCAGCCCTAAATTTTTATTTTTAGTGGGTTTTTGTTTTTATTTTTTCAGTTGAGATAGGGTCATACCATGTAGTTTGGGCTGGTCTTGAATGATGTAGCCCAGGCTGGTCTTAACTTACAAGGGTGATCCTCCTGCTCTAGCCTCCCAAGTGCCAGGACTGCTGGCCTGTGCTACCATGCCCAGCATCCTTTGAATTTTGGATGCAATATTTTCAAGAATGTGCTTTAGTACATCTATGTAGTCACGTACCTGAAAGGCTTCCAGTTTCAAGTGAATACCAAAGCAAGTTAATGGTGAAGTATAAATTTATCAAGCACATGGTCCAAATTACCAAGCAGACCCAATAATACTTCAAGTGTCCATAACAGACAGCGTATTCCCGGAAGCCTCTGGCAAATACTTGTAGGAGATGTATAGTACAACATTTTGGTACTTTAGGGTAAATCTAGGCTCTCTTTTCAAATTAAATTAAATTGCAGTTTTGCAGTGCTGGGGATTGAATCCAGGTTCTTGCAATGGCAGGCAAGCACTCCATCACTGAACGACAACCCCAGCCCCTATGTCTATTTTTCCAGTGGTGGCCTGTGGGAGCTCGCTGTGTGTCTGTTTCTCCCTGCCATGCTGGCTACCCTTGGAAAAAAAGTGTCCCAGTGACAGCCTGACGGAAGCCAGTATCTCCAATCACAGTCCTTGAGCGCATGGGGTGTGTCTCTTGTCCCTATGTCCACTTTTAAAGGTAACTATCCTGCTTTTTATACTGGCACTGGCTTACCACTAGTCTTGTGTTAGAATAACCATGAGCAGTCAGGCATGCTTGTAATCCCAGCACTCAAGAGGCTGAGTCAGGAGGATCACCATGAATTCAAGACCACTACATAGCAAGACCCTGTCTCAAAAAAATCAGTAAAATAATAGCCATAGACATGAATTAAAGCAAAACTGAGAAATTTGAGATCATGTGGCCAAAAACCATAAAGTACTTATAATCAGTCCTTATATAAGTTTACTACCTCTCCCCTGGAGCCCATTACAAGTTTAGAGAAAACAGCAAGCAATAAAGAACATTTAAAATACTATGAGAAAGCAGTAAGAAATAGCAAAACATAGGACTTTCTCAAGAATATGTGACTCCTGAAAAGTCAATTAAATGGGGGTACAGGTGTTTCTCTATGGTAAAGCACACATTCAGCATGCATGAGGCCTGGATTCCATCCCCAGCACCACAAAATGAGAGAGAGAGAAAACAGAGATTGTTCTAAACTAAAAAAAGACATGAACAACTGCAATATATAAGTCTTAAGATACAAAAACACAGGAAGCATATAGAGGAATAATGTGCAGAATTCTAGTGTTTCACAAAGTAAACGTTAATGTTTTTAATTTTCTCAGGTGAAATCATACTATGGTTCAGCTGGACATCTTCAGGAGGTGTAATACCCAGTAATCAAAGGAAAAGTTTCATGTATGCAATTTAAGTTCAACTTACACACAAATGATGGTTCGCCATTAAATGAAAAGTGATAAACTCAATGGGTAAATCTGTACAAGCCTATCAAAGAGTATAGTATTCTGGGAGCTGGGAGGCTGAGGCAGGTGGACTGTAAATTGCAGCCCAGTCCATGCAACTTAGCAACCTAGTGAGATCCTGTCTCAAAACCAAAACAAAAACAGGTGGTGGTGGTGGTGATGGCTGTGGCTGGAGACGTAGGTCACTGTGAAGCCCTGGGTTCAATCCCTAGTACAAACAACAAACAAACAAACAAACAAAAAAACAGTAAATATATAAATCTATTTTACTTAAGAAGGTACTTACAAAATGTGTATTAGGTATTATAAAACAGGAAGAAAATGTTCAAATGGGGAGGGGAACACAGGAGGGGTGATGGGGAAAGGAAAGAAAGTGAAAGTAAAAGTAAAAAAGAATGAGAAAAGGAAAAATATGGAAACAAAGATTTTGTAAATGGGGAAGGGAGGAGGGCTTGAAGGCAGGTAGGGGAATGGGAGAAAAAAAAAAAAAAAAAAAAAAGGCCGGGGGTTTAGCTCTGTGGCATGAGTGCCTGCTTGGCAAACTCGAGGTCGTGAGTTTGATCCCCGGCGCGCACACACACACACACACACACACACAAAAAAAAAAAAAGAATCAAGTTATATCATGGACAGGTACAAATTCTCTATGATGAATGTGATCATTATATATATATCCAAAGTGCACCAATAAAATCTGATTTTAAAAAAAGATAATACTTAAAATTTTCATTGTATTGAGTATTCCTTGTACCAGGTGGTTCAATTTTAATTTAAAAAAATTGGGAAGAATACACTTGATATTCTGTCATTAATAATGAGTATCAATTAATCTACTACCACTGTAGTGAAACTTCTTTCTTCCAGAAGACCTGTTTTAAAGCTCTGTGTGGCCTGGGGACTCCAAATGAAGAGAATAGCTGAACATCTTTTCACCTATATACAGAACTTTTTTTGGTACCAGGGATCGAACTCATGACCTCGCGCTTGCCAGACAAGGCAAACTCCGCTGGGCTAAATCCGCTGCCCCTATATAAAGAAATAGTAACGCCCTAGACGCCTAAGAATCGACTTCATCTTTCCATTTCAATATTGTGTATCAAAAGAAAAAGCAGTCATGGGTAGAGTGGTGCACACCCGTCACCCCAGTAGTCTGGTAGGAAGCTTAAGCAGGAGAAGAGAAATTTCGAGCTCAGCCTGGACAACTCAGTGCGGCCTTGTTTCAAAAAAAAAAAAAGGGTGGGGGGGGTGTTGGGGGTGCAGCTCAGTGCAAAGGCGCTGGGTTCAATCGCCAGTGCCACAGAGTAACAAGAATAACAACAACAGCAATGATTAGAAGAAAAGGAAAGCGCAGGAAAGGAAAGGAAGAGGTGGCCTTCTTGGACCAACTTTCACTCCACGCTCACCTTAACTCTCCGGAATCGCCAAATCCTTGAGGAGGAAAGGGGCTGGGGCCGGACGCAAGGTTACTAAACGGCTGAAATTCCTTTCCTTCTGGGACAGAATCCGAAAGGCTGCTCACATCCATCCCACGCCGCGCTCTTCAGGACCAGGAATCAGGACCCGGACCGCTGGCGCCGGCACCCAGACCCCGACTCGGCCACGCCCGCAGGATGCGCTAGCCCCGGAGCTCGGCTCTCCACTCTCCGCAGGCCGCCGACGTCCCTACTCCCGTCACCTCTAGGACTCCCGCCCCCGCAGGAGGACAGCTGGGGACGACTGAGACGACCCACCATGAGGAAGGCGACCAGACACAGCACCGAGCCGCCGGCGCCTCCAAAGACGACGGCGCCCTCTGGTGACGTCACTTCCGCTTCCGGCCGCGCGCGGAACGCGCGAGATTGGAAGCTCGGCGGCGTCCAGCGGCGAGAGGCCCAGGGCTGCAGTTTCCTCCGCGGGCTTGGGCGCCGGCGACCCTCTGGCGGACGCAGAGCCCGAGAAGGAGGCATGGACCGGCGCAGGGGCCCTGGGCGAGGGGACAACTGGGTGGAAAGCGACCCGCAGGATGCTCACAAAGCTTATCAGACTGTGCTTGCGCATCTGGAATCCTGACCTTGATTCATCCATGATGGCGACAGAGGAGATGGCAGCGCCTGTTGCTTCTGTTCAGTCTCTGCATACGTAGCCGTTATCTCTCCCCGTATTCATTTATTTACTTATTTTCGTGGGAATGGAATTCAGGACCTTGCACTTTCCAGGCAGGCGCTGTGTCACTGAGCTGTATCCCTGGTACCACTGTTATTTTGAGACCCAGGGTCCCTAAATTGCACGGGCTGCCCTATAATTCGCGATGTGGGGGCACAATGATAATGTAGGAACACATTTACAAGGTAGCAAATTTATAGATATGTCATGATCAGTTACAAGTCCCTGACGAAATTTCTGTTCTGCTGTTTCTGTTGAATTCAATGGACCTTGATGGGGGCTACAGCCCAACTGCAGACCTCTGATGAGCACTGAGTCAGAATAATTGTCTATACCTCAAGGCTCCCAGGGACAATTCAGGGGCCCCTCCCCAGAATGTTCCCATATTGTGGTAATGCCCTTAACTGTGCTCAGTCTGTAAGGGCCCCCCTTTCCTTGTTCCCAGAGTGTTTTTATGATAAACAATTCCTTTGTTTCAAGACTAGTCTGACTGTCAATATATGACTCAATGTATGTAGCCAATTATGTGATGTATCATCACTTAATTTCTACCTCTCACTTCTAAATTCTGTGTAAGTTAAATTGTTCTTAAATTCAACACTTGCCTTTGAGGAATTATTCTGCGACATTCTACTGGTGTGAAGATCCAACAATCAGCTGGTGTAAAGATTAAACACAGCCTTCCTATCTCCTCTGTGCAGAGTCTTCCTTTTGGTTTGGTATGGCTTAGGAATTTTCCCACAACAGTGATTCTTCTGCCTCAGTTTCCCTGCTACCTGGGATTACAGGAGTGTGTGTGCACCACCATCCCCAGCTGTTACTGCCCCTTATTTTGTTTAATTTGTCTGAACACCATACTAACTTCTTAATGGTTGATTTGTGTTTTCAGTGTAAGCAGCTTCAGGGTAATATCCTTGTTAGGTTTTTTGTTTTTTGTTTTTTGTTTCACAATAAAGGCAAAAAGGAAAAAAGAGGCCTTCACTGAGCAAGCCTAGCTCACTGGGCTCCTCTAGCTGGAGACAAAGGGGACTGAGGTTTATGGACTCTGGCTAGAGGCAGAGTTTGAGAGGCAGGCATTAATGGCGGATTAGGAGCGGACTGGAGTTTTCTTCTGGGCTCACAGGAAAGGAAGGAAGAAGTTGTGTTTAGGGCTGAGGGGGGAAGGAAGAGGAAATGATTATTGGGGAGATAAGCTGTTGTTTTTGTCTTCCAACATGTTAGAGCAATACCATAATATTCACCAATTTATACTTGGGCAGAAACCTTTCAATCTTGATTTGTGTTTTTTCAAATATGTATTGTATAACTAATTTTTATGATCTTGTTATATGGTCTGAATCACATATAAGATATTCCAAAATAGCATGGAAATTACCAGGCACCCCTCCCCTTCATTTATTTTAAAATGTCACATAGTCTCAATAAGGATGCCAAAAGATGTTTTTGGAAGAGTACCAGGAATCAAGCTCAGAATGTCACACTTGCCAGGCAGGCAGTGCACCACTGAGCTATATACCCTCATCTGGCCAAATGATTATTATGGACTTCAACTTGTTGATACAAAGTTCATATGGAGGAACAAACATCTGATGTTAAGAAGCAAGAAAACATTGAAAAGAAAAACCAGGGCCTGGGGATACAGCTCAGCGGCACGGTGCTTGCTTGGCAAGCGTGAGGTCCTGAGCTCAACTATCGGAACACACACACACAAAACAAACAAGAAAACCAATGATGACCTACAGACATGGAAACATGCTGTAAATATGCTGTAGCTAATATTGTATGGTGGGGCACCTGGACAGGAATCTAACAAGTAGAATAATATCCAAACAGACTTAATAACAAGAACCTAGACCAGGACCAGGACCAGGACTGGGATTGGACCACACTGAACCAGACCAGACCAGAACAGACCAGACCAGACACAACACAGCACACCAGACCACAACAGGCCAAACACCAGACACAACCCTAGACCAGAACAGCCAGTACCAGGCTAGACTATACCAGATCACAGTGGTCCAGTCAGGACCACCCCAGGCCAGATCAGACTGCACTACACCAGACCACACCAGACCATACCATTCCAGATACCAGACTGAATACCAGACCATAAATGAACAGACAAGACCACACACAACAGACAATTCCAAAGCAGACCATTGTAGATGAGACACCATAACAGACCAGTTGAGACTAGACCAGACTAAACAGCAGGACAGAACAGAGCAGACCTTACACCAGACCAGACACAAGACCAGACACCAGACCAAAAGAGACCAGACCAGACTAGACATGAGAGCAGACCAGATGAGAACAGGTCAGACCAGATACCAATCCAGGTACCACACAAGACACCACACCAGAGACCACACCAGGATAGACCAGGCACCATTCCAAACACCAGACCATACTAGACCAGAGAACAGTAGACCATACCAGATCAAATCAGACCACATGAGACCACAACAGACAACATAATGCCAAACACCAGACCAGACCAGACCAGACTAGATCGCTCCAGACCAGACACAAGACTAGATACCAGACCATACACCAGAACATATCAGATCAGTCCAGACATCGGAGCAGACCAGACCTCACCAGATCAGACAATAATTCACAGACAAGACCAGATCAGACCAGATAACAAGCCAGCATGGACTGGCCCAGTCCAGCAATAGTGACAGACACATAGTGACAGGGGTGTGTTTGACTGATTCTCCCTCTGGGTGATGGCTGCCCCAAGGAAGCAAGAGCTCCAACGATGGCCTGCAGGTGCACAGGGCTTATTGGGCTGTGTGTCCCTGCTCCTGCTGGCTGTCCACAGAAAGCAAGCCTTTTGGTGGCAGCAGCCAGCAGGCAGGGTGGATCTGCTGGTTCTGTCTGGCCATGCTGGCCACATGCAGGAAGCAGCTTTCTGGTGGTGGTGCTGGCGGGTGGAGGCAGATCTGCTGGTTCTCTCTGCCTGAGCTAGCTGCCCTCACATGTCATTCTTACTAGCTGAATATTCAACAATTTGTAGGTTCTTTCTTTCCGTATGGTTGTGAAGATGTCTAAACCCAATCTGCCTTTAAACAGCATTCTGAGAAACTGAACTTGCACATCTGTGTTACTTACAAATTCACAAATTCCAAAATGTTCAGATATGCTAGGTCCCTGAAATGAGGTCATACCAAACTAAACGAAGCTGTGGAAGCTTCCATGCAGAAATGGTACACGTGTGCATTCTCTCCCGTTCATTCCTGGGTGGCCGTGTGCGGCAACACATATAGTCTGTACATAGAGGAAAATCATTCAGAAAATTGAATTACACTGCTCCCACTTAGTTCTTATTGTGGAAACACACAAGTTACAGGGTGGTTTTTTTTTTTTATCAGTACCGGGGATCAAACTCACGACTGCCTGCTTGCAAGGCAGGCGCTTATGCCGCTGAGCTAAATTCCCAGCCCCGGGGTGTTTTTTTTTTTTAAAACCAGGGCTGCATATAGATCTACATGTAAACCATGACTCAGCAGTACATACTGAAAAATCAGTAATGTTCATCTCAGTCATTGCCAAAGGACATACTCCGAAGTGTTCAGCTATGTTAGATTCTCTTACCTGAACTCGCTCTTTCGTAGAAGCCTCCATGTGAAATGGTAGAATTATTTATTGCTTTCCACTGATTAAAATGGGGCACTGGGTAACAAAACATTTAGTCATTACCAAACTATTGCACGTAGAACAGAAGCATTGTTAACACGGAGCTGCACTTCCCTAATGGAGTCCTAATTTTATCAACAGGCAACAAGTTTCAGGGTGTTTCTTTGCCCCGGGACGATGTAGTCATATATGCACAAACTGCATTTATACAGGCATTCTGAGAAACTGAACATGCAGATCTCAGTGTTTTAGAAATGCGCACCCTCCAAAGTGTTCTGGTATGTTGGAGTTTCTCATCAAAACTTACAATGAAGGCGATGATACTGTGGAAATGGTAATAGTACCTATTTTCCCATTCTTTCCTACATGACAATATGAGGAAACACATTTAGTCAGTCATTGGAAAGCTTTTGCACGTAGAGGAAGATCATTCTGAATATTCACTTACACTGCTCCGTTGATGTTTTTATTCAGAAAACACACAAATTACACAGTGTTACTTGGTACCGGGGCTGCACATGCAGGCATATGCAAACTACCACTCAGCAGTGCATCTGAGGAACGCACTAAAGCTTCCTGATGTTTGGGGTCGCTGGGTGGGGCCCTACCAGGCTGCGAGGCCGCGTGGCTAGGTGGAGTTCACTGTGCAGGTCCTCATCTTGGGCCACTCGGTGCACATTGGCTCCCAGGCTATTGGGAATTGCCAGGCCTAGATTTGTTTCTTCTTTAAATCATGGCCAATTGGAGTTCTCCGTGCCTCACTTATCTGTATGACAAATTCCTTTTCTCTGCCAGGTAAGTTTTCTACCATGATGTCTTTGAACAGCTTTTTTATGTCATTTGTGCTCTCTCCTGCCTTTTAATTGATGCCGATCAATAATGTTACCATCCTTTGCACCATCTGGCAGCTGCTGGATTGATTTCTCATAGTTCCTTGATGTTTTTAGGAAATCTTCCTTTTGATGATCCCTAACCATAATCCTGTCTTTCATATCTGAGATTCTGTCTTTACTGGCTTGTCTTACTGCATGTATTTTCAGTGGAATTTGAATCTCGTGGGAATCTGTTTGAATCCATTTTATGCATTAAATTTCTTTTCTGTGTTTGGCATTCATGTTTTCCATCATTTTCTCAAGCTTTTTTTGCCTGTGTCTGCTCTAAAGCCCCTCGGCATGTCTTTAGTTTTATTTCTGATTTTATTTTCTCTAGATCCTCATTCATTTGCTTTGCTGCTCCACTGTTCCCATGTTAGAGCGTCCAGGTGTTGGCTTTTGGATTATCCCACTTCACTGTCCCCTGGGTTTGCCTTTGTTGAGATGAACATTTGGAGTTGCATCTAGGTTTTTTTTTTATTTTAAAGAGATTAAGACAAAAGAGGACATAACAAAGCAGATCAGAACAGGACAATGTAAGCAACACAGCACTTCACCACAAGACAAACCGTAATTAACAGTAACTACCGTAATGACTCTTCTTTGAAATAGTTGAGTATAGCTTCATATACAATAGCATCAAACATAACAAAATAGCATAAAACCATTCAAGAGAGTGAAAGTATTACAGGGCATTCAGAACCAAATAACAGAGAACAAACAATGGCTACTATATTATCTCATTTTCCATAGAAAATTTGTTTATGCTACCACATAAAATCCAATAAGATACAACATGATAGACCCAATGGAAACAGAAGAACACAAGCATGGTAGGACTTCAGAGTAAGATGATACTAAATCAGCACTGGCTATTATAATATCTTGTTTTTTTCAAAATATTATCAAAGGAAATAAAATCAAACAAACCAGGATAAAATCATTCCAGCTAATGAATGCAAACATTAGAAGGCTTCAAAGCAATGTAATGGGGAATCATGATTAACATAAACTTTTATGTACTGTAACCATTTATTATACTAGGGAGAACATATGATATTTATACATGTGAGTTTTATTTATTTTGCCTATGAGTATAGTCTCAAGTTGTGTCCATTTATTTATAAATTTAGGAAGACTGTCTCAAAATTAACATTAAAAGGTTGCTTAGAAGTAGAGCACCTCCATGTTCAATCCTCAGTACTGTGAAAGAACACAGTTGGATAAAGATAAACTTAAGTTTATAAGAAGGGTCTAAATTTATATTGATTAATCCCAGAAAACCAGCATTAACTTTACAGTGGGGTGGCGGGTAATCCTAGCAAACCTGCACCTTCGTTCCCCCTGGAGCCCAGGGTGGTTTCTGGCGAGAGGTGGAAAGCCGACACAGTAAGTCCACAGTAGCTGGTGATCTTTCTATGGGCTTTAAGTCAGCGAGTTAAAGCAGAAATTGTTCTGAGTTGTTCTGAGTTCTGAGCTCAGGTTGCCCCTCTCCAGGATGCCTTCCAGCGAGCTGCCCTCTCCATGGGACATCTGAACCCCTGCACCACACACCAGCCGTTTAAGCCCTCTGTGCCCACCGGCCCCCTTCACTGGTCACCTCTCCGTGGAGGGCTCTGGGGTGGCCAGAAGGTCCCCAGTGTCTGCATGCTGAAGCTGCTCCCTCCCAGGCAGTGAGCCTGATCTCAGGGAGGCGGCACCAGTTGTCACTTGCTTCTTCCTCATAGTAGTCTTTCTTCAGGATCCCCGTGAGCTTCAGTTCTTGCTTCAGATTCTCCCTGGGTCCAGGTCACCCCTTTCCTTCTTGCTGTGTTCCTAACATTGCTGTATTCAGTGTCTGGACACCAGATTCCAGAGAATCTCTTTTCTCTGTGGCTCACCACTCTGCAGTCTTCCCAGAAGTCTCACTGTGTGCTCTTTGATTAGTGAACTGAGACCATGTATAGTGTTGATTTCTCCTGGTATGTGTAGGCTTATCCTTGCCATATTATAGTTCCTGCCGTTGGTTCCCTATCTTTCTGTCTGATTAGCTGCTTCTCTTCACTGCTGTGTTCTTTTTATTGTTCTTGGAACATTGCTCTTCATTATCCTTTCTAAGGTACTCACCGGGGCATTTTGTGGAGCTGTTTGGAGAATACGAATTTCTTCAATTGATCTTTGTCATGGATGCATCTTACTTTTTCAGTAATTTTGAACTTGGTTGCAGGATGGTTTCTTTCAGGACTTGAAATACTTGGCTCTACTGGTCTCACTCATTTCTACGTCAAATCCTTCTGCCATGCTTGGAAAGTTTTCTGCCATTACTTCAGTGAACAGGTTTTTCATGGCCTTTATGCAGTGTCTTGACTCCTCATTGATTCCAATCAGTATTATTCTTTGTATCATCTTGAAGCTGTTGGATTGACTTTATGGCGCCTTCCCTTCCCCTAAAGGGATCACTCCTTGGTGACTAACCAGAGTCCTGATTTCTAGGTCTGATATTGAGCCATCACCTTAGTTCACTCACAGGCATGTACTTTCAATGGAATTCTTAATCTCCTGGATGTCTGACTGAGTCTGCTTCACAGGTTCCATTTCTTTCATAAGTTGGGCATTCATAGTTGTCATCGGTTTCCTAAACTCCTCTATGTCTTGGTCTATATCTACTCTACGTTCATGGGAAAGTCCTTCCTTTTGACCACCATCTCCATAAGCGAGTATTTCTCCTCTAATTTTCTCCACAGCCTCATTCATCTGCTTATTTTTACTTTTGTAGCCATCAGTTCAGAAAATTCAGGCACGTGCCTTCTGAGTTCACTATCTTCTTGCCCCTGTGCTTGTCCTGGGTGGGCTGGAGGTCTGGTGTTGCATTTTGCTTCTGTGACTTGTCACTTCCTTTCTTTTTTTAAAAAAGATTTTAATTAGTTTTCTGGGTTGATGTTTACACATTGCTTAGGGTATCTGGGTTTATCAGTATCATCCAAGCCTCCCTAGGCAATATCTATTCTGTATCAGAAGATGCTCCCCCAACCAGCATGCTTCAGTTTGTTAGGTGCCAGGTTCTGCCTGCAGATCCTGTTACTTTTGTTCTTAGAATCAGCCAGTTACTGTGATACGTAGCTGATAGCTAAAATGAAAACTGTAAAAACCCAATTCCCAACTATAAAGCAACTATGCCTCTGTAATATCTGCTTGCTTAACCCATAGAAACCCTTGATGACCAGGAGTCAGGGCCTAATATTTTAGAGATGTTCCCACTGACATAAAGAAATCTGCTTCCAAATCCTGCATGTCCTTTCGTTGTTTTTGATTTGTTTCAATTAGTAAGAGGATCTTCCAGGTGTGGATGCTCTTGGCCTTTTTGTCTGTCCCACGTTCCTCTCAATTCATTAGGAGTTTTTCCTGTCTGTTTGGTTCAGTGCCCAGTCCTTTGGTACTGGGCTGTGATGATTATGACCCCAGAAATTAACAGTTTTGTCATACAAGGGAGAAGAACAGATTACAACAGATATGACATCTTGGCTAAAGTAGTACAATTAGCCAGAACAATAGCATCACGCACAGCCTAGAAATTGACAAAACACAGTGACTGAAGATGGCATGTTTAACCAGAGGAGCAAGACCTACAGTTATATGACAAACTGCAACGTAAACCGGGAGCTTGTGTGCAGTGAGTTTCCCCTTAGTACAGTGAGTCTAACCTTGGGGGTGGGATTTAACAGTGACATAGGACAAAACAGAGAGACGAATATAACATAAACAAGGCTGAGGCCGGGGGTCATCACCCAGTCTTTGGGGAAGTGAAGAGTACCAGAGTGAAAAAAAATATGGCAAAGAAGCCACAAGAATAGGCCGTGGACTCTCCTGTAATTGTAAGCGGGTGATGGTGATGTGGCCACTTACCAAGCAGCAGTCAGTTTACAGCCCGCAGGCTGCTGGGCTCCCGCCTCCCCCATCCGGTTTTAGGGGTGACTGGGGCGATTTCAGGGCCAGCCTCTTCCTCGCTAGGTGGCCTCTTAACTTCCCTTTTGCTCCTCCTTCCTCGGGAAGTGATCTTGCTGTCACGGCTGCTCGACAGGGAAAGGTCCCTGAACTTTGTTCACTTTGCTAACCGCACGTCCACTTTTCTCATGGTCTGTCGGCTGAACCGGTTCGCCATAATAAACGTGTAAGCCTCAGCATTTGCTTCAGAATTTGAACACCGCTTTTCTGCAGGTGCTCCCTTGATTACAGGAACATAAGCCTGCAGGTGACTCCATCCCTAGCATCTTATTTGTCTTAATGATAATTTAAAAAGGTTTTCGGCTTCTTGTTAAATTCAGAGTGGCCAGTATATTTTTTTAACTGCAGGTTGTAGATAGCGCGTAATTATCATGTTAACATGTTCAGATGTGAATCCAAAAAAGCTTGCTCTGTTTGATGCCCCCACTATAGCTGAATCCGTCAGCGTGCGATTCGTGTACATACTTATTTCTTTAAAAATGGCCTAAATGCAAGAGCATGTTCTGAGTTAGATAGGATAACTATTTTTCTCAAAACAGTACACCTTTTAAAAAGTTTGACAAGTTTCCAGTAAATACAGCGTTTTATGGTCTGTAGAATTTAAAGTATTTTCACCAGATGCTCCCTATACAACAAGAATGTCTGTTTCCTACGGTGACTATTACGCAAATCTATCTGGGTTCATGTTACTATAATAAACAGACCGAGAGATGTAGTGATGTGGCCTGTAATCCCAACACGGGAGGCTGATGCAGGACTGCTGCAAGTTCAAGCCCAACTACATATTGAGTCCCTATCTCTAGAAAAAAGGAAAAACAGATTTGGATGGGAGAAGGGACTGGTAATGATCTGGAAACACACTTTGCAGAATAACTTGACATAACATACCTACTGTTGAGGAAGGACTCACCTTGGAAAGACGGGAAAGAAGTAAGTCTTGCTTCTGTCTTTCCAGAAGAGCCCCAGTCTCTCCCATCACCTTTGGACGTCCATCTTCATGCTTCTAGATCAGACTCCAGTCTTGCAACACAAAACCTTCAGCTTCCCAGTAAAAACTTGGAACTCTGCAGTGAGCACCGGGTCTTCAATTCTAACAAAATACTTCAGATTTCCAGAGTGCAGGGGACTATTTTGCCCCTTTTCAACACCTTATTCTGCAGGCAGCCGTTGTGAGCCTACTTGTAAACGTATGTATCTTATATTAAACCTATTCCTCTAGTGTACACTGATTGATGCAATCTCAGATAGCTATGACTCATTAGCAAGTAGGAAAAATCATAAAAGTTTCACTAAACTTCATAGGTTATTAACACGTATAATGGAAGTACACATTGGTGCAAGATGCCCATTAGTTGAGCGGAAGCTAGAAGCTGCAGGGGACATTCATTGCATTCAAGCAGAGTAGCTGTGGTTTGGCTCGATGGAGGGACTCTCTTAGAAGAAACCAGAGTGCTTCTTTACTATACAGCAAGGAGCAGCACGTAGGGTCTGTGTAAATCAGCACCCATGTGAAGGAAATTCTTCTAAAGTGACAGGTCTTTCCAGGATTGATTTATCGGTTGCTGATGATGGTGGTAGTTGGACGCATTGGTTGTGCTGGAGGTCTCCAGAGTCTTTTTGTTCTTTGAGTCTAACATCCTGAGAGAGGAGACTTGGGAGAATCATCTAAGAATTCTTTGCTGATCCTTAGATTCTCATGTTCACACTCTTGTGTAATCTTTTTCTCCTTGAGTACGAGCTGTGCCTAGTGGTAGTTTTCAAGGCAGAGAATGTAGAGAATTTGGGTTTGGATAATTCTCCCCCAAATTGTTTGTGTTAAAATCTTGGTCCTCAGTGTGGTGCTATGGAGGGGGGATAATGGAACCTTTAAGAGGTGGAATATAGTAAGAAGCTCTTAGGTCCCTGGAAGAATGTCCTTGAAGTGACTTGTTGGACTCCATCTTTTCTATCTGCTTCATTGTAATCTGCTTTCTGAGGGCCAAGAAATTGAAAGGAACCCAACAACACAAGGAATAGAATCTTGTCCAAAGCCATGAGAGTGATCTTGGAAGTGGATTCTCTCACAGAGAAGCCCGGAAATGATTGTTGTCTGGCTTTTTTTGGAACCAACTGATAGGACTGTTTATTTCAGAAAAGTATGGTTACCAAGTATATAAAAATCAATAAGGGCTGGGGATTAACTTCAGTGGCATAAGCATCAGCTTGGCAAATGCTAGGTCATAAGTTTGATCCCTGGTACTGTGGGAAGCCCTGTAATTGGCTGCCACCTTAAAGCTGCAGGCCACACCACCTTAATTCCCTCTAGGAGTTAAGTTTGGTAATTAAGCAGCACCTTGCCTAGCTTGTTTGGCCTGGCCCATTATTCAGGGAATATGCTTATGAACCCGCACGAGGGAAATTTTTTTTTAAAATTTTATTTAAAAGGAAAAAGAGAAAAAACAAAACAAAACAAGTGTAAGGGTACAAGTAATATAGAACTACAAAAAAACCAGTAAGAAATCACTGGTTAATAGATTACATATTATCATCTTAGAGATAGTTGCTCAAATCACAGTATCAAAGCATACAAAGTGGACACTCAAACAGTGACACTGCAAACAGTTGTGTTCAATGATCCAACCAAACATTAATATGGTCAGCTATTTAACACCCCTAAACACTTGCTGTTGTATCATTTAGAACTCTTTTTTTCCCCCCTCTCTTTTTTACAACAAAATTTACACATTTTGGGTTTTATTACTCCTTAGTTCTTATTACTTTTTTTTTGGGGGGGAGAATACAGTCAAATATGTCAAAACAAAGATGTCAGTCAAACCAAGGATAGACATAGCACATGGTGTAGAACAGAGTACAAGGTTATCAACAATGGTTATCAACGTTGTCTCTTGTTTCCTTAAAAAGAATTGTCTATCTCATTAGATATTATAAAGTTGGACAAAACAGTAGAGAACAAGACCAATAAAACTTAGGCATTGTAAACATTACAGGACTTCCAAAGGAGACAATAGTCAAACCAGAATGGGCATCTTAGTGAATCTTACTGCCTTCAAAGTAGTTGCCTACACCCTCAAACTTGATACTATCGCACAGAATGGAACAGAGCCTAATCAGTCAAAACAAGATAGTGGGAGTATTACAGGACTTCAAAACAAGTTAATAGGAAATCAAAAAAGTTACTATTATATACCCTGCTAATTTTTAAAATTTTTCCCCTTAATTAAAAAACCATAAAAATAACTAAATAATTTTTTAATGAATAAGTGAGAGATTGAGATAAAAGAGGACATAACAATATAACAGTACAGGTCAAAGCATGACTGGTTCAGCAACCTAGTGCTTCACCACCAAATAACCCGACTTAATAGTAGTTACCATAGTGTCTGTCTTTTTCCTTGAAATATTTGGATAAAACTTCATATACTATAGCTTCAAGTATTTCCATATCAAGAAGCCCAGAATAAAGCCTTTAAAATTAATAAGTGAAAACTTTATAAGGCTTCAAGGCCACATAATGGGGAACCATGATTACCACATATTTTTATATATTTGAATTATTACTTACATTAGGGAAACTATTCGGTATTCACACATGCGAGATTGATTTATTTCACTTATGAGTATGGTCTCAAGCTGAGCCCATTTATTGATAAATATCTCAATGTGATCCTTCTTTATAGCTGAATAATACTCCATTGTATAGAAATACCACAACTTTTTTATCCATTCCTCAGTTGATGGACACTTGGGTTGTTTCCAAGATCTGGCGATTACAAACTGTGTTGCTATAAACATAAGTGCACATATATCACTGTGGTATGATGCTTTCAGTTCTTCTGGGAATATGCCTAGAAGTGGAATAGCTGGAATAAATGGGATTTCCAATCCCAACTTTTTGAGAAATCTCCAGACAGACCTGCACAAAGGCTGGACCTGTCTACACTCCCACCAACAGTGCAGGAGAGTTCCTTTTTCCCCACAGCCTCTCCAGCATTTGTTGTTGGTTTTCTTGATCCTGGCCATTCTTTCAGGAGTGAGATGGTATCTCAGTGTGGTTTTAATTTGCATTTCTCTAATGACCAATGATGATGAGCATTTTTTCATGTATTTATTTGCCATTTGCATTTCTTCATCTGAGAAGTGCGTATTCATCTCAGATGCCCATTTTTGCATTGGATCTTTGAATTTTGGAGGTCTGAGTTTTTTTTAATTCTTTATATGTTTTAGACAAGAGTCCCTTGTCTGAGAGAGAGTTCACTAAAATCTTTTCCCAGTTTTTGGGTTTCTTTTCACTATGCTGGAGATTTCTTTTGACATGCAGAAACTTTTTAATAAGAAGTGGTCCCAGTTATTGATTCTGGGAAGTATTTCCTGTGTGGTTTGAGTCCTGTTCAGGAATTCTCCACCTACTCCTATGTCTCCAAGGTTTCTACCCAATTTGTCTTCCAATAGATTTAGTGTTTCTGGTTTAATATTCAGATCTTTGATCCATTTAGATTTTAATTTAGTACATGGTGATAGACATGGCTCTAGCTTTAGTTTTCGGCAAATGGAGAGCCAGTTTTTCCAGCACCATTTATTAAAGAGACTGTCGTTCTTCCAGTGAACCTGCTTGGCTCCTTTATCAAAGATAAGGTGGTTGAGTGTGTTTGTAGTTGTGGTTGTATCTTCTAATCTATTCCATTGATCTTCGGCTCTTTTTTGATTCCAATACCATGTTGATTTTACTACTGTTGCTTTGTAGTATAATTTCAAGTCAGGGATTGTGATGCCTCCTGCTTTGCCTTTGCTGCTTAGAATTGCCTTTGCGATTCTAGGTCTCTTCTGGTTCCAGATGAAATTTAGGAGTGATTTCTCTAGATCTATAAGGTATTTTGATGGTATTTTTATTGGGATTGCATTGAATCTGTATGACAGTTTTGGGAGAATGGCTATTTTCACAATGTTTGTTCTTCCTATCCATGAGCAAGGGATGTCTTTCCATTTTCTGAGATCATCTTCAATTTCTTTTTTCAGTGTATTATAATTTTCACTGTATAGGTCTTTCCCTTCTTTCATAAGAGTAATTCCTAAATATTTTATTTTTTTGCTTGCTAACGTGAAGAGTGTAGTTTCTCTTATTTCCCTCTCTGTAATTTTGTTGTTCGTGTATAGGAATGCTATTGATTTCTGAGTATTGATTTTGTATCCAGCCACATTACTGAATTTATTTATTATATCTAAGAGTCTTTCAATGGAGTTTAGGGGGTCTTCTATGTAGAGTATCATGTCATCTGCAAACAATGATAATTTAACTTCTTCTTTTCCATCTTTACCCCTTTTATTTCTCTCTTGCCTAATTGCTCTTTCTAGTACTTCCAGTAGTATATTAAATAGGAGTGGTGATAAAGAACATCCTTGTCTTGTGCCTGATTTTAAAGTAAAGGCTTTCAATTTTTGGCCATTTAGTATGATGTTGGCTGTTGGTTTGTCATAAATGGCCTTTATTATATTGAGGTAAAGACCATCTATTCCAATTTTCTGTAAAGTTCTTATCATGAATAAATGTTGGACCTTATTGAAGGCTTTTTCTGCATCTATAGAAATGATCATGTGATTCTTACTTTTGGATTTATTGATATGGTGGATTACATTTATTGATTTTTTTTTAATTTTTATTTAAGGAGAAAAGAAAAGAAAGAAAAAAAACACTGAGGGGGTACAAGTTATACAGATTTACAGAAGAAAAAATGCGCAGTAGGAAATCACTAGTTAATGGATTACATATTGCCATCTTAGAAATAATTGTTCAAGTCACAAAATTAAAGCTTGTAGAGTGGACATTCCAACAATGATACTGCAAACAGTTCTGTTCAATGATCCAATAAAACTCTGTGATATCATTTTCTATCTTATACATTTAAATATACATGCAGTTATATAGTTTAGAGCACTTTCTTTTCCTCTCTTTTGTACAGTGAATATTACACATTTTGGGTTTCATTGCTCCCACGGTTCTTATTGCTTTTTTGGAAGAGAGTAAAACCAAATGTGACATAACAGAACAGAATCGGTCAAGTCAAAAGGGTGGATATAATAGATAATATAAAAACATAATACAAGGTGATCAACAATGGTTACCATAATGCCTCCCGCTATTTCTAATAGAATTGCCTATATCATTAGTTGTAATACAATTGAACAAAACCGTAAAGAATAAAACCGACAAAACCAAAACATTGGAGATATTGTAGGTCTTCAAAAGTAGATAAAAGTCAACGAGAATGGGTGTTATAATGAATCTCATTATCTTCTCAGCTGATGCCTAAACTTTCGAACCTGATACTATCCAGCAAAACAGAATATAGGAACCTCAGTCAAAAACAAGATGGTGAGAGTAATACAGGGCTTCAAATCGAGATAATAGAAAGTCAAAGTGGGTTACTATATTATATCCTGCTATATTTTTCCCTTTAATTAAATGGATAAAAATAAAAAAGTAAATAATGGAGTGGAGATTGAGAAAAAAGAGGGCATAACAGCGAAACAGCGCAGATCAAAACATAACCATTTAAGCAGAATAGTGTTTCACCACCAGATATTTCCGACCCAAAAAAAGTTACCATATTGACTCCCTCCCTGAAGTCCTTGAGTACAACTTCATATACTGTAGCATTAAGTATATCAAAACAATGTAAAACCATTTAAGAGAATGACAGCATTATAGAGTATTTAGAATCGACTAACAGAAAATGAACAATGGCCTCTGTATAATCTCCTTGTCTTTAAAAGGTTTTTGCTTATACTATCGTACATAACAAAATCCAATAAGATGCAACCTGTTTAGACCATTGGAGACAGAAGAACAAAAGCTAGATGAGACTTCAAAACAAGATGGTACTAAATCAGCATTACCTATTAAGATGTCATTTTCTCCAAAATAGCTGTTCCTATCATCCAATCTTCTCTGTCTCATTTCTGTTGAGCTCTTTTTCTGTCAGTAGCTGTCAGTTTGTCTTCTTCATTTTGTTCTCTGCTCCATTCGTTGTGGCCTCCCCGCCACTATTTTTGGGTTCTTTGTATTTTTCTTTTTTTAGAATATCCTGCAATACTTTCTGTAGGGTTGAATTGGTGGTTGCAAATTCCCCCAGTTCCTCTTTATCCTGGAAGCACTTCGTTTTTCCATCAATTTCCAGGGACAGTTGTGCAGGATATCTCAATCTTGGCTGGAGATTATTATCTTTCAAAGCTTGGATTATTTCCCCCCATGCTCTTTGTGATTTGATGGTTTGTGAAGAGAAATCTGCTGTAATTCTGATGGGTGTTCCCTTGTAGGTAGTCTGTTTCTTGTCTCTTACAGCTTTTAATATTCTGTTCTTGTATTGAATTTCTGGAATTTTTATTATTATATGCCTGGGTGTTTCTCTGTTAGGGTTGTAGGTGGCTGGGGTCCTGTATGCCTCATACATCTGAGTATCTTTACCTTTTGCTAAATTAGGAAAATTCTCCTGGATTATTTCTGTGAGTAGCTTTTGTAGTTCACTTGTTTGTGTCCCTACTTCTTCTTTTATGTTCTTAATCCTTAAGTTATGGCTCCTCTTATCATCTTCTTGTCTTTGTATTATTGCTATTTGTTTCTTTGTTATTTTTAAGAAGTTTTTCATTTCATTCTCCCATATTTCAAGTCTGCCCTCCAGTTCAGATAGTCTGTCCTTAGTTTCTTTCAAGCTGTTATGCCAGTCTTGGATAGACTTCTTAATTTCTTGATAGTCCCTTTGAACCTGCTTCACATACTCAATGCTTTCTCTGTTTTCTCCATCAAGCAATTCTCCCCTCTTTTTCTGTTCTTCCATTCCACCATCTGTTTTTTCCTGGGTGGTGCTTAGCATTTCTCTAACTATTCTGCATACTTCTAGCTTCAGGTCATTGATAACTTCATTCCTGAATTGGTCTATGAGGCTCCCTATATGGCGCTTAATGTATATTGGTGCGGTGTCCACTATTGCCTGTTTCTCAGGATTGGGGGCCGAGGAGCCTTTTTTGTTGCTTCCCTTCCCCATATTTTCTGTTCCTTATAAAATGCAAGCTTACATAGGAGGCCCGGCTTCCCTGCCTGTCAGCCACAGCCTGATCAAATTGCGCTGGCTAGTTGTTCCCGCCCACCGCTGCGCACCAGGGAGTTGCGGAGGAGGCAGCCTACGCGGGAGTCAGTCTCTCCTCTGGGCCACCGTCAGGCTCTGGGATCTGGGTCAGGCCAGCCTAGGGAGTCCGCCCGCAGCGTTACTCAGGCCAGGCACTTTTCACCAATCCCGTCCGAGAGGGGAATGTGTGGCTGGAGTTGCCACCGTGCCCTGCTCTTATAGGACTGCCTGAGCCCAGAAAGTCCTCCGCTGGAGTCAAACTGTGGTAGGGGGTCAGTTTCTCACTCACCTCGCCACCAGTCAGTTTTCGTGTACGCCTCCTTGTCCGTCCTGTTTTCGACTCCGTTCGCAGACTCCCGTTCCCAGAGCTCGGCGCGTCTCTCCTTGCCGAGCTGCTGTGGAGGCAGCCAGCCGCCGGGCGGCGGGAAACCCAAATCGCGGTTTCCAATGGCGCGGGGTCGAGCCTCCAGTCCGAGTCTTTTCTGTTCCTATTTTAGCGCCAGGACTGTATTCTAAGTTGGATTCTCTCAGCCCAGTTCGTTCCTGAGTCAGCAGAGCATATCTCTACTGGTTCGTGTCTCCTTAGTCCGCATCATTCCTGGCCTCTGAGCCGAGCCTTTCAGAGAGCCTCCGGTAGTTGCTGTTGTCTGTCCGCCATGTTCTCCCGGGGTCATCACATTTATTGATTTACGTATGTTCAACCATGCTTGCATTCCTGGAATGAATCCCACTTGGTCATGGTGTATAATCTTCTTGATGATTTGCTGCCTCCTATTTGCCAATATTTTATTGAGGATTTTTTCATCTGTGGTCATTAGGGAGATCAGTCTATAGTTCTCTTTTTTAGTTGGGTCTCCCTCAGGTTTTAGTAGTAGAGTAATATTTGCATCCAGGAATGACTTAGGAAGGATTGCTTCCCTTTCAATTTCATTGAATAGTTTGAGGAGTGTCGGCATTAGGTCTTGTTTGTATTTCTTGTAGAATTCTGCAGTGAATCCATCTGGGCCTGGGCTCTTCTTTGTAGGTAAGGTCTTAATTACATTTTCAATTTCATTGACAGAGAGTGGGTTATTCAACAGTTTTACATCCTCTTGATCTAGCTTTGTTACTTCATGTGTTTCTAAGAATCTATCTATTTCTTCTGTGTAATCAAACTTTTGAGAGTAGAGGTTTTCGAAATAGGTGTTGATCTTCTGTATTTCTATTGGGTCTGTAGTGATTTCACCTTTTTCATTTCTTATTGCTTTTTCTTCCATTTTTAAAATAAGGTTGGCTAGGGGCTTATCGATTTTATTTATTCTTTCAAAGAACCAACTCTTTAATTCGTTGATTCTTTGCATTGTTTTCTTAGTCTCTATTGCATTGATTTCTGCTCTGATTTTTATAATTTCCTCTCTTCTTTTGGCTTTGGGCTTGACTTGCTCTTCTTTTTCTAGCTGTTTGAGGTGTAGCATCAAGTTATTTATTTGTATTCGTTCTGTTTTCCTGATGTGGGAACTCAGTGCAATAAATTTTCCTCTGAGGACGGCTTTCATTTCATCCCACAAATTCCAGTAAGTTGTATCTGCATTTTCATTTTCTTTTAGGTATTGTTTAATTTCTTCTGTGACCCCCTGATTACTCAAGAGTGTGTTATTCAGTTTCCATGTGTTTGCACGATTTTTGCAGTATCTTTTATCATTGATTTCTAATTTCAGACCGCTATGATCCGATAACATGCAAGGGATGATTTCAACTCTTTTGCATTTGTTTAAATATGTTCTGTGAGCTAATATATGGTCTATTTTAGAAAATGATCCATGTACTGCTGAGAAGAATGTGTATTCTGATGTTGTTGGGTGGAACATTCTGTATATGTCTATCAAACCCATTTGTTCACAGGTGTGATTCAGTTCTGTTATTTCTTTGCTCATTTTCTGTCTGGTTGACCTGTCCCTTGGTGTCAGTGGTGTATTAAGGTCTCCTGTTACAATTGTGTTACTGAGAAGTTGAGTTTTCATTTCTGTTAATAGTCGTTTTATATAACTGGGTGCTCTGGAGTTTGATGCATATATATTTGAGATAGTTATTTCTTCCTCTTGGAGTTTTCCCCTAACGAGTATGTAGTGACCTTCTTTGTCCTTTATGGTCATTGTTGCTTTATAGTTCACGTTGTCTGCAAACAGAATGGCTACTCCTGATTTTTTTTGGATTCCTGCTGTATGAAGTATTGTTTTCCATCCTTTGACTTTCAGTCTGTGAGTATCCTTCTTGGTTAGGTGGCTTTCCTGCAAACAGAATATGGTTGGATTTTGTTTCTTGATCCATTCGGCTAGTCTGTTTCTTTGGATTGGTGCATTGAGACCATTTACATTAATGGTTATTACTGTTAAATGCTGGTTTATTGTTGACATATTATCTCTTGGCTGTTGCATCTTTATCTTTCTGTTCTGTTTAATTATCTGCTTTGCTTAGTGGTTTGCTTAATTATCTGCTTTGCTTAGGAAAACTTTGTGTATCTAAACTGTCTTTCAATATTTTTTGCAGGGTTGGTTTGGTGTTCATGAATTTCTTCAGCTGTTCTTTGTCATGGAAGTATTGTATTTCACCATCATTTCTGAATGATAGTTTTGCAGGATACATCAGTCTAGGTTGGAAATCATTTTGCTTTAGGATCTGGAATACTTCACTCCATGCTGTTCTTGACTTTATTGTTTGTGTTGAGAAGACTGCTGTGATTCTGATAGGTTTTCCTTTGTAAGTGATCTGTGTTTTCTCTCTGACAGCTTTTAATAATCTATTCTTGTGTTGGATTTCTGGGATGGTGATTATTATATGTCTGGGTGTAGTTTTGTTTTGGTTATGACTGTTTGGAGTTCTATATGCTTCACTGATCCTGATGTCAGTTTCTGATCTTATGCTTGGGAAATTTTCAGCTATTACTTCTCTAAATATCCTCTTGACATCCTTTATGTTGTCTCCTTCTTTTTCATTAATCCCTATCAATCTTATGTTATTTTTTTGCATCGTCTTGCAGTTCTTGAATTGTTGTTTCCTGATTCCCTGTTATTTTTAAAAGAGCTTTCCTTTCTTGTTCTCTAGCTGCAATCCTTTCTTCAAGGTCTGAAATTCTCTCTTGAGTTTCATTGAGGCAGTTTTTACAACTTTCAGTGGATTTTTTTATTTCCTGTATATCTCTGTGCATCTGCATTATGTATTCTGTTTGTTTCTTATATTGCTCATCTAGGGGTTCTATCTTTTTGTGTAGTTCCTCCAGTTTTTTTATCTGTGTTTTCTTTAGATATATTCAGAATCTCTTTCATTTCTTTTATCATTTCTTCTTTTACCTGGGAGATTATTTTGAGTTTGAATTTCTTTAAAGCTTCCTGGAGTTGCTTGTTAATTTCAATAGCTATTGTATCCAATATTTGAGGTGAATTGCATATATTTTCTTCTATATACATTGCTCCTAGGGTTTCTTGAGATAGGCTGGAGGTATGAGGTTGTAATTTGATGTTTCGTTTTGTCATTTTCCTATGTTTTTGTGTTTCAAGTGTTATTTGAAAGCTTCCTCAGTGTCTGTTGAAAATCCCCTTCTATGTTTGCAGCTCCTGAGACTCTGGCACCTTGTTACCACAAGCCAATGGGCCATTAGAACCAATGGCCCTCTACTGCTTGGTTAAAACTGCGTAGTTCCATATAAGCGGGGCTTCAGGTACACTGTGTGCCCACCTGCTTGTTGGAAGCTCCACAGCTCTCCAAGCACAGCTGGGATGGGGAGGCGGATGTAGTCGCCTCAAATCCACCTCTCCACTTCACTGCACCTGGAAGCCTGGAGGGACCAGAACAGTCTGGGCTTTGGGCAGTGTGCTCTGAGCACTCACCAAAGGCTGCAGGGCCTCTGGAACCTGCGATGCTCCCCTGCCCTCTGAGATATCCTCAGTCCTCCAGACACACAGGGAGGCAGATGCAGGTACCCCAGATCTGCCCAGCCCCTCCTCTGCACACCAATGGTGAGGCTCAGGAGTCCTAAACAGGCTGGGCTCTGGGGATATCATGCGCCTGCCTACTTGTTGGAGGCTCCACAGTTCTCCAAGTGCAGCCAGGATGGGGAGGCAGATGTAGAGGCCTCAAACCCACTTCTCCACTTTACTGCACCTGGAAGCCTGGAGGGTCCCCAACAGTCTGGGCTTTGGGCAGAGTGTGCTGAGCACTCACCACTAGCCGCAGTGCCTCTGGAACCTGCATGCTCCCCTGCCCGCTGAGATATCCCCAGTTCTCCAGACACACAGGGAGGCAGATGCAGGTGCCCCCGATCCACCCAGCCCCTCCTCTGCACACCGATGGTCAGGCGTGGGAGTCCCAAACAGGCTGGGCTCCAGGGATAGTGTGCGCCTGCCTACTTGTTGGAGGCTTCACAGTTCTCCAAGTGCTCCACTATTTTTCAAATGTATGTATCCTTTGGATATATTTACCAAATCTTTAATTATGTTTATTATATCTATTTTTAACTGAATGATGATTTCTCATCTGATTTCCTGTACAGCTTCCTGGAGTTTTTTTCTTTACTTCCCTTGCAATCATTTAAGAGATTTCTGGTGTTTTATTTCCAGGTTCATCCATGTCTTTGTCTCCTGGACATGGGATGCATGTTTCAGATTGTATTTTGTTCTTTTGTTTTGGCATTTCCCTGTGTTCCTCCGAATAAGCTGATAGTGAGTCTTAGTCGCTTCTTGTTCTGTTGGACTGTCAGGCTGTGGGCCTCACTGAGGATTGTTGTTGGTTCTTGTTCATTGGGAAGTCTTCACTGAGGGTTCTTGGATGACTGTAGATTGCTGGGCACAGCTTCTCAGTACCTGTGAACCTTGGAGACAGTTTCCAGGTGTATGGATTGTTCATTGGGTTCAGACTCCCTGTTCTACTAGGCCTCACCAATGGTTCTCAGATGACTGCAAGTCAGTGGACACAGACTTCCAGTCCTGCGAGTTTCTGGATGACTGTGGGTTGCTGGTCATAAACTTTCAGTCCCCATGGGCCTCCAAGATGTAGCTCAGGTATGGGCAGGCCCCTACGCAGAGCTTCCTGGTCCCAAGGGTCTCACTGATGGTTCTCTGCTTACTATGGGCTGCTGGGCACAGACTTCCACTCCCCATGGGCCTCAGCGATACTGTCTGAGTCTGGCAAAGCCTCTGCGTGCAGCTTCACAGTCCTTAGAGCCTCATCGAGGGTTGCTGTTTGACTGTGTATAGGTTGAAGGCTACAGACTCCTGGTCCCCACAGGCTTCAGTGAGGGTGTTTGGATGTGGACTGGGTGCTGGACACAGCTTCCCAATATCCAAGAGTGTCACTGAGACTTCACAGATTACTGCAGCACCCTGGCACAGACTCCTAGTCCCCATGAGCCTCAGAGATGTTGTCTCTGTGTGGGCAGGCCTCTGGACACAGCTTACCAGTCCCCAAGAGCCTCCTGGATGACTGTTGGTTACTGGTCCCTGTGGGCCTCAAAGATGCTGTCTCAGTGTGGGCAGGCCTCTGGGCACTGCTTTCCAGTTGGTGTTAAATGTTTTTAAACAATATGAATGTAACAGAAGTGATTAAAATATATACACAATATGGTTAATATTGTGCATTGTTATGTGTGCTTTACCCCATGAATAACATATAGGCAGATGGTCATTTAAAAATTATACATAAAGTAACAGAAGTGATTAGTGAGTGCTAACTTCACCTGATTAGAAGAAAAACCCCAGAACACTCATGTACACTTATTGTCTTTATGTCTCCTTCCTCCATTCCCTTTGGAAAGTCCTTAGAGATGGGGATGGCATGGACCAATTTGGCTAATTATGAGTTCTGGGTATTGAGTCTCTAAGGTCATGGAGTAGTCAATAACCAGCTGGTCTCCAGGTCTTCACTTTGAAGATTCCTGTCCAGAGAGCTCCACCCTTGTGTCACAAGCTCCTTGGTTGTCTGCATTGGGATGCTCCTATATGACTTTGTATTAATTTAAATTCTGAGGACAGAGTACAAAACATCACTGAGCAACAGACATAGGAGGTTCTTTGTTTCTGATTTTCTTGGCTGTGACCTAGCACAAAAATAGCATCAACCAGTAAGTACACAGGTATCTCAGCGATATGGGAAGGATTCTGAAAAGTATGTTTCTTCATCATGAGGACAATTATAAAAGATTTTTAATAATTTTTTGGTACCAGGAATTGAACTCAGGACCTCACACTTGCCAGGCAGGCACTGTACCACTGAGCTACAGCCCCAGCCAGCTATGTCAGGTTAGGTAGCCAGGTACAGAGGAATAAATGTGAAAAACATCAGTTATAAGGAATGGAACCTTTATGATGGTAGGTGTAGTAGGGAAAGCAGAATTATTGTTCCAAACTTGATTTCTCCATACCCTGTTTTTATTTTCCATTGTTGTTTCTCACATAGCAACAAAAAATATATCTTTCTGAAGTGATTCTTAACTCTAAAAGTTTATGAAGGTGATGATAAATTTGTAGAGACATTAATGATAACATCACAAACTGGTTTTGAGAGAGTGGTGTATTCCGGGCTCTGAGCAATGTGTTCTATGTAGTTTGTTTCATTTCATGTGCTTTATCTTCCTGTAATTATAAGTACCTACGTTATCATTGCTTATAGAAAGTGGAAAGCTTGTCATGTGAATGGAACCTGCAGTATGTTCTAAGGTGGAAAAATAATGCACGGGAATTGGGCTGTCCTAAACAGACATGGAATTGTACAAGAAAATCTACTGGCAGATTGTCGTTTTAGGCTGTGTGGAATTAGTAGACATATGGGGAGGATATGAGGAGGCACAAGCAGATTGTAACTAACATCCTTTGACTTCTGTGTCACTCCAGAAAGGAACTGTTGTCCACCATGCCTTTGTTGTTGGAGGCTTCTGAAAGCTCAAAGAGCAGAGTCATGACCGGCATCTGCTGCATCCACCACTGAAAAGCCATCATCCTACGCAGTTTCTCTCCTGCCACCACAAGAAGGACATTCTTGTATTTTCCCATATCATCCCCCTGTTTCTAATAATTTCACACAGCCTAAAATGAGGTTCTTGCAGGTCAGGATTTCACTTCTCCTTAGAAAATTTGAAAGTTAAATATGAAACTATATTGCACCAGCAATTTAGACTCAGAAACTCGGTGTCAAATCTTTCTGTGTTGTGATAAGGAAACATTTTACTGTATTTCACAAAATCTGTTGGTGTATTTTTATTTTTGCACTAATATTTTTTGACTTATGAGCCTCATAGTCCATTTAATTCAATCTGTATAAAACATATAAAAACATAACAGAGGTATTCATTTGTTTAAAAAGTTACAAAGATACAGGATCAGGTGAATGTATGCTTGTGTTTGAGATACATAACAAAACATGTTTTTCAAGTCTCTAATTTTTTGGATATAGTTTATTCTATTTATCAATAAACTTCCAGCTTGCTTATTCCTGTAATTAGTTTGTAATGAAACAAAAGCTCGTAAATATTACTGTTCCGATCTCTGTTTAGTTACCACATGTGGAGGTAATGTTATTGTCCTTGTTTTCCTCAGGCCTTATGGGCAGAGAGATGAAGAGGGACTGACAAACATTCTGACTATTTTAGTCGAACTATGATGCAGGACTGACATGTTCATTTCCCCTGTCTCATTTCTTGGTACGGGATCCACCACTGGAGCAAAATGCAAATGTTGTTCTCATATGATGAAGATGCAACTTTCTGTGTGTTGTCATATAAAGAAAATTACCAGACCGACCTCAGGGATACATTGAAGGAATACTGACTCACTCACTGTTTTTAGAAAATGATCAGAAATTTTACATGCATTATCTGTTGGAAATCAGAGAAGCATCCCTCACAAATCTACTGTATACAAATTTTCATGTGAGTAACAAGGAGAATGGCACAAGTGTTTTTGAAATATTATGTTAAAAATAACTTTACAAGTTAAATGATAACATTACCTCTCTGATAATGGTGGCAATAGCTGAAGGAGAGATAAAATCAATTTATTTAATCTACTCTGTATTAGGCACAATTATTTTTTCCTACACAAGCTAGATGAGTTTTAGGTACTCATTAGGGGGGCTTTAGAAAATGTACTCTGGGATCAAAAATCAATGACAACCCAGAAATATTGAAAGGAAAAGTTCTCTCCACAAAGTTGATAGAAATAGATGCCTATGAGGGTAGGACGCAAGAAAAAAAAATAAATCTTGGAAAGATAGCATGAATTCAAAGTTCTTAGGTGGCTCTTCAAATCTAAAAAAATATTGGAGTTGATGTAAATGCTAACAAATAGATATAAATATGTATGTATCTGCAGACATATTAATGGGGTATTTCTGAATACTAAAATGTATTTAAGACAATGATTCTCAACTCTAGTGTAAGAGAATAACACAAGTACCTGAAATGTAAATTTCAAATTAAATATCATGGTCTGAGGCTGCAGTTTGTGGATATTTTAAAATTTACCTGGATGAATATATTAGATGCAAGAGTGATAAAACCTGAATTATTTTGAAAACAATTTTTTTACTTCAACCATGTAAGGTAAATAATTTTTCTGTTATTGCAGGAGGGGAATTACATTATTTACAGATGTGTTTACCCTGTTTTATATACCTTAATGACTGCAGATGAGTTTCCAAATATGCTTACGTAGTTTCATGTACTTTTCTCTTTTGGGTTTTTTCCTAATTTAGTCACAGTAAGATTTAACAAAAATATGAATCCAAGATTCCTTCACATATTTGAAAGAATAAAAATTCAAGACATATCTGGAAGGATTCCTATGAAAATCTGTCCATCAGAATTAAGAAACATAGAACTCAGCCAGATTTTCTTTATTTATCATGTTTCCAATTGCACATAGCAGGGTTTATGTCAACAAAAGTAATAAAGCACATTAGCACAACACTGTGAAATACTGAATCAGTAAACAGAACAGAGAGATGTTTAACTATCAGATATCTTCTTGGCATTGTATTATAGCACAATCCCATAAAAAATTAAATCCTGAAATGTGATTTTCATCATTATTGTTTAATCTCTGCAAAGTACAGAGTGGTTAATGCTGCATTTGTGGTCATAACGTTCTAAAATTATTTGCACATATTTTAACCTCATTAACACAGATAAAAGTTCATTAGAGCCAACAAGAAGAGATATATGTTAAATAAACTATGCATACACAAAGAGTGAGTAAGCACTTACCTCACTTCAGCACAGAATCAGAAAATCTAAGAAGGATGAAAATTTATGTCAGGTAACTATCTAAATGCAGTGTATTCTGCCAATGACCAAATTCACTGTAGTTTAATTTTAGATAGTGCAGTCCTAGTGTTTGTAATATTTTCAACACCTGAAGATAAGGGACATTGTATTTTCTGAGATTAAAATAACTTACAATTGAATGCATTTTATTTTTCAGTAGAATCATATTTGTTAAATAGGGATGGGTTAACATTTTTTAAATTCTTTTTCAAGAAATTATTGGTCTCAGAGATTTCTGAAGCCTCCTGGTCTTGGTCTCCTAACATTGTGCTGTAGAGCATCTGTAAATTGAGACTGTATGGAAGACAGTGGTAAACAAGGAACCCGGTAATGAAAGATGTTACGACAGTCAAGGTTGTCACAATAGAAGTGATTGCTGAAGGTTTCGGCCTTCATATAGGTATAATTTCAGTGGGGATATTTGTGTACATAACACATGCAGAATTTTGTGTGATTTAATTTTTCTAATGAATTTTCTTTCTGGACAGGTGTTCAAGCATTATCAGAATGTACAATCTAACACATGTCTCCGAATTCCATCTCATGGGCTTCTCAGATGACCCAGATCTGCAGCTGGTCCTTTTTGGCCTGTTCCTGCCCATGTACCTGATCACCGTGCTGGGGAACCTGCTCCTCATCCTGGCCGTCAGCTCTGACCCCCACCTGCACACGCCCATGTACTTCTTCCTCTCCAACCTATCCTTGGCTGATATCTGTTTAACCTCCACCACAGTCCCTAAGATGATTGTGGACATCCTAACTCACAACAGAGTCATCTCCTACGTGGGCTGCCTGACACAGATGTCTCTGTTTATGGGTTTTGCCTGTATGGATGACATGCTCCTGACTGTGATGGCCTATGACCGCTTTGTGGCCATCTGCCACCCCCTGCATTATGCTGTCACTGTGAGCGCACACCGCTGTGCCTTATTACTTTTGGCATCTGTCTTTCTTAGCCTTGTGGATCCTCAACTGCATAATTCAACTATTTTACTGTCTACTTGCTTCAAGCATACGGAAATTGCGAATTTCTTCTGTGACCCTTCTCAACTGCTCAACCTTTCATGTTCTGATCCTTTATTGAACTCCGTGGTTACATATATTGTTGGTGTTATGTTTGGCTTTTTTCCCCTCTTGGGTATCTTTTTCTCTTACTATAAAATTGTTTCCTCTGTTTTAAAAATACCATCATCCGAGGGGAGGTACAAAGCCTTTTCTACCTGCAGTTCTCACCTCTCAGCTGTTTGCTTATTTTATGGAACGGGTATTGGGGTATACTTTGGTTCAGATGTGTCCTATTCTTCCATCACGGGCATGGAGGCCTCCCTGATGTACACTGTGGTCACCCCTATGCTGAATCCCTTCATCTACAGCCTGAGGAACAGGGACATCAGTAGGACCCTGAAGAGGATTCTCAGCTGGAGAGCGTAATCCCAAGATGTTTGCAATCCATTTGGAATGTAGATTTGGAAGTATTTTTAAATTAAAAACCCCAACTAGCATTTAAATACATTAGGTTTTCTTGGTTATTTTATTTCAAAACTTTGAGTCTTTAATATGTTTCATATTAGAAGAACAGCTAATTGGTGAATATGGAATTCATGTGGATGCAAAATTTCATTTTGGAAGTGGGAAAATTTTAAAGGTGGATAAAGAGTATTGTTTGCACAAAAATGATACCAATTCATGCTAGAAAATTATAAAAATGATGTATTTAGTTTGTGTATCTAATTCATTGACAGACAAAATGCTGAAAATTTTTTATTTTAAAATGAAAAATGTAACCAAAATTCCAAAACATGATAATTAAAGGGTAACAATGGTTAATATAATTTTGATTTTTGTGTTTAAGCTAGTTACTCATAGTACAAGATAACTGCTTTTGCTTTTTCAAAGGATATTAGTAGAAATCTCTATTTTCAATGACTTAGAAATGAGTAAAATAATAACTATCTTAATTATCATATATATACCTATATAACATACTTATCTATCTATTTCTTAGAGCTTCTCATATTAGGGAGACAATATGATGCCATCTGATTTTTCTCTTTTAAATGTTGTCCCTAGTTGCATCCATTTATCTATGAAATTGTCCTCAAGTTTATCCTTTTTATGATACAGTAGTATTCCACTGTATATGCTGCATCTTTTTTTTTTTTTCAATTTTTTTATGATGGGCATTTATTTTGTGTCCAAGGTCTGGTTATTATAAATTGTGCTGGTATTAACACGGGTCAACATATTTCACTGTGGTGTGATGTTTATATTTCTTTTGAGATGTATCTAGAAGGAGAATACCTGGGTCAAACAGAACCTTCAAGCCTCATGTTTGAAGAATCTCCACATTGATTTCCCGAGTAGTTGTACCAGTTTGCACTTGCTCCAACAGTAGAAAAGGATTCCTCTTTTCCCACAGCCTCTCCAGCATTTGCTATTGGTTAATTTCTTGATAAGAGTTATTCTGTCTGGATGGATATGGAATCTCAATTTTGTTTCAGTTTTTATCTCTCAAGTAATCAGTGATGGCGAACACTTTTTTATACTTATTTTTTCTTCATCAGAGCAGTGTATGTTCACCTTGGATGCGAATTTTTGGTTTGGGTCTTTAAATTAGGGGGTCTGATTTTTTTTCAGTTCTTTATATGTACTTGATAATAAGTCTTTTTCTGAAGAAGAGCTGGAAAGCATTTTCCCACAATGTGTTCTGTCTTTTCACTCTGATGTTGGTTTCTCTTGCTGAGAAAAAGCTTTTTAATAAAATTAGACCCCTTGTGTTGATTCTCTCTGATAGTTCCAGTGTGATCAGGTTTTTTTCATAAAGCCCTTCCCTTCTCCAATATTTTCAAGAGTTTTGTCCTTTTCTTCAGTAGATTTAAGGTTTCTATTTTAATATTTAGATCTTTGATCCATTCCAAATTTACTTTAGTGCGTGGAAAAGACATGTGCCCAATTTTAATGTTCAGTATACACAGAGGCTATTTTTCCAGCACCATTTATAAAGAGGCTATCTTTCTTCCAGTGAGTGTGTTAGGCATTTTGTCAAAGATAAGGTGGCCTTGTATGTAGCCAGTTGTTTCTATATCTTGTAATCTGTTACATTGATCTTGGAGTCTGTTTTTCCAGCACCATGATGCTTTTATCACAGTAGCTTTGTAATGTAATTTCAAGTCAGGGATTGTGATGTCTCCTGCCTTAGCTTTGTTGCCCAGGTTGCCCCTGCTATTCTAGGTCTCTTCTGGTTCCAGATGAAGCTTAGGAATGAATTCTCCACATCTATGATATATGCTAGTGGTATTTTTTTTGGACTTGCATTAACTCTGTGTAACGACTTTCAGAGAATGGCCATTTTCATAATGTTTGCTCTTTGAATCCATGAACAGGGAATACCTTTCCATTTTTTGAAATCCTCTTCAATTTCCTTTTTCAGACTAATGTAGTTTTTACTGTATAGATCTTTTATTTCTTTTGTTAGAATGATTCCTGAATATTTCATTTTTGGTGGTGCTACTGTGAAGGGTGTTGATTTTTTATTTCTCTCTCAATGAGTTTGCTGTTTGTGTCGAGGAATGTTATCAATTTTTGAGTGCTGGCTTTATATCTAGCTAGGTTACTGAATTTATTACATATAGCAGTCTTTCAATGAAATTAGGGAGTCCTCTATGTAGAGTATCCTATCATCTGCAAATAACAGTAATTTAACTTGTAACTTTCCCATCCTTATGCCTTTTATTTCTCTTTCGTATCTAATTGCTCTGGCTAATATGGGACACATTTAAAGCAGTCAACAGACAGAAATTTACACCACTGAATTCCCACATTAGAAAAATGGAAAGAGCATACATAAACAACTTAATACTGAACCTTAAACTTCTAGAAGAAGAAAAGCAAGTGTGCTAGTGTAGGGTTTGTTTTAGAGAATGACCCGAATGCAGCAGACAAGAATGTGGATTGTGATGTTCTTGGGTAGAACACTCTGTACAAATCTACTAGGTCCATTTTTCCCAAGTTTTATTTAGTTCTGTTATTTCTTTGCTGATTTTTGTTTGGTTGATCTGTCTCTTGGTGGCATGGAGTGTTAATGTCCCCTGTTATAACCATTTTACTGTTTATTTGGCCTTTCATGTCTATTAAATTTGCCTTACAGATTCAGTGGCTCCCATACTTGGTGCATATATATTTATGTTTGTAATCTCTCCCCCTTGAATTTTCCCTTAGCAAGTATGTAGTGACGATCTTTAACTCTTCTGATAATTTTTGCTTTGAATTTCACATTGTTTGCAAATAAATTATCTACCCCTGCTTTTTTCTGGGTGCCTGTTGCATGGAGTATTATTTTGTATCATTTGATTTTTAGTCTATGAATTTAGTTTTGAGTTAAATATGTCTCTTATACACAGCATATTGTTGGATTTCGTTTCTTAATCCACTCTGCCAATCTGTTTCTTTTTATTGGTGAGCTGAGACCGTTTATCTTGATGCATATAACTGATAAGTACTGACCTATCACTGTTGTGGTTATCTTCCATTTGTGGTTTTTTACTTTGTCTGTTTAATTTTTTGTACTGCTTAGTGGTTTCCTTTTGTTATTGTTCTTGAGATTGTAGTTATCTTTGTCTCTTTCTAGAGTGTCTTTCAGTACTCTTTGCAGTGTTTTGGTGCAAGGAATTTCTTGTTTTCTTTATCATGAAAGTGTCTTATTTCTCTATCAAATTTCAAAGATAGTTCTGCAGGATACATCAATCTGGGTGTAAAACTATTTTCTTGAAATGTTTCTTTCCAAGCTCTTCTTGATTTGAACAATTGTGTTGAAAAGTTTGCCCTGATTCTCATGAGCTTTCCTTCATAGGTGATCTGTTTCTTTTTTTCTGACAGCTTATAGTGTTCTGCCCTTGTGCTGAATTTCTGAAATCCTAATTATTATATGTGTGGATGAAGATTTATTTTGGGTATAGCTAACTGGGGTTCTATGTACCTCACTTATCTGGATATGAGATTCTTTTCTGTGTTTTGAAATGTTCTGCTATTGTTGTTGTAAATAGTCCTTTTATGTCATCTGTGCTGACCTGTGCTTCTGCATTGACACTTATCAGTATTATATCATTTCTCTTTGCATCATTTTGAGCTGTTGAATTGTTCCCTGGTTCCTTGTTATTTTCAAGAGATGTTTTTCCTTCATGATCATAAACTTCCATCCTGTCTTCAAAGTCTGAGAATCTCTCTTCAGCTTCATTCGAATGGTTTTGCCAGTTTTTGATGGAATTTTTAATTTCCTGAATATCCCTTTGAATCTCTTCCATGCATTGTAATTCTATATTATATAGTTCATTAAAAGTTCCAACATTGTTTTATGTTTTTCTATTTTTTTTAATCTAGATCTTCTTTAGTTACACTTAACATTACTTTCATAATGTTTATTATTTCATTTTTTTTACCTGAGAGATTATTTCTGATCTGGTTTCCTCTATAGCTTCATGGCATTGTTTCTTTACTTCAGTTGCTATCATTTTGGAAAGCTCAGTTGTGTGATTTTCAATGTCTTCCATTTCAGTGTTTCCTGTTTTTGTTCTTGGTGGGCCTGAGGACTGAGACCACCTCTTCTCTTTCATTTTGTCATTTCTACTGGGACTCTTGACTAGTCAGACACCCTCCTGATGGATTGCACTGGAGTGTTTCACTGGGCAGAGTTTCAATCCCCTGATATCCCTGTGGCTAGCCAGTGTGCACCCCAACCTATAGCACCAGTTCTTTGTGATCTGTGGCCTGGGAATCTGGCCGGGTGTCCCTCTGATGTACTGTGATGCATTGCTCTGGGTTGATGGGCTGGGCAGTGTTTGGATATTCTTGCTGCTAGCATGCACAGACTCTAGGGGTGTGTTGCTGGGGAATAGAACCTGGTTAAATGGAGCTGAGAAGCTCTGGCATTCAGGTGGCTAGGAGGCATGCACTCCCAGAATGTTGCTTGGACATAGCACCTGGCTGCATGGAGTTCAAAATCTCTGGGAGCCAGGCATCTAGGTGGAAAATGACTTTGAGTGTGGCACTACTTGGGCCTTGCCACTGGCTGGGAGAGTTCAAAGCTTCTGGAGCATGCAGTTAGCCAGAGTACAACCCTGGTGTATGTTACTGGGGACTTGCTGCAGTCTGGGTGGAGTTTGGAACATCTAGGACCCATCACATGGCTAGCTGTGCTGCACCACTGAACTATGGAGCTGGGGCTTTGTGCTATGATGGGTGGAGCTCAAATTCTCCAAGACCCATTGTTGCTCCCTGATGGGTGGCTCTGGGATTCTTGGCTGGGCAGGGTGTGGTACCTCTGTGACCAATGGAGCTGGCCAGGAATTCCCCTGATGGACTGCAGTGGGTTACTGGGCTGGATAGAGATCAGATCTTCTATGAAGGTGGGGAGGATCCACTCCTGGAGTGTGGTGCCAGGGCCTTATCCCTGGCTGGGTGGAATTCAGAACCTCCAGGACCCATGCAGCTAGGTGGAGCAGCACCCTGAATTTAGCCCAGCATGGACCTTGCGTCTCACTAGAAGGAGTTCAGATCCTCTGTCTGTTTATTGATTATTAACAGACAGACTTCTGGAATACTTTTGACAAGTTATTTTATAAGTAACATGATGTGTTTAATAGGACTGATTGTTTATTGGAAAAATAGAAGTGATTCATTGTAAAATAGAACATAAATCAATTAATGCGATTCAAACACATATTCTATCTGTTCATAGTTTTTAAAAATTTCATTGCATTATATAATGAGTGTTACATTTGTGTTTCATAACAATAAACTGAGAAATTGTATCATATGCTTTTCCTTGGTAAGGTTGTGTCTCTGTGAAATCATTTCAAGGATCAGGAAAGATAGACAGGAATCCATCAATAAGAGATAAAGCAGTTGTCATTTAAACTTGGCTTTTGGAATCCTATGATGCTAATCCTTAACTCTAAATAATGAAATTAACGTTAGAAATAAAGTGGAGCAGTTTCCACTGTTTCTAATAGAACACAAAGAAAAATTTCATTGCAAAAGTTTCCCCACAACATATGTTGCTGGAAATGGATGGATTTGATAAAATTAAGATGAATGTGATTACTATGTATATCTAAAGACAGCTTAATACTAAAATCTAAGACATAAAAATACTAATTTAAATGTTTTCTTTTGAAAACATATATACACACATACATGCATGCACATATATGCATATATATATATATATATATATATATCCAAAAATATTTATTTTAAGCCCTGTTAAATATTATTATTCTAATCCATTGAAAACTTTGTGTGACATCTATCCCCTAACAAGGTGGTCTGATTTTTTCTTTTTGTAAATAATTGCAATTAATTTCTAGGTGTAGGTAGCAGAAAATTTCATAATGATTCCTGCATAACAAAACAGTACAATAAATCTAAATCCAAAAACTTGTATAGATCTTTTTTCCAAGGAGATACTCCTATGTGGCCTTAAGTATTCCAATATTTGAGACAACTCTGTAGATTACCTAAATAAAGAGCAAAACTGTTCAACCATGAACTATAGAGCATCAAGCAAGGAAACTGGGAAGGGAAAAAGAAAACTAGAGGAACTCTATAAGTCTGGTCTATTCAAAATTGTAAGCACATCTCCACCTCAACAAGATCACTTAAAACAAGTCTTTATGCCTCATACTAAATGAACTGAGTACATTCAGTTTTATAGGAGAAGTGGCAAAACCCCGTAAGTACATAGAGATTAAATAATAACTCTTGAGCAATCATTGGGTCACAGATAATATTAAAAGAAATTAAACAATATCAAATTAAACAAGTAAATGAAAATACCAATACATCTTACCAGAACCTGTGGGATGCAATGAAAGCAGTTCTCAGAGGGAAAGGCATTGTGGTCACCACCCACATCAGGAAGACAGAATGAAGCCAAATAAACAACCTGATGCTACACCTCAAACATCTAGAAAAATAAGAGTAAGTTATACTATAAAGCTACTGTGATAAAATTAGCATGGTACTGAAATGAAAACAGGCCTGAAGTTCAATAGAATACTTTATAACCTATAACTACAATTAGAAACACACTCAGTCACCTTCTCTTCAACAGAGGGGTCAAACGCATTCACTTGAAGAAAGATAGTCTCTTTAACAAGTAGTGATGGGAAAACTGGCTTTCCATATGCCAAAAACTAAAACTAGACTCATGCTTATTACCATACACTAAACTTGAATGGATCAAAGATTTAAATATTAAAACAGAAACACTTGATCCACTTTAAGACAAAAATAGGTAGAAATCTTGAAGATATAGAGGTCAGTAGAGAATTCTTGAACAAAAATCATACTGCATGAGAAATACTTCCCAGAAACTCCGACTGGAATCTATTCTTATTGAAAAGTTTTTGCAACACTACAGTGCACAGAAGCACCAAGTCAGCATGCATCAAACTGTAATCAATAAAGAAACAAACTGGGCCTCCTATATACAACAGTATGGAAGGAACAAAAACTGTGAGAAGAGAAAACAACCCAAAAAAGCCCCCAGCTCCCAATCCTGATAACATTGATCCAGGAAAGGAAAATGCAAAGGAGCTTGAGGATGACAAACATGCAGTATCAGACATGGCACCAGTGGACATAAAGCAATATCTTTGGGACCTCATAGATGAGTAAAAAAATGAAATATTTAACCAAATAATGTGAGATATAAATAAATTAATAAAAGAAATACTAAGCCGCTATCAAGAAGACTCAGATGGAAGAATGGACAAACACAAAAACGGGGAGAATTGTTTGATGAATTTAAGAACACATGGAATGCATGAAGCAGGTTCAAAGAGATTACCAGGAAATTAAAAACTGCATTGAAAGCTGGCAAAACTGCTTGAAAGAAACAAAGGACAGATTATCCAAACTGGAGGACAGGTTTGCAATATGAGAGCATGAAAGGAAAATCATTTTAGAAATAACAAGGAAATAAGCAGTAACAATACAAAGACTAGAAGATGACAAGAGGAATTACAACTGAAGAATAAAGAATGTAAATGAAGAATCAGGAGTACAAACAAAGCAACTACAAAGGCTATTCACAGAAACAATTAAGGACAACCTCCCAAACACAGGAAAAGGAAATGATATTCAGATGTATCAGGCATACAGTACTCCAGTGACCTACAACAAAAACAGAGCTACACTCAGATGTGTAATAATCAAGATCCCAGAAATCCAATATAAGAACAGAATACTAAAAGTTTCCAGACACAAGAAACAGATTACTTACAAGGGAAAGCCCATCAGAATTATGGCAGACTTCTCAGCACAAACCATCCAATCGAGAAGAGTATGGAATGAAGTATCCCAAACCCTGAAAGAAAATAACTTCCAGCCCTGATTGATGTACTCTGAAAAATTGTCTCTAGAAATTAATGGAGAAACCAGATGCTTCCAAGATAAAGAGGAACTGGGGGAATTCACAACCACCATTGAAGTCTACAGAGAATACTGCAGGACATTCTAGGGAGAAAGAGAAAAGTTCCAGGATTCCAGGAACAGTGGCAAAGAGGCCTCAATGAATGGAGCAGAAAGCAAAATGAAGAAGATAAACAGACAACTAATGACAGAAAAAGAGTAAAACATAAATCAGGCAAAGAAGATTGGATATAATTTCTGATATAAATGGCCTAGATACACTAAATTAAGGGAAAAAAAGAGAGAATCACAGGCAGAGTAGATCAAGAGCTAGGTCCACCAAGATGATCATTATAGGAAATATAATTAATCCAAAACATGGTACATGGACTGAAAATCAAATATGCGAAAACAATACTCTATGTGATAGGGAACCAGATAGTAATAGGGGCAACAGGACCAATATTTATTGATAGGTTGGAAAGACAGGCTTTAATAGGTAAAGAAATACAACTAGAGATCAAGGCCAGGAGGGAGAAGGTTTGAAACTACTTAGGTAAATACCAGATTGCCTGCACCTAATAAAAAACTGAAGGTGGTGGTGTGACCTAAAGGTGCACATTCTCCCTGGGGGAGTGAAACGGGAGGAATAGACTTTAAAAAGACAGCAGAAGATATTGCTAATAGTGTATCAGGAATTAAAACCCATATTACTTGTACTGCCCTGCTTAGGGAGAACTTATTCTGTCCTAGTTTGTACACAAGCACTAGATCTGAGGGCCCAGACAGCTATCCCAAAAATATCAGGAAATAGCACAATAATAATCTTTAATTTCCTATTAACTTAATCTGGATACCTGTACAACTTATACTGATATATCATGACTTATATTAGTTAAATCTGATTTGTTTGATTGATGTTTGTTATTGACGGATTTTATTCAAAACTGTTAAAGTTGTTACTATCAAGTCTGAGAGTATAGACAACTATACTGGAAATGAAAATGATTCACTGTGATACCCATTCTGGTTTTATTACTACCTGTTTTTGTAATTCTATACTATCTACAAAGTTGTACTTCTATTAATACTATTATGTGCTGATATATTCAATTATATATGATGTTATAGCCAATTCTAGTGATGATAACAAAAGATAGCACAATAACAATGGTAGAACTTCTTGTACAGTGGTTTTATATGTCTTTTTGGCTTTATGTGTCTATAGCAATATGTTTTGTTCTGTCCTGCCTTGCTCTGTTTCTCCATCTAACATAGAAACGATAGAAATACATGTTAAGATTCATGCATGCATAGAACCTATAAGCAGTTTATGAGAACTTATCTTATGACATTTGATGAAATGAACAAATACTCTGAAGGAAATAAAAAACACACTACAGTACCCAGTGCTGATTTCAGTGTGTCATGTTGTGAAATCAAGCAATACTATTATTCTTTGTTCAGAGTGATTTTAGTCAGCTTTGGTTTGTTTAATCTCAACATAAAAGAAGATATGGATAAATGTGTGTATGTTTAAAGTGTATAGGATTGATAACCATATTAGTAAGTTTTTATTTGATAGTTGAACAGAACTATTTGTAGTCTCGTTGGTAGAATTCCCATTCATATGTTCCACTTTTTTATCTTGAATAATTATTTATAAGAGGACAATGAGTAAACACCAGTTAGTGATTTATTATTGTTTTTTTTTTCTTTGAAAGTATGTGTAATTTCTACCCATTTTCTGTTTTGTTTTGTCTTTCTTTAAATAAAATTAGAAAAAAAGATTTTACGTGTCACAAGAAATCTCCCACCTAGTGAAAAGAATATCCATGGATTGGGAAAAAAATCATAGTCAACTGCTCCTCAGACAAAAGTCTTCTATCTAGAACAGATAAAGAATTTTTAAAAAATCAGGTCTCCAAAATTCAAAGATTCAGTCCAAAAATGGACATCTGAATGAATACATACTTCTCAGATGAAGAGATACAAATGACCAGTAAATACATGAAAAGATGTTCAACATTACTAGTCATTAGAGAAATGCAAATTAAAATCACATTGAGATTCCATCTCACTCCAGAAATAATGGCCAAGATCAAGTAATCTACCAACAACAAAGGTTGGAGAGGCTGTGAGGTAAAAGGAACTCTCCTGCATTTTTGGTGGGAGTGTAGACTGGTGCCACCATTGTGGAGGTCAGTCTGGAGATTCCTCAAGAAGCTGGGACTGGGAGGCCCATTTGACCCAGTTATTCCACTGCTCGGCATATTCCCAGAAGAACTGAAAACATTATACCACAGTGATATATGTGCACCCATGTTTATAACATAAGATATAAATTTGTATATATACACTTAAGATTACTAAGATGCTTGTCCTACTAATTCTATCAGGTCTTCGAACAAAATATTTAACCTCTGTAGGGTTAGATCAATTTTTCATGACTGTATTGGGCAATTTGAGTAAGACTTTTGAAAATAACTGCAAAACAACAAAATTCATTATGTTCCTAACACCTTGTTTTGAAAACCTACATTGTTATTATTTTGGGCTTTTAGTTATAGTTACTTACTTGTTGTTTTGGTTTTCACTGTAATACCAAAAGGATAGATGTATATGTATAGACTTACATACCCTAGAACTAAAGGGTTTACAAGAATTGATTTTAGCGTGTGTGATAGTATGGACAACTGCACTGAATAAAAAGAGACACCATGGTAGCCACTGATTATTTCCTTTCACTTTGACTCAAAATCTAATATTATTCTTGGTTTTGACTCATTTTAGTCTGTTTTCAATTATTTAATTTCAATATGTATGAAGATATGGACAACTGTTTTGAAGAAAACAAGAGACATTATGATAGCCACTATTAATTTCCTGGTGTCTGGTCTTGAGAGCCCTTAAGGCTCTTGGTCTTGTGTTTTGATTACTTTGGTACTATTTTGATGTATGTTAACTTACTGTATGTGAAGGTATGGGCAACTATTTCAAGGAAAATAAGAGACATTATGGCAGCCACTGCTGATTTATTGCTGTTTTTTCGGAAATCCTGTGTTATTTACATTGTTTTACTATGCTCTACTTTGTGCTAAACTGTTTTGTTTTATTCTCTTTAAAATAATAAAGAAAAATATAAAGACAAATAAAAACTGGCAATAGATGGTCTTTACCTCAATCTGGTAAAAGTTCTCTATGACAAACAAGGGCTAATATCATACTAAATGGTCAAACTTGAAACTTTTCAAGCTAAACTCAGGAAAAAGAAAAGGAAATCCACTATCTCCACACTTATTTAATATAGTTCTGGAAACATTCTCCAGAGTAATTAAGAAAGAGAAAAAATAAAGGAACAGGGCTAGGAAAGGAAGAAGTTAAAGAATCATTATATATATATATATATATATATATATATATTGCATCTTATGACATTCTATAGAAGATCCCAAAAAACTTCACCAACAGACTTCTAGATTTAATCACCAAAACAAGCACTATAGCTGGATACATCATCAGTACTCAAAAATCAGTTGCATTCCCTTACACAGGCAATGAACTCACAGAACGAAAAATTAGAAGTGCTATGCCCTTCAAAATAATATACCCCCAAAATGAAATTCTTAGGAATCAATGTAACAAAAGATGTAAAAGACCTATATATTGATAATTACAACCATGAGGTTGAACATTCTAAGTACCATAAGTGATCACATCAGAATAGTTCAATCTCAGGTCTGTGGTAGCCACTAGAATGTAGATGGAAAAAGCCAAACAACATAACACCCAGGCTTGTAGGTGCAGTCCACCTGTTCTTGTTAATGTTGCACAATCATAACATTTCAGGTTAGAAAGTCTTTGGTTTTTTGCAACATGAAGTTCTCATCTTTGCATTAATTTAAATCCATAGACAGAGCCTGCACTTTCACTGGAAGCAGACTCTGGGAGAATCCTGGGATATTCTCTTCTTGACTATGACCAGCAGGGAAATAGTATAATCCAGTGAGTGCAGAGGGATCTCCTGAACCTGGGAAGATAACTTGAAAGTATAGTTTCCCTGCCATCAAAACAAGCAGACAGTCTGGGTAGACAGCTGGGAAGGTATAAATATAAAAATTATCAGTTGTAAGAAATATTTTGTCTTTTGTAGTGGAGGAAAAGAATTCTTATTTCTGATTTGCTTCCTACTCACTCTGTCTCTGCTTTCTTTTGGTGTCTCATCCACAGTGAAGGAAATGTGCCCTTCTGCAGCACTGTCTCAGTACCATGAAAGGTCCTTGAGGGTGATGGTAAGGCTGTGGAGGAGGACAGTGAGCACAGCATCATAAACCGGTGCTGAGGGCTTCCTGTACTCCAGGCACTGACGCTGGTTCTGTGCAGCTCACTGCATCTCACTGGTTTTTGTCTTCCTGTTGTTAAGAGTATTCACCTTATTATTTCTTACGGAAAATGCACCAGGTCATTCAGCACTAAAATATTAGGCCACATTCAAATTGAAGTGTCTGATTATAGTCAGAGGACATCACATGAGGATTAATCCTGGCAGGTTGTCCTGTTAAGACACATAGTCATTTCCCTTTCTTGTGACTTAGGGAAAGGAGTCCTGGCCCCCTGTCCCAGGGTTTTGTGGAGGCTCATGAGAGAACATGGAACAGAGCAGTGTGGAAAGACAGTTATGAGTCACAGACAAACATCACAGAAACAGTATACATTCATGAGATACAAAATGTTGCATGAATTATTTGTTGAATATCAAAGAACTACCTCTTATCAGTATTATATAGATTTTCACTTGTATGATAGAGAAAAAACCACAGTATTTCCAAATGATTGTCATCCTAATAAAGTAAAATACTCTCCCAGTACATTTCAACATTGCCTTCTCTACTACCACTGTGCAAGACATTCTTGGTGCTCCCCACATCCTTCTCTGTGCCTGGAACTTTTTCAAACAGTCTCAAATGGAGATATGTCACGGAAACAAAGGAATTAAAATGCACCTGTGTTTAATACATGTAAGCTTCTGCATAAATGTTTCGGTGGATTGGGAACCAATGAAACTGGACAGCATCTGTAATTTAATGTTTAATCTTCTTAGCTCCACATACTATTTCTTGATCTAGGTCAGGTTTTAATATCTGTGAGACAGCACTGAATTTAGTGTTGATTTCTTTGTAACCCAAATACACTATGGATTATACTTATGGCCAGAGTTGCATATGCGGTTAATATTGTAAGATTAGAGCAAAATACAATTAAGCTTTCATTAGTATTAATCATAAAAATAATCTTCATTCCAATTATGTTCTGTGACTTGAAGTGACCACTTGTGTAAGAAGACCTTTTATTGTTGACTTTGTGTATATCGCATACATTTGGACAGAAATGGTGTGCTGTACTTTACATCTGATTTCCCACAGCCTATATCTTGTTTGTCCCAGAGGAGACAGCAGAAATAAAACCTCTAAACATTGCAAGGAGTTTTCCTTGAATCACAATAATTTCCTTTACTCAGCATGACTCAAGTGTGTTCAGTAAGTTCCAGTCTGGAATATCCCACAGATATAGAGACAATAAAAAGAGCTCTTGTTTGTGTATTCATCACAGATATGGGCCCAAAAATCCATGTATTTGCATCTACATTAATGATTCAAAACACAGCAGAGATGTATATGGTTTTTTTGAAAAGGCACAAAGAAAAGGCATAGGTGAATGTATGCCTCAGGATGAGATGCGTTACAGAGTTTCATATCATTCCAAGTTCTACTGCTATTTGAAAATTCTATCAGTAGTTTTGTCCTTGGGTGAGGAAAGAACTCGTTATTTTAAATACAAAACTCACATGACTACATACTTTGTTTTCACACATTCTTTAGTTGCCACAGATGTGGGAATGGGTGATAGTTTCTCTATATTTTCACTAGTATGAAGACAGAGAGGAGGAGAGATTCTCAATACATTATTTATGGTGGCACGTCAGTGGTACTAAGCTTCATTGCCAAGTCCCCTGGCAGGAAGCCGTCTCCTCCATGAGCAAAACATTCCTGTTATTCTCTATTGAAGGATGAAATTTCTTTTCATCTTATTTTAATGAGATTGTTCCTGGGCAGACTGTAGGAGCATTTTGAAGATTTCTCAAGAATAAATACATGTCAACAGAAATAACAGACTTTTTTGGAAAAATGCAAAATGGTACATATATTATTATTGTGTTTTGGAAATCAGAGAAGTATCTCCCACCAATATTTTAATATAGATTCTCCTTTGTATGACAGGGAATAAAGCACAAGTTTTTTAAAGCAACCAGCCTCTATTTGTTCATAAAAAGAACAGTTTGTGTTTTCATTGTTCTATAATTTGATAACTTTTTTCATGCCTAGATCTTATCATCTGAACAACTAGTGTGGAGATAACAATATGCAATATATTACTAGTGTTAATCTATGATTTTGTTTTGAAATCTTATATCATAATTTTTATATTTTTTGTTTTTAAAATAAAAAATAATATAAGAATAATTGGTGTCAATGAAAAAGCAGGAGCCACCACAAATGATATAAAAACTATTTGCAGAAGTAAAGGCAGAAATTCTCCCAAGGATGGGAAAAGAATCTGATATGATAAGGGAGGAGCATAGAAATCTGGGTATCCATAACCAAAATAAATGTACACACAGACCATATAATAATCAAGATTCCAGATATTCAGCATAACAAAGAATATTAAAAGCTGTTAGAGAAAAGAAACAGAATACCTATGCAGGAAAATTAATCAAAATCATGGCACACTTCTCAACACAATCCCTCAAGTCAAAAGGAACTTGCAGTTTTACAAGTCTTGAAAGAAAACAACTACCAACCTAGATTGATGTACCCTGAAAAATTATTTTTCAAATTTAATGGAGCAATAAAATACTTCCAGGACAAACAACAACAGAAAACATTTATGACCTTCAAGCCAAACCTAAAAAGATTACTGAAATATAGTCTAGAGATAAAAATGACCGTATTTCCAAGACCAACATCATAAAGAAATCAAAAGGCAGGGCTGGCAATTTAAAAAGAAGGGAAAAGCAAGGACCAACAGCATGACATGATCAGCTGATGATACTAGTCATAACCGTTAAGATAAATGGCCCCCACACACCCACCAGAAGAAATATGTTGGAAGAATGGATCAAGAAACAAGATTCAACAAAATGATGCATCCAAGAATCATATTTACCTCAAAAGGAAATTCATTGGCTGAAAATCAAAGGATATAAACAATATTCCATGAAGAAATAACCCAGAAAAAGCAGGGGTAGTCATTCTGTTTGTAAAAAATGTGAATCTCAAACCAAAATGATCAAAAGAGATACAGAAGTCACCACATATTTGTGAGGAGAAAAACTCAAGATGAAGAGACAATAGTCATAAACATATGTGCACAAATACAGAAGCATACAACTATGCAAGACAAATATTACTGGAAATGAAAAACCAAAGAAATAACACACTTGTAAAAAGAGACCTTAATACCCTATTGACATAACGAGATAGCTCAAGTAGACAAAGGTCAGCAAAAAATCAGCAGAGCTGAACCAAACCTGTAAAAAATAGATTTAGCAGATGTCTATAGAGTGCTGCACCCAACCACATCAGAATATAAATGCTTGTCAGGTGCACACAGGATAGTCTCTGAATAGGCCACTTACTAGTTCATAGAACATGCTTGAGCAAGTGCAAGCAATTGGAAATACCCCATGAATATTGTCAGATCATAGTGCAATGGAATTGGAAATCAGTGGCAAAGAAACCATAAGAATTTCATAAACAAATGGAATTTAAGTAGCACCCCCAAGAACAACCCAATGGATGACAGATTGTTATAGAATTTAATCAAACACTATATATAATCAAATGAAAAGTCAAATGCAACTTACCAGAATCTGTAGATTGCAATTAAAGCAATCCTAAGAGGAAAATTTACAGTAGTAAACTGTCACCAGAAAGAGACTGAGGAAAAATAAACAGCCTAACGTTGTGCCTCACACTCCAAGAAAGAAGAGAGTGAGACAAATCCAAAAACTGTACAAGAAAGGATACTGCAATGATCAGAGCAGAAAGCAATGAAATTGACACTACAATAACAAAACGATGATTTAATGAATCAGAGTTGATCTTTTAAAAAATTTACTTAAAGAAAAACAGCAAAACAAAAGGGTAGGAATAGTATATAATTTCAAAAAACAGTAAGAAATCACTGGTTGATAATTATATGTTGTCCTCTTAGAAATAATTGTTCAAATTATAAAATTAAAGCATACAAAGGGACATTCAGACAGTGAGACTGCAAACAGTTCTGCTCAATGATCCAAGAAAAACTTAGTAATATGGTTGTCAATACTACACACTTAAACATACATTTGATTATATCCCTTTAAGGAGTTTATTTTCCTCTCTTTTTTTTACAATATCCATCACACACTTTGGGTTTTATTACACCTACATTTCTTATTATATTTATATTAAAGACACAATGTGATATTTATAAATATGATTCTTGCTGATTTCACTAATAAGGATAGTCTCAAATTGTCTCCATTTACCTATGAAGGCCTCGAAATCATTCTTTTTATACCTGAGTAATATTCCATTGTATAAAAATTCCAGATCTTTTTCATCCACTGTGCAGTTAATGGACATCTTGATTATTTCCAAGATTTAGCTATCACATATTGTGCTGCTATGAACATTGGTGCACATAGATCACTATGATAAGAACCTTTCAGTTTTTCTGTGAAAATACCCAGGATGGAAATAGTTAGGTTGAATGGAATTTCCAATTCTAGTTTTTTGAAGAATCTCCACATTGATTTCCATAGTGGCTGCACCAGTCTGCACTGCCACCAACAGTGGAGCAGTGTTCCTTCTTCCCTGAAGCCTTGTCAACATTTGTTATCAGTTGATTTCTTTTTTTAAATTTTATTTAAAAGGAAAAAGAGAAAAAACAAAACAACACAAAGTGGTGTAAGGGTACAAGTAATACAGAATTACAAAAAAAAAGTAAGAAATACCAGTTAATAGATTACATATTATCATCTTAGAGATAGTTGCTCAAATCACAGTATCAAAGCATACAAAGTGGACATTCAAACAGTGACACTGCAAACAGTTGTGTTCAATGATCCAACCAAAAACATTAATATGGTCAGCTATTTAACACCCCTAAACACACTTGCTGTTGTACCCTTTAGAGCACTTTTCCCCCCACTCTTTTTTACAACAAAATTTACACATTTTGGGTTTTATTACTCCTTAGTTCTTATTACATTTTTTGGGGAGAGAATAAAGTGAAATATGGCAAAACAAAGCTGTCAGTCAAAACCAAGAGTAGACATAGCACATGATGTAAAACAGACTAGAAGGTTATCAACAATGGTTATCAACGTTGTCTCTAGCTTCCTTAAAAAGAATTGTCTATCTCATTAGATATTATAAAGTTGACGAAAACAGTAGAGAATAAGACCGATAAAACTTAAGAATTGTAAACATTACAGGACTCCCAAAGGAGACAATGGTCAAACCAGAATGGGCATCTTAGTGAATCTTATTGCCTTCAAAGTAGTTGCCTACACCCTCAAACTTGATACTAGCATACAGAATGGAACAGAGCCTAATCAGTCAAAACAAGATAGTGGGAGTATTACAGGACTTAAAAACAAGTTAAAGGAAATCAACAAAGTTACTATTATATATCCTGCTAATTTTTAAAAATTTTCCCCTTAATTAAAAAAACATAAAAAATTAAATAATTTTTTAATGAATAAGGGAGAGATTGAGATAAAAGAGGACATAACACTATAACAATACTGGTCAAAGCATGACTGTTTCAGCAACCTAGTGCTTCACCACCAAATAACCCGACTTAATAGTAGTTACCATAGTGACTGTCTTTTTCCTTGAAATATTTGAATAAAACTTCATATACTATAGCTGCAAATATTTCCATATCAAGAAGCCCAGAATAAAGCCTTTCCAATTAATAATTGAAAACTTCATAAGGCTTCAAGCCACATAATGGGGAATCATGATAACCAGATGTTTTTATATATTTGAATCATTACTTACATTAGGGAAACTATTTGGAATTCACACATGCGAGATTGATTTATTTCACTTACGAGTATGGTCTCACGCTGCGTCCATTTATTGATAAATATCTCAATGTGATCCTTCTTTATAGCTGAATAATACTCCATTGTATAGAAATAACACAACTTTTTTATCCATTCCTCAGTTGATGGACACTTGGGTTATTTCCAAGATCAGGCGATTACAAATTGTGCTGCTATAAACATAGGTGCACATATATCACTGTGGTATGATGATTTCAGTTCTTCTGGGAATATGCCTAGAAGTGGAATAGGTGGAATAAATGGGACTTTCAATCCCAGCTTTTTGAAAAATCTCTAGACTGACCTCCACAAAGGCTGCACAAGTCTACACTCCCACCAAAAGTGTAGGAGAGTTCCTTTTTCTCCACAGCCTCTTCAGCATTTGTTGTTGTTGGTTTTCTTGATCCTGGCCATTATTTCAGGAGTGAGATGGCATCTCAGTGTGGTTTTAATTTGCATTTCTCTAATGACCAATGATGATGAGCATTTTTTCATGTATTTATTTGCCATTTGCATTTCTTCATCTGAGAAGTGCGTATTCATCGCAGATGCCCATTTTTGGATTGGATCTTTGAATTTTGGGGGTCCAGTTTTTAAAATTCTTTATATGTTTTAGACAAAAGTCCCTTGTCTGAGAGAGAGTTCACTAAAATCTTTTCCCAGTTTGTGGGTTTTCTTTTCACTGTGCTGGAGATTTCTTTGGACATGCAGAAACTTTTTAATAAGAAGTGGTCCTAGTTATTGATTCTGAGAAGTATTTCTTGTGCGATTTGAGTCCTGTTCATGAATTCTCTACCTATTCCCATGTCTTCAAGGTTTCTACCCCATTTGTCTTCCAATAGATTTGTTGTTTCTGTTTTAATATTCAGATATCTGACCCATTTAGATTTTAATTTATTACATGGTGATAGACACGGGTCTAGTTTTAGTTTTCAGCAAATGAGGAGCCAGTTTTTCCAGCACCATTTATTAAAGATGCTGTCGTTCTTCCAGTGAACCTGCTTGGCTCCTTTATGAAAGATAAGGTGGTTGAGTGTGTTTGTAGTTGTGGTTGTATCTTCTAATCTATTCCATTGATCTTTGGCTCTGTTTTGATTCCAATACCATGTTGATTTTACTACTGTTGCTTTGTAGTATAACATCAAGTCAGGGATTGTGATGCCTCCTGCTTTGTCTTTGCTGCTTAGAATTGCCTTTGCTCTTCTAGGTGTCTTCTGGTTCCAGATGAAATTTAGGAGTGATTTCTCTAGATCTATGAGGTATGTTGATGGTATTTTTATTGGGATTTCATCGAATCTATATAACAGTTTTGGGAGAATGGCCATTTTCACAATGTTTGTTCTTCCTATCCATGAGCAAGGGATGTCTTTCCATTTCTGAGATCATCTTCAATTTCTTTTTTCTGTGTATTATAATTTTCACTGTATAAGTCTTTCACTTCTTTTGTAAGAGTAATTCCTAAATATTTCATTTTTTTGCTTGCTAATGTGAAGAGTGTAGTGTCACTTATTTCCCTCTCTGTGATTTTGTTGTTGGTGTATAGGAATGCTATTGATTTCTGAGTATTGATTTTGTATCCAGCCACATAACTGAATTTATTTATTATATCTAAGAATCTTTCAATGGAGTTTAGGGGGTCTTCTATGTAGAGTATCATGTCATCTGCAAACAATGATAATTTAACTTCTTTTCCTATCTTTACCCCTTTTATTTCTCTCTCTTGCCTAATTGCTCTGGCTTGTACTTCCTGTACTCTATTAAATAGGAGTGGTGATAAAGGACATCCTTGTCTTGTGCCTGATTTTAAAGTAAAGGCTTCCAATTTTTGGCCATTTAGTATGATGTTGGCTGTTGGTTTGTCATAAATGGCCTTTATTATACTGAGGTAAAGACCATCTATTCTAATTTTCTGTAAAGTTCTTATCATGAATAAATGTTGGACCTTATCGAAAGCTTTTTCTGCATCTATAGAAATGATCATGTGATTCTTACTTTTGGCTTTATTGATATGGTGGATTCCATTTATTGATTTACATATGTTGAACCATCCTTGCATTCCTGGGATGAATCCCACTTGGTCATGGTGTATAATCTTCTTGATGATTTGCTGGATCCTATTTGCCAATATTTTATTGAGGATTTTTGCATCTGTGTTCATTAGGGAGATCGGTCTATAGTTCTCTTTTTTAGTTGGGTCTTTCTCAGGTTTTCATACTAGAGTAATATTTTCTTCCAGGAATGACTTAGGAAGGATTGCTTCCCTTTCAATTTCATTGAATAGTTTGAGGAGTGTTGGCATTAGGTCTTCTTTGCATTTTTTGTAGAATTCTGTAGTGAATCCATATGGGCCTGGGCTCTTCTTGGTGGGTAAGGACTTAATTACATTTTCAATTTCAGTAACAGAGATTGGGTTATTCAACAGTTTTACATCCTCTTGATCTAGCTTTGGTACTTCTTATGTTTCTAAGAATCTGTCTATTTCTTCTGTGTTATGAAACTTTTGAGAGTAGAGGTTTTTGAAATAGGTGTTGATGATCTGTATTTCTATTGAGTCTGTAGTGATTTCTCCTTTTTCATTTCTTATTGCATGAATTTGAGCTTTTTCTTCCCCTTTTTTAATAAGGTTGGCTATGGGCTTATCGATTTCATTTATTCTTTCAAAGATCCAACTCTTTGATTCATGGATTCTTTGGATTGTTTTCTTAGTCTCTATTGCATTGATTTCTGCTGTGATTTTTATAATTTCCTCTCATCTTCTGGCTTTGGGCTTGACTTGCTCTTCTTTTTCTAGCTGTTTGAGGTGTAGCATCAAGTTATTTATTTGTATTCGTTCTGTTTTCCTGATGTGGGAACTCAGTGCAATAAATTTTCCTCTGAGGACAGCTTTCCTTTCAACCCACAAATTCCGGTAAGTTGTTTCTGATTTTCATTTTCTTTTAGGTATTGTTTAATTTCTTCTGTGATCCACTGATTACTCAAGAGTGTGTTATTCAGTTTCCATGTGTTTGTGGGATTTTTGCAGTATCTTTTATCATTAATTTCTAATTTCAGAGCGCTATGACCCGATAACATGCAAGGGATTATTTCAACTTTTTTGCATTTGTTCAAATATGTTCTGTGAGCTAATATATGGTCTATTTTAGAGAATTATCCATGTACTGCTAAGAAGAATGTGTATTCTGATGTTGTTGGCTGGAACATTTTGTATATGTCTATCACATCCATTTGTTCACAGGTATGATTCAGTTCTGTTATTTCTTTGCTCATTTTCTGTCTGGTTGATCTGTCCCTTGGTGTCAATGGCGTATTAAGGTCTCCTGTTACAATTGTGTTAGTGAGAATTTGAGGTTTAATTTCTGTCAATAGTTGTGTTATATAACTGGGTGCTCTGGAGTTTGGTGCATATATATTTAACATAGTTATCTTTTCCTTTTGGAGTTTTCCCCTTAGGTGAATATAGTGGCCTTCTCTGTCCTTTATGGTCATTGTTGGTTTAAGGTTCACATTGTCTGCAAATAGAATGGCTATTCCTGCCTTTTTTTGTATTCCTGATGCATGAAGTATTTTTTTCCATCCTTTGACTTTCAGTCTGTGAGTATCCTTCTGGATTAGATGGGTTTTCTGTAATAGCGTATGGTTGGATTTTGTTTCTTGATCCATTCTGCTAGTCTGTTTCTTTTGATTGGTGCATTGAGACCATCTCCATTAATGGTTATTACTGTTTAATGCTGGTTTATTGTTGACATGTTATCTCTCTGCTGTTGCATCTTTATCTTTCTGTTCTGTTTGATTATCTGCTTTGCTTAGTGGTTTTTCCTTTGTGTATCTAAACTGTCTTTCAATATTTTTTGCAAGGTTGGTTTGTGTTCATGAAGTTCTTCAGCTGTTCTTTGTCATGGAAGTATCGTGTTTCACCATCAATTTTGAATGATAGTTTTGCAGGATACATCAGTCTAGGTTGGAAATCATGTTGCCTTATGATCTGGAATACTTCACATGCTCTTCTTGACTTTATTGTTTGTGCTGAAAAGTCTGCTCTGATTCCGATAGGTTTTCCTTTATAAGTGTCTTTATAAGCTGTCTTTTCTCTCTGACAGCTTTTAATAATCTATTCTTGTGTTGGATTACTGGGATGGTGATTTTTATATGTCTGGGTGTATTTTTATTTTGGTTATAACTATTTGGAGTTCTATATGCTTCACTGATCCTGATGTCGGTTTCTCATCTCATGCTTGGGAAATTTTCAGCTATTACTTCTCTAAATATCCTCTTGACATCCTTTATGTTTTCTCCTTCTTTTTCGTTAATCCCTATCATTCTTATGTGATTTTTCTTTGCATTGTCATGCAGTTGTTGAATTGTTGTTTCCTGATTACTTGTTATTTTTAAAAGATCTTTCCTTCCGGGAGAACATGGCGGACAGATGACAGCAACTACCAGAGGCTCTCTGAAAGACTCTGCTCAGAAACCAGGAATGGTGCGGACTAAGGAGACATAAGTCGGTGGAGATATGCTCTGCTGACTCAGGAACGAACTGGGCTGAGAGAAGCCAACTTGGAATGCAGTCCTGGTGCTAAAACAGGAACAGAAAAGACTCGGTGTGGAGGCTGGAACCGCGCCATTGTAAGCCGCGATTTGAGTTTCCCGCCGCGTGGCGGCTGGCTGCCTCTACAGTGACTCGGCAAGGAGAGAGACGCGCAGAAGCTCTGAGAACGGCAATCTGCGAACGGCAGGGAGGTGTGCACTGACTTGTGGTGAGGTGAGTGAGAGAAACTGACACTCTACCACAGTTTGACTCCAGCAGAGGACTTTCTGGGCCCGAGCAGTCCTGCGGGAGCAGGGCACGGTGGCGACTCCAGCCACACATCCCCCTCTCGGGCGGGATTGGTGAAAAGTGCCTGGCCTGCGTGACGCCGCCGGCAGACCTGGTAGACTGTCCCAACCCAGATCCCAGAGCCTGATGGTGGCCGGGAGGGGAGACGCGTAGGCTGCCTGGTCCGTAACTCCCTGGTGCACAGCGGTGAGCGGGAACAACTAACTGGCGCAATTCGATCAGGCTGTGGCTGACTGGGAGAGAAGCTGGGCCTCTCATATAAGCTTGCATATATAAGAAACAGAGAAGAAAAGGCAGCATGGGAAGAGGCAGCAACAAGAAAGGCTCCTTGGCCCCCAATTCTGAGAAACAGGCAATAGCAGACACCACACCAATACACATAAGGCACCATATAGAGAGCCTCATAGACCAATTCAGGAATGAAGTTATCAATGACCTGAAGCTAGAAGTATGCAGAATAGTTAGAGAAATGCTAAGTACCACCCAAGAAAAAACAGGTGGTGGAATGGAAGAACAGAAAAAAAGGGGAGAATTGTTTGATGGAGAAAACAGAGAAAGCATAGAATACGTGAAGCAGGTTCAAAGGGACTACCAAGATACTAAGAAGTCTATAGAAGACTGGCATAACAGCTTGAAAGAAACTAAGGACAGACTATCTGAACTGGAGGGCAGACTTGTAATATGGGAGAATGAAATGAAAAACTTCTTAAAAATAACAAAGAAACAAACAGCAATAATACAAAGACAAGAAGATGATAAGAGGATCCATAACTTAAGGATTAAGTTATTAAAAGAAGAAGTAGGGACACAAACAAGTGAACTACAAAAGCTACTCACAGAAATAATCCAGGAGAATTTTCCTAATTTAGCAAAAGGTAAAGATACTCAGATGTATGAGGCATACAGGACCCCAGCTACCTACAACCCAAACAGAGCAACACCCAGGCATATAATAATAAAAATTCCAGAAATTCAATACAAGAACAGAATATTAAAAGCTGTAAGAGACAAGAAACAGACCACTGACAAGGGAACACCGATCAGAATTACAGCAGATTTCTCTTCACAAACCATCAAATCACGAAGAGCGTGGGGGGAAATAATTCAAGCATTGAAAGATAATAATCTCCAGCCAAGATTGAGATATCCTGCACAACTGTCCCTGGAAATTGATGGAAAAACAAGGTGCTTCCAGGATAAAGAGGAACTGGGGGAATTTGCAACCACCAATTCAACTCTACAGAGAATATTGCAGGATATTCTAAAAAAAGAAAAATACAAAGAATCCAGAAATAATGGCAGAGAGGCCACAACGAATGGAGCAGAGAACAAAATGAAGAAGACAAACTGACCTCTACGGACAGAAAAAGAGCTTAACAGAAATGAGGCAGAGAAGATTGGATGATAGGAACAGCTATTTTGGAGAAAATGACATCTTAATAGGTAATACTGATTTAGTATCATCTTGTTTTGAAGTCTCATCTAGCTTTTGTCCTTCTGTCTCCAATGGTCTAAATAGGCTGTATCTTATTGGATTTTATTATGTACGATAGTATAAGCAAAAACCTTTTAAAGACAAGGAGATTATACAGAAACCATTGTTCATTTTGTTAGTCAATTCTAAATACTCTGTAATGCTGTCATTCTCTTGAATGGTCTTACATTGTTTTGATATACTTAATGCTACAGTATACGAAGTTGTACTCAAGGATTTCAAAGAAAGAAACAATATGGTAACTACTTTTAGGTTAGGATTATCTGGTGGTGAAACACTATTCTGCTTAAATGGTTATGTTTTGATCTGCACTGTTTCGTTGTTATGCCCTCTTTTATCTCAATCTCCACTCCATTATTTACTTTTTTATCTTTATCCTTTTAATTAAAGGAAAAAAAATAGCAGGATATATTATAGTAACCCACTTTGACTTTTCATTACCTTGATTTGAAGCCCTGTATTACTCTCACCATCTGGTTTTTAACTGATGTTCCCCTATTGTGTTTTGCTGGATAGTATCAGGTTCGAAAGTTTAGGCATCAGCTGTGAAGATAATGAGATTCATTATAACACCCATTCTCGTTGACTTTTATCTACTTTTGAAGACCTACAATGTCTCCAATGTTTTGGTTTTGTCGGTTTTGTTCTTTACTGTTTTGTTCAATTGTATTATAACTAACGATATAGGCAATTCTATTAGAGATAGCGGGAGGCATTATGGTAACCATTGTTGATCACCTTGTATTATGTTTTTACATTATCTATTATGTCCACCCTTTTGACTTGACTGATTCTGTTCTGTTATGTCACATTTGGTTTTACTCTCTTCCAAAAAAGCAATAAGAACCGTGGGAGCAATGAAACCCAAAATGTGTAATAGTCATTGTACAAAAGAGAGGAAAAGAAAGTGCTCTAAACTATATAACTGCATGTATATTTAAGTGTATAAGATAGAAAATGATATCACAGAGTTTTATTGGATCATTGAACAGAACTGTTTGCAGTATCATTGTTGGAATGTCCACTCTACAAGCTTTAATTTTGTGACTTTAACAATTAATTCTAAGATGGCAATATGTAATCCATTAACTAGTGATTTCCTACTGTTCATTTTTTTTCCTCTGTAATTCTGTATAACTTGTACCCTTTCACTGTTTTTTTCTTCTTTTCTCCTTACATAAAAAAAACCCATAATAAATGCAAAGGAGTTGAAATTATCCCTTGCATGTTATCAGATCATAGCACTATGAAATTAGAAATGAATGATAAAATATCCTGCAAATACCCCACAAACACATGGAAACTGAATAACACACTCTTGAGTAACCAGTGGGTCACATGGACAATTAAAGAAGAAATTAAACAATACCTACAAGCAAAGAAAAATACAAATATAACTTACCAGATTCTGTGGGATGCAATGAAAACCTTCCTCAGATGAAAATTTATTGAACTAAGTCCCCACATCAGGAAAAGAAATGAATACAAATAAATGACCTGATGTTACACCTCAAACTTCTAGAAAAACAAGAGCAAGTCAAGCCCAAAGACAAAAGAGGAGAGGAAATTATAAAAATTAGTGCAGGATTCAATGCAATAGAAGCTAAAAAACCAGTCCAAAGAATCAATGAATCAAAGAGTTGGTTCTTTGAAAGAATAAATAAAATTGATGAGCCCATAGCCATCCTTATATTAGAAAGAGAGAAAAAGCTCAAATCCATGCAACAAGAAGTGATAAAGTCAAAATAACTACAGCCTCTATAGAAATAGAGACGATCAACAACACCTATTTCAAAAACCTCTACTCTCAAAAGTTTGATAATACAGAAGAAATAGATTCCTAGAAACATGTGAAGTACCAAAGCTAGATCAAGAGGATGGCAAACTGCTGAATAATGCAATTTCTTATAATGAACTTGAAAATGTAATTAAGACCTTACCTACAAAGAAGAGCACTGGTGCAGACAGATTCACAGCAGAATTCTACAAGAAATACAAAGAAGACTTAATGCTGACACTCTTCAAACTCTTCAATGAAACTGAAAGGGAAGCAATCCTTCCGAAATCATTTGAAGAAAAAAATATTACTCTAGAACCAAAATCTGAAAAATACCCAACTAAAAATGAGAACTACAGATCAGTCTCCATAATAAACACAGATGCAAAAATCCTCAACAAAATATTGGCAAATACAATGTAGCAAATCATCAAGAAGATTATACACCATGACCACATGTGATTCATTCCAGGCCTGCAGGGATGGTCCAACATATGTAAATCAATAAATGTAATCCACCGTATTAATAAACCCAAAAGTAAGAATCACATGATCTTTTCTATAGATATAGAAAAAGCTTTAGATAAGATCCAATATTCATTTATGATAAGAACTTTACAGAAAATTGGAATAGATGGTCTTTACTTCAATATATTCAAGGCCATCTATGACAAACCAACAGCCAGTATCATAGTATATGTCCAACAATTGAAGGCCTTTACTTTAAAATCAGGCACAAGACAAGAATGTCCCTTATCACTGCTCCTATTTAATATAGTACTGGAAACTAGCCAGAGCAATTAGACAACAGAGAGAAATAAAAGGGTTAAAGATAGGAAAAGGAGACGTTAAGTTATCATTGTTTGCAGATCACATGATTCTCTACAGAGAAGACCCCCAAAACTCAATTGAAAGACTCTTAGATATAATAAATAAATTCAGTAATGTAGCTGCATACAAAATCAAAACTCAAATATCAATATCATTCCTATACACTAAAAAAAAAAATCACTGAAATAACAGAAGCCACACCTTTCACATTAGCAACGAAAACAATGAAATATTTAGGAATTATTTTCACAAAAGAAGTGAAAACCTATACAGGGAAAATTATAATACACTGAAAAAAGACTTGAAGGCAATCTCAGAAAATGGAAAAACATCCCTTGCTCAAGGATAGGAAGAATAAATATTGTAAAAATGCTCATTCACCCAAAACTGTTATACAGACTCAAAGCTATCCCAATAAAAATATCATCAACATACCTCATAGATTTAGGGAAATCACTCCTAAAATTCATCTGGAGTGAGAAGAGATCTAGAATAGCAAAGACCATTTTAAGCAGCAAAGGCAGCAGGCATCACAATCCCTGACTTGAAGTTATACTGCAAAGCAACCGTAGTAAAATCAACATGGTACTGGAATCAAAACATATCTGAGGATCAGTGGAATAGATTAGAAGATACAACCACAACTACAAACACACTCAAACACCTTACCTTTGATAAACAATCCAAACAGTTTCACTGGAAGCACAACAGTCTCTTTAATAAATGGTGTTGGAAAAACTGGCTCTCCCTATAATGAAAACTAAAACTAGGCCCATATCTATCATCATTTCTTAAATCAAAATCTAAATGGATCAAAGATCTAAAAATTAAAACAGAAACACTGAATCTATTGTAACACAAGTTGGGTAAAAACCTGGAAGACATAGGCGTAGGTAGAGAATTCATGATCAAGACTCAAACAGCATAGGAAATACTTCCCAGAATCACTGTGATCACCTCTTATTAAATAGTTTCTGCATGTAAAAAAATATTCCACATAGTGAAAACCCACCCACTGGGAAAAAATCTTAATGAACTGTCCTTCAGACAAAGGACTTCTGTCTAAAACATAAAGAATGAGAAAAATCAGACCCTAAAAATTCAAAGATCCAACCCAAAAATAGGCATCTGAAATGAATACACACTTCTCAGAGGAAGAAATACAAATGGCAAATAAATACATGAGAAAATGTTTCATCATCACTACTCATTAGAGAAATGCAAAATACACCACACTGAGATACCATCTCACTCCTGAAAGAATGGCCAGGATGAAGAAAACCACCAACAAGAAATGCCAGAGAGGCTGTGGGGAAAAGGATCTCCCCTGCACTGTTGGTGGGGGTGCAGACTGGTGCAACCATTGTGGAAGTCTGTTTGGAGATTTCTCAAAAGCTGGGATTGGAAGTCCCATTTGTTTCAGGTATTCCACTTCTAAGCATATTTCCACAAAAAACCCTGAATACCTCATACCACAGTGCTATATGTACACCCATGTTTATAGCAGCACAATTTGTAATAGCTAGATCCTAGAAACAACATAGTGTCCATCAACTGAGGAATGGTTAAACAACTTGAGGTATTTTTATTCAATGGAGACAAAATAATATTTATTTAATAATATTTATATTTATGGTGACAAAAAATAATAAAGCAGTATTAGCAGGGTACTAAAGAATGCAGGAAAGCCAAATAGATTGTACCCTTTGTTCTTCTCCAGCAAAGGAAAAAAAGGAGAGAAGTGCTATCCATAGGAGACATTTTACTGAGACTGTATGGAGTTAACTTTTTAAAATAAACTAAACACGAAATTCCCAAGGGGTTGGTAAATGTTTCCTCACTTTCCAGCCATTGACAGGTGTAGTATACACTGATGCCATATTGTGGCTAGCTGTCTCTTTTGATTATATGCTATTCATGAATCCATATTTATCAAAATGTGATGTCCAAACTGAACATAATAGTATATGTCAATATTCTCATGATTCTCAAAGCCTAATGCAGGAAAACTGTAAATTCACTCCCAGCCTGAGAAACTGAACTTTGTCACATAAAAAGAAAAGGCCTGGTGGTGTAGCTTGTGGTCGTCAGGAGCCCTGACCATCCACTCTGACTCCCACTTTCACACCCTGTATACTTCTTTCTCTTACAACGTGACCTTGGCTGACTTATTTCCTCTCTACTACAGTCCCAAAGATGATAGTGAACATCCAAACTCAGAGCAGTTATACCTTAGGTTGTATACTGTCTCGCATGGAAGCAACTCTTTCTCATTTTTGGATGCATGCACGATACACTTTGAAAGCAACAGCCTGTTACTGATTTGATATCATCTGTCTTGCCCTCGTTTAATACTTATGGTGAAGCCTTGATTGTATCTTTTTAGGCTTTATCCTTTTTTCTAGCCTTGTGAACTCCCAGATGCACAGTTTTATAGTTTATCTACTTCACAGATGTAGCAAATTTTATTTTCTTATATTTGAGAATTTATTGTCAATTTCTTAATTTTTCCTATTCTCTTGTTTTCACCAATAATTTAATCACATATGTCTTGGATCATAGTTCTCATTTTTTCTTTTTCCTTCTTTTATAATCTAAAATATTGCATTCTCTTATGTAATATTCTTTCCTCTATTCTAAGAATCCAGTCATCAGGTGGGAAGTGTACGCCTTTTTGTATGGCTCTCATCTGTGACTTGTGTAATTTATAGGACAATTTCTTGCTTGAGTTTCGATCAGCCATATCACATTCTCCCATAAAGGGCATGGTAATACAGCTGATGTATATTGTGGTCAGCTGTGTGCTGAATCCTTTCATCTGCACATTGAGAAACAGAGACATTCACAAATTGCCTTGAGTATATAAACCCATTCACTATGGTGAAGGTAAACATTATATATTGCAAATACATACTAGTAATAAATAAATATAAGAATAGACACATTGAAAATAGTGCCCTGCCAAGACACAGAAGCAGTCTAACATCAAGACCTGTGACTTCCAAATGGAATGTAGAATGTAAAAGGCAGAAAATGAAACATCTGGACCTGTACAGCCTGCCTTCCTGGGCACATTATTTTTTATACTTTGATACTTTATTTCTTTGTCATGGATCTTAGTAGAATGTTTGGTGTGGAATGAAAAAAATGAAGACTTTTAAAAATACATACATGGTATCACTCAGGGATATCAAAAATTCTGAAGTTGTGTGGTAGTGATGACTGTACAGCATTAATGTCTCTGATGTATGCACTCAAAATTGTTTAATTTCTCATGCTTTTAAAATGTTGCCAAAAATAAATAAATAAAATATTTTGCCACAGGAACACTGGAAAAATGAGGTGATTCTTAGAAAAAAATGTGAATAGTAAGCATGAACTTCCTCTTACCTGAAAGAAAGGTTTAAAAGACATTCATTTTCTCTTCTGTCTTCACTATGATTACAAAGTCCTTAGAGATTTGGATAGCATGGAAGAATTTTTGTAATTATGAGCTTTGTGCTTTGGACTTCCACACTTTCGTTACTGTAAATAATTAAGCTGCAGCTGAAGTTCTCCATGAGGTTTATGAGTGATAATGAGGATAAAGAAGAGGGTGACAATAACCTTCATGTTATGATCTGTTATCGAGGACTTCCTAAATGCCAGGATCTGAATTATACAGGGTTTTTTTTAACAAAAAAGAATTAAAATGATACAGAATTTGAATCCAAACTAACAGGAGATTAACAATAGTTAATATATTGTATATTGTTATCTTCAAAATAGTTGCTCAGATTCCAAGACATGGTCATGAAAAAGTCATCAAAAGATTAAAGTACAAACAATTCTTTTTGATGAACATTTGTTGTTATCCAAGTCACAGTTTTCCACAATTTTAAACACCAATATGATTATTAGGAGAAAATCATCCCAGAGGATACGAAAATGAGGGAATCAACACTATAAGAAAGATTTAGAATGCATGAAACAGACTCAAAGACATTTCCAGGAAATTAAAAATTGCATTGAAAGCTGGCAAAACCACTCAAAAGAAACTGAAGGTAGACCTTCAGATCTTGAAGGTGAGGTTGCGGCTAGCAATCATGAATGGAAAGATCTCTTAAACATAACAAGGAACTAGAAAATAATGATTGAATAGCTGCAAGATGACATAAGGAAAAATAATTTGAGGATAATAAGTGTCAGGAAAAAGCAAAGCTCAACACAAGTGCATTAAAAGCCTATTTACAGAAGTAATAGCAGAAAACTTCCCAAGAATGGTAAAAGGTCCTGACATACAGATAAGTAAAGCATGTAGAACTCCAGCTCACCATAATCAAAATAAATCTACACTCAGACATATAATAATCAAGATCCCATAAATTCACCAAAAGAAGAGAATATTAAAAGCTGTTAGAGAAAAGAAACAGATCACCTATAAAGGAAAACTCATCCGAATCACAATACACTTCTCAACACAAACCGTTAAGTCAAGAGATTGGAGTGAAGTATCTCAAGTCCTGAAAGAAAACAACTTCCAATCCAGGTTGATGTATGATTCAAAACTATTTTTCAACATCATTGGAGAACTAAAATACTTCCATGACAAAGAACAACTGGAGGAATTCATGACCACCAAACCAACCCTACAAAGAATACTGAAGAAGATTCTAGAGAAAGACAAAAATGACCAAGTTCCAGGAACAGCAGCAAGGGGATCACCACGTAGGTTAGATAACTGAATAGAGAGGAAAATATGGAGTCAATGGCAGGAAAATACCATGGTAGAGAAGAGCCAGTGCATGTTCACCATAACCACTAATGTAAATGGTCTCAGTTCATCAACAAAAAGAAACACAGGCAGAATGGATCAGGAGACAGGATCCATCAATATGCTTTATACAAGAAATACTTTTAACTCACCAGAAAATCTGTACATTGAAGGTCGAAGGAGAGACAACAATTCTCCATGTGATAGGGAATCAGAATAAAGTATGGATAGCCTGCCCAGCAACTGCAGAATGGATAAGAAAGATACAGAATTTTTATACAATGGAAAGCTACTCAGCTATAGAAAAGAAAACCTCAAGGCTCTTATATGTAAATGGATAAAACTTGAAATCATGCTCATGAGTGAAGTGGTTCAGTGCATGGATGAACATCATGTTGTTTCCCTAGTATAAAAAACTAGAGAGTTAGTTGGATCCAAAATGCACAATAGATACTGTGAAAGTGAAAGGTGAGGAAATGTCTAAAAAGGAAAGGCAGTGGCCATTGTTAATCTCTTGTCATGTTTTGAAACAATGTATTGATTTCATTGTTCTGTTTAGTTTGATTTTATTCTGATTTGTTTTGTTTGATTTTATTATATTTGATGGCATAAAAAGCTTATTTAATGATAACAAAATATATTATGGTAGCCATTTTGGATTTGCTATTATCTTGTTTTGAAGCCCTGTGTGGTTTTTACTGTTTTAATTTATTTTATTCTATTTTATTTTGTTTCATTTTATTATGTCTGATGGTATAAGCAGCTACTTTGTATTTAATTTTTTTTTATTTTAAAGAGATTGAGACAAAAGAGGAAAGAACTAAGCAGATCAAAAGAGAACAATGTGACCAACACAGTACTTCACCACAAGACAATATTAACAATAGGTACCACAATGTCTCTTTCTTTGAAGTAGTTCAGTATACCTTCAAATACAATAGTATCAAACATAACAAAATAGTATAAAACCACTCAAGAGAATGAAAGTATTTCAGGGCATTCAGAACCAAATAACAGAAAATGAACAATGGATATTATATTATCTCATTTTCCATAAAAATTTGTTTATAATATCACACATAATAAAATTCAATAATGCATAACATGATGGAATCAATGGAAACAGAAGAAAAAAAGCATGGTAGGACTTCAAAGCAAGATGATATTAAATCAGCAATGGCCATCATAGTGTCTTGTTTTCTTCAAAATACCTGTTCATACCATGACAGATGATAAAATTATAAGAAAGTGTAAAACCACTCCAACTAATGAATGAAAACATTATAAGGCTTCAAAACAATGTAATGGGGAATCATGATTATCATAAAATCTTATGGGCCCTTACAATTTCTTATACTAGAGAGATTGTATAGTATTTCTATATGTGATTTTTATTTATTTTGCTTGTGAATACGGTCTCAAGTTTCACCTATTTATTAGTAAATATCTCAATGTGATCATTCTTTATAGCTGAGTAATACTCCATTGTATAAAAATACCACAATTTTTTAAACCATTCCTGTGTTTATGAACACTTAGGTTGTTTCCAAGATCTGGCTACTACAAATTGTGCTGCTATAAACATGGGTACACGTATATCACAGTTGTATGAGGTTTTCAGTTCTTTTGGGAATATGGCTAGAAGTGGATTAAACAGGACTTCCAATCCCAGCCTTTTGAGAAATCTCCAGACTGACCTCCACAGTGGTTGTATTAGTCTACACTCCCACCAAGAGTTCAGGAGAGTTCCTTTTTCCCCACAACCTATCCAGCATTTTTGTTGGTGGTTTTCTTGATCCTAGCCATTCTTTCAGGAATGAGATGGAATCTCATTGTGGTTTAATTTGCATTTCTCTAATGGCTAATGAGGATGAAAATTTTTTCATGTATTTATTTCTTCATCTGAGAAGTGTGTATTCATCTCAGATGCCCATTTTTTGTATAGGATCTTTGAATTTCAGAGGTCTGATATTTAAAATTGTTTTATGTTTTAGACAGAAGTCCTTTGTCTGAGGGACAGTTCACTAAGATTTTTTTTCCCAGCATGTGAATTTTCTTTCACTATGATGGAGATTTCTTTTGACATGCAGAAACTTTTTAATAAGATGTGATCCCAGATACTGATTCTGGGAAGTATTTACCATGCGTTTTGATTCCTGTTCATGAATTTTCTACCTACCACTATGTCTTCAAGATTTTTACCTAATTTGTCTTCCAGCAGATTTATTGTTTCTATTTTAATATTCAGATCTTTGATCCATTTAGATTTCAGTTTAGTACAAGGTGGTAGGCATGGGCTTAGTTTTAGTTTTTGGCTTATGGAGAGCCAGTTTTTCCAGCACCATTTATTAAAGAGACTGTCATTTTTCCAGGGAACATGTTTGGTCCCTTTATAAAAGATAAGGTGGTTGAGTGTTTGTAGTTGTGGTTGTATCTTCTAATCTATTCCACTGATCTTCAGATCTGTTTTAATTCCAGTGCCATGTTGATTTTATTACAGTAGCTTTGTAGTATATCTTCAAGTCAGGGATTGCGATGCCTCCTGCCTTGCCTTTGCTTGTGCAGCTACTTTGAAGATACCAAGATGCACTATGGTAGCCATTGTTGATTTCTTGTTATCTTGTTTTGAAGTTCTTTATCACATTCATTGTTTTGTTCAGACTGACTCTGTTTAGCTTGGCTTTATTCTCTTCACAATAAAAAGAATTTTTATAAAAGTTAAAGTTAATCTTTGTCTCATCCAACTAAAATATTTTGCAATGTAGCAGACCCATCTAAACTGGTTACAGGTCCCTTACACCTCTGCTAGGTGCCACCTCTGGGGAATCAGCCCACTATCATCTTTTTTACCATTGTAACACTTGTAGGGCCCTAGATCTGCTAGTTTGTCACCATGACCTAGGAGCAAACAAGTTTAAAAGACAAACAAATACACAATTATTTTAACATGCAGGCAGCCAGGGGGCTCTAGCCTCTTGGGATTTAATGTTCTTTTATTCTTTCAAATACAGGTATAAAAAATAAAAGTAACCCAAGATTCATTTGTTTTCCATTAACTATTAGTGTATACCCAGCTAAACAACCTGATCTCAGCTGTATTAACTTTTCCTTTGTGCTTACAGAAGATGACAATTAGGTCTCGATTCTCATCTGGTCTCCCACAGGATGAAATAAAATTACAATTTTCCTGTTTCTAAAAAGTTACATTTTATTTTACTCATTAGTACAGGTATATTGAGTATATATGGATAGGAATGTCTAAGTCTCCGTCATTTCTACTAGTCTAGAGTTGGGCCTTGCTTGGTATGGAGGAGACATCACAAATAAAAATCTTTGCCAGTGACAGATCGTCACATGCACACAGGTCTACCTGCTCCTCCTACTGCCAGCACCTTGTCCTTACAGGTGGATACAGCCAAGCCAAAGGGATCCTGGAGAACTCAAGATGGGGCATTTGAGCATCTCTCAAGAGGCCAAGTGCTTGATAAATGATTCACCCAACTGGCCAGTTGCAGCCAATAAGCCAGCTGAGAAGAGCCTGGCACACAGCGTCTGTACCAGGGCAGAGAGCTGGGTGGATGTGCAAATAGACTCACTCGTCCTGTAGTTCAAAGATAGAGCCTGGAGAACCACAATCCCATGTACTTGGTGTTACAGACCTGATTCTTAGTCAGATCCAGAGAACCTGAGCTGAGACCAGAGCCAATGGTTAGAGTCACCTAAAGAGAAGCTGGAGACATTCAGAATGTTTTCTTAGTCTAATGATTATTGATCTGGTAAAGAAGAAAATTTTTGTCTTAGTACTGAGAGCATTCATTGTAGATTTTTTTCCCTTTTGTCCTGTAAGGAAAGAGAACAGTACTCATGTTGCTCTTGGGAATATTGTAATTTGATGCCAATGATTTTGGGTCTTTTAAAATTACAAATCAAGCCAGGCATGGTGGCACATACCTGTAATTCTATTACTTGTGAGGCTGAGGCAAGGGAGATTACTGTGAGTTTGAGGCAATCCTAAGCTAAAAGTGAGTTTGAGGTCAGCCTGAACTTGATAGCAAGGCCCTGCCTCAAAGAAGACAAGATAAAGTAAAATTTATGTCCATACCAGTGTGTTGAGAAATGCCAAGAAAGATGAAATAAAGACTTGTCCCTATGAGGAACCACTGAGACTGCTTTGAAGCTCAGAGGTATCTAAGGAAACCTGACGATGTGACCTTGCTTGTTGAATGCAGGCACACAGTGGGATACAGTTACGTAACCATGACTTTGCACAGGTAAACATGCATGTGATGGTTATAGTACTATATGAGAATGTAAACATGAGACAACAACCTGTATTAAAATACGAAGATGCAAGTGGCTCTCTAGCTTTCCTGCTCTGCTCTGCTCCATGCTGCCTGCTGTTGGTGCTGATGTCTTTCCTATGTGTGTTCTTTAACCCTGTGATCCCACCTGCAAAAATCTTTCTTAGGCCCCCGGATCAGGCTGACTGTTCTGTAATCTGAAAAATTCTTAAGAAAAAGTTGATGTTTTCCTTCAAATTTTTCTCTCCAGATTTCTTTCCAGTGAAACTTAAAAGATGGAAGAACAAAACCAAAGTTATCCTTGTCCATTTTCCTCAATTGGTCTCTTGGATAAAGTTGGAAAGTTCGTATAAGTAGGGCCTATGCTTTGGTTTTTACATGTTGCCTTCTTATACTGTGCTCTTTGGGGCTCCTTTCATAAATTAATCCCATTCATGGGGGCACCACTCTCATAACCTAATTACTTCTCAACTGTCTCACTTCCTAATGCCATCACATTGGTGATAAGCACTAGGGATATGAATTTTGTGAGACACAGACTGATCATAGCAGGTCATTGCAATTAATATCTAATAGAAGCGAGATAGTAAATCCCTTTCAAATAGAATTTTTCATTTCTAAATCCTTGGGTAGTGATTGGCTGGGTGCTGATCACGTTTTCTACATAGGTTCCAGTTTATGTTTAACATTACACTGTTGTACAGATTGTCCATACCAATTTTCTAGATTCTAGTATAACACTAATTAAAGTACTAATATTTCAGGCTAGCCATATAATACCCCCTGTTATGGCTTATCCCTACATGTCCCCCCAAAGCAAATGTGATCTTAGGTGGAACTTTTCAGAGGTGGCTGGACGTAGAGTATGTGACATTGGAATCAATTCATGGTACAATGTTAAGATAAAGGGTCCTAGACTTACGGGTGTGAGTGTTACCTGCCATAAGTAGCCTGGGTAAGATGTAAGAGATAGAAAGAGATTTGCTTGTCCTTTGTTGCTCTGCTGTCTTCTGCCCATGGGCCATTTCTCCTCAGCTATGTCTATCCCACATGCCGCCCTGCCTTGGAACCAGCCAATCATGGACGAAAACCTCCATATACTGTGAACTAAGGAAATTTTCCTGGGTATTTTGTCTCAGAAATGAAAGAAAAATAACTAATATTTCCCTGTACACGTATTTAAATTCTATAAATCTTTTTCAACACAATATCTAAGGCACTCAGCAATCCTGGCATGCTATGGATGTCCACTACTTTCTGATGAATGAATTTGATAAGAGCTTGTAACTTATTGATGAAAATTATCTATTTCACAAAGAGAACCAAAAGACTGAAGCAGGGAAGAAAATGGAAAAAAAGAATTGAGGTGAGTTATGTACAGGTACCAATACCCCAGGAGGAAAGTAATCATTATGTATTACAAACATGTACAAATAAAAATTAAATTTTTAACTATTTCATTGATTTTATTCAATTTTTAAAGTCAGTATCTGAGTTGTTGAATTGCCCCACAGGAATGCAAACACCAAGCTGAGGTATAATAATGCAAAGTGTACAAGGAGGGAAAGAAGGAGGTAGAACATGGTAACTTTGATTGAAGACAGAGAAACACTGAAGGAAAGCAAAATTCTATATGATTTAGAGGTAGAATTTTTTGTTGTGTTTTGTTTTTAATTTGTGGGGTTGGTTTGTCTATGTCTTCATATGTTGTCCAGACTCTTACACTTGTAATTCTTCCTTAGCACCCTGAGATGGAATTTTAGATGAGTGTCTTTACATCTAAGTACAAACAGGAATATATTACTCTGCTGCTATTACTGAAACCAACTCAAAACCAGGGACAGTGCTCCCATCCTTGAATGTATAACATGCTCCTAAGAAGCTTTCTTTTTAAAAATCTGTGCATATGAATTATGTAAGATTTCATTTTGGCATATTTGTACACTTACACAATACGCTTTGACTATTTCTACCCCCCAGTACCCACCTGGCTCTTATCTCACCCCTCCTTGTGATCACTTTTTTTTTCTCTAATAGTCTCCCACTGAGAATTCCTTGCAGAGCTCTCTTAATGTCTCTGTTCCTCAGGCTGTAGATGAAAGGGTTCAGCATGGGAGTGACCACTGTATACATAACTGAGGCCACCATGCCTTTCCAAGATGATGTTGCATCTGAACTGAGGTACACACCAAGGCCTGTCCCATAGAATAAACAAACAACAGATAGATGAGACCCACAGGTAGAAAAGGCTTTATATTTTCCATCTGTTGATGGGGTTCTCAGGATGGATGAGACAATTCGAGAATAAGAGAAAAGAATTCCTGAAAAGGGAATGAAACCGAGAAGGCCAGTCACCATGTAGAGCAGGACATAATTGATCAATGTGTCTGAGCAGGCAAGTTTGAGGGCCTGAGCAAGTTCACAGTAGAAGTGTTTAATTACCCAGTTGGTGCAGAAGGACAAACGCAACATCAACAGACTCTGGATCAGGGAGTAGATCAAGCTGATGAACCAGCACACAAGAACCAGCAGGTCACACAGATGGGGGTTCATAATGGCTGAGTAGTGTAGAGGGTGACAGATAGCCACGAACCGGTCATAGGCCATTACAGTGAGGAGAAATGAGTCCATGATTCCAAAGAGCATGAAAAAATACATCTGTGTGATGCAGCTTGCATAAGTGATGGATTTTCTCTGTGTCTGGATGTTCACCAGCAACTTTGGAATAGTCGTAGAGGTGAAACAGATGTCAGCCAAGGACAGGTTGGAGAGAAAGAAGTACATCGGGGTGTGGAGCTGGGAGTCAGAGCTGACGATCAGGATGATCAGTAGGTTCCCCAGCACTGTGACCAGGTACATGGACAGAAACAGCCCAAATAGCACCAGCTGATGCTCTGAGTCTTCAGAAAATCCCAAAAGTAAGAATTCTAAAATACGTGTTTGATTTCCTGGTTCCATGTTGTCAACATTTACTGACAAGGAAAATAAAACATGAATTAACACCATACAGGTTATAAATTCTCTGTGGTTATTTTTATTTTTTGAAGTGTTGTTTTGGGCATATAAGCCACAGTACTATAAAACTGAGGAATCAGACAGTCTGTCATTTGTTACAAAATGTTCCATAATGTTGAGCAACACCTTTCTAGCAGCCTCTGGGAGACTCATGTATCCCCTTCATCTCTGCTTTGAAATCGCCAACTCTGAAAACTTAAGAGAAACTTTAGATCTTAGGGATAAAATGGCCCATGCTTGCTCTAGCACATACGAGGCCCACCGAGTCATTTTTCTTGAGTGGAGAAGAATTGAGACTAAGAACAGATTCAAATGAGCAAGGCTGAGCTACAAGGTGGAGGCAGGATGATTGCAAGTTTGAGGCCAGCCTGGGCCACTTAGCAATGTGTTGAGAACCTGTCTCAGAAAAAAGAAAATAAATATTAAGGAGTGGGATGTAGCCCACTACAAAGGCCCTGAATGAAAGTCCCAGTATCACAAAAAGTAGTATAAAAGGGCCAGACACCCTTTTGCTTAAGCAAAAAGTCACAGAAGTAAACAATGAAGAATGGGGTGGTTTTGGAGAAGATGGCAGGGGCCATGACCATGAGAACTGTGAAGATGATAATACACAGAAAGCACATGAGGCTGTGGGGAGATTAAATCAAAAGGGCCACATCCCTATGCCTGGTAAGAAAGATAGTTTTATGAGAGAAAAACTAAGGGCAAGAGAACAGTGAAGGAGAATCTTTGTATCATTAGAATTTAAGGGACTAGCCCAATAATGTTTTCACAGAAAAGAAATGGAGACCAGCAGATGTTATATTTTGATGGTAAATCTTGCTTGCAATTCCTGCTTAAGCCTGAGCCCTAATCCTCAAGTAAACTCAAGAGAAATATGAGAACAGGGAAGAACTATAAGCTCCAATGCTTCTCCAGTGTTTCAAACACAAAAAAGATGTCAAGAGGACACTGGATGTTAGCTTGCCTGTAGCTTTGTTTTCCTCTTTGTCCTGCCTAAACTCAGTGTTTATGCACTGCAGCCCTTTGTGCTTTCTCACTAAACCCTCATGACCCATTTTCCTGAAGCGAGCAATAGAAGGAAAGTGGATCAGGACATTTATTCCTCTGCTTCTAGTTACAGAAGCCTCAGCACTTGGAAAAAACCATAGCACAAGCGAATGCTGGAAAACGCCACCTCCTTTTTCCTGAGTGCAATTGCAAGCATCTCCTCATGGCTGACCTTTCAGGCACCTGTACAAACCTCCTGGTGTGATTTCTGTTTTCCAAACTCCTAAAACTGGAATCTGTTCATAGCAGCATGTTACATTCAGTGACAAACAGCTGCAATGTCTACACACTCAGGCTTTGGTACAAGTATACTCTTCTCTTGAGGGTGTCTTATAAGAACAATTGACAAAGCTGGGCATAATGGGCCATGTCAGTAATCCCAGCATTCGGGAAGGTTAATGATCACAAATTCAAGCCCAGCTTAGGCAATTTAATGAATTGGTGAGACCTTGTCTCAAAATTAAAAAGTTCTGGGGGGGCGGTGTAGCTCACTGAAAAGACGCTACCGTCCATCCCCAGTATCGCAGGAAAAAAGTTACCAAAGTCATGGATCAAATTAGGAAGAAGGACAGGTCTGCTAGGAGAAGATGATGTTCCCAAACAAGTATGGGTAACAGAATTCAGAAATGCTCCCTCTACGGTGAGGTAGAATGGAGTTTTGGGAGCTCTGGAGTTAGATAATAAGGAAAAAATAACTACAGAAGAGCAAGACTTCAGTATGAGGTACCTACAGCTCTATTGGTACTTTGGAGGATCCATTCCTACAACTCAGACTGGGAGCTCTTTCAGTAGACTACATGCTCCAGGGTAATGCTGGGGTGTCAGCGTGCCCTGGAAAGGCCAAAAAACCCCAGCTATTTCAATAATCTTCTCAGCTGTCCACCAAGATAATATATTACCAAAGTAAAGGCTCACTGCACAATGTCAAATTTAAACAACTAGTTTAATCATTCTACTTTCCAACCAATTATCTTCAACGATCCAGCTCCATGAAGATCTTAATGCTTCCTTCTCCCTTATACTTAGCAATAGTTAATGGTTTCCTCTTAAACCACCTCTTTTCTCTGCTTCCTTCAATATTTACCAGGTTTTTTAGGCTTGGTGACATAGATCCTCCACAGGGCCAAATCTTTGGAATCTTGTTCTCTTGTCGAAGGCAGGTAATGCAGATGGAAGGTCTATTCTTCAAAGCAGAGAGAGACAGGCATGTATAGGGCCTGGCTGGTTGCTCCTGGAGCTGTTGGCATCTTGACCCTGACACATAAGGACCTTGGTGATTATAAGTTAATGAGCTATGCGTTGTGCCTTCGGGGCTGTGTCCCCACTGAAGCTTATTAGACAAATTTGTCGGTGGTGTGTTCACTCTCTGATCAGTTTGGCTCTTGAAACATGGGGACAACACATGAAGAAGTCTCTGAATTTCCAGTTACTTATTCCTCAGAGATCACCCCTAATTATTCTCTCCTATGATCCTCTCCTGTGGGGAGAGTCATTCTAGTATTTCTGTATCAGCCCTTGATGACACCATTTGGTGGTTTCCTAATTAAGTGGATGATAGAATAGCCAAGGTCTCAGAATTCACAGAGGGGGAATTCTCAGAAGTTGGCCTATAACTGGATAATGCTGATGTCTGGTTTAAACACAGATTGCTGAGAGCCGCCTCCAAGTCTCTGTCTCAGTGAGTCTAATTTTGAGTCTGATAACTTGCATTTTAGCCAAGTTTCACATTTTACATCGCCAGGACAATCCTTTGACAAACAACTTTCAAGGAGTTAGGTTTCTCAAAAGCACTAAATGGGTATTTGGGTACACAGCTTAACAGTCAATTCAAAACATACTTTGTTAATATCTTCAAGGGCAGGGGCTGGGGATTTAGCTCAGCAGCATAAGTGCCTGCCTTGCAAGCAGGCAGTCATGAGTTCGATCCCTGTTACCCAAAAAAATGAAAAAAAAAAAATCTTCAAGGGCAGAACTAAGCATCTGCTTTTCACAAATATCACAATTTGACTTTTTGTGAGAGGGCATCTCACTATGTTGCCCAGGCTGGACTTGCACTCCTAGGTGTAACCTCTCCTTCCTCAGCCTCCCAAGTAGCTAGGACTACAGCTGCCCATTGCCATGACTGGCTTCATTTTATTCATTTTCAAATATACAATTCAGTGGCACTCTGTATAGTCACAATGTTGAATGCCATCACATGATCCATTTTCCAATTTTTATCACACCAAACAGAAATTCTATCCCCATTAAATGATAACTCCCTATTCACCTCTGCCTCCAAGCCCCGGTCATCCTTCTGGCATTTTCTGTGTCTGTGAAATTCTTATTCTAGGTTCCTCTACTCTAAAGAGTAATATGCATGACTATTGTCTTAAGAAAACTCAATCTTGTAAGGGATAATCAGGAATTGAAAAAACTAAATCCGTACTTACCACATAGATATAATACCTTTATTTTTTACATACAATATTCTCTAAACTCAATTTTATAAGTGATTCTAATTGATCCGTTCTACCTATTAGGAAATAATTTAAACTTGAGGATTACATTTTTGTTAATGACTTGAGTATTCCAAAGTATCTCGACAATCAACCTAGTCATTTCCAAACATCTAATCTCATGATATTTTGTGTTCTCAAAAAAATTAGCCTTGCGGTTGGAGATGTGGCTCAATGGTAGAGTTCTTATCTAATACACACAAAGCCCTAGGTTGAATTCCCAGCACCAAGAAAATTAGCTTTTGCCATTTATTCCCATTAATATACAGCATTCTTTTTTTCCAATATGTATATTTGATTAATATTTTTATAGGACATAATGATTACAGTCCTTGTGAAGAGTTGATACATGAATATAACACATCTCAGTTCTTTTTCCATTCCTTTACACTCCCTCCTTCCATATCTTGGATCCCTTTCATTTTGCAAAATATCTTTCTTCCTATTTCCTGTTATCTATTTTTACTTTTCTCTGTATCTATATTTTCAGTTTCTCATGTAAATATAAGCTTCTGTGTGCGATTCATTTTACTTAACTTTTCAACCTAGACTGATGTACCTTGAAAAAATGTCCTTCAAAATTGATGGAGTAACAACATACTTCCATGACAAAGAATAACAGAAAAACTTCTTGATTACCAAGCCAACCTTGCAAGGAAGACTGAAAGACAGTTTAGATACACTTAGGAAACAACCACTAAGCAAAGCAGACAATTAAACAGAACAAAGATAAAAGAGCCAATAGCAGAAAGATAACATGTTAACAATAAACCAACATATTACAGTTGAAATGAAAAACCAAATTAGCAGTAACACAATTCTAATAGGAGATCTTAACACATCATTGACACCAATGGACAGATCAAAGAGACAGAAAATCAGCAAAGAAATAAAAGAACTGAATCGCACCTGTGAAAAAATGGACTTGATAGATATATACAGAGCACTCCACACAACAACAGCTAAATAGCGATTCTTCTCAGCAGTACGTGGGTCATTCTCTAAAATAGACCATATGTAAACTCACTGAACATATTTAAATTAATGCAAAAGTTTTGAAATTATCCTTTGCATGCTATCAGATCGTAGCGCTATGAAATTAGAAATTAATGATAAGAGAAACTGCAAAAATCCCACAAAAACATGTAATCTGAATAACACACTCTTGAGTCATCAGTGGTCACAGAGGAACTTAAAGAAGAAATTAAGCAATACCTACAAACCAATGAAAACACAAATATAACTTACAGGAATCTGTGGGATGCAATGAAAGCTGTCCTCAGAGGAAAATATATTGCACTGAGTTCGCACGTCAGGAAAGAGAACAAATACAAATAAATAACCTGATATTACACCTAAAGTATCTAGAAAAAGGAGAGCAAGTCAAGCCCAAAGCCAAAAGAAGAATAATGAAAATCAGAGCAGAAATCAATGCAATAGAGATTAAGAAAACAATAAAAAAAATCAATGAATGAAAGAGTTGGTTCTTTGAAAGAATAAATAAAATTGACAAGCCCCTAACCAAACTTATTTTAAAAAGGGAAGAAAAAGCTCAAATTCATGCAATAAGGAATGAAAAGGCTATATCACTACAGACCCTATAGAAATACAGAAGATCATCAACACCTATTTCGAAAACCTCTCGTCTCAAAGATTCGATTACCCAGAAGAAATAGACAGATTCCTAGAAGCATATGAAGAACTGAAGCTAGGTCATGAAGATGTAAAACTGTTGAATAACCCAAATTCTATTAATGAAATTGAAAACATAATTAAGTCCTACCTACAAAGAAGAGCCCATGCCCAGATGGATTCATGGCAGAATTCCACAAGAAATACAAAGAAGACCTAATGCAGACACTCCTCAAACACTTCATTGAAAATGAAGGGGGCTTCAATCCCCGGTACCGATAAAAACGAAAAAGACAAAAAAAAAAAAAAAAAAAGTAAAAAAAAAAAAAAAGAAAGAAAATGAAGGGGGAGCAATCTTTCATAAATCGTTCCTAGAAACAAATATTGCTCTAGTACCAAAACCTGAGAAGGAAAAAGAAACAGAAAAAGAGAACTACATCCCAATCTCCATAAAGAACACAGATGCAAAAATTCTCAATAAAATATTAGCAAATAGGATGCAGCAAGTCATCAAGAAGATCATACACCATGACTAGGTGGGATTCATCCCAGGCATGCAGGGATGGTTCAATATATGTAAGTGAATAAATGTAATACACCATATCAATAGAATCAAAGTAAAAATCACATGATCTTTTATATAGATGTAGAAACAACTTTTGATAACATCCAACATTCATTTATGATAAGAACCTTGCAGAAAATTGGAATAGATGGCCTTTACCTCAATATAATAAAGGCCATCTATGACAAACCAACAGCCAGTATCACACTAAATGGCCAAAAATTGAAGACTTTTACTTTAAAATCACGCACAAGACAAGGATGTCCCTTATCACCACTTCTATTTAATATAGTACTGGAAATACTAGCCAGAGCAATTAGACAACAGAGAGAAATAAAAGACATAAGATAGGAAAAGAAGAAGTTAAATTATCATTATTTGCAGATGACATGATACTCTACATAGAAGACCCCCAAAACTCCATTGAAAGACTCCTAGATATAAAAATTAAATTCAGCAATTTGGCTGGATACAAAATCAATACTTAAAAATCAATAGCATTCTTATACACTAACAACAAAATCACAGAGAGATAAATAAGAGAAGACACCCTTCACACTGTGAACCAAAAAATGAAATATGTAGAAATTACTCTCATGAAAGAAGTGAAAGACCTATACAGGGAAAATTATAATACATTGAAAAATGAAATTGAAAGGTCCATTTTTCCTATTTAGACTTGGCTTTGAAAGGGTTGCTGGGCTATCCCCAGAGCCCAGCCTGTTTGGGACTGCCGCACCTAGCCATCGGTGTGCAGAGGAGGGGCTGGGCGGATCTGGGGCGCCTGCATCAGCCTCCCCGTGTGTTTGGAGGACTGTGGATATCTCAGCCAGCAGGGAGGGATCGCAGGTTCCAGAGGCCCTGCGGCCTGTGGTGAGTGCTCAGGGCACTCTGCCCAAATCCCAGACTGTTCTGGACCCTCCAGGCTTCTGGGTGCAGTGAAGTGGAGAAGTGGGTTTGAGGCCTCTACATCTGCCTCCCCATCCCTGCTGCACTTGGAGAAGTGCTGAGCTTCCAACGGGTGGGGGGGTCCACACTATCCCCGGAGTGCAGCCTGTTTGGGCCTCCCGCACCTAGCCATCGGTGTGCAGAAGAGGGGCCGGGCAGATCAGGGGCACCTGCATAGGCCTCCCCGTGTGTCTGGAGGACTGTGGGTGTCTCTGCGGGCGGTGGAGCATCACGGGTTCCAGAGGCCCTGCAGCCTGTGCTGAGCACTCAGCTCACTCTGCCCAGAGCCCAAACGGTTTGGGTCCCTCCAGGCTTCCAGGTGCAGTGAAGTGGAGAGGTGGGTTTGAGGCGTCTACATCTGCCTCCACATCCCAGCTGCAATTGGAGAGCTGTGGAGCTTCCAACGGGCAGGTGGGCACACAGTGTCCCTGAGGCCCAGCTTGTCTGGAACCGTGGAGTTCTGAGCAGGCAGAGGAGGGCCATCGGTTCTGCAGGCCCAGTGGCTTGGGGTAGCATGGTGCCAGAGTCTCAGTAGCTGCAAACATAGAAGGGGATTTCCAACAGATCCTGAGGAAGCTTTCAAATAACACTTGAAACACAGAAATATAGGAAAATGGCAAAACGAAAGACCAAATCACAGCCTCAAACATCCAGCCCATCTCAAGAAACCCTAGGAGCAATGTATATAGAAGAAAATATATGCCATTCACCTCAAATATTGGACACAATAGCTACTGAAGCAACTCCAGGAAGCTTTAAAGAAATTGAAACTCAAAATAATCTCCCAGGTAAAAGAAGAAATGATAAAAGAAATGAAAGAGATTCTGAATATATCTAAAGAAAACACAGATAAAAAATTGGAGGAACTAAACAAAAAGATAGAATCCCTAGACGAGCAATATAAGAAACAAACAGAATACATAATGCAGATGCACAGAGATATACAGGAAATAAAAAACTCCACTGAAAGTTGTAAAAACCGCCTTAATGAAAGTGAAGATAGAATTTCAGACCTTGAAGACAGGATTGCAGCTAGTGAACAGGAAAGGAAAGATCTTTTAAAAATAACAAGGAATCAGGAAACAACAATTCAACAACTGCAAGATGATGCAAAGAAAAATAACATAAGAATGATAGGGATCAATGAAAAATAAGGAGACAACATAAAGGATGTCAAGAGGATATTTAGAGAAGTAATAGCTGAAAATTTCCCAAGCATGAGATCAGAATCCAATATCAGGATCAGTGAAGCATATAGAACTCCAAATAGTCATAACCAAAATAAAACTACACCCAGACATATAATAATCACCATCCTAGAAATCCAACACAAGTATAGATTATTAAAATCTGTCAGAGAGAAAAGACAGATCACTTATAAAGGAAAACCCTTCAGAATCACAGCAGACTTCTCAGCACAAACAATAAAGTCAAGAAGAGCATGGAGTGAAGTATTCCAGATCCTAAAGCAAAATGATTTCCAACCTAGACTGACGCATCCTGCAAAACTATCCTTCAAAATCGATGGTGAAATAAGATACTTCCATGATAAAGAACACCTGAAGACTTTCATGTTCACCAAGCCAACCTTGCAAAAGACATTGAAAGACAGTTGAAATACACTTAGGAAAAAATCACTAAACAAAGCTGATAATTGAACAGAACAGAAAGATAAAGATGCAATAGCAGAAAGATAACATGTCAACATTAAACCAACATATAACTGTTATAACAATTAATGTAAATGGTCTCAGTGCACCAATTAAAACAAACAGATTGATGGAATGGATCAAGAAACAAAATGCAATCATATGCTGTCTACAAGGAATCCATCTAACCCAAAAGGTACCCCCAGACTGAAAGTCAAAGGATGAAAAACTATACTTCAAGCAAAGGGGAACCCCCCAAAAAAGCAGGAGTAGCCATTCTGTTTGCAGACAATGTGAACTTTAAACTAATTATGATCAGAAGAGACAAAGGTCACTACATATTCGTTAAGGAAAAACTTCAGGAGGAAGAGATAACTATCTTAAATACATATGCACCAAATTCCAGAGCACTCTGTTATATAAAACAAGTATTAACAGAAATAAAAAATAAAATTACCTGTAACACAATTGTAACAGGAGACATTAACACATCATTGCCACCAAGGGACAGATCAAGCAGACAGAAAATCAGCAAAGAGGGGCTGGGGATTTAGCTCAGTGGCATAGGCTTCTGCCTTGTAAGTGCACTGTTGTGAGTTCAATTCCTTGTACTGTCGTAATCTTGATTCCCCATTATGTGGCTTTGAAGCCTTATAAAGTTTTCACTCATTAATTGGAATGGCTTTATTCTGGGCTGTTTGATATTATTTCCTTTGATGAAATGAACAGCTATTTTGAAGAAAACAAGACATAATAATAGCTAGTGCTGATTTAATGTCATCCCTTCTGTCTTCATTAGTTTTGTCAGGTTGTATCTTACTGGAATTTATTATATTTGATAGTATAAACAAAAATTTTTATAGACAAAGAGGTAATATAAAAACCAGTTTTGTTTTCCTTTAGTTGGTTCTAAATACTCTGTAATACTTTCATTCACTTGAATGGTTTCACACTGTCTTGATATGTCTGATGCTATAGTATATGAAGCTATATTCAAATATTTCAAGGAAAGAGACACGATGGTAACTACTATTAAGTCAGGTTATCTTGTGGTGAAGCACTACGTTGATGAAATTGTCATGTTTTGACCCGTATTGTTATGTTGCTATGCCCTCTTTTATCTCAATTTCCACCTTTTTTTCAAAAAAATTTATTATTTTTTTAATTAAGGGTAAAAGTCAAAAAATTAGCAGAATATATTAGAGTAAATTTTTGATTTCTTGTTAATTTGTTTTGAAGCCCTGTATTACTCCCATTATCTTTTTTTGACTGATTAGACTCTGTCCCATTCTGTTTGATAGTATTAAGTTTGAGGCTGTAGGCAACTACTTTGTAGGCAATGAGATTCACTATGATGCCCATTCTGATTTGACTATTATCTTCTTTTGAAGTCCTGTAATTTTCCTAATGTTTAGGTTTTATTGGTCTTGTTCTGTACTGTAAATGGAATTCCTAGGAGAGTTTCAGATCCTTGGTCTGGGTCGTTGGGGGCCCACTTGGCTTGCGGTCACACTAGATTGGGCTTAGCAGAATTTGGGCCTGCCTACACCATGCCTGGTGACCTTCTTTCAGTCTGGGGAGCTTTGCTGCTGGAGAGGGGAGCTGAATGGTTTGAGGAGGCTTTAGGCGTGCCTGAGCCACAAGTGGTAAATTTCTTTTAATTCAGGGGCCTCATAGCCCAAGCAGAGAGCTAAGCTACCAGAGAAGTTCCAGGAGCCCAGAACATAGGAGACAATTTCTAAAATGCCCAGGGAAAGCTTTGGAACAACACATGAAACATGGAAAAATAGGAAAGTGACAAAACAAAAGACCAAAATACAATCGCAAACATCCAGTCCATCCCTAGAAAGGCTAGGAGCCATGTACATAGAAGAAAATATGTGCCATTTGCCTGAAATAAAGGAAATAATAGAAACTGAAATAAAGAAGCAAATCCTGGAAGCTTTAAAGGAATTCAAATGAGAAATAATCTGCCAGGTAAAATAAGAAATGACAAAAGTAATGACAGAGATGCTGAACACATCTAAAGAAGACACAGTTTAAAAATCAGAGAAAGAAAACAAAAAGATATAGTCCTAGATGAAGAATATAAGAAACGAACAGAATACATAAAGCAGATTCAAAGAGATATACAGGAAATCAAAAATTTCATTGAAAGTTGTCAAAACCACTTCAACGAAATTGCAGATAGAATTTCAGACCTTGAAGACAAGATTGCAGCTAGTGAACAAGAAAGGAAAGATCTCTTAAAAATAACAAGGAATCAGGAAATAACAATGCAACAACTTCAATATGACTCAAGGAAAAAAAATTAAATTGATAGTGATAAATAAAAAGAAGGGGACAACACAAATGACATCAAGAGACTATTTGTAGAAGTAATAGCTAAAAATTTCACAAACATGAGAATGGAATCTAACATTAAGATTAATGAAGCATACAGAACTCCAAATAGCCGTAAACAAAACAAAACTAGATCCAGACATATAATAATCACCATCCCAGAAATCCAACATAAGAATAGAATATTAAAAGCTGTTAGAGTGAAGAGACAGATCACCTATAAAGGAAAACCTATCAGAATTACAGCAGACTTCTCAACATAAACAATGAAGTCAAGAAGAGGATGGAGTGAAGTATTTCAGAAGCTAAAGGAAAATGATGTGCAACCTAGACTGATGTGCCCTGCACAACTGTCCTTCAAAATGGATAGAGAAATAAGATACTTCCATGACAAAGAGCACCTGAAGAACTTAACGATTGCCAAGCTATCATTGAAGAATCCTGAAAGACAGTTTAAATACAGATAAGAAAATACCATTAGACAAGGCAGATAATTAAACAGAATGGAAAGATAAAGATGCAGCAACAAAAAGACAACAGATCAACAATAACTCAATACATAACAGTTACAACCATTAACGTAAATGGGCTCAATTCACCACTTATAAGAAACAGACTTGGAGAGTGGATCAAGGAACAACATCCAACCATGTGCTGTCTGCAAGAAACCCATCTAACTCAAAAGGAAACTCATAGACTGCAGCTCAAAGGATGGAAAAAATACTACATGCAACAGGAAGCAAAAAAAGTGGGTGTAGCTATTCTGCTTGCAGATAATGGGGACTTCAAACCAGAATGCTCCTAAGAGATAAAGAAGGTCTTTACATATTGGTTAAGGGAAAACCTCAAGAGGAAGAGACAACAAACTTAAATATACATGCACCAAATGCCAGAAGACCCAATTACACAAAGCAAGTATTAAGAGAAATGAAACATCAAATTAACAATAAAACAATTATAACAGGAGACATAAGACACCATTGACACCAAGGGAGTGATCAACCAGACAGGAAATCAGCAAAGAAATAACAGAACTGAATCACACATGTGAACAAATGGACTTGATAGACATATACAGAGTGTTCCATCTAACAATACCAGAATATACATTCTTCTCAGCAGTACATGAGACATTCTATAACGTAGACCACATACTAACTCACAGAACATATTTAAATAAATGCAAGAGTGTTGAAATTATCTCATGCATGTTATCAGATCATAGTGCCATGAAACTAAAATTTAATCATTAAAGAAACTCAAAAAACGCCACATGCACATGGAAATTTAATATTACAATCTTGAGCAACCAGTGGGTTGCAGAGGAAATTACAGACAAAGTTAAAAAATAACTAAAAGCAAATGAAAATACAAATACAACTTACCAGAATCTGTGGGATGCAATGAAAGCCGTCCTCAGAAGAAAATTTATTGCACTGAGTTCCCACACCAGGTAAAACAGAATGAGTACAATAAACAACCTGATGCAAAACCTAAGACATCTAGAAAAAGAATAGCAAGCCAAGTCTAAAGCAAAACAAGGGAGGGAAGTAAGCAAATCAGAGCAGAAATTAATGTGATAGAGACTAAGAAAACCATCCAAAGAATCAATGAATCACAGAGTTGGTTCTTTGAAAGAATAAATAAAATTGATAAGCCCCTAGCCAACCTAATTAAAAAAGGAAAGAAAAAGCTCAAATTCATGCAATAAGGAATGAAAAGGGCGAAAAAACTACAGACCTTGTGTAAATACACAAGATCATCAACACTTATTTCAAAAACCTTTACTCTCATAGGTTCGATAACACAGAAGAAATGGACAGATTCCTAGAAACACAGAAAGTACCAAAGCTGGGTCAGGAATATGTAAACCTGCTGGATCACACAATTTCTACCAATGAAATAGAAAATTTAATTAAGTCCTTACCTACAAAGAAGAACCCAGGCCCAGACAGATTCAGTGTGCAATTTTACAAGACATACAAAGAAGACTAATGCTGACACTCCTCAAACTCTTCAATAAAATTGAAAGGGAAGCAATTCTTAATAAGATATTCCTGGGAGCAAATATTATTCTAGCAACAAAACCTGAGAAAGACCCAACTGAAAATGAGAACTAGAGGGCAATCTCCCTAATGAACACAGATGCAAAAATCCTCAATAAAATATTAGGAAATAGGTTGCAGCAAACCATCAAGGAGATTATACACCATGATCAAGTGGGATTCATCCTAGGCATGCAACGATGGTTCAAGATATGTAAGTCAATAAATGTAATCCACCATATCAATAAAGCCAAAAGTAAGAATCACATCATCATTACTATAGAGGCAGAAAATATTTGATTAGGTCCAACATTCAATCGTGATAAGAACCTTACAGAAAATTGGATTAGATGAGCTTTACCTCAATATGATAAAGGCCATTTATGACAAACCTCCAGCCAGCATCATATTAAATCACCAAAAACTGAACAGCCTTACCTTACAATCAGGCACAAGATAAGGATGTCCCTTATCACCATTCCTATTCAATATAGTATTGGAAATACTAGCCAGAGCAAGTAGACAAGAGAAGTAAATAAAAGGAGTAAAAATAGGAAAAGAGGAAGTTAAATTATCATTATTTGCAGGTGACATGATAATCTATATAGAAGATCCCCAAAACTCGATTGAAAGACTCTTAGATATAATATATGAACTCAACAATTTAGCTGGATACAAAATCAATTGTCAAAAATCAATAGCATTCTTATACACTAATACAAAATTACGGAAAATAAAAAAAAGTTCACACCCTTCACACCAGCATCTAACAAAATGAAATACTTGGGAATTAATCTTATAAAAGAAGTAAAAGACCTATACAAGGAAAAGTATAATGTCCTGTAAAACAAATCGATGATAATCTCAGAAAATGGAAAGACCTCCCTTGTTCATGGATAGGGAGAATAAATATTGTGAAAATGGTCATTCTCTCAACATTGCTTTGCAGTTTCAATGCAATACCAATGACAAAACCATCAACATTCCTCATAGATCAAGAGAAATCACAGGTAAAATTCATCTGGAACCAGAAGAGACCCTGAATGGCAAAGGCAATTCTAACCAACAAAGGCAAGGCAGGAGGCATCATGATCCCTGACTTGAAATTATACTACAAAGCTGCTGTAATAAAATCAACATGTTATTGGAATAAAAACAGATATGAAGATTAATGTAATAGACTAGAGGATACAAGCACAACTACTAACACACTCAATTACTTTATCTTTGATAAAGGGGTTAAACATGTTCACTGGAAAAATGACAGTCTCTTTAATAAACAGTGCTGACAAAACTGGCTCTCCATATGCCAAAAACTAAAACTAGACCCATGCCTATCACCATATACTAAACTAAAATCTAAATGGATCAAAGAACTGAATATTAAACCAGAAACACTAAATCTGTTGGAAGATGGAGGAGGTAAGTAGAGAATTCATGAACAGGACTCAACCCACCCTGGAAATACTTCCTAGAATCAATAACTGGGATCACATCTTTAAAATGTTTCTGCATGTTCAAAGAAATCTCCAGTATAGTCAGAAGAAAATCTATAGAGTGGGAAAAAATCTTATTCAAGTGTCCCTCAGACCAAGGACTTCTGTCTAAACTATATAAGGAATTAAAAAAATATCAGATCCTCAAAACTCAAGGATATAATCCACAAATGGTCATCTGAAATTAATACACAGTTATCAGATGTAGAAATACAAATGGCAAATAAATACATGAAAAAACGTTCATCCTCATTAGTCTTTAGAGAAATGAAAAGTAACGCAAAACTGAGATTCCACTTCACTCCAGACAGAATGGCCGGGATCAAGAAAACTATGAAAAACAAATGCTGGAGAGGATGCTGGGTAAAAGGAACTCTTCAGCACTCTTGGTGGGAGTGTAGACCCAGATATTCTACCTCTGGGCATATTCACAGAAGTGAAAACATCATACTGTTGTGATATATGTGCACCATGTTTATAGCAGCACAATTTGTAATAGCCTGATCTTGGAGACAACCTAAGTGTCCATCAACTGAGGAATGGATAAAAAAGTCGTGATATTTTTATACAATGAAGTACTACTCAGCTATAAAGCATGATCACATGGAGATATTTACTAATAAATGAGTGTAACTTGAGACCATACTCATCAGTGAAATAAATGAAACCCACTTGTGTAAGTACAATATAGTCTCCCTCGTGTAAGAAATAGTAAGAGCACATAGCAGTTTATGGTAGTCTAGCTTCCCCGTTACATTGTTTTGAAGCCTTATAATAAGCCTTGAAGCAGTTGTAACATGTTTGTCCTGGATTTTTCATTTTATTATCTGTGATGGTATGAACAGCTAATTTGAGAGAAACAAGTCATCATAACAGCCAGTGCTGTTGACTATCATCTTACTCTGAAGTCCTACCATGCTCTTGCTCTCCTGTTTCCATTCGCTCTATCATGCTCTACCTTATTGGATTGTATATGTGTGAAAATATAAACAAATGTTCTATGGAAAAGAGATAATATGGTGGCCATTGTTTGTTTTTTGTTATTTTGTTCTGAATGCCTTGTAACACTATCATTCTCTTGAATAATTTTATGTATTATTTTGTTATGTTTGATACTTTGTATATGAAGTTATGCTCAAATATTTCAAAAAAAGTAACATTTTGGATTTTACTGTTAGTTATGGGTTGTCTTCTGGTGAGATATTGCATTGCTTTCATTGTTCTGCTCTGTTATGTCCTATTTTGTCTTAATCTTAAAGACAAAATTTAATTAAATATTTAATTAAAATAAAATTTAATTTAATAAAATTAAATATTTAATTAAAATAAAATTAAAAAATGAAATTACAGTACTATGAAAAAAGAAATTGAAGAGGATCTCAGAAAATAGAAAGATATTCCTTATTCATGGATAGGAACAACAAAAATTATGAAAATGGCCATTCTTCAAAAATTGTTATAGAGTTTTAATTCAATTTCAATTAGAATACCATTTCATAACTTCTGGATACAGGGAAATCACTTCTAAAATTCATCTGGAACCCAAAGAGACTAGAAAAGCAAAGGCAAATCTGGGGAACAAATGCAAGGCATTAGGCATTACAATACCTGACTTTGAGATATGCTACAAAACTACTGTGATAAAATCAGCATGGTATTGGAATAAAAACAGACATGGAGATCAATGGAATAGATTAGAAAATACAATCACAACTATAAACACAGCTACTTCATTTTTGACAAACGTTCCAAACAAGTTCAGTGGAAGAAACACAGCCTCTTTAATAAGTGATACTGGAAACTAGCCTAAAACTAGACCCATGCCTATCACCACACACTAACTAAAGTCAAAATTGATCAAAGGTCTTAGAATTAAAACAGAATCACCTAATCTGCTGGAAAACAAAGTAAGTAAAAATCTTGAAGATGTAGGGGTCAGCAGAGAATTCATAAACAAAAATCAATCTGCAAAGGGAATACTGCCCAGAATCAACTGCTGGGATCTCATCTTTTAAACTGTTTTTGCTAACAGTATGTATAGTGTGTAAGATAGATGACAATATCACTGAACTTAAGTTGTTAAATTAAACAGAAGGATTTGCACTGTCAATGTATCTAGACACTATGCTTTGATTTTGTGACTTTGGCAGCTATTTTTTAAGATGACAATGAGTAATGTATCAACTAGTCATTCTATGATGTTAATTTTTAATTCGATATTGTTCTACCCTTTTGTTTTTCTTAAATTTTCTTTTCTTTATTTGAAAAAAAAAGAGTATGCAATGTAACAACCATTGTTAAATTTCTTTCATTCTGTTTTGAAAATATATATTGTTATTATTTTGAGCTTGCTGTTGTTTCTTTCTTTTTGTTTTTCTTTTGTAACTTTTCTCTTTTTAAAATAAAAAATAGGTGTCTGGAGGACTCTGGATTTCTGCGCCCAGACTGCTGGAGTTCCCCCAGGCTTCCAGGTGCAGTGAAGGAGAGAGGTGGGTTTAAGGCTTCCACATCAGCCTCCCCATTCCCGGCTTCACTTGGAGACCTGCTGAGCTCCGGATAGGTGGGCTGGCCCACACTACCAGCCTAGCCCAGCCTGTTTAGCTGCCACGCCTGGCCATAGGTCTGCAGAGGAGGAGCTGGGCAGATCTGGGGTGCCCTCACTGGCCTCTCTGCATGTCTGGAGGACTCTGGATATCTGCGCCCAGACTGCTGGAGTTCCCTCAGGCTTCCAGGTGCAGTGAAGGAGAGAGGTGGGTTTAAGGCTTCCACATCAGCCTCCCCATTCCCGGCTTCATTTGGAGACCTGCTGAGCTCCCCATAGGTGGGCTGGCCCACACTACCAGCCTAGCCCAGCCTGTTTAGCTGCCGCGCCTGGCCACAGGTCTGCAGAGGAGGAGCTGGGCAGATCTGGTGTGCCCTCACTGGCCTCTCTGCGTGTCTGGAGGACTCTGGATTTCTGCGCCCAGACTGCTGGAGTTCCCTCAGGCTTCCAGGTGCAGTGAAGGAGAGAGGTGGGTTTAAGGCTTCCACATCAGCCTCCCCATTCCCAGCTTCATTTGGAGACCTGCTGAGCTCCCGATAGGTGGGCTGGCCCACACTACCAGCCTAGCCCAGCCTGTTTAGCTGCCGCGACTGGCCACAGGTCTGCAGAGGGGGAGCTGGGCAGACCTGGGGTGCCCTCACTGGCCTCTCTGCGTGTCTGGAGGACTCTGGATTTCTGCGCCCAGACTGCTGGAGTTCCCTCAGGCTTCCAGGTGCAGTGAAGGAGAGAGGTGGGTTTAAGGCTTCCACATCAGCCTCCCCATTCCCGGCTTCACTTGGAGACCTGCTGAGCTCCCAATAGGTGGGCTGGCCCACACTACCAGCCTAGCCCAGCCTGTTTAGCTGCCGCGCCTGGCCACAGGTCTGCAGAGGAGGAGCTGGGCAGATCTGGGGTGCCCTCACTGGCCTCTATGCGTGTCTGGAGGACTGTGGATATCTCTGCAACCAGGGAGGGTCCACAGGTTCCTGAAGCACTGCGGCCTGTGGTGAGTACCCTAACCCGGCTGCGATTGAAGAACTGTGGAGCTTCCAAGGGGCAGGTGGGTGCACAGTGTCCCTGAGGCCCAGCTTGTCTGGAACTGTGGAGTTCTGAGCAGGCAGAGGAGGGCCACTGGTTCTGTAGGCCTAATGGCTTGGAGTAGCGCGGCGCCAGAGTCCCAGTAGCTCCAAACATAGAAGGGGATTTTCAACAGATCCTGAGGAAGCTTTCAAGTAACACTTGAAACACAGAAATATAGGAAAATGACAAAACGAAAGACCAAATTAAAACCTCAAACCTCCAGCCCATCTCAAGAAACCCTAGGAGCGATGTATATAGAAGAAAATATATCCCATCCACCTCATATATCGGACACAATAGCCACTGAAATTGACAAGCAACTCCAAGAAGCTTTAAAGAAATTCAAACTCGAAATAATCTCCCAGATAAAAGAAGAAATGATAAAAGAAATGAAAGAGATTCTAAATATATCTAAAGAAAACACAGATAAAAAATTGGAGGAACTAAACAAAAAGATAGAATCCCTAGATGAGCAATATAAGAAACAAACAGAATACATAATGCAGATGCACAGAGATATACAGGAAATAAAAAACTCCACTGAAAGTTGTAAAAACCGCCTTAATGAAAGTGAAGATAGAATTTCAGACCTTGAAGACAGGTTTGCAGCTAGTGAACAGGAAAGGAAAGATCTTTTGAAAATAACAAGGAACCAGGAAACAACAATTCAACAACTGCAAGACGATGCAAAGAAGAATAACATAAGAATGATAGGGATTAATGAAAGAGAGGGAGACAACATGAAGGATGTCAGGAGGATATTTAGAGAAGTAATAGCTGAAAATTTCCCAAGCATGAGATCAGAAACTGACATCAGGATCAGTGAAGCATATAGAACTCCAAACAGTCATAACCAAAATAAAACTACACCCAGACATATAATAGTCACCATCCCAGAAATCCAACACAAGAATAGATTATTAAAAGCTGTCAGAGAGAAAAGACAAATCACTTATAAAGGAAAACCTATCAGAATCACAGCAGACTTCTCAGCACAAACGATAAAGTCAAGAAGAGCATGGAGTGAAGTATTCCAGATGCTAAAGCAAAATGATTTCCAACCAAGACTGATATATCCTGCAAAACTATCATTCAAAATAGATGGTGCAATACGATACTTCCATGACAAAGAACAGCTGAAGAACTTCATGAACACCAAACCAACCCTGCAAAAAATATTGAAAGACAGCTTAGATACACAAAGGAAAAAACCACTAAGCAAAGCAAATAATTAAACAGAACCAAAAGATAAAGATGCAACAGCAGAGAGATAACATTCCTACAATTAACCAGCATTTAACAGTAATAACCATTAATGTAAATGGTCTCAATGCACCAATCAAAAGAAACAGACTAGCAAAATGGATCAAGAAACAAAATCCAACCATATGCTGTTTACAGGAAACCCATCTAACCCAGAAAGATACTCACAGACTGAAAGTCAAAGGATGGAAAACAATTCTTCATGCAGCAGGAATCCAAAAAAAGGCAGGAGTAGCCATTCTGTTTGCAGACAACGTGAACTTTAAACCAACAATGACCATAAAGGACAAAGAAGGTCACTACATACTCGTAAGGGGAAAACTCCAAGAGGAAGAGATAACTATCTTAAATATATACGCACCAAACTCCAGAGCACCCAGTTATATAAAACAATTATTAACAGAAATGAAAACTCAAATTATCAGTAACACAATTGTAACAGGAGACCTTAATACACCACTGACACCAAGGGACAGATCAACCAGACAGAAAATGAGCAAAGAAATAACAGAACTGAATCACACCTGTGAACAAATGGGTTTGATAGACATATACAGAATGTTCCACCCAACAACATCAGAATACACATTCTTCTCAGCAGTACATGGATCATTTTCTAAAATAGACCATATATTAGCTCACAGAACATATTTAATCAAATGCAAAAGAGTTGAAATCATCCCTTGCATATTATCGGATCACAGCACTCTGAAATTAGAAATTAATGACAAAGGATACTGCAAAAATTCCGCAAACACATGGAAACTAAATAACACACTCTTGAGTAATCAGTGGGTCACAGAAGAAATTAAAGAAGAAATTAAACAATACCTAAAAGAAAATGAAAATGCAAATACAACTTACCGGAATCTGTGGGATGCAATGAAAGCCGTTCTGAGAGGAAAATTTATTGCACTGAGTTCCCACATCAGGAAAACAGAACGAATACAAGTAAATAACTTGATGCTACACCTCAAACAGCTAGAAAAAGAAGAGCAAGTCAAGCCCAAAGTCAAAAGAAGAGAGGAAATTATAAGAATCAGAGCAGAAATCAATGCAATAGAGACTAAGAAAACAATCCAAAGAATCAACGAATCAAAGAGTTGGTTCTTTGAAAGAATAAATAAAATCGATAAGCCCCTAGCCAACCTTATTAAAAAAAGGAAAGAGAAAGCTCAAATTCATGCAATAAGAAATGAAAAAGGAGAAATCACTACAGACCCAATAGAAATACAGAGGATCATCAACACCTATTTCGAAAACCTCTACTCTCAAAAGTTTGATAACACAGAAGAAATAGACAGATTCTTAGAAGCATATGAAGTACCAAAGCTAGATCAAGAGGATATAAAACTGTTGAATAACCCAATCTCTGCTAATGAAATTGAGAATGTAATTGGGTCCTTGCCCACCAAGAAGAGCCCAGGCCCAGATGGATTCACTGCAGAATTCTACAAGAAATATAAAGAAGACGTAATGCCGACACTCCTCAAACTATTCAATGAAATTGAAAGGGAAGCAATCCTTTCTAAGTCATTCCTAGAAGCAAATATTACTCTAGTACCAAAACCTGAGAAAGACCCAACTATAAAAGAGAACTATAGACCGATCTCCCTAATGAACACAGATGCAAAAATCCTCAATAAAATATTGGCAAATAGGATCCAGCAAATCATCAAGAAGATTATACACCATGACCAGGTGGGATTCATCCCAGGAATGCAAGGATGGTTCAACATACACAAATCAATAAATGTAATCCACCATATCAATAAAGCCAAAAATAAGAATCACATGATCATCTCTATAGATGCAGAAAAAGCCTTTGATAAGGTCCAACACTTATTCATGATAAGAACTTTACAGAAAATTGGAATAAATGGTCTTTACCTCAATATAATAAAGGCCATTTATGAGAAACCAACAGCCAGCATCATACTAAATGGCCAAAAATTGAAAGCCTTTACTTTAAAATCGGGTACAAGACAAGGATGTCCTTTATCACCACTCCTATTTAATATAGTACTGGAAGTACTAGCCAGAGCAATTAGGCAAGAAAGAGAAATAAAAGGGGTAAAGATAGGAAAAGAAGAAGTTAAATTATCATTGTTTGCAGATGACATGATACTCTACATAGAAGACCCCCTAAACTCCATTGAAATACTCTTAGATACAATAAATAAATTCAGTAATGTGGCTGGATACAAAATCAATACTCAGAAATCAATAGCATTCCTATACACGAACAACAAAATTACAGAGAGGGAAATAAGAGAAACCGGACTATTCACATTAGCAAGCAAAAAAATGAAATATTTAGGAATTACTCTTACGAAAGAAGTGAAAGACTTATACAGTGAAAACTATAATACACTGAAAACGGAAATTGAAGATGATCTCAGAAAATGGAAAGACATCCCTTGCTCATGGATAGGAAGAACAAACATTGTGAAAATGGCCATTCTCCCAAAACTCTTATACAGATTCAATGCAATCCCAATAGAAATACCATCAACATACCTTATAGATCTAGAGAAATCACTCCTAAATTTCATCTGGAACCAGAAGAGACCTAGAATCGCAAAGGCAATTCTAAGCAGCAAAGACAAAGCAGGAGGCATCACAATCCCTGACTTGAAGTTATACTACAAAGCAACAGTAGTAAAATCAACATGGTATTGGAATCAAAACAGAGCTGAAGATCAGTGGAATAGATTAGAAGATACAACCACAACTACGAACACACTCAACCACCTTATTTTTGATAAAGGAGCCAAGCAAGTTCACTGGAAGAACGACAGTCTCTTTAATAAATGGTGCTGGAAAAACTGGCTCTCCATTTGCCGAAAACTAAAGCTAGACCCATGTCTATCACCATGTACTAAATTAAAATCTAAATGGGTCAAAGATCTGAATATTAAAACAGAAACACTAAATCTATTGGAAGACAAAATAGGTAGAAACCTTGGAGACATAGGAGTAGGTAAAGAATTCATGAACATGACTCAAACCGCACGGGAAATACTTCCCAGAATCAATAACTGGGACCACTTCTTATTAAAAAGTTTCTGCATGTCAAAAGAAATCTCCAGCATAGTGAAAAGAAAACCCACAAACTGGGAAAAGATTTTAGTGAACTCTCTCTCAGACAAGGGCCTCTTGTCTAAAACATACAAAGAATTAAAGAAACTCAGACCTCCGAAATTCAAAGATCCAATCCAAAAATTGGCATCTGAGATGAATATGCAATTCTCAGATGAAGAAATGCAAATGGCAAATAAATACATGAAAAAATGCTCATCATCATTGGTCATTAGAGAAATGCAAATTAAAACCACACTGAGATACCATCTCACTCCTGAAAGAATGGCCAGGATCAAGAAAACCAACAACAAATGCTGGAGAGGCTGTGGGGAAAAAGGAACTCTCCTGCACTGCTGGTGGGAGTGTAGACTGGTACAGCCTTTGTGGAGATCTGTCTGGAGATTTCTCAAAAAGTTGGGACTGGAAATCCCATTTATTCCAGCTATTCCACTTCTAGGCATATTCCCAGAAGAACTGAAAGCATCATACCACAGTGATATATGTGCACCTATGTTTATAGCAGCACAATTTGTAATCGCCAGATCTTGGAAACAACCCAAGTGCCCATCAACTGAGGAATGGATAAAAAAGTTGTGGTATTTCTATACAATGGAGTATTATTCAGCTATAAAGAAGGATCACATTGAGATATTTATCAATAAATGGGCACAGCTTGAGACCATACTCATAAGTGAAATAAATCAATCTCGCATGTGTGAATACCGAATAGTTTCCCTAATGTAAGTAATGATTCAAATATATAAAAATATGTGGTAATCATGATTCCCCATTAGGTGGCCTTGAAGCCTTATAAAGTTTTCACTCATTAATTAGAAAGGCTTTATTCTGGGCTTCTTGATATGAAAATATTTGAAGCTAGAGTATATGAAGTTTTACCCAAATATTTCAAGGAAAAAGACACTATGGTAACTACTATTAAGTCAGGTTATAAGGTGGTGAAGTACTAGGTTATTGAAACAGTCATGCTGTGACCTCTATTGTTATATTGTTATGTCCTGTTTTATCTCAATCTCCCCCTTATTGTTTCAAAAAAAATTATTTAGTCATTTCTTATGTTTGTCTTAATTAAAGAAAAAATTCAAAAAAAAATAAAATAAAAAATAATAAAATATAACATAAATCAATAAATAAAATGTTTTTGCATGTCAGAAGAAAGCTCCAACAGAGTAAAAAGAAAACCCAAATATTAAGAAAAAAATCTTAGTCAACTTACCCTCAGACAATGGACAGCTGTCTAGAACATACAAAGCATTTTTCCTATTTTATTATTTTTTTAAAATTTTATTTAAGAGGAAAAAGAGAAAAACACAAAACAAAACAAAGCGGTGTAAGGGTACACGTAATACAGAACTACAAAAAAAATAACAGTAAGAAATCACCTGTTTTTTTTTTTTTTTAAATTTTTTTTTTTTATTTAAGAGGAAAAAGAGAAAAACACAAAACAAAACAAAGCAGTGTAAGGTTACATATAATACAGAACTACAAAAAAAAAAGCATAACAGTAAGAAATCACCTGTTAACAGATTACATATTATCATCTTGGAAATAGTTGCTCAAATCACAGTATCAAAGAATACAAAGTAGACATTCAAACAGAGAGACTACAAACAGCTGTGTTCAATGATCCAAAAACATTAATATAGTCAGCTATTCAACATCCCTATACACACTTGCTGTTATATCCGTTAGAGCTCTTTTTTCCCCTTCCTCTCTTTTTACAACAAAATTTACACATTTTAGATTTTATTACTCCTTATTTCTTATTACTTTTTTGGGGGGGGAGAATAAAGTCAAATATGGCAGAACAAAGCTGTCAGTGAAAACCAAGGATAGACTTAGCACATGATGTAGAACAGAGTATACGGTTATTAACAATAGTTATTAACGTTGTCTCTTGTTTCCTTAAAAAGATTTGTCTATCTCATTAGATATTATAAAGTTGGACAAAACAGTAGAGAACAAGACCAATAAAACTTAGACATTGTAAACATTACAGGACTTCCAAAGGAGACAATAGTCAAACCAGAATGGGCATCTTAGTGAATCTTACTGCCTTCAAAGTAGTTGCCTATACCCTCCGACCTGATACTATCCCACAGAATGGAACAGAGTCTAATCAGTCAAAACAAGATCGTGGGAGCATTACAGGACTTCAAAACAAGTTAATAGGAAATCGAAAAGAGTTACTATTATATATCCTAATTTTTAAAAATTTTTCCCTTAATTAAAATAAACATAAGAAATAACTAAATAATTTTTTTAAAGAATAATAGTTACCATAGTGTCTGTCTTTTTCCTTGAGACTTATGACTATGGTCTCAAGCTGCGCCCATTTATTGATAAATATCTCAATGTGATCCTTCTTTATAGCTGAATAATATTCCATTGTATAGAAATACCACAACTTTTTTATCCATTCCTCAGTTGATGGACACTTGGGTTGTTTCCAAGATCTGGCGATTACAAATTGTGCTGCTATAAACATAGGTGCACATATATCACTGTGGTATGATGCTTTCAGTTCTTCTGGGAATATGCCTAGAAGTGGAATAGCTGGAATAAATGGGATTTCCAATCCCAACTTTTTGAGAAACCTCCAGACAGACCTCCACAAAGGCTGTACCAGTCTACACTCCCACCAACAGTGCAGGAGAGTTCCTTTTTCCCCACATCCTCTCCAGCATTTGTTGTTGTTGGTTTTCTTGATCCTGGCCATTCTTTCAGGAGTGAGATGGAATCTCAGTGTGGTTTTAATTTGCATTTCTCTGATGACCAATGATGATGAGCATGTTTTCATATATTTATTTGCCATTTGCATTTCTTCATCTGAGAATTGCGTATTCATCTCAGATGCCCATTTTTGGATTGGATTTTTGAATTTTGGAGGTCTGAGTTTTTTTTAATTCTTTATATGTTTTAGACAAGAGTCCCTTGTCTGAGAGAGAGTTCACTAAAATCTTTTCCCAGTTTGTGGGTTTTCTTTTCACTATGCTGGAGATTTCTTTTGACATGCAGAAACTTTTTAATAAGATGTGGTCCCAGTTATTGATTCTGGGAAGTGTTTCCCGTGCGGTTTGAGTCATGTTCATGAATTCTCTACCTACTCCTATGTCTCCAAGGTTTCTACCGACTTTGTCTTCCAATAGATTTAGTGTTTCTGTTTTAATATTCAGATCTTTGACCCATTTAGATTTTAATTTAGTACATGGTGATAGACATGGGTCTAGCTTTAGTTTTCGGCAAATGGAGAGCCAGTTTTTCCAGCACCATTTATTAAAGAGGCTGTCGTTCTTCCAGTGAACCTGCCTGGCTCCTTTATCAAAGATAAGGTGGTTGAGTGTGTTTGTAGTTGTGGTTGTATCTTCTAATCTATTCCATTGATCTTCGCCTCTGTTTTGATTCCAATACCATGTTGATTTTACTACTGTTGCTTTGTAGTATAATTTCAAGTCAGGGATTGTGATGCCTCCTGCTTTGCCTTTGCTGCTTAGAATTGCCTTTGCGATTCTAGGTCTCTTCTGGTTCCAGATGAAATTTAGGAGTGATTTCTCTAGATCTATAAGGTATGTTGATGGTATTTCTATTGGGATTGCATTGAATCTGTATAAGAGTTTTGGGAGAATGGCCATCTTCACAATGTTTGTTCTTCCTATCCATGAGCAAGGGATGTCTTTCCATTTTCTGAGATCATCTTCAATTTCCTTTTTCAGTGTATTATAGTTTTCACTGTATAAGTCTTTCACTTCTTTCGTAAGAGTAATTCCTAAATATTTCATTTTTTTGCTTGCTAATGTGAATAGTCCGGTTTCTCTTATTTCCCTCTCTGTAATTTTGTTGTTCGTGTATAGGAATGCTATTGATTTCTGAGTATTGATTTTGTATCCAGCCACATTACTGAATTTATTTATTGTATCTAAGAGTATTTCAATGGAGTTTAGGGGGTCTTCTATGTAGAGTATCATGTCATCTGCAAACAATGATAACTTAACTTCTTCTTTTCCTATCTTTACCCCTTTTATTTCTCTTTCTTGCCTAATTGCTCTGGCTAGTACTTCCAGTACTATATTAAATAGGAGTGGTGATAAAGGACATCCTTGTCTTGTGCCTGATTTTAAAGTAAAGGCTTTCAATTTTTGGCCATTTAGAATGATGCTGACTGTTGGTTTGTCATAAATGGCCTTTATTATATTGAGGTAAAGACCATTTATTCCAATTTTCTGTAGAGTTTTTATCATGAATAAATGTTGGACCTTATCGAAGGCTTTTTCTGCATCTATAGAAATGATCATGTGATTCTTATTTTTGGCTTTATTGATATGGTGGATTACATTTATTGATTTGCGTATGTTGAACCATCCTTGCAATTCCTGGGATGAATCCCACTTGGTCATGGTGTATAATCTTCTTGATGATTTGCTGGATCCTATTTGCCAATATTTTATTGAGGATTTTTGCATCTGTGTTCATTAGGGAGATCGTCTATAGTTCTCTTTTTTAGTTGGGTCTTTCTCAGGTTTTGGTACTAGAGTAATATTTGCTTCCAGGAACGCCTTAGGAAGGATTGCTTCCCTTTCAATTTCATTGAACAGTTTGAGGAGTGTCGGCATTAGGTCTTCTTTGTATTTCTTGTATCATTCTGCAGTGAATCCATCTGGGCCTGGGCTCTTCTTGGTGGGTAAGTACTTAATTACATTTTCAATTTCAGTAACAGAGATTGGGTTATTCAACAGTTTTACATCCTCTTGATCTAGCTTTGGCACTTCATATGCTTCTAAGAATCTGTCTATTTCTTCTGTGTTATCAAACTTTTGAGAGTAGAGGTTTTCGAAGTAGGTGTTGATGATCTTCTGTATTTCTATTGGGTCTGTAGTGATTTCTCCTTTTTCATTTCTTATTGCATAAATTTGAGCTTTTTCTTCCCTTTTTTAAATAAGGTTGGCTAGGGGCTTATCGATTTTATTTATTCTTTCAAAGAACCAACTCTTTGATTTGTTGATTCTTTGGATTGTTTTCTTAGTCTCTATTGCATTGATTTCTGCTCTGATTTTTATAATTTCCTCTCTTCTTTTGGCTTTGGGCTTGACTTGCTCTTCTTTTTCTAGCTGTTTGAGGTGTAGCATCAAGTTATTTATTTGTATTCGTTCTGTTTTCCTGATGTGGGAACTCAGTGCAATAAATTTTCCTCTCAGACAACGTGAACTTTAAACCAACAATGACCATAAAGGACAAAGAAGGTCACTACATACTTGTAAGGGGAAAACTGCAAGAGGAAGAGATAACTATCTTAAATATATACGCACCAAACTCCAGAGCACCAAGTTATATAAAACAATTATTAACAGAAATGAAAACTCAAATTATCAGTAACACAATTGTAACAGGAGACCTTAATACGCCATTGACACCAAGGGACAGATCAACCAGACAGAAAATGAGCAAAGAAATAACAGAACTGAATCACACCTGTGAACAAATGGGTTTGATAGACATATACAGGATGTTCCACCCAACAACATCAGAATACACATTCTTCTCAGCAGTACATGGATCATTTTCTAAAATAGACCATATATTAGCTCACAGAACATATTTAAACAAGTGCAAAAGAGCTGAAATCATCCCTTGCATGTTATCGGATCATAGCGCTCTGAAATTAGAAATTAATGATAAAAGATACTGCAAAAATCCCACAAACACATGGAAACTGAATAACACACTCTTGAGTAATCAGTGGGTCACAGAGGAAATTAAAGAAGAAATCAAACAATACCTAAAAGAAAATGAAAATACAGATACAACTTACCGGAACGTGTGGGATGCAATGAAATCACCTGTTAATAGATTACATATTATCATCTTGAAAATTAAAAACAGGATCCCCGAAATTCAAATATGCACTCCAAAAATGGGCATCTGAAATGAATGCACACTTCAGGTGAAGAAATACAAATGACAAATAAATACATGAAAAAAGTTCAACATCATTAGTCACCAGAGAAATGCAAATTAAATCCACTCTGAGATTTCATCCCACTCCAGAAAGAATGATCAAGAAAGAGCACCACCAATAACAAATGCTGGAGAGGCTTTGGGGGAAAAGGAACTCTTCTGCACTGCCAGTGAGAGTATAGACTGTTACAACCAAGGTGGAGATCAGTCTGGAGGTTCCTCAAAAAGCTGGGATTGGAAGTCTCATTTAACCCAGATTTTTCAATTCTGGGTATGTTCTCCGAAGAACTGAGAACATCAGACCACAGTGATATATGTGCACCCATGTCTATACCAGCACAGTTTGTAACAGGTAAATATTGGAAATAACATAAATGCCCATCACCTGAGAAATGGATAAAAAATGTGGTATTTTTATACAACATATCATTACTCAATTATAAAGAATGATAACACTGAGGCTTTTATAGATAAATGGATGGAATTTGAGATCACTCTTATAAGTAAAACAAATCAAACTCCCATGTAGATACCATGTTGTCTCCCTGTGTAAGAAATGAAAGGTTAAATAAGATACAAAATCTTCAGTACATATTATGGAAGGATGAGAAATGGCTCAAAGGGAAAAAAATAAAGGAAAGAGGAAAAGAAAAGGGTATAAATTTGTATATGCACACTTAAGATAGCTAAAATGATTGTATTACTAATTCTATTAGATCTTGGAACAAAGTAGTTGACATTTATAGAATTAGAGCAATTTTGCCTGCTTATATCTGGTAATAAAACAAGAGCCTTAGTTATGTTCCTACCACATTGTTTGCAAACCTATATTGTCATTACTTTGGACTCTTTGTTGTTGTTATTTATTTGTCTCTTTTGTTTTTCATTTTTCTTGTAATTTGTTTTGATTTTCCCTTTAATATGGAAAGGATAGGTATACATGTAGAGGCTTATAATGCCTAGAACTTGTCCTAAACTGTTTACAAGAATTGATTTTATCACATGTGATGATATAAACAGCTACTTTGAAGAAAATCAGACATTATGATTTGTTGGAGACCACTAAGAAGAGGCTCTGAGCAGGATTTAAATTTTACTAATTGGCTTTCTATGTTTATCTGTCAATCTGTCCTAGCCCTAGGCCCCTTGGCTGGCGGTGGGAGCTGATTCATAATAAGTGAACCTCTAGGAATCATTGGTTCTGGATGAGGCCTGTAGTGGCCTGTGAGGTCAGAGGTACCTCAAAGGGCAAGATAAGGCCACAGCTGTGGACACTCTGACTCCAACTCCAATTACCAAGGTAGAGACAGAAGCTGCAAAGATTACTCCTACAGTCTCACTTTTGCCATGTCTTCATAATAATACAGTGCTACTGAATTGACTTGATTCATTATTGGAGACATCCTTGAAGTGACTCCCAAGGTCCTGCCCATTGCCTGCACTTATCTGTTTCTCCACCCTTTGTCCTGGTCCTGATATAAGTGGACTGACCTACCGAATACTTTGTTTATACCCTTGAAGCCTCGAGCTTAATTAAAGTGTTTTGACCCTCCTGGAGCCCTACAAATCATACATTTTGTCTCTTTTTCTTTAACCTCTGCCATACACTCGTTTGGGAGATCGGGGATCTAAGACAAACTCCGATAATGGTAATTGCTGATTTCCTATCATCTTGTTATGAAGTTCTGTACTACTTTTCTTCTTTGTTTTGACTGGTTTTAGTCTGATTTGTATTATTTAATTTCAATACATGTGAAAGTATGGACAGGTATTTTGAGAAGAATAAGAGACATTGTGGTAGCTATTGTTGATTTTTCTATTGTGTAGTTCTGAAAGCCTGTAATGTTTTCATTATTTTGTTTTCAATGGTTTTATACCATTTTTCTTCTTTGAATTCATTATGTGTGAAGATATGAACCACTGTTTTGAAGAAAATAAGAGACATTATGGTAATCGCTGTTGTCTTGTTTTGAAATCTTGTGTGGTTTGTATTGTTTTGTTCTGATCTGCTTTGTTTTGTTTTGTTCTATTCTCCTTAATATAAAATGAAATATCTTCATTGTGTTTATACTGACTGTTTAATCAGTTGCTATGGTTTGTGTCTGTAGGCTCCCCAAAAGCCTCATGCAGTTATAAGGACAGCCTTCTGGGGCTTGTGGCGGATTCATGGTTCAGTGCTGGGATTATGTGTGTCTGTGCTATACTCAGCCTAGGTGGGCAGCATACACACAGTATAAGGGGCAGAAAGAGGCTTCTGTCATGCTCCTCCCTGTTTGGCTCATGTAGCTTTTGCTGTTTTCTACCACCTTGTACTGTTGCCCTCTGCCATGTTCCAGCCTGCTTTTGCCCTAGCAGATTATGGACTGAAACCATCACAAAATGTGAGCTAAATAAACGTCAGTTGTCCTACACAGCAACGATCAGCTCTGTTTTCTCCCTCACACCTCCCACACACAATCATCAGAATGATTTTCAAAGGCAACTGCAGGTTAATTTATTTTTCCTTATGCTTTGTATTTTCTTATTTTGTATTATAATACAGCATTATAGTCATTTTATATGAATATTTTTGTGTTGTGGAACAAATCATTTAAGTTTCCATTATTCCTTAAGGGGAAATTCAGTTTGACATACAAGTATTTTTATTACAAATGGGTTTCTGAAGCAAATTATACTTGCAAATCAAGATTGTACTGTAACTTCTATATTTTTCTCTTAACTGATATACTTATATATAGTTAAAAATAGACTTTTCTTTTAAATATATTCTCCAACTGTCTGGAGCCTTGTAAGTGTGATGCAATCTCTTTTTTGTTTTTTGATTTTGGACTTTGTATGTAGGAAATAATTTTTGATCAATGACATGAAGCCTTCTTCTTTGTTTACTTGTAAATATTCACATTCAATTCTTACACATAACTCTTTATTCTATTATATGGTGTTATGAGTGTCTAGTTTGATTCCTTTTATTTTAAAGCTGATAAGAAAATGCAACAAAACAAGACAGAACAAAGTCAATCAAGACAATGCAGTGAAATTGGTACAGAACTTCAGAGTGGGAAACCATGAAAATAATAGTTGGTACCACAGTATGTCTTGTTATCTTCACAGTAGTTGTCCATTCAATAAGGTATAGCAAAATCAAACCAAAATCAGAGCAATATAAAAATGTTAAAAACACAATATTCAACAGAGCAAAACAATTCATCGGAACAAAGCAAAACAGTGAAAATAATATTGGCCTTCAAGGACAACGTTGAAGGAAATCCCCCATATTTGCTATATTGCATACGGTCATCCTCCCAAGAGATGCTCAGACCTGTGGCCCCAGGCCAGCATAATCAAGCCAATAATACAAGCATTTTGTGGCTTTATGTGCCTTAGTTGCTATCAACTCTGGTCCTTGACAACATCTAGTTGCTAAGGGGAGGTGGAGGGCACAGGACGTCTGATTTCCACCCACCAACCATTAGGCTCACAGGAGACAGTGACCTGTTCTCCCTGGCCCAGCTGTGGCTTGCTCACACCACCACTTACCAGAAAGGCTGGCTCATTGCTTTCTTGGTTGGTCTGCCATGTTCCAACATGGGTGATTTTTGGGAGTTGTTAACTTGTCCTCCTAAATTAGTTCTTTTATTACATTTACATAGGAGTTTTTTCTCTAGGGTTTGTTCCTGGTAACTGGCCCTATTTGACTATAAATTTGTAAATTTACTTCATGAATTTCTATCCTATTCCATTGTTCTTTATTGTGCTTTCATGCCTGTAACAAAGTTCATTTCCTTAATAATGATATTTTTGCAAAAAGTAAAACTTGCTATATTATTTTCTGAAATTTAGCACACTGCTTTTCACTCAATTGGTTATCAAAACTGTCGTGTCTTCTGGAGAAATAAATATGAATTTTGATGATCTCACCCTCCCCCTCTCTAGAGCAGCACCTCTGAGTTAGGCCTCTTCTGTTTGGGATCCTGGCTAGGTGCTGTAGATCCAGCACCACTCCAAGCATGATATACAATAAACGGCCAGGCTCTGTGCTCAGAATCAAAACAAGTGCAGTCTCTAGTAAGAATTTCTTCACAAAGAAGACCACAGAGGAGGATGGGACACCATTTTCATGCTTGCTGCACTGTAGTAATCAAACTGAAGAGCCGAGGCATAAACTGAAGTTTTATTGGATTTTATATGATCTTGGGGGGTCTCAATTCACATCATCTTTAATTAACCATATTAAATGAGATGATCATCATCTCCAAGTGCTTTCAAATATTAATTCAATAAAAAGAGGAGGGCAGCAATGGACACAAATTTCTTCGGTGCTTACTCTACTAAGGAGGATGTTCATGGAACAGGTTCCATACACTAAAACAGGTCCACTTTTAAAGGACTTATTTGATTTTATTTCCCTTTTCATGGAAAAACTAAGCATTACAGATTTTTCATTTCCCACCACTGTCAAGTACTCAAGCCTGTGATACTAATTGTGTGTAGATTGTTGTTCAATCACCAGAGTATCAGCTATCTTCAGGAATTACCATGTCCACTCACAATACTGCTAACACTGTTCCAGTATAAAATATGTGACATTTTAAAGCCTTTAAGATGTAAAATTGTAAAAATGTAAACTGTAAGCTATAAAACTGAGTTATGCTGTGCAATACTAATTTTTTTTTGTATTATTGCAGTTTACCTCATTTTTCCACACAGCTGGCACAGGCCCTGAGATCAGACTGTCCCTGTCACAAAGCTTCTTGATGAACATTTAAATCCTCCACTCTTGGGCAGTATTAAAAGAGACTCAGCAGATAACTGACCATAGTATAAATGACTAAACCCACCAAACCCTTTCTGGTAGAATGTGCTACAGTAAGATCAATGTATGTACCAAGATTTGGTTCACAAAATCAGCAAATAGATGAAAGCCAAAGATGGAAAAGGATTTACAATTATTTTCTGTGAGTATGATTTTAGAATGGTAGCATAAATTTAGAGTAAGATCATAAAAATGGGAATAAATCGTATATGGTCTTACAAACTCCTGAATGACATTAAAGAAGTGTCAGAAGAGCTAAGATTAAGTAGTTGAGAAATGTCATAAAAGGAACTAGAATTTTCCACATCCTGTAAGTAAATAAACTGCAAAACCACCACAATATACAGGTGACAGTCCAAACCACTAAATAAAAATAAAACAGTAAGAAGCAAGAGAATCAAGGATTCAAACCAACTTGGAAATTCAGAAGGAGATAGACTGCCAAAATCTGATCACAAGGCATTACATTCAGAAATGTGTCAGACTCTGTGGAAAAAAGATATAGACATATCGATGTCAGAGATGACTGCAGTTAGGATGTCCACAATCACCTTTGTGATGGTGGCAGACATAAAATAGACACCAGACAAGCACTGGTTTAAGAGGAGGAACACATGGGGCCGTTGAAGAGAAGATCAGAGCCGACTGGCAGGATGATAAGCAAATTTCCAAGCCCTGTGACCAAGTACATAGGCAAGAACTGTCCAAAGAGGATGCACCACAGGTCTGGAACCTCTGACACTCCCAGTGATGGCATTCTGAGAATCTGTCGCATTTTTGGTTCTGTTCTGCGTGGACACCTTTTGAAAAAGAAAAGAATGTTAAGAAGAGGAACTGTAGAATGGGGAACCAAGCAGTCAGTACTAATTTGAATTCAGGGCACCACAAATATTTACATCCCTCCTTTTCTGACTACTTGCAAAGATTGATGATGCATAGTTAGAAAATAGCTATCACCCAGTTAACTTCTAGGAATTTCGTTAGTCTTTCATCTTCTAATTCCTTTCCTTTGTAGATTTAATTTTGTCCTTTTTAATCTCTGTAATATAAGGGAGACTTCGTGAAAATGGAAAGGAGTCAGGTGATAGAGAAATAGAAGGACAAAGAGTTATTTAAAGGTGGAAATGACTATAGTGTGTCATTTGAATTATAAATAACAACAAAATGGAACATATTATGTATAATATAAGTGCACTTGTAAATATTGAGAATATGAAAAATGGCTTGGGTAAACCCATTTTTTCATATCATAATATGTAAAACAATTTTTAATTCTAATTTTAATGAAACATCCATGGTTTCAGTTTTAAAACATAAATATCAGGACAGATATTTGACTTTGGGTACTTAAGTTTTAGATAAATTCAGAAGATGATATGCCAGGTTATAAGTAGCTGTGCCCCTAAGACATTAGAAGATGCTCACCAAGATCCACATATACTTGCAAACGAAGTAAACAGAAAACCAAAACACAAGAAGGGACCTGAGAAGCCCACCAGGTGAATTCTGGCATTGGGTTTATTTAAGAAAGAAGCTGGGTCATCTCTGGGTCCCAGTGCCATTGTATTCCAGGTCCATTAAGCAGGCAAATTTGGGGAAATTCTGATGAAGGAATGATTGGAGGGCAGCAGTGGCTGCTGGGCTGTGGTTAGGATCCAGTTATCAGCCAAATTCTGGTACTCACTGCTCTAACTATCTTCCTGTCTTTACATGAAAAGACAGCACAGCAAGAGAGATTTCCACAAGAGATGGATGCTCAGATCATGGCACTACGATGAGGAGACATCAGAGTATCATTCAGAGGGCAGTTACTGAGTTGTGACTGGCAAGCTCCAGGGACAGAGAGGATCAAGGCCATGGTCTTAGTTGGGGACCTAGAGCCAGACATTGAGGGATCCATTTGAAAGGACATGAGGGACATAAGTGACTACAGGGACACAAAGAGAATGTGACCAATATGATCCAGGCTGGAGAAAAGACAAGTGCAGCAGCAGTGGCCGATTCTACCCTACCACCAACACCCCCATCCCCAAGCCCTAGGTGCCTAGGATCCATCCCTTAGATCCGCTTCCAAACTGCTGAGCTCAATACCGATGCAGAATCCTTCCAATTGCACACTAAAAGCTGCTCAGTTTGCTGTCTATGTCTGCTTCAAGAACTGTCTCCTGTCAAGTTTTAAATGCCACTGGGCTCTCAAGTTACATAGAAAGTCTTTTTGTGTCAGGGACCAAGATTTTGGTGCCGGAGAAAAACCAAGGCTTGACCTGGTGTGCTGGATCAGAGTTGGGTAGTAAAGCAGACAAAAGCATCTGCCAGGACCATGACGGAAGAAAAGGGTTAGAGATTGAGGAAGCACCTCAAAATAGCAAGAGAAGACTGGGCACTGGATCACTTCTGTTGTGTTTTTCCTCCTCTACTACAGTTGAAGTTGCTTGGACACGAGACAGGGTCAGAAACCTCTGACCAGCACCACAGAGGAGCCCAGATGAAATCCAGCAGACATCTGCCTGCAGAGGGAGGGAAAAGCAGTCTTGACAATCTATCCAGACCCTTCCCAGTCTCTTCAGTCTCTGGGAGGTAAGAGAACAAGTGCTTGGAGGGAAGACACTCAAGCTCCTACGAGCACACACCAGTCCTCATGACCACCACGCAGAACCAGAGCTCAGTGCACACAACGCTGCTGGAATAGAGGGGAGAACTCCCGGCCAGCATCCTACCCGTGCTGCAAACCGAGAGGAAGCATCACATTTGTGCTTCTCCTTTCATTTGCTATAGCTTTTTCAGTTTTAATTTTCTATGAGTGCATGTGCGCAGTATAGAAGAATTACATTCTTTGTGGGGAGTTTATTGTTGTACATAATACATATAAACACCACCACTGAAAGAACATTTAATTTAATCCCAATACCTGAATCTCAAATTCTCCATGGTCTTTTAGCATGTCTCTTTCTGTTTCTCTCTGATTCTGTCTCTGTCTCTCTCTCTATCTCGCTCTGTCTGTCTCTGTCTTTCTCTCTCAGGAATTGAACTCAGGACCTCACATTTGCCAGACAGATTCTGTGCCACTAAGCTTTAACTGTGCCCCTTCGTAGATTTTCTATAAATCAGAGTTCAGAATCACTGCCCTAAATAGTTACTAGCATTTAGAAATGATCAATTAACATTCCACCTTTTCGTTGTTAAAAAACAATAGTTTGAAAATGTAAATGTCTATAATTTTCTTCATAATTAATATTTTCATAATTTGACTAATTACCTGTGAAATGTGAATTATTTTGTTTACATGATTCCATTGACTTGCATATTTCTTTCCCAAGGGAAACTACTGTAGTGGATTTGGTGGCCAGGTTTGGTTCTCAATATTTACATGCCAGTATTGGTATAAAGTTGTCTTAAGAACTTGCCAGAAAGCACCTACAGCTCATCTCAGAAGTATCATGACCCTCTTACTCTTGCAATATATTAGTTTACCTCAACATGTAGATTTGACTCTCTGTGAAAACATACAGCTGGACCAGATGCTTGAACTCACCCATGGCGTTTCCTGGTGTAGGGCTGTTATTAACTTGGAACGTTATTTCAATTTTCTTACTTCAGCTACCTGAGGAAACATACATTCATCCATCACTCAGCCCTCACTGTGTCTCCCATTAGGGGAGAAGGAACTAGAAACTTTCATGAAGTAGTGTGAACAACATTGAGTGGGCTACTCATTTTTAAATGGAGATGATAAATACTTAGTTTAGAATTGTGCACAAAAGCTACATCAAAATTAAAAATGTATAGGATCTTGGTCTATCTGATCAATCTGGTTGGCTGGGTGTATTTGTAAATACCCAGGCAATCTACTGTCAGTGTTATAACTATTTATTGAGAATGTCTTCAGTTGAGGTTCTTAATTGATCTGTGTTACACCACACTGGGAGAATATTTCGTGTCCTTAACTGCTTCTAGGTATACACATAAAACTGTATGTATATAAGGGTGTGAGTTAGATAACCATACTATTAATTCAATGTTAGTTCATTAAAAGGATAGTTTGTGCTGTCTTTTGTTTGACTGTACCTTCATCTTTTATGCTTAGATCTTGTAACTTGAACAACTACTTCTAAGATGACAATGTGAACTATACTAAGTAGTGTTGATTTCGTACTGTTATTTTGGAAATTCTGTATTATTTAAACCCTTTTTACTGTTTGGCTTCTTAAAAATAAAAAAGAATATGTAATATCCTTACAATACTTTTGTTCATTTTATTATTTTAAAAAGAACAAAACAAAACAAAACAGAACAAAATAGAACAAGGCAGATCAGAGCTTAAACATTGCAAATACCACAGGATTTCAGAACAAGACAAGAGGAAATCAACAGTGGCTACCATAATGTTTCTTGTTTTCATCAAAATAGTTGTCCATACTGTCTCACACAATAAGTTAATACAAATCAACATAATATAAAAGCTATCAAAACAAAAGAAAAAGATCTTTAAGGGTTTTCAAGACCAGACACTAGGAAATCAATAATGGTTACCATAATATCTCTTGTTTTCTTCAGAATGGCAGTCCATATCTTCATACATATTGAAATCAAATAGTTGAAAATAGACTAACATCAATCAGACTCAAATGATCAGATAATATGCAAGGGATAATTTTGATTCTTTTGCATTTAATTAAGCATGTTCTTTGAGCTAGTATATGGTGTATTTTAGAGAATGTTCCATGTGAAGCTGAGAAGAATGTATAATCTGATGTTGGGTGGAATACTCTGTACAGATCTGCTAAGCCCATTTGTTCACATATTTGATTCATTTCTGTTTTTCCTTCTCATTTCTTGTCTAGTTCATCTGTCTCTTTGTGTCAAAGGGTATTAAAGTCTCCCATTAGAATTGTGTTGTTGCTTATTTGATTTTTCACTTATATTTTGCCTTTGTTTTACGTAGCTGGGTGTTCCCATATTTGGTGCATATATGCTTAAGATGATCTCTTCCTCTTGAATTTTTTACCTAACTAGTGCATACTGACCTTTTTAAAATCTCTTCAGATCATTCTTGGTTTGAAGTTCACATTGTCTGCAAACAGAATAGCTACCCCTGCTTTTTGGGAGGAGGTGGTTCCTATTGCATGAAATATTGTTTTCCATTTTAACTTTCAATCTATGAATTTCCATTTGGGTTAGATAAGTTTCTTTTATACAGCATATGGTTGTATGTTTTCTTTTTTTATTTAAAGTGTAAAACAAAGCAAAGCAAGACAGTAAAAGGCTACAAGTGATACAGACTTTCAAGAGAAAAAATATACAGTAAGAATTATCTAGTTAATAGATTACATATTGTCATCTCAGAAACAGTTGTCCAGGTTACAAAATTAAAGCATACAAAGTGGACATTAAAAGTGAGGTTGCAGATAGTTCTGTTTAATGATCCAACAAAAACTCAGTAGTATGGTTTTCTATCCTACACACTTAAATACACTTGCAGTTATATCCTTTGATCACTTTCTTTCCTCCCTTATTTATGCTAACAATCACACATTTTGAGTTCCAATACTCCCACAGTTCTTATAACTTTTTCTCGGAAGAGGAAAAGAAAAAAAAAAGAAACATAAAACAAGAAACAAGACAAAACAAACTACCCTGCAATACTTTCATTCTCGTGAATGGTTTCACAATGTCTTGATAAGTTTGATGCTATAGTATACGAAGTTAGACTCAAATATTTCAAGGAAAGAGACACTATGGTAACTACTATTAATGTCAAGCTATCTGGTGGTGAAACACAATGATTCTTAAAATGTTCAGTTCTGACCTGAGATGCTCTTTTTTATCTCAATCTACCCCCTTTTTAAAAAAAATTGATTTATTTCTTAGTATCTTTTAATTAAGGGAAAACTAAATTAAAATAGTGGGATATATTACAGTAACTTTTTTTGTTTTCCTATTAACCTGATTTGAACCCTTGTGTTGTAATCCACATCTTGTTCCGATTGATTTTATTATATTCTGTTTTGTTTAATAGTATCACATTTAAGGGTATAAGCAACCACTTTGAAGGCAACCAGATACTCTATGATGTCCATTATGATTTTTTTAAAAATTTTATTTAAAAGGAAAAAGAGAAAAACAGAAAACAAAACAAAGCGGTGTAAGGGTACAAGTAATACAGAACTAAAAAAAAAAAACCAGTAAGAAATCACCAGTTAATAGATTACACATTATCATCTTAGAAATAGTTGCTCAAATCACAGTATCAAAGAATACAAAGTGGACATTCAAACAGTGAGACTGCAAACAGTTGTGTTCAATGATCCAACCAAAAACATTAATAGCCCATTATGATTTGACTATTATCTTCTTTGGATGTCGTGTAAGGTCTTCAATGTGGGTTTTATTGGTCTTGTTCTGTACAGTTTTGTTCAATTCTCTTATACCAGCTTATATAGGCACCTCTTTTTAGGATATCAAGAGGCATAGTGGTAACCACTGTTGATCACCTAGTAATCTATTTTTGCACTATATACTATGTCCGTCCTCCTGTTCTAACTGACTCTGTTTTGCTTTGTCACATTGGGTTGGAAGTTTTCTTGACCCATTCTGCCAGTCTGTTTCTGTTAATTGGTGAATTGAGGCCTTTTACGTTAATGGTTATATCTGATATATGTTGGCTCATTATTGTCATGCTACCTTTCTGCAGTTTTTTTTTTGTTTGTTTGTTTGTTTTTTTGTCTTTTTCCTTTTTATCGGTACCAGGGATCGAACTCACAACTGCCTGCTTGCAAGGCAGGCACTTATGCCCTGAGCTAAATCCCCAGCCCCATGCAGTTGGTTCTTTATCTTTCTTCTCTTTTTGTATTTTTTGGTCCTGGAGAACAAACTCATGATCTCATGCTTGCCAGGCAGATGCTTATGCTGCTGAGCTAAATCGCCTCCACTCTCTTTTACTGTCTACCATGCTTAGTGGCTGTTTTTCTGTCGGTATACTTAGAGTTGTAGTTGTTTTTATGTCTATTTAAAGTGTCTTTAAGTATTCTTTGCAGAGTTGGTTTGGCGGTCATGAATTTCTTCTGCTGTTCTTTGTTGTGGAAGTATCTTATTTCTGCATCAATTTTGAAGGATTGTTTTGTAGGGTACATCAATCTGGTTGGAATTCATTTTCCTTTAGCACCTGAAATATTTCACCCTACGGTCTTTTTATTTCATTGCTTGTTGGACAAGTCTGTTGTGATTCTGATGGGCTTCCCTTATAGATAATCTGTCTCTTTTCTCTAGCAGCTTTTAATATTCTGTTCTGTTGAATTTCAGGGATGGTGATTATCATTTGTCTGAGTGTGGATTTATTTTGATTATGGATAATTGGAGTTGTACATGCTTCACTTATCTGTATGTCAGTTTCCTTTCCCACGTTGGGAAACTTTGTGCTGTTCCTGTTGTAAATAGTCTTTTAATATCATTTGTACTGTCACCTTCTTTTTCATTGCCACTTATCAGTCATATATTGTTTTGCATTCATCATCTTGCAACTGTTGCATTGTTATTTCCTGATTCCTTGTTATTTGTAAAAAATATTTCCTTTCCTGTTCATTAGCTGCAATCTTGTCTTCTATGTCTGAAAGTATATCTTCACATTCACACAAGCTATTTTGCCAGCTTTCAATGGATTTTTAAAATTTTCTGGATATCTCCTTGTATCTCTTTTAAGCATTCTATTGCTTTCTTATATTGTTCATGTGGATTTTACACCACTAAAAGAAAGTTTAGAACTTATGTAGATACTACAAATGTTTCTGTTTCAAAGAAAGCATGATATCTTTATAGAAACAGTAAGTTTATTGATGGATAAAATTGTGAGTAGGCACTGCAGTGTTAAATGATACAAAATATTAAAATACACCTCAGGCCCATTCACAATATTACAGCCTTCTATTTATGATTAAATTATTGTTTCTATACCTATGAAGATCTCTGATAGGATCTTTGAAATATTAAACCCAGTAGCCATTATGCAATGAAGGTACAAGTGTCAGATGTCCATAATATACATACAAAAAAGATCTGTGCTTGGTCTCTAGTACTTTATTTATTTATTTATTTAAAAAAGAAAACAATTAATAAAACAATGTCACAGAATTTCAAAAAAAGAGGATAGGAAATTAACAATGGTTTCTGTACTGCATATTTTCATCTTCAAAGTAGTTGCTTAGATTACAATATGTAGGCTTGCAAAATTGCTCCAACACTATAAACACAAACCATTACATGCAGTGAACTAATAGAAATTAGCAGCATAGTTTTCATAGCTATCTTGAGTGTGTGCATATTTTTCTTTTTCTTTCTTTTCCTTCTTTTTTCCATTCTGTCATCCAAGTTGTTCTCTCCTTTTGAGCAGTTTCCTTACCTTTATCAGTATCTATCATACGTTTCGGATCTTATATGTACTTTCACTAGGGAGACAATCTGATGTTTACATATGCAAGTCTGATTTATTTCACTTATGAGTATGGTCTCTAGTTGCATCCATTTACCTATAAAAGCCTTGAACTTAGCCTTCTTCACACCTGAGTAGTATTACTTTGCATTAAAAATACCACACTTTTAAAATCTATTTATTGGTTTATAGGCATTTGGGTTCTTTCCTAGATTCAGCTATTACAAATTGGGCTGCTATAAACATGGGCATACAAATATCACTGTGGTATGCTGTTCTTAATTCTTCAGGGAAATACCCAGAAGGGATACAGCTGTGTCCAATGGGAATTCTAATATTACTTTTTGAGGAATCTCTACACTGATTTCCACAATGGTTCTTCCAGTGTACACTCCCACCCACAGTGGAGAAGTGTTCCTTTTCCCCCTCAGCCCTGCCATTAGTTATTGGTTGATTTCTTGATGATAGAAATTTTTGGGGTGTAAGATAGAATCTCAATTTGCTGTTGTTTCAATTTGCATTTCTTGAATGACAAATGATTTTGATGTTTTTTATATATTTATTTACCCTTTGATTTCTTCATCAGAGAAGTGCATATTCATCTCAGATACCCATTTTTTGGATTAGGTCTTTGAACCTGGGGCCTTGATTTTTTAAAATTCTTTATATGATCTACATAAAAGTCCTTTGGGGACAGTTGGCTAAAACTTTTTCTCTCTCTATGAGTTTTCCATTCACTCTGTTGGTGGTTTCTTCCTATCTGCAAAAACTTTTGATTTCCCTTTTCATAGTGCTATAATTTCCAATGTCTTGATTTTTACTTCCTTTGTTACATTGATTTCTAAGTATTTTATTTTTTGAATGCTATTGTGAAGGGTGTGGTTTACCTTATTTCTCTTTCATGGAAATTTTTATTTGTGTACCAGAATACGATTGATTTTTGAGTGTTGACTTTGTATCAAACTACAATAGTGAATTTGCTTATTAATTCTAGAAGTCTTTTGGTGGAGTTTTTGGGGTCTGCTCTGTAAAGGATCATATCATCTGTGAATAATGATCACTTAAATTATTCCTTTCCTTTCTTTATTCCGTTTATGTCTTTCTCTTATCTAATTCCTCTGGCTAATGTTTCCAGAACTGTTGAATGGGAGTAGCATTGAATAGAAGTACTGACAGTGGACATCCTTGCCTTGTTTCTGATTTTAGAGTGAAGCCTATTTTGGATCATTTGGTATGATGGTTGGTTTGTCACAGATGGCTTTTTCAGGTTGAGGTAATGACCATCTATTCCAATTTTCTGTAGCATATTTATCATGAATGAGTGTTGGACTTTACCAAAAGCCTCCATTTGTTGAGATGATCCTGTGAGTTTTGTCTTTTTCTCTGTTAATATAGTGCATAACATTTATTAATTCCCATAGTTTGAGTCCTTCCAGGGATAAATTCCACTTGGTTGTGGTGTTTAAATTTTTTGATAATTTGCTGAGTTCTGTTTGCTAATATTTTAATGAGGGTTTTGGCATCGATGTTCATTGGAAAGATTGACCAGCAGTTCTCTTTTTCCATTTCATCATTTTCTGGCTTTATTATCAGAGTAATACTTGCCTCCAGGAACTAACTAGAAAGAATGGTTTCCCTTTTAATTTCATTAATTATTTGAAGAGTGTTTGCATTAATTTTCTATATTTCTTGCAGAATTCTGCTGTGAATGCATCAGGACCTGGGCTTTAATTTGTTTTTAAATTCATTTTCTATTTTATTAACATATTGAATAATTCACAAATTTTATACATTCTTCATTCAGCTTTGGTCATTTGTACGTTTCTAGGAATCTGTTCATTTTTTTCTGTATTTTTCAGCCTATGACAGTGAAGATTTTCAAAGTAGTTATTGATGAATTCTGCATTTCCACAAGATCTTTAGCAATTTTTCTGCTTTCATTTCTTATTGTATGAAATAGAATTTTTTTCTTTCCCTTTTTGATAAGGCTGACAGGGGATGTATCAATTTTATTTATTGTTGTGAAGAAGCAACTCTGATTAATTAAATCTTTGTATTCTTATTTTAGTCTAAATTGCATTAATTTCTGCTCTGATAATTATAATACCCTTTCTTGTATGTGTTTTGGATTTGTCTTCCTCTCTTCTCTCTTTCTGGTGAGAATTTACTACTGTAAATTTTCCTCTTATGATGGCTTTCATTGCAATCTACAGTTCTGATAATTTGCCTTTAAGTTTCGCTTGACTGTACATATCGTTTGATTCAATTTTTATCTTAATCTGTAATCCCTTGGGTTGTTCATGAGGGTGCTACTTGAATTCCATTTGTTTATGAAAGTCTTACGGTTTCTTTTGCCATTGATTTCCAATTTCATTGCACTGTGGCTTGACAATATTCATGGGGTATTTCCAATTCCTTGCACTTGCTCAAGCATGTTCTGTGAACTAGTAAGTGACCTATTTTAGAGACTGTCCCATGTGCACCTGAGAAGAATTTATATTTTGATGTTGTTGGGTGTAACATTCTATAAACATTTACTAAATCTATTTGTTTACAAGTTTGTTTCAGCTCTGATATTTTTTTGGCTGACCTTTGTCTACTTGAAGTATCTCTTTGTGTCAATGAGGTGTTAAGGTACCTTTTTGCAGTTGTGTTATTGCTTTAATTTTTCATTTCCAGTAATATTTGTCTTGCATAGTTGGATGCTCCTGTATTTGGTGCACATATTTTTATGATTGTTGCCTCTTCAGCTTGAGTTTTTCTCCTCACATGTATGTGGTGACATCTGTGTATCTTTTGGTCATTTTGGTTTGAGATTCACATTTTCTACAAAAGAATAGTTACCCTTGATTTTTTCTGGATTCCTGCTTCATGGACTGTTGTTTTCTATCCTTTGATTTTTCATCTATGAGTTTCTTTTTGAGGTAAATATGTTTCTTGGATGCAGCTTTGTTGAATATTGGTTCTTGATTGATTCTGCTAATCTGTTTCTTCTGGCTGGTGTGTTGAGGCCATTTATATTAATGGTTATGATTAGTATCATCAGCTGATCTTTGTCATGCTGTTGTCCTTGCTTTTCCCTTCTTTTTAAATTGCTAGCCCTGCCTTTTGATATGTTTCTGATATTTGTCTTGGAAATATGGTCATTTTTATCTCTATTCTCTCTTTCAGTAATCTTTTTAGATTTGGCTTGATGGTCATAAATCTCTTCTGTTGTTCTGTGTCATGGAAGAATTTTATTGCTCCATTAATTTTGAGAACTAATTTTGCAGGGTACATAAATCTTGTTTGGTAGTTGTTTTCTTTCAAGACTTGGAAAACTTCATTCCAAATTCCTTTTGACTTGAGGGTTTGTGTTGAGAAGTGTGCCATGATTTTGATTAACTTACCTTCATAGGTGATCCGTTTTTTTTCTCTAGCAGCTTTTAATATCCTTTCTTGTGCTGAGTATCTGGAATCTTGATTATTGTATGTCTGTGTGTAGATTTATTTTGGTTATGGCTAGCTGGATTTCTCTGTGCCTCCCTTATCTGTATCAGGTTCTTTTCCCATCCTTGGGAGAATTTCTGTCATTACTTCTGCAAATAGATTTTATATCATTTGTGTTGGCTCCTGTTTTTTCATTGGCACCAATTATTCTTATATTATTTTAAAAACAAAAATATAAAAATTGTGATATAAAATTTCAAAACAAAATAATAGACTAACATTGGTTAATATATTGTATATTATCTCTAAACTAGTTGATCAGATTACAAGATCTAGTTGTGGAAAAAATTATCAAATTATAGAACAATGAAAACACAACTTCTTTTTATGAACAAACAGAGACTAGTTGTTTTAAAATACTTGTGCTTCTTTTCCTGTTATACAAGTGAGAATCTATATTAAAATATTGGCGGGAGATACTTCTTTGGTTTCCAAAAGATAGTAATAATATATGTAAAATTTTGCATTTTTCAAAAAAGTTTGTCATTTCCCTTTACATGTACTTATCCTTGAGATATATTCAAAGTGTCCCTACAGTCTGCCCAGCAACAATCTCGTTAAAGTAAGACACGAAGAAATTTCATCCTTCTATAGAGAAAAACATGAATGTTTTGCTCATGGAGGAGACCGCTTCCTGACAGGGGACTGGGAAATGAACCCTATTTCTGTACCATTGACCTGCTTCCATATGTACTGTATTGAGAATCTCTCCTCCTTTCTGTCCTCACACTAAGGAAAATACAGAGAGCTTATCACCCATTTCCACATCTGTAGCAACTAAAGAATATTTGAAATTTGAGTATGTAGTCATTGTTAGTTTTTGATTTTAAAATAAGGAGTTCTTTTCTTACCCAAAGAGAAAACCACTGATAGATTTTTCAAAGGGCAGTAGAACCTGGAATGATATGAAACTCTGTAACACATCTCAGCCTGAGGCACACATTCATCTATTCCTTTTTCTTTGTGCCTTTTTAAAAACCATATACATCTCTTATGTGGTTTTGAATCATGAAAGTAGATGCAGATACATGAATCTTTGGGCTCCTGTGTCTGTGACAAAGACACAAACAAGAGTTATTTTTATTGTCTCTATATCTGTGGCATATTCCAGACAGGAACTTATCAAACACATTTGTGTCATTCTGAGTAAAGGGAATTACTGTGATTCAAAGAAGACTTCTTTCAATGTTTAGAGGTTTTACTTCTGCTGCCTCCTCTGGTACAAACAAGGTATAGGCTTTGGGGAATCAGATGTAAAGGACACCATTCCTGTCCAAACGTATGTATATAATTACACAAAGACAAAAATAAAATGTCTTCTTCCAGAAATGGTAACTTCAAGTCACAAGACATAATTGGAATGATTATTTTTATGATTAATAATAATGAAAGCTAAATTGTATTTTGCTCTAATCTTATTGACCCCATATGCAACTCTTGCCATAAGTATAGTTCATAGTGTGTTTGGGTTACAAAGAAATCAACACTAAAGTCAGTGCTACCTGAGAGATACTAAAATCTTCCCTGCAGTAAGAAATGATATGTGGAGCTAAAGTGATTAAAAATTAAATTGCAGATGCTGTCCAATTCATTGGTTACCAATTCACAGGAACATTTACATAGAGGCTCACAAGTTTTAACCACAGGTGCATTTTACATCCTTTGTTTCCTTGACATATCACCATTTGAGGCTGTGTGAAAAAATTCCAGGCGCAGAGAAGGATTTGGGGAGCCCCACAAATATCTTGCACAGTGGTAGCAGAGAAATCACTGTTGAATTGTACTGAGAGAGTATATTACTTTATTAGGATGACAATCATTTGGAAATACTCTGGGTTTTTTTTTGTCTATCATACAAATGAAAAATCTATATACTACTGATGGAGATACTTCTCTGATTTTGAACAAATAATTCACACAATATTTTGCATCTCATGAGTGTGAATTGTTTCTGTGATGGTTTTCTGTGACTCATAACTGTCTTTCCACACTCCTCTGTTCCATGGTCTCTCAGGAACCTTAACCCTGGGACAGTGGGCCAGGACTCCTTTCCCCAAGTGACAAGAAATGGAAATGACTATGTGTATTAAGGGGACAACCTGCCAGGAATAATCCTCATGTGATGTCCTCTGCCTATAATCAGACACATCACTTTGAATGTGGCTTAATAATTTAGTACCAAGTAACCTGGTTTATTTTCCATATGAAATAATAAGGTGAACACTCAACAACAGGAAGACAAAACTGATGAGGTGCAGTGAGCTTCACAGAACCAATGTCAGTGCCTGGAGTACAGGAAGCCCTCAGCACCGGTTTATGATGCTGTGCTCACTGTCCTCCTCCTCCTCCACAGCCTTAGCATCACCTTCAAGGTCCTTTCATGGTACTGAGAGTGTGCTGCAGAAGGGCACATTTCCTTCGCTGTGGATGAGACACCAAAAGGAAGCAGATACAGAGTGTGTAGGAAGCAAATCAGAAATAAGAATTCTTTTCCCCCACTACAAAAAGCAAACCATTTGTATTTCTTATAACTGCTAATTTTATATTTATACCCTCCCATCTGTCTACCCAGGCTGTCTGCTTGTTTTGATGGCATGGACACTATACTTTCAAGTTATCTTTCCAGATCCATGAGATCCCTCTGCACTTAGCAGATTATACTATTTCCTGCTGGTCATCGTCAAGAAGAGAATATAACAGAAGTCTCCCAGAGTCTGCTGCCCAGTGAAAGTGCAGGCTCTGTCCTCTGGATTCAAATTAATGCAAAGACGGGAACTTCATTTTGCATCAAATCAAGGACTTCCTAACCTGAAAGGAGACAGAACTGATGTCTTCTAAATACTTCATTCATTTATATCTAAATTTAAGTCACCATTTGCTTTATTTCCTTCTTGTAGAAAAATAATCACGATAAAAAACTTCTAATTTTTTTGTCTTTTTTGTTTTTATCGGTACCAGGGATTGAACTCATATCCACACACAGCAAGGCTGGCGCTTATGCCACTGAGCTAAATCCTCAAACCCCAAAACTTACCCTTTTAATAGAGTTTAGCAACACACCTCCATGACTTTAGTTACACTCACACTTTTGTGAAACAGTCAACCTCATACATCACCTATCTTCAAGAATCTTTTCATTTTGGAAAATGAAAATGTATAATTAATTTCAATTTCTCCATTCATGCTAACAGTATCAACTATGAAAAATTATGAATGTGCAATGTTGACAACACTGGGGAGACTGCCCTTACAAGCCTGGGTGTTACGTTGTTTGGATTTTTCCAACTACATTCTAGTGGCTGCCACAGGACCTGAGATCGAACTCTTCTGATGTGAGCACTTAGGGTATTTAGAATGTTCCAACTCATGGTTGTAATTTTCAATATATAGATCTTTTATATCTTTTGTTAGATTGATTCCTAAGTACTTCATTTTTGGGTATTATTTTGAAGGACGCAGCACTTCTAATTTTTCTTTTTGTGTGTTCATTGCTTGTATACAGGAATGCTATTGATATTTGAGTGTTGACTTTGTATCTAGCTATAGTGCGGGTTTTGGTTATTAAATCTAGAAATCTTTTGTGAAGTTATTGGGGCCTTCTATAGAATACCATAAAATGTATTATATGTATATATGTGTATATATATATATATATATATATATATATATATATATATTTCATGGTAATTTAACTTCTTCCTTATTTAGCCTTATTCCCTTTACTTCTTTCTCTTGCCTAATTACTCTGGAGAATGTTTCCAAAACTATATTGAATAAGAGTAGTGATAGTGGATATCGTTGTCTTACTCCACATTTTAGCATAAAAGGTTTCAAAGTTTGACCATTTGGCATGATGTTAACTGGTGGTATGTCATAGATAATTTTTATCAGATTGAGGTAAAGTGTTGGGAGCCGCGTCTGTGATAGCTCGCCTTGCGCGGCGGACGTGCGGCCTGTGGTAAAGAGCAAAGCCTGAGGTAGATTACCCCTCCCATCGAATATGTTAGTTTCCTGCTTACCGCGTAAACAACCCGCTCAACAATATAGTCTGCCTGGCAACTGATGATGTTAGCCAATCAGCTTGCCTTGCTTACTTTAACATGATTGGACACTGTACCCGTATATATACCGGTGCCACCCCTGGGCGGAAGAAGAAGCCAGGTAGAAGCCCGGAAGTAGAAGCCCAGAAGGAGCCGCGGAGAGCGGACCGGTAGAGGCTTTGGGGCAGACTGAAGCACAAAAGGAGCCGCGGGGAGCGGACCAGAGGAGGCTTCAGCTGGGAGAACCCAGGGCAGGCTGTACGGAGAAGAAAAATAAAAGAAAATGTTGTCCACTACCAGACTTTGTCGTGTGTCCTTCCTGCCGGCCGGGAGCGGACATCGACATTTGGAGGCCCGCCCGGGGACTGATCACCCCCGAGACGTGGAAGTGGACAACGCTCCAGTACAGAGCTGCGAGACAGGTGAGTTGGGGATAAGCCTGGGCTCTGGGTGGCGCGCACCTACAGGGCTTTTAGACTCCCCTCAGGCTCACGCGTAAGTGGCGGATTCCTTGGGCCTCACGCGGTGAGTAACATATTAAAAGATGGGAAACATGTTAGGTAGCAACACTAAGAGCGAGGGTGGTTGTGGAGAAAGCTCTCAAGAGCTTACAAAAGTACGCAGGGTATCTGAGCAGGCCCAGTCAGGGAGCTCCCGAGAGGGGTCCGTCAAGGGGAACAAAGATGCTAAGGAGGAGGACGGGGCTCTAGCCTCGGAGTCGTCTGACTCCGAGGACGAGGGAAAGTTGAATGGCAAGGAGGCCAAAGAGACCAGCTGTCAGGAGCCTAAGTCGCTCGATAAGGAGTCGCAGGGTTCTTTACCTTGGGGGCCGTTTCCGGAGGCGATCCCTCGCCACGAGGCGGCCGCCTGGGAGCTCTCTCCCCTTTCGCCAGAACAGGAAGTGATGCACGGGCCCCCATTTTCCGCCCAATCACAGCCGCTGTCTTATGCTCCGCCGCCGGCGGGTCGGTATTTTTACAGGCAGCTTTGGCAGGGGGGACGCTTGTCTCATGAGGTACATCCACCTGGGATAGATAGTGGCCCCTACGGGATATTTCCTGTACAAGTAGCTATGGGCCAGGGACGCAATGTATGGGAGCCTTTTGAGATAAAGCAGATTAGAGAACTTAAAAATGCAGTTACAACCTTTGGGCCGACTGCGCCTTACACCATTGCCATGCTGGAGAATCTGTCTTCTGGGCCCCTCACCCCCGCGGACTGGATTCAGCTGGCAAAGGCGTGTCTGCCCTCGGGCAGTTACCTGGATTGGCGAGCCTGGTACGCAGAGTTCTCTGCAGAGCAGGCTGAGAGAAACGCCAATCAGGGAAACCGGGGGTGGAACAAGGAAATGCTTATGGGAGAAGGTCGGCACGCTGATGACCAGACCCAGTTCCCCGGCGCTGTCTATGAACAAATCAATGCCATAGGGCTCCGCGCCTGGAAACAGGTAAGTGGTGCCGGAACAGCCTCCTTGTGTCTTTCAAAAATAATTCAGGGTACCACAGAGCCATTTGTTGACTTTGTGGCCCGAATGCAAGATGCTGCCGATAAGATATTTCCTGATCCGGGAGTGGCTCAACCGCTGGTAAGACAGCTGATTTTTGAGCAATGTACAAAGGAGTGCAAGGCAGCGATAGCTCCTCATAAGAACAAGGACCTCAACGCCTGGATTAGGATATGCAGAGAGATAGGGGGGCCGCTCTCCAACTCGGGAGTGGCTGCTCTCCTGGCCGCGGCTGTACAGCAGAGGGGACCTCGCGGGTTAGAAGGGGAATGTAAGGCTAAAGGGTGTTTTGCCTGCGGGGAGCCAGGACACATTAAACGTCATTGCCCAAACAATGCAGATGCTAGGCCTCGCCCTAGGAATGAAGAACCATATGTTTGTGGGCGATGCAAAAAGGGATCACACAAAGCTGAGGAGTGTAGGTCGGTCTTTGATGCTCAGGGCAACCGTATTTGTGGACAAGATGCTAGAGAGCCAAAAAACGGCCAGAGGGGGCCCCCTTCACAGGCGGGCCCCCGCCCCAGAGACAGGACAGCTCAGGGTGGCAGCCTTCAACAAGGGCCACCCCTGGGTCAGCAGGTGTGGACCTCAGTGTCGCCTCCAGACTTATACAGAAGGTCACCATTAGGACGGATGGCGTTAGGACCCTAAATGACATGCAAAAGCTATTGGGAGACATTAATTGGATTAGGCCATATTTACATATACCAAATTCAGATCTCAAACCCCTGTTCGACCTTCTGAAGGGAGACCCAGATATAGCCTCCCACAGAAGGCTCACTCCTGAGGCAAGAGCTGCCTTACAGAGAGTGGAAAAAGCCTTAGGTGGGGCTACCTTACACAGAATTGAACCAGGGCGACCCTTTAATGTCTGTTTGCTACAGACTAGTCTACAGCCTACAGCGGTGATTTGGCAGAAAGGACCACTACTGTGGATACACCCTAAGGTCTCACCTGCAAAAGTCATAGAGCATTACCCGGAGGCAGTCGCTTCATTGGCCCTTGAAGCACGTGATAGAGCTGTCCAACATTTTGGCTCAGGACCACAAGCCATCCGAGTACCCTATACCGCCAGCCAGATCAAGACCCTGGCTGCCTGCATAGATACATGGGCCATTCTGAGATGTGTTTTCCATGGGGATATAAACAATCAATACCCTAAAGACCCTATCTTGTCATTTGTTACTCAGCACCCTGTAATTTTTCCAAAGGTTACTGCCTCTGAGCCATTAGTCCCAGCAACTACAATATATACAGATGGCTCCAAGACGGGGATAGGCGCCTATGTGATCCTAGGCAAGCCCCCGGTTACCATACAATTTAAACCAGATCAGCCTCAGGTGGTAGAACTGCAGATCGTTAAAATGATTCTTGAACGGTTCTCAGAAGCCATTAATATTGTCTCCGATTCTAGGTATGTGGTCAATGCTATGCAAGTGCTTGAGACTGCCAGTTTAATTAGATCCACTTCCACAGTGGCTGGACTGTTCCTGTCTATCCAGACATTGCTTCAGAACAGACACCATAAGGTCTTCACCACCCACATAAGAGCACATACATCCCTGCCGGGGCCCATGGCACAGGGGAATGCGGCTGCTGATACTGCCACTCGCCCGTTATGGATTTTTACCTTACTAACACCAATCGAGCGAGCCCGTGCCTTCCATGATAAATTTCATGTTAATGCCAGGACACTAGCAAACCATTTCCATGTTTCCAGAGCAGATGCACGAGATATCGTGCGACTATGTGACTCCTGTGCCACATACAAACCTGCCATACCGATGGGAGTAAACCCTCGAGGTTTGATCCCTGGTGATGTTTGGCAGATGGACATCACACATATACAGGAGTTTGGGACTCTTAAATATGTTCATGTTTCCACAGACACCTGTTCTCACGTCATATTCGCAACAGCAGAAACAGGTAAAAAAGTGTCTAATGTGATCAATCATTGCCTGGCGGCTGGGGCCGCATGGGGCAAACCAAAAATATTAAAAACTGATAATGGACCAGCCTATATAGGCAAAGCCTTCAATGAGTTCTGCAAAATGATGGAGGTTCAATTAAAACATGGTATCCCATACAATCCCCAAGGTCAAGGAATCATTGAGAGGGCTCATAGAAGCCTCAAAGAAATTTTACAAAAACAAAAAGGGGGAGTAGGCCAAGGCCTGGCCCCAAAGGCACGATTATCCATGGCACTATTCACACACAATTTTTTAAATTTAAATAATGATAATCGCTCCCCAGCTGTGGAGCACTGCAACCCTTCCCCCAACCATAAAGGGTGGGTGAAGTGGAAAGATGTCCTGACAGGACAATGGATGGGCCCGGATCCAGTGGTCAGCTGGAACCGAGGCGCGGTTTGTGTTTTCCCACAGGAACCGGGACGAGAACCACTGTGGATACCGGAGAGACTGACACGGGCAACAAAGCCCTCGACTGAAGATCAGACCTGCCCTACTGGAGATCCATCACAGACCAACCAACAAGATGAATAGAAATAGCGGTAGCCCGAAATGGACAAGAAGATCCTCAGGCATATGCATGGCTTGCTCAATTGGCCCACGACCGAGTCTAGATATGGCGGGCATCCCTCATTCTCCTCCATAAGGTGACAATACACAGCAGGGTAGGTGAGTCAATGACGGGTAAGAGCGTGCCTCCCCAGCACGACTCGACCTAAGCCAGGCCCTACCCCATCCTGCACGTAAGCCGCTGGACTGTTAGATGCTGCCCAGGTCTAAATTTCTCTCCGAGGGGATTTCTTTACGGAGAGGAAATGAGTGCAAGCTTGTGTGCATCCAGGTTCCGTCCAGTTTGTGCCTGGCCCTAGAAAAAGGACGAGGGCCTCAGGGCCTTGGCAGACCATGGCATGGCCAACCAGGGTCTAAGCCAAGGACCTACGGTGGACCTACACATAGGGCATAAGCCTCTGCACCCAGTCCAGGAAGGGCTACGATGCGCACATTCATAAAAAATAAAATAGGGGGAGATGTTGGGAGCCGTGTCTGTGATAGCTCGCCTTGCGCGGCGGACGTGCGGCCTGTGGTAAAGAGCAAAGCCTGAGGTAGATTACCCCTCCCATCGAATATGTTAGTTTCCTGCTTACCGCGTAAACAACCCGCTCAACAATATAGTCTGCCTGGCAACTGATGATGTTAGCCAATCAGCTTGCCTTGCTTACTTTAACATGATTGGACACTGTACCCGTATATATACCGGTGCCACCCCTGGGCGGAAGAAGAAGCCAGGTAGAAGCCCGGAAGTAGAAGCCCAGAAGGAGCCGCGGAGAGCGGACCGGTAGAGGCTTTGGGGCAGACTGAAGCACAAAAGGAGCCGCGGGGAGCGGACCAGAGGAGGCTTCAGCTGGGAGAACCCAGGGCAGGCTGTACGGAGAAGAAAAATAAAAGAAAAGGTTGTCCACTACCAGACTTTGTCGTGTGTCCTTCCTGCCGGCCGGGAGCGGACATCGACAGTAAAGGCCATCTATTGACAGTTTTTATTTCTCTTTATACTTTTCTCTTTTATTTTAAAGACTATAACACAAAACAGAGCAAAACATAACAGAACAAAGTAGAGCAGAGTAAAACAATGTAAATAACACAGAATTTGAGAAAAAGCAAGAGATCAGCAGCGGCTCCCATAATGTCTCTTGTTTTCTTTGAAATACTTGTCCATTCCTTCATATGCAATAAGTTAATACACATCAAAATAGCAATCAAAACACAAGAATGAGAGCTGCAAGGTTTTCCAAGACCAGACACTAAGAAATCAACAATATCTACCACAATGTCTTTGTTTTCCTCAGCATAGCTGTCCCTACCTTCATACATACTGGAATCAAATCACTGAAAGCAGACTAAGACCAATCAAAACCAAGAACAAGAGCATTATAGGTTTTGTGTCAAAATGATAGGAAATCATCAAGAGCTACCATGGTGTACTTATTTTCTTCAGTACAATTGTTCATACTATCACATATACTAAAATCAGTTCTCACAAACTTAAGGTGAAATTCTAGGCGTATGTAAGTCTATACATGTACATCTGTCCTTTTTATTACAGGGAAATGAAAACAACAAATAAATAACTATAACTAAGATCCCCAAACAATAACAATGTAGACTTTCAAAACAAGGTGTTAGGAACATAATGAATTTTGTTGTTTTGAAATTATTTTCAAAAGTCTTCCTCAAATTGCCAGACATAGTCATGCAAAATTAATCTAACCCTACAAATGTTAGCTATTTTTTTCCAAGAAATAATAGAATTAGCAGGACAAACATCTTAATAATCTTAAGTGTACATATACAAATTTGTATCTTATGTTACATGCAAGAGTGTACATATATCACTGTGGTATGATGTTTTCAGTTCTTCTGGGAATAAGCCTCGAAGTGTAATAGCTGGGTGAAATGGAAATTCCAGCCCCATATTTCTGAGGAATCTCCATACTGACCTCCACAGGGGTTGCACCAGTCTACACTCCCACCAACAGTGCAGGAGAGTTCCATTTTCCCCACAGCCTTTCCAATATTTGTTATTGTGGTTTTCTTGATCCTGTCCATTCTTTATGGAGTGAGATGGAGTCTCAGAATTGTTTTTATTTCCATTTCTCTAATGACCAATGATGTTGAACATTTTTTTGTTGTATTTACTTGTTATCTGTATTTCTTCATCTGAGATGTATGTATTCATCTGAGATGTCCTTTGGATTTAATCTTTGAATTTTGGGGGCCTGATTTTTAAAAAATTCTTTATCAATTCTAGATCGAAGTCCTTTGCCTGAGGGACAGTTGACTAACACCGTTTTCCCAATTCGTGGATTTTCTTTTCACTCTGACATTTCTTCTGAACATGCAAAACTTTTTAATAAGATGATATCCCAGGTATTGAATCTGGGAAGTATTTCTCATGAAGTTTGATTTTTGTTCATGAATTCTCTACTGACCTCTATGTCTTCAAGTTTCTATCTACTTTATATTCCAGCACATTAAGTGTTTCTGGTTTAATATTTAGATCTTTGGTCCATTTGACTTTAGTGTACTGTAATAAGCAGGGGTCTAGTTTTAGTTTTTGTCATATTGAAAGTCAGTTTTCCCATCACTACTTATTGGACTATCTTTCTTCCAGTGAAAGTGTTCGAACTCTCTGTTAAAGAGAGGGTGACTGAGTGGGTTTCTAGCTGTAGTTATATCCTCTAATATATTCCATTGATCTTCAGGTCTGTTTCTATTCCAGTGCCATGCTGATTTTATCACAGTACATTTGTAGTATAACTTACTTTTCTTTTTCTAGATGATTGAGGGGTATCATCAAGTTGTTTATTTGAGTTCATTCTGTTTTTCTGATGTGGGAGGTCACCACAATGCATTTCCCACTGAGAACTGCTTTCATTACATCCCACAAGTTCTGGGAAGATGTGCTGGTATTTTCATTTAATTGTAGATACTATTTAATTTCTTCTGTGACCCATTGATTGTTCATGAAAATACTATTTAATCTCTATGTGTTTATGGAGCTTTTGCCATTTCTCTATAAAACTGAATGTTTTCTGTTCATTCAGTAGTAGGCATAAAGACTTGTTTTAAGTGGTCTTGTTGAGGTGGAGATGTGTTTACAATTTTGAATGCACAAGACTTGTAGACTTCATCTAGTTTTCTTTTTCCCTTCCCAGTTTCCCTCCTTGATGTTCTGTAGTTCATGGTTAAAGAATTTTGCTCTTCCTTTAGGTAATCTGCAGAGTTGTCTCAAACATTGGAATAATTAAGACCACATAGGAGTATCTCCTAGGAAAAAAGATCCATACAGGTTGTTGGATTTAGATTTATTATACTGTTTTGGTATGCAGGAATCATTATGAAATTTTCTGCTGAGTGTATACCTACACCTAGATACTAATTACAATTATATGAAAAAAGAACAAAGCAGACCACCTATTTAGGTAACAGATGTTAAAATTTTTTTAAAGGATTAGAATATTTAACAGGGCTTAAAATAAATATTTTGGATATATATACACACATGTGCATATATGCACACAACATTGTTTTCAAAAAACATTTAAGTTAGTATTTTTAGGAGTTAGCTCTGTTTAGTATGCTTTTTTTGTTTTTATCAGTACCAGGGATCGAACTCATGACTGCCTGCTTGCAAGGCAGGTGCTTATGCCACTGAGCTAAATCCCCAGCCCCGAGTATGCATTTAAAGTGTGCTGTTTTTTTTAGATATGCATAATGATCACATTCATCTTACTTTTATCAACCCCATCCATTCCCAGCAACATATGTTGTGGGGATGCTTCTGCAATGTACTTTTTGCTTTGTTTTCTACTTTGAATTTAAAAACCGTTCCACTTTATTTCTAACCTTAATTTCATCATTTGTAGATAAGGATTAGTATCATAAGATTCCAAAAGTCAAGTTTAAATGTCAACCACTATATCTCTTATTGACAGATTTGAATCTAACTTGCCTGACCCTTGAAATTATTTCACAGAGGTACAACGTTACCAAGGAAAAGCATGTGATACAATATAATAACTAGCCAGAGGATGTAAACTCCTCATGTCCAGAGGCAAAATCCAGGCTGTGCCACACTCAGGGTCCTGCTCCACCCAGCGGCATGGGTCCTGGAGGTTCTGAATGCCAACCAGCCAAGGAAAAGGCCCTGACACCACACTCCAACAGTGCGTCCTCCCTACATTCACAGAGGAAATGAGCTCTTCCCAGCCCAATGATCTAGTGCAGACCATTAGGGGAATGCCTGGCCAGCTTCATTGGTCACAGATATACCAAGCCCAGCCCAACTCAGAGCTCCAGAGCCACCCATCAGGCAGCAACAATGGGTCATGGACAATTTGAGCTCCACCCGTTAGAGCACAAAGCCTCAACTCCATAGTTCAGCAGTGCTTCCCATGTAACCATGTGATGGTTACTAGAAGTACCACACTCCAGCCAGGCAGGAGCAAAGCCCCAGCAACATATGCCAGGGTTGCACTCTGGTGACTTTCATGCTCCAGAAGCTCTGAACTCCTCGCAGCCAGTGGCAAGGTCCAGGTAATGCTGCACTCAAGGTCCTGCTACACCTAGCTGCCTGGCTCCCAGAGGTGTTGAACTCCATCCAGCCAGGTGTTAGGTCCAGCCAACTTACTGGGGGTGAATGCATCCTAGCCACCTGGGTGCCAGAGGTTCTCAACTCTACTCATCCAGGTTCTATTCCACAGCAACACACTCCTGGAGTCTGTCCTGCTAGCAACAAGAGGATGCAAACTCTGCTCAGCCCACAAACCAAGAGCAAGCGAAGAGAGTACATCAGAGGGACGCCTGGCCAGCCTCACAGGCCACAGAGCACAAGGATATGGTGCCAAGGTTGGGGTGAACCCTGCCTAGCCACAGGGATATCAAAGGATTAAAATTCTGCCAATGCAACACTCCAGTGCAGTCCATCAAGATGGTGTCTGACTAGCCACAGGTCCCAGTAGTAAATGACAGAATGAAAGAGAAGATGCAGTCGCAGTCCTCAGGTGACCAAGAACAAAATCAGAAAACACTGAAATGGAAGACACTGGAAATCGCACGAGTGAGCTTTCTCAAATGATACCAACTGAAGTAAAGAAACAACTCAATGAAACTATAGAGGAAATCAGACCAGAAATAATCTCTCAGACAAAAAAAAAAAAGAAACAAACATTATGAAAGAAATGTGTATCTAAAGAAGATCTAGATAAAAATAGAAAAAACCATAAGAAAATAATGGGAACTTTGAATGAACTATATAAGAAAGAATTAGAATGCATGGAACAGATTCAAAGGATAGCTAGGAAATTAAAAATTCCATCAAAAACTGGCAAAACCATTTGAATGAAGCTGAAGAGATATTCTCAGTCTTTGAAGACAAGATGGAAGTTTATGATCATGAGGGAAAACATCTATTAATAATAACAAGGAACTAGGGAACAATTCACCAGCTCACAATGATGCAAAAAGAAATGATATAATACTGATAGATGTCAATGCAAACGTACAGGTCAGCACAAATGACATAAAAGGACTATTTACAGCAATAATAGTGGAACATTTCCAAACAGAGAAAAGAATCTGATGTCCAGATAAGTGAGGCTTATAAAACCCCAGTTAGCTATACCCAAAATAAATCTTCATGCACACATAAAATAATTAGGATTTCAGAAACCCCAACAGCAGAATATTAAATCTGTCAAAGAAACAGATCACTTATTTAAGAAAAGCTCATCAGAATCAAGGCAAACTTCTTAACACAAATTTTCAATTGTGTTAAAATCGGTGATAGGTCAACACATCAGTGATATCCACCAATGTAAATGGTCTCAGCTCACCAATGAAAAGAAACAGATTGGCAGAGTGGATTAAGGAACAAAATCCAACAATATTCTCATCGTAGTGCAATAAAATTGGAAATTAATGACATAAAACCCCCACAAGAACCCCATAATCATATGGAAACTAAATGATACTCCCCTAAAAAACCAGTGGGCAATAGAAGAAACTAAAAAAGAAATATAAAGATTATCTACAGTCAAATAAAAATGCAAATATAAATTACTGAAACTATGAGACACAATTAAAGCAGTCATCAGAGGGAAATTTATAGCGTTGAACGCACGCATAAGAAAAATGGAAAGAGCGTACACAAACAACTTAATGCTGCACCTCATACTTCTAGAAAAACAAGAGCAATTCAAGCCCAAGCTCAAATCTGGCAGGAAATTATAAAGACCAGAGCAGAAATTAATGCAATTGAAGCTAAGAAAATAATACAAAGACATATTAATGAATCGAAGAGCTAGGTTTTGAAAGAATAAATAAAATTGATAAACCCCTAGACAATCTCATGAAAAAGAAGAAAGAAAAATCTCAAATCCATGCAATGAAATGAAAAGGCTAAAATCACTACAGACCTTGAAGAAATCGAGAAGATCATCAATACGTACATTGAAAAACTTTACTCTCATAGGTTCAATAACATAGAAGAAATGGAAAGATTCCTAGAAACATATGAATTACCAAAGCTGAATCCAGAAGATGTAAAGCTGCCAAATAACCCAACTTAACTTAATGAAATTGAAAATATAATTATAACATTATCAACAAAGAGAAGCCCAGGTCCTGATGGATTCACAACTGAATTCTAACAGACATTTAGAGAACACTTAATTCCAACATTCCTAAAACTCTTCAACGAATTTCAAGTGGAAGGAATTTCCTCTAGGTCATTCCAGGAAGCAAGTATTACCCTAATACCAAAACCAGAGAAAGACCTAACCAAAAAAAAAAAAAAAATAAGATAAGTACAGGCCAATCTCCCAAGTGAACATAAATTCAAAGATCCTCAATAAAACACTTGCAAACAGAGTGCAACAAGTCATCAGGAAGATTATACACCATGGTAAATTTAAACTCATCCCAGGAATGCAGGGATACAAATCAATAATCATAATACATGATGTCAACAAGGGAAAAGACAAGAATCACATGGTCATCTCAATATTTGCAGAAAAAGCTTTCAACAAAATCCAACACTCGTTCATGATAAAAAAAAAAAAACCTACAGAACATCGGAATACATGGTCTCTGCATCAATCTGATAAAAACTATATATGATAAGCCACAGCAAACATCTTACTAAATGGACAAAAATGGAAAACTTTCATTCCAAAATTAGGAAAAAGACAAGGATGTCCGTTATTACCACTCCTATTCAATATAGGGCTGGAAATATTAGGCAGAGCAATTAGATAAGAAAGAGAAATAAAAGGTATAAGGGTAGGAAAGAAAGAAGTTAAATTACTGTTATTTGCAGATGATATAATACTCTACATAGAAGACCCCAAAAATTCCATTGAAAGACTGCTGTATATAATAACCAAATTCAGTAATTTAGCTTGATATAAACTAAACACTCAAAAATGATTGCTTTCCTCTACACAAACAGCAAACTCACTGAGAGAAATAAGAAAGTCAACACCCTTCACAGTAGCACCCCAAAAAATGAAATATTTAGGAATCAATCTAACAAAAGAAATAAAAGATCTATACAGTGAAAAATACGTTACTCTGAAAAGGAAATTGAAGAGGGTTTCAGAAGAAAATGGAAAGATATTCCTTGTTCATGGATTGAAAGAGCAAACGTTGTGAAAATGCCCATCTCTTAAATTGTTATACAGTGTCAATGCAAGTTCAACAAAATAACACTAGTATACATCGCAGATCTAGAGAAATCACTCCTAAACTTAATCTGGAACCAGAAAAGACCTAGAATACAAGGGCAACCTAGGAAACAAAGCTAAGGCAGGAGACATCAGAATCCCTGACTTGAAATTATATTACAAAGCTACTGTGATAAAATCAGCATGGTGCTGGAAAAAAAGACCCAAAGGACAATGGAATAGATTAGAAGATATAGAAACAACTCCTGACATAATAATCCAACTTATCTTTGACAAAGATGCCCAACACATTCACTGGAAGAAAGATAGCCTCTTTAATAAATGGTGCCGGAAAAATTGGCTCTGTTTATGTTGAACATTAAAATTGGGCACATGTCTTTCCATGCACTAAAGTAAATTTGGAATGAATCAATAATCTATTTCTTTCTTTCTTTTTTAAAAATATTAAAATAGAAAACATAAATCTGCTGAAGAATAGAATATATAAAATTCTTGAAAATAGTGGAGAAGGCAAGGGGTTTATGAATAAAACCCTGATCACACTGGAACTATCAAAAAAAATCAACACTGGGTCTTATTTTATTAAAAAGCTTATGCTCAGCAAGAGAAATCAACAGCAGAGTGAAAAGACATCCCACATTGGGGGAAATGTTTTCCAGCTGTTCTTCAGACAAAGAATTATTATCAAGAATGTATAAAGAACTTAAAAAAATCAGACCTCCCAAATTTAAAGACCCAGTCTTAAAATAGGCATCCCAGATGAACATACACTTCTCAGATGAAGAACAAATAAATATATGAAAAACTGTTCACTAGCACTGACTTTTAGAAAGATAAAAACTAAAACAAAACTGAGATTCCATCTCACCCCAGACAAAACATCTCTTATCAAGAATTTAACCAATAACAAATGCTGGAGGGGCTGTGAGAAAAGAGGAATCCTTTACTACAGTTAGAGCAAGTCCAGACTGGTACAACTACTCTGGAAATCAATGTGGAGATTCCTCAAACATGAATATTGGAGGTTCTGTTTGACCCAGCTATTTCACTTCTGGATAATTGCCTGAAGAATTATAAACTTCACACCACAGTGAAGTATGTTCACGCAAGTTTATAGCAGCATAATTTGTAATAGCCAGATCTTGGACACAAAATAAATGCCCATCAACCAAAGAATGCATAAAAAGATGTGGTATTATTATACAATTGAGTACTATTCTGTCATAAAAAGTATAAGCTTCACATCTTTATAGATAAATGAATGCAACTTAGAGACCATACTGAAAGGAGAAATAAATCAGAGGGCATCATATTATCTCCCAGTATGAAAAGCTCAAAGAAATAGCTAGATAGGTAAGTTATACATACAGGATGTTTAAGATAGATATACTACTAATTTCTAAGTCATTAAAAGACAGATTGCTGCTAGCATTCTTTGAAAGTAAGTGCAGTTATCTTGTACTCTAACTAGTTTAAAGACAACAATCCAAACTTTATTAACAACAGTTACCCTCTAATTATCATGTTTAGAAATTTTGTTTTACTTTTTCACTTTAAAATATAAAATCCTCAGTGTCTTATGCTTCAATGCAGTTAGGTACACAAAACTAAATACATCATTTTTTATAATTTTCAAACATGGATTGGTGTCATGTTTGCACAAAAAATACTCTTTATCCATCTCTAAAATTTTTCAACTTCCAAAATGAAACTTTGCATTCATATGAATTCCATCTTCCCCAACTAGCTGTTCTTCTAATATGAAACATAAAAGACTCAAAGTTCTGGAATAAAATAACCAAGAAAAATTAATCTATTTAAATACGAGTTATGGTGTATAATTTCACAAAAAATTTCAAACCTACATTCCAAATGGATCACAAATGTCTTGGGATTATACTTTCCATCTGAGAATCCTCTTCAGGGTGCTACTGATGTCCCTGTTCCTCAGGCTGTAGATGAAGGGATTCAGCATAGGAATAAGCACAGTGTACATCAGTGAGGCAACCATGCCCTTCCTGGGAGAATAGGAAACATCTGAACCAAGGTACGTCCCAATGCTCGTTCCATAAAATAAGCAAACAGCTGAGAGATGAGAACTGCAGGTAGAAAATGCTTTGCACCTCCCCTCAGATGATGGTATTTTTAGAACAGAGGAAACAATTTTATAGTAAGAGAAAAAGATCCCCAAGATGGGAAAAAATCCAAAGATGACACCAGCAATATATGTGACCACTGTGTTCTTTAAAGGATCAGAACATGAAAGGTTGAACAGTTGAGAAGGGGCACAGAAGAAATTAGCAATTTCCATATGCTTGAAGCAGGTAGACAGTAAAACAGTTGAATTATGCATTTGAGAATCCACCAGGCTAAGAAAGACAGACAACAAAAGTAATAAGGCACAGCGGTGTGCGCTCACAGTGATGGCATAATGCAGGGGGTGGCAGATGGCCACAAAGCGGTCATAGGCCATCACAGTCAGGAGCATGTCATCCATGCAGCCAAACAGCATAAACAGAGACATCTGGGTAAGACAGCCCTTGTAGGAGATGACTCTGCTGTGAGTTAGGATGTCCACAAGCATCTTAGGGACTGAGGTTGAGGTGAAGCAGATGTCAACTAACGACAGACTGGAGAGGAAGAAGTACATGGGGGTGTGGAGGTGGGGGTCAGAGCTGACGGCCAGGATGAGGAGCAGGTTCCCGAGCATTGTGACCAAGTACATGGACAGAAACAGGCCAAAGAGTACCAACTGCAGATGTGGGTCATCTGAGAAGCCCATGAGATGGAATTCTGAGACATGTGTTAGATTGTGCATTCTGATAATGCTTTAATGCTATTCAGAAAGAAAATTCATTAGAAAAGTGAAATCACACAAAATTCTGCATATGTTATGTATACAAATATCCCCCATGAAATTATGAATATAAAAGGCTGAAATCTTCAGCAATTGCTTATATTGTGACAACCTTGACTGTCATAACATCTTTCATTACTGGGTGGCTGGTTTTCCACTGTCTTCCATACATACCTACTTTATAGATGCTCTACAGCACAATGTTAGGAGACCAAGAGCAGTAGGCTTCAGAAATCTATGAGACCAGTAATTTATTGAAAAAGGATTGAAAGAATGTTAACTCATCATAACCCATTCTTCTTTAAAAAATGATTCTATTGAAATAAAATAAAATGCATTCAACTGTATGTTACTTTAATCTCAGAAAACACAATGCCCCGTGTCTTCAGTTGTTGGAAATATTACAAACACTAGGACTGCACTGTATGAAAATAAACTACAGTGAATTTGGTCATAGTCAGAATACACTGTATTCAGCTAGTTACCTGACATAAATTTTCATCTTTCTTAGATTTTCTGATTTTTGTGCTTCAGTGAGATAAGTGCTCACTCACTCTTTGTGTATGCATAGTTTATTTAACAGATATCTCTTCTTGTTGTCTCGAACTTTCATCTGTATTAATGAGGTTAAAATAGGTGCACATAATTGTAGGTCATTACCACCTCAGTTACAGCGTTAACTGTTTTCTGCTTCCCAGAGATTAAGCATTAATGATGAAAATCACATTTGATCATTTAGTTTTTACGGGATTTGGCTGTAATACAATGCCAAGAAGATATTTGCTAGTTTCACGTCTCTCTGTTCTGTTTACTGATTCAGTATTTGACAGTGTTGTGGTAATGTGCTCTATTATTTTTTGTTGGCATAAACCCTGCTATGTGCAAAAGGAGACATGAAAAATAAAGAAAACCTGGCTGAGTTCCAGGTTTCTTAATTCTGACTGACAGATTTTCACAGGAATCCTTCCTGATATAACTCTTGCATTTCTCTTCTTTCATATATACGAAAGAATCTTGGATTCACATTTTTGTCAAACCGCACTGTGATTAAATTTGGAAAAACACAAAAGAGAAAAGTACTTGACACAATGTAAGCATATTTGGAGACTCATCTGCACTCATGAAGGCATATAAAATTGGCTAAGCACATCTGTAAATAATTTAATCCCCTATTGGAAAAAAGAAATGTTATTTACCTTATATGGTTGAGATAAAAAATTGTTTTCAAAATAATTCTAGTTTCAGGAATCAGGCATCTAATATATTCATCCAGATAAATTTTAAAATTTCCACGTACTACAGCCTCAGGCCATGAAATTTAATCTGAAATCTACATTTCACGTTTTTGTGTTATTCTCTTACACTAGAGTTCAGAATTACTGTCTTAAATATCTTTTAGAATTTAGACATATCCGATTAATATATCAACAGATAAATACGTGTTTATATCTATTTGTTAGCACTTACATCAACTCCAATGATTTTTTAGATCGAAACAGTCACCTAACCCCTTCCGGGAGAACATGGCGGACAGATAACAGCAACTACCGGAGGCTCTCTGAAAAACTAGGCTCAGAAGCCAGGTATGGTGCGGACTAAAGAGACATAAACAGGTGGAGTTATGCTCTGCTGACTCAGGAACGAACTCGGCTGAGAGAAACCAACTTGGAATGCAGTCCTGGAGCTAAAACAGGAACAGAAAAGTCTCGCTGCTGAGGCTGGACCCCGCGCCATTGGAAGCCGCGATTTGGGTTTCCCGCCGCGCAGTGGCTGGCTGCCTCTACATCGGCTCGGCAAGGAAAGACGCGCGGAAACTCTGAGAACGGCAATCTGCGAACGGAGTTGAAAACAGGATGGGCAGGGAGGCACGTTCTGACTTGTGGCGAGGTGAGTGAGAGAAACTGACACTCCACCACAGTTTGACTCCAGCGGACTTTCTGGGCCCGGGCAGTCCTGCGGGAGCAGGGCGCGCTGGCGACTCCAGCCACACATTCCCCTCTCGGGAGGGATTGGTGAAAAGTGCCTGGCCTGCGTGACGCTGCCGGCGGACCCCGTAGGCTAGCCCAACCCAGATCCCAGAGCCTGACAGTGGCCTGGAGGGGCGGCCCCACGTAGGCTGCCTGGTGCGCAGCGGTGAGTGGGAACACCTAACCGGCGCAATTTGATCAGGTTGTGGCTGACAGGGAGAGAAGCTGGGCCTCTCATATAAGCTTGCATATATAAGGAGCAGAGAATGTGGGAAGAGGCAGCAACAAGAAAGGCTCCTCAGCCCCCAATTCTGAGAAACAGGCAATAGCGGACACCGCACCAATACACATAAAGCACCATATAGAGAGCCTCATAGACCAATTCAGGAATGAAGTTATCAACGACCTGAAGCTAGAAGTATGCAAAATAGTTAGAGAAATGCTAAGCCCCACCCAAGAAAAAACAGATGGTGGAATGGAAGAACAGAAAAAGAGGGGAGAATTGTTTGATGGAGAAAACAGAGAAAGCATAGAATACGTGAAGCAGGTTCAAAGGGACTACCAAGAAACTAAGAAGTCTATCGAAGACTGGCATAACAGCTTGAAAGAAACTAAGGACAGACTATCTGAACTGGAGGGCAGAATTGTAATATGGGAGAATGAAATGAAAAACTTCTTAAAAATAACAAAGAAACAAACAGCAATAATACAAAGACAAGAAGATGATAAGAGGATACATAACTTAAGGATTAAGAACATAAAAGAAGAAGTAGGGACACAAACAAATGAACTACAAAAGCTACTCACAGAAATAATCCAGGAGAATTTTCCTAATTTAGCAAAAGGTAAAGATACTCAGATGTATGAGGCATACAGGACCCCAGCTACCTACAACCCAAACAGAGCAACACCCAGGCATATAATAATAAAAATTCCAGAAATTCAATACAAGAACAGAATATTAAAAGCTGTCAGAGACAAGAAACAGACCACTTACAAGGGAGCACCCATCAGAATTACAGCAGATTTCTCTGCACAAACCATCAAATCACGAAGAGCGTGGGGGGAAATAATTCAAGCTTTGAAAGATAATAATCTCCAGCCAAGATTGAGATATCCTGCACAACTGTCCCTGGAAATTGATGGAAAAACAAGGTGCTTCCAGGATAAAGAGGAACTGGGGGAATTTGCAACCACCAATTCAACTCTACAGAGAGTATTGCAGGATATTCTAAAAAAAGAAAAATACAAAGAATCCAGAAATAGTGGAGGCCACAACGAATGGAGCAGAGAACAAAGTGAAGAAGACAAACTGACAGCTACTGACAGAATAAGAGCTCAACAGAAATGAAGCAGAGAAGATTGGATGATAGGAACAGCTATTTTGGAGAAAATGACATCTTAATAGGTAATACTGATTTAGTATCATCTTGTTTTGAAGTCTCATCTAGCTTTTGTCCTTCTGTCTCCAATGGTCTAAATAGGTTGTATCTTATGGATTTTATTATGTACGATAGTATAAGCAAAAACCTTTTAAAGACAAGGAGATTATACAGAAACCATTGTTCATTTTCTGTTAGTCGATTCTAAATACTCTGTAATGCTGTCATTCTCTTAAATGGTTTTACATTGTTTTGATATACTTAATGCTACAGTATACGAAGTTGTACTCAAGGATTTCAAGGAAAGAGACAATATGGTAACTACTTTTAGGTCAGGATTATCTGGTGGTGAAACACTATTCTGCTTAAATGGTTATGTTTTGATCTGTCCTGTTTTGTTGTTATGCCCTCTTTTATCTCAATCTCTACTCCATTATTTACTTTTTTAATACTTTTTTAAAATTTTTATTCTTTTAATTAAAGGAAAAAAAAATAACAGGATATATTATAGTAACCCACTTTCAATTTCCATTACCTCGATTTAAAGCCCTGTATTACTCTCACCATCTGGTTTTTAACTGATGTTCCCCTATTCTGTTTTGCTGGATAGTATCAGGTTCGAAAATTTAGGCATCAGCTGTGAAGATAATGAGATTCATTATAACGCCCATTCTCGTTGACTTTTATCTACTTTTGAAGACCTACAGTGTCTCCAATGGTTTGGTTTTGTAGGTTTTGTTCTTTACTGTTTTGTTCAATTGTATTATAACTAATGGTATAGGCAATTCTATTAGAGATAGCGGGAGGCATTATGGTAACCATTGTTGATCACCTTGTATTATGTTTTCACATTATCTATTATGTCCACCCTTTTGACTTGACCGATTCTGTTCTGTTATGTCACATTTGGTTTTACTCTCTTCCAAAAAAGTAATAAGAACCGTTGAGAGCAATGAAACCCAAAATGTGTAATAGTCATTGTACAAAAGAGAGGAAAAGAAAGTGCTGTAAACTATATAACTGCATGTATATTTAAGTGTATAAGATAGAATATGATATCAGAATATGATATGATATTATTGGATCATTGAACAGAACTGTTTGCAGTATCATTGATGGAATGTCCACTATACAAGCTTTAATTTTGTGACTTGAACAATTATTTCTAAGATGACAATATGTAATCCATTAACTAGTAATTTCCTACTGTTCACTTTTTTTTCTGCAAATCTGTATAACTTGTACCCTTTCTCAGCTTTTTTTTTCTTTTCTCCTTAAATAAAATTAAAAAAAAAAGAAATAAAAAAAAAAAGGGAACACCCATCAGAATTATAGCAGACTTCTCAGCACAAACCATCAAATCACGAAGAGCATGGGGGGAAATAATTCAAGCTTTGAAAGATAATAACCTCCAGCCAAGATTGATATATCCTGCACAACTGTCCCTAGAAATTGATGGAAAAACAAGGTGCTTCCAGGATAAAGAGGAACTACGGGAATTTGCAACCACCAATTCAACTCTACAGAGATTACTGCAGGATATTCAAAAAATGAAAAATACCAAGATTCCAGAAACAGTGGCAGAGAGGCCACAATGAATGGAGCAGGAAGCGAAATGAAGAGGACAAACTGACAACTAATGACAGAAAAAGAGCTCAACAGAAATGAGGCAGAGAAGGTTGGATGGTAGGAACAGCCATTTTGGAGAAAACAAGACATCATAATAGGTAGTGCTGATTTAATATCCTCTTGTTTTGAAGTCCCATCAAGCTTTTGTTCTTCTGTCTCCATTGGTTTTAATGTGTTGTATCTTACTGGATTTTATTATATGTGATAATATAAACAAAAACTTTTATAGACAAGGAGATATTATACAGAAACCATTGTTCATTTTCTGTTAGTTGATTCTAAATACCCTGTAATACTGTCATTCTCTTGAATGGTTTTACATTGTCTTGATATGTTTGATGCTATAGTATACGAAGTTATACCCAAAGATTTTAAGGGAAGAGACACTATGGTAACTACTATTATGTTGAGATTATCTTGTGGTGAAACACTATTTTGCTTAAATGGCTATGTTTTGACCTGCGCTGTTTTGTTGTTATGCCCTCTTTTTTATCTCAATCTCCTTTTTCTTATCTATTTTTTCATTTTTATCCTTTTAATTAAGGGAAAAATAAAAAATAGCAGGATATATTATAGTAACCCACTTTGATTTCCTATTAACTTGATTTGAAACTCTGTATTGCTCTCACCATCTTGTTTTGACTGATTTTCCTCTATTGTGTTATCCTTGATAGTGCCAAGTTTGAAAGTATAGGCAACAACTATGAAGACAATAAGATTCATTGTGATGCCCATTCTGGTTGACTATTATCTTCTTTTGAAGTCCTCTAATGTCTCCAATGTTTTGGTTTTATTGGCCTTATACTTTATTGTTTTGTTCAATTTATTATAACTGATGATATAGGCAATTCTTTTTAAGATAACAAGAGGCATTATGGTAACCATTGTTGATCACCTTGTATTTTGTTTTCACATTATGTATTATGTCCATCCTTTTGATTTGACTGATTCTGTCCTGTTATGTCACATTTGGTTTTACTTTCTTCAATAAAAAAGTAATAAGAACTGTGGGAGCAAAAAAAAAAAAAAAAAAAAAAAGAAACAGTCACCTAAGAAATTTGGATTCTTGCTATCTTTCCATGATTTCATTTTCTGGCACTCCTGTCCTCATAGGCATCTATTCCTATCAATTTTATGGACAGATTTTTTTTCCTTTCAGTATTTCTGGGTTGTCCCTAATTATGAATCTAGATGAGATTTTTTTAAAACCCACCTAAAGAGTACCTAAAACTCATCTAGCGTGTGTAGGAAAAATTATATTACCTAAAAGAGAGTAGATTACATACAGTGATTTTATCTTTACTTCAGCTATTGCCACCACGATCAGAGAGGTAAGAAGATATCATTTAACTTTTAAATTTATTGTTAACATAAGGTTTTGAAACTTCTTGTGCCTTTCTCCTTGTCACTCACATGAAAATTTGTATACAGAGTATTTGTGTGATACTTCTCTGATTTCCAAAAAATAATGCATGTACAATTTCTGATTGCTAGAAACAGTGAGTAATACAGTATAATTTACAACCTTTTGTTCTTGAGACATTCCTTCAAAGTATCCGTGAGGTTGGTCTGATAATTTTCTCTGTATGACACCACACAGAAAGTTGCATCTTCATCATATGAGACTAACATTTGCATTTTTCTCCAGTGGTGGATCCTGTACCAAGAAATGAGACAGAGAAATGAACACGTTAGAACTGCATCATTGTTCTTCTAAAAAGTCAGAATGTTTGTCAGTCTCTCTTCCGCTCTCTGCCCATAAGGCCCGAGGAAACAAGGACAATGACATTGTCTCCACATATGGGAACTAAACAGAGTTTGGAACTTTAATATTTATGAGCTTTTGTTTCATTACAAAATAATTACATGAATAAGCAAGCTGGAAGTTTACTGATAAATAGAATAAAATATATCCAAAAGATTAGAGACTTGAAAATATGTTTTGTTATGTATCTCAAGCACAAATGTACATTCACCTGCTCCTGTCTTTTTGCAACTTTGCAAACCAATGAATACCTTTGTTATGTTTTCATAAGTTTTATACAGAAGGAATTAAATGGACTATAAGGCTCATATGTCTAAAATAATTAGCGCAGCAATATTTAAACATACACCAACAGATTCTGTGAAATACAGTAAAATGTTTGCTTAACAAAACAAAGAAAGATTTGAGCAGAGGTTCTGAGTCCTAATTGCTGATGCAATATAGTTTCATATCTAACTCTCAAATTTTCTAAAGAGAAGTGAATACCTGACCTGCCTTAAACTCATTTTAGGCTGTGTGGAATTAATGTAAACTGGACAGAGGATATGGGAAGGTACAAGAATGTCCTTCAATGGTGGCAGGCGATAAACTGCATAGGATGATGGCGTCTCTATGGTGGGTGCAACAGATGCTGGCCATGACTCTGCTCTTTGAGCTTTAAGAAGCCTCCAACAAGAAAGTCATGGTGAACAACATTTCCCTTCTGGAGTGACACAGAAGTCAAAGGATGTTAATGACAAGCTGCCGTGGCTTTTCTATTACAATTCCACATCTGTTTAGGAAAGCCCAATTCCCATGCATCATTTTTCCACTTTAGAACCGACTGAAGGTTCCATTAAAATGGCAGGTTTTCCATTTTCTATAAGCAGTGATAATGTAGGTACTTGTAATTACAAGAAGACACCACATGGAATGAAACAAACTACATAGAACAGATTGCTCAGAGCCTGGAATACAACACGCTCTCAAAATCAGTTCATAATTCTATCACTAAAATCTCTACCTTATCGTCACCTTGCTAAAACTATTAGAGTTAAGAAGCACTGCAAAAAGATATATTTTCTGCTGCTAAGTATGAAATAATAATGAAAAGTAAAAACAAAGTGTGGAGAAATCAACTTTAAAATAATAATTCTGCTTTGTCTATTACAATACCATTCTAAAATTTCCATTACTTGTAACTAATTTTTTTCATATTTATTTCTCTGTGTGACTACTTAAACAGACATAGCTGGCTGGGTCTGTAGCTCAGTGGCACAGTGCCTGCCTGGAAAGTGTGAGATCCTCAGTTCATTCGTGGTTCCAAATTTTTTTTTAATCTGCAATAATTTTACTTATGATGAAGAAAACAAACTTTTAAGAATCCTTCCCATATCGCTGAGATCCCTGTACACTTACTGGTTGATGCTGTTTCTGTGCCAGGTCACAGCCAATGAAATCACATCCAAAGATCCTCCAATGTCTGCTGCCCAGTGATGTTTCAGACTCTGTCCTCAGAATTTAAATTAATACAAAGCCAGCTAGGAGCTTCCCATTGCAGACAACAAAGGGGCTTGTGACACAAGTGTGAAGCTCCCTGAACAAGAATCATCAAAGTGAAGTCCTGGAGAAAAGCCGATTATTGACTACTCCATGACCTTAGAGACTCAATACCCAGAACTCATAATTAGCCAAATCGGTCCATGCCATCCCCATCTCTAAGGACTTTCCAAAGAGAATGGAGGAAGGAGACAAAAAGGCAATAAGTGCCCATGAGAATTTTGGGGTTTTTCTTCTAATCAGGTGAAGTTAGCACATACGAATCACTGCTGTTACTTTATGTATAATTTTTAAGTGGCCATCTGCCTATATGTAATTCATGAGGTATAACACACATAGTAAACAATGAACAATATTAAACATCTTATGTATATATTTTAATGACTTCAATTGCATTCACATTGTTTCAAAACATTTATCATCAACTGGGAAGCTCTTCCCAGAGGCCTGCCCACACACAGACAGCATCTCTGAGGCTCATGGGGACTAGGAGTTTGTGTCCAGGGTGCTGCAGTCATCTTTGAGCTCTCAACAACATTCTTGGGGTTTGGGAAGCTATGCCCAGCATCCTGCCCACATCCAAACACCATCTCTGAAGCCCCTGGGGATCAGGAGTCTACACACCACACCCCACATACAGTTGAACAGCAACCCTTGGGGAGGCTCTAAGGAATTGGAAAGCTGCACTGAGAAGCTTTCCCAGACTCGGACAGCATCTCTGAGACCCATGGGGACTGGAAGTCTGTGACCAGCAGCCCAGAGTCATCCAGAAACTCTCAGGACTGGGCGTCTGTGTCCATTGACTTGCAGTCATCTGAGAACACTTGGTGAGGCCTACTAGGACAGGGAATCTGCACCCAATGAACAATCCACACTTTGGAACTGTCTTCGAGGCTCACAGTCACTGAGAAGCTGTGACAGGCAATTTAGAGTCATCCAAGAACCCGTAGTGAAGACTTCCCAACGACCTAGAAGCAATAGCAAACTCCAGTGAGGCCCACAGCCTGACAATCCAACAGAACAGGAAGCAGCTAGGACTAAATATCCAGCCAATTCAGAGGAACACAGGGAAATGCCAAAACAAAAGAGCAAAAGGCAATATCAAGCTTCCAACCCATTTTGATAAAGTACAGGAGACAGGGACACAGATGAACTTGGAAATCACACACCATAAATCTCTGAAATGATTGCATGGAAGTAAAGAAAAAAATTCTGGGAAGCTGTACAGGAAATCAGATGATAAATCATTACTCAGCTAAAAATAGAAATGATGAACATAATTAAAGATTTGGTAAATATATCCAAAAAAGTCATAGATTTTAAAAGTAGTGGTGCATAGGAAAGTGAAGGAAACCCCAAATAAGCAATATAGGAAACAATTACAATTCATGAAACTGATTCAAGGAGATATTCAGGAAATCAAAAACACCATTGAAAACTGGGAAAACTGCATGAATGAGGGTGAAGATAGACTCTCAACCTTGAAGACATGATTGTGACTAGTGGTCATGAAAGGACCACTGACCTCACACTCGTTGGCCAGAATGGTTAAAGAAACAAATACCTTGCCAAGGATTTAGCTCAGCGGCATAAGTGCCTGCCTGGCAAGCACGAGATTGTGAGTTCAATCCCTGGTAAAGAAACAAACACTGAGCCAGCTTCTCAGTCAGTGTGATCATGAAAAGAAACAGCTCTTAAAAATAAGAAGGAATCGGGAAATTATTTTTCAACAGTTGCAAGATGATGCAAATAGAAACAATGTAAGACTGATAGGTGTCAAGGAAAAAGGAGACAATGAAAATGATGTAAAAAGAATATTTACAGACATAATAGCAGAAATTTCCCCAACGTGAACCATGTAGACAACCAAGGCACATAGGATTGCAATTAGCCATAACCAAAATACATCTGCAAATCAGCATATAATAATCAAAATCCCAGAAATTCAGCACAAGAAGAGAGTATTAAAATATGCTAGAGAATACAAATATGTCACCTAAAAGTGAAAGCCTATGAGAATCATGGCAGACTTCTCAACACAAACCTTCAAGCCAAGAAGACCATGGAGTGAAATATTTCAAGTACTGAAAGAAAACAATTTCCTTCCTAACTGTTATACCCTGCAAAACCGCCACTCAAAATCAATGGTGAAATAAAATACGTCCATGACAAAGAACAACAAAAGAACTTCAGACAACACAACCAACCATACAAACAATACTGAAAGATGTTCTTCCAAGTGATATAAATGATCACAATTCCAAGAACAATAATAGAAATAAAAGACAACCAACTACCAGGACAGTCAATTACACAGAGGGATAAAAGTGGGGAACCAACAACAGAAAGATAACATTACAAAGATCAGCCAATACATGTCAGCTAAAACCATTAATATAAATAGTCTTAATTCACCAATCAAAAGAAAAAGACTGGCAGAGTGAATTAAGAACAAAATCCAATTATATGCTGTATACAAGAAACACATTTAACTCAAAAGGAAATTCATAAATTAAATTCAAAGAATGGAAAACAATACTCCATACAGCAGAAACCCAGAAAAAAGCAGGAGTAGCTATTCAGTTTGCAGACAATGTGAACGTCAAACCAAGAATGATCAAAAGACATAAAGAAGGTCTCTACATACTTGTTAGGAAAAAATTCAAGAGGAAGACATAACAGCCATAAATATATATGCACCAACTATGGGAGAACACAACTCTGTAAGAAAATCTTAATAGACATGAAAAATCAAATAAGCCATAATATAATCATAACAGAATTTTAGCACTCTGTTTTCTCAGAGACACAGAACAACTACACAAAATAAATCAGCAAAAACATAGAACTGGATTAAACTTGTGAACAAATTGCCTTAGTAGATGTGTAGAGAGTATTACAGCCAACAACATCAGAATGTACATTCTTCTTAGCTACACGTGGAACATTCTGTAAGATACACCATATTGTAGAAAATGCTTCATAAATGCAAAAGTATCAAATTTAGCCCATGCTTATTGTCTGATCATAGTGTCATGAAATTTGAAATTAATGACAAAACAAATAGCAAAAACTCCATAGACTCATGCAAAGTAAATAATACCTTTTTGAAAAATCAGTGGGTCACAGAAGAAATTAAACAATATCTGCAATCTAAATGAAAATACAAATACAACTTACTAGAACCTGTGGAACACAATGAAAGCAGTTCTCAGAGGGAAACTTTGCATTGAATTCTCACATCAGGAAAACAGAATGAACACAGATAATGTGATCCTACACCTCAAATATTGAGAAAACGAAGAACAAGACAAGGCTAACAACAAAAGAAGGGAGGAAATTATAAAGATCAGAGCATAAATTAGTGCAGTTGAGAAAAGAAAACAATGCAAAAGATGTAATGAATTGAAGATCTGGTTCATTGAAAGAATAAAAAAAATTGAAAGGCCCTAGCCAAGGTTACCAAAAAAGGAGGAAATACTCAAATCAATGAAATAAGGAATGAAAATAGTGAATTACTACAGATCATTTGAAAATACAGAAAAGCATCAATATGTACTTTGACATACTTTACTATCACAGATTCAGTAACAGGAGAAATGGACAGATTCCTAGAAACATTCCTAGAAACAAAGCTGAAACACTGCTCTTGATTTTTTCAGGCATTGAAGTTAATATTGCCATGTTACTGTGAAAGTAATTTTAAATTGTATAATTTTAAAATGTGTAAATGTACAGTGGTAGCCACTGTTGAATTCCTTTTGTCATGTTTTTCAGTCTTGTGTTGCTTAAATTGTTTTGTTCTCATCTGCTTTGCTCTGTTTTGTGTTTATGCTATTCTCTTTAAAATAAAATAAAATAAAATAAAATAAAATAAAATAAACACTGATTTGAAAATGTTTCATGAGAACATTACCTATTTGTTCTGTGTATCTGTGATATTTGAGTTCCTGAGAGCTCTGCAGGAGTATCCTAAAATATGTGAGGAAAATACTGTGAATGCTCCTGCTGGGTTCCGTCGAATGGAAAGGCACACTATTAACAGACTGTGGTGTGTCCTTATTCAACTTACTCATCAGATCTGGCAGTATGTGATTTCTAGTTTTATTCCAAAGTCAAAATTACCAGGAAAATCGAACACTTATGTAGGGAGCCGAGTGACAGGCATTGCTGCCTCCATGCCTCTCTCTATGGGCACTGCGTCTGCCTACATTAACCATAATCCTCTCCTGCTTACATCATGTATCCGGATATGATGGTGACCCTGTTGTATTCATCTGTTTAACCTCTTCCTGTCCCAGCTCCCGCCCTTAGCCTATAAAAGGTGTGATTATTTTCTGAATAAAACGAATGCTTGATTGGATTATCTCGACTTGCCTTCGTCTCTTTTTGTCTCCCCAATGTCTTTTATTTAATTCCTGTTCCCCCTCCAGGAGTTTTGAACTTGTTGATCTGCAGGCCGGATCAAGTGGCGCCCAGCGTGGGAGCTCCTGGCACTGAGGAGTTAATGAGGTAGCCATTCGAGAGACAGCCAGCTTAAACTGAAAGTGAAAGCAAATTGAACCAGAGACCTTGGCTGAGGAATGAGTAAACTGAATCAAGGATTAAAGCTTAAAGCAACAGGACATTAAATTAAGTACCGAGACCTGCGCAGACAACTACCCAATGTCCTACCCGAGTCACGGTGAGTGAATGGCAACCCTATTTCCCTTCCCGGACATGGGTCAAGTATTGAGCGAACACGAAGTGTTCATGGGAGGTCTCATAAAGGCTTTAAAGACAAGAGAGATAAGGGTTGGAACAAAAGAATTATTGCAGTATTTTCAATTTATTTATAAGGTTCCCCCTAGAGGGTTCTATAGATACCAAGAGGTGGAATAGAGTAAGAGATGCTTTAAAAGATTATTATAGAGTTTTCGGTCCAGAAAAGGTTCCTGTGACCACCTTTACATATTGGAATTTAATCTCTGAGCTGCTTGCTCAGAGGCATGCAGACCCTCAGGTTGAGGAGACAGTTACACTAGGTGAGGCTGCCCTGCGTGACTCTGTTAAATCTACCTCAAAACCATCCTCAGAAAAATCTGAAGCCTCTGATTTCTCAGATGCAGAGAATGATGGCCTGTTAGAGGTTCTCGTACATGGTGATCTGCCAACACTCCCACATGTTGACATGATCAGCAGGTCCCAGGATGGCAGCACGTCACTCCCCATGCCTCCATGGCCAATTGGGGATTCATATAAGCCTTTAGACCCCAGCATTTCTGATTCTCAGGAGGTCAACTGGGAACAACCAACACAACAAGCCTCTACATATCACCCTAACCCTGTTGTAGCACCAGCCACTATTAGGCCGTCCCCTGACTATGATGATGCACTCAGCATTTGCTCTCAACCTTCTAGCGCATTAGTAGAATTAGATCAAAGAAAAACAGATCTTTTAAAACAGATACAGCTAGAAAAAGAATGCCAAAATCTTTCAATTCAATTGCAGGCCCTCTGAGCTACACAGTTTTATAGTGTCCCTGAGATGGAGCCTGCCTCCAGCATGCCTTGTAGTGCACTTAAAAAGGTGCCTGCCTCTGGCAGCCAGCCTAAAATGGCTTTCCCAGTCACAGAGGCCTTTACTCCCCCACGGGATCTTGAAGAGGGCTCTGAACCACAAGCTGTTAGGATACACACACCTCTCACCATGGGAGCCTTAAAAGAGTTAAAGGCCGCAGTCTCTCAATATGGCCCGACTGCCGCCTACACCATTGCAGTTCTGGATTCTTTGACTCAGGGTTGGATTATTCCTAATGAGTGGAAAGACTTAGCAAAAGCCATGCTTTCCAGAGGCAATTATCTATTATGGAGATCTGAATTTTTTGATCAATGTGAGGGCATAGCCAGAGACGCCACATGGCCAAACCCCTGGACCCTCGCTATGCTTACAGGAACAGGAGATTTTGCCACAAAAGAGACCCAAATGCAGTTCAATTCAGGCCTCTTTGCCCAGATTAATATGGTAGCCATTAGAGCATGGAAACAGCTCCCCTCAGGAGGCGAGCCTACCTTATCTCTCACCCAAATAAAACAAAAGCCTACAGGCGGCAGAGCGTCTTTTCGGCTCCACAGAAACAAACTCTGCCCTGGTTAAACAATTGGCTTATGAAAATGCAACCTCAGATTGTCAGGCTGCAATTCGACCACATCGCAAAAAAGAGGACCTATCGGGTTATATACGCTTATGTACAGATATTGGGCTGGTTTATCAAGGCCTAGCCATGGCTACAACACAACAAGGTTGCATAGTTACACAACCCCTTTCTTGTTCTAAAAAAGATGCCATTTGTTTCAAATGTGGCCAAAGTGGCCACATGGCTCGTGAGTGCAAAAGAAAAAATCAAAATCAGTCCTCTACAAAAAAACCAGGGCTACGTCCTAGATGTAAGCGAGGAGACCACTGGGCTAATGAGTGCAAATCCAAAAGAGATGTTCACGGTAACCCTCTTTCCCCGCAGGGAAACAGGTTACAGGGCCGGCCCCAGGCCCCCAATTCTGGACAAACCCGTGGGGCTCCAAGATTTGTCCCAGCAAAAAACCATCCATTTCAGACCTCTTCAGGGCAACCCCAGGGAGTGCGGGGTTGGACCTCTGTTCCACCTCCAGCACAGTATTAATCCCTGACATGGGTGTTCAGATCATGCTCTCAGGAATCTGGGCCCCCTCCCCCCAGGACTTTTGGACTTATTATTGGATGTAGTAGCACTATGCTTAAAGGATTACAAGTTCTGTCTGGGATAGTAGATAGTGATTACACAGGAGAAATAAAAGTCATGGTTTCTCCCCTTGTCAGTGTCATACCAGTTAGGACAGGGCAACGCCTTGCTCAATTGCTGCTATTGCCTTTGGCTCAAGCATCTAACAAATCCATAATCCCTATAGGGGAACTCCTTTCCTGGAGCTTCGGATGTATATTGGGCCCAACATATCTCCAAACAAAAGCCCCTCATGACTCTATCTTTAGATGGAAAAAGTTTCTCAGGCCTCATTGATACAGGCACAGATGTTTCCATTATCAAAAAGGAGGAGTGGCCTACTGCCTGGCCTTTAGAAACAACCTTACCACACCTCCAAGGGATTGGACACTCAAAAAATCCACAACACAGTTCCAAACAACTGGTTTGGAGAGATCAAGAAGGTAATCAGGGACACTTACAACCTTATGTCATAGAGAGTCTGCCTCTTAATTTATGGGGTAGGGACCTACTCTCCCAAATGGGATTAATTATGGGAAGCCCTAATAATGTTGTCACAATGCAAATGCTTAATAAAGGCTACCTGCCAAAACAGGGCTTAGGAAAAAATAACATGGGCATTACTGATCCCATCGTTCCCATCCCTAACAATGCTAAAGTTGGGTTAGGCCATTTTTCTTAGGGGCCATTGATGCTCCTGTGATCCATGCTAAACAAATTACATGGCTATCAGAAGAGCCGGTATGGGTCGATCAGTGGCCCCTTACCTCTGAAAAGCTTGCAGCTGCACAGCAGCTAGTGCAGGACCAGTTAGATGCAGGCCACATGGTCCCTAGTAATTCCCCTTGGAACACACCTATCTTTGTTATCCAGAAAAGGTCAGGGAAATGGAGGCTGCTATAAGACCTTAGGGCCATAAATAAGACAATGGTCTTAATGGGCCCCCTACAGCCAGGCCTCCCCTCACCCAGTGCCATTCCCCTGGGATTTTTTAAAATTGTCATAGATCTTAAAGGTTGCTTTTTCTCTATTCCTTTACATCCAAAGGGCCAAAAGCATTTTGCCTTCAGTCTCCCATCAATTAATTTTAAAGCCCCTATGCAGAGATTTCAATGGCGAGTTTTACCGCAAGGTATGGCTAATTCCCCCACACTATGCCAGTCTTTTGTAGCCACTGCAATACAGCCAGTCAGAGATCATTGGCCACATATCTATGTTATTCATTATATGGACGATATCCTCTTGGCAGGAGATGATCAAAACCAAACCCCAAGGTGCTACCAGGAAATTACAGGTTGCCTTACAAGAGGCTGGACTTCAAATAGCCCTGGATAAAGTACAGCTTACTGATCCATATACATACTTGGGTTTTCAATTATGTGGCACTCAAATACTCTCTTCAAGGCCCCAACTGAGGCTTGATGGCCTCAGAACACTTCATGACTTCCAAAAACTATTGGGAGACATTAATTGGCTCATCCCATTTTTAAAACTAACTAAACATGATTTACAGCCCCTTTATATGCTGCTTCAGGGAGACATAGATCCAACTTCCCCCCAAGAGCTTACACCTGATGCCAGGAGAACACTCAGTAAAGTAGAAGAGGCTACTGCTCAACAAACTGTTTCCTTTATGGACTACAATGAGCCTTTACAGTTTCTCATTTTTAATACAAAGCTTTGTCCCACAACAGTGTTCTGGCAACAAGCTCCTCTCATGTGGGTCCATTTATCAGTCTCCCCAAAAGGAACACTTCTGTCTTATTTCCAAGCTGTCTCAGACCTAATAATTCAGGGTAGAAAGCAAGGAAAATGTTACTTTGGCAAAGAACCAGACATTATCATTCAACCTTTTACAAAGGACCAAATAGATAGGCTACTTCAGAGTATGGAAGTGTAGCCTATTGCTTTAGCTTTCTTTTCAGGGACTATTGACAATCATTACCCTCCAAATAAGCTAGTTGACTTTGCTAATCGTCACCCATTTATATTCCCTAAAGTCACAGCTTCACAACCTCTTCCAGGTGCCCTGGTGTTATTCACTGATGGCTCATCCTCCAGAAGGGCTGCTTATGTATCTCAAGACAATGTTTCTACCCTCCAGGCAGACACTTCCTCTGCACAATTAGCAGAGTTAGAAGCTATTCTTGCAGCCTTTGCTGCTTACTGACTGACCATTTAATTTGTATACTGACAGTGCTTACCTTGCTCAGTCTGTTCCATTTTTAGAGACTGTTGCTACCATATGTCATGCTTCCCCAGCTGCAAATCTGTTCAAACAATTACAATGCTTCATACGTCTTCGCCGTCATAAGTTCTTTATCGGTCATCTGCGAGCTCATTCCAACCTCCCAGGGCCTCTTGCCCAAGGAAATCATTTGGCTGATGTTGCTGTATGAGCACAGGTTTTTATGGCTCAGGACTTAAAGGTGTCTAAGGCCCAACAAGCCCATCAGCTACACCACCTCAATGCTCACACCCTCCACCTCCTCTACAAAATTACCCATGAGCAAGCCAGACAAATTGTAAAAAATTGCCCATCTTGTGCTCCCCACTTACCTGTTCAACACCTAGGAGTCAACGTTAGAGGTTTAATTCCTAACGCCTTATGGCAAATGGATGTTATCCATTTCAATGAGTTTGGCAATCTAAAATATGTACATGTCATTATTGACAAATATAGTGGCTTCATTTTTGCCACTCTCCAGACTGGAGAAGCTGCTAAACACATTATAGCCCATATGCTGTCAGCCTTCTCAGTTCTGGGATGTCCTCAACAGCTTAAGACCGATAATGGCCCTGGCTATACCAGTACCTCCTTTGCTCGATTTTGTAAGAGCCTTAATATCCTCCACACCACAGGTATACCTTATAATCCTCAGGGACAAGGCATTGTTGAACATGTGCATCGTTCTCTTAAATTCACCATAGATAAAATAAAAAGGGAGACATGGTACCCCACCCGGGGGTCCCCTAGAAATGTCCTTTCACATGCTCTTTTTATTTTAAATTTTCTGACCCTGGATGCTTCAGGCTGCTCTGCAGCATCTCAGTTTTGGCATACTCAGACTCAAACACGGTTTGCATCTGTTTTATGGAGAGACCCACTAACCAATGTGTGGAATGGCCCTGATCCAGTCCTTATCTGGGGACGAGGTTCAGTGTGTGTTTACTCTCAACAAGATAGAGAAACTAGATGGCTACCTGAATGCCTCATAAAGCAAGTAGACAGTTCTTCAAAGACCTCATGTAATGCCCAGGAATAATGTTATTTCCTGAGGCACAATCCCCTGTGTTCTCTTACAGGTGACACATCTCCCTGGAGCCTTATGCTGCTTAGTCAGCCTTCTTGAGCCACACCACATCCATGGTGAATTTCGACCCCTGTCAAACAGACTACAACTACTGACAGCCATGCACAGAACCCCATGACTGCGGAAGAGGCTCTTCTTGGTCTGGAGGAACATATACCAGCCAAATAGACTGCATCCAGTGTTATGCGAGGCATGCTCCAAGACATAGGAGAATGACTTCATACAGAGACACAAACAAATGGCTGTCAACCCCTTCTCCTCGATTTGAGGGGGGGTTTCCTTACCTAGTGCCCCTTTTGGGTCCCCTAGCTGCCCTATTGGTTCTCATTTCTGTGAGTCCTTGTATTTTTCAGAGGATTATGATGTTTATTAATAACCAGATAAATGCATTTATGGCAAAGCCCATTCAGGTACACTATCATCAGCTGGAGATGGCAGATCAACAAACCTACCGGGAAGGAATTCCTATGAGTGACCCATATAATGATGCAGCCTAACTGCCCTGGGGCAATGGACAGGCAGTCAGAGATGGGCAACTAGGACATGCATGTTAATTCCAACGGCCACCTAAGAAAGGCACAGTACCAACTGCTGTTCTGCAAGCCCATGACAGGTAAGGCCTGGTTGGGTTCATGCAATGAGGTCCTTGACCTAAGACAGATGCTGTCCTCACAGGGCCTGCCATACTCTTAATTAAATAATATAAAAAGGGAGGAGATGTAGGGAGCCGTGTGACAGGCATTGCTGCCTCGATGCCTCTCTCTATGGGCATTGCGTCTGCCTACATTAACCATAATCCTCTAGTGCTTACATCATGTATCCGGATGTGACGGTGACCCTGTTGTATTTATCTGTTTAACCTCTTCCTGTCCCTGCTCCTGCCCTTAGCCTATAAAATGTGTGATCATTTTCTGAATAAACCGAAGGCTTGATTGGATTATCTTGACTTGCCTTCATCTCTTTTGTCTCCCCCATGTCTTTTATTTAATCCCTGTTCCCCTTCCAGGAGTTCTGGATAGGTTGCTCTGCAGGCCGGATCACTTGGACCTTGCTGAGCAGAACTTGTATACAGAAGTGATGTTAGAGAATTATAGACTCTTGGTCTTCTTTGGTCTAAGTTTCTGTAAATCAAAACCTGATCATCTTTCTGGAACAAAGCAAAGAAGCTTGGATTGTAAAAATTCAACAGACGGCAGCCATTTTTCCAGGTATGACTTCTCATCATATCCCAGGATTTTATTCAGAGCCAGAGGCCTCTCCATCCTGGCTGCGCTTGGAGAACTGTGGAGCTTCCAACAAGTAGGCGGGCACACACTATCCTCAGAGCCCAGCCTATCTGGGACTCCTACACCTCACCATCGGTGTCCAGAGGAGGGGCTGGGCAGATCTGGGGCACCTGCATCAGCCTCCCCGTGTGTCTGGAGGAATGTGGATATCTCAGCAAGCAGGGGAGCATCACAGGTTCCAAGGGCCCGCAGCCTGTGGTAAGTGCTCAGCACACTCTGACCAAAGCCCACACTTTTCAGGACCCTCGAGGCTTCCAGGTGCAGTGAAGTGGAGAAGTGGGTTTGAGGCATCTACATCTGCCTCCCCATCCCAGCTGTGCTTAGAGAACTGTGTACCTTCCAACAAGCAGGTGGGCACACAGTGTCCCTGAAGCCCAGCTTATCTGGAACAGTGGAGTTCTAAACAGGCAGAAGAGGGGCATTGGTTCTAAAGGACCAGTGCCTAGGGTAACGGGGTGCCAGAGTCTCAGGAGTTGCAAACATAGAAGGGGATATCGAACAGACCCTGAGGAAGATTTCAAATAACACTTGAAACACAGAAATATAGGAAAATGACAAAACAAAAGACCAAATTACAACCTCAAACCTCCAGCCCGTCTCAAGAAACCCTAGGAGCAATGTATATAGAAGAAAATATATGCAATTCACCTCAAATATCAGACACAATAGCTACTGAAATTAACAAGCAACTCCAGGAAGCTTTAAAGAAATTCAAACTCGAAATAATCTCCCAGGTAAAAGAAGAAATGATAAAAGAAATGAAAGAGATTCTGAATATGTCTAAAGAAAACACAGTTAAAAAATTGGAGGAACTAAATGAAAAGATAAAAATCCCTAGATGAGCAACACAAGAAACAAACAGAATACATAATGCAGTTGCACAGAGATGTACAGGAAATAAAAAAAAAAACTCCACTGAAAGTTGTAAAAACCACCTCAATGAAAGTGAAGATAGAATTTCAGGCCTTGAAGACAGGATTGCAGCTAGTGAACAGGAAAGGAAAGATCTTTTAAAAATAACAAGGAATCAGGAAGCAACAATTCAACAACTGCAAGATGATGCAAAGAAAAATAACATAAGAATGATAGGGATCAATGAAAAAGAAGGAGACAACATACAGGATGTCAAGAGGATATTTAGAGAGGTAATAGCTGAAAATTTCCCAAGCATGAGATCAGAAACCGACATTAGGATCAGTGAAGCATACAGAATTCCAAATAGTCATAACCAAAATAAGACTACACCTAGAAATATAATAATCACCCTTCCAGAAATTTAACAAAAGTATAGATTATTAAAAGCTGTCAGAGAGAAAAGACAGATCACTTATAAAGGAAAACCCATCAGAATCACAGCAGACTTCTCAGCACAAACAATAAAGTCAAGAAGAGCATGGAGTGAAGTATTCCAGATCCTAAAGCAAAATGATTTCCAACCTAGACTGATGTATCCTGCAAAACCATTATTCAAATTGATGGTGAAATATGATACTTCCAAGACAAAGAACAGCTGAAGAACTTCATGAACACCAAATCAACCATGCAAAAAATATTGAAAGACAGTTTAGATACATAAAGGAAAAAACCACTAAGCAAAGCAGATAATTAAACAGAACAGAAAGATAAAGATACAACAGCAGAGAGATAGCATGTCAATAATAAAACAGCATTTAACAGTAATAATCATTAATGAAAATGGTCTCAATGCACCAATCAAAAGAAACAGACTAGCAGAATGGATCAAGAAACAAAATCCAACCATATGCTGTTTACAGGAAACCCATCTAACCCAGAAGGGTACTCGCAGACTGAAAGTCAAAGGATAGAAAACAATACTTCATGCAGAAGGAATCCAAAAAAAGGCAGGTGTAGCCATTCTGTTTGCAGACAATGTAAACTTTAAACCAACAATAACGATAAAGGACAAAGAAGGTCACTACATACTCTTAAGGGGAAAACTCCAAGAGGAAGAGATAACTATCTTAAATATATACGCACCAAACTCCAGAGCACCCAGTTCTATAACACAACTATTAACAGAAATGAAAACTCATATTATCAGTAACACAATTGTAACAGGAGAACTTAATACGCCATTGACACCAAGGGACAGATCAACCAGACAGAAAATAAGCAAAGAAATAACAGAACTGAATCACATCTGTAAACAAATGGATTTCATAGACATATACAGAATGTTCCACCCAACAACATCAGAATACATATTCTTCTCCACAGTACATGGATCATTCTCTTAAATAGACCATATATTAGCTCAAAGAACATATTTAAACAAATACAAAAGAGTTCAAATCATCCCTTGCATGTTATCGGATCATAGCACTGTGAAATTAGAAATTAATGATAAAACATACTGCAAAAATCCCACAATTACATGGAAACTGAATAACACACTCTTGAGGAATCAGTGGGTCACAGAAGAAATTAAAGAAGATGCCCATTCTGGTTTGACTATTGTCTCCTTTGGAAGTCCTGTAATGTTCACAATGCCTAAGTTTTATTGGTCTTGTTCTCCACTGTTTTGTCTGGCTTTATAATATCTAATGAGATGGACAATTCCTTTTAAGGAAACAAGAGACAATGTTGATAACCATTGTTGATGACCTTGTACTCTGTTCTACATCATGTGCTATGTCTATCCTTGGTTTTGACTTACAGCTTTGTTTTGCCATATTTGACTTTATTCTCTCCCCCCCAAAAAAGTAATAAGAACTAAGGAGTAATAAAATCCAAAATGTGTAAATTTTGTTGTAAAAAAGAGAGGGAGGGAAAAAAAAAAGAGCTCTAACGGATATAACAGCAAGTGTGTTTAGGGATGTTAAATAGCTGACTATATTAATGTTTTTGGATCATTGAACACAGCTGTTTGCAGTCTGTTTGAATGTCTACTTTGTATTCTTTGATACTGTGATTTGAGCAACTATTTCCAAGATGATAATATGTAATCTATTAACAGGTGATTTCTTACTGTTATGTTTTTTTTTTTGTAGTTCTGTATTATGTGTAACCTTACACTGCTTTGTTTTGTTTTGTGTTTTTCTCTTTTTCCTCTTAAATAAAAAAAAAGAAATTAAAGAAGAAATTAAATAATACCTAAAAGAAAATGAAAATGCAGATACAAGTTACCAGAATTTGTGGGATGCAATGAAAGCTGTCCTCAGAGGAAAATTTTTTGCACTGAGTTTCCACATCAGGAAAACAGAACGAATACAAATAAATAACTTGATGCTACACCTCAAACAACTAGAAAAAAAAGAAGAGCAAGTCAAGCCCAAAGCCAAAAGAAGAGAGGAAATTATAAAAATCAGAGCAGAAATCAACGCAATAGAGACCAAGAAAACAATACAAAGATCAGCGAATCAAAGAGTTGCTTCTTTGAAAGAAGAAATAAAATCGATAAGCCCCTAGTGAACCTTATTAAAAAAGTGAAGATAAAGCTTAAATTCATGCAATAAGAAATGAAAAAGGTGAAATCACTACAGACCCAATCGAAATACAATAGATCATCAACGCCTATTTCAAAAACCTCTACTCTCAAAGGTTTCATAACACAGAAGAAATAGACAGATTCTTAGAAACATATAAAGTGCCAAAGCTAGATCAAGAGGATGTAAAATTGTTTAATAACCCAATCTCTGTTAATGAAATTGAAAATGTAATTAAGTCCTTACCTACAAAGAAGAGCCCAGGCCCAGATGGACTCACTGCAGAATTCTACAAGAAATACAAAGAAGACCTAATGCCAACACTATTCAAACTATTCAATGAAATTGAAAGGGAAGCAATCCTTCCTAAGTCATTTCTGAAAGCAAATATTACTCTACTACCAAAACCTGAGAAAGACCCAACTAAAAAAGAGAACTATAGACCGATCTCCCTAATGAACACAGATGCAAAGATCCTCAATAAAATATTGGCAAATAGAATGCAGCAAATCATCAAGAAGATTATACACCATGACCAAGTGGGATTCATCCCAGGAATGCAAGGATGGTTCAACATACATAAATCAATAAATGTAATCCACCATATCAATAAATCCAAAAGTAAGAATCACATGATCATTTTGATAGATGCAGAAAAAGCCTTTGATAAGGTCCAAAATTTATTCATAATAAGAACTTTATAGAAAATTGGAATAGATGGTCTTTACCCCAAAATAATAAAGGCCATTTATGACAAACCAACAGCCAGCATCATACTAAATGGCCAAAAATTGAAAGCCTTTACTTTAAAATCAGGCACAAGACAAGGATGTCCTTTATCACCACTCCTATTTAATATAGTACTGGAAGTACTAGCCAGAGCAATTAGGCAAGAGAGAGAAATAAAAGGGGTAAATACAGGAAAAGAAGAGTTAAATTATCATTGTTTGCAGATGACATGATACTCTACATAGAAGACCCCCTAACCTCCATTGAAAGACTCTTAGATACAATAAATAAATTTAGTAATGTAGCTGGATACAAAATCAATACTCAGAAATCAACAGCATTCCTATACATGAACAACAAAATCACAGAGAGGGAAATAAGAGAAACTACACTCTTCAATTAGCAAACAAAAGAATGAAATATTTAGGAATTACTCTTATGAAAGAAGTGAAAGACCTATACAGTGAAAATTATAATACACTGAAAAAAGAAATTGAAGATGATCTCAGAAAATGGAAAGACACCCCTTGCTCATGGATAGGAAGAACAAACATTGTGAAAATGGCCATTCTCCCAAAACTGTTATACAGATTCAATGCAATTCCAATAAAAATACCATCAAAATACCTTATGGATCTTGAGAAAGCACTCCTAAAATTAGTCTGGAACCAGAAGAGACCTAGAATACAAAGGCAATTCTAAGCAGCAAAGACAAGTCAGGAGGCATCACAATCCCTGACTTGAAGTTATACTACAAAGCAACAGTAGTAAAATCAACATGGTATTGGAATCAAAACAGAGCCGAAGATCAATGGAATAGATTAGAAGATACAACCACAACTACAAACACACTCTTTGATAAAGGAGATCTTTATCTTTGATAAAGGAGCCAAGCAGGTTCACTGGAAGAACGACAGTCTCTTTAATAAATGGTGCTGGAAAAACTGGCTCTCCATTTGCCGAAAACTAAAGCTAGACCCATGTCTATCACCATGTACTAAATTAAAATCTAAATGGGTCAAAGATCTGAATATTAAAACAGAAACATTAAGTCTATTTGAAGACAAATTGGGTAGAAACCTTGAAGACATAGGAGTAGGTAGAGAATTCATGAACAGGATTCAAACCGCACGGGAAATACTTCCCAGAATCAATAACTGGGATCACTTCTTGTTAAAAAGTTTCTGCATGTCAAAAGAAATCTCCTGCATGGTAAAAGAAAACCCACAAACTGGGAAAAGATTTTAGTGGAGTCTCTCTCAGACAAGGAACTATTGTCTAAAACAGATAAAGAATTAAAAAAAACTCAGACCCCAAAATTCAAAGATCCAATCCAAAAATGGGCATCTGAGATGAATACGCACTTCTCAGATGAAAAAATGCAAATGGCAATTAAATACATGAAAAAATGTTCATCATCATTGGTCATTAGAGAAATGCAAATTAAAACCACACTGAGATACCATCTCACTCCTGAAAGAATGGCCAGGATCAAGAAAACCAACAACAACAAATGCTGGAGAGGCTGTGGGGAAAAAGAAACTCTCCTACACTGTTGGTGGGAGTGTAGACTGGTACAGCCTTTGTGGAGGTCTGTCTGGAGATTTCTCAAAAATCTGGGATTGGAAGTCCCATTTATTCCAGCTATTCCACTTCTAGGCATATTGCCAGAAGAACTGAAAGCATCATACCACAGTGATATATGTGCACCTATTTTTATAGCAGCACAATTTGTAATCACCAGATCTTGAAAACAATCCAAGTGTCAATCAACTGAGGAATGGATAAAAAGTTGTGGTATTTCTATACAATGGAGTATTACTCACTTATAAAGAAGGATCACATTGAGATATTTATCAATAAATGGGCGCAGCTTGAGACCCTACTCATAAGTGAAGTAAATCAGTCTCTCATACCGAATAGTGAGAATATGGAATAGTTTCCCTAATGTAAGTAATGATTCAAATATATAAAAATATGTGGTAATCATGATTCCCCATTATGTGGCCTTGAAGCCTTATAAAGTTTTCACTTATTATTTGGAAAGGCTTTATTCTGGGCTTCTTGATAAGAAAATATTTGAAGCTTTAGTATATGAAATTTTATTCAAATATTTCAAGGAAAAAGACAGACACTATGGTAACTTCTATTAAGTCGGATTATTTGGTGATGAAGCACTAGGTTGCTGAAGCAGTCATGCTTTGACCTGTATTGTTATATTGTTATGTCCTGTTTTATCTCAATCTCTCCCTTATTCATTAAAAAATTATTTAGTTATTTCTTATGTTTTTTTTAATTAAGGAGAAAAATTTTAAAAATTAGCAGGATATATAATAGTAACCTTTTTTGATTTCCTATTAACCTGTTTTGAAGTCCTGTAATACTCCCACGATCTTGTTTTGACTGATTAGACTCTGTTCCATTCTGTATGATCGTATCAATTTTGAGGGTATAGGCAACTACTTTGAAGGCAATAAGATTCACTAAGATGCCCATTCTGGTTTGACTATTGTCTCTTTTGGAAGTCCTGTAATATTTACAATGCTTAAGTTTTATTCGTCTTGTTCTCTACTGTTTTGTTCAACTTTATAATATCTAATGAGATAGACAATTCTTTTTAAGGAAACAAGAGACATTGTTTATAATCATTGTTGATAACCTTGTACTCTGTTCTACACCATGTGCTATGTCTATCCTTGGTTTTGACTGACAGCTTTGTTTTGCCATATTTGACTTTATTCTCTTCCCCCCCAAAAAAGTAATAAGAACTAAGGAGTAATAAAACCCAAAATGTGTAAATTTTGTTGTAAAAAAGAGAGGGAATAACAGTGCTCTAAAGGATACAACAGCAAGTGTGTTTAAGGGTGTTAAATAGCTGACCATGTTAATGTTTTTGGTTGGACCATTGAACACAACTGTTTGCAGTCTCACTGTGTGAGTGTCCACTTTTTACGCTTTGATACTGTGACTTGAGCAACTATCTCTAAGAATTTTGATGATAATATTTAATCTCTAAGATGATAATGTGTAATCTGTTACCTGGTGATTTCTTACTTTTTTTTGTAGTTCTGTATTACTTGTACCCTCACACTGCTTTGTTTTGTTTTTAAATAAAATAAAAAAAAAAAAAAGAAAACCATCAACAACAAATGCTGGAGAGGCCATGGGGTAAAAGGAACTCTACTGCATTGTTGGTGGGCCTGTAACTGGTGTAACCATTGTGGAGGTCAGTCTGGAGATTTCTCAGAAAGCTGGGACTGGCAGCCCCATTTGACCCAACTATTCCACTTCTAGGCATATTCCCAGAAGAGCTGAAAGCATCATACCACAGTGATATATGTGCATGCATGTTTATAGCAGTGCAATTTGTAATAGCCAGATCTTGGAAACAACCATAGTGTCCATCAACTGATGAATGGACAAAAAAGTTGTGGTATTTTTATATTATGGAATACTACTCAGCTATAAAGAATGATCACATTGAGACATTTGTAAATAAATGGACACAGCTTGAGACCATACTCATAAGTGAAATAAATAAAACTCACATGTATAAATCCCAAATAGTTTCCCTAGTGTAAGAAATGATGGCAAAACGTAAAAGCACCTGATAATCATAATTCCTAGTCATACTGGTTTGAAGGCATATAATGTTTTCACTTATTATTTTAAATGGTTTTAATCTGGGTTGTTTGATTTTATTGTCTGTGATAGTGTGAATAGCTATTTTGAAGAAAATAACACAGCGTAATAGCTAGTGCTGATTTAATATAATCCTGTTTTGAAACCACATCAGATTGTTGTTCATCGGTTTCCATTGGTTTTAATATGTTGTGTCTTATTATATTTTAATATATGCAATAGTATAAACAAATTCTTTTATAAGCAAAGAAATAATATAGAAACCGTTGTTCGGTTTCTTTTAGCTGGTTCTAAATACCCTGCAATAGTTTCATTCTCTTGAATGGTTTCACACTGTCTTGAAAAGTTTGATGCTACAGTATATGAAGTTATACTCAAATATTTCAAGGAAAGAGACACTGTGGTAACTACTATTAATGTCAGGTTACCTGGTGGTGAAACACAATGCTTAAATTGTTCGGTTCTGACCTGTATTGTTCTATTGATATGTCCTCTTTTATCTCAATCTCCCTCTTTTTTTCTTTTTTTAAAATTAATTTATTTTGTATCATTTTTTAATTAAGGGAAAACTAAAGTAAAAATAGCAGGATACTTTATAGTAACTTTTTTGTTTTCCTATTAACCTGATTTGAACTCCTGTGTTGTTCTCCACATCTTGTACTGACTGATTTCATTATATTCTGTTTTGTTTAATAGTATCAATTTTGAGGGTATAGGCAACCACTTTGAAGGCAACAAGATATTCTATGATGCCCCTTATGGTTTGACTATTATCTTCTTTGGAAGTCCTGTAAGTTCTCCAATGTGGGTTTTATTGGTCTTGTTCTGTACTGTTTTGTTCAATTCTATTATACCAGATGATACAGCAACTCTTTTTAAGATAGCAAGAGGCATAATGGTAACCATTGTTGATCACCTGGTTATTTGTTTTTGGATTATACACTATGTCCATCCTCCAGTTGTAACTGACTCTGTTTTGCTGTTAATTGGATTTTTTTGTTCTGTTTTGTTTTGATTTGTTTTTTTTTCCTCTTCAAAGTAAAAGTTATAAAACTGTGGGAGTAATAAAACCCAAAATGTATAATTGTTATCATAAAAAAAGAGGAAGGAAAGTGATCTAAAGGATATAACTGCATGTGTATTTAAGTGTGTAGGATAGAAAATCATATTACTGAGTTTTTGTTGGATCACTGAACAGAACTGTCTGCAATTTCACTGTATGAATGTCCACTTTGTACGCTTTAATTTTGTAATCTGGACAACTGTTTCTGAGATGACAATATGTAATCTATTAACTAGTGATTTCTTACTGTATATTTTTTCTCTTGAAATTCTGTATTACTTGTACTATTTTACTCTTTTGTTTTGTTTTGCTTTTCTCTTTAAATAAAAAGACAAAAAAACACGAGGAGGCAGTATTTCCCAACATGTTCTATAAGATCCTATTATCAAGATACTAAACACAAATGGAGACACCACAGAAAACTACAACCATCTATTATGAATATATGTACAAATAACGCTAATAAAACCTTTCAAGAACATCAGGTAACTTATATGAAGTGTTGTATGCCATGATCAAGTGGTTTTCATCTCAGGATCAAAGGAGTTATAATACATGGAAAGCCATCAGTATAAAATGCTATATTAGAATAAGGTGAATAGAATTCAGTAATGCTAGCTATTTTTCTTGGATCACCACTCCCTAGTCATATTTGGAATTTTCAAACTTTTATGACATGTGATTTAAATGACATCCTGTTCTCCAGGTGCAGAATAATTTCCATAACATATATTTACAAAATGTCAGAAAATGTTTGTTGGTTCATATTTCAGTGTTCTAAAGATATTAACGAGGGGAAACAATTTCAAACCTGCTTGCCTAGGTAAGACCTCATCCATTAAAGAGTCTCATATAATTCTTCAAATTCCACAAAGTGTCAGTGGGAAGGGATGAAAATCAACAGTTTTGTTTTCCACATTTGGAAAAGACAGGAGACATTTAGTCTCTGATTTTATTCTGCCCTACATATCACTCTGTGTGAACGAACGTCAGATTCCAAGGTTCACTCCTATGGACAGAATATGTCCCCGTAGTTTTAGGATGCAGCTGAGAAACTGATTCAGCACGTCAGCCTCCCACATGACCTCAGGCAGGGCAGAAGTTTCCTTAGGGAGGTGTGTGCTGAGCAAAACCCACACTGTCATCACACAGCATTTAGAGTCCTCTGTGTCCCAGCTCTGGATACCCAAGGGCTTACTAGAGCAGTGCCTCATCACATCATATTCTAGACCAGAAGTGTAGGCTGTCAGTGGATTAAAGCACAGGGAAAAGACACAAACAGGGGAAGACATATAATTTCTAGATACGTACTCTGCAATATGTTTCTAAGGTAAACTCCTTTACAAACTAGAGATAATTAATTCATGAGGAGAGGGTAAAGAACAGAAGGATATGTTCTTTAATAAAACTTACAGGACTTTCTCTACACATCTTATTTCCACAAGATGTTTCTCATTTTCAGGGAAGATTGAGAAGAGACATTCAATGTAAAAGATATTTGTGTCTCTTATTCTGTAACTTTAGATTGGATGCAGAGATCAGAAAATGTTTACAGCACCTAAGGACTTTGAGTTTCAAATGCAACATACTATTTTCTTGTTCTTTTTGATGTGAGGTTCAAAGACACTGGCATCTCAGAAATTGATTGATGATTTCATTTTCCAAATTGGTGCCATCTTGACATTTTCAGCTTCTTGCGATACTGGGTAGTTAATGGGGATTTGAAAAATACATATTATAGAAGATGCTGCTGAAATAGGTATGGATAATGATTACTTCATATTTCTAAATACATTGGTCTTTCTTCTTACCTGCGAGGTAACCAGAATTAGGTAGAATTTGATTCTTATATTTAGTTTACTTTATTTCTATGTATCCACAAAGGGCTACTTTTCCATTACTTATATTTATTTTTAATTTAGAACTTTAACATTTAATTTTTTTAGTTCATATTTTCAGTACATAATGACTACATTTCACATGAAGAGTTGGTACATACTCATAAAACCTTTTTCTTTTTTACTTCCCCTGCCACTCTCCGGCCTCTGGATCCACCCACATGTGAGTTTAAATATTGCACGGTATCTCTTCTATGGGAAACCAAAATACACATAATAAAGTTCTCATATGAGTTTGTAACTAAAATCACTGAAGGATAACCTTCTAATATATGATGAAATATTCAGTTTTATATATTTCACAGAAAATTTTTTCTCCTAAGTGTCAGTATGGATATAATTACAATTTCACTGGAAAAAGTTTACAATTTATTGAATTCAAAGTTAATTTCCAAACTGTTCAGCTTGGAAAGAGTTCAGTAACTAGATGGGTTGCTGAATTTTCTCCATGTATGACATAGGATATAGTGGTTTGAATGGTTGGAAATTGTTTATATAAAATTACTGATGTTCTTTAAATAATCCTCTGAATTTGGTAATTTACAGGGATCAAAGAGAGACAAAATCTCACCTTGCATTGCCTGTACTGATGGGAGGAAATATGAGATGCATTTGAGAATAAAAAGGCAAATGGGCAGCAGATCTGAGAACTTCATTGCCAGCAAGATAGTCCAGCTGGGAAGGGAGAACAACATTTAAATTCTGTTTACAAAAGAATCTTTCAACTCTAAACATGAGACCTGAGAGGTAAACACAAGGAAATATAATATCTGCAAAAGAGATTGTACTCTGCATTCGTTGAGAGTCTTATTAAGGTCCAGGCTCAGGGTTACAGTTCATTTTAAATTTATCAGACTTTCTCAGATATTGTTCTCACCAGACATGAGCTTGTGTTTACTGCAAGGAATTTGGTCCTAGTCATGACTTAGTTTCTTCATCTTCCCATTGAGACTCAGCCCTATTTATTTAGACAGATATAGACAATATGAACTGAGTAGTAATCATCTATCTTCTTGTGATTATTTTTCTTTATATATCCTCATTTTAAGGCTTCCTAAGAAAACACAATATTGTAGGGATAAAGAACCATAGTGTTAAAAAACATGTATTTTTAGTTAATTACTAGACCTGGGTTATCTTGTCTAATTCCACTGGTCAATAAAGTGTATTTCCTTGTACTGTATTTGTCTAACCCTCAGTTTATTCATCTTTAAGGCATGTGTAAATAAGAAAAATGGAAGGTTCCTGATGATCTTTGATGTGTTACAATGCTGGAGCCTAATCAATGGAAGTTTCTATTAGTGTCACACTTTACATTTCATAGCTTGTCATAAATTCTGCCATGGATCTTCTGGGGTCACAAGTTGTGGCTTTAAGCACTAGTCCGCTTGTTCAAATACTGGCACTTTTCATTCCCACAACTAAACCGGATCTATTCTGGGGATGTTCTGAGTGTGTGCTGAAGAGTTAGAGACAGATGGCCTGGATTTCAATATGGGTTCCTCTATTTTTTTAAAAAACATTATGACTCTGAGCAAATAATTTACTTCCAAATTACAGCTTAATTTATTTAGAGTAAAAATAAAAGTATTACAAAACTCTTAATATTTTATGAGAATTAGGTAAAGTGTATGCATATTGTACATATAAATCATTTAGGATAATGGATTATATCACATGCACAAATTGAAAATTATTATGTATAAGTATGTGACAGAAAAATGAATCTCCACATATTATTGGAATGAGGAAATGTACTGTACACTAAAAGTTTTATTTGAAATTGAGTGTAGGGAATTTAAACAAATATGGAAGTTTTATCTGGGAAAAAGTTTAGATTCTTGTCTTTCAGTGGTAAGGATCTTACATAGAAGACTAGTGTTTGACTTGTTTTCTACCCAAGAATGAGTATTGGCGATTTGAGTTCTAATAGGTACATTCCTAGTCTTAGGACTAAAACACAGGAGTGAAACTGAATCTGCCAATTAACATCAACCTCACTGAATTTAGCATAAGACAATTCTTTGCATTTTTTGTTTGCATAATGTCTGGGAAAAGAAGGAAGGTAAATTTTATAAAAGAACTAAATATTCAGATAACTTCAAAATTTGTAAGACATGGAGCTAACAGGTAAAAATAAGATGAATAATGAAGTTTGGGGTGTTCTGACTGGTTTAACTCATAAAAGTCTAACCTTCGGCACAGACTTTTAGGTAGTTAAACATATATTGGTTTTCCCAAGAGTAGCCTTGAAAGATGAACTCGTAACTAGATGTGCACATAATTTTATTCTTAAGATTTCCTGCACCTGGAAGGATTCTGTAGTACACTAGCTATCAGCAAGGGAGCTCATGTCCTGGCTGTGGGCTCAAAGAGTAACTACTCAGTATACTCCACATGGAATCACCTGGAATAGGTTTCTCTTACAAGCTCCTCATTATATGTAATACCCACACATAACAGGGGCAGTTCATATTACTTTTCGCCACATTTCTACTTTGAGAACATCACAATGAATAAATGGAAAATGTGGTACAAGGAAATGTGAGAATTAATAATGACAAAGTTTACTTTTTAAATCTATTTTGATGTTTAATTAAGCAATACATGTATTCATCAAGAAAATGAAAATTGACTTGGCATGAAATGGATTCTGGATGAATATTGCAGATTTGACTGAATGACTCATATATATTATTGACTATTGCATTTTAAAACCAGAGATCAATTGCCAAGGTGACAGTTAGGATGGTCTATGGAACAGTCATGACAGTGTCACTCACTGCCGTGGTCTTCACTGAACATCTAGTGCTGGTTCAGAACCTGATCCTATGTCCATTTTGTGAATTGTTAATAATATCTTGAGCACAGTGCAGCACTACTTTAATCATATTCTGATAAGATTCCCTGGGCTCCCAATATATATAAAGCAAAATTTCTCATGTTTATTGTCTTAAATATTCTACTTCATTAAAAAAATCACGGTTTCAATTTTTGACCTCCAAGAAAACTGTGGAAATCAAATATTTTTTTTCTGATCATAAAATCTGCAAGACAAACTAGAGAAATTAGGAAAAAATTACTAACAAAAGAGGAAATACTAACCTTAATATGACATCCTGATGTAGGTACTCTAAATATATTAATAAACTTACTAGTAAAAATTTCTATACATATGCTTTTAATGGCTATCCAGCATTGGCATTTCCTTACATTTTTGATTGATATGTAACAACTGCACATATTAATTGATTTCCAGGTGATAATTCAAAACATGCATGTCGTAGATACTGATTCATAAAGAGTGATTGCATTTTGTTTTTGTTTCCTCTTCTTCATGTTTAAGCCTTTGGGCTTCCTAGTATTGATGTTCATAAAACATAACAGATTACTATGAGGTATAATCATCTCACTGTTCTGTGAAACATCGTAATGTCTTGCATCTCTGTTTTACTAACAATTACCAACCTCTCTTTCCCTACCTCTCATCTCCTTCCTGCATCTCATGGTCACCATTCTACACATTCAGATTGATGGTTTTGAGCTTCCACATCTGAGACAGAAGAAAATATGAATATCTCCCTTTCTCCAGCTGATGTCACTTAACACATTGTGCTCTGGTTGTATTCACTTGGTGAGGATGTGAAGAAAAGGGAAGTATCATACATGGGTTTTCATATAGGTTGAACAAAACAGGGAACGTTATAAAGACTGATTTTGAAATTTATTATTAAAATATACATATAATAGCTTTACTCTTCAAACATTAATTCTTTGACCATATCACAAAATTGTCACCTGTTGTATATAAACCTAATTATAAATAAATTATAGAGGTAATTCTATGGTTTTAGTTCACAGTCTTGTTATTCACCAAAATTACTACTTCTAAATGACTATTCCATTGTATTGATGTTCCATTGAAATTTTTCATTTAATCCTTTGACTCTAGGAAATAAAATCCATTTCTTTTGGATATCCCGTGTCTTATAAGAGGATTTTGAAATCAAGAAAATAAAAAAGTGAGAGAGTCAAAAGAAGTTTGGAGCTTCCTATTTGTAATGAGATGTAGGAAGAAAAAGAATAACCTGTGAAATGGAAGGGTAATGAAAAGACAGAGTTTTGGACGGTTTGATTTTCTACAGTTCTTTTTATAAAGTTAAACATTTGTTTCTGGAGTTCTTATTATGCACACTGAATGCATGGAGAATAACAGGAACGTGACTGAGTTCATTTTAATTGGTCTCACACAGAACCCAGGAGTGCAGAAAGCAGTGTTTGTGGTCTTTCTGATTCTGTACATGGTAACACTCACTGTCAACCTGCTTATTGTGGTGGCCATTGTCATCAGCCAGACTCTGAGCACACCCATGTATTTCTTCCTCAGTCACCTTTCCTTGATAGACACAATTTATTCCTCTTCCTCAGCTCCAAAGCTGATTGTAGACTCCTTGCATGAGAAGAAAGTCATCTCCTTTAATGGGTGCATGGCTCAGGTGTATGCAGAACACATTTTTGGTGCTACTGAGATCATCCTGCTGATGGCGATGGCCTATGACCGCTATGTGGCCATCTGTAAACCTCTGCACTACGTGAGCATCATGAGTCGCAAGGTGTGCATTCTCCTTGTGGGGGTGGCCTGGGCTGGAGGATTTCTGCATGCTACTGTTCAGATTCTCTTTACTGTGTGGCTTCCCTTCTGTGGCCCAAATATCATAGACCACTTTATGTGTGACTTATACCCTTTGTTGAAACTCGTCTGCATGGACACTCACACTGTTGGTCTGTTTGTTGCTGCCAACAGTGGGTTCATCTGCCTGTTGGTCTTCATCCTCCTGATGGTGTTCTATGTGATCATCTTGTGTTCCCTAAGAAACTATAGCTTAGATGGGAGGAAGAAAGCCCTCTCCACCTGTGTATCCCATATTACAGTGGTTGTTATATCCTTCATGCCTTGCACATTTGTGTATCTGCGCCCAATGACCACTTTACCAATTGATAAAGCTGTTGCTGTTTTTTATACCATGGTGACACCTATGTTAAACCCTTTAATATACACTCTCAGAAATGCTGAGGTAAAGAATGCATTATGGAAACTCTGGAGGAGAAAAGTGACTTCAGATAGGAGATGACTGAGATCTTTCAACATTAAAAAAAGTTGAGATTAATGAAATCGAGTCCAACTTTCTTGAGCTATATACAGAGACATCATTTGCAGTGAGGATTTAAGTAATACTTTCAGATAATTAAGCACTAGGCTGCAAACTAACACTAATAAAAACACAAATAATGCACTTATTTATTATTAATGTCTTCAGAATGCACTTATTAATAATGTCTTCAGAATTAATTGCTTCTTAATCAGTAAATATTAATAATATAAGTGAAAGTTTAAAACATATCCAGAAGCTAAAATATATGAATGTACAATATTGAGCTCATATCATAACAGTCTTGTGTAATATTGAGATGTTATTCTTATGATTGAAAATAACATGCTCAGTGATATTATTTTACTTTGGATTCTGGTCTCTATGTTAATTCTCTCTTTTGCATTTATTTTTCATCAAGCATTGTGTGAAAAGTAAGAAGTGACAATGTTGATCTATAGGGTCTATAAGATGGCATTACTGCATGGTCCAATCAGAATCCAATCAGGATTGTGGAACTTTGCTGATTTGAGCAAGAAATGTTAGAATATTAAGATTGTAAAGAATACTCGGGGATTAAAAGATGTGTACCTAAGAAAAATACAGAATTTAAGGTTTTGTTTCTCCCTCAGGCTGGGACTCTAATACTGCTCAAAGGTGTATTTGTCATTTATTGAATGGTAAAGTTCATTTTGTTTTAGTTCACAGTACCTGGAAAGAAACTGGTACATAAGTAAGCTCTGGTACTGGCCAACTGGAAACCTCACAGGTTGGGGTGATGGTGGGATGGCACAATGACCCTGGTGAACGTGAACTGTGGCTTTGATTGGCAGACAGACTGGGGTGTAGCTGGATCAAGGGTGACAGAAAACACCACACCACAGTGCATACTAAGAGGGTTTGGAAACTGAGAGATGGGGCACTGGTGTCATCCACTGTACTCTACAGATATGCTACTGAAATTCAAGAAGGAAGCATTTATGAAGCTGTCAGAGAAGCCGAGAAATGGGCACCATTGGATATCTTGCCACATTCCTCCAAACAGACACATAATAGTGGCAATTACATAGTCATTGAAGATGAAAACAGAAACATTTGAATCAAGAAGAGGCCCCATTCAATGTGCTACAGTGACAAAGATAAACATCATGATACATCCAGTGTAGAGGAAAATGCTGCCAGGACTCACTTTCATTAATAAGGACCATGCATTGAACTATGCATTTGGCACTAAGAGACCATGGATTCATAACCGATAAACACATTTTAGCTTAAATTTTTACAACACACTTTTCCAGAATAACCAAGGTCAGCATAGTGTGATTCGCATTTTATGTTTGTAGTAGAACTAAGCCATAAGCTGAGACATGACCCGCTATCCTACATTTCACTCGTTGTCCTATTATTTCACAGCTCTTAGTAAAAGTTGTATTTGTTGGTCATACTTAACTTTAGACAGATTTTTTATATTTTAAAGCCAAAAATGAAAAATCCCTAATTTTTAAAAGATTCTATGTAATGTAATTTGTAATAATTTCATTGCTAGCTATATGTAGGCATCTTCACACTTTCACAGAAAGTACATAGAAGATGAACAGTTACTTGGGAGTAGTTTTGTGGACAGCATTTATACATTATTGTTAAGTAAAATTTTTACTGAATTTCAGGTTCATTAAGTGTAGCGTTCTTCCAAGTGTGAAGGACTTCAACTCTGTTTATCTATAAAATAGGTTCCTCAATCTGGGAGTTAGACTTGGCACCAGAAAGTAAAACTGAGGTGAAATATGAAACAGCATGAGGGACCAAACGTGAATGGAACATCTATTCTGTAGAGTGGTTAGGTAATATATTAAGTCAACAGTACAGATAAACTAATGCCAGATAAATCAGAAATTTCAGAGCAATGGGTAGAGAATGGAGCCTGGAGAAGTTGGTGGGTACAGTCTAGTGTGGTTCAACTTATTCTATAGTTATGCACAAATTAACACAGAGGTCCAGACAGTTTATACGGGAGGGAAGTGATGACGATGTGAATGTCTGTTAAATTTCAGACACACACATGTGTTTTCACTGAAAATGTCCTGATGATAGCAGATATTATCATTAGGTAAGTGACCTTAATAAATGGTAATCTTCATGTGTAATGCTTTTCAAAGTTTATGTTCATTTTTCTTTTACCTTATATTATATTTTATATGACAAGTTTGCATCTCATGACAAAATATGAAGAGCTGTTATTTTATCAGTGAAATTCACTGTCTCCTCCCCATTGTGTGTCTATATTCTTCAAACCACCATTATTCCACTTTCAGCTCATTTTAGCACATTTCTGTACTCCACGTAGGGTTAATTGTTGCCATGAACTGCAACAGGTAAGCAAAATTATGGTCAGCTTTTCATGATGGGTTTGGATTTATGAAGATATTTGTTACAACAACTCATGTATTTACAATAAAATCAAGTATATAAGGATTGCATCACACAATTTGTGTTTCAATGTTACCTTTATTGAACTAATATTAACAAAATCATTTGAAATGTACTATTTGACACTTTTACGTGCATACATTGACAAGTATTTACAATCAAGCTTAATATCCATCATTTTGTACAGTTATGGTTACTTCCCTTAAGGTTTAAAATAAACTATATTAGAACATTTCAAACACATTTTACATTATTATTAATTAAGTCAACATATTGTACATTAGATTCCCTAGAATGTATTTATATTGTCTATGTGAAAAGTGGGACCTTTTGGCTAGCATTTCTCAAAACCTACCAGCCATAATTCTGCCTCATGTGTGTTTTAGCTTGCCTGAGAAATAAATTGTACAACTTTTGTCTTACTGTACACAATTCATTTCACTTAGCAGAATGTCCCCTAGATTCATTTACCTTGTGGCAAATATCAAAATGTTTTCTTTGTACAAGTTGGATAATATTCTTATGTGTGTATGTGTAGAATTTTCCTTATGAATTTATCTATCAATGGACATGGAGGCTGAGTATTTGTCTAAGATATCTTAAATAGTGATGGAATAAAAATTAGAGATTAGGCACTGCTATCATTCTTTGGATATTCAGTATTCCCAGGCATTGCTGGATTAGCTTATACATGTATTTTTATTTTTATGGTGGCCGTGTATATTATTTTTTATAATTGTACAAATTTATGTACTAGTAGTTTTGAAGTATTCCTTTGCTGCCATGTCTTTACTGTCATTGATTGCAATCTAACACTTATCATTTGTTCTTCATAATAGCCATTATAATAAGCTTGAGTTTATGTATCCTTGTCATTTTATTTGTACTTCACTGGTTATTAGCTTTTTAAAGAGATTAATATAATAGAGGACAAAACAAAGCAGATCAGAACAGAACAATGTAATTAACAGCACTTCACCACAAGACAACCTGTAATTAACAGTAACTACCATAATGTCTCTTTCTTTGAAATAGTTGAACATACTTTCACATACAATAGTATCAAACATAACAAAATAGTATAAAACCATTCAAGAGAATGAAAATATTACAGGGCATTCAGAACCAGAAACTGAACAATGGCTACTATATTACCTCATTTTCCATAAAAAATTTGTTTATAATATCACACGTAATAAAATCCAATAAGGTAGAATGTATTAGAACCAATGGAAACAGAAGAACAAAAGCATGGTAGAACGTCAAGGCAAGATGATATTAAATCATCAATGGCTGCCATAATGTCTTGTTTCTTCAAAATAGCTGTCCATACCATGACAGATAATAAAATCAAACAAAATAGAATAAAACCATTCTAACTAATGAATGAAAACATAATAAGGCTTCAAAGCAATGTAACAGGGATTCATGATTACCATAAAATCTTATTTACTCTTAGCTTTTCTTATACTAGGGAGACTACTTGGTATTTATACATATGAGTTTGATTTATTTTGCTTATGCATAAGCAAGTTGCATTCATTTATTTATAAATATCTCAATGTGATCATTCTTTATAGTTGAGTAGTAGTCCATTGTATAATAATACCACAACTTTTTTATCCATTCCTCAGTCATTGGACACTTAGATTGTTTCCCAGATATGGCTATTACAAATTGTGCTGCTATAAACATGGGTGCATATCGTAGTAAAATATTTATATCCCATGCAGACTGCACTCTGTTGAATTTTATTAGCATTACATGATACATACTGTATCATGCAGTACAACAGAAGCACACGCTGTTTGCATCTTTCAGATAAGTGTGAAGAGCTAAAAAATGAAAAGTCAAAAAAAGACAAAATGATACTGATAATACTATGACTACTATTCAGGGCAATTTAATATTTCTTTGTAGTGCTTTTTGTTTATTAAGTATATTCTAGTAGCAATTTACAGTTATTATATTTACAGTTATTATATTTCAACTCTATTGAGCATGTCCATCTGTCCTTGTGATTTCACTTTTCTGAAGGTTAAACTCATGTGGTGTATTATTTTCAAATTTAAGAGCTCTATATTTTTTCTTGTGTTTTAGGTATATATTCATGTAATTTTACTTGTGTCTGTATTTCTTCTTTAAGTTCTACACTGCTAATTTATTTTTGTTATTGAGTTAGATTGGCTGCTGCCTCTAATATAATGTAAAAGAATGGTGCTAATAATGGAAATTTATCTTACTTTTTCTTCTATTGAGTTATTTTTAAAACTAAAAGCATATTAAAAATTTTAAATTGTCTTTTAGCAGTTCTTTAGATGATTACACGATTTTATCCTTATGGATTAATGTTGTGAATAATGTAGTATATTTTATTTCATTGGTTCATGTCTGCATTTGTGGAACAGAATTTGCTGGTGTAACATTGAACTGTTATTTTATACTGTTGGAATCTGCTGGTTCTTTAAAAAGAATTTTTTCATTTAATTTTGTTTTCTGGGGTGCCAGGGAAGCCCCAGGCCCTTCATTTTTTTTAAATGTTGAGAATGGATTTCTCACTAAGCTGCCAAGGTGCTGAAGCTGGACTTGAACTGCAATCTTTCTGCCTCAGCCTCCCAGAATTCACAGAATATAGGCATGTGTTACCGTATTTGGGTTGCATTGATTTTCAGAAATTACTGTGACTTAACTTAGTACCTTTAAAAGAATGTACTTACTCAAAATTTCTTATCCTATCACACTTAATGTTTCCTTTCACAGTAATTGTTAGCACTTTTGACTAGCTGACATTTCATATATATTTTAAGAACGATTTTATTTATCATCTGTTGTCTTATAATATAAGCTCATTGCTAGCTTCTGAGGAACTAAGACAGTACTAGACACAATTAGTCACTTTTTAAATGAGTACCTTGTTAAAAGAATTAATTTTCCTGTTCAAAATAATGTAAATACTGTTTAAGTAGCTTTGGGATAACATATGCTTTGAAGATTTGTGAGGAGCAATCATGGCTAGGATTTATAAATTGCTTACCATTGTCTGGGATTGTTCTTAATATGTTATGTCTGCTTTCTCTTTGTTCCTCCAAGTGACACCTGAGGTGCGGTACTGTTATTGGGCCCAACTGACATTTGTGGGAAGAGTCATGCAGGTTAAAACTCTGCATGAAGTCCTCACTGAAAGAAACAAGCAATGTTAGACACCAATTTCCAGAGATCTTGTGTATGGTGAGGCTGTTACCAGGTGACAATGGTGAATACTTCACATTTGTATTAATGAGCAAAGAGCAACCATTGATTCTTTTATACTTGGTTGTTCATCATTTGTAGTTCTTTTATATATTTTTTGTTGTTATTGTTGAAATACATTGCAAATTTGATGTAATGTAAAGTTCAAGTAAACGTGAGAATTTCTGAATGCTCTTTACTCAGCCTCTCTATATATTTACATTTTTAACTTCTTTTTTCTTCTCTCTTTCTCTGTGCTTTCACATCAAATATATCACTACAGACATATGAAAATATTATTTGCCTTCCTATATTTCTCTCATATAAATTAGAGGCTCACTTACATTTTTCTGAAAGGTTTAAGCGTATGTTGTAAATATGCTTATAACCTTTTAACCCTAATAACGCTAAATGTAACCCTAAAACTGCCAACTACTTCCAAAAACTTAGAAATTTTATGTCATAACCTTTCCACAGTGATCACAACCAACAACCTAAGGCTTAATTAATACTGTTATATATTCTACACAGCTTGCTGGAGTTTCTCTAATGTCCCAGAATATCATTTTTGTAGTAAAACAAAATCTGAGATAACACATTGCGTTTTGTTGCCATTTGTATAACACTGATTTTTGTAATGTGAAACTATTCCTGAGTGGGTCTTTGTATTTTCTGACATTGTTATTTATGAATAATACAGGACACTTATTTTGTAGAGTGTATTGTGTATTCCTATTTGATGTTGCTTTATGTTTAGCTTTATTTTATGCCTTGGCAGGAACATTTTGAAACAGAAACTGAATTCATCTAGATATCGTATTAGGAGGGACTTGCTGTTATTTGCAATATCTTCATTGTATTACTCAGTGTTGTTTCTTACCCTCAGAAACACTGTGGAGGGATACTTTTTTGGAATCTGTTGCCACTGGAAACCTATTTTGTTTTCTCCTCTTTCTGAGTTATAGATCCCATAAGAAAATTTCTCAACTGTTTTGGGCAGCTCTTCTATAGAATTTTGCAGTTTTGAGACTGAACACTGCCTGGGATCACTGCCTGGTGCACATGGAATTCAGTGATAGTACAGTGAAATTTTTCTTTACTGGGGTTAGATGATCAAGGACACATTAGGAAAGCTCAAATCTTGCTGGTTGGTTGATAGGAAGAAAACTTACAGGGAGAGACAGGAGAGAAATTACTTAATGCTTGGATGGTAAAAAAAGTTAAGGCTTTAGGATTCTTTTGTGCAGCCCTCACCAGCCATTATGCCTCCTCATGGGTCATCTTTTCCCTGAAGAGGATGTCATATTGTTCCATATGGAGGATTTTTTAGTTTGTGATGAAAAAAGTCATCATTTGGAAGTGAAGCATCTTTTGTGCAAGTCTGTCCTTGAAAAGCTAGTTTCAAGCTGACCTTCTCTGGATTGTGCAGGTATTTCCTGAGTATCCACTTTGGATTTTCCACCTTATTATAGAAGGATTTTGTGCTAAGATGTGTTCAAGCCTTAGCCACTTTCAGTTATTGTGGTTTTGTTGACAATTATTCTTGCTTTTTGATGTTTTCTAAGGGATCAAGGAGAGAATGGTGAATCCACTCCATGTGTATTCCACAAGTCTGAATAATACTTTTTTTTTTAAAAAAAGGAATTGGAGGTTTACCCATATTTGGATAGCCCAGGTTTTATCTTTCTATTTTCAGTGAATATTTTGCCCAAAGGGTTCAAATGCCCTCCTCTAATAGGAAATAACAGGAAAAGGAGATGTTTTTGAGGGCAGATGTTGTGAATGCTGAAATAGTAGACAGCAGTCCTAGACAGTTTAAGAGACTGGAAGGTTGAAACCATTCAGGATGACATCCCATTTCCTCAGCTCACACAGAGCAAGCTGCTGCCTTTCCTTTTCTCGGTGTCATCAAGATGGTAGGAGGCATCCTGAACATGGAGATTCTATTTGTGTCTCATGTTTTTCAATTTAGACATGAAGATCCACATAAAGGATAGGATTACTCTGCTTTTAAAATGAGTATGGGCAAGAAAATTAACTTTTAGGATCTTACTATAAAGTATGATATGATTTTGAACTTAAGATATGCAATTTTAAACCAGGTGTGGTGGTGCACTCCTGTAATCTCAGCACTCAGGAATCTGAAGTAGGAAGATGGTTGCCAGTTTGAGACCGGCCTGGGCTACAAAGTGAGCCAAGGACAGCCTTGATGGCCTAGTGAGACCCTGTGTCAAAAAAAAGAGAGATTTATTATTTTACCTGTCTAGAAAAATTTATCTATTCTAATAAGACTTATTTTTCAAAAACTAATGCAACTATGACTATGCACAAATAAAATTCCAAATTCAATCACCATTGAACTTGGAATGCTAATTCTATCCAAGGTGAATAAATGCAAACATACCTATTTTTTTGCACAAAAACTCCAAAGAGACAAGACAGAAAAAATTATGAGTGGTAAAGGAAAATGACAGATTCCAAAATAACAATAGGTAAGAGCTTCAATAACCCACTTTTACCAATGAATAGAAAATCAACAAAAATATTAGGTGAAATGAGATCATGCTCCAAAGGAACCTAATAGAAAGTGGAACCTCCCGTGTGATAGTTGCTAAACACATTTGGAACAAAGGGCTAATGAGGCAACTGTGATGCAGATGAACCGATAAAATTTCCACAGTGTACAAGAGTGAAGCTGTTGCTGAGCAATTCATTCAACCTTCTTCCACATCTGTTGCAGAGCCCTTGGCCACTCTGGTTTGTATCTCTTGTTGTGGTGTTGACCTGTATGCTCCTCCTATGAGAATTTGCCCCTGTAGGATATTTGATTTGTACTCCTCTCTTGCAGGACTGGGTAATCCTAATCAGCTTTATCCTTCTCCTATGGGATTTTGAGCAGGTTGTGCTATTGACCTGTACCTTTCCCTGTGGAGTTTTGCTACTAAGTGGTGTTGAACCCATACTGGCTTCCTGTGGATCCTTCATGCTAGCATTGTAATTAGTGTTTTGTTTCCCTATGAATACCAGTGAACTCTAATAAACCTTATCTCTCACCAAGACTCTTTCTAGGTATTTACTTTGATCTCTTGATTGGGGTCCACCATACCTCCCTGAGTACCTGGCCTTTCGAAAATACAGCTGGATATTGTTCAGCCATAGAAGAAAATGCTTTTCTAGTATTTATACTAAGAAGAACCACATGTTAAATGAAACAAGTCAAGCACAGATAGACAAATACTGCAACTTTTCACTTATGAGTTCATTATAACACATTAGACCTATAGAATTAGACACTAGAATATTGGCTGCCAGGAATTAGCTAACCAACGAGGATGTGTGGAACTGGTCAAAAAATATAAGAGCTACATCACACAACATTGTGAATATAGTACTTTTCAAGAAGTACAATCTTCATGAAAATAATATTCTCCTGCAAATGGCTAAGTGTAGATTATTTGTGTTCTCACCACAAAAGAAAGTGCTGTTTTGGTAATTATTGTATTTATCTAAACTTAGACATTTTACAAAGCTTATATATCTAAAAATAATATGTTATGCATCATAAGTATATTAAATTTTCTAAACTTAAGGAAAAAACATTAAAAATCCAATCATAAAACTAATTCCTATTCATCAAAATAAATAACAGAGTAACAAAAGAAAACAAGTAGAGATTTTGTGACATATACACAATAATGAATTAGTATACAAAAGTCATAAACAATGTCAGTAACTCAGCAATAGTAAAAAGAATAAATAGACATATCAAAAACGTAAATCCACATTTCATAGATGTTTGGAAAACTAGTTTGCAGTAAACATGAATACACTTTCAACTCCAAAGGAAATATACTACAATTAAAATCATAGTGAATAGGCAGCCTTGCAATCACTAGTTTCACAAAAATACTAAGCATTTCTTAGTATCAGGCATTTTACCAATGGATATAGAATGAATGTGCTAAACTACAAGGCTTGTGAGAATGCAGCCTTATCAAAAATATGCAATTACTTGTAAAAGAGAATGTGTAAATACCATACTTACCATGAAAGAATTTCAGTTGTAAAAATAAAAGCATACATTTTGAATACAGTATATTTCATATCACAGTGGAAACAATTCTCAGTTTTTGATGTTTTGAGATCAGATTGAGAAAACTGTTACCAACGTACATATTTTCCTTAATTTTCTTTCAAGAAAGTAAAATAAGAATACCAAAAATGCACATGATAAACTGCGAGGAGAGGCACAAAAATATGTTAATAACTTGGATTAGAATGTTTTCTAAACAAAGTGTATAACCTGTAAGCAAGCACTAGAATGCATCTGCAGGTGTTGCTGTGTTAATGGTATAATTAAAACAAAAATTTAGCGTCTTTTGTGTATTTTTAATTTTTTTATTTTAAAGAGATTAAGACAAAGAGGAAATAACAAAGCATATCAGAACAGAGCAATTTCACAAGACAACCCATAATTAACAGTAACCACCATAATGTCTCTTTCTTGGAAATAGTTGAGCATAACTTCATATACAATAGTATCAAACATAACAAAATAGTGTAAAACCATTCAAGAAAATGAAAGTATTACAGGGCATTCAGAACCAAATAACAGAGAATGAACAATGGCTACTATATTATCTCATTTTTGATACAAAATTTGTTTACAGTACCACATATATTAAAATCCAATAAGATACATTGTGATAGAACCAATGGAAACAGAAGAACAAAAACATGATAGGACTTTAGAGTAAGATGATATTAAATCTGCACTGGTTATTATTATGTCTTGTTTTCTTCAATATCTGTTCTTGATAACACAGATAATAAAATCAAAAAAACCAGGATAAAACCATTCCAACTAATGCAAGAAAAAATAATAAGGCTTCAAAGCAATGTAATGGGGAATCATGATTACCATAGATTCTTATGTACTCTTACATTTCTTACACTAGGAAGATTATACGGTATTTATAGCTGTGAGTTTGATTTATTTCACTTATGAGTATGGTCTCAAGTTGCATCCATTTATTTATAAATATCTCAATGTGATCAGCCTTTATAGCTGAGTAGTACTCCATTATATAAAAATACCACAATGTTTATCCATTCCTTAGTTGCTGGACACTTAGGTTGTTTCCAAGATCTGGCTATTACAAATTGTGCTGCTATAAACATGTGTGCACAGATATATATCTCTGTGGTTTTCAGTTCTTCTGGCAATGTGCCTAGAAGTGGAATAGCTGGGTCAAATGGGACATACAATCCCAGCTTTTTGAGGAACTTCCAGACTTATCTCCACAGTGGTTGCACCAGTCTACACTCCCACTAACAGTGCAGGAGAGTTCCTTTTTCCCCACAGCCTCTCCAGCATTTGTTGTTGGTAGTTTTCTTGATCCTGGCCATTCTTTCTGGAGTGAGATGAACTCTCAGTGTTGTTTTAATTGGTATTTCTATAATGACCAATGATGATGATGATCATTTTTCATGTATTTATTTGCCATTTGTATTTCTTCATCTGAGAAATGTGTATTCATCTCAGATGCTCATTTTTGGGAAGGGTCTTTGAATTTGGGGATTCTCATTTTTTAAAAATCTTTGTATGTTTTAGACAGAAATCCTTTGTCTGAGGGAGAGTTCACTAAGATTTTTTTCCCAGTTTATGGGTTTCTTTTCACTATGCTATAGATTGCTTTTGACATGCAGAAACTTTTTAATAAGATGTGATCCCAGTTATTCATTCTGGGAAGTATTTCTTGTGTGGTTTGATGGCTGTTCATGAATTCCCTACCTACCCCTATGTCTTCAAGTTACTTACCTAATATATCTTCCAACAGGTTGTTTCTGTTTTAATATTCAGATATTTGACCCATTTAGATTTATGTTGTGAAGTGAATGGGTCTCGTTTTAGTTTTCGTAATATGCACCATTTATTAAAGAGACTGTCATTATTCCAGTGAACCTGCTTGGCTCCTTTATCAAAGATAAAGGGGTTGAGTGTGTTTGTAGTTGTGATTGTATCTTCTAATCTATTCCATTGATCTTTGGCTCTGTTTTTATTCCAGTACCATGTTGATTTTACCACAGTTGCTTTGTAGTATAACTTCAAGTCAGGGGTTGTGATGCCTCCTGCCTTGTCTTTGCTGCTTAGAATTGCCTTTGCAATTCTAGGTCTCTTCTGGTTCCTGATGAATTTTAGGAGTGATTTCTCTAGTTCTATGAGGTATGTTGATGGTAATTTACTTTGGATTGCACTGAATCTGTATAACAGTTTTGGGAGAATAGCCATTTTTCACAATACTTATTCCTTCTACCCATGAGCAAGATATGTCTTTCCATTTTCTAAGATTCTCTTCATTTTCTTTTTCAGGGTATTGTAATTTTCCCTGTACAGATCTTTTACTTCTTTCATGAGATTAATTCTTAAGTATTTCAGTTTTTTGGATGCTAGTGTGAAGGGTGTGGCTTCTCTTAATTCTCTCTCAGTCATTTATTTCTTTGTTAGTGTTTAGAAATGCTATTGATTTTTGAGTATCATTATTGTATGCAGCTACATTGCTGACTTTATTTATTATACCTAGGAGTATTTCAATAGAGCTTTGGGGATCATCTCTGTAGAGTATCACGTTGTCTGCAAATAATGAGAATTTAACTTCCTTTTTTCCCCTTTCTTTACTCCATTTACTTGTCTGTCTTGTCTACTTGCCCTGGCTAGTCTTTACAATACTATGTTGAATAGCGACATTGATAAGGGGCATCCTTATCTTGTGCCTGATTTTAAAGTAAAGGCTTCCAGTTTTTGGCCTTTAAATATGATGCTGGCTGTTGGTTTGTCATATATGGCCTTTATCACATTGAGGTAAAGACCATCTATTCCAATTTTCTGTAAGGTTCTTTTCATGAATGAGTATTGGACTTTATCAAAAGCTTTTTCTGCATTTATAGAAATGATCATGTGATTTTTACTTTTGGCTTTATTGATATGGTGGATTACATTTATTGATTTATGTATTTGGAACCATCCCTGCATGCCTGGAATGAATCCCTCTTGGTCATCATGTCTAACCTTCTTGATGATTTGCTGCATCCTGGTTGCCAATATTTAATTGAGGATTTTTGCATTTGTTTTCATTAGGGAGATCGGTCTATAGTTCTCTTTTTTAGTTGGGTCTTTCTCAGGTTTTGGTACTAGAGTAATATTTGCTTCCAGTAATGACTTAGGAAGGATTGCTTCCCTTTGAATTTCATTGAAGAGTTTGAGGAGTGTCAGCAGTAAATCTTCTTTGTACTTCTTGTAGAATTCTGCAGTGAATCCATCTGGGCCTGGGCTCTTCTTTTTAGGTAAGTACTTAAATATATTTTCAATTTCATTACTACAAATTGGGTGATTCAGCAGTTTTACCAGCTTTGGTACTTTATATGTTTCTAGGAATCTATGTCTTTGTTCTGTGTTATTGAACCTATGAGAGTAGAGGCTTTTGAAATAAGTGTTGATGATTTTCTGTATTTTCACAGAATCTGTAATGCTTTCACTTTTTTCATTCCTTGTTGCATGCATTTGAGCTTTTTCTCTCTTTTTTAAAATAAGGTACACAGGGGCTTATCAATTTTATTTATTCTTTCAAATAACCAACTCTTTGATTCATTGAGCCTTTGAATTGTTTTCTTAGTCTCTATTGCATAATTTCTGCTGGATTTTTATAATTTCCCCTTCTTTTGGCTTTGGGCTTGACTTGCTCTTCTTTTCCTAGATGTTTGAAATGTAGCATCAGGTTGTTTATTTGTATTCATTCTGTTTTCCTGATGTGGGAACTCAGTGCAGTAAGTTTTCCTTTGATAATTTCCACAACGATAAATTGTGTTTGTATTTTCCTTTGCTTGTAGGTATTGTTTAATTTCTTCTTTAATTTCCCTTGTGACCCATTGATTGACAAGACTGTATTATTCAATTTCTAAGTGTTTGTGGAGTTTTCACAGTTTCTTTTATCACTAATTTCTAGTTCATGGTGCTATCATTGATTTCTAGTTTCATGTTATCTGATAACATGCTTAGGATAATTTCAATTCTTTTGCATTTATTTAAATATGTTCTGTGGGCTAGTATATAGTCTCTTTTAGAGAGCATCCTGTGTACTGCTGAGAAGAATGTATATTCTGATGTTGTTGGATGGAACACTCTGTATATGTGTATCAAATTCATTTATTCACATATGTGATTCAGTTCTGTTATTTCTTTGCTGGTTATCTGTCTGGTTGATCTGTCCCTTAGTGTCAATGGTATGTTAAGGTCTCCTGTTATAATTGTGGTATTGCTAATTTGATTTTTCATTTCTATTAATACTTGCTTTGTATAACTGAATGCTCTGGAATTTGGTACATATATTTAAGATTTTTAAATCTTCATTATACAGATTTCCCCTAACTAGTATGTAGTGATCTTCTTTATCTCTTAGGATTATTTTTGGTTTGAAGTTGACATTGTCTGTAAACAGAATAGCTGCCCCCACTTTTTTTGGTTCCTGTTGCATAAAGTATTGTTTTCCATTCTTTGACTTTCAGTCCGTGAGTGTCCATTTGGGTTAAATGGGTTTATTGTAGACAACATATGGTTCGATATAGTTTCTTGATCCATTCTGCCAGTCTGCTTCTTTTAAATGGTGAAATGAGTCCATTTACATTAATGGTTATAACTGTTATATATTGGTTTATTGTTGACATGTTATCTTTCTGCTGTTGTATGTTTGTCTTTCCATTCTTTTTAATGATCTGCTTTGCTGCAGTCAAGCATAGCCAACAGGATTGGGTAAGATAAGTTTGGGTGTGCTTTAAGGCAGTGTACGCCCCTTCAATCAAATTGAACAGGTTAGAATTTGGATACTGGGGGGTAGGTATGTGATCTGATTGGTGTATGGGGTTTGGGGTGGATGGGAAGGCACGGGAAATGCTCAGGGTTGGGTGACTTACGGTGGTTTTTTGGACAGCAGTAATGGGATTTGTATTGGACAGATTGTAGTTTGGCTTTAGAACAAGATTTGGGCCTATAGGCATGGATGAAATCTGTAGAGAAGCCTTTTTATTGGGAATAAGGCCACCCCTGTCTGAGCCAGATTCATGATATTGCATTCCCCAGGTCCGTCCTGTCAGCCAGCCAGTTTCATCAGGGGTGGTGATGGTTGTATCTATTATATGGCAAATCTGGCCTGTTCTGCTATCCCACCAGGAGGGAGAATGGGAGGAGCGCCACAGTGGGCAGCAGTCTGATGCTCCCCGCTTTACTTTAAGATGTTTATCAGGTATGTAGGGGTCCCATTCTGTGGCAGCTGTTTCACAGCCCAGGTAGGAACAATAATAATGTCCTGGGGAATTACAATATGGTCTGCCTCCTACTGCGGCGGGACAAAAATATACTGACAATGTATTTTGGCATGGATTAATGGGCACAAGGACACAGGACCGGACCTTAAAATTTGGATCCTACCCAGGTTGTGACCTCCATTTGACAATCCCAAAGAATGATTGACCACTTCCAAGGTTGGTGGGGATTATCAGTCATTGTGCACAGGTGTAGTCGTGTTAGAAATCTGACAGTGATCCACATGGAAGCCAGCATTGCCTGTAAGAGAACACAAAAGGTTTGGGCCTCAGGAGATGGCATCACTCCTGGGCGTCATCTGGATTTTTAGATGAAGGGCTGTCTATTTGCTTTACAAGTCACCCGGGTAGCCATCGGGCTCCCTTTTCTTGTTTGGAGTAAACACACACTGAGCCTCGGCCCCAGATGAGGACAGGGTCAGGGCCATTCCAGGTGTTGGTTATTGGGTCCCACCATAACACAGAGGCAAATTGTGTTTGTGTCTGCGTGTGCCAGAAGCGAGATGCTGCAGAGCAGCCTGAGGTGTCCAGAGATAAAAAAAATTAAAATGAAGAGGGCATGTGAGAGGACATTTCTGGGAGACCCTCGGGTTGGGTACCAGGTGCCTGTTTTTATTTTATCTATGTTAGATTTGAGGGAGTGATGTGCACATTCAACAATACCTTGTCCTTGAGGACTATAGGGAATACCTGTAGTATGGAGAATGTTGAGGCACTTGCAAAATTGAGCAAAAGAGGTGCTGGTATAGCCAGGACCATTATTTGTTTTGAGCTGTTGGGGATATCCCAGGATGGAGAGGGCTGACAGCATGTGGGCTATAACATGTTTGGTAGCTTCTCCTGTCTGCAGGGTGGCAAAAATGAAACCGCTGTATGTATCAACAATCACATGTATATATTTTAAGTTTCCAAATTCATTGACATGTGTAACATCCATTTGCTATAGGGTGTTAGGGATTAAACCTTTTTTATTGACTCCTAGATGTTGAACAGGTATCTGAATAGCACAAGAGGGGCAATTTTTTTACAATTTGTCGAGCTTGTTCCCGAGTGATTTTGTGGAGGAGATGAAGGGTTTGGGCATTGAGGTGGTGTAACTGATGAGTCTGTTGGGCCTCCAATACCTTAGAGTCTTCTGTGAGCTCAGAATGGGTCATGGAAATCTGTGCCCACGTGGCAATATCAACCAAATGATTTCCCTGAGCAAAGGGACCCAGGAGGCCAGAATGAGCTCTTAAATGACCAATGAAAAACTTATGACTGCAAAGTCGAATCATGTCTTGTAATTGTTTGAATAGGTTTGCAGCTGGGGAGACATGACTTATGGAGGCAACAGTCTGAAATAATAATAATAAAGGAACAGACAGCGAGATAGGCAGTATCAGTAAACAAATTGAAGGGTTGGTCAGGGTAAACAGTAAAAACTGCAAGGATAGCCTGTAGTTCTGCCAGCTGCGTGGATGATGTATCTGTCTGTAGGATAAAAATGTTGTTTTGTGCTACATAAGCAGCTCTGCCGGAGGAGGAACCATCAGTGAATAACACTGGGGCATCGGGAAGAGGTTGTGGAGCTATAATCTTGGGGAATACAAATGAGTGATGGTTAGCAAAATCAATCAATTTATTTGGAGAGTAATGATTATCAATGGTCCCTGAGAAGGAGGCTAAAGCAATAGGCCATGCCTCAGGGGTCTGCAGCAGCCAGTCCACCTGATCTTTGGTGAAGGGTTGAATGATGACATCTGGTTATTTTCCAAAATAACATTTTCCTAGCTTTCTGCCTCGAATTATCAGGTCAGAGACCACTTGGTAGTAAGGCAATTATACTCTCTTTGGGGAGACTGGCAGATGAAGCCACATAAGGGGAGCTTGCTGCCAAAAAACTGTTGTGGGAGTTTTGTGTTAAAAATGAGAAATTTTTCTGGCTTGTTATAATCTAAGAAGGAGACAGTTTCTTGGGTGATAGCCTCTTCCACTGTGTGGAGTGTTTTTCTAGCATTGGGTGTGAGCTCTTGGGGGGAAGTTGGGTTAATGTCTCCTCAAAGGATCTCATAGAGGGGTTGTTGATCATATTTGGTCAATTTTAAATAGGGTAAAAGCCAATTAATATCACCCAGAAGCTTTGAAAATCAAGTGCCTTAAGGTTGTCAAGTCTTAGTTGGGGCTTTGGTGAATATATTTGAGTGCCCTTTAGCTGAAAACCCAAATATATGTATGGGTCTGTAAGCCAGACTTTATCTGGTGCTATTTGGAGTACAGCCTCTTGTAAGGCGGCCTGTAGTGCCTGATAACATTGTAAGGTCTGGTCTTTATTTTTTCCTGCCAAGAGGATATCATCCATATAATGAAGGATGTATATGTTTGGCCAATGACCTCTAATTGGCTGTATGGCAGTGGCCACGAAAGCCTGACATAAAGTAGGAGAGTTGGCCACCCCTTGAGGGAGGACACACCATTGAAACCTCTACATAGGAGCCGGAAAATTAATGGATGGGAGACTAAAGGCCAAGTGTTTTTGATCTGGTGGATGTAGGGGAATTGAGAAGAAACAGTCTTTGAGATCTATGACAATTTTGAAAAATCCTAAAGGAATGGCACTGGGTGAAGGAAGTCCTGGCTGTAATGGTCCCATTATAACCATGGTTTTGTTTATTGCTCTGAGGTCTTGTAACAACCTCCATTTTCCTGATTTCTTTCTAACTACAAAAATGGGTGTATTCCAGGGGGAATCACTTGGTACAATGTGGCCTGCATTTAGCTGGTCCTGCACCAGCTGTTGAGCAGCTGCAAGCTTTTCAGATGTAAGGGGCCTCTGATCGACCCAAACAGGCGTATCTGATAACCACATAATTTATTTGGCATGGGCCGCAGGAACGTCAATGACCCCTATTGAAAATGGCCTAAGCCTGCTCTTGAAGGGTTTGGGGTTGGAGAAATAGGGACTTTAATACCTGAACTCTGTTTACCTAGGCCTTGATTAGGAAGGAATCCCTGAGTAAGCATTTATTTGGTGACTATAGTATTAGGGCTGCCCATCATCATTCCCATTTGGGTCAGCAAATCTCTACCCCACAAATTAAGGGGTAGCCCTTCCACAATATAGGGCTGTATGTGCTCTTGATTGTTTTCTTTATCTTTCCAGGTAAGTAGATTGGCACTACAATGTGGATTTTTAGATTGTCCAATCCCTTGCAGATGAGTCATAGTAGTCTGTAGAGGCCATGTGGGAGGCCAGTCCTCTTTTCTAATGAGTCACATCAGCACCTGTATCTATGAGCCCTGAGAAACTTTTCCCATTGAGCAACAAAGCCATAAGGGGTTTATCTTTGAAAATAAATTGAGCCCAATATATATCTGAAGACTCAAGGGAAGAATTTCCCCTATAGGAAGCCACAGCTGCTTTACAAGTTTGAACCAAAGGCAATAGCCCAATTGAGCAATACGTTGTCCTTGACTAATGGAAACCAGGCCAGAGATAGAGGATGCCATAACAGTAATTTCACCAGTATAGTCATTATCTATGATTCCTGGGACAACTTGTAATCCTTTCAATATTGTGCTGCCACATCCAAAGACTAACTCACATGTGTCCTTGGGAAGGGGGCCAAAAAACCCAATAGGGATGGCTTGTATGCCCATGTCAGGAGCTAATACTGTGTTGGAGGTGGAACAGAGGTCCAGTCCTGCACTTGGCGTGGAGAAGGTCTGAAACGGATTGCTTCATGCTGGATTGTTTTGTTGCTGTGGGACAAACCTTATAGCCCCGGGGGTCTGTCTCAAGTTGGGGGTCTGGGGCTGACCCAGAATCCCATTTCCCTGCTGGGGGAGGGGATTGCTATCTGCATCTGTCTTTGACTTGCATTCATTAGCCCAATGATATCCCCTTCTGCATTTTGGACATAAGCTTGTAGGTTTTGGTCTTGAGTTATTGTGTTGAGACTTTGGGGCTGTTGGGCATTCTCTGGCAAAATGGCCCATCTGATCACATTTAAAACATTTGCCATTATTTGTTTTTCCTCCTTGCTTGTATACAAGGAGGGTCTCCTTTACAGCTGCAGCTGTACTTGCAGCTGTGACCTGAGCTTGATATATGGGGAGGGCCTATATCAGTGCACAAGTGAATATAACCTGAGAGATCTTCTCTTTTTCTATATGGTTTGGCAGGCAGAATTTGCATTTTCATATGCCAATTGCTTAACTAGATCAGGGTTGTCCTCAGAGGTGCCAAAAAGATGCTCAGTTGCCTGTAAGAGGCGACCAACGAAATCACAGAAAGGCTTCTTGGGTTTTTGTTTAATTTTAGTAAGAGAAGAAGAAACTCCACCAGACGGGAGTTTTTCCCATGCTTTAGTTGCCGCCACGTGATCTGAGCAAAAAGGCCTGCCTCATATCACATTTGGGCTTGTTGTGTCGCATATCGGCCTGTTCCTGTTAGCATGGGAAGAGTATAATGATTTTTCCTGTTAACATTATCTTTAGCCAAAAGTTCACATTGGTGTTGGAATTCTGCTTTCCAGAGCAGATAATTGCCCCCCTGAGAGTCTAGCTCTAGTTAGATCTCTCCAATCATGAGGTGTAATCCAACCTTGGGTTAAGGAGTCTAAAACTGCAAGAGTGAAGGCTGCCATGGAGCCATATTGGGTTACTGCTGTTTTTAATTCTTTCAGGGCAGTTACAGGGAATGGTGTGTGGGCCCTGTTAGCCGTGCCCTGGAGGGTCTGTTTCTGTATCACTATCATGTAGGTCAGAGTCATTTTCTTCCTCGCTATCATCAATTTTTATTTCCCACCTCTGTAGATGTGGTGGCTGTCTATCTCTCCTGGTTGTTGTAGTAGCCTGTGTTTTGTTCCTTCTGCTTTCCTGACTTGGGGACCGATCCTCATGTCTAGTTCATCCCTTTGTCTCCCTCTTTCCTTAACTGTTTAGTTCCCACCATTTTGTAGACCAGCGCCATCTTGGGCAGGTTGAATTGTCTCCCTGCCATCTCGTGGGCTGATATCTACTTTGGTGGTCTGGGTGATTTCTGTTACTGGAAACATTAAAAGAGGCGCTGTTTTTAAGGCACCCATTTTTGGTGGGTGAGTTGTTTCTGTTACTGGGAACATCATTGTTGGTGTGTCTGAGAAGGGATGAAAGCCTACATCTAACAACTGGAGTTGCAAAATGAGTCTCTGTTTCTCCTGTTTTGATTGGAGCCTCTGTTGTAAATAACGAATTTCTGTTTCTAAAGCAAGGAGATCAGGAGGTGGACCAGGCGGCTTTTGGAAGTCAGGCTGGGTGTTATCTGGTTTTCTTGTCAGTATTTTAGTCATTAATTTGGGATTGATGGATAATGCAGGGGCTGCAAAAGGGGTTTTCTTACCCTGATATTGCACAGCCTCTTCTGCCAATTGCAACTAATCAACCTCTTGGAACTTAGAAAGGTCAGGGTACATAGGCCTACATAACAGAGGGGATGTGGTGGCACCAAGCTCTAAGGAGTGCTGGGAGCCACTTTGAATAGTGGCGCCTTTTTGAGTATCCCCATGTGCTCTAGAAAGGGGAAGTGACAGCAAGTCGCCATTTTGGGAGTCTCTGGAGGGAGAGAAGCTGCCATCTTGAGGGGTCTCTGGGATATCAAGAACCACAGATCCAGGAGAGCTGGGTGCCTTGGATAAGTCCGGTGGGTGTGGGGTACAACTGCGGGAGGCAGATAATGCAGCCTCACCCTGAGCAAGCATCTTTGCAATCTGGGGATCCGCATGACATTATGTCAACAGCTCAGAAACTAAAGTCCAATATGCAAAAGAAGTTACCGGAACTTTTTCTGGACCAAAAACTATAATAGTCTTTGAGAGCATCTCCTACTCTTTGCCATCTTTTTGAGTCAATGGTGCTCTCTAGTGGGAACCATGGGCACACAGAATGCACAAACTGAAAGTAGTGTAATAAATCTTTTGTTTTAACCTTAATCCCTCTGACCTTGAGTGCCTCACTGAGGCCATTCATGAACAATTCATGCTCACTAAGTGCTTGCCCCATGCCAGTAGAGAGATAAGATCCATTCACCTACCATGATTCAGGTGAGTTGTAAGGAGGCTGTCTGCACGGATCACAGGGACAAACCCCTTGGATCAGTCACGCTGTGCAGCAATTTACTCCTGTGAACGATCCCGCGTTGAAACCTCTCATGCCATGCCCTACATTGGGCGCCACTTGATCTGGCCCATGGATCAATCTGTGGGTCTTTCCTGGAGAGAGAAAGGGGATGGAGGGCAGGACAAGAGGAAAGAGAGATGGAGACAAGATGAAAAGTTCCAATCAAGTCTCGTTTATTCAGGAAGTGTACATGGCTTATATAAAGTCCAAGGAAATGTGGCTTTATTGGATAAGTCAGTTTAGATCTCCTCATATGACATGGACTTATCAGATTAGCAGGAAACCATGCGTAGGCAACTGGTGGAAGTGAAAGTAGGTAAGCAGGAGAGGATTATGGGTAATGTAGGCAGACGTGAAGATCATGGGAAATGTAGGCGGATGCAGCAGAGGCCCACAGGAGGGCGAGATAAGGTGGCAACAGTGAGATGTGCCACTCCCTACACATTCATTTATTTATAAATATGTCAATGTGATCCTTTTTTATAGCTGAGTAGTACTCCACTGTATAAAAATACCAGAACTTTTATATCCATTCCTCAGTTGATGGACACTTCAGTTGTTTCCAAGATCTGGCTATTACAAATTGTGCTGCTATAAACATGGGTGCACATATATAACTGTAGTATGAAGCTCTCAGTTCTTCTGGGAATATACATAGAAGTGGAATACCTGGGTCAAATGGGGCTTTCAATACCAGCTTTCCGAGAAACCTCCAGATTGACCTCCACAATGGTTGCACCAGTCTACACTCCCACCAACAGTGCAGGAGAGTACTATTTTCCAAAAGCCTCTCGAGCATTTGTTGTTGTTGGTTTTCTTGATCTGGGCCATTCTTCCAGGAGTGAGATGAAATCTCAGTGTGGTTTTAATTTGCTTTTCTCTAATGACTAATGGTGATGAACCTTTTTTCATGTATTTATTTGTTGTTTGTATTTCTTCATCTGAGAATTGTGCATTCATCTCAGATGCTCATTTTTGGACTGGGTCTTTGAATTTTGGGGGTCTAATTTTTAAAAATTTTTTATATGTTTTAGACAGAATTCTTTGTCTGAGGGGAAGTTCACTAAGGTATTTTCCCAGGTGGTGGGTTTTCTTTTTACTATGCTGGAGATTTCTTTTGCTGTACAGAAACTTATTAATAAGAAGTGATTCCAGTTATTGACTCTGGGAAGTATTTCCTGTGCAGTTTGAGTACTGTTCATGAATTCTCTGCCTACTCCAATGTCTTCAAGATTTTTACCCAATTTGTCTTCCAATAGATTTAGTATTTCTGTTTTAAAATTCAGAGCTTTGATCCATTTAGATTTTATTTTAGTACATGGTGATAGGCATGGGTCTAGTTTTAGTTTTCCACTTATGGAGAGCCAGTTTTTCCAACACCATTTATTAAAATAACTGTCATTCTTCCATTGAAACTGTTTGGCCCCTTTATGAAAGGTAAGGTAGTTGAGTGTGTTTCAGTTTGGTTATATCTTCTAATTTATTCCATTGATCTTTGGCTCTGTTTTGATTTCAGTACCATGTTGATTTTACTACAGTTCATTTGTAGAATAACTTCGTCAGGGATTGTGATACCTGCTGCCGTTCCTTTGCTGCTTAGGACTGTCTTTGTTATTCTAAGTCTCTTCTCACTCCAGATGAATTTTAGGAGAGATTTCTTGAGATCTATGAGATATATTGATGGTATTTTTATTGGGATTTAATTGAATCTGTATAAGAGTTTTGGGATAATGACCATTTTCACAATATTTATTCTTCCTCTTCATGAGCAAGGTATGTCTTTCCATTTTTTGAGATTGTCTTTAATTTCTTTTTTCAGTGTATTATAATTTTCCCTGTATAGTTCTTTCACTTCTTTTGTGACAGTAATTCCTAAATATTTCATTTTTTTTGATTAATACTGTGAATGGTGTGTCTTCTCATTTTTCTGTCAGTGATCTTGTTGTTAGTGTATAGGAATACTATTGATTTTTGATCATTGATTTTGTATCCAGCTATATTGCTGAATTTATTTACTATATCTAAGAGTCTTTCAATGGAGTTTTCAGGGTCTTCTATTTGGAGTATCATGTCATCTGTAAATAACGATAACCTAACTTCTTCTTTTCCTATCTTTACCCCTTTTACTTCTCTCACTTGTCTAATTCCTTTGGATAGTATTTCCAGTACTATATTAAATAAAAGTGGTGAATAATAAATACTTTCAAAGAAAAAAAAAACGGTAAGAAATTACTGGTTGATGATTACATGTTGTCCTCTTACAAATAGTTTTTCCAGATACAAAAGTGAAACCTACAAAGTTGAGATTCAAATAGCAAGATAGCAAATAATTCTGTTCAACTATCCAACAAAAACTTAGGTTATCAATCCTACACACTAAAAATACATGCAGTTATCCATATCTTCATTTATTTTGAGATTAAACAAGCCAAAGCAGGCTAAAATCACTCTGAACCAAAAATAATAGTATTGCTAGATTTCACATGATGACACTACAAGATCAACACTGGGTACTCTAGTGTCTCTTTTTCTTCAAAGTATTTGTTCATTTCATCATGCATTGTAAGATCAGTTCTCACAAACTGTTTATAGGTTCTACACATGCATGAGTCTTAGCATGTATTTCTATCTTTTCTATATTAGAGGGAGAAACAAAACAAAGGAAAACAAAGCCAAACATATTCCTATAAACACATGAAACATAAAAGAGATTTAAAACCACAGTACAAGGAGTTCTACCATGGTTACTGTGTTGTCTCTTGTTATCTTCAATAGAATTGTGTATATCATCAGACATAGTATAATTGAAAGTAGCAGTATATAACAATATAAAAAAACACAACTTTGTAGGTAGTGTAAAACTTCAAAAACAGGTAGTAATTAAATGAGAATGGGTATCATAGTGAATCTTTTCATCTTCAGTGTAGTTGCTTATACTCTCAGACTTGATACTATTAATCATAACAGTTTTGAATAAAATCAGTCATTACAAAACAGCAATAAAAAAAACCAGATTTCACTAAGATCAGTCATGATAAAACAGTGAAAGTTATACAGGGTTTCAGATTAAGTTAATAGGAAAATAAAGATGATTACTGTACTATATCCTGTTATTTTGGGGATGACTCTGCCCTCAGATCTAGTGCAAGTAGACAAACTGGGACACAATAAAATCTATCTAAGCAGAGTAGTGTGAGTAATGTGGGTTTTAAATCCTGATACACTATTAACAATATCTTCTGCCATCTTTTAAAGATTATTCCTCCCACTTCACTTCCCCAGGGTGCATTTGCATTTTAGAGTCTCACCAACACTCTCAGTATTTAGAATATAGGGGCAACCTGCTATTTACCTAAATGGTTCCAAACCTTCCTCCTCCTGGACTTGATCTCTAGTTGTATTTCTTTGCCTATTAATGCATGTCTTTCCAACCTATCTACAAATACTAGTCATGTTGCTCCTATTACTCTCTGGTTACCTGTTACATAGAGCATTGTTTTCTTCTATTTGATTGTTGGTACACAAACCCTTTTTCAGGTTAATTACATTTCTTATAAAGAACATCTCGGTGGACCCTACTACCCGATTTACTCTGCCTGTGTTTCTCTCTCTCTCTTTTTTAGTGTATCAAGGCCATCTATATTAGAGATTATAGCCAACCTTCTCTGCTTTATTTCTGTTGTGCTCTTTTTCTGCCATTAGTTATCTGTTTTTCTTCTTCATTACACGTTCTGCTCCATTAATTGAGGCCTCTCTGCCACTATTCTTAGAATCCTGGTACTTTTTTCTCCCTCTAGAATGTCCTTCAGTATTCCCTGTAGAATTAGATTGCTGGCCATGAATTCCCCAGTTCCCCTTTGTCTTGGAAGCATCTTGTTTCTCCATTAATTTCTAGAGACAGTTTTACAGAGTACATCAATCTGGGATGGAGGTTATTTCCATTCAGGACTTGGAATATTTCACTCCAAGTTCTTGTTGATTTGATGGTCTGTGTCAAGAAGCCTGCCATTATTTTGATGGGTTTCCTTTACAGGTAATCTGTTGCTTTTTTTCTGATGGCTTTTAATATTCTCTTCTTATATTGAATTTCTGGGATCTTGATTATTATATGCCTGAGTGTAGCTCTGTTTTGCTTGTAGGTGGCTGGAGTTCTGCATGCCTCATACATCTGAATATAATTTCCTTTTCCTATGCTTGGGGAGTTTTCCTTAATTATTTCTTTAAAAAGCCTTTGTAGTTCCTTTATTTGTACACCTGCTTCTTCATTCACATTCTTTATTCTCAAGTTACAGATCCTCTTGGCATCTTCCAGCTTTGTTTTATTACTGCCTGTTTCCTTGTTATTTTTAAGAAATTTTCCTTTCATAATCCCACATTGCAAACCTGTCTTCCAGTTTGAATAAAATATCCTTAGTTTTTTTCAAGCAGATTTGCCTGATTTCAATGGAGTTTTTTTATTTCCTGGTAGTCTCTTTGAACCTGCTTCATGTATTCTATGTTTTATTTATATTCTTCATCAAACGTTTCTCTCCATTTTTTGTGCTCCTCCATTCTTCCATTTGTGTCTTCTTGAGAGGGGTCAACATTTCCTTTATTAATCTAATTATATCTTGCTTTACTTGGTTAAATATTTCATCTTTGAACTCATCTATGAGGTCCCGGAGATGTCTCTTTATGTCCACTGATGCCATGACAGATATTATATGTTTGGTGTCCTCAGTCTCTTTTGTATTTACTTCTCCTGGATCAATGTTCTCAGGGTTGGGGGATGGGCATGTTTTCTTCTTGCTTCTTCTTCTCATGTTTTTGGTTTCTTCCATACAGACATATACAGGAGGTCCCAGTCCCTTTCCTTGTTGTTTATGGTTCTTCTGAAGTGTGCTGGCTCTGTAATCCTGCTCACTCCAGTGTGTTATTGAGGTGAAAACAGGGGTCGTGTATGCTGGTCTCTCCTCTCTGGATCAGTCAACCCTTTGAGGCCTTCACTGCTTTAGTGTGTAGTGCATATAGGGAAATGGTTTTGGGTACCTTATTGGGTCTCAGCCAGGGGGATGACCCAGGAGAATCATACCCCACCAATCTCATCTGGGAAGGGAGCAACTGACTGAAGTCACTTCTGTTCCTTGTTCTTGCCATTCTTGCCTGATTCCAAAATGTTACCCCATTTTAGCCCCTTTCTCATGGAAGGGTTTTATTCACAGCACTCACTGCAGGTCAATGAAGGTCCCTTGCTGGCTCCATTTTCCATTGGGCTAGCTGACCTCCGACTTCATTGTGACTGCACTTCAGTGCAACTGTGGTTCCAGGGAGTCCAAGCAGTGGGAAATCAGGTGCACAAGAGCACAGAATCTTAGCTGCCTCAATAGTAGCTGCAGGGCTGCATGTTTGACTGGTTCTTTTTGCTTTAGTGTCTTCCTGGGTGGAGAGGATCCATCTCCTTGTATTCGGGACTCCCTACATTGCATTATTTCTGCATCTGTGTTGTCGGTCTCAGGGAGCCTCGGTATTCAGCTCTTCTCTGCCATCTTTATCAGAAGCCCTTAACATGCTGACTTTAATAGCCATTGTCTCATGATATCAGTCTATACCCCTTTCAGAATCAATAATGATAGCTTACTTTTCCAAAAGATCTTTATATCCACATTGAGACAAAGACTATTCCTGGCCACACTTAAGAGATGTAACAAATAAAACAGGCTAAGGAAGCTGTTCAGTGTTAGTAGGATGAAATTCTAGCTTTATATTGAAATAAATAGCAAAGGTAATAATTATATAAAATGTAGGTAATCTCTAGAATTTTTGTTTATTTTTTGGATGAGGACACATTGTGATGGTTTTATATGTCTGCTTTTCCATTGAATGCCACTGAGGCAGCAAACTTCACTTTTCAAAAATCAAGTCTTATAAAGATACAAAGAAATACTTCAAGAAGTATTTCAGCAAGTGGCAAGAACAATTGGATAAGTGTGTTGTAACCTGGAGAAATATTTTGAAGGAGATTAATGGAAAAGTGTCATGTATTGTAATATGGTTATAAAATTTGAATATTCACCTTATATTTTGACCACATTTTGTAGTGATCTTTATGTTACATTCCAGCTCTTCATAGGAAATATTTTTCAAAAAATATTAGTCATAGCACTGAAGGCCTTCTTGCTGAGCCATGTTTCCAGTCATATGTATGCATATATATATATATATATATATATATATATATATATATATATATACAAACTTTTTTGACATATGGTCTGGTTACATCACTGAATTATTCAGGTTGAACTTGAAGTGACTATCCCATTCCTTCAGCCTCCCAAATCACTGAAGTTCAGAGACATGAACCACTGTGCCTGGATTAAGAAAATGCTTTTAATGTTATATTGTATAGTCTTTCATCATAAGTGAAAGGATTTTGCCCTAGATAGGACATTACAGCAGTGGCAGGCAGGACCAAGGGACGTTTACCTTGAGGTCATATTTCCCACCCCTAGGCAATTTACTCGTGTTGCAAAAAGAATTCCAATTGGCTGCTTGTGCATCAGCAATGCCCCCTTTAGGCACCACCCCAGATCAAAACTATATGTATGCCTCCCACACCATGTGTCCAGTAGAGAAAGCCAGACCCCCAGTGGTCATTTGATACTCTCTGCATCCTTAGAATAAAGGCCACTTTGCTGTATATTTTCTCTTCTAACCATGCCAAAAATCCTATCATTTGGTCCTCCAACTGAGAAAGGCAGAGTGAGTGATTCTGAGAATCCCTCCCAGTTTGAGTCACCCTGCTTGAAAACCCTCCCCACACTTAGGATGCAGGTCCTGTCTTTACAGTTTCTCCCCTGTATCTCACATACCAAACCCTTCAGCTTTTTCAGCCAAATGCTGAGACCCCTGCATTGTCCTCTCCTCCCCTTTCAGCCACTAGGATCTCTAATCCTCCCTAGCATTTCTCACCAGTCTCCAATTTCTCTATCCCTCCAGGCCAAGCTGTCTGTCCCATCTGAGGGTTCTTTGTCTCCTTCCTCTGCATCGCCATTTTATCCACTGGCTCACCATAAGTGGTCCCAGGCATTGCAACCTTCCTGCAGGCCACATGGCTGCCAGCAGCATGTTGATTGCCCACACATGCCTGCTGGATGGATCTCTACTCCTGCTTTGGGAACAGGCTGGCCCCAAAAGATTACATTCCTTTTTAACTTTCTGGGCTATCTCAGATTAGCCATAAATTAGGCTCATTTTCTGGTATTCTTATTTCAAGTGATCTCTATTAATTGATCTAAAAGAAGATTCACATTAGTCTATTCATTATAGTTTAAATTGGCCAAATATATTTGAGTGCACTGCAATTTTATGAGATTATTGTCAGTCTATATATCTGTTGTCTGTTTGTTCAGTCCATTTATAATATACAGACCATCTGTCCATGTTTGCCCATTTACCTGCTCTGTAAACAGCTACTCTTCTTTATTTGAGCTCAACAATCTTTTTTTCTCTTTTGCATTTTCAAATAATTTAATCAAGGTTTATTTGGGTTATAGATTTAAAAAACAGTCAAAATGATGCTAAAATTTGTTAAACAAAACCCCTGGGGTGAGGAGACATTGGACAGGACTTCAATTGATAAACACGAAAGTGGCCACCTGATAATTTTAACCAGCTATTGTTAATTAACTGGAGGCTCCAATAACCTTATAGGAGACACCCCAACTAAAGTTCATATGTCTGAGACAATCATTGTTGCTGATATGATGGTATATTCACGCCTTCAAATATAAAATTGGGATTGTTTCTGCAGCCTTTTTCTTCTGTTCCAGCCAGAAGATTCAGATCAGACCAACATGAGGTTATCAGTCAAATTTTAAACAAAAATTTATGTAACATATGATGACGTGTTTTCTTTCAGATCCAGACGTATGCTTATAGATGCTTAAATAGTAAACAGTCCAAACAATGTCACAAGTTTCTTCAGTGCTCAAATGTTAAAATAGCCCTGGTTAATTGCCATTTAATGTTCTATGTTAAGCTTACAGTCTGTACAGCACTGTACTGTTATCAATATTCTGGATGTTCAACAACTAAAATTAAGAGATACTTATAAATTCCTTTTGGATTCCTTTTGCTGGTATCCACCAGATCTTTTCCAGAAAAAAAGATTATATGATGCAGGGGCTCACAGTGCAATGAGACCAGCACTGAGGCTGGGGCAGGTGCCAGGCCTGAGCCTTTCCCCGCTCATCCACTGGCCCTGACTCAGCCCTCTGCTGACAAGCAAGTGCTGGACATATTGGGGTCATAATTAACTGTAATCAAGTGAAGTTAAATGACTCTGTAACTGATTTCTATCCTAAATAAAAGGGTAAAATTAATAAAACAGGCCATCCTCCAAAAATCAGATGGCATTAGATATTCTAACAACATAAGAGGTACTTATACAATTGCAAAACCTAAATGTATGTATGACAAATGAATCACATGTCAGTTTCTAAAATTCCCTGGGCCTTATCCTCCTTATGGGAAGCCATTGCTAAAGTTATAATCATAAATACCCTGTTGACTGTATTATTTGACCACTGCATACTTAATTGATTCTTTGCATTTGTTTCCTTTAGACTTAAAGCTGCACACCTACCCAAGATAAAAACCAGATGTCACTGACTGTGGAAGAGACCAATACCTTCCACTGTGGGCCAGATCCCAAGACAAAAGGCTAAACGTGGCCCTCAAATCCCACAGGGAGACCTTCTTAATATGGCTTTTTATGTTTTCAACAAAAGAGATAAAAATCAAAAGAAAAATAACAATCTGATCATTTAGTAGTGACACTTTGAGCTCTGAGACAGGCAAACTAACACAAGGTAGAGCTGCCCGAGCCTCTCCCAGGCCATGATTTAAGTGCAGCAAAGGACTTTAAGCAAAAAAATACCCCAATCCTAGCATTCCTTTGGGACCTTCCCCCTTTACACCTCAAGGGCCACTGGAAGGGCAACTATCCTAGAGGCCAGAGAGCTGGTAAGCCATGCGCTAGTTCCTTGCCCTCACAGGAGACTCCATCACAGCCAGATTCACTGCTGACTGATCTGCTTGGACTTGCTGCTGAAGACTGATAGGTTCAGGGCCCACAGCCCCCATTAAGGTGTACTTTTCAGAGCCCCAAGTCCCACTGGAGATCTCAGGTAAGACATTCTCTATACTTGTGGACATAGAGGCCATGTATAGTGTTCTTCCTGAGTTTTTAGGCCACTATATTAAGTCCTCTGTCTGTATAGTGGGTGTTGACAGCCAACATATGCAGACTTTGCAGACAGGGCCTATTTCATGCAGGTTCCAGACTTGCTTCTTCTCTGGCCAATCCCATAGTTTGAGATACTTTGTGTCCCACCTTCACTACCCTTGCCTTGCCTATTTTGCTTCTTCTCAGGGATCCTTAAATTTTTCCTTGTGTTCCCCCGAATCCCATAGCTCCCAAATATTTAAAGGGTCTTAAAACTAAAATTAAGTGCCTTTTAGACAATGGTTTTCTTAAACCTTCCCATTCAACTATAATATTCCCATTATCCCATACTCAATCCTGATGGGTCTTATCATCCAATGCAGGACTTAAGGGTAGTCAATAGTACTGTTACTCCCATGTGGTGCCAAACCCTTATACCATGCTCTCTCATATCCCTCCCTCCATCACTCACTTTACAGTCATAGATCTTAAAAATGCCTTTTTTTATTCCTGTGTGTTTATGCAGACTGACCCAGGCCCTCTGAAGTCTCAACAACTTGCACCTCTTATCTCTACAGTACAAGCTCTCCTCAAGGACACATAGCACCCCTTTCCTTTCCTAGTCATCAATTTCTCAGACACAACCCTGGTCAAGACACATGTCCTGTCACAAATCTCTCTTATCTTCTCACCTTTGTTTGTACTTTTTCAGGATGGATAAAAGCCTTTCCCACAACCAGGGAGACTACTGACATTGTTGCTAAAGTCCTGTTACAGGAAATCATCTGGAAGACTACAACCAAGGTGGAGCGGTCCCTACCTGGCCTTTTTGGCAATCCCAACAGTGGTCAAAGTTGCTGGACTGCCATCTTGGTTCCACATCACTCAAGCCGTGCCCTTCCAGCCCTAAATTTAACCATTCTATTGCCCACCTGTCTCTGTCTCACCAAGGCCTCACAGCCACAACTTTCAGGCTAAGTCATGTTTTGTTAACCAATTTGGTTTCTAATATCTTACATTCTATCAATTACCCTTTTTACATCTGGACTCTTAAGTCTTTCCTAAAGACTTCCACATCATGAGTAAGATCATCTTCATTCATTCTATGTGACAACTGTCTTAGTTTTCTCTACCCTGAGCTGTTTAGTCAAACTTCAGATCCCTAAAGGCCTACACTCTTACCTTCCTTATAGTGACACAGCCCCAGCCATCCCCACCCCTCTTTTTCTTTCCAGCTCAACTCCTGGACCAGAGACATGTCCTACATACCTACACTCTTGACTTTTACCCTTTCAGATGGGGGAATAATCACCTCTCATGACTTTACTCCTCCTAACCCACACCTATTTTTTTCAGAATTCTACCTCACTGTGGCAGTGATTCTACCTCACCGTGGTAATGATTCTACATATGTAAATCAAAGGCACCTTTCCTTCTACCTCACCTGGGTCCTTAAATATGATAGTGGCCTGCCTTCTCATAGCACCTTGTCTCTTTGTTTTTCCAGTCTAATGTGTGGGCATTCACCAAGGATAAAGTTGTCCTCACTAAACCACCTGGCACCAGCTTCTGCATGGGCATCAACCATCATCCCGTCATCCTTCCTAAACCCCAATATGGTGCCCTCTTTCAGCAGGAAGTAGTAACAGAAAAACTTTGCCCTTTTCTTAACAATAAAAAGACGAAAATGATAGTTTTGCTCTAGATAGGACATTACAGCAGTGAGAGGCAGGACTAAAGGGTATTTACGTTGAGGATACTTTCCCTGTCTTTAGCCTTTCTAATTCAGCTATCAAATCCTGACATTCTTTTTTCAGTTTAATCTGTTGTCTTAAAAGTTCAATTTGGTCTCTTAATTCCTTCCTAGTATCAAAAGTTAAACATGCTGAAGCTAGAGCTATACAGCCATTACACTATAGGGGAGGGGCACGGCTATGGCCACACTAAGGGCTTTGTCTGTAACTGCCACCTGGTGCGGGTAGGGGAGGCTGCAGTGTTAAGCCTCAAGGGGGTTGGGCACTACCAGTTACTGGGTCACTTTGCTTCCCAGTTAAAGTTTATGAAGTCCTAATGGACATATGCTTATTTTTTTTCCTTTACCCTTTGCATCTTTAAAGCTTTTCTAAACTTTCAACAAAAATCTGATGGTGGCTAATTTCTTGTCCCATAATTGCTGTTCACTTACTGAGGCTCAGCGGCATGGCAGGCTTCCACATCGGTCCTCTATTTTCCTTTCCCTTTTCTACTATGGGCCCAAGAACAGCGTCCCTCACTAAGTCCCCCATTCTTGGGTCCCACGTTGGGGGTGCCACTTGACCCGGCTTGCAGGTAAGTACAAGGAGACCCTAGACTGGGAGTGGGGATGAAGAGGGAACAAGAGACACAACGGGTTGAGACAAGATAAAGAAGTCCAAACAAGTCTTGTTTATTCAAGGAAGGAGAATCAAATATATAGGGTATTGGGGAGGAGGGAGTTGGGTTCTGAGATGTCAGCAGGTAACTTAGCAACAGTGGCAAGACCGAGGGTTGTAGGTCAATTCAAATTTCCCATGCGAGGGCTCATATGGTGGACTGATTAGCACAATACCTGAACAGGCCAAACAAGCTAGGTAGGCAAGGTGCTGCATAACTACTAAACTTAACTCCTAGAGGGAGCTAAGGTGGTGTGGCCTGCAGATATAAGGTGGCAGCCAATTACAGGGCTTCCTACAGTTTTGGTTAAATGTAACTGTAAATAACAATTTATTGAATTAAAAATGTTAATGATAAATACAATTTTTAAAAACACATGAAACTATTCATAACTATTGAAAATGTAAAGTGAGAATGACATTCATCATACTATTAAATATTGATATTACTAACATTCTTAATTGCATGAATCTAGAATCTTCTTTCAAAATTTCTTTAGTCACAAATTTACACAAACATACACTCATCTTCTTTACTTGTGAAACCCTATTTTTCTTGGGACATTACCAGAAAGAGGGCCATTTCTAGATGAAGTCCCCAACTGTGACTCTCTTGAAAGTTTGAACCCTAATGCACCTTTTATTACAATTCAAAAAAAAATTAAAGGAAAGGAAAACAGAAAGAAAAAAAAAAACTCAATTCAGTAGTATAGCAGCATACAAATCAAGCATCAATAATTAATAGAATTTCTGTATACCAATAACAAACTAAACAGGAGAAATTAGGGAAACAGCACTTCTCAAAATAAGATGAAGAAAAATTAAATATTTAGGAATTAACCTACCCAAGTAACTGAAAGATTACTACAGTGCAACTACAGAGCTCTGAAAAAAGCAAAGGCAAAACAAGTGTAGTTAAAATGACCATACTTCCAAACTTTAATGATTTAACAACCTCAGTCAAAACAACAATGTTATTGTCCCACAGAACTAGAGACAGCAGTCTAAAAATTCTTATGGAACCAGAAGAACCAAAGCAATTCTGAGCAACAAGGACAAGACAGGAGGCATCAGGATCCCTGACTTTAATGTGTAGTATGAGGCAAAAATGATAAAAAAATAGCATGATACTGGCAAAAAAACCCCCAGACTTGTGGATCATTGGAACAGATATCAGATGCAGAAAAACTTCCGGGATACTGATCTATATTGTCTTGACAAAGATGCCAAATTCTTTTGCTAGATTGCTCCTGTAACAAATGGCACTGGAAAAACTGGCTATTCACATGTGAAAGACTGAGCCTACACCCATATATCTTGCTAAACACTAAACTGAAATACAAAAGTGTCTGAACATTATAGCAGAAAAAATATTTTAGAAGGCAAAATAAGTAAAACACTTGAAGACATAAGTGTAAACAAAGACCTTCCAAACAGTAACCTGGTTGTACAAAAGTAATACCAATAATTAGCAACTGGAATCACACCTGTATTATAGCCTCTGCTGAGCAAAGGAAACCGTCCCCTGAGGGAACCTATAGACTGGGAAAAATTTTTGCAAGTTACTCCTCTGAAACAGAAAAAAAAAACTATTTAGACTATATTAAAAAATTAAAAGTATGAGACTCCAAAATTTGAGGGCACAATTCAATTGCGAGTATATGAAATGAATAGATGAATCAGATTAAAAGTACAAGCAACCAATAAATACATGAAAAATGTTCAACATTATTGGACATTCAAGAGATGCAAATTAAAGCAATGCTGAGATTCTATTTCACTCAGCAAAAGAATGGCTATTATCAATAACAAGGGCTACTGAGCTTGCTTGGGAAAAAGAATGCTTCTTCATTGTTGATGGGATTGTAAACTCATACAACCATGGTAAAAACTAGTATGGATATTCCTCAAAAACCAAAATAGAACTTTCATTTTACCTAGCTATTCCCTTTCTAGGAATGTTCCCCATGGCCATGAATATAGTAGAACAATTTATAATAGCTAAGTCTTGGAAGGAAGCTGTTTATGTATAAACAGAATAGTGAATAAAGAAAATGTGATATATATATATATATATATATATATATATATATCACATAAAACTTGTATGGTATATGGTATATATACCATAAAACTTCTTTGTAGTAAAGAATTAATTTGAATCATTTGTAAGAAAATGGATGCACTTTGAGATCATAATGTGAAGTGAAGTAAATCAGACATACAAATTTACATATTGCATGGTTTCTCTAATATGAAGAACTCAACATTAATAAAGTTCAAAATGCAAGATAATACATAAACAAGAAAAAAGTTGCTGTAATTTATCAAGGGCACGGTATATAAAAGTGTACCTTGATTTAATACATTGTCTTGCAGTTTTATATGTTATTTTGGCCTATCAGGCTGGTTGTTAATCTTTATGCATGATAATTAACTTTATCAGCATTTATAAGATTAAGCAAATCTTTCACTGGAAAAATAAAGGGAGTGGGGCAGAAGAAGAAGTAAGAACTGAGATATGTTTTTAAACGTACCTGTTCCCAACAGTGAATGTAATAATCATGCACAACAAACATAAATTAAGAAAATTTAAAAAGAAAATCAAAAAGGAAAACAATGATTTATTGGGTGTAAAGAAAAAAATCACTCCGTATTTGAACAAAAAATTATTTCTCAGCAAAACGACATACCTTATTTATAAAACATTCTTGTGGATAATTATGGTATCAGTAAAATGACCTAGTATATTTGCAGAAAATAAATATAACACACAGAAAATTCCAATCACTTACTTGACAAGTACTGTATACTTATTGAAAAAGTCAGCGAAACCTGTGATGTAACAATATTTAGCAGGTTTACTACATAGAACAAAGATGAGTCAAGAGATGTTCAGTTTCCAGAGAATCAGAAGAAAGGCTTATTCCGGTAGCTTAAATAGCTCATATTGTTTCTATAAGCAGTTTATCTAGATAATTTAGAAGGTGTCCAGTTTTGTGATTTTTTTTCTACTTTTTTAATTTTTATTTTTAGTAGTACATGTACCCAGTACTTAATAATTATGTCTATCATGGTAACTTGGTACTGCACTTTAATTCTTTTTGCAGCCTTTTCCCCTTGGCACTTCCGTTCCTTCTCTTGAGCCCATTCTCATATGTAAAATATATTTTTATTACCTTAACTATTTTTATATTCACTTCAATTTCAGTAAGAAAATGTCAAATTGGAAGAGTTTTCAAAAAATTATCTTTAGTAAGCCAGCAATCAAACACATTTCTACACTTTTTCACTTTTTGAAGAATTTAGCTGTCTTTTTGGCATTAAAAGTTTTTTTTAGCTTGGACTAAAACAATATAAGCTCTGGGTTTGAGCATCTTCTTGCCTTGAGAAGTGTTCCTTTGCTGGGCATGACACAGTCCTTAAGGTCACTTTGGGAAGTACACAGTTTTTGTTTGATATTTTAGGCCATGAAACTGTCAAATATATACTAATGTTTCCACTGATTTTTTTAAAAAACTGAAAACTGTGATTGATTCATATTTAATTTCTCCTTTCTCATTTCCCCTTTTAACAATGAAATATACATTTCCATCTTTCTAGACATTTCTCACTCTTTCTTTCTTAATTCTGAAAACACACTTTCTGTTATAGTTCCAAAAATTCTTCTTTGAAATCTTCCCTTCATAGAAAATTCTCAGTATTTTAACTGAGTTATGGAAAGCTCGTCCTGACAGGTGTGGCATGTGGAAATGCTATACTTCTCTTTCAAATCATTTTAGTAAAGGCTGGATAAAAAGGTAATAGGCTATCATGGCTGGATTTAATCTGCTATTGAGTGAGGCATGATGCACATTAAAGCACATGTTCATTCTGCAGTTGGACTCTCTCTTTCATTCTAGAGTTGAAAGATGTTATGGCTGTATATAGATGTCCCACAAAGTCTCATGTGTTTATAGGTAGCAAGTTTAGAAGGTGACTTGATTAGAGTGTGATGGTGAGGTTAAGGGCATAGATAATAGAAATCAACTCTGGGTATGTATGTCACTAATAAATGTGCTTGTAGCCTGGATGAAATAGAAAGGACAGAAAAATCTAGGTTTGTTGTTGCTGCTGCTACTTCTTCTGATGCTGTTTAATGTCTCCTGCCTGCCCTGACACGAACTGTTTCTTCTCTGTGATGCTCCTCTGCCATGACACCCTGCCATGACAAGCTGACTATGAAATGAAACTCTAACAAGCCTTGATCCACAACAAACATCTCCTTTTTTAACTTTGTGTATTGGATGTTTTGTTTCACCAATGACAAAATTAACTAAGATAAAAGCAAAGGTTATCATAACACTACAAAATTAAAGTGTCTAGTTGAATCAAATGTATCACATAGTATCAGCTTTGCTAAATCATTTTCTACAATACCGTTCAGAATACCTGTCTTATCTAAAACCATCTCAGAGTTATGTACAATTTATCTCTTTTTACTTAAAATATATTTGAATGTGAGTGAACAAACCTGATATATCTAGAAATATTCTTAATTTAATTGAATTCAGTTTGCTTTTAAAAATAATTTGAAGATTTGTGGGTCAGTAGGGGAATAGAACAAGAATTTTTCAAGAAGCAAGCCCTCCCATTGAATCAGTGCCATGTGCAGGTTGCCACAGCTGTGGGGATAGCCAGACTCCAAGCCCTTCCAGTGCACAGGCTGAGAAAAAAGAAGAACCCCCATTCCCTGAAAGTGACCGGCTGATCTGGAGAAACACAGGCTGTGGGGATAGATATTGAAGTGAAATGTAGTTTGAAGCTTGAGGTGTTTGGTGTTTCACTGACTGCAGGTCTTAGGCCTGTTGTCTGATCATCTATTCTATTCAGAGGATGGTATACAATGTGACATTTATAGGGGATCACCTTCTGTAGGTGGTAGCCATTGTTAATTCTCTATTAGTTTGCGTGGAATCGTGTACCATTTTCATTGGGTTGGGCTTTAATCTGTTTTGTTTTGTTTGATATATTTTATCTGATGGCATGGGAAGCTATTTCAAAGACAGCAAGATATATTATGGTAGCCATATTGGATTTACTATTGTCTGGTTTCGAAGTCCTTTATTATGTTCATTGTTTTTGTTTTTCTTCTGTTCTGTTTTGTTTCACTTTTACTATGTCCAAAGTTATCTGCAGCTGTTTTGAAGGCAACAAGAAAGCATTATGATTTCCTATTGTTTTGAAGTCCTGTGTCACACTGGTTTGTTTTGATTGACTTTGTTCTTTTTTGTTTTGCTTGGCTTTATTTTCTGTAAAACAAAAATAAAAAAGTATAGAAGTTAAAAAACAATTTCAAACATTGATATGTTTCATTTAATAGACAATTCCAATGCATTTCACAATTGGTGATAGCATAAATCTCTTTTGATATATTAGTTACTGCACAGTGATGTAAGCAGATGACTTTAGCACAAGGTTCAGGAGGTTTGGCTTTTATCTTACATTGGTGGAAGATGTTCTGATTCTGTGTCATTTTTTTTCCATGCCAAAAAAAGATAATATTGATGCTTGTTTTTCTCTTTCATTGGACTAATATTAGATTACATTAAAATGATAGAAAAATTTATCTTACAGCTATGAAGATAGTTAAGAAATGTGACTATTTTCATCATCATGATGATAAACTAGTTTCAGAATTTGTTATAAGAAAAACTGCCTGTGAAGAAACATTGAAAACTACTACTGTTACGAAATGTTGGTGTTATAATATGTGTCATCATTATCACCTAATTTGTAGTTCCCCAAGACAATATTTAATTAATGCTATACCAATGCAGGAAGGGATGAGAAGGAAACAAAATATAATACAGTTTTAAATATTCAGTTATTTATCTAAATGTTTAATTTATACAATGCCATATATCCCAACTCCACTGATAAACTAAGTTAATTTGTTATTAAATATACTGATTCATCAGCAGGGAACTGTTTTCTATATCTTCACACAGTGATTTGTCTGTGTGAATTTAAGGAGAAAGTTAATTAGAGATAAACACCATAAAAGTTCCTATATCATGTCCAGTTGCATAAGATCAAGTAATTGGGCTGTTGGTGGCATCTGCCAGTGAAATACCCTGAGGTCTAATTAGCTGCAGGGAAAAAAGCTCAGAATTTGCCTACTGAGAGGATATGTAGCAATGTTAAGGCTCCAGAGAAAGGATCCTCTAGTGGTGTCATTTATAAATCAGCCAAGCCTGACTGGATCTGACGTGCGTGAGATTTTTAATCTTATAAGTTTCATTCATTTATTCATAAAGTAAAAGCTGCCCAGAGCCCTTGCCACAGAGCTATGTCAGATAGGGTGATAAGTGAGTTATTTTTAAAGGAAGTGATAAGGATAAAATCTCAGGATTGAATAAACCTGAGAAATCATATAGTCAATGCTCACTGCCTCAGACATATGCTTCAGGCTTTCATAGCATAGTGAGCTCTGGGAATGGAAGAACCAATTATGATTCCATAGGTTTAGAAGCAAAAGTATTTCAAGGTGTTTTATTAATTATTTAGATAAACTAGAATTATAACCAATATTGTAAATTTGCATTCCAAATTTTTCCCATTTGATATTACAACAAAAATTTCTACATTATTACAAATTTTGAAAATATCTCTGATAAGTTTATATGTATACAATTATATATAAAACCTGAGACTTTACCTCATAATTTTGGATGTTACACATTATTTTTAATTTTTGTCACCTACTGAAAAATCACATTGAATATATTTTATAAGAATTTTTCTTTTTAAAATATTAATATTTTCCTTTAGCATTCATGTCAAGGAGGATTATTGTGAAGTCAAAGAGGTAAAATGGTTTTTATTTCTTTAAAATGCTTTCTAAATCACTTCTGTTTTCTTAAGTACACTGTTCTCTTTTCACATCTAGTTGGGAATTGTCCTTAGAATAAAGGAATGTAATTAAGTTAACATACTTTCTTTTCACATATATATGTGGTTTTCAAATTTGGTAAAATATAAAACCCTCAGTCCATTTATTTTTTTTTATTTAATGAAAGAAAGAAAGAAATGTAAAAAAGGACAAAGTAGAAAAAAAAGTAGACTACATAACTGAAAACTATTAACATCATAAAATCACTGGCTGACACATCACATATTGTCATCTTAACTATAGTTGTTAAAGTTACAAAATCAAAGCATAAAAAGTGGCTAGACACTCAAACGATGACAATATGCACTCTTCTGTTCAGTGATCAAACAGAAATGTAGTAATATGGTCAACTATCTTACACACTATCATTATATCCTTTAGATCACTTTCTTCCCTTTCAATTTTAGAATATCTGTTATACCTTTTGGATCCCATTATTTTGTCAGTTCTTATTATTTCTTATTCTAGAGATACAATGTGAAATTTATGAATGTGAGTCTTGTTTATTTTACTAATGAGAATATTCTCAAGTTGCCTCCATTTCCCTATAATGGTCTCAAGATCATCCTTTGTTATAACTGATAGTATGCTATTGCACAAATATTTAATCAAAGTGCATACAAAAGAACACCTATGTCATATAATTATCTTCTTTCATTACATGATTTTATAAAAAAGTGCCTGTAAAAAATATTTGCCTGGTTTTGCATCCTATAAATGAGGCACTGATTTTATAGACAATTTTGGATACACTAATATCCTAGACTTAAACCACAAAAACAAACATAGTTTTAAGATAATTGATGTCAGTTTTAGTATTTATGTAAATTTATGCCTCTGTTTGAATGGCATCTTTGATAATAAACATAATGTAGAACCAGAGGTGGAGTATTAGATTTATTAGGAATCAGGACATATGTTAAAACTTTGGCTTATAAAAATTTTACTAAACCTAAATAATAAAGAATTCTAAATTAGCCAGAAATTGAAACATCTCTCTCTGGAAACTTATAAATTTTTAATTTAAAAATGATGATGATGGTGACACATGATGTTGGGTAACTTCTGCAAAACTCAATCAATAGCCCATGCCTCTCAATTCTCATCTGTTCTTTGCTGTTTCTACCTCTGTCTTTGTATTTACTGATTTGAGTTTTGCAATATTACTTTCATAACATTCTCTTTCTCTAATACAAAAAGATTATACAAGTTAAGCAACACACAACAAAAATAAAGATAAAAGATGCTAAGAGTGTTTCTTTCAAACTGGGGAACTGTGCTGCTGGAGGAAGTGTGTTCCTGCACAACATCCCGAGACCTGGGAGAGTTTAAGAACATTGCTCCCAGTGGTCAAGAATGTGCCCAGCTTCCAGTCACACTAGACTGGACTCTGCAGGTTTTGGGCATGCCTGGGCCATGCCCAGTGACCTTCTTTCAATCCAGGTAACTGTGCTGCCTCAGGAGGCAACTGTGCTCCCAGCAAGGGTGAGTTCCTGCTCATCATCCCAAGCCCCAGGAGAGTGTAAGTTCATCACTCCCATGTTCAAGGATGTGCCCAGCTTCCAACAACACTAGACTGGGCTTTTCAGGTTTTGGGCCTGCCTGGGCCATACGCAGTGACCTTCTTTCAATCCGGGAATCTGGGATGCCAGAGGAGGGAACTTTGCTCCCAGTGGGCATGAGTTCTTGCTCATCAGCTTGAGCCCAAGGAGGGTTTAAGATCATTGCTCCCAGTGGTGAAGAATGCACCTAGCTTCCAGCCACAGTAGAATAGGCTTGGGAGGATTTGTGGCCTGACTAGATTACACCCAGCAACTCTCTTCAATAAGGGAAGTTGACAGCATATAAAGTGAGTTCCAAGACACTGGGCCTTGCATGGAGAGAGCATTGGAGATGGCATGGGAGGGCCTGTCTGCCTGAATGGACCACATTCAGCAACCTCCAGTTCCAGGAACTGCGGACAATTTCCAACACATCGAGGGGAAGCCTTGGAACACTTGAAGCACAGAAATTTAGGAAAATGACAAAGCAAAAGACCAAAATGAAATCTCAAACCTCCAGCCCAGTCCAGGAAAACTCAGGAGCTTTGTGCATAGAAGAAAATATATGCCATGCACCTGAAATGTTGAACATAATGGCAACTGAAATAAAGAAGCAGCTCCAGGAAGCTTTAAAGGAATTCAAACTAGAAATAAACTTGCAGGTAAAAGAAGAAATGAAAAAAGTAATGAAAGAGATGTTGTACACATCTAAAGAATACACAGTTAAAAAATTAGAGGAGCAAAAGAGAAAGATAGAATCCCTGGATAAACAATATAAAAAACAGAATATATGAAGCAGATACAAAGAGATATGCATGAAATAAAAAATTCCATTGAAAGTTGTAAAAACTGCCTCAACGCAAGTCAAGATAAAATTTCAGACCTCGAGGTGCCAAGATTGCAGCTAGTGAACAGAAAAGATCTTTTAAAAATAACAAGAAATCAGAAAATAACAATTCAACAGCTGCAAGACGATGCAAAGAAAAACGACATAAGAATGATAGAGATAAATGAAAAAGAAGGGGATAACGCAAATGATATCAAGGGCTACTTACATAAGTAATAGCTGAAAATTTCCCAAACATGAGAATGGAAATGGACATCAGCATCAGTGAAGCATACAGAACTCCAAATAGTCATAACCAGAATAAAAATACAACCAGATGTATAATAATCACCATCTCAGAAATCCAACATAATAATAGAATATTTAAAGCTGTCAGAGAATAAAGACAGATCACCTATAAAGGAAAACCTATCAGCGTCACAGCAGACTTCTCAGCACAAATGATAAAGTCAAGAAGAGCATGGGGTGAAGTATTCCAGATCCTAACAGAAAATGATTTCCAACCTAGACTGATGTACCTTGAAAAAACTGTCCTTCAAAATGGATGGAGAAAAAGATATTTCCATGACAAAGAACAGCTGAAGACTTCATGATCACCAACCACCCCTGCAAAGCATATTGAAAGACAGTTAAGATGCACGTAGGAAAAAATCACTAGGCAAGGCAGACAATTAAACAGAATGGATAGATAAAGATGCAACAGCAGAAAGATAGCTGGTCAACCATCAACCAACATATAACAGCTAAAACCATTAATGTAAATGGCCTGAGTTCACCAATTAAAAGAAACAGACTTGCAGAATGTGTTAAGAAACAACATAAAAATATATGGATTTATAGGGAAGCCATCTAACCCAAAATAAAACTCAAAGACTGGAAGTCAAGGGATGGAAAACAATACTACATGCAACAGGAATGCAAAAAAAAAGTGGAGGTCGCTAGTTTGTTTGCAGACAATGTGAGCTTCAACCCGCCCCCCCCCCCAAAAAAAAAAAACAATCCTAAGACATAAAGAATGTCACTACTTACTTGTTAGGGGAAAACTTCAAGAGGACAAGATAACAATCTTAAATATATATGCAACAAATTCCAGAGCACCCAGTTATACAAAGCAAGTGTTAATAAAAATGAAAAATCAAATTAGCAATGACACAACTATAATAGGAGACCTAATACACCATTGACACCAAGGGACAGATCAACTAGACAGAAAATCAGCAAAGAAATAACAGAACTGAATCACACCTGTGAGCAAATGGACTTGATAGACATATACAGAGTGTTCCATCCAAAACATCAGAATACACATTGTTCTCAACAGTACATGGGACATTCTTTAAAATAGTCCACATACTAGCCCACAGAACATTCTTAAATAAATGAAAAAGAATTTAAATTATCTCATGCATGTTATTAGATCATAGTGCAATGATACTAGAAATTAATGATAAAAGAAACTATAGAAATCAGGGAAACTCAGCTGGCAGCAGGGTAAGTCCACGCACCATCTGGAGCCTAGGGGAGACTTTAAGAACATCTCTTCCAGAGCTCAAAGATCCTGCCAGAGCATGGCCACACTTGGCTGCACTTGGCAGGTTTCAGGCCTGCCCAAGATATGCCCAGTGACCTTCTCCCAAATTGGGAAACTCAGCTGGCAGCTGGAGTGAGTCCCTGTGCCATCCTGAGCCCTGGGGAGACTATAAGATCATCTCTTCCAGAGGACAAGGACCCTACCAGAGCTGAACCACACTAGGCTGCACTTTGCAGATTTCAGGTCTTCCCAGAACACAACCAGTGACCTCCCAAACTGGGAAACTCAGATGGTGGCTGGGGTAAGTCCACACGCCATCCAGAGCTCTGAGGAGACATTAAGAACATCTCTTCTGAAGCTCAAGGAGCCACGAAGAGCCCAGCCACACTGGGATGCACTTGGCAGGTTTCAGGCCTGCTCAGGCCATGCCCAGTGACCTTCTCCCAAACCAGGAAACTCAGCTGGGGGCTAGGGTAAGTCCACACACCATCCAGAGCCCCACGGAGATTTTAAGAACATCTCTTCTGGAGCTCAAGGACCCACACAGAGCCCAGCCACACTGGAATGCACTTGGCAGGTTTCAGGCCTGCCAAGGACACAATCAGTGACCTTTTCCCAAACTGGGAAACTCAGCTGGTGGCTGGGAATTGTGATGTCTCCTGCCTTGCCTTTGCTGTTTAGAATTGCCTTTGCTGTTCTAGGTCGCTTCTGGTTCCAGATGAATTTAGAAGGGTTTTCTCTAGATCTATGAGATATGTTAGTGGAATTTTGATTGAGATTGAATTGAATCTGTACAACAGTTCTGGTAGAATAGCCATTTTCACAATATTTATTCTTCCTATCCATGAACGAGGGTGTCTTTCCATTGTCTGATATCTTCTTCAATTTCATTTTCAAGGTATTATAATTTTCCTTTTATAGATCTTTTACTTCTTTTGTTAGATAAATTCCTAAGTATTTCAATTTTTTGCATAGTAGTGTGAAGGCTTCTCTTATTTCTCTCTCAGTGATTTTGTTGTTAGTATATAGAAATGCTGTCGATTTTTGCCTATTGACTTTGTATGTAGCTGCATTGCTGAATTAATTTATTAGATCTATGAGTCTTTCAATGAAGTTTTGGGGATCTTCCACATAGAGTATCATGTAATCTGTAAATAATTATTTAACTTCTTCTTTTATCCTTTTTATTTGTCTGTCTTGTCTAGTCTGGTGTCGGGGTCGCTCCCGGCCGGCAGGAAAGACACACGACAAAGTCTGGCGGTGTGCAACCTTGTCTTTATTTGTCTCCGCGTGGGCCCCGCGAGGCCTCCTCTCTGCCACCAGTCCTTTCTCACCGGTGGACTTTCTCTATCTCTCTCGTGCTTCCTCTCTCGTGGCGGGAGAGGCATTCACTTTTATAGGGTGACAGTAGCCAATCAGTTCAAAGCGCGCGATGCGGGCTGACTGGCTAACATCAGTTGTTGCTAGGCAGACTATCTTACAGAGCGGGTTGTTTAAGTCGCCAGCGCAATCAGGGGGCAGGAAGCAGGCGCCAACTTGGCTCACTCGATGGGAGGGGCAATCTAGCTCAGGCTCCGCTCCCACCCACAGGCCCTACGTCCGCCAAGTAAGGCGACCGGTGTCGGCCGCGGCTCCCAACAGTCTGGCTAGTCTTTCCAGTACTATCTTGAATAGGAGTGGTTACAAGGGACATCTTTGTGTTGTGCCTGATTTTAATATAAAGGCTTTCAGTTTCTGGTCATTTAATATGATGCTGGCTTCAGTTTGTCATCTGTTCCAATTTTATGTAAGGTTCTTGTCATGAATGATTGTTGGACCTTATCAAAAGTTTTTGGCAGTGGTGGGGCTTGTGGGCACCAGGCAGTCACCAACCAGCTCTGTCTGAGCAAGAAGCAAGCAGCCAGTGGCCATCTTGTCTCCCTCTTCCCTCCTCATTTACCACACACCTGCCCTGCCCTGTGATGAAAGGAGTTTACTGGGGACTTCCATGAGAACATGGCTAACAGATAACAGCAGCTATGGAGGCTTTCTGAGATAGCCAGCTTAGATTCCAGGAACAGTGTTGTGTGGGGAGTCCTAAGCAGGAGGAGATATACTCTGCTAACCCAGGAATGAACTAAGCTGAGAGAAACCAACTGGAAATGCAATCCCGGTGCTATGACTGGAACAGCTAAAGTCTCAGTGCCAAAGCTGGAACCAGCACCTCTGGAAACTGTGACTTGAATTTCCTGTTGCTGCTGCTGCATATGAATCAGCAGAGCAGGGAAAGAGGTGCAAAAGCTTGGAGAGTGGGAATCAGCGAACCGAATTGAGAGCAGAGCTGATGGGGAGCCCTACAATGACCTGTGGTAAATGAGAGAATGGGAACCCTTCCATAGACTAGGAGGCTCCAACATAGGACATTCTGGGACTGGGCAGACTAGTCAGAACAGGATGCTGCAGTGACTTCAGTCACATATTCTCCTCTCAAGTGGGATTGGTGGGGAGTGCTTGATCTGGGTGATGTGGTGGACTAAGACTGACTAGGCTAGCCCAAACCAGGTCTGTGCACCTGGCAGTGCACCCTAATGCAGTAAAGCCTTCAGTAGGTGGACTGACCTGGCGGAGCATGCCCAGCATGTGCTACCCAGGTCTGAGTCTCCCTATTACACTGCAGTGAGCAGAAATACTGAGTCGGCACGATTCAAACAAACTGTAACCAACAAAGAAAGAAACTGGACCTGCTATATACACTTGTATGGAAGGAACAAAAAGTATGGGAAAAGGGAGCAACCAAAAAGGGTCCTCAGTCCCTAAGTCTGAGAACACTGACCCAGGAAAGGTAAATGCAAAGGATAATGAGGACAGAAAACATGAAATATCAGGCATGGCACCAATAGACACAAAGCAATATCTCTGAGACCTCATAGATGAGTTCAAAAGTGAAGTATTTAACCAAGTAACCAAGTAAACAAGTAAAGCAATATATAAGTAGAATAGTGAAAGAAATACTAAGCACCTCCCAAGAAAAAACAGAGGGGGGGGGGCGGAAGAACAGAAAAAAGAGAATTTTTTGATGCAGAAAATAGAGAAAATGTAGAATACATGAAGCAGGCTCAAAGAGATTGCCAGGAAATTAAATATTCTATTGAAAGCTTGCCTAACAGCTTGAAAGAAACTAAGGATAGATTATCTTAACTGCAGGGCAGATTTGTAATATGGGAGCATGAAAAGAAAAAACTTCTTAAAAATAACAAGGAAACAAGCAGTAACAATACAAAGGCTAGAAGATGATAAAAGGATCTATAACTTAAGAATTAAGAATGTAAAGAAGCAGGGATACAAACAAATGAACTTCAAAGGCTATTCACAGAAGTAATCAAGGAGAACTTCCCTAATATGGAAAAAAGGTAAAGGTACTCAGATCTGTGAGGCATACAGGACCCCAGCCACCTACAACCCAAACAGAACTATACCCAGGCATATAAGAATCAAAATTACAGAAATCCAATATAAAAACAGAGTATTAAAACCGTCAGAGACAAGAAATAGATCACTTACAAGGGAACACCCACCAGAATTACAGCAGACTTCTTGGCACAAACCATCAAATCATAAAGAGTGTGGGGTGAAATAATTCAAGCTTTGAAAGACAATAACCTCCAGTCAAGGTTGATGTACGCTGCACAACAGTCCCTAGAAACTAATGGACAAACAAGGTGCTTTCAGGATAAAGAGGGACTAGGGAAATGTGCAACCATCAATTCAACTCTACAGAGAATACTACAGGACATTCTAAAAGAGAAAAATAGCAAGATTCCAGAAACAGAGGCAGAGAGGCCACAATGAATGGGGCAGAAAATGAAATGAAGAAGACAAACTGACAACTAATGGCAGAAAAAGGGCTCAACAGAAATGAGGCAGAGAAGGTTGGATGGTATGAACAGCTATTTTGGAGAAAACAAGACATCATAATAGCTAGTGCTGATTTAATATCATCTTGTTTTGTAGTCTCATCATGCTTTTGTTCTTCTGTCTCCATTGGTCTTAACATGTTGTATCTTATTGGATTTTATTATATGTGATAAGATAAACAAAAACTTTTATAGACAAGGAGATAATACAGAAACCATTGTTCATTTTCTGTTAGTTGGTTCTAAATGCCCTGTAATACTGTCATTCTCTTGAATGGTTTTACATTGTCTTGATATGTTTGATGCTACAGTATACGAAATTATACTCAAAGATTTCAAGGAAAGAGTCACTATGGTTAACTAATTTTATGTTGGGATATCTTGTCGTGAAACACTATTTTGCTTAAATGGGTATGTTCTGACCTGTGCTATTTTGTTGTTATGTCCTCTTTTATTTCAATATCGTTATTATTTATTTTTTGTACTTATCTTTTCAATTAAGGGAAATAAATTAAAAAATACCAGAATGTATTATAGTAACTCACTTTGATTTCCTATTAACTTGATTTGAAACCCTATATTGCTCTCAACATCTTGTTTTGACTGATATTACTCTATTTTGTTTTGATTAATAGTACCAAGTTTGAGAGGTTAGGCAACAACTGTGAAGACAATAATATTCATTTTTGATGTCCATTCTGGTTTGACTATTATCTTCTTTTCTAGTCCTGTAATGTCTCCAATATTTTGGTTTTATTGTTTTGGTGCTTTACTGTTTTGTTCAATTTTATTATAAATGATGATATGGGCAATTCTTTTTAAGATAGCAAGAGGCATTATGGCAACCATTGTTGATCACATTGTATTGTTTTTAAATTATGTACTATGTCCATCCTTTTTATTTGACTGTCTCTGTTTTGTTATGTCACAGTTGGTTTTATTCTCTTCAAAACAAGTAATAAGTACTGTGGGAATAATAAAACCCAAAATGTGCAATTGTCATTGTAAAAAAGAGAGCAAAAGAACATGCTCTAAAAGATATAACTACATGTATATTTAAGCAAGATAGATAGATGACCATATTACTGAGTTTTTGTTGGATCATTGAAGAGAACTGTTTGCAGTCTCACTGTTTGAATGTCCACATTATATGCTTTAATTTTTTAACTTGAACAACTATTTCTAAGATGACAATATGTAATCTATCAACTAGTGATTTTCTACTGTTTATTTATTTATTTTGAAATTCTGTATAACTTTTTCTGTTTCTTTTTCTTTTTCTCCTTAAATAAACTTTTAAAAAAAAGTAAAAAAAAAGTTTTTTTCTGCATCTATAGAAATGATCATGTGATTCTTACTTTTGCCTTTACTAATATGGTGGATTACATTTATTGATTTATGTACGTTGAACCATTCCTGCATTCCTGGGATGAATCCCACTTGGTCATGATATATAATCTTCTTGATGATTTTCTGCATCCTATTTGCCAATATTTTATTGAGCATTTTTGAATCTGTGTTCATTAGGGAGATTGGCCTGTAGTTCTCTTTTTTTAGTTGGGTCTTTCTCAGATTTTGGTACTAGCATAATATTTGCTTCCAGGAATGACTTAGGAAGAATTGCTTCCCTTTAGATTTCATTGAAGAGTTTGAGGAATGTCAGCATTAAGTCTTCTTTGTATTTCTTGTAGAATTTCACGGTTAATGTGTCTCAGCCTGGGCTCTTCTTTGTAGGTAAGGACTTAATTACATTTTAAATTTCGTTAATAGAAATTGCATTATTCAACAGTTTTATATCTTCTTGACCCAGCTTTGGTACTTCATATGCTTCTAAGAATCTGTCCATTTCTTCTGTGTTATCTGACCTATGAGAGTAGAGGTTTTTGAAATAGGTGTTGATTATCTTCTGTATCTTCATAAGTGTCTGTAGTGATTTCATCTTTTTCATTCATTTTGGCATGAATTTGAATCTTTTTTCCTTTTTTAAAATAAGGTTGGCTAAAGGCTTATCAATTTTATTTATTCTTTCAAAGAACCAACTCTTTGTATCATTGATTCCTTGGATTGTTTTCTTAGTCTCTACTGCATTAATTTCTGCTTTGATTTTCAAAAATTCCTCCTTTGTTTTGGCTTTGGGTTTGACTTGCTTTCTTTTTCCATATGTTTGAGGTGTTTATTTGTATTCATTCTGTTTTCCTAAAGTGAGAACTCAGTGAAATATATTTTCCCCTGAGGGCAGCTTGTCTTTTTCATTTCATGTTTTTCTAGGAATTTGTTTTGTTTTGTTTTTCTCTCTAATACAAAAATGATAGTTATGCATGTAGATACTCATGTATGCATAGATATTCTCCTCAACAGTTTATGAGAATTGATTATATAATCCATGATGAAATGAACTGATACTTTGAAGAAAAAGAGACACTAAAGTACCCAGTGCTGATTCCATAGTATCATGATGTGAAATCCAGCAATACTGTTATGCTTTGTTCAGAGTGATTTTAGTCCACTTTGTTTTGTTTAATTTCAACATACATGAAGACATGGACAGCTATTTTGAAGATAACGAGAAATGCTATGGAAGCCATTGTTGTCTTTCCTATTGTATAGCATTGAAGACCTAAAATGTCTTCATTGTCCTGTTCTGATCAGTTTTATACTATGTTGTTCTGTATTAATTCATTGTATATGAAGGTATGAACAACTATTTGGAAGAAAACAAGAGACAATATGATAGACAGTGAAGATCTCTTGTCTTGCTTTGAAATCTGTGTCTCTTACATTGTTATCTTTTGATTTATTTTGTTCTGTTTTGTTATGTTTAATTTTACTCTTTTTTAAAATAAAATTTAGAAAAGACAACATCTTACAAAATAAAACAGCCTGATATTCAGGCATTGTAATAGAAGTGCACCTTCTAAGCACTGCCTTTTTTCTCCTGAGGAAAAGAGAAGCAATGATGCTAACAATCATCATTTGCTGTAAAATAAAATTCACAGATTCTGAGTTTAATCCGTTCTCCAGTAATTGCTTTCAGAATTCCTGAGATATCTTCATCTGGGTGCTTTACATTTGCTAAATAAATGTTCATTAGTTGCAGATCATAATGATATTTTGACAATATATGCTTCTCCAGAATACACTTTATATATGTTTAATACATAATCTCTGTTAAACAGCAAAATCTCCAGGCTAAAATCCTCATGGGAATATTTCAAAGAAGATATATATATATATACATATATATATATATATGAAGTATAAGTGATATAGTTATTAGGAACCCTCAACTGAACTCTCCAGTCCTTCCTCTGTGTGTGTGTATCTGTGTGTCTATGTGCCTGTGTGTATATATTCCATGAGCAATAATAGCATATGACACATTTCATTCATCATAAGTGATAAGTTGGATTAGTTTTGGAAAGAGGAATGGAGAATAGAAAATCTCTAGCATTATCAGTGCTTGTATCATTGAAAAATGTATATGCTCAAAATACCTCCAGAAAACTTGATTAATTAAAAACATAAGGAAAGAAATATCAGTGACACAAATATTCACTTGGCATCAACATATGATAAAATGCATAGCAGTGAAAATGAAATAAACGTTTAAAGAAATAGACACAGAATCAATAAAGTCTATGTATGATTTAGGAACATGTTATTGGAAAAAAATCTCCATGAAGTAAATCTACAGTTAATGGAACCTTTGCTGGTATATACATTTTCTTTAAGGATTATCCATGCACTACAGTAACTGAAGAAAATCTTGAAGGGCTGACCCCTTGTAATCAAAAATAAAAAGGAACACACGTTTCGCCATGCTGTGTTTAAGTGTTTTTAATGTAAGGAAAATTAGGGCATATTCAAAATTTCTTACACCACGTTCTTTTACAAATTTAAATTTTTATTCCATGGGGAAACATTATATTAATTGACATACTTTATATTCCCTAAAATTTTATTCCTTAAATTTAATACATTTAGTATTATTCTTTCAAACAACAATTTCATGGTGGTGTGTTATAAAGTCTTTATATAGCAGAGTCTTACCATATACAATTTACCATTTACAATTGGTATATTTAGGTAATTTTAATTACTGATAAATTTTATATATATAGCTCTCCTTACTGAGTGTTAATTACTGCACTGCTGATGTATATTTAAAGCCCAATTCACTTCTACATTCTTGAACTGATAGATTCTATAATCACTGCCTCTTACTGATGACTATTCATGCATTTAGAATGACGTGTGTGGGAAAACACCACATTCAAGTGGCTTGAGGAAAATATAAGAATAAATGGGATTTCCAAGGTAAGAAAACCTGGAAATAAATCTTTTGTAGATAGAGAGGGCAAGTGGGGTTAAAGCATGGGAAGGTATTGGGGAAATTAATTAAAATATATTATGTACAGATAAAGATTCTCTCTAATACATGTACGCAATACATATGATAAATATACACTAAAATAAACTTTAAAAAAGACTTCACTTCAATATTAACTTGAATAAAATCCATTGTTTCTGTGAAATCTAAACAAATCAATTATGTTTAGAAAATTAAAATAATTGTGAAATGTCACAGAATTGGTCACAATGAAACTTTAGGTATCAAGAGAAGATGAAATGGTTTTGTTAACTTGTTGTTTTAGAAGAATTAAGAGTGTAGTGAAGAAGCAGTCTTGTATTTTGTCTCTCTAGGAATCTTATTAATTTGTACAATTCATCACACTCATGTTTAAAGCAAATAACAAGTCACAAAAAGTAAGCAGCCCTGCTAATGAAATATCTCACATTACCATGATGTTTGTGTTTTTCCTGCTGTAGGTAAAGGGAATCAGCATTTGAGGGACCTTAGTGTACATTACTGAAGCCACTGCTGGCTTCCTGGATGAGTAACTCATTGCAGAGCTAATGTACTTTCCAGAAACTGTCGTAGAGTAAGGAGACAAGTGACAGGTGAGACACACATGTGGAAAGGACTTCACATATTACATTCAAGGATGGCATTCTCATGGGAGAGAATACAATGTAGAGAAATAAGAGAAATGTAGACATAATGAGAAAATGTATCCAGAGTGATGAAAGTCACAAATGTGCAGGCTGAAACATATGTTCAAAAGTTATTGGTGAGAGTATCAGAACAGGTGACTTTGAAGGGCTGAGCAAATTAACAGGAATGTGGGATTTCTAGTTCTGTGAAGAACAGCCATAGCTCCATCTGACTGTACAGCAGGGTGCTCACAAATCTTATGAAAGAGGACAGAGACACAGAGGTGGGGGCTCACAGTGGCTGTGTACTGTAGTGGATGGCAGATGGCCACATAGTGGTCTTAGGCCATTGATACAGGAGATAATTTTCTAATTTTTCACTAAAAATTAATATAAAGCACACTTAAAAGAGGAAGCCTGTGTAAGTGATGATCTGAGTCCGTAATATTATGTTCACTATCATTTTTGGGATTATACTAGATGAAGCACAATATGGAAAGAAAGATTCCCTAGGTAGAGGTACATGGGGATATGACAATGGGAATTAGATGGGAGACAGTGCTGACAACCAGGATGATGAGCAGATATCCCAGGGTGGTAATAAGGTACATGGATAAGAACAGGATGAAGACAAGAAAAAAATTGAAACAAATATTTGCTTTCTATTTTCCATGATGTGGATGAATCTAAGAAAAAAGAAGTGGTGAGATGACAAATACATAGATAGATATAGATAGATATAGATATAGATATATAGATATAGATATAGATATAGATATAGATATAGATATAGATATAGATAGATATAGTTATAGATGTAGATATATATCAGTAGCAAAAGTGTAACATAAAAATGTGACAGAAACCATCCCCAGGAGTCATTGTGCTTGGTCTTTGGTATTTGACCCTCTGTTAAGCATTTTGTTCTCTATTGTTTATACTTCCTCTGGTAACTATCATACTCAAAAAACCCATGCCCAATACCAACATGACAATATAAAGAAATGACAGAAATTTTTGTAATAGTAATTATGTTTTTAAACAGTAAGCATTGGACTTTGTATTTCTTTTTTGGCTCAAAAGTAACAATGTAATTCACATATACTACAGAAAATTCTTCAATTGTATACAAAATGCTGTATTCTGTATACATCTGGAAGATGTTACATTAAGTAAAAGAATCTAGGCAGTGAAAGACAAATACCACCTATCCTCCCTCACATGTTGTGGAAGTTAAATTTTTGATCTCACAAAATTAGACAGTAGAAACCATAACCAATATGAAGAGTGGAGAAGAAAAAGGATTGATCTCTACAGGAGCAGCACGTTTTTGCACCTCCTAGCAAGTCAGAGAATAACAATTTGTTACAAATTTTAAATTAATTAGTGAAAAGGGTTCAAAGATTGCCAATGCACAGAAGTGATAAATATTTGGGGAGATAAAAATGTTTGCAACCTGATTTGATCATATTCTACTCCAGTAGTCATATTCTACTCCATTAAGAAAAGTACACCAGTGCTACAAGTTAGGGCTCACAAGGTTACGTTTCCACAATCCAACAGTGGGCTCCAGCATGTGGTGCATTTGGGCTGTGCTGCTCCTGAGGGTTCTGTGGGTGCAGGTGCTCATGGGGAGTGCCCAGCTGCAGGAATCTCCAGAGATTCCTGTGCCTCTCCATAATCCCAGTGGTAACCTAACAGAGACTATATCTTCTAGCAATACAAAAAAGTCCATCAGCAGCAGCTGCTGCTGTGAAACCATTAACTATTACAGTTTCCTTAGTCTCAATCAATGTGACAGCTGTCACTATGAAACCCACAGCAACTTGTATAATGGCAACACCAGGAGTCTCAACCAGTACAACTCCCACCACCTCAAAGACTACATTTAAGGCAATGAGTATTTCAAAAAACATTTCCCAGATATTGGGGCACACCATAGCTGCCCCACCTGGAGGAGGGAGCTGGCTGAGCCATGGGAACCTGCTCTGGCCTTGCTGACCACCTACTCTCACACAAAGGGTACACTGCAGCTGCCCCAAATGGAGAGTGAGTTGGGCTGAGCCACAGGAACCTGTCCTGGCCTTGTTGATCATCTTCTCTCACCCAGAGGGCATGCCATAGCTGCCCCGCCTGGAGGAGGGAGATGGGCCAAGCCATAAGAACCTGTTTCGGCCTTGCTGGCCACATTCTTTCACCCAGAGGGCATGCCACAGCTGCCCTGCCTGGAGGAGAGAGCTGAGCCGAGCCTGAGAAACCTGCTCTGGCCTTGCCTGCATCCTTCTTTCAGCCTGGAGAGCACCAGAATTACTGCCACCACCAGGAGGAGGGAGCAGCCCTGCTGAGGACGTTTGAGGCCTATGTAGGCCATAGGGTTGGCCTTCTATCAGGCTGGAGAATGTTTCCATCCAAGGAGGTATATTGTTACATGACATCCAAACCCAGAGAGAGTATGAGACACTTGTCATAGAGGGTTGGGGGCTTGCTGGGCTTGCAGTCACATTAGATTGGGCTAGGTGGGATTTGGGCCATCCTGGGCCATGCTGGATGGCCTTCTTTCCTTCAGGGGATCTTTGCTGCCAGAGGGGGGAGCTGTGTAGCCTGAGGAGGCTTTAGGCCTACCTGAGAGGAGCCTGGCAACCTTCTTTTAATTTGGGGAACTTGCTGCCCAAGGAGGGAGCTATGCTACCAGAGGAGTCCCAGGAGCCCAGACATAGGAGACAATTTCTAACATGCACAGTGCATCTCTGGTCTGAGGTCAGCGAAATCAGCTCAACAATACTAGCATTTAGGTGCCTTATGTGCTTTAGTTGCTATCAACTCTGGCTGTCCTGGACACCATCCAGTTACTAAAGGGGGCGGGAATGGGACAGTAGATTCTCAGCCTGTGCACCAGTAGGCTGTGATTCTGGTGCACCCACTGCTCACTTGTGCCACTGCCTACAAGAAGGAGGGCTTGCTGCTTTCCTGTTCATCCCTCCAAATTCCAACATGGCTGGATCTCAAAGACGCTGACTTATTCTCTTCCTGGTGCATCTGCTGCTCACTCGTGCCACCTTACCAGGAGGGAGGACTCGTTGCTTTCTTTTATAGTCCTCCAAGTTCCAGCAAGACTCAAGATTTTTGAAATAGGGAATCTGAATGTGCACAGGGCCTATAGTTACTTCACCTTTTCATTCCTCATTGCATAAATTAGACTTTTTCTTTCCTCTTTTTTTAAGGTTTCTAAGTGTCTACCAATTTGATTTATTCTTTCAAAGAATCAACTCTTTAACTCATTAATTCTTTTTGTTTTTAACCTCATTTGTGTTAATTATTGCTCTGATCTTTATATTTCCCTCCCTTGTAGGGCTATGGATATAACTTGCTCTTTCTTTTCTAGAAACTTGAAGTATAACATTAGTTTGTTTATTCATGCTCATTCTTTATCTTGATGTGAGCACTCACCTTAAAAATTTCCCTCTTTGTAATGCTTTCATTGAATTCCACAGCTTTTATCTACATTTCCCTTTAATGGTAAATATTGTTTAATTTCTTCTCTAATAGTATCTATGTTCCACTGATTGTGTAGGACAATGCTACTTAATTTCTACACATTTGTGTAGTTTTCTTTTGACATTAATTTCCAATTGCATTGCACTATGGTCAGACAATATGCATAGGGAAATGGAAATTTTGCATTTTCATTTACTTAAGCATGTGCTGTGGGTTACAATTTGGTCTAGTTTAGGAAAACTCCAAATTGCAGCTGAGAAGAATGTGTAGTCCTGCATTGTTAGGTGGAACGATGTGTAAACATCTCCTAGTACATTTGTTCACAAGTTTGACTTAGTTTTGATATTTCTTTGCTGCTTTTTGTCTAGCTGATCTATCTACAATGGTGTTATTGCTTGTCTGATGTTATCACTTCTATTAATATTTCTCATATAATTTTGTGCTTCTGTATTTAGTGTAGATATAGTTATGATTGCTATAATTTCCTCTTGAAATGTATCTCTAACATTTATAGCGACCTTCTTGATCTCTTTTTATCATTCTTGGTTTGAATTTCACATTGTTCACAACCACAATAGCTACACCTGAATGGTTTACTGGGCTCCTGTTGCATAGAGTATTGCATAGATCATTGTTTCCCAACCTTTGTCTTTCAGCCTATGAGTTTCTCTTTTAGTTAAATGCGTTTCTGGTACTCAACATATTGTTGGATCTTTTTTCTTTTTCTTTTTTTTTTTTTTTATTTAAGAGGAAAAAGAGAAAAACACAAAACAAAACAAAGCAGTGTAAGGTTACATATAATACAGAACTACAAAAAAAAGCATAACAGTAAGAAATCACCTGTTAATAGATTACATATTATCATCTTGGAAATAGTTGCTCAAATCACAGTATCAAAGAATACAAAGTAGACATTCAAACAGAGAGACTACAAACAGCTGTGTTCAATGATCCAAAAACATTAATATAGTCAGCTATTCAACATCCCTATACACACTTGCTGTTATATCCGTTAGAGCTCTTTTTTCCCCTTCCTCTCTTTTTACAACAAAATTTACACATTTTAGATTTTATTACTCCTTAGTTCTTATTACTTTTTTTGGGGGGGAGAATAAAGTCAAATATGGCAGAACAAAGCTGTCAGTGAAAACCAAGGATAGACTTAGCACATGATGTAGAACAGAGTATACGGTTATTAACAATAGTTATCAACGTTGTCTCTTGTTTCCTTAAAAAGATTTGTCTATCTCATTAGATATTATAAAGTTGGACAAAACAGTAGAGAACAAGACCAATAAAACTTAGACATTGTAAACATTACAGGACTTCCAAAGGAGACAATAGTCAAACCAGAATGGGCATCTTAGTGAATCTTACTGCCTTCAAAGTAGTTGCCTATACCCTCGGACCTGATACTATCCCACAGAATGGAACAGAGTCTAATCAGTCAAAACAAGATCGTGGGAGCATTACAGGACTTCAAAACAAGTTAATAGGAAATCGAAAAGAGTTACTATTATATATCCTAATTTTTTAAATTTTTCCCTTAATTAAAATAAACATAAGAAATAACTAAATAATTTTTTTAAAGAATAATAGTTACCATAGTGTCTGTCTTTTTCCTTGAGATATTTGGATAAAACTTCATATACTATAGCTTCAAATATTTCCATATCAAGAAGCCCGGAATAAAGCCTTTCTAATTAATAAGTGAAAATTTTATAAGGCTTCAAGGCCACATAATGGGGAATCATGATTGCCACATATTTTCATATATTTGAATCATTACTTACATTAGGGAAACTATTTGGTATTCATACATGCGAGATTGATTTATTTCACTTATGAGTATGGTCTCAAGCTGCGCCCATTTATTGATAAATATCTCAATGTGATCCTTCTTTATAGCTGAATAATATTCCATTGTATAGAAATACCACAACTTTTTTATCCATTCCTCAGTTGATGGACACTTGGGTTGTTTCCAAGATCTGGCGATTACAAATTGTGCTGCTATAAACATAGGTGCACATAAATCACTGTGGTATGACGCTTTCAGTTCTTCTGGGAATATGCCTAGAAGTGGAATAGCTGGAATAAATGGGATTTCCAATCCCAACTTTTTGAGAAACCTCCAGACAGACCTCCACAAAGGCTGTACCAGTCTACACTCCCACCAACAGTGCAGGAGAGTTCCTTTTTCCCCACATCCTCTCCAGCATTTGTTGTTGTTGGTTTTCTTGATCCTGGCCATTCTTTCAGGAGTGAGATGGAATCTCAGTGTGGTTTTAATTTGCATTTCTCTGATGACCAATGATGATGAGCATGTTTTCATATATTTATTTGCCATTTGCATTTCTTCATCTGAGAATTGCGTATTCATCTCAGATGCCCATTTTTGGATTGGATCTTTGAATTTTGGAGGTCTGAGTTTTTTTAATTCTTTATATGTTTTAGACAAGAGTCCCTTGTCTGAGAGAGAGTTCACTAAAATCTTTTCCCAGTTTGTGGGTTTTCTTTTCACTATGCTGGAGATTTCTTTTGACATGCAGAAACTTTTTAATAAGATGTGGTCCCAGTTATTGATTCTGGGAAGTGTTTCCCGTGCGGTTTGAGTCCTGTTCATGAATTCTCTACCTACTCCTATGTCTCCAAGGTTTCTACCCACTTTGTCTTCCAATAGATTTAGTGTTTCTGTTTTAATATTCAGATCTTTGACCCATTTAGATTTTAATTTAGTACATGGTGATAGACATGGGTCTAGCTTTAGTTTTCGGCAAATGGAGAGCCAGTTTTTCCAGCACCATTTATTAAAGAGACTATCGTTCTTCCAGTGAACCTGCTTGGCTCCTTTATCAAAGATAAGGTGGTTGAGTGTGTTTGTAGTTGTGGTTGTATCTTCTAATCTATTCCATTGATCTTCGCCTCTATTTTGATTCCAATACCATGTTGATTTTACTACTGTTGCTTTGTAGTATAATTTCAAGTCAGGGATTGTGATGCCTCCTGCTTTGCCTTTGCTGCTTAGAATTGCCTTTGCGATTCTAGGTCTCTTCTGGTTCCAGATGAAATTTAGGAGTGATTTCTCTAGATCTATAAGGTATGTTGATGGTATTTCTATTGGGATTGCATTGAATCTGTATAAGAGTTTTGGGAGAATGGCCATCTTCACAATGTTTGTTCTTCCTATCCATGAGCAAGGGATGTCTTTCCATTTTCTGAGATCATCTTCAATTTCCTTTTTCAGTGTATTATAGTTTTCACTGTATAAGTCTTTCACTTCTTTCGTAAGAGTAATTCCTAAATATTTCATTTTTTTGCTTGCTAATGTGAATAGTCCAGTTTCTCTTATTTCCCTCTCTGTAATTTTGTTGTTCGTGTATAGGAATGCTATTGATTTCTGAGTATTGATTTTGTATCCAGCCACATTACTGAATTTATTTATTGTATCTAAGAGTATTTCAATGGAGTTTAGGGGGTCTTCTATGTAGAGTATCATGTCATCTGCAAACAATGATAACTTAACTTCTTCTTTTCCTATCTTTACCCCTTTTATTTCTCTTTCTTGCCTAATTGCTCTGGCTAGTACTTCCAGTACTATATTAAATAGGAGTGGTGATAAAGGACATCCTTGTCTTGTGCCTGATTTTAAAGTAAAGGCTTTCAATTTTTGGCCATTTAGAATGATGCTGGCTGTTGGTTTGTCATAAATGGCCTTTATTATATTGAGGTAAAGACCATCTATTCCAATTTTCTGTAGAGTTTTTATCATGAATAAATGTTGGACCTTATCGAAGGCTTTTTCTGCATCTATAGAAATGATCATGTGATTCTTATTTTTGGCTTTATTGATATGGTGGATTACATTTATTGATTTGCGTATGTTGAACCATCCTTGCATTCCTGGGATGAATCCCACTTGGTCATGGTGTATAATCTTCTTGATGATTTGCTGGATCCTATTTGCCAATATTTTATTGAGGATTTTTGCATCTGTGTTCATTAGGGAGATCGGTCTATAGTTCTCTTTTTTAGTTGGGTCTTTCTCAGGTTTTGGTACTAGAGTAATATTTGCTTCCAGGAACGACTTAGGAAGGATTGCTTCCCTTTCAATTTCATTGAACAGTTTGAAGAGTGTCGGCATTAGGTCTTCTTTGTATTTCTTGTAGAATTCTGCAGTGAATCCATCTGGGCCTGGGCTCTTCTTGGTGGGTAAGGACTTAATTACATTTTCAATTTCAGTAACAGAGATTGGGTTATTCAACAGTTTTACATCCTCTTGATCTAGCTTTGGCAATTCATATGCTTCTAAGAATCTGTCTATTTCTTCTGTGTTATCAAACTTTTGAGAGTAGAGGTTTTCGAAGTAGGTGTTGATGATCTTCTGTATTTCTATTGGGTCTGTAGTGATTTCTCCTTTTTCATTTCTTATTGCATGAATTTGAGCTTTTTCTTCCCTTTTTTTAATAAGGTTGGCTAGGGGCTTATCGATTTTATTTATTCTTTCAAAGAACCAACTCTTTGATTTGTTGATTCTTTGGATTGTTTTCTTAGTCTCTATTGCATTGATTTCTGCTCTGATTTTTATAATTTCCTCTCTTCTTTTGGCTTTGGGCTTGACTTGCTCTTCTTTTTCTAGCTGTTTGAGGTGTAGCATCAAGTTATTTATTTGTATTCGTTCTGTTTTCCTGATGTGGGAACTCAGTGCAATAAATTTTCCTCTCAGGACGGCTTTCATTGCATCCCACAGGTTCCGGTAAGTTGTATCTGTATTTTCATTTTCTTTTAGGTATTGTTTGATTTCTTCTTTAATTTCCTCTGTGACCCACTGATTACTCAAGAGTGTGTTATTCAGTTTCCATGTGTTTGTGGGATTTTTGCAGTATCTTTTATCATTAATTTCTAATTTCAGAGCGCTATGATCCGATAACATGCAAGGGATGATTTCAGCTCTTTTGCACTTGTTTAAATATGTTCTGTGAGCTAATATATGGTCTATTTTAGAAAATGATCCATGTACTGCTGAGAAGAATGTGTATTCTGATGTTGTTGGGTGGAACATCCTGTATATGTCTATCAAACCCATTTGTTCACAGGTATGATTCAGTTCTGTTATTTCTTTGCTCATTTTCTGTCTGGTTGATCTGTCCCTTGGTGTCAATGGCGTATTAAGGTCTCCTGTTACAATTGTGTTACTGATAATTTGAGTTTTCATTTCTGTTAATAATTGTTTTATATAACTTGGTGCTCTGGAGTTTGGTGCGTATATATTTAAGATAGTTATCTCTTCCTCTTGGAGTTTTCCCCTTACAAGTATGTAGTGACCTTCTTTGTCCTTTATGGTCATTGTTGGTTTAAAGTTCACGTTGTCTGCAAACAGAATGGCTACTCCTGCCTTTTTCTGGATTCCTGCTGCATGAAGAATTGTTTTCCATCCTTTGACTTTCAGTCTGTGAGTATCCTTCTGGGTTAGATGGGTTTCCTGTAAACAGCATATGGTTGGATTTTGTTTCTTGATCCATTCTGCTAGTCTGTTTCTTTTGATTGGTGCATTGAGACCATTTACATTAATGGTTATTACTGTTAAATGCTGGTTAATTGTAGGAATGTTATCTCTCTGCTGTTGCATCTTTATCTTTCTGTTCTGTTTAATTATTTGCTTTGCTTAGTGGTTTTTTCCTTTGTGTATCTAAACTGTCTTTCAATATTTTTTGCAGGGTCGGTTTGGTGTTCATGAAGTTCTTCAGCTGTTCTTTGTCATGGAAGTATCGTATTGCACCATCTATTTTGAATGATAGTTTTGCAGGATATATCAGTCTTGGTTGGAAATCATTTTGCTTTAGGATCTGGAATATTTCACTCCATGCTCTTCTTGACTTTATCGTTTGTGCTGAGAAGTCTGCTGTGATTCTGATAGGTTTTCCTTTATAAGTGATCTGTCTTTTCTCTCTGACAGCTTTTAGTAATCTATTCTTGTGTTGGATTTCTGGGATGGTGATTATTATATGTCTGGGTGTAGTTTTATTTTGGTTATGAGTGTTTGGAGTTCTATATGCTTCACTGATCTTGATGTCAGTTTCTGATCTCATGCTTGGGAAATTTTCAGCTATTACTTCTCTAAATATCCGCTTGACATCCTTTATGTTGTCTCCCTCTCTTTCATTAATCCCTATCATTCTTATGTTATTCTTCTTTGCATCGTCTTGCAGTTGTTGAATTGTTGTTTCCTGATTCCTTGTTATTTTCAAAAGATCTTTCCTTTCCTGTTCACTAGCTGCAATCATGTCTTCAAGGTCTGAAATTCTATCTTCACTTTCATTAAGGCGGTTTTTACAACTTTCAGTGGAGTTTTTTATTTCCTGTATATCTCTGTGCATCTGCATTATGTATTCTGTTTGTTTCTTATATTGCTCGTCTAGGGATTCTATCTTTTTGTTTAGTTCCTCCAATTTTTTATCTGTGTTTTCTTTAGATATATTTAGAATCTCTTTCATTTCTTTTATCATTTCTTCTTTTATCTGGGAGATTATTTCGAGTTTGAATTTCTTTAAAGCTTCCTGGAGTTGTTTGTCAACTTCAGTAGCTATTATGTCCGATATATGAGGTGGATGGGATATATTTTCTTCTATATACATTGCTCCTAGGGTTTCCTGAGATGGGCTGGAGGTTTGAGGTTGTAATTTGGTCTTTCGTTTTGTCATTTTGTGTATTTCTGTGTTTCAAGTGTTATTTGAAAGCTTCCTCAGGATCTGTTGAAAATCCCCTTCTATGTTTGGAGCTACTGAGCCTCTGATACCGCACTACCCCAAGCCATTGGGCCTGCAGAACCAGTGTCCCTCCTCTGCCTGCTCAGAACTCCGCAGTTCCAGACAAGCTGGGCCTCAGGGACACTGTGCGCCCACCTGCCCCTTGGAAGATCCACAGCTCTTCAATTGCAGCCGGGTTAGGGTGCTCTCCACAGGCCACAGTGCCTCAGGAGCCTGTGATCCCTCCCTGCTTGCAGAGATATCCACAGTCCTCTAGGCAAAGGAAGGGACTTCTGCAGGCACTCCAGATCCGCCCAGCTCCTCCTCTGCAGGCAGATGGCTAGGCGCGGCTGGGCTCGGGGGTTAGTGTAGGCCCGCCCATCCGTCAGGAGCTCAGCAGACTTCCAAGTGTAGCGGGGGGGGGGGGGATGGGGAGGCAGCTGTAGTGGCCTCTAACCCACTGTTCCACTTCTCTGCACCCAGAAGCCTGGGGGGTCCGGAACAGTCTGAGATTTGGGCAGACTGTGCTGGGCACTCACCACAGGCTGAGGTGCCTCAGGAAGCTGCGATGCCTCTCTGCTTGCAGAAGTATTCAGTCCTTCAGACAAAGGAACGGGCTTCTGCAGGGACTCCGGATCCGCCCAGCTCCTCCTCTGCAGGAGATGGCTAGGTGCGGCTGGGCTTGGGGGTTAGTGTAGGCCCGCCCATCCGTCAGGAGCTCAGCAGACTTCCAAGTGTAGCCAGGGGGGGATGGGGAGGCAGCTGTAGTGGCCTCTAACCCACTGCTCCACTTCACTGCACCCAGAAGCCTGGGGGGTCCGGAACAGTCTGAGATTTGGGCAGACTGTGCTGGGCACTCACCACAGGCTGAGGTGCCTCAGGAAGCTGCTGGATCTTTTTTCTTGATGTATTCTGCAAATCTGTTTCTTTTCATTGGTGAATTGAGGCCGTTTTCATTGATGCTAATATTGACACGTATTCACTTATCTTTGCCATATTACATTCCTGCTGTTGGCTACCTGGGATTTCCCTTTATTTAATGTTTTACCCTGACTGGTAATTTATTTCTGTTGATGTTCTTGGAATTGTGATTTTTAAAAATGTCTTCCCAGGATATCTTGCAGTAGTTATTTGAGGGTTGGTTTGGTGGTCATAAACTTTTTTTGTAATTCTTTGTTAGGGAAGTATCTTTTTTCTCCATCAATTGTGAAAGGTAGTTTTTCAGTGTACATCAATTTAAGTTGGAAGTTATTTTTTAAGGGTTTGAAATACTTCACTCCAAGTGCTTCTTGAGTGTTTGTATTGAGGAGTCAAAATAGAAAAAAAAAAAAAAAAGAAAAGGAAATATGTTTAAAAAGGAGTGTCCACCCACCTGCTTTTATCCTGTGTGTCTTTGTCTCCAAGCACAAAGGTGGTTCATCTAACTTACCACCGGATGGTTCAATTGTTAATGTTGCTTCAGACTTTTTCAACCCACTTGTACTGCATCTGCATGCTGTGCACCATATTCCGGGTCCTAACCTGTGGCTGACCTTCCCCTGGTCATGTGGTCTCATCAATGTGTGAGGGAGGAACCAGTCTTCTGAATTCTTCTTGGGCTGGTTGCCAAGTCCCACAATACAGGGGAAAGGAATCCATCACTGGATGCTTCCTGGCATGATAGCTGTTACTGAGAATTTTTGTGCCTATGTTCATTAGGGTATAGTTTTATTTTTTTTGTTGAATCTATCACTGGTTTAGTTACTAAGGTAATACTTGCTTTCAAGAATGATTTTGGAAGTATTGTTACCCTTTCAATTTCATTAAAGTGTTTCAGCACTGGTGGCTTTAGATCTTCTCTAAATTTCCTGTGGAATTCAGCAGTGAACCCATCAGGACATTGGCTTTTATTTGTTCAGTACGTTTTAAAATACATTTTCAGTTTCACTGACAAATAGTGGGTTTTAGAATCCATATATCTTCTTCTAGTGGTAATTCATTGTCAATTATTGTGTGTTTTCCAACTTATTAGAGTACATATTTTCCAAGAAGGTAAAGATGATCCTCTGGATTCCTGCATTATCTGTTTTGTTTATATTTCTAATTATTTGAATTTGAGTCTTTACTTTTTGGATGAGATAAGCTAAGCATTTATCAGATGTACTTAGCCCTTCGAAGAACCAACTCTTTGATCATTAATTCTTTGCATTGCTTTTCTAGTCTCCAACTCAATTTGTGCAGCAATTTTTATAATATCTTTGCTTGTACAAGCTTTGGGTTTGGTATGTTTTTTGCTTAGAAGTTTGAGATTCAACATTAAGTTGTTATTTGAATTCATTCTGTTTTCCTGATGGGAGCATCCTTCACTTCTTTCATTGCATCCCATAAATTCATATAGAATGTATTGGCATTTTCATTTAATTGTAGAAAGAACATTTGATCTGTGAGCCATTGGATGTTCAGGAGGATGTTCTTTAATTTCTAGTTCCTTATGTAATTTCAGTAGTTTCTTTTAATATTGATTTTTATTTTTTTGAACTATGCTCTGATAATACAAATTAGATAATTTCAATTCCTTTGCATTTACTTAAGGATATAATGTGGCCTTTACATGGCCTACTTTTGAGAATGTTCAGTGAGAATTGAGAAGAAAGTATATTACGATGTTGTGGTTGGAAGGTTCTGTAGAAAATTGCTAAGAAAATTTCTTCACAGGTTTTCTTTGCTTCTAATATTTCTTTACTAATTTCTTTGTTTCAATTATCTTCCTATTTCTGAAAGTTGGACATTAAAGTCCCATATGACAATTGGTTGCTTTTTTATGTCTATTAATATATTTATGTAGTCAGGCACACTCACATTTGAGGTATATATATATATATATATATATATATATATATATATAGTTTTTATCTCTTCATCTAAGAGTTTTACCTTAAAAAGTACACAGTGACCTCTTTCTCTTTTGATCAGTCTTGGATTTAAGTTTACATTGTCTGCAAATAGAACATGTGCCACTGCTTTTTACTACATTGCTGTCACAGGGAGTATTGATTTTCATGTTTGACTTTTAGTCTACAAATTTGTTTTTCAGTTAAATCTGTTTACTGAAGACCCCATATTGTTGTACTTTGCTTCTTCATACATTTTGCTGGTCTGTTTATTACCTGTAGTTTTAGTTGATTTTCTCTGAGTAGCTCCAATGTGGCTCCTCCTCTATTGAGACATGTCAAATCCTCCTTATGTGTCAGATTTATTTCACTTAACAGTGTGGTCTCAAGTTGTATCTGTTTTGATAGAAATGTCTCAACTTTATCCTTCTTTATGTACTTTAACTCATTTTAAATAAAATTTTTATTCCTGTGATTTGCACTATTATACATCCTGAATCAGCCCTCTGTCAGATGTGCAGCTGGCACTTATTACTTCCCATGGTATGAACTGTCTGTAAGTTGTAGTGTTTATTTTCTTCTCCATTTAGAAACTTTTAAATTTGATATAGTCTAATACATCAGTTTTTGGTTTTGTATATTCTACTTTTTGGCGAATCGTCTAAAAATCATTGCCCAGGACAATGTGCTGAAGAATTTAGTGCTTCTAATATTTTCATAGCTATACATTTTAAATTGTAGAGATTAAAACATTTAGAGTTGATATTTATAACTGGAATTAATTAAATCTATATTTTCATATTTGTACATTTTATGAACTTTAGAAATATAACTTCATTCAAACGTTGACTATTACCTACACCCAGGACTGTGAATTTGAACACTTTAATGTTTAAGAAAAGTCTTGAATGGAAAACTTAACAAAGATGATTGTTGGCTTTGATATGGATCTGCAATTTTGTGTGTATTGCCAAGAAACAGAATTCAATAAACTGTAGTCAGCAGTAAATACTACAATACTGATTTGTGAGGGCAACTGTACCTGCAAGTGAGTAGTCAAACCTGAGTATGTTTGGATGGACCTCAGAAAAACATGGGAAAGAAATCAAAGTGTGCATAAATGTTGCTAGGAAAACTTTTGCTTCTAAAGACACAGAGGATGAGGCTGTAGCAATATTAGGCTGAAAGAGCTGGCAAGGTTCTTTTTTAAATTTATATTTAGAATTAATTTATGTACATTTAAAAGCACCAGATTTTACATTTCACCTTAGGGCACCTCTTGAGATGATCGGTGAGTTGTACCATAATAGAAATACAGGGATGTCATCATGATCCCTCCATTTCCCTTCTGAAAATATCTACCTGTGTAGGCAGAGATATATGGCTTAGAATTCAAGTTCTTCATTCTTGGAGCACATGAGACCATAACAAGAGGACCCAGGAAATGTGCTTTTAGAACACTTATGTATTATATTTGTTACTTTCATTGGTAATCTTTACAATTACATAAATGTCACATCATTCCTCTATTTTTTAAAAAAATGGAATGAGGAAATTTGAAAAACCCTGAATAAAAATAAAAGTAACAACTGGCTAATATGCTGTAAGTTAATCTAAGATGAGAAAGACAAAATCAAATGGCAAGATGAAGGAGACTGCAAAAAGAGAGAACAGACATTTAACTAAGTAGGCCTGCACATGCCAATGGCTGTTAGACATAAGGAAATAAAAACTTCTAATATATACAAATGGGAAATCAGTGAATTCACACTGAACACAATACATGTTTGAAGAAAATAACTTGTATTTACCAAATTTCTTAGCTCTCTAGCTTCATGGAGGAAATTTACTTGAATTTGTCAAATTTCTTAGCTGTCTAGCTTCAATTAATCTATATCAAGATATAGTTTTCATTATCATCATAATGTGATATTTAATATACTCTTAGGCTTATTCCCAGTGGTAGAAAAGCAAGTACCAGATTATCTAAATGTCAGAAACTCTGCCTAGTTCTTATTATCACTGCACAAGTAAGAATAGAAAGTGAGTTAGGGATATAGCTCAGCAGTATGGCTCTTCTGTACCATGCAAAAGCCCTGTGGTCAGTCTTCAATAATGTGGAAAAAACATGACAGACAGAGGGCAAGCAAAAGCAAGAGTGACAGTGAGACAGAGTGATGAATATTGAAACTGAATGAATGACAATGAATGAAATATTGCCACTAAACTTCAAAATATGATGCAATCTCTGCAGTTCAATGATGAAAAAAATATAGATACAGAACTAATTTATTGGCTTTAAGCATTGTGTTCAAGAAGAAAATATGAAATAACTTGTTAAATCACATATAAAACAGTGATAATGCATTCAATTAATCTGTTGATTGGCATCTGAGCTGTTAGCTGTGACTTGGGCTGTTGTAAATATGCTTATGCAGAAAGAGAAATTGGATTAGTGCAATGAGTTTCTAAATGGAAGTGTTTTATACATTTGTCCATATAAGATAGATGGGTGAATAAAGGTAATGTGGTATATTCACACAATAGAACATTATTTTATCACAAAGAATAATAAAATCACATAAGTTGGAGGAAATACATGAAATTTGACAACATCGAACTAAGTGAAACAAGTGAGACACGGAAATTAAATATTATATAGTTTCTTCTTCGCAATAATTCAAAAATATAAATAAATGGATGAGTGAGTGTAATAATGGAGAGATAGAAAATAAGAAAACGTTTTGAAAGTGGTAAAGTGTGTCAAAATGAAGGATGAAGTGAGGCAGGAACAAACAGCTTGAAAATGAAAAGGATAAAAAAGAACGAGGGAGTGAGGATTTAGCTCAGTGGCACAGGTGCTTATACCTGGAAAGCATGAGGTTGTGAGTTTGATTTCCAGTACAAAAAGGGCAGAGTGAATTTGTAGTCTGTGTTGAAATGTATTTAGACTTCCCATTATGCAGTCATTTTTAAAGAAATATACTGATGGAGAGTCAGAATTCTTGTTCATCACTATTTCTGTCATTTTAGGTGATATTAGAAACTCAAGCTACAAGTAGTTGACATAATCACAGTAAAGAAGGTTTACCAGTGAGGAGATGTGTCAAGGATTCCCTCATTTCCTTATTCCTCAAACTATAGATAAAGGGGTTCAGCATTTGAGGAATCACAATGTACATCATTGAAGACACTATATTCTTAACGGAAGAGCCTTTAACTGCAGAACTCAAATACACACCTAAACCTGCCCCATAGAATAAAGACACGACTAAGAAGTGAGACCCACAGGTGGAAAAGGCTTTATATCTTCCACTCACAGAAGGAATCCTCAGAATAGAAGAGATAATTTGAGTATAAGAAAAAATAATCCCACATAAAGAAATCCCAGCAAATATGCTAGTCCCTAAATTCATCAGGAGAAAATTAATGAGGGTGTCAGAGCAAGAGAGTTTTATGACCTGAGCAAGCTCGCAGAAGAAGTGGGAGATTTCCAGGTCTGTGCAGAAGGACAGCCGCAGCACCATCAGACTGTGAGGCAGAGCATTCACAGTAGTCATGATCAGGGAGAGCAGAACCAGCGAGACACAGTGTAGCAGGTTCATGATGACTGTGTACGTCAGAGGGTGGCAAATGGCCACATAGCGGTCATAGGCCATCACTGCAAGGAGACAATTTTCCAAACCACCAAAAATCAACACAAAGCTAATCTGGGAGACACAGCCTGTGTAACTGATTCGCTGATCCTGTGTTTGGATGTTCACCAACATCTTTGGGATCGTGGTTGTGCTTATACAGATGTCAGTGAACGACAGGTTGGAGAGGAAGAAGTACATGGGTGTGTGGAGGTGGGAGTCAGAGCTGACCGTCAGCATTATGAGCAGGTTTCCCAAGATGGTTATCAGGTAGATAGACAGGAACAGGCTGAAGATGAGGGGCTGTAGGTTTGGATCATCTGTCAGTCCCACAAGAAAGAATTTGAAGACAGTTGTTTGGTTTGTAAGCTCCATTTCAATAGTATATCATGCAGAAAACATGTGGCAAAAATATGAAATGAATGCTTTCTATACAAGCAAAAGAAGCACCTGGCAGCAGAGTAGGTTTAAAAATCTTGGCACATTTTTCCACTAACAGTTGATAGTGTCTGGAGATGAAGAACAGAAAAATATGTTTCAAATAACACTCCAGCTGAATTTCACGCCTCTACAATTTGAGAACAAGAGCTTTAAACAAGCAAATAAACAGACTGCCATTTATTTTTGAATGGCACAAATATGCAAATATTTGCTTACATTCTCTCTATTTTTCATTCTACCCAATTTCTATATTGTACTCTCTTTGGTATCACTAATATTTTTTTCACTTATTGTATCAAGTGCTAACATTTTAACCAAAGTAATGCATGGATATTCCATATCTACACGCCAAAAGAAAGATATTGATGAATTTATTAAATCTCCTTTGTAGAATAAATCTCCAAATTTTTGACACCACAGATGAAGGGCTTCTCAAATTACAGATGAATCAGTCAATTTTTAGTCTCATAGACACAGGATAGCATGTCATAAACATGATCTTTGGCAAAGATTGGAACAGAATTCAGATTGACTGAAAGTTAACTTTCTTGGAGAGGCTCTGCTGGTTCTGAAGAGTGCAGAATTAACATTCCTAAATGACCCAGAAAGTATTATAATTCCCCCTAAATAAGTCTGCCTGAACATATTCTCTAGTGATTCCTTGATTTTTAGATGAGTCTACTACTCCACCATCGATTCAAGCAGGCATGGAATTATGAGTGCCTATGATAGGAAAACTTGATGTGAAAAATTCCACACCATAAGAAAAATCATAAGTACTTTGAGCCATTATATATATATAGCTATAGATTATGCATAATAGATCAGATAATAATGTAAGACCTCCAAATAATAAATATTTCACTAATTTTACCTATTTTCTTTAGCTATTTTTATTACAAGAAACAATAAAGACTACTTTCAGGCCCTCCCTGTGTTTACTTAGACTAATTTTATTATATTCTTTCTCAGGATAATTATCACACAACCATGTTATATGTTATTCTCCCACAATTTTTATTATGTTTAGTAGTATTTTTCCAAGTAAATAAAATATGCAATATGTTGCCTTTTAGATACTTCTTTACATAGACCCTAATATATGTGCTGTTGATATTTGGCAGTACCCCTTCACAAATTCTAATTACCAGATTATTCCACCATACTGTCACAATTTACATTATGTTTGGTGCTATTTTTCCAAATAAATAAAAAATGCAGTATGTTGCCTTCTTCTATAAAGGTAAGATCTGTATTTTTCATTTTCATTCCTAGTCATTTCATACCCAGCCTGATGTCTTAGTGATGGTGATTCTTTGCCTTTGGAGTTTTACCAGAAAAGCTTAGCAAATGCCTACATAACATAAAATTTTCATTTAAAAATCATAATAGAGAAAACAAAGCTATTAATAGATATTAACCTGTGCACTGATTTCAGATTTTTAGATAGCTTAACACTAATATTTCAAAAAACAAGGCTTGAAAGCATCTTGCCCAAAGAGTAAACCTCACTCAGGCTGTTAGTCAAATTCTGCTTGATAATTTGTTTGTCACATACTCTTTCATCATAGGACAATCAATAATCATCTAATTTCTTCTTTACTTAATGATTGGTTGTTAGCCTCTCTATAGTAATGGAAATAAAAAATGTGGTACATATTTTAAGTTAACTGATTCTGCTGGGTCTCATGATTTGTATTATTTCAACACCATGATTCTGTGCCCTTGCAGAAACAATCTCTCAGTTATGAAAACTAAAGTATAAATTTCAGGGCTTGCAAAGAGAAAAAAGGTATTCCTTGTCCAACCTTTTCTTCATTAAAATAATGAAATTAGATTTAAATGTTAAAGATCAAACAGACATTTTCCACAAAAAGAAGCCAAGCCACAAAACAGCCAGCTAGTTATGGAAGACAATGCCGATAGTGGAGGATCATCGTGGTAGCTTCAGCTCAAGCTCTGGTCTCTGTGTGATATGGCTTCTCTTCTTCCTTTCCTGCCAGCCCAGCAAGAGATCCAAAGGAGAAAGTGCTTTCACACTGCTGGATGGAGGAGACTTGTGACACTACAGACATTTGAATAGAGGAGTTATTTTTTTAAAAAAAATGCTTTCCAAGATCATACTGAACAAGGTCTCTTCTTGCTATTGCTTTAAGCAGTTCGATACACTAAATCACTTTATACTTCAAACAAGCATCTTTAGTGAGTAAGCTCTGGTGAAATTTTTCCCCAGTGCTGACATTGAAATGGTCAATCTCTGAGTGGATAAGCATGTGCAGTTTTAGGTCCTGAATATAGGTGAATCACACCCCATGGATTGGACACTGAAAAGGTCTGTCAGGCCCATTTGGACTTGGTGGTTCTATACTGATGGTAGAAACAGCAATATAGGATACTGGACATTTTTCCATTGATCATCATCATTTGCATGAGCACTAGTGCTAGAAGTGCTTTGTATTACAGGCAACCCTCAGTAGCACCTAAATGTACTGAGTCTATAGTGGAAGACTACTTTTGGCCTCATTCACTTCCTGCTGATTACTCAGCAAATCCTGAGATGTACTAACCGACTGGGATACTCCCTCATGGATTTCCTCATCACTTCTCCTTTCTACTTTGACTCAGACATCCTCTTCAGAAACCAGAGGCAAGGCAGCGTTTGTGCCTCAAAAGTCACACAATCACTCATTCTTCTACCCACAGGTAATTCTCAAATCTAGGTTTTCTGACTTCTTAACTTTCTCAGGCTGAACCCATTGACCAATTCCAAAAGGAAAAGTCCAAAGTAAAGTTCAGGACATATTCAGTGGTTTATTTCTACTTTCTGTGTAGGAATTTGAAGAATTCAATACCTAGGGAAAACTTATTTGTATGCAACCCTTCATAGGACAAAACCATGTATTTTCTGCAGTTTGTCAGGGATTCTCAGCAGAGAGTAATGGTTCTTTCCACACTGTGCTGTGAAGATCCAAAAAAACGCATTACTTTCAGAAGTAAAATTGAAGGTAGAATTATTTTCTAGCCCAGTATTCAGACTCTTTTCTGGCTGGTTATTTGGTGTATTTATTCCATAAAATAATTTTTTCATGAACTCTCAGGATGTGCTGGTAATACTGAACATTTACATATAGCTGACTGCAGGTGGAAAAAATAGAAATAGCTTCTGTGTTCACAGAGGTGCATAAGTATATTCTAAAGTAAAAATAAAGCCAGTGACTGTAACATGATGGAGATCCAGCACACTCTTGGACTCATCCACTCCTTGGTCTAGAGTTTAGACTGAAAGAAATCACTACAAGCTACTAAGAACACCTTTAGCACTGCCAATATTTTATTCTGGACATGAATACTGATATCACAGAAATGTCCAACATTTCACAGCATATTTAGTTTTCCAAGCATTCTTGTATGAGAAAAGAAGCTGTGAGTCAAAGTTTTCATATCTTTGTGTTCATCTACGAGAGATACTCTTCAAGGATGTGAACTGATCTGATGTCTTGGATTGTAATAACTCAGACCCCGGTATAAAATCCAAGGAAGCAAGAGACTGAAATTTGGGAAGCAAAGGCTTTATTTCCAGGCCTGGAGACGAGTCTCCGGGAGCCAATTTGGAGACTGTGCACCAGAGACTGAAAGGAGGACTTTAAAAAGAGGCTGGAGGAAAAAGGGGGGGGGGACAAAGAAACCTGCAGAGCCATCAAACTTGTTGACCCGAATCTGGAAACTGTATAGCTGTCCACTTAGATCTGACAAACTCGGGAGCCTTTGGCGCTTTTTGAGTTACTCCCATCCTGCAGATAAGAATTATCTGCAATAGCATTTGGAGAAGAAAGTAGAAAGTTAATTATCTCAGGACAGCTCATTAACACTAACAGGTGGGAAGAGGTCGAAAGTTACAAGAAGCTGAAACTTAAGCTTTCATAAGGATTTGGAACTTAACCCTTTTGGTGCATTAGAGTTAAGCCACAACATTTTCCTGTAATTTCTCTGAAGCAAAGGCACATTTTATGACACACCACCACTGGGTCAGGAAGAGGCCACCAGAAACCCAAAATCTTTATGGCCTAGCCTAGATAGATAGGTAAGTGGAGAGGGAGGCAATAAGGCACCATACAGAACAGAAAACAGCAGTTATGTTTTTCTTTCTTTCTGGGGAGGGGGATCAAGGTCAGGTAAAGGGTTATGCTAATAAGCAAATCTCCCTGCACACAAGCAAGTTACTTCAAACAAGCTTAAATCAGAGGGCCATTCTAGTTTTCTTTAGCTCTTTAGCTGAGAATAGAGGTGCCTAACAGTGATTAACAACCCTTGTTAGCTTGTTTTAGCACAACTTCTGTTATGTAGAGGGCAACAATGGTTAACATATCAATTAGGTAAGGTTTTACAATTCTTTACAGGGGAGAGCATTGCTTGACATATCAATTAGGTCATGGAAAGGGAAAAGGAAAACACATGCATAAGCCGTGTTTCAGGTTTTGTTATAATACACATATAACGAAGCTATTTTCTTAGAGTACAACAGGATTAGGATCAAGTGGTTCAAGAAGGAAACATGTTTTCAGAGCAAGTGTCAGTCAGCACCCAAGCACCAGCTGCTGGCATCAATCTGGCAGGCCTGCTGCTCCTGCACTTCCCTGGGAGCACCAGACCATATCTCAGGCCGCTACGCCAAGGCTTGGGCACAGCTAGAGAGCAGTTCAGCCTGCAGGAGTTAAGTCCAGGCACTGGAGGGGCCTGAGAGAGTCTCAATGGGATGGTTTGGAGCAATCATGGGCACACCAGGGACAGAACAAGTCAGTGTCCCCCAAGAATCAGTCATGCTGAAACTCAAAGGAATAACCAAGAAAGCAAGGAGCCTTCCTTCCTGTCATGAGTGAGCCACAGGCACACCAGTGAGAGAAAAAGTCAGCATCTTCTGAGATTCAGCCATGCTGGAACTTGGGGAACCAACCAAGAAAGGAACAAGCTACGCTTTCTGATAAGTGGCATGAGCCACGGGCATGCAAGGAAGAGGATAAGTCTGTGTGTCCCATGAGCCTATCAGCACACGGGCTGAGAATCAAAAGTCCTGTGTGCCTTCCACCTCCCCCCCCCCAACTTCCTGTTAGAAACTGGATTGTTTCAAGGTCAGTCAGAGTTGATAGCAACTAAGGTACACAAAGCAACTAAATGCTTGTATTGTTCGGTTAATTATACTGAACGGGGCCAGAGGTCTGAGCATCTCTTGGGAGGATGACAGTATGCAACATAGCAAATATGGGTTATTTCCTTCTATCTTGTTTTTGAAGGCAATATTGTTTTCAGTATTTTACTTTGTTCTGATTAATTGTCTTGCTCTACTCATTATTCTGCTTTGATTGGTTTTATAGTGTTCTGTTTTTGGTTTGATTTTGCTATACCTGATTGAATGGACAACTGTTATGAAGATAACTAGATATACTATGATAGCATATTACGGTTATCCTGGCATCCTGCTGTGAAGTCCTGCAACAATTTCCCTGCATTGTCTTGATTGGCTTTGTTCTGTACTGTTTTGTTGCATTTTACTATCTTTAACATTTTTTTTTTAAAAAGAAAGAAAAGGGGAATGGTTGGCCCAGGGTGAGTAGCAGATGGGGGAGCACACAGGGCTTCAGTTTTCCCCAGTGGTTTGAGGGTCGCTACTCCACATACATTTTAGATTTACATAATGATCACATCCATCCTAGGCATTTTGCACCTGTACATTGTATATTTTAATTCCTTTTTTCCCCATTCCTCTATTCTACCTTCAGCCTCTCTTCCTCTCTTTGTTTGAAGAATCTTTGTTTCCAGCTTTTCTTCTTTTCTCATTGCTTTTCTCTTCCCTTCTTCCTTTCCCCTCTCCCCTCCCTATTCCCATTCCAAGTTGAGTTTTCTCCATTTCATAGACCTAGTAAGTGTTTTGGTACTCCTTTACACTTTCTATTTATCATGCCGGAGAAACAATATGATATTAGCACATTTGTGTTCTTTCTTCCATGATTTTATTTCAAACAATTCTGAAACGGATGTAACCAAAATCAACATTCTTGGTTTTGGACAGTGCTGATGCACGGTCAGGATTTGTTGTGGTTGTTTTGTGTGTGCTGTTGACAAGATCTCTGCTGTTCCTACTTAAAATATTTGCTAATTTGAATAAATAAATCTTGGGAACTAGGAAGCTATTGATTGATCATCCTCTCTGCATCTCCACCTCTTCTTTCAGATTCCTCATAGCTCCCCTACCAGATTAAAATAAAATCGCAGGATAGTGATGAACTTGTATCAGCATCAGAAAGAAGTCAGGAAGAGAGTGTACTGAGATTAACCCTGATTCCTTACAAATTCATATGCTCAGATCCTAACTCTCAATATGACTGAATATTACTGAATTTGGAGATCTAGTTCTGGAGAGTTTTATACATGTAACAACTCCCCAGAATGCATGGAATCAATATGTACAAATAAAAAATATGTACAAATAAATATGTACAAATAAAAAATAAAATGAAACAATTTATAAAACTGAGTATTAGGCATTGTTATCTTAGCTTGTTTACATAAATTCTAACTTTATTAGTACAGAAATAAGCCAAAAGTCCTTTAAAATCTAATGGTATTTAATTACATATGTGGCCATTAGAGTAACCCCCGAATCCAATCTGATTAAGTATCTATTATGAAGAGAAAACTAGGACACAGACTTCCAATCAGGGAGGATCACAGGAATACACTGAGTGAAGATAAGACATCCACACCCCAAGGAGAGAAACCCCAGGAAAAAACAAATTCTTTCTGTATCCTAGTTATTCAACTTTTGGGCTTGAGAACTGAGACAAAATAAATATCAGGTATTAAACTACCTAGACTGCTACATTGTTATACAGCAGCTATATGCAACTGATCCATACACTTTACCACCATGTCTCAAATAAACATGAGAATATATCACGAAACTAAGAACTTGAGATGGAACAGATTCTTAGTGCTATGCAGGATGAGAGATGAGTGAATAATGGGGAAAATGTAAATGAGATTATGTCAAGAATGTGACAGTCAAGCAGGCTCATGAGGCATCTGCTTTGTGTCATTTTATGTATGCACATTTGTATTTGAAGGAGATAAAAACACAACTTCAAAACAAGATAATAGTATAGTAACAATAATTAATATGTTGAAAATTATTATTCTGAAATTAGTTACTGAGACAAGAAGATATAGGCATAAAATATTGTTCAAACAGTAGTAATGCAAACCTTTCTTTTCAAGAACTAAGAGGATGTAGTATAACTATCAGCTATCTTGCATAAATGCATATGTTATTTTCCATTTTCCTTCTTTCATTTTTCCTTCCCCATCACAATTTCTCTTTCCTTTTGAACAGTTTCTTACCAATTCACAATATCTTCTGGATCTTATTTACTCATTCAGCTTCTCACAGTAGTGAGATAATGTTGTGTTTACACACGTGGGTCTGGTTTACTTTAGTTATGATTATGCTCTCCTGATGAAGACATTTACCTATAAAATCTCAACTTTATCCTTCTTTTATAAAAGAGTGCTATTGCATACATTTATGATGGTTTTCCCTGCCTGAAATTGTAGCACAGCATCTCCCTTAACTATAAATCATACACTAAGAGACTTTAAGTTACCTGATTGCCTTCACTGAGGATGACACTCAACATCTAATCTGTATTGGCAAAACAGAAGATCTGGCTCAGCAAAAGCAGACTCACAGATTCAGTCAGTGGGACTTGGATCAAACAGGATCATCCCTGTGAAAAAGTGCAGCTGTTGTTACCTGACTGGGCACTTTGTGGTAAATATTCATTGGCCAATTCTTACAGTGTCTTTATTCCTCAGGGTTCAATATCCAAATTCCTCATTATATCAAACTGTTTTTTTTTCATTCTGATCCCTGGAGAGACGTTCTAAAAAGGAAACTTGAAATCAGGAACTCAGAATGACTGATTCCCTGACCCTTGGGGGTGGGTGCACTCATCCAAGTCTCTTCATGATTTCTACTCACCTTCATTTTACCTACCTTGCACTTATAGCACATACAAAAGTTTTTAGTAAATTTCCACTTTCTTTGTTACCTACTTCCATGTATTTAATTATAATATGGAGAACAACTGAGTTTCAGCAGTAAAATACAATATGTATTTATATATAATTATGCATGTAGACAAGTATAAAATTAAAAACAGAAACATTTCCTCACAAGTGCATCATGGGTTCTTTCAATTGTTCTTTATCATGGAAATACATTGTTTTTGCATCAATTTGGAAAAATACTTTTGCAGGTACATCAATCTGATTTGGAAGTTGTTTTCTTTCAAGAGTTTAAAACACTTCACTCCAAACTTTTCTTGACTTGATGTTTTGTATTGATAAATCTGCTGTGATTCTGACTGGTTTTCCATTGGTGACCTGTTTCTTTTTCTCTAACCACTTTTAGTATTCTGTTCTTGGGTTGAATTTCTGGGATCTTGATTATTATATATGTGGGTGTAGATTTACTTTGGTTATGGCTAGTTCGAATTCTATATGCCTCACTTATCAGCATGCCAGATCCATTTTCTATGTTTGGAAATTTTTCTGCTATTACTTCTGTAAATAACCTTTTAATTTAATTTGGGTTGCCATCTGCTTCTTCACCAACACCTATTACTCAAATTATGCTTCTTTGCATCATCTTGTAGCCATTGAATTCTTTCCTGATTCCTTGTTATTTTTAAGAGATCTTTCCTTTCACAATCATTAGCTGCAATCCCATCTTCAAGGTTTGAAAGCCTATCTTCAGTCTCTTTCAAGTGGTTTGCCACCTTTTGATTGACTTTTTAATTTTCTGGATCTCTCTTTGAATCTGTTTCATGCATTGGAATTCCTTTGTATATTCATTGAAGGTTTCCATCACTTTCCTATGCTCTTCTTTTTTAACCCATGTCTACTTTAGATATGCTAAGCAATTCTTTCTATATGTTTGTGATTTCTTCTTTTCCCTGAGACATTATTTCTGAATTGACTGCTTTTACAATCTCTTGAAGTTGTTTCATTACTTCAGGTCCTATTCTCAGAGATTTCAGGTGTATGAATTCCATTTTCTTCCATGCCTTAATCTCCCAGACTTGTTCTGTGTGGGCTAGAGGTCTGAGATTGCCTTTTGCGCCTTCATCTGTGGGACCTCAGGCTCTTCCCATGTTGGCTGCTCTTCCACAGTGTAGGGGAATGGGACAGGCACCTGGGTTCCTCTAACTCTTGGTTACAGTGAGATGGCAGGGCATAGAGCAGGCTTCTCTAGACCTATGCAGCTATACTGGGGCTTTCCTGATGGTCAGAAGTGCATGGAAATGTGGATGCTTCTATCATCCTGTGTATCTACATTGGGACTCCTGTGATAATGGCAGGCACATGAGGGTGTGTTTGTCTGATTCTGCTGGTGTGTGATGACTGCTTGAAAGAATCAAGGGCCTTCAAAGCTTGTCTAAGGTTAACCAGAGCTTACCTTGCTGTGTGTCCCTGTTTCTGCTGGCTACCCACAGTAAAACGCCTTCCAGTAGCAGCACATCTACTGGCTCTCTCTGCCTGCACTGGCCACCTGCTTTTTGCCCCCACTTGATTAGCTCCCTCTGCTACTGTTTGGCTTGCTGGTGGCTGTTAGAGTGCACACAGGGGCAGGGCTGGCCATCTCCCTCCTAGATGCTTACCTGTGGGGATCTACAATGATGATTGCCAGAGGGTGCACAGGCAGTCAAGAACAGAGCCGCCATGGTTGTTAGAGTACACACAGGGGAGGGGCTCACTGCCACCTCCAAGCAAAGTTGATTACAGGTGAGGAACCTTAGTGATGGCTGTTGGAATGCACACAGGAGTGAGGCTCATTTCAAGCAATTTCCACCAGACTGCCCTTCTAGGAGCTGCTGGATGGAGTTGGCTGCAGTTCTGGTTCAGAACTTATCCAACCTGACTCTACAATGGCTCCTGGCCAATCATTCTTTCCCAGGGCAGTACTGAGTCCTCTGCACTCACCGCCAGCCAGTGTAGTGCTGTGTCTGCCATTCCCATCCCCTGTAGCATCTCCTTGAAGGGCTTATGTATTTGCTAGCATCACCATCACCATGCATCCCCAGGCTCACACAACTCTCATACAGTGGGTCAAGTTCCAGGTGAAGGCACTGTCTGCCACCACCTTCTTCTTCATTTAGGTTTTTCTTTTTTACTCTCTCTGTGGGCTTCAATTCTCATTACAAACATAAGCAAATATATACCAGTTGTAACCGTTATTGTAAATGGCCTTAATTCACCAGTCAAAAGAAACAGACTTAAATAGTAGATTAAGGGAAAAAATCCAACAATATGCTGTATACAAGAGACACATTTAACTCAAAAAATTCACAGATTTAGTGTCAAAGAACTAAAAACAGCACTCCATGTGCCATGAACTCAGAAAAAATCAGGAGGAGCAATTCTATTTCCAAACAGTGTGAACTTCAAGCCAAAAGTGATCAAAAGAGATAAAGAATGTCATTGCATACTTGTTAGAGGACAACTTCAACAGGAAAAGATTATAATCATAAATATATATGCATGAAATATGGAATTACAAGCCATATTAAACAAATATTAGTAGACATGAAAAATCAGATAAGCAATAATACAGTCATAATGGGAGACCTTGACCCTCCACTGTCACAAAGAGACAGGTAAACTAGACAAAAAATCAGCAAACAAATAATAGAACTGAATGAAGCTTGTGAACAAATGGACTTAGTAGTTGTATACAGTGTGTTGCACACAAAAACATCAAAATATACATTTTTCTCATCTGCACATGACACAGTATTTAAAATAGAATATACTTAATTAAATTGGAAAGAATTGAAATTATTCCATACATTTTATCAGACCATAGAGCAATGTAATTGGAAATTAATGACAAAAATAACAAAAACTCAATAAACACATAAAAAGTAAATAATACTCTTTTGAATAATCAATGAAGAAATTTAAGAAGAGGAAATTTAAGAAGAAATTTAAAAATATGTACAAGAATAAATTCAAATACAAATTACAAGAATCTTTGGAATGCATTGAAAGTGGTCATCAAGGGAAATTTATTGTGGTAAATTCTTACATTAGGAAAGCAGAAGGATCACTTATAAACTAATGCTGCATCTCAGATATCTAGAAAAAGAACAAGAAGTCAGGAAAATATCCCAAAGACAGGAGGAAAATATATACATATTTTTATTTTTTTTATTTTAAAAAGATTAAGACAAAAGAGGACATAACAAAGCAAATCAGAGCAGAACAATATAAGCAACACAGTATTTCACCCCAAGACAAGCTGTAACTAACTGGAGGAAATTATAAAGGTCAGAGTAGAAATTAATGCAATGGAGACGAGGAAAGGATATAAAGAATTAATGAATTGAAGAGTTGGCTCTGTAAAAGATTGTATAAAATTAATAAATTCCCAGGCAACCTTATCAGGAAAGGAAAGAAAAAAACTCAAATTTAAGCAATAAGAATTGAAAAGAATGAAATTTTTACCTACGCTGTGGAAATACAGAAAATCGACAATACCTATTTTAAAATCCTTTAATTTCAAAGGTTTGATAACACAAAAGCAATGGACAGACTTCTTGAAACATATGAATTACTAAAGCTGGATGTAAAACTGCTGATAACTCAATTTCAGTTAATAACACTGAAAATGTAATTGGAAATTAATGACAAAAAAGACCAGGCCCTGATGGATTCATTGCTGACTACTACAAGAAATTTAAGGAAGACTTAATTCCAACGCTCCTCAAACTCTCAAATGAAATTGAAAGTGAAGGCCATTTGCAGAATGCAGAAGAAGAGATTAACAAGTCACCAAGAAGAGAGCACTCCCTGAGAATCAGTGCCATGCTTAGGCCACTGAGTGAGAAAGTCAGATGCCAGCACCTTCTGGTGTGCAGGCTGGGAGACAAGAGTCAAATTCAGCATGCCCCCCATAAGTAATTGACTGATCTGAAGAAATACAGGGTGTTATAATGGCTATTGTGATAAGATACAATTTAGTTTTTAAAGTGTTTAGTGTTTAACCGACTTTGCTGATCTAGAGCTGGTGGCCTGATAATCTATTTGGAGGATAACAATATGTGTAGCATCTGTGGGGGAATCACATTTTGAAGGTAGCAATCATTATTAATTCTCTATTGTCTTTTTTGAAGTCCCTTATCATTTTTATTGTTTTTTGGGCTTGGTTTTATTCTACATTGTTTTATTTGACTTTATCATGTTCAATGGCATGAACAACTATTTTGAAGATAACAAATATATTATGGTAGCCGTTTTGGATTTGCTGTTATCTTTCATTGAAGTCTTTAACTGCATGCGTTGTTTTTTATTGGATCCATTCTGTTCTGTTTTGTTTGACTTTTACTGTGCCTGAGGGTATCTGCAGCTATATTGAAAATGGCAAAAGGAATTATGGTAACCACTGTTGATTTTGTATTTTTTTGAAGTCTTGTATCACTTGCTTTGTTTTGATTGACTTTATTCTGTTATATGTTAATTGGTTTAATTATCTTTGAAATTAAAAAAACCGAAATAAAAACAATTCTGCCTGACTCACTCAGGGAAGCATTATCATAATAGCAAAACCAGAAAAAGACTCAAGAAAAAAGAGAACTCCAGGAAAATCTCTACAGTGAACATAGATTCAAAAATCATCATTAAATACTGGCAGACAGGATAATGCAATTATCAAGATTACACAGCACGACCAAGTGAAATTCAACCCAGGAATGCAAGGGATGGTTCAACCTACACAAATCAATAAATGTAGCATTCTCTATCAGTAGAGTCAAAGTCAAGCCTTATATGATTATCTCAATACATGTAGAAAAAACATTTCATAAATTATAATACTTTTTCATGATAAAAACCCTACAGAAAATTGGAATGGATGGTCTTTATTTTTATATTATAAATGCCATATACAATAAACTAACAACCAACATCTTACTAAATGTACAAGATCTGCAAAATTTCACTATAAAATCAGGAACAAGACAAAGATGTCCATAATCACTGCTCCTCTTCTGGAAACATTAGACAGAGCAAATCAACTTGAGAGGAATAAAACAAATAAGGATAAGAAATGAAGAAGTGGCTGGGAAAATAGCTAAGTGGCAAAAATGCCTACTAGCAAAGCGCAAGGTCCTGCGTTGAATCCCTAGTACTGCCCAACAAAAGAAATGAAGAAGCTAAATTATCATAATTTCCAGATGGCATGATGTGCATGCTGCAATAACACAATACCAAACTCCCTTAATCATCTAATCTTTTCTAATTGCTGCCATCCCTCTTCTCTTATCCCTACCTGTACATGCCACAGGCATTACAATACTACATCCAGACCAAAACCTGAATACAATCCTTTTTTGTCCCTGTCAAATAGTTTTTGCCATCTTCACACACATTGAATACATACTGAACACTATAGAACTAATCTAGTCATAACAGGATGATGAAGGCTTTTTAGAACTTCAAGACCTGACATTGGGGAAGTAAAAAATGACTGCCATAATGTCTCACATTCTCTTTGAAGTAGCTGTCCTTATCTTTACATATTCTGAAATTGAACATAGGACACTAGACTAATAACACTCTGAACAGTGAATAGTAATATTGCTAGATTTTATATCATAATGCTACAGAATTAGTACTGGCTTCTTAGTGTTTCTCCTTTAGAGTATCTGTTTATCACATTGTGCAATATATAATCTGTTCCCACAAACTGTTTAGAGATTCTCCCACTATGTGAATCTCTACATATATATCTATACTTTCTATATTATAGGGAAAACAGATCAAAATAAACAACAAAAAATTCCTAAAAAATATAAAATGAAAAAGACATATAAAGCCACAATATTAGGTGATCTACAGTAGTTACTAAGCTTTCTCTTGTTATTTTTCAATAGAATTGTCTAAATCATCTGACATAATGTAATTGAATGTAGTATTACATAGCAATTTTAATAAAAACACAACTTTGGAGACATTGTAGGACTTCAAAAGAAGTTATAATCAAACAAGAGTGGATATTTTTTATATCTTGTCATCTTCAGAGTAGTTGCCTCTACTCTTAGATTTGGTAATATTAAGCTTACAAATTTGAATAAAATCAGTCAAGACAAAACGGCGGTCTAACAAACCAGCTTCAATAAGATCAGTCAAAGTAAGACAATGTTAGTAATACAGGGCTTCAGTTTAAGTTAATACAAACTTAAGGATAGTTATGGTAGGTTAGCCTGCTAGTTTTGGGATAGTTGTCTGTGCCCACAAATCTAGTATGAGTAGACAGACCGAAGCAAAATAAAATCAAACTAAACAGTGCGATAAGAATAATGTGGCTTTAAAATCCTGATACACTATTAACAATGTCCTCTGCCTTCCTTTTTCAGGCAATTCCTCACCTTTCCCTTTCTCAGGATGGTTTGTATAATTTGGGTTCCACAAGCTCCCTTAGTTTTTAGATTAGGGGGTCAACCAGTTATCTATCTGAGTGGGGCTGAACTGTTTTACCCCTAAACTTGATCTTGAGCTGTATTCCTTTACTTACTAACGTCACAAGATTTTCCTTTCTTTTAGCTGTTTAATTCTGTACTGCACAAAGGTGTCATGACTTTCCAATCTATATGCAGCTGCTGGACCACTTGTCACTATTTCTCTCTGGTTCCCTTTCATATAGAGCATCATTTTCTCACCTTTGACTTTCAGTTTATTAACCTTCTTTCAGGTAGAGTATATTCCTATTCAGAGCATCTCAATGGATCTGCCTCCTAATCTACTGTGCCTGTGTTTCTTTTTCTTAGTGTATCAAGGATATCTATATTAGAGATTATAGCCCACCTTCTCTGCCTTATCTCTGTTATTCTATTTTTCTGCTACTATTTGTCCACTTTTCTCCTTCATTCCACTGTCTGCCCCCTTCATTGAGGCCTCTCCTCTGTTGCTGGAATCCTGGCATTTTTTCTATCTCTTTCTAGTATGCCCTTCAGTATTTTTTGCAGGGTTAGATTGGTGGCCATGAACTCCCACAGTTACTCTTTGTCTTGGAAAAATCTTGTTTCTCCATTAATTTTGGAGACAGTTTTTCAGGGTACATCAATCTGGGTTAGAGGTTATTTTCCTTCAGGGCTTTGACTACTTTCCCTCAGGCTCTTCTTGATTTGATAGTTTGTGTTGAGAAGACTGACAGTATTTTGATGATTTTTCCTGTATAGGTGATCTGCTTCTTTTCTCTGACTGCTTTTAATATTCTGTTCTTGTGGTTGATTTCTGGGATCATGATTATTCTAGTTTGGGTGTAGATTTGTTTTGGTTGTAGTTGGCTGGAGTTCTTTATGCCTCATTTATCTGGATATCATTTCTTTTTCCTATACTTGGGAAGTTTTCCTTAATTATTGCTGTGAATAGTCTTTGTAATTCATTTGGGTTACTCCTGCTTCTTTGCTCATTTTTTCTTATTCTAAAGTTAAAGATCCTCTTGTCATCTTCTAGCCTCTGAGTTGTTACTTCCTGGTTCCTTGTTATTTTTAATAGATCTTTTCTTTCATGATCATACACTGCAAATCTGTCTTCAAATATTGAAAAGATAACTTTAGTTTCTGTCAATGCATTTAGCCAGCTTTCAATGGAGTTTTTAACTTTCTGGTAATCTCTTTGGATCTATTTCATGTATTATAGATTTTGTTTCTATTCCTTACCAAAGGTTTCTCTTCCTTTTCTGTGTTTCTCCATTCTTCCATCTGTGTCTTCTTCAGAAGGTCTTAGCATTTGTTTTATTAATTTTTTATATCTTTCCTCACTTGGGTTAGAATTTCATTTTTAAGTTCATCTATGATATCACAAAGGTATCTCTTAATGTCCTCTGGTGTTGTGGCTAATATTGCATTATTGCTGCATTAGTTCTCTTCTGTATTTTCCTCTCCTGGACTTATTTTCCCAGGGTCCGTGGATGGAGGTTTTTTCTTGTTTCTTTCTCTTGTCATGTTTCTCGTTTCTTTTAGACAGGTGTGTGGTGGAGGTCTCAGGCCCTCTCTGTATTGCTTATGGTTATTCTGAAGTGCTAGCTTAGGCTTGCTGCCCTCTCCAGCATACTGTTTTGTGTGGTGCACACAGTGACTGTGGGCTGGTCCCTCTTCTCTGAGCCAGTCAACTGGCAAGTGCCTTCAGTAACTTAGCCTGTGCTTTGTGGACATGACAGGGTCAGGGCTGTTTTGTCCCTGGCTATTGGGTCCCGACCAGGGGCATGACTCAACTCAAGCTGATCCCCAGTCCTTTCTGGGCCTGGACCATCTGACTGTTGCCACCATGGTGCCAGACTCTGCCCAAATCTAACATGTCTTCCAGCCAGCCACACCCATCATGGGACCCAATTTCCAGCACTCACTGAGAATTAATGCAGCTCTCCACCTTGGCTGTACTCTATGCTGTGCTGTGTCCTCCCACCAAGGGCCTGGAACTCACCAACTCTTGTTATTGGCAGCCATGAATTCAGCATGACCTTGAATCATGCTACTCCACAGTGCACCCAGCACAGCACAGGACTGGTTCCAGTGAGCATGTCCAGCTCCAGCACTCCACCCATGTTTTTCCTTCCTCTTCCTATTTTTCTTTTTCTTCAGTTTCCTCCTGTGGTTTTGGGAATCCCTCTCCACTCATCTGGCCCTCTCCATGTTGTCAAATTCCAGCATCTGAGCTGTTTTTTCCCAGAGAGGCTCTCTACCCAGCTACCTAGCAAGCCACCATTTTCTTGTCTCCTCATGGTGATAGGAATTTAACAATAGCTGTTATGTTGCATATTGTTATCTTCAAAATAGTTGTTCAGGGTACAAGCATGCAAAATTGATCAAATAATAATTTCCCTTTGAGCAGTTTGTTTCCCTTTTACTGTATCTATTATAACTTTTGGATCTTATTTTCTCTTTCAGTTTCTTACACTAGTGAGATAATAAGGTGTTTACACAGTCAAGTCTGATTTATGTCACTTATGAGTATGGTTTCTAGTTGATTCCATTTACCGATAAAAGCCTTAAATTTATCATTGTTTATTACTGAGTAGTATTCCATTATATAAAAATAGCACATCTTTGTTATTGATTGCTCAGTTGATGTGCATTTGTTTTGCTTCCAAGATTGAGCTATTACAATTGTGCAACTATGAATATGGAGATATATATATATATATATATATGTATGAATATATCCTATGAATATTATATATATATATATATATATATATCAGTGTAGTATGGTGTTTTCAGTTCTTCTGGGAAAATATCCAGAAAAGGGGAATAGCTAGGTGGAATGGAACCTCTAACCTAAAGGTTTTTGTTTTTTTTTTTTTTTTTTTTGGTCCTGGGGATCGAACTCATGACCTCATGCTTTCCAGGCAGGCACTTAAGTCACTGAGTAAATCCATGGCCTATAACTCTAGATTTTTGAGGAAACTTCACACTGATTTCCGCAATGGTTGCACCAGTCTACACTCCCACAAACAATGGAGATTTCCTTTTTCTCTACATCCCTATCAGCATATTATTGGTTAGTTTTATGCTAATATTTTTTCCAGAGTGAGATGATTGTTCAATGTAGGTTGGATTTGCATTTCTCTAATGACCAGTGATGTTGAATGTTGTTTTAAGTATTAATTTGCATTTGTATTTCTCCAAATGGGAATTGTGAATTCATGTCAGAGTCCCATTTTTGGATTGGGTCTTTGAATTTCCCTAAAAATTTGTGTACTGAGGCTTGACCTCTTAAGCAGCAATATTTAGATATGGCACATAGAGAGGGCATTGGATCATGAGGGTGGGCCATCAGGCAATGTGCTAACTCAGAGGAAGTTAGATCCTGAGAGTGTGCCTCTGAAGGCTAGCTCTTCTCGGGCTTTTCCCTTTCATTGTGTTTTTTGACTGCCACAAAGTGAGCAGCTTCCCTATGCTGTGCTCTTCTGCCTTGCCAAAGATTCAAAACTATAGATCATTGTTCTGAGAAAACAATGAGAAAGTTCTGAGAAAACAAAAGTTCTGAGAAAACAAAACAAAATAAGCTGGTGATATTTTGTTCGCAGCAATGATAAGCTGATTAATATAGGCAGTTTTGTCTTTTGAAAGAGATTTTCTCTGATAGTGGCCAAATATCTCATTTCCTGGCAGGTTATGACCCCATATCACAATATTCCATGATTTTATGATCAAGGACTTAGCAGCAAATATCACCTTCTTTAAACAGACCAGCATTTCAAATGTTAGTCACCTCTAAAGTGTTGTAACTTGTCTCTTTTTGTGGTTAATGGCTGCATCTCATGAAAGGATCAGCTTCTTAGAATGCAAAACGTTTTCCAGGGTGATGATATGTTAATGAAGTCAAGATGCTGGACAGATGAGAGAGCTCTTCAAACCCGCAAGGCTGAGATCTTTCTGACCTGGATAACTTCTGAAAGGTCTTGTCTTGATTTTGAGTTGAATAGTAGCTGTTCTGAAAGTCTGAAGTAACCACACATATAAGACTGCATTTTATGTTTCTCTTTTATTTGATTCTGGATACCCAAATTTTCCTTTCTCAGTGTCAAAAGTGGGCCTTTCCAGTGTATAGCCACGTGTGAATTCTTATTTCCACCAAGATGTTAACTATCTTATGTGGAGCACTGAATGTAATACAAATGTTTAGATCCACTATCCCACATATTTTCTTAAAATGAAAGGACTGGAGTTTTACTCAGTTCATGAATTTATGAAGTATAAATCTGCTTGTACCTGCAATATATTTAATAGTGTGTGCACGGGGGCCATAGGTGGATATTGGTAAGTAATATAGAAACAAAAGGGAAAGAATTCTAAGGGAATGGGTTTGCTAGAACTGAGAATTTCTGAAATGAGAGATTTACCCTCAAATAAGAAATCTTTCTACCTCAAATCCCAAATTTAGACACAGTTCTGAATACCAGTTTCCACTTTTCCTTTATTTTAACTCTTTTTTTTAAGTGCCTAAGTTACATAGATACAGACAAAATCTGACATGTTTCAGAATTCCTCCTGATGGGATTTTTAGAGGATCCAGTGCTGCAGCCCACCCTCTTTGGGCTCTTCCTGTCTATGTACCTGGTCACAGTGCTTGGGAACCTGCTCAACATCCTGGCTGTCAGCTCTGACTCCCACCTCCTCACCTCCATATACTTCTTCTTATCCAGTCCACCCTTGGCTGATTTCTGCTTAACCTCTTTTATCATCCCACACATGATCATGGATATACAAACTCACAACAGTGTCATCTCTTGTGTGCATTGCCTGACACAGATGTCTCCTCTTATTCTTTGTGAATGTGCTTCTCATATGAAGGTCTGTGGCATGTTTGTAGACATCCACCACCTGAGTTAATCAATCCTAATGAATTCATTCTTTTGTAGCTTGATGGTTTTGGTATTTTTTTAATCAGCCTTTTAATCAGGTGTTGCAGCTGACTTCTTCATACATGTAGAAATCCCTCATTTCTTCTGTGACCAACCTTGGTTATTATACTAGCATATTTTGAAATATCCACTAAAACTCATTAATGTATATTTTGGAGCCATCTTTGGTGGCTTTCTAGTTGCAGACATTCTTTGCTAGTACATCTGATTTTTTTTCCTCCCATGTTGAAGATCTCATCCATAGGCAGGAAACGTAAAGCCTATGACTCTCACCTGTCAGTTGTTTGATTATTTTATGGGGTACGCCTTGGGGTGCACTTCAATTCAGCCATCTCACATTCTTCTAAGGGTTTGGTAGCCTCAGTGATATACACCATTGTCATTCCCATGCTCAACCCCTTCATCTACAGCCTGAGTGTCAGGGACACAAGAGGGCCCCATGGAAATTCGTCAGAAGAACAGTCTGATCTCAATATTTAGGCCATCTCTTCTGGCATTTGTATTGGACAGACCCATGAAACCAAAATATCTGGAAATCCCAACTCTGCCCATTGGGTTCCCTATTTATTGGCAGTTCTTATGCCTTTTGCTCTTCTTAGTGCTTCATATTGGAACAGTCCTTCTTTTTGATGGAAAATTATAGGTCTTTCTCTACATGAAAATCACTGCATGATGTAGTCCTTCTATCCACTATGCAGCCTTCTTTATTTTTCAGCTGTGGCCCAGGCATTTTGGGTAAATGCACAATTCTTTTTTAAAAATAATTTCAATTCTTGTTCCTTTTGAGGATTCAGACATGGTTTCTAGAGGACTTGTCATGGTTTATGTCAGTGGCTCCCGGGCCTCATGCATTTGCATTGTGCATTTGTGATGGGTTCACTGTCTAGCACTTGGGTTGATGGTGTCAGTGCTCCACCCACATAGGGGTAGAGCCAGCATGCAATGTAATGGCAGGAAGAAGGCATGTCTTTCTCTCTTGCTGTTTCCGCCTTACTGTGTGCAGCCACCATAAACTGTGGCCCCATCATACCACCCTGCCTTGGAGCCAACTGAGTATGGAATGAAGCCTCTAAAAACTGTAAGAAATAATCCTTTCTTTTCCCAACTTTGGGCATCAGGTATTTTGTCTCAGCAACCAGTAAAAAGATGGATAGGAATGTCGAAGTCTCCATCATTTCTAATAGTCTTGAATTGGGCTTTGGTTCACATGGAGGAGACATCACAAATAAAAATATTTGTCAGTGCAAGATCCTCACCTGCCCACAGGTTTACCCTGCTCCAACTACCAACTCTTCACAAGGACTGTAATCATTATGTCCTACAAAAATATTAAGAAAATATAAAGAGTGGAAAAAAGAATGCTGCATATGCATGGGAATAAATGGCAAAAGCTCATTTTTTTGGTGCTGGAAATCAAACCTAGGGCTTTGTGTGTGCAAGACAAGAGCTCTACCATTGAACCACATCCCAAGCCCCAAAGCTAATTTTTTGAGAATCATGAGATTAGATGTCTGAAAATGACAAGGCTGATTTGCAAGATACTTTGGAATACACAGTCTTTAGCAAAAATGTAATCCTCGAGTTGAAATTATTTCATAATAGGTAGAAGTAATTGGATGGTAGAATCACTTATAAAACTGAGTGTAGAGAATATTGTACATAAAAACTAAAAGTATTATATCTAGATGGTAAGTATAGATTTAGTTTATTTTTTTTTCTTTTTCTGATTATCCCTTTCTTAAGGCAATAGTCACACATATTACTTTTAACAGTAGAGGAAACTAGACTAGGAATTTCATAGACACAGAAAATGCCAGAAAGATGACCAGGGGCTGGAGGCAGAGGTGAATAGCGAGGTAGCATTTAATGGTGATAGTACTTCTGTTTGGTGTGATAAAAAATGAAAAACGGATCATGGTGATCGTGTTCAACATTGTGACTATAGAGGGTGCCATCAAATTGTATATTTGAAAATGAATAAAATGAAGCCAGTCATGGCAATGGGCAGCTATAGTCCTAGCTATTTGGGAGGCTGAGGAAGGAAAGCTTATGGCTAGGAGTGCAAGTCCAGCCTGGGCAACATAGTGAGATGCCCTCTTACAGAAAGTCAAATGGTTATATTTTGAAAAGCAAATTCTTAGTTCTGCCCTTGAAGACATTAACAAAGTAGGTCTTGAGTTGTCTGTTAAGCTGTGTACCCAAATACTCAGTTAGTACTTTTGAGAAACCTAACTCCTGGATAGTTATTTGTCTAAGGATTGTCCTGGCAATGTAAAATGTGAAAGCTGGCTAAAATGCAAGTTATCAGACTTAAAATTAGACTCACTGATAAAGAGACTTGGAAGTGGCTCTCAGCAACCTGTTTAAACCAGATGTCAGCATTACCCAATTGTAGGCCAACTTCTGAGAATCCCCACTCTGTGAATTCTGAGACCTTTGGCTATTCTGTTACCCACCTAATTAGTAAACCACCAAATGGTGTCACCAAGGGCTGATACAGGAAGACTAGAGTGACTCTCCTCACAGGAGAGGATCATAGGGGAGAATAATTATGGGTGATCTCTGAAGAATAAAGAATTGGAAATTCAGACACTTCTTCATGTGCTGTCCCTGTGTCTGAGGAGCCAAACTGATCATATAGTGAACACACAATTGACAGATTTGTCTAATAAGCTTCAGTGGGGATACAGCCCCAGGGATCAACCCATAACTTTTTAATTTATGGTCACCAAGGCCCTTATGTGTCAGGCTCAAGAGGCTAACACCTCCAGAAGCAATTACCCAGGCCCAATACATGCCTGTCTCTCTCTGTTTTGAAGAATAGGCCTTCCATCTGCATCACCTGCCGTGGACAATAGAACAAGAGTCAAATGATTTGGCCCTGTGGAGGATCTATGTCACCAAGCCTGCAAAGCCTGGTATTGAAAGAAATATAAAAATGAGGTGAATTAAGAGGAGACTATTAACTATTGCTAAGTATAAGGCAGAAGGAAGCATTGAGGTCTTCATGGAGCAGGATCCCTTGAAGATAATTGGTTGGAAAGTAGAACGATTAAACTAGTTGCATAAATTTGACTTTGTACAGTGAGCCTTTACTTTGGTAATATATTATCTGCATGGACAACTGAGAAGATTATTGAAAGAGCTGTTTTTTTGGCTTCTCAGGGCACGCTGACACCCCAGCATTACCCTGGAGCATGTAGTCTACTGAAACTCCCAGTCTGAGTTGCATGAATGGATCCTCCAAAGTACCAGTAGAGCTGTAGGTACCTCATACTGAAGTGTTGCTCTTCTGTGGTTCTTTTTCCTTATTATCTGACTCCAGAGCTCCCAAAACTCCATTCTACCTCACTGTAGAGTGAGCATTTCTGAATTTTGGTTACTCATACTTGTTTGGGAACATCTTCTCCTGACAGACCTGTCCTTCTTCCTAATTTGTTCCATGTCTTTGGTAATTTTTCCTGTGATACTAAGAATGAAAGCTAGCACCGTTTTAGTGAGGTATACCCCCAGAACTTTTAAATTTTGAGACAAGGTCTCACTAAGTCACTACATTGACTAAGCTGGGCTTGAATTAGTGATCATTAGCATTTCAGAATTTTGGGATTACTGACATGGCCCATCATGCCCAGCTTTGTCCATGGTTCTTATAAGACACCCTCAAGAGAAGAGTGTACTTGTACCAAAGCCTGAGTGTGTAGACATTGCAGCTGTTTGTCACTGCATGTAACATGCTGCTAAGAACAGATTCCAGTTGCAGGAGTTTTGAAGACAGAAATCACACCAGGAGTTTTGTACAGGTGCCTGAAAAATCAGGCATGAGGAGATGCTTGGAATAGCACTCAGAAGGGATGGGGCATTTTCCAGCATTCGCATGTGCTTTGGATTATTTCTAAGTGCCGAGGCTTCTGTAACTAGAAGCAGAGGAATAAATGTCCTTATCCACTTTCCTTCTATTTCTCGCTTCAGAAAAATGGATTATGAGGGGTTTGGTGAGAGAGCACAAAGGGCTGCAGTGCATAAACACTGAGTTTAGGCAGGGCAAAGAGGAAAACTGAAAGCCACAGGCAAGCTAACATCCAGTGTCCTCTTGACATCTTTTTTGTGTTTGAAACACTGGAGAAGCATTGGAGCTTATAGTTCTTCCCTGTTCTCATATTTCTCTTAATTCTACTTGAGTCTTAGGGCTCAGGCTTAAGCAGGAATTGCAAGCAAGATTTACCATCAAAAGATATCCTCTCCTTGTCTCCATTTCTTTTCTGTGAAAACATGGGCTAGTCCATTAAATTCTAATGATACAAAGATTCCCCTTCACTGTTCTCTTGCTCTTAGTTTATTTCCCATAAAACTATCTTTCTTACCAGGCATAGGGATGTGGCCCTTTTGATTTTAATCTCTCCACAGCCTTATGTACCTTCTGTGTATTATCATCTTCACAGTTCTCATGGTCATGGTCCCTGCCATCTTCTGCAAAACCATCCCATTCTTCAATGTTTACTTCTGTGACTTTTTGCTTAAGTAAAAGTGTGTCTGGCCCTTTTGTACTACTTTTTGTGATCCTGGGAATTTCATTCAGGGCCCTTGTTGACCTACATCCCACTCCTCAATCTTTTTTGTTCTTAGACAGGGTCTCAACACATTGCTAAGTGGCCCAAGCTGGCCTCAAACTTGCAATCATCCTGCCTCAGCTTTGTAGCTCAGCCTTGCTCATTTTAATATGTTCTTAGTCTCAGTTCTTCTCCACCCCAAAAAAATGACTCAGTGGGCCTCGTCTGTGCTAGAGCAAGTATGGACCATTTTATCCCTAAGATCTAAAGTCTCTCTTAAGTTTTCAGAGTTGGTGATTTCAAAGCAGAGATGAAGGGGATGAGTGAGTCTCCAAGAGGCTGGTAGAAAGGTGTTGCTCAACATTATGGAATGCTTTGTGTAGTAAACGATAGACTGTCTGATTCCTCAGTTTTATAATACTGTGGTTTATATGCCCTAAACAACACTTTAAAAAAGCAGTCACAGTTAATTCATAAACTTTATGGTGTAAATTCACATTTTCTTTTCCTTGTCAGTGGATGTTGACAACATGGAACCAGGAAATCAAACACATGTATTAGAATTCCTATTTCTGGTATTTTCTCGAGACTCAGAGCATCAGCTGATGCTATTTGGACTGTTCCTATCCATGTACCTGGGCACTGTGCTGGGGAACCTGCTCCTCATCCTGGCCATCAGCTCTGACCCCCAGCTCCACAGCCTCATATACTTCTTCCTGTCCTTAGCGGGCATCTGTTTCTTCTCTACGACTATTCCAAAGTTGCTGGTGAACATCCAGACATAGAGCAAATCCATCACTTACGCAAACTGCATCACACAGATGTATTTTTTTATGCTCTTTGGAATCATGGACTCATTTCTCCTCACTGTAATGGCCTATGACCGATTTCTGGCTGTCACCCTCTACACTACTCAGCGATCATGAATCCCCATGTGTGTGACCTGCTGGTTCTTGTGTGTTGGTTCATCAGCTTGATCTACTCCCTGATCCAGAGTCTGTTGATGTTGCTTTTTTCCTTCTGCACCAACTGGGTAATTAAACACTTCTACTGTGAACTTGCTCTGGCCCTCACCCTCGCCTGCTCAAACACATTGGTCAATTATGTCCTGCTCTACATGGTGACTGGCCTTCTTGGTTTCATTCCCTTTTCAGGAATTCTTTTCTCTTATACTTGAATTGTCTCATCCATCCTGAGAACTCCATTGAGAGATGGAAAATATAAAGCCTTTTCTACCTGTGGGTCTCATCTATCTGTTGTTTGCTTATTCTATGGGACAGGTCTTGGTGTATACCTCAGTTCAGGTGCAACATCATCTTGGAAAGGCATGATGGCCTCAGTGATGTATACAGTGGTCACTCCCATGCTGAACCCTTTCATCTACAGCCTGAGGAACAGAGACATTAAGAGAGCTCTGCAAAGAATTCTCAACAGGAGACTATTATACAAAAATGTGATCACAAGGAGGGGTGAGATAAGATCCAGGTGGGTACTTGGGGGTAGAAGTGGTCAAAGCATATTGTGTAAATGTACAAATATGCCAAAATGAAATCTTACATAATTCATATGCACAGATTTTTAAACAGGCTTCTTAGGAGCGTGTTCCACATTCCATGATGGGAGCACTGTCCCTGGTTTTGAGCTGCTTTCAGTAATAGCAGCACTTTGTACTTAGATGTAATAACACTCATCTAACATCCCATCTCAGGGGGCTGAGGAAGAATTAAAAGTGTAAGAGTCTGGACAACATACCAAGAAACTAACTACCATAAATAAACCAACCTCCCAAATTAAAAAAAAAAGTTCTATCTCTAAATCATATAGAACTTTGATTTGTTTCACTGTTTCTCTCTCTTTAATCCAAGTTACCATATTCTACCTCCTTCTTTCCCTCCTTGTACATTTTGCATTATTATACCTCTGCTTGGTGTTTGTAATCCTGTGGGACAGTTCAACAATTCAGATACCAATTTAAATACATTGAATAAAATCAATGAAATAGTTAAAATTTTAATTTTTATTGGTACATGTTTGTAATACATAATGATTACTTTCCTCTAGTGAATTAGTACTTGTACATAACTCACCTCAATACTTCTTTTCATTTTCTTCCCTTCTTCAGTCTTTTGGTTCCTTTGTGAAATAGATAATTTTCAGCCATAAGTTACAAGCTCTTATCAAACTCATTCATCAGAAAATATTTGTTGGACATCCATAGCATGCCAGAATTTCTAAATGCCTTAGATATTGTGGTATAAAAAGATTCATAAAATTTAAATAAGTGTACAGGGATCTATTAGTTATTTTTCGTTCATTTCTGAGACAAAATGCCCAGGAAATTTTATTTAGTTCACAGTATATAGAGGTTTCAGTCCATAATTGGCTGGTTCTAAGGCAGGGTGACATGGGGGATAGACATAGCAGAGAAGAAATGGTTCATGTTGGGCAGAAATCAGCAGAGCAACAAAGGACAACCAAATCTCTTTCAATCTCTTACATTCTATCCAGGCTACTTAGGGCAGGTAGTACTCACACCCATAATTCTAGGACCCTTGATCTTAGCATTGTACCATGAATTGATCCCAATGTCACATACTCTATGTCCAGCCACCTCTGAAAGTTTCACCTAAGACCACATTTGCTTTGGGGGGACATCTAGGGATAAGCCATAACAGGGGATATTATATAGCTGGCCTGAAATATTAGTACTTTAATTAGTGTTATGCAAGAATCTAGAGAATTGGTATGGACAATGGTATAACAGTATAATGTTAAACATAAACTGGAACCTATGTAGAAAACGTGTGATCATCACCTACCTAATCATTACCCAAGGATTTAGAAATGAAAAATTACATTTGAGAGGCATTTACTATCTTGTTTCTACTAGATATTAATTTCAATGAGCTGCTATGATCTGTCTGTGTATCATCAAATTCATATCCCTAATGCTTATCACCAATATGATGGCATTAGGAAGTAAGACAGTTGAGAAGTAATTATATTATGAGAATGGTGCCCTCATGAATGGGATTAATTTCTAAAAAGGGCCCCAAGAGCACCATATAAGAAGGGAACATGTATAAACCAAAGTATGGGTACTACTTATATAAACTTTCTAACTTTATCCAAGAGGCCAAATGAGGAAAATGGATAAGGATAACTTTGGTTTTGTTCTTCCACTATTTTAAGTTTCACTGGAAAAAATCTGAGGAGAAAAATTTGCAGGAAAACATCAACTTTTTCTTAAGAATTTTTCAGATTACAAAACAGTCAGCCTGATCCAGAGGCCCAAGGAAGATTTTTGCAGGTGAGATCCCAAGGTTAAAGAACACCCATCGGAAAGACATCAGCAACCACAGCAGGCAGCATGGAGCAGAGCAGAGCAGAAAAGCTAGAGGCACTTGCATCTTCGCTGTATAATACAGGTTGTTGTCTCATGTTTACATTCACACATAGTGCTATAACCAGCACATGCCTGGTTACCTGTGCAAAGTCATGGTTACATAACTCTGTGCCTGCACTCGACAAGGAAGGTCACATCATCAGGTTTCCTTAGATACCTCTGAGCTTCAAAGCAGTCTCAGTGGTTCCCCATAAGGGATGAATCTTCGTTTCATATTTCTTGGCATTTCTCAATACCTTGGTTTTGACAAAAATTTTATTTTATTTTGTCTTTTTTGAGACAGGGTCTTGCTATCAAGTTCAGGCTGACCTCAAACTCACTTTTAGCTCAGGCTTGCCTCAAACTCACAGCAATCTCCCTGCCTCAGCCTCGCAAGTAATGGGATTACAGGTGTGTGCCACCATGCCTGGCTTGATTTTTAATTTTAAAAGACCTAAATTCATTGGCATCAAGCTACAGTATTCCCAAAAGCAACATGAGTACTGTTCTCTTTCCTTACAGGACAAAAGGAAAAAAAATCTACAATGAATGCTGTCAGTACTAAGACAAAATTTTTTTATTTACCAGATCGAGAATCATTAGACTAAGCAAATTTTCTGAATGTCTCCAGCTTCTCTTTAGGTGACTCTAACCATTGGCTCTGGTCTCAGCTCAGGTTCTCTGGATCTGACTAGGTATCAGGTCCATAACACTAAGCACGTGGGATGGTAGTTCTCCAGGCTCTACCTTTGAACCAGAGTACCAGCGAGTCTATTTGCACATCAAACCAGCTCTCTGCCCTGGTACAGATGCTGTCTCTTCTAAGCTGGCTTATTGACTGCAGCTGGCCCGTTGGGTGAATCATTTATCAGGCACTTGGCCTCTTGGGAGATGTTCAAGCATCCCATCTTGAGTTCTTCAGGATCCCTTTGGCTTGGCTGTATCCACTTGGGTAAGGTCAAGTTGCTGGCAGTAGGAGGATCAGGGTAGACCTGTGTGCATGTGAGGATCTGGCACTGGCAAAGATTTTTATTTGTGATGTCTTCTCCATGCCAAGCCAGGCCCAATTCTAGACTATTAGAAATTACGGAGACTTAGACATTCCTATCCATATATATCCAATATACCTGTTTAATGAGTAAAATAAAATGTGATGTTTTAGATATAGAAAAATTGTAATTTTATTTCACCTTGTGAGGGCCAGATAAGAATCGAAACGTAATTGTCATCTTCTGTAAGCACAAAGGAAAAGTTAATACAGCTGAGATCAGGTTGTTTACCTGGGTATACACTAATAGTTAATAGAAGACAAATGAATCTTGTGTTACTTTTATTTCTTATACCTGTACTTGAATGAATAAAAGAACATTAAATCCAAAGAGGCAAGAGCCCCCTGGCTGCCTGCATGTTAAACTAATTGTGTTTAGTTTGTCTTTTTAACCTGTTTGCTCCTGGGTCATGGTGACAAACTAGCAGGTGTAGGGCCCTACAAGTGCTACACGGGTAAAGAAAGACCATAGTGGGCTGGTTCCCCAGAAGTGGAAACCTAGAAAATGTGTAGGGACATCGGACCAGTGTACATGGGTCTGCTACATTGCATAATATTTTAGTTGGATGAGACAAATATTAACCTTAACTTTTATAAAAATTATTTTATTGTGAATAGAATAAAACCAAGCAAAATAGAATAGAAGCAATCAGAACAAAACAATGTGATAAAGAACTTCAGAACAAGATAATAGGAAATGAACGGTGGCTACCATAGTGCCTCTTGGTATCTTCAAAGTAGCTGCATAGTCAAAGGCAAGGCAGCTGGCATCACAATCCCTGACTTGAAGTTATACTACAAAGCTACTGTAATGAAATCAGCATGGTACTGGAATCAAAACAGAGGTGAAGATCAACAGAATAGATTAGAAGTTACAGCCACAACTACAAACACAATCAACCACCATATATTTGACAAAGGGGCCAAACATGGTCACTGGAAGAATGACAGTCTCTTTAATAAATGGTGCAGAAATAACTGGCTCTCAATATGCCACAAACTAAAACTAGACCCATGCCTATCACCATGTACTAAACTAAAATCTAAATAGATCAAAGATCTGAAAATTAAAACAGAAACACTAAATCTTCTGGAAGACAAATTAGGTAAAAATCTTGAAGACATAGGGGTAGGTAGAGAATTCATGAACAGGAATCAAACTACCCAGGAAATACTTCCCAATATCAATAACTGGGATCACTTCTTTTTTTTTTTTATTTAAGGAGAAAAGAAAAAAAAGTGAAAGGGTACAAGTTATACAGATTTACAGAAGAAAAAAATGAACAGTAGGAAATCACTAGTTAATGGATTACATATTGCCATCTTAAAAATAATTGTTCAATTCACAAAATTAAAGCTTGTAGAGTGGACATTCCAACAATGATACTGCAAACAGTTCTGTTCAATGATCCAATAAAACTCCGTGATATCGTTTTCTATCTTATACACTTAAATATACATGCAGTTATATAGTTTAGAGCACTTTCTTATCCTCTCTTTTGTATAATGACTATTACACATTTTGGGTTTCATTGCTCCCACGGTTCTTATTGCTTTTTTGAAAGAGAGTAAAACCAAATGAGACATAACAGAACAGAATCGGTCAAGTCAAAAGGGTGGACATAATAGATAATATACAAATATAATACAAGGTGATCATCAATGGTTACCATAATGCCTCCCGCTATCTCTAATAGAATTGCCTATATCATTGGTTATAATACAATTGAACAAAATAGTAAACAACAAAACCGACAAAACCAAAACATTGGAGACATTGTAAGTCTTCAAAAGTAGATAAAAGTCAACGAGAATGGGTGTAATGAATCTCATTATCTTCTCAGCTGATGCCTAAACCTTTGAACCTGATACCATCCATCAAAACAGAAAAGGGGAACATCAGTCAAAAACAAGATGGTGAGAGTAATACAGGGCTTCAAATCGAGATAATAGAAAGTCAAAGTGGGTTACTATATTATATCCTGCTATTTTTTCCCTTTAATTAAATGGATAAAAATAAAAAAAGTAAATAATGGAGTGGAGATTGAGAAAAAAGAGGGCATAACAACAAAACAGTGCAGATCAAAACATAACCATTTAAGCAGAATAGTATTTCACCACCAGATAATTCCGACCTAAAAGTAGTTACCATATTGACTCTTTCTTTTTTTTTTTTAGTCCTTGAGTACAACTTCATATACTGTAGCATTAAATATATCAAAACAATGTAAAACCATTTAAGAGAATGACAGCATTACAGAGTATTTAGAATCGACTAACAGAAAATGAACATTAGAGAAAATGACATCTTAATAGGTAATACTGATTTAGTATCATCTTGTTTTGAAGTCTCATCTAGCTTTTGTTCTTCTGTCTCCAATGGTCTAAACAGGTTGTATCTTATTGGATTTTATTATGTACGATAGTATAAGCAAAAACCTTTTAAAGACAAGGAGATTATACAGGGATCACTTCTTATTAAAATGTTTCTGCATGTCAACAGAAATCTCCACCATAGTTTAAGATTATCCACATGCTGGGAAAATATCTTAGTGACCTTTCCCTTAGACAAAGGACTTCTATCTAAAACATAAAAGAATTTTAAAACTCAGATCCCCAAAATTCTTTTTTTTAAATTTTATTTAAGAGGAAAAAGAGAAAAACACAAAACAAAACAAAGCGGTGTAAGGGTACACGTAATACAGAACTACAAAAAATAAAAACATAACAGTAAGAAATCACCTGTTAATAGATTACATATTATCATCTTGAAAATAGTTGCTCAAATCACAGTATCAAAGAATACAAGGTGGACATTCAAACAGGGAGACTGCAAACAGCTGTGTTCAATGATCCAAAAACATTGATATAGTCAGCTATTTAACACCCCTAAACACACTTGCTGTTATATCCGTTAAAGCTCTTTTTCTTTTTTTTTTCCCTCTCTTTTTTACAACAAAATTTACACATTTTGGATTTTATTACTCCTTAGTGCTTATTACTTTTTTGGGGGGGAGAGACTACAGTCAAATATGGCAAAACAAAGCTGTCAGTCAAAACCAAGGATAGACATAGCACATGGTGTAGAACAGAGTACAAGGTTATCAACAATGGTTATCAACGTTGTCCCTTGTTTCCTTAAAAAGAATTGTCTATCTCATTAGATATAAAGTTGGACAAAACAGTAGAGAACAAGACCAATAAAACTTAGGCATTGTAAACATTACAGGACTTCCAAAGAAGACAATAGTCAAACCAGAATGGGCATCTTAGTGAATCTTATTGCCTTCAAAGTAGTTGTCTATATCCTCAAACTTGATACTATCATACAGAATGGAACAGAATCTAATCAGTCAAAACAAGATCACGGGAGTATTACAGGACTTCAAAACAAGTTAATAGGAAATCAAAAAGAGTTACTATTTATATATACTAATTTTTAAATTTTTTTTCTGTAATTAAGACAAACATAAGAAATGACTAAATAATTTTTTTAAAAGAATAAGGGGGAGATTGAGGTAAAACAGGACATAACAATATAACAATAGAGGTCAAAGCATGACTGTTTCAGCAATCTAGTACTTCAACACCATATAACCCGACTTAATATTAGTTACCATAGTGTCTGTCTTTTTCCTTGAAATATTTGGATAAAACTTCATATACTCTAGCTTCAAATATTTCCATATCAAGAAGCCCAGAATAAAGCCTTTCTAATTAATGAGTGAAAACTTTATAAGGCTTCAAGGTCACCTAATGGGGAATCATGATTACCACATATTTTTATATATTTGAATCATTACTTACATTAGGGAAACTATTCGGTATTCACACATGCGAGATTGATTTATTTCACTTATGAGTATGGTCTCAAGCTGTGCTCATTTATTGATAAATATCTCAATGTGATCCTTCTTTATAGCTGAATAATACTCCATTGTATAGAAATACCACAACTTTTTTATCCATCCCTCAGTTGATGGACACTTGGATTGTTTCGAAGATCTGGCGATTACAAATTGTGCAGCTATAAACATAGGTGCACATATATCACTGTGATATGATGCTTTCAGTTCTTCTGGGAATATGCCTAGAAGTGGAATAGCTGGAATAAATGGGATTTCCAATCCCAACTTTTTGAGAAATCTCCAAACAGATCTCCACAAAGGCTGTACCAGTCTACACTCCCACCAGCAGTGCAGGAGAGTTCCTTTTTCCCCACAGCCTCTCCAGCATTTGTTGTTGGTTTTCTTGATCCTGGCCATTCTTTCAGGAGTGAGATGGTATCTCAGTGTGGTTTTAATTTGCATTTCTCTAATGACCAATGATGATGAGAATTTTTTCATGTATTTATTTGCCATTTGCATTTCTTCATCTGAGAAGTGTGGATTCATCTCAGATGCCCATTTTTGGATTGGATCTTTGAATTTTGGAGGTCTGAGTTTCTTTAATTCTTTATATGTTTTAGACAAGAGGCCCTTGTCTGAGAGAGAGCTCATTAAAATCTTTTCCCAATTTGTGGGTTTTCTTTTCACTATGCTGGAGATTTCTTTTGACATGCAGAAACTTTTAATAAGAAGTGGTCCCAGTTATTGATTCTGGGAAGTATTTCCTGTGCGGTTTGAGTCCTGTTCATGAATTCTTTACCTACTACTATGTCTCCAAGGTTTCTACCTAATTTGTCTTCCAATAGACTTAGTGTTTCTGTTTTAATATTCAGATCTTTGACTCATTTAGATTTTAATTTAGTACATGGTGATAGACATGGGTCTAGCTTTAGTTTTCGGTTAATGGAGAGCCAGTTTTTCCAGCACCATTTATTAAAGAGACTGTCGTTCTTCCAGTGAACCTGCTTGGCTCCTTTATCAAAGATAAGGTGGTTGAGTGTGTTTGTAGTTGTGGTTGTATCTTCTAATCTATTCCATTGAACTTTGGCTCTGTTTTGATTCCAATACCATGTTGATTTTACTACTGTTGCTTTGTAGTATAATTTCAAGTCAGGGATTGTGATGCCTCCTGCTTTGTCTTTGCTGCTTAGAATTGCCTTTGCGATTCTAGGTCTCTTCTGGTTCCAGATGAAATTTAGGAGTGATTTCTCTAGATCTATAAGGTATGTTGATGGTATTTCTATTGGGATTGCATTGAATATGTATAACAGTTTTGGGAGAATGGCCATCTTCACAATGTTTGTTCTTCCTATCCATGAGCAAGGGATGTCTTTCCATTTTCTGAGATAATCTTCAATTTCCTTTTTCAGTGTATTATAATTTTCACTGTATAAGTCTTTCACTTCTTTCATAAGAGTAATTCCTAAATATTTCATTTTTTGTGCTTGCTAATGTGAAGAGTGTAGTTTCTCTTATTTCCCTCTCTGTGATTTTCTTGTTCGTGTTTAGGAATGCTATTGATTTCTGAGTATTGATTTTGTATCCAGCCACATTACTGAATTTATTTATTGTATCTAAGAGTATTTCAATGGAGCTTAGGGGGTCTTCTATGTAGAGTATCATGTCATCTGCAAACAATGATAATTTAACTTCTTCTTTTCCTATCTTTACCCCTTTTATTTCTCTTTCTTGCCTAATTGCTCTGGCTAGTACTCCCAGTACTATATTAAATAGGAGTGGTGATAAACAACATCCTTGTCTTGTCCCCGATTTTAATGTAAAGGCTTTCAATTTTTGGCCATTTAGTATGATGCTGGCTGTTGGTTTTTCATAAATGGCCTTTATTATATTGAGGTAAAGACAATCTATTCCAACTTTCTGTAAAGTTCTTATCATGAATAAATGTTGGACCTTATCGAAGGCTTTTTCTGCATCTATGGAAATGATCATGTGATTCTTATTTTTGGCTTTATTGATATGGTGGATTACATTTACTGATTTGCATATGTTGAACCATCCTTGCATTCCTGGGATGAATCCCACTTGGTCATGCTGTATAATCTTCTTGATGATTTGCTGGATCCTATTTGCCAATATTTTATTGAGGATTTTTGCTTCTGTGTTCATTAGGGAGATCGGTCTATAGTTCTCTTTTTTAGTTGGGTCTTTCTCAGGTTTTGGTACTAGAGTAATATTTGCTTCCAGGAATGACTTAGCAAGGATTGCTTCCCTTTCAATTTCATTGAATAGTTTGAGGAGTGTCAGCATTAGGTCTTCTTTGTATTTCTTGTAGAATTCTGCAGTGAATCCATCTGGGCCTGGGCTCTTCTTGGTGGGTAAGGACTTAATTACATTTTCAATTTCATTAACAGAGATTGGGTTATTCAACAGTTTTACATCCTCTTGATCTAGCTTTGGTACTTCATATGCTTCTAAGAATCTGTCTATTTCTTCTGTGTTATCAAACTTTTGAGAGTAGAGGTTTTCGAAATAGGTGTTGATGATCTTCTGTATTTCTATTGGGTCTGTAGTGATTTCATCTTTTTCATTTCTTATTGCATGAATTTGAGCTTTTTCTTCCCTTTTTTAAATAAGGTTGGCTTGGGGCTTATCAATTTTATTTATTCTTTCAAAGAATTGCATTAATTTCTGCTCTGATTTCTATAATTTCCTCCCTTCTTTTGGCTTTGGGCTTGACTTGCTCTTCTTTTTCTAGATCTTTAATGTGTAGCATCAGGTTATTTATTTGTATTCGTTCTGTTTTCCTGATTTGGAAACTCAGTGCATTAAACTTCCCTCTGTGGATGGCTTTCATTTCATCCCACAGATTCTGGTAAGTTGTATTTGTGTTTTCATTTCTTTGTAAGTATTGTTTAATTTCTTCTTTAATTTCCCCTCTGACCCACATATTACTCAGCAGGGTGTTCTTCAGTTTCCATGCGTTTTTGGGATTTTTGCAGTATCTTTTATCTTTAATTTCTAATTTTATGGTGCTATGATCTGATAACATGCAAAGGATAATTTCAACTATTTCCATTTATTTAAATACATTCTGTGAGCATATATGTGGTCTGTTTTAGAGAATGACCCATGTACTGCTAAAAAGAATGTGTATTCTGAAGTTGTTGGATGAAACACTCTGTATATGTCTATCAAGTCCATTTGTTCACATGTGTGATTCATTTCTGTTATTTCTTTGCTGATTTCCTGTCGGTTTCATCTGTCCCTTGGTGTCAATGGTGTGTTAAGGTCTCCTGTTACAATTATGTTACTGAAAATTTGATTTTTCATTTCTGTCAATACTTGTTTTATATAACTGTGCACTCTGTAATTCGGTGCATATGTTTTTAAGATGCTTATCTCTTCTTTTTGAAATTTTTCCCTAACTAGTGTATAGTGACTTTTATCTCTTTTGATCATTATTGTTCACATTGTCTGTAAACAGAATAACTACTCCTCCTTTTTTTTTGGTTCCTGTTGCATGACGTATTGTTTTCCATCCTTTGACTTTCAGTCTATGAGTATCCTTTTGGGTTAGATGGCTTTCTTGTAGATAGCATATGGTTGGATATTGTTTCTTGATCCATTCTGCCAGTCTGTTTCTTTTAATTGGTGCATTGAGACCATTTACATTAATGGTTATAACTGTTATAAGTCGGTTTGTTGTCGACATGTTATCTTTCTGCTGTTGCATCTTTATCTTTCTGTTCTGTTTAATGCTCTGCTTTGCTTAGTGGTTTTTTCCTAAGTGTATCTAAACTTTTCAGTATTCTTTACAGATTGTCTTGGTTATCATGAAGTTATTCAGCTGTTTTTTGTCCTGTAATTATCTTATTTCTCCATCAGTTTTGAAGGACAATTTTTCAATGTATAGTTTGGAAATCATTTAACTTTAAGATCTGAAATACTTTACTCCATTCTCTTCTTGACTCTATTGTTTGTGCAGAGAAGTCTTCTGTGATTCTGATAGGTTTTACTTTATAAGTGATGTGTCTTTTCTCTCTGACAGCTTTTAATTTTCTATTCTTATGTTGCTTTTCTGGGATGGTGATTATTATATGTCCGGGTGTAATTTTATTTGGTGTACACTATTTGGAGTTCTATATGCTTCACTGATCTTGATGTTGGATTCCAATCTCACGTTTGGCAAATTTCCAGGTATTATTCTCTAAATCTCCTCTTGACATCCTTTATGTTGTCCTCTTCTTTTACATTTATTCCTATCTATCTTATGTTTTTTTTCTTTGCGTCATTTTGCAGTTGTTGAATTTTTATTTCCTGATTCCTTGTTATTTTTAAAAGTTCTTTTCTTTTCTATTCACTAGCTGCAATCTTCTCATGGAGGTCTGAAATTCTATCTTCACTTTTGTTGTGGCAGTTTTTACAGCTTTCAGGGAATTTTTGATTTCCTGTATATCTTTTTGCATGTGCTTTATGTATTCTGTTTTTTTCTCATGTTGTTCATCCAGGTATTCTCTCTTTTTGTTTAGTTCCTCCAATTTTTAAACTGTGTCTTATTTAGCATCTCCTTCATTCCTTTTATTATTTCTTCTTTTACCTGGGATATTATTTCTAATTTGAATTCCTTTAAAGCTTCCCAGAGTTTCTTCTTTATTTCAATTGCTGTTATGTCCAATATTTCAGGTGTGTGGCATATATTTTCTTCTATGTACACAGCTCCTACGGTTCCTATGGATGGGATGGAGGTTTGAGATTGTAATTTGGCCTTTCATTTTGTCATTTTCCTATATTTCTGTGGTTCAAGTGTTGTTCCAAGTGCTCCTCAGTGTCTTTTCGAAATCCTCTTCTATGCCCTCAGCTCCTAGGACTCTGGCTTCCCAGTTCCCCAGACTGAGAGAAGGTCACTGTGGGTGGGGAAGGCTGACTGGAGACACTCCAATGCAGTCCAGTGCAACAGGAAGCCAAAAATTTTACCTGTTTAGGACGAGTGAGGTTCCAAAACTATCTGGGCTATGCCAGGAAACTCACTCCAGGTTGCTCAGCCTCTGGAACCTATGGCGCCCACTTGCTTAGAACTCCAGAGTCTGCCAAGAATGATCAGGAGTGGAGAGGCCATTGTAGGCCTGCTCTGGACCCATCACGCTGGTCCAGTGTGCCTGGAAGCCATGAAGTCCCCTCTCAGGGGCCAAGTGAGGGCCCCAAAGTAGCTGGGCTTGGGAGAAGGTGCGGGGGGCACTCACCCCAGGATGCCAGGCCTCTGGAATGGATGTTGCTGGCAGGCCCAGAACTATAGAGCTTGCCAAGCCCTGCAGAGAGTGGGGAGACATGTGCAGGGCTGTACTTGATCCACTGATCTGGTCCAGTGCAACAGGAAGCTGCAAAATTCCCTGTCTGGGGCCAAATGAGGGTCCCAAACTTGCTTAGCTCAGGTGGGGGGTGTGAGGACACTCACCCCAGGCTCCCCAGCCTCTGGAAAAGATGGCGCTAGCAGGTCTAGAACTCCAGGGTCTGGCAAGCCCAGCAGGGAGTGGGGAGAACTGTGCAGGCCTACTCAGGACCTGGCATGCTGGACCAGTGCAACAGGAAGCTTCCTTGAACAACTATTTCTAAGATGACAATATGTAATCTATTAATTAGTGATTTCTGACTGATTTTTTTTTGAAATTCTGTATTACTTGTACCCTTTTCTGCTTTTTCCTTACTCTCTTTAAATAAAATTAAAAAAAAATCTACCTATTTTCTTTAATGACATACATAGTCTTTCTATGTTAATATTTAGACTTTGATCTACTTTGACTTTCATTTAGTGTATAGTGATAGATATGGTTCTAGTTTTAAGCTTTGATATTTGGAAAGCCTGTTTTTACAGCATCACATTAAAAAGGCTGAATCTCTTCCAGTGAATTTTGGCATTTTGTCAAAAATAATTTGGCTGAGTGTGTTTGGAGTCATGTCTGCATCTTCTAATCTGTTCCATTGATCCTCAGGTCTGTTTTTTTGCCAGTACAACGATGATTTTATCACAGTAGCTTTGTAGTATAGTTACCAGTCAGGGATTATGATGCCTTCTGCCTTGTATTTGTTGCTCAGAATTCCTTTTCCTGTTCTAAATCTCTTTTGTTCCAAAATGAATTTTAGGAATGCTTTCTCTAGTTCTGTGAGGTATGCTAATGATACTTGGGTTGGGAGTGCCTTTAATCTGCATAACATGCAGATTCGGGAATAAGGTCATTTTCCACTACATACATTCTTATCCATAAGCAAAGAATATCATTCTATTTTGTGATACCATTTTTGATCTCACTTTTCAGATATGTAATTTTCAGTGTATAGATATTTTACTTCCTTTGTTAGATTGATTCTTAAGAGTTTTGTCCAATGTCGTGCTGGAAACAGTATCCAGAGCAGTGAAACAAGAGAAAGAAATAAAAAGAATAAGGAGAAGAAAGAAAGAAAACGTGTCATAGTCATATATTCTACACAGAAGGCCCCAAAATTCCACCAATAGACTTCTAATTTTAATAATCAAATTCAGCAATGTGACTGCATTCAAAGTCAGTGTTAAAAACTAATACACTGCTTGTAAACAAATGACTCACAGAGAGATAAATTAGGGAATCCAAAGCACTTATGATAGTACTAACAATGATGAGGACAATGATAGTAAACCTAAATTCCTGAACATTTTCATGGGTTTTACAAATGCCAGTACAAGATATGTGCATCAAACTAGCTTGTTTTGGCATATGGAAAGTCAGTTTTGGCAGCACTATTTATTAAAGAGACTATCTTTCTTCCAGTGGATGTATTTGGTCACTTTGCACAAGAGAAGTTTTCTGAGTGCTTTTAGAGTTGTTTCTGCATCTTGTATTTTGTATTTTATCACAGGAGCTTTGTACTATAATTTCAGGTCAGGGATTGTGATGCCCCTGACTTACCTTTCTCACCAAGAATTCCTTTTACTATTCTAGGTCTACTCTATTTCCAAATGAATTTGAGTATTTTTTTCTCATTCTGTGATAGACATTAATGGTATTTTGATTGGAATTTCATTCAATGAGTACAACAATTTTAGGAGTATGGTCTTTTTCACTATGTTGGTTCTTCATATCTATGAGCAAGAAAATTTCATTTACTGATATTCTGTATAATCTCCTTTATAAGAGTCCTATAATTTTCAATATGTAAATGTTTTGTTCTTTTTTAGATTTATTCTTACATACTTAATTTTTTAATGCTATTCAAAAATTGTGTGAAAATTGTGTAGTTTTCCTAATTTCTCTGTCTGTGATATTGTTGCTTGTGTATAAGAATGTTATTAGGTTTTGAGCATTGATATTGTATCCAGCTACCCTGTTGAATTTGGTTATAAAATCTAGAGTTGTTTTGATGGTTTGTTGGGTTCTTCTATGTAGAGTATCATATCATCTGCAAATAATAATAATTTAACTTCTTCCTTTCCTATCCTTATCGTTTGTATTTATTTCTATTATCTAATTGCTTTGGTTAATGTTCCTAGAACTCTATTGAATAGAAGTAGTTATAGTGCGTATCTTTGCCTATTTCCTGATTTTAGAGTGAAAGCTCTTAGTTTTTATCCATTTAATATGATGTTAGTTGTTGTTTTGTCATAGAGGGCTTTTACTGAGATTGAGATGGAGATATCCTACTCTAATTTCCTGTAGAATATTTTTTATCATGAATGGAGACTGCGCTTTTCCAAAAAATTTTTTTGCATCTATTGAGATGATCATGTAATTTTTGCTTTTGGTTCTGTTAATATGGTGTAATACATTTATTGACTTGCATATGTTGCTTCATTCCTGGGTGAGTCCTATTTGGTCGTAGTGTGTAATCTTCTTGATGATTTGTCACATTCTGTTTGCCAGTATCCATTGAGGATTTTTGCAACTATGTTAGAGGGATTGATCTGTAGTTTTCTTTCTTGGTTAGTTTCTTCTGCAGTTTTAGAATATAGATAATACTTGTTTCTAGGATTGATTTTAGAACTATTGCTTCCCTTTCAATATATGCAAAGAATTTAAGCATTAATGGCATTGGGTATTCTCCAAATTTCTTGTACAATTCAACAGTGAGTCCTTAAGACCCTGTTTTCTCTGTTGATAGATGTTAATTACATTTTGCATCATTGACTGAAATTGTGGTATTTAGAATTATCTTCTTGATTTAGTTTTGGCAATTCAATTTTGTGTAGGAATCTTTCTATTTCTCTTTGTTTTCTGTCTTAGTAGAATCCAGGTATTGATGATCTGTATTTCAGTGGGATCCATTGGGGCAGCCCTCCTTTTCATTCCCAATTCTTGAATTTATGATTTGTCTATTAATATACACTGATATAAAAACAAAATGTTTGAAAGATGTAAGTATTAAAGAGTCACTAAATATTACTGGAACAGAAAATACATACTCATAAGTGAAATTCATCAGACCCACAAGTGTAAGCATCATATTGTCTCCCTAAGTGTGAGAAGCTGAATGAGTAAGTAAGATCTTAAATATACAACAGATATTGTGAACTGGCAAGAAATTGTTCAATATAAAAGAGAAACTATGATGGGGAAAGAAGAGAACAAAAGATATGCACAAGATAGTTAATACAGTTATACCACAAGTTGCTCTCAGTTCACTGTAAAGAACAGTTTGTACTAATGTAGTTTGGACCATATTGCATGCATATATCATGTACTCTGAGTGACTACTATGAAGATAACAATACATAATGTATTAATTATTGTGATTCTCCTATTATTTTGTTTTGAAAATTTGTTTTTCTCTTAAAAATAGTAAAAAGTAGCTCATTTCACTTTTTGGGTAGTCACTACTGAGTTCTATGCTCCAATATTATTCACACTGTTCACAGAAGGAAAGGCCATAACTTTTTGTGCACCAGTTACTAGTATGCTATGTAGTACAGAGGAATATTTATTTTAATCATCTATCTGGCTAAAGCACGTGAATTCCAGTAGTATTCTGGTTTATGTTTCATTCATAACATGAAAAGCTACATTGTTTCATTTTCTATCCAAGAGTGCTGTTGCTGAATATACATATTTCAGTGTGGCTTCAAGGACATTACTTCTGAATTGTGATCTATAAAAAGCTGTGATATGTATGCATATCAATCTTTCATTCTGAATGAAATCACTACATGTCATAAGAATATAAAAAAGAAATGTGTCACTGAATGTGTCTACATTGATAGATGCTATCAATGTCATTGACAATAGTAACTATTACTATTAAAGAGGAATTATAAAAATGCAAAGATATATTTCAAAGCAGTTATTTCCAATCTGGTGTACCAAAAAAAAAAAACATAAGAACTTTATATAAGTACATTCTGATTAAATTGGCTTCAGCCTGTGGCATATGAATAGAAATGCATATTTAAAACTACAGATAAAACTGTAGTAAATACACCAAGAACCAATAAGCTGTACAATTCAAAGTGTTTTTAAACTTTTATTCACATCATATAAGGTGTCTAATTATGATCCCTATTTGTCAAATGAGAAAGCTGTGTCAACTTGATCCTCTGTATGTTTTATATTGTGTTTTCTCACAACTAAGTTACAATGCGAGCTGATAAATGAATTAACTAGACTTACCCTCACCTAGAAGTAAAGGAATTACAATGAATGAATCCAGAAAATTTGACATGAAAATCTACCTAAAAATAAGAGTACTGGGATTCAAATCAAGGATTTGGAGCTTTATCCAATGCTGAAAACCTCAGGTTTAAGAAAGATTTATGGTTAGACAACAGGTCAGTATAGTGAAACTTATAGGAAATGACCATTTTTAAAATAAAAAAAATATGTGGGTTTTTAACATAGACATTGAACTGATTTCTAAATATGTTAAGATTAAAAACAATTATAGTTCTTTTATGATTAACAGATAGGGTAAGGTCTGAAAAAACATTTATTAAATGATTGTGTCATTGTGTGAATATCATAGTCACTGGTTACACAAAAAGTGTTGTTTAGGACATCACTGAGAAAATAATGTTTTAGGAGCGTGGTGGTGAATCCATTGCATGTATGCCACAATGGGCTGCTTTCATCATGGAAAACCATAAAAGATTCACTGCCACCATTTTAGGACCATCAGAAGACAGGAAGTCCACCATTGGTTTAAACACCATTATGCAGCCTGTGACAAAACTTCAACAAATAAATTTAAATGCATATATATTGCAGCATGATTCACAGAAATCAAAAAATGCAAATTACCCAAATGTCCAGCAATGTATACATGAAAAAATAACACCTAAGTATACACATTATGGTATTATTCATAGAGAAAAAGGAAATTCAGCAAATAAATATGATCAAATAATGCAGTCCAGATGATGAAAGGAAATAAATAAGTTAAGGAAGAACAAAAAGAAACTTAAGAAATGAAAGTAGAAGGAACAGGAAGAAAGAAAGAAAATAACAAAAGAAGGACAAGAAAGGAGAAAATGAAAAAAGCAAAAATCCCAAAGAACAGCATTATGACACCAGGAATAAATGTTCAAACGTTCTTTAAAATGTAGATTCTTGGAAATCTAACAAGCAATTTTTATATGAAAGTATGACAGCAGAGCAAGGGGTGTGTGTTCACAGTAATGTTCCAGTTAAAGTCCGAACCAGCCTTGGTCTCTCCCCTTCAGAAATGATGCAAATGGAGAGGGGAAGAAGATGGTAGCTTCTGCGTAGTTGAGTAGAGAGCCTCTCTGAGAAAAACAACTCAGATGCTGTAATTTGCCAACATGGAGAGGGCTGGATGAGACGAGATGGATTCTCACAACCCCAGGAGAAAATTGAAGGAAAAAGAAAACTACGAAGAGGAAGGAGAAACGTGGGTGGATGGGTGAAGCCAGACGTGCTCTGAGGCGCATCCCATGCTGTGCTGGGAGGGCCATGGAGTCAGAGGATCCACAGTTGTGTTGAAGCTGCAGCCACAAATATTGGGAGTGGGTGAGCCCCTGGACCTTGGTGGGAGGATGTGGCACAGCATGGAGTGGAGCCAAGGTGGAGAGCTGCAGTTATTCTCAGTGAGTGCTGGAAATTGGGTCATGCGGTGGAGGTGGCTGGCTGGAAGTCATCTTGGTGCAAGCCAGAGTCTGGCATCACAGTGGCATCAGTCAGCGACCCCTGGCCCAGAGAGAACTGGTAGGATCAGTTTGGGTGAATCATGCCCCTGGTTGGGACCCTAAGCCAGGGATAAAACCGTCTTGACCCTGTGATATCCACCACAGCACAGGCTAAGTTGTTGAAGACACTTGCCAGTTGACTGGCTCAGAGGAGTGGGGACAGACCACATCATCCCTGCCTGAACCTCAGATAACAGCAAACTGGAGAAGGCAGCAAAACACCAGCCAGCATGCTTTGGAAAAACCATAAACAATACAGAGAGATTCTGAGATCTGCACCACACACCTCTTTGAAAGAAACCAGAAACATGACAAGAGAAAGAAAAAAGAAAAAGCCTCCAGCTGCTGAACCTTGGAAAATAAGCCCAGCAGAGATAAATAAAGAAGAGAATCTGTGCAGCAATCATGCAATATTAGCCACAACATCAGTGGACATATAGAAATACATTCGTGATCTCATAGATGAACTAAAAACTGAAATTCTAATCCAAGTGAGGCAAGATATAAAAAGATTAATTAAAGAAATGCTAAGCTCCACTCAAGAAAATGCAGACAGAAGAATTGAGGAACCCAGAAAAGGAAGAGAAACCTTTGGTGAAGAATATATACAAAATCTGGAATACATGAAACAGATACAAAGAGATTACCAGGAAACTAAAAACTCCATTGAAACCTGACAAAATGCCTAAAGTTAGCCTTTTGAATCTTGAAGAGAAATTTACAATGTGTCATTGTGAAAGAAATGACCTATTAAAAATAACAAGGAGCTAGGCAGTAATAATTCAAAGGCTAGAAGACAGCAAGAGGATCTTCAACTTAAGAATAAAAAATGTGAGCAAAGAAGCAAGAGTAACCACAAATGAATTATAAAAACTATTCACAGAAATAATTAAGGAAAACTTCCCAAGCATAGGAAAAAGAAATGATATTCAGATAAATGAGGCATACAGAACTCCAGCCAACTACAACCAAAAAAAAAAAAAAATCTGCACCAATGCACATAATAATTAAGATCCCAGAAATTCACCACAAGATCAGAATATTAAAAGCAGCTATAGTAAAGAAGCAGATCACCTACAAAGGAAAAATCATCAAAATAATGACAGACTTCTCAACACAAACTATCAAATCAAGAAGAGCTTGGAGTGAATTTTTGGGGTATGATTTTTTAAAATTCTTTATATGTTTTAGACAGAAGTCCTTTTTCTGATGGACAGTTCACTAAGGTTTTTTCCCAGTTTGTTGGTTTTCTTTTCACTATGCTGGAGAATTTTTGACATGCAGAAACTTTTTATTAAGATGTGATCACAGCTATCGATTGTGGGAAGTATTTCCTGTTCATGAAATCTGTACCTACACCTATGTCTTCAAGGTTTTCATTCAATTTGTCTTCAAACAGATTTATTTGTTAATGTTTTAATATTCAAACTTTTATAGATAAATGGATGAACTAGGGACCATAATCAAAAGAGAAATAAATCAGATGGCATCATATTGTCTCCCTAGTATGAGAAGTTCAAAGAAATATATAGATAGATAGATAAGCAATATATATGATAATTAAGGTAGTTATATTATTAATTTCTAAGTCATTGAAAAGAAAGATTTCTGCTGATATTCTTTGAAAAAGTAAATGCAGTTATTCTGTACTCTGAGTAACGAGTTTAAAGAAAATAATCCAAAATATATTAATCATTGTTACCCTCTAATTATCACGCTTTGAAATTCTGATTTACTTTTTTCATTTTAAAATTAAAAATCCTCAGCGTTTTATCCTTCAATATAGTTGGATACACAAAAATAAATACATCATTTTTATAATTTTCAAGCATGCATTGGTATCATTTTTGCACAAACAACACTCTTTATCCATCTGTAAAATTTTTTCAATTTCCAAAATGAAACTTGGCATTCATATGAATTCAATCTTTCCCAACTAGCTGTTCTTCTAATATGAAACATAATAAAGATTCAGAGTTCTGCAATAATATAACCAATAAAACCTAATGTATTTAAACGTGAGTTAGGCTGCTTAATTTCACATTTTCAAACCTACATTCCAAATGGATCACAAACATCTTGGGATTACATTCTCCAGCTGAGAATCCTCTTCAGGGTGCTACTGATGTCCCTGTTCCTCAGGCTGTAGATGAAGGGATTCAGCATAGGGGTGACCACAGTGTACATCAGGGAGGTCACCATGCCCTTGCTGGGAGAATAGGACACATCTGAACCAAGGTATGCCCCAATACCCATTCCATAAAATAAGCAAACAGATGAGAGCTGAGAGCTGCAGGTAGAAAAGGCTTTGCACCTCCCCTCAGATGAAGGCATTTTTAGAACAGAGGAAACAATTTTATAGTAAGAGAAAATGATCCCCAAGATGGGAAAAAATCCAAAGATGACACCACCAATATATGTGACAATGGTTTTCAATAAAGGATCAGAACATGAAAGGTTGAGCAGTTGAGAAGGGTCACAGAAGAAATTAGCAATTTCTGTATGCTTGAAGCAGGTAGACAGTAAAACCATTGAATTATGCATCTGGGACTCCACAAGGCTAAGAAAGACAGATGCCAAAACTAATAAGGCACAGCGGTGTGTGCTCACAGTGATGGCATAATGCAGGGGGTGGCAGATGGCCACAAAGCGGTCATAGGCCATCACAGCCAGGAGCATGTCATCCATACAGCCAAAAAGAATAAACAGAGACATTTGTGTAAGGCAGCCAATGTAGGAGATGACCCTGCTGTGAGTTAGGATGTCCACAATCATCTTAGGGACTGTGGTGGAGGTGAAGCAGATCTCATTAATGGACAGGCTGGAGAGGAAGAAGTACATGGGGGTGTGGAAGTGGGAGTCAGAGCTGACAGCCAGAATGAGGAGCAGGTTCCCAAGGATTGTGACCAGGTACATGGACAGGAACAGCCCAAAGAGGATCAACTGCAGATCTGGGTCATCTGAGAAGCCCAAGAGATGGAATTCTGAGACATGTGTTAGATTGTACATTTTGATAATTCTTGAACACCTTTTTGGAATGAAAATTCATTAGAAAAGTGAAATCACACAAAATTCTGCATATGTTTTGTATACAAATATCCCCAATGAAATTATGCTTATTTGAAGGCCAAAACGTTCAGCAATCATTTCTATTGTGACAATCTTGACTGTCATAACATCTTACATTACTGGGTGGCTTGATTTCCAAAGTCTTCTGTAATGTCGTACTTTACATATGTTCTACAGGACAATGTTAGGACACCAAGAACAGTAGGCTTCAGACATCTATGAGACCAGTAATTTCTTGAAAAAGAATTGACAGAATGTTAACCTATCATAACCCATACCTCTTTACCAGGTATGACTCTATTGAAAGAAAATAAAATGCACTCAATTATAAGTTACATTAATCTCAGAAAATATAATGCCCCTTATCATTAGCTTTTGGAAATATTACAAATACTAGGAATGCACTATCTGAAAATAAACTACAGGGCATTTGGTCATAGTCAGAAAACACTGTATTCAGCTACTTACCTGACATAAATTTTCATCCTGCTTAGATTTTCTGATTTCTGTGTTGCAGTGAGGTAAGTGTTCACTCATTCTTTGTGTATGCATAGTTTAACGTATATCTTCTTGTTGTCTCTAATGAATTTTCAACTGTTTTAATGAGGTTAAAAGCGGTGTACATAGTTTTAGGACCTTATGACCACAAATGTAGCATTAACCACTCTGTACTTTCCTGAGAGTAAACAATAATGATGAAAATCACATTTGATGATTTAGTATTTTACAGGATTTTGCTATAATACAATGCCAAGAAGAAATTTTCTCGTTTAACATCTCTCTGCTCTGTTTACTGATTCAATATTTGTCAGTGTTGTGGTAATGTGCTTTATTATTTTTGTTGACATAAACCCTGCTATGTGCAATGGGAAACATGAAAAATAAAGAAAATCTGGCTGAGTTCCATGTTTCTTTATTATGATTGACAGATTTTCATAGGAATTCTTCCAGATATAAGACTCACATTTCTCTTCTTTCAAATATGTGAAGCAATCTTGGATTCACATTTTTGTTAAACCATACTGTGATTAAATTGGGAAATATACAAAAGAGAAAAGAACATGAAACAATGTAAGTATATTTGGAATCTCATCTGCAGTCACCAAGGTATATAAAACAGGGTACGCACATCTGTAAATAATGTAATTTCCCTTCTGGAATAACAGAAAAATTATTTACCTTACATGGTTGAATTACAAAATTGTTTCCAAAATAATTCAGGTTTCATCAGTCTTGCATCTAATATATTCATCCAGGTAAATTTAAATTATCCACACAGTGCAACCTCAGACCATGAAATTTAATCTGAAATCTATATTTCAGGTACTTGTGTTTTTCTCTTACTCTAGAGTTGAGAATCACTATCTTAAATATAATTTAGTATTTAGAAATATGCCATTAATATCTCTACAGATACATATATGTTTATATCTATTTGGTAGCATTTACATTAACTCCAATTTTTTTTTAATGTCTGAACAGTCACCTAAGAAATTTTGATTCTTGCTATCTTTCCAACATTTAATTTTTTGCACTCCTGGCCTCAAAGGCATCTATTCCTATCAATTTTATGGATAGATCTTTTCCTTTCAGTATTTATGGGTTGTCACTGATTTATGAACCAAAGTAGTTCTCTCTCTCTCTCTCTCTCTCTCTCTCTCTTTGCCTTTTTCCTTTTTATTGGCACCGGGGATCGAACCCATGACTGCCTGCTTACAAGGCAGTCGCTTATGCCACTGAGCTAAATCCCCAGCCCCCAGAGTAGTTATTTTTAAGCCCACCTAAAAAATACCTAAAACACATCTAGCTTGTTTAGGAAAAAATCATTGTGCCTAAAAGAGAGCAGATTTCATGAAATGATTTTATCTCTCTTTCAGCTATTGCCACCATGATCAGAGAAGTAATAAGACATCATTTAACTTATAAATTTATTGTTAACATAATAATTTGAAAGTTCTTGTACCTTTCTCCTTGTAACTCATGAAAATTTGTATACAGTGTATTTGTGAGTGATGCTTCTCTGATTTCAAACAAATAATGCATGCATTATTTCTGATTATTTGCTAAAATCAATGAGTGAGTCAGTGTAATTTACAACCTTTTGTTAAAGGAGATATTCCTCTAAAGTATCCCTGAGGTTGGTCTGGTAATTTTCTTTTTATGACAAGACACACAAAATTGCATCTTCACCATATGAGAATAACATTTGCAGTTTGTTCCCGTAGTGGATCCTGTACCAAGAAATGAGACTGGGGAAATGAATATGACAGTCCTGCATCATTGTTCTGCTAAAATAGTAAGAATTTCTGTCAGTCTCTCTTCCTCTCTTTGCCCATAAGGCCAGAGGAAAACAAGGAAAATAACAATGTCTTTATGTGGTAACTAAACAGAGTGTGGAACTTTAATATTTATGAGCTTTTGTTTCATTACAAACTAATTCCATGACTAAGCAAGCTAGAAATTTACTGATAAATAGAATGAACTATCAAAAAAATTGGAGACTTGAAAAACCTGATGTTTTGTTATGCATCTCAAGCACAAGCATGTGTGCACCTGCTCCTGTCTCCTTGCATCTTTCCAAACAAATGAATACTCCATTATGTTTTTATATGTTTTATACAGATGGAACTAAATGGACTATAAGGCTCATATTTCAAAAATAACTAGTGCAGAAATAATTTAAAATATACCAACAGATTCTGTCAAATGTAGAAAATGTTGCTTATCACAATAGAGAAAGATTTTAGCAGAGGTTCTGAGTCTAAATTGCTTGTGAAATATAGTTTCATATTTAACTCTCCAATTTTCTAAAGAGAAGTGAAATCCTGACCTGCCTTAACCTCACTTGAGGCTGTGTGGAATTAGTAGAAACAGGGGGAGGATATGGGAAGCTACAAGAATGTCCTTCAGTGGTGGCAGGAGAGAAACTGCATGGGATGACGGCTTTTCTGTGGTGGATGCAGCAGATGCTGGTCATGACTCTGCTCTTTGAGCTTTCAGAACCCTCCTGACACAGAAGGCAAAGGATGTGAATCACAATTTGCTAGTGGCATTTCTTGTACAATTCCATGTCTGTTTAGGACAGCCCAATTCCCGTGCATCATTTTTCCACCTTCGAACCTAAAGCAGGTTTCATTAAAATGACAGGCTTTCCATTTTCTGTAAGCAATGATAATGTGGGCACTTATAATTATAGGAAGATAAGGCACATTAAATGCAACAAACTACATAGAACAGATTGCTCGGAGTCTGGAATACACCACACTCTCAAAACCAGCTCATGATGTTACCATTAACGTGTCTACAACCTTATCATCATCTTGGTAAAACATTTAGAGTTAAGAAGCACTTCAGAAAGATATATTTTCTGTTTGCTATGTGTGAAACAAAAGTGGTAAGTAAAAACAGGGGGTGGAGAAATCAAAGTTAAAATAATAACTCTGCTTTCCCTACTACAACTACCATCATAAAAGTTCCATTCTTTACAAATGATGTTTTTCATTTTTATTTCTCTGTACCTGACTAACTAAACTGACATAGATGCCTGGGGCTATAGTTCAGTGGCACAGTGCCTGCTTGACAAGGGTGAGGTCCTGAGTTCAATTTCTGGTACTAATTTTTTTAATCTGGAACAATTTTCCTTATTATGAAGAAAACATACTTTTCAGGATCCTTCCCATATAGCTGAGATCTCTATGTACTCACTTGTTGATGCTATTTCTTTGCTAGGTCACAGCCAAGGAAATCACATCAAAAGACCCTCCTATGTCTGCTGCCCAGTGAAGTTTCAGACTCTTTCCTTAGAATTTAAATTAATACAAAGTCAGATGAGCTTGCCAAAGCAGACAATTAAGGAGCTTGTGACACAAATGTGGAGCTCCTTGGGCAGGAATCATCAAAGTGAAGACCTGGAGACCAGCTGATTATTGACTACTTCTTTAGCTTAGAGACTCAAACCTCAGAGATCATAATTAGCCAAATTGGTCCATGCCATCCAAATCTCTAAGGACTTTCCAAAGAGAATGGAGGAAAGGGTCATAAAGACAATAAGTGTCCATGAGAGTTCTGGGATTTTTCTTCTAATGAGGTGAAGTTAGCACATACTAAATACTTCTGTTACTTTATGTATAATTTTTAAATGTACATCAGCCTATATGTCATTCATGGGGTAAAATACACATAGCAAACAATGCACAATATTGACTATATATATACATATATATGTATATTTATGATATATGTGTATATTTTAAAGACTTAAAATACATTCACATTTGTTTCAAAACATTTAATATCAACTGGGAAGCTGTGACCAGAGGCCTGTCCACACATAGACAGCATCTCTGAGGCCCACACGGACCATCAACCAACAGTCATGCAGAAACCATCAAGGAGGTTCTTGGGTACTGGTAAGCTGTGTGCAGAAGCCTACCTGCACACAGACAGCATCTCTGAGGATCATGGGGAGTACAAGTCTGTGCCAGACTGCTTCAGGCATCTGTGAGCTCTCAGCAGCACTCTTGGGGTTTGGGACACTGGGCCCAGCAACCTGCTCACACTCAAACACCATCTCTGAAGCCCGTGGGGACCAGAAGTCTGAACGCTGCAACCCATATACAATCAAACAGCAAGGCTTGGTGAAGCTCTAAGGAACTGGGAAGCTGAAGCCAGAGGCCTTCCCAGACTCAGACAGCATCTCTGAGTCCCATGGGGACTGGGAGTCTGTGCCCAGCAGCCCATAGTGTATGAAGAACCATCAGTGAAACTCTTGGGACCAGGAAGCTCTGCCTAGTGGCCTGCACATACCTGAGCTCCATCTGTGAGGCCCATAGGAACTGAGAGTTTATGACCAGCAACACAAACTCATCCACAAACTCTCAGGACTGGGAGACTGTGTCCATTCACTTGCAGTCATCTGTGAAGACTTGGTGAGGCCAAGTAGAACAGGGAGTCTGCACCCAGTGAAAAATCCACACCAGGGAACTGTCTCCAAGGCTCATAGGCACTGAGAAGCCATGCCTAGCTATCTGCACTTATTCAAGAACTCTAAGTGAAGACTTCCCAGTGACCCAGAATCAACGGCAAACTCAGTGACGCCCACAGACTGACAATACAACAGAACAGGAAGCAATTAATACTCAGTATCAGCAGATTCAGAGGAACACAGGGAAATGCCTAAACAAAAGAACAAAACACAACCTGAAACTTCCAGCCCATCTAGATAAAGAGCAGGAGACAAAGACATGGATGAACACACCAGCAACCAGAAATCTGTGAAATTATTGCAAGGGAAATAAAGAAAATACTCCAGGAAGCTATACAAGAAATCAGATGGGAAATCATCACTCAGAAAAAAATAGAAATGATAAACATAATTAAAGATTTGATAAGTATATCCAAAAGAGACATACATTTAAAAAATTGTGCAGCATAAGAAAGTGAAGGAAGCCTTAAATAAACAGTACAGGAAATAATTACAATACATGAAACTGATTCAATGAGATATTCAGGAAATCAAAAATTCCACTGAAAGCTGGGAATGAATGAAAATGAAGATTGGCTGTCAAGCTTCAAAACATGATTGTGACTAGCGACAAGGAAAGGACAAATGACTTCACACTTGCAGGCCAGAAGGGTTTTTCAAACAAACACCTAACACGCTTAGCTGGCTGCTCAGTCGGTGTGACTATTAAAGGAAACAGCTCTTAAAAATAACAAGGAATCAGGGAATTACAATTCAACAGCTGCAAGATGATGCAACGAGAAAAAATGTAACACTGATAGGTGTCGACCATAGTGCTGACAAGGTAAATGATGTAAAAAAAAAAAAAAAAACTATTTACAGACATAATAGCAGAAATTTCCCAAACATGACACATGCAGACAAGCAAGGCATATAGGACTGCAATTAGCCATAACCAAAATAATCTACACCTCAGCATATAATAATCATGATCCCAGAAATTCCACAAAAGTACAGAATATTAAAATGTGATAAAGAAAACAAATAGGTCACATACAAAGGAAAGCCTATCAGAATCATGACAGACTTCTCAAGAGAAACCTTCAAGTCAAGAAGAGCATGGAGTGAAATATTTCAAGTACTAAAAGAAAACAATTTCTATTCTAAATTGTTAAACCCTATAAAACTGCCACTCAAAGTCAATAGAGAAATAAAATACTTCTATGACAAAGAACAGCTAGAGAACTTCATAACAACTCAACCAACCCTACAAAAAATATTGAAAGATATTCTACAAAGAGATATAAATCATCATAATTCCAAGGACAATGATAGAAATAACAAGCAACCAATTACCAGGACAGGCAATTACACAGAGAGATAAAAGTAGGGAACCAAGAATGAAAGATAAAATGAGAAAGATAAGCCAATAGAGGTCTGCCTTAACCATTAATATAAATAGTCTTAACTCAGCAATCAAAAGAAACAGACTGGCAGAGTGGATTAAGAACAAAATCCAATAATATACTGCATACAAGAAATACATTTAACTCAAACAAAAATTTATCAACTAAATTCAAAGAATGGAAAACAATACTACATACAGCATAAACCAAGAAAAAAGTAGATGTAGCTATTCAGTTTTCAGACAATGTGAATTTCAACCCAAGAATGATCAAAAGACACAAAGAGGGTCACTATATACTTGCTAGGGAAAACTTCAAGAGGAAGACATAACGATCATAAATGTATATGCACCAAGTGGGAGAACACAACTCTCTAAGACAAATCTTAGTAGACATGAAAAATCAAATAAGGAATAGTATAATCATAACAGAGGACTTTAACACTCCATTGTTGCAGAGACACAGAAAAAGTACACAAAAAAATTCACCAAAAAATAGAGCTGGATCAAACTTGTGAACAAATTGGCTCAGTAGATGTGTATAGAGTATTACAACCAACAACATCAGAATATGCATTCTTCTTAGCTTCACGTGGAACATTCTCTAGAATAAACCATATACTATCCCATAGAACATGCTTAAATAAAGGCAAAGAATCAGATTCATCCCATGTTTATTGTCTGATCATAGTGTCATGAGATTGGAAATTAATGACAAAAAAATAACAAAAACTCCATAGACTTATGGAAACTAAATAATACCCTCCTGAATAATCAATGGGTCACAGAAGAAATTAAATGATATCTACAATCAAATGACAGTACAAATACAACTTATTAGAACCTTGCGGAACACAATGAAAGCAGTTCTCAGAGGGAGACTTATGTGTTGAATTCTCACATCAGGAAAGCAGAGTGAACACAGATAAACAACTTGATTCTATATCTCAAATATCTAGCAAAAGAAGAACAAGTCAAGCCTAACAACCAAAGAAAAAAGGAAATTATAAATGTCAGAGCATAAATTAGTGCAGTTGAGACTAAGAAAACAATGCAAAGATTTAATTAACTGAAGAGCTGGTTCTTTAAAAGAATAAATAAAATTTACAAGCCCCTAGCAATCCTTACCAAAAAATGGGGAAAAAAACTCAAATCAGTGAAATAAGGAATTAAAATGGTGGAATCACTACAGATCCTTTGAAAATCACAAAAGCATCAACACCTATTTTGACATAATTTACTCCCATAAATTCAATAACAGAAGAAATGGACAGATTCCTAGAAACACTCTTAGAAGAAATCTGAAACCCTGCTCCAAGTTTTTTCAGACATTTAGGACATTTAGGTGCATTCATTGCACCTGTCATTACTGCCATGTTACTTGAAAGTAATTTTAAAATGTGTAAGTGTAGTGGTAGCCACTGTTGATTTCTCTATTTTGTTTTACAGTCATGTGTTGCTAGCATTGTTTTGTTCTCATCTGCTTTGCTATGTTTTGTTTTTATTCTATTATATTTAAAATAATATAAAGTAATAAAAATACTTTAAACACTAATTTGAAAAAGTTTCATGAAAACATTACTTATTATTATCTCATTTAGTATCTCTGAAATTTGAGTTCCTGAGAGCTCTGCATGAGTATCTTAAAATGTGTGATGAACATCCTGTGAATGCTCCTGCTGGGTTCTATCCAATTGAAAGCCATGCTATTAACAGACTTATGCAACTTACTCATCAGATCTGGCACTATGTGATTTCTAGGTTTTCTCCAAAGTAAAAATGACCTGGAAAATTAAACACTTACAATCAATATAGGCAGTCATCACAGGACTGCTAGAGACACGAAAGACTCAATGGTACCATAAATATGTTCAAGATAATGGCAAATTAATTTAAGGCACAATGTACCTTTGAATTCAATGCTCTTCAATAATTTCAATATTCATCTTAGCCCTTTGACAATCGCTTGTATAAGGACAATATTATTGAAACTATATATATATATCTATATATATCTATATATATATATCTATATATGTTTATATCAGATCAGATTACTGAAAAATGAAAACTTTTCATCTGACCAGACACTTTATTAAATGATACAAAGATGGATTTTCATCATTCATAATAATTCATAAAACATGTTTTAGAAAACTCAGTAGATATCTCATGGTCACTGACAAGATGCATGATCTAAAATGAAAGCAATGGGATTACCTTCCATGGCTCTGATTTTTGTTTCCTATTTATGAATCTCTTGAATGTTTTCTTGTTTTTCCAAATAGTGAGTTCCTAGTGTTTCTGAGGTAGATACAAGGACTATTGCGTCTGATCACTGACCCATCAAGTCATCCTTGGAAGAAAGAATACATAGGCAAAAATGGTTCCACTGTGAGGCATTCACCACTCGAGCTTTATTTCTATGAACAAAGAAAAAGTGAGGTAATATTTAAGTGGTATTTTAAGTATTAATGCCACCTCCATGTCAAGTAGGATATAGACATCAGGAAAACTAAAAAGACAAACTTGGACACACCTCCCCAGATACCCAGGATTTCCATACATGAAGACAAAAACAGAGTGACCTGATAAGGATGAGGACAATAGATATTTGGGATCACAACATAATAAAGTCAAATTATATTTTTACTTTTTATTTAAACATAAAAAATGAAAACAGAAAAAAGGTAAAAATAATACAGAATCTCAAAAAAATAAACAGTAAGAAATCACCTGTTGATGGATTACATACTGTCATCTTAGAAATAGTTGTCCAAGTTACAAAATTAAAGCATACAAAGTGGGCGTTCAAATAGTGAAATTGCAAACATTTTTGTTTAACAATCCAACAAAACCTTAGTAATTTGGTTATCTGTCTTACACACTTAAACATACATGCAGTTATATCTTTTATAGAACTTTCTTTTCCTCTCCTTTTTATAATAACAATTACACATTTTGGGTTTTATTATCCCTTAAATTCTTATTGTTTTTTTGAAGATAATAAAACCAAATGTGACAAAACAAAGTAGAGTCAGTCAAAACAAAAGGATGGACATAGTGCATAATGTAAAACAGAATACAAGGTGATCAACAGTGGTTATTATAATGCCTCTTGATATCTTCAAAAGAATTGTCCATATTATCAGGTATCATGAAATTGAACAAACCAGTACAGAACAAAACCAGTAAAGATGAAATTTTGGAGACATTACAGGACTTCAAAAGAAGTTCATATTTAAAGCAGAATGGGTATCATAGTGAATCTTGTCTTCAAAGTAGTTGCCTATATCCTCAGACATGATACTAGCAATCAAAACTGACTAGAGTAAAATCAGTCAAAACAAGACAGTGAAAGCAATACAAGGCTTCAAATTAAGTTAATAGGAAATAAAAATGGTTGCCATAATATATACTGCTAATTTTAGAATAGCTATCCATATCATTATATCTTAATACAAGAAGACAAACTGGAACAGAATAAACACAAACTAAACAGAACGATGAAAACAATATGGGTTTCAAATAATGATAAAAGACAAACAATGGCCACTGCCTTCCCACTTTTGACAATTGATCCCCTTTCACTTTATTTTATTTATTTTATTTTTTTAATTTTTTAAAAAATAATTTCATTTAAAAAAGGCCAAACAAAACAGAAAATGGGTAGAAATAATACATACTTTGAAAGAAAAATAAACAGTAATAAATCACTAGTTGATGTTTACATATTGTTCTCTTACAAATAATTATTCAAGATACAAAATGGAACTTATAAGTGGGGATTCAAACAGTAAGACTGCAAATGGTTCTGTTCAACTATCTAATAAAAACTTGGCATCATGGTTATCAATTCTATACATTTAAACATGCACGCTGTTATCTGTATCTTCATTTATGTTGAGATTAAACAAACAAAAACCAGGTAGAATCACTCTGAACAAAGAATATTAGTATTCACATCGTGTCACTCCGGGGTCAGCCTTGGGTACGGTAGTGTCTCTTTTTCTTCAAAATATTTGTTCATTTCATCATGTGTCATAAGATCAGTTCTCCTAAACTGTTTATAGGTTCTATGCATGCATGAGTCTTAACATGTGTTTCTATCTTTTCGGTATTAGAGAGAGAAACAAAACAAAGCAGCATAGAACAAAACATATTCCTATAGACACATAAAATAAAAGGCATATAAAACCACTACCATGATTTCTGTGTTGTCTCTTATTATCTTCAATAGAATTGGCTATATTATCATATATAATATAATTGAATATATCAGCACATAACAGTACTAATAGAAAAACAACTTTGTAGATAGTGTTAAACTACAACAACAGGTAGTAATCAAACCAGAATGGGTATCATAGTGAATCTTGTCATTTTCCGTGTGGTTGTCTATACTCTCACACTTGGTACTATCAATCATAGCAGTTTTGAATAAAAACTGTCGACAACAAATAGCAATAAACAAACCAGATTTAACTAAGATCAGTCATGATAAAACAGTATAAGTTTTACTGGGCCCCAGAATAAGTTAATAGGAAGTTAAAGATGATTATTTTGCCATATTCTGATATTTTTGGGATAGCTGTCTGTGCCTTGAGATCTAGTGCTTGTAGACAAACTGGTACAGAATAAGTTCTTTTTTTTTGTCTTTTTCCTTTTTATCAGTACCGGGGATTGAACTCACGACTGCCTGCTTGCAAGGCAGGCGCTTATGCAGCTGAGCTAAATCCCCAGCCCCAAGTTCTAAGCAGAGTGGTGTGAGTAATATGGGCTTAATTCCTGATACACTATTAACAATATCTTCTGCCATATTTTTAAAGACTATTTCTCTCCTTTCACACCCCCAGGGTGTACTGTGCATTTTCCGGTCTCACCTATATCCTCTGTTGTAAATTGGGGGCAACCTGCTATTTACCTGTGTGGTCCTGAACATGAACTTGATCCTCCTGAACTTAATCTCTGGTTGCATTCCTTTACATTTAAAGCCTGTCTTTCCAAACTATCCACATATACTGGTCTCATTTCCCCTGTTACTCTCTGGTTCCCTGTCACATAGAGCATGGTTTACTCATATTTGATTTTCGGTCCAGAAACCCTTTTTAAGGTAAATTATATATCATATAAAGAGCATCTTGGTGGACCCTACCTACTGATTTACTCTGCTTGTGATGTTCTTTTTTATTATTTTTTAATGTAGTGTATCAAGGCCATCTATCTTAGAGATTATAGCCAGCCTTCACTGTCTCATTTCTGTAATGCTCTTTTTCTGTCATTAGCTGTATTTCTTCTTCATTTTGCTTTCTACTCCATTTATTGAGGCTTCACTGCCAATGTTCCTGGAATCCTGGAGTCCTCTCTCTTTAGGATGTCCTGCAGTATTCTCTTTACAGTTGGATTGGTGGTTGTGAATACCCCCAGGTCCTCTTTGTCTTGGGAGCATCTTGTTTCTCCATTAATTTCTAGAGACAGTTTTTCAGGGTACATCACTCTCAGTTGGTGGTTGTTTTTTTTTTTTTTTTTTAGGTCTTGTAATACTTTGCTCCAAGCTCTTCTTGGTTTAATGGTTTGTGTTGAGAAGTCTGCCATAATTCTGATGAGATTTCCCTTATAAGTAATCAGTTTCTTGTCTCTGTCAGCTTTTAATATTCTGTTTTTATATTGGATTTCTGGGATCTTGATTATTATATGCCTGGGTGAAGCTCTGTTTTATTCATAATAGCTGGAGTTCTGTATGCCTCATACATGTGAATATCATTTCCTTTTCATATGTTTGGACATTTGCCTTAATTATTTCTGTGAATAACCTTTGTAGTTCCTCTATTTCCACCACTGCTTCTTCATTAACTTTCTTTATTCCTAATTTATAAATCCTCTTGTCATCTTCTAGCCTTTGTATTATTACTGCTTGTTTCTTTATTTTCTTTATGTTTAAGAAGTTTTTCCTTTCATGCTCCCACATTGCACACCTTTCTTCCAATTTAGATAATCTATCCTTAGTTTCTTTAAAGCAGTTTTGCCAGCTTTCAATTGAACTTTTAGTTTCTTGGTTATCTCTTTGAACCTGCTTAATGTATTCTATGTTTTCTTTATATTTTTCATCAAATGATTCTCTATTTTTTTGTATTCCTCCATGCTTCTGAATATATCTCTTTATGTTCATGGGACTGTGTCTGGTATATGTATGTTTGCTGTACTCAATCTCCTTTGAATTTACCTTTTCTGGATCAATGTTCTCAGGATTGGGGGCTGGGGCCTTTTGCTTCCTATTCTCTTATTTTTTGTTTCTTCTACACAGGTATATATAGGAGGCCCCAGTTCCTTTATTTGTTGGTTACATTTGTACTGAAGCTCATATGCTGGACCATCGCCTCTGGGTCAGTCAATGTGCTGAGGTCTTCACTGCATTATTGTGCCTCCCCTCCCCTCTGGGTCAGTCAACTGGCTGAGGCCTTCACTCCATTACTGTGTGCCACCAGGTATGGGAGATTGCTTTGGGATAGCCTATTGGTTCTCAGATAAGGGCATGACCCAGGCCAAGCACAGCCCACCAATCCCTTCTGGGCATGGAGCAGCTGACCATAGTCACCTCTGCTCCTTGTTCTTGCCAGTCTGCCTGCAGCTCATCCCAACTCCCATTAGTATGTGTTTTTAAAACATAACGGTTACTCTCCATTCACTGTAGTGTTTGTAGATGTACACAAGACTTTGATTCTATTTTCCACCGTGTTCTATTCCCTCTCCTCTCTCCAAAACCACTTGCAAAAGATTTAGCTCCATTTTTCATGTTATTGGTCTTTAGTTGACTTAAACATAGCCCTACTTATACTATAATAGGAGCAATGTGAAAGCATTTAATATCCCTCTGACATAAATGTGTTTCAAAGTGTTAGATCTATGCTGAAAACTTTTTGCTGCTTGGGAAGGAAAATAAAGAACTGGTGGATCAGATATGAAGGCTCACAATTTATTTTTGAATCCAGTTTCCATCCCTTATTGTGTCTGTAACAAGTCAATCCCAAACCCAAAAGAAGAGAGGAAATTATAAAATTCAGAGAAGAAATCAATGCAATAGAGAGTAAGAAAACAATCCAAAGAATCAGTGAATCAGAGACTTGGTTCTTTGAAAAAATAAATAAAATAGGTAAGCCCCTAGTCAACCTTATTTCAAAAAGGGAAGAAAAAGCTCAAATTCATGCAATAAGGAATGAAAAATGTGAAATCACTACAGACTCTATAGAAATACAGAAGATCATCAGCACCTATTTTGAAAACCTCTACTCTCAAAGGTTTGATAACACAGAGGAAACATATCTAAAGAAGACACAGTTAAAAAATTGGAGGAACTAAGTAAACAAGATAGATTTCCTGGATGGACAATATAAGAAACAAAAAGAATATATAAAGCAGATTCAAAGAGATAAACAGAAAATCAAAAATTCTATTGAAAGTTCTAAAAACTGCCTCAATGAATTTGAAGATAGATTCCTAGAAGCATATGAAGTACCAAAGCTAGGACAAGAAGATGTAAAATTGCTGAATACGCAATTTCTATTAAGGAAATTGAAAACGTAAATAAGTCTTTACCTACAAAGAAGAGCCCGGGCCCAGATGGATTCACTGCAGAATTATACAAGAAATACAAAGAAGACCTAATGCCAATACTCCTCAAACTCTTCAATGATATCCAAAGGGAATCAATCTTTCCTAAATCATTCTTGAAGCAAATACTACTCTAGTACCAAAACCTGAGAAGGACCCAACTGGAAAAGATAACTACAGACCAATCTCCCTAGTGAACACAGAGGCAAAAATCCTCAATAAAATATTGACAAATAAGATGCAGCAAATCATCAAGAAGATCATACACCATGACCAAGTGGGATTCATCCCAGGCATGTAAGGATGGTTCAACGTACGTAAATCAATAAATGTAACCCACAAAATCAATTGAGCCAAAATAAGAATCACATGATCATTTGTATAGATGCAGAAAAAGCTTTGGATAAGGTCCAACATTCATTTATGATAAGAACCTTGCAGAAAATTGGAATAGGTGGTCTTTACCTCAATATAATAAAGGCCATCTATGACAAACCTACAGCCAGGATCAAACTAAATGGTCAAAAAATGAAGGCCTTTACTTTAAAATTAGGCACAAGACAAGGATGTCCCTTATCACTGCTCCTATTTAATATAGTCCTTAGCCAGAGAAATTAGACAAGAGAGAGAAATAAAAGGTGTAAAGATAGGTACAGAAGAAGTTAAGTTATCATTATTTGCAGATGAAATGATACTCTAAATAGAAGACCCCCAAAACTTCTTTAAAAACTCTTAGATATAATAAATAAATTCAGCAATGTGGCTGGATACAAAATCAATAATCCAAAATTAATAGCATTTCTATATACTAATAACAAAATCACAGATAGAGAAATAAGAGAAGCCCCACCCTTCACACTAGCAACTAAAAAGAAAATATTTACAAATTACTCTCATGAAAGAAGTGAAAGACCTAAACAGGGAAAATTATAATACGCTAAAACATGAAATTGAAGATGACCTCTGAAAATGGCAAGACATCCCTTGCTCATGGATAGGAAGAATAAATATTGTGAAAATGGCCATTCTCCCAAAAGTGTTATACAGATTCAATGCAATCCCGATACAAATACCATCAACATACCACATAGATCTCTAGAAAATAATCCTAAATTTCATCTGGAGCGAGAAGAGACCTTGAATAGCAAGGACAGTTCTAAGAAGCAAAGGCAAGGCAGGAGGCATCACAATCCGTGACTTGAAGATATACTACAAAGCAACTGTAGTAAAATCAACATGGTACTGGTATCAAAACAGAGCTGAAGATCAGTGGAATAGATTAGAAGATACAATAACTACAAGCACACTCAACCATCTTACCTTTGATAATGGGGCCAAACATTTTCAGTGGAAGAACAACAATCTGTTTAATAAATGGTGTTGGAAAACTTGGCTTTCCATATGCCGAAAACTAAAACTATCACCATGTACTAAAATAAAATCTAAATGAATCAAAGATCTAAATATTAAAACAGAAACACTAAATCTATTGGAAGACAATTTGGGTAAAAACCTTGAAGACATAGGAGTAGGTAGAACATGAACAGGACTCAAACCACCTGGGAAACACTTCCCAGAGTCAAATCACCTCTTATCAAAAAGTTTCTGCACGTCAAAAGTAATCTCTAGCATAGTGAAAAGAAAACCCATAAAACTGGGAAAAATATTTAGTGAACTGCTCCTCAGACAAAGCACTTCTGTCTAAAACATATAAAGAATTTTAAAAAATCAAACACCCAAAATTCAGAGACCCCATCCAAAAATGGGCAAATGAATACACAATTCTCAGATGAATAAATACAAATGGTAAATAAATACATGAAAAAAGTGTTCACCATCATTAGTCATTAGAGAAATGCAAATTAAAACCACACTGAGATTTCACCTCATTCCTGAAAGAATGGCCAAGATCATGAAAACCACCAACAAAAAATGCCTGAGAGGCTGAGGGGAAAAGCAACCCTCCTGCACTGTGGGTGGGAGTGTAGGCTGGTGCAACCATTGTGGAGGTCAGTCTGGAGATTTCTCAAAAAGCTGGGATTAGAGGTCCAATTTGTTCCAGCTAATCCACTTCAAGCCTATTCCCAGAAGAACTGAAAGTATCACACCACAGTGATATATGTGCACACATGTTTATAGCAGCACAATTTGTAATAGCCAGAACTTGGAAACAACTTAAGTGTCCATCAACTGAGGAATGGATAAAAACTTTGTAGTATTTTTTATGAAATGGAGTACTACTGAGCTATAAGGAATGATCACATTGTGATATTTATAAATCAGTGGACACAGCTTGAGACCATACTCATAAGTGAAATAAATCAAACTCACATGTATAAATACCAAACAGTTTCCCTAGTGTCAGAAACGTAAGGAATACAGTATGTGGTAATCATGATTCCCAATCATATTGGTCTGAAGCCATATGTTTTCACTCACTAATTGGAATGGTTTTAATCTAGGTTGTTCAAATTTATTTTCTGTGATAGTTTGAATAGCTATTTTGAAGAAACCAAGACATCATAATAGCGAGTGCTGATTTAATATCATTTTGTTTTGAAGTCCCACCAAGCTGTTGTTCATCTTTTTCCATTGTATCTTATTTTCCATGTTGTATCTTATTATATTTTACTATACACGATAGTATAAACAAAAGTTTTTATAGGAAAAGAGATACTATATAAACCATTGCTCATTTTCTGTTACCTGGTTTTAAATACCCCGAAATTCTTTCATTCTCTTGAATGGTTTCACACAGTCTTCGTATGTTTGAAGCTATAGTATACGAAGTTATACTCAAATAATTCAAGGAAAAGACACTATGGTGACTATTATTATGTAAGGTTGTCTGGTGGTGAAACACAGTGTTGCTTAAAATCTTTGGTTCTGACCTGTGTTGTTCTGTTACTATGTCGTCTTTTATCTGAATCTCCCCTCCTTTTTAAAATTAGTTTATTTTTTCTTATTTTAATTAAGGGAAAACTGAATTAAAAAATAGAAGGATATCTTATAGTAAAATTTTGTTTTCCTATCAATCTGATTTGAACCCCAGTATTGCTCTCCCCATTTTGTTTGGACTGATTTTACTGTATTCTGTTTTGTTTGATTGTATCAAGATTGAGGGTATAGGCAACCACTTTGAAGGCTATAAGATTTACTATGATGCCCATTACAGTTTAACTATTATCTTTTTTCAAAGTCCTGTAAGGTCTCCAATGTAGGTTTTATTGGTCTTGTTCTGTACTGTTTTGTTCAATTCTATAATACCTGATGATATAGGCAACTCGTATTAAGATAGCAAGAAATATAATGGCAACCATTGTTGATCGCCTGGTATTCTGTTTCTGCATCATGTACAATGTCCCTCCTTCTGTTCTAACTGACTCTGTTTTGCTTTGTCACATTTGGTTTTTTTATCTTCAGTTAAAAAAAAAGTTATAAGAACTGTGGGAATAATAAAACCCAAAAAGTGTAATTGTTATTTTAAAAAAGAGGAAAAAGAAAGTGGTCCAAAGGATATAATTGCATGTATATATAGGATAGGAAACCATATTACTGAGTTTTTGCTGGATCATTGAACAGAACTACCTACAGTCTCACTGTATGAATGTCCACTTTGTATGCTTTAATTTTATAATTTGAACAACTGTTTCTAAGATGACAATATGTAATCTATTAATTAGTGTTTTCTTAGTGTATATTTTTTTGAAATTCTGTATGACGTGTACCCTTTTGCTGCTTTGTTTTTTCTCTTTAAATTAAAAAAACATATACAGATGAACATAATTTGTATAAAAATGCAAAAGTTCAACTACCTGAGGAAGAATGGTCAACTGTTATGTGGATTTCTATTATTGATATTAGTAATGTTTAAAAGACAGGAGGGTGATGTGAACATCTATAAGGAATTTTTTTGCAATGTGGAGCAAGAACAAAATTAGTTTTAAGATATGATTTATGACAAATACTTGCACTCCTAGCAGTTGTAAACTGAGGTAGGGAGATTGCAATGAGTTTCAGATAAGGATATTTTGCATAGTGATTTTGGTGCCATCCTGAAAATAAAGGAGATTTGGTGAAAAAAAAACAAACAAAACAGAAGAACGAGATCAGTCCTAACCACTGTGAACTTTCCATATTTTTCTCATCACCTCTGATCTCAGGAATCCTTATGTTAGTGGCTACAGCAGGCTTTAATTCCTTTCCCCTGTGATTTACTTGGGGCTCCTAAAGGGTAGAGTACTGGAAAAAGTGGACCACTTCCCAAAGAGACAAGTAAGTAGATGCTTAGTTGCCAAAGAGTCTAAGTTCTAGCATTCAACTGGCAAGATATTCTGAGCATGGTATCAGACAGCCAAACTTTTCTTCACTCTGTTCTACCCACTAATCTGTAATAGATTACATGAAAACAGTATGTCCCTTTCATTCTTTAAAAATATTAGCATGTCTGTCTTATACTTGAGAAACAATGCAAGTAAAATGAAAAATGTCCATAAACTAAAGACTCAGATTTTCCATTCATGAATTCTTCAATGTAGATTCATGATACTTTGTTATTTCCATCTTCCTGCTCATTTTCATCACCAAACTGAAAAGGAATCTCTTGCTTTTCAACATGCTGAGGAAACAATACAGACACCCAAAATCTGCTCCTGTGAATTACACATTTTTGGAACCAAAACAAATGTGAAAGTGAAAGAAAGCTTTGAGAATTTAGGCACCCCAAATACAAGGACCTGTGTGGATGGAGGATGGGCTGCATGCCAGAGAAAGTTCCAGGCCTGCCTGGGCCATTCCCAGTGACCTTTTTTCAATCTGGGGAGTTTCACTGTCCAAGGAGGTGGGTTCCTGCACACCATCAGAACTGCAAAAGAGTTTGAGAACCTTGATCTGAGTTGTCAGGGACCTACCCAGCTTGCAGCCACACTGGACTATGCTCTACAATTTTCAGCCTTTCTGGGCTGCACCAAATGACCTTCCTTCAATTTAGGTAGAATAGCTGCCTGAGGATGGAGCTGCACTGCTGGGGTAGGTTTCAGCTTGCCTGGGTCACGCCCAGTGACCTTCTTTCAATCCGTGAAGCTGAGATGCCAGAGGAGTCTCAGGAGTGCAGAACATAGGAGATGATTTCCAACACACCCAGGGTAAGCTTTGGAACAACACTTGAAACATGGAACTATAGGAAAATGACAAACTGAAAGACCAAAATGCAATCTGAAACATCCAGCCCATCCCAATATTGCCTAGGAGCCATGTACATAGAAGAAAATATATATAATACACCTGAAATACATGAAATAATAGTAACTGAAATAAAGAAGCAACTCCAGGAAGCTGTAAAGGAATTCAAACCAGAAATAATCTCCAGGTAAAATAAGAAATTATAAAAGTAATGAAAGAGATGCTGAACACTTCTAAAGAAGACAGAGTTTAAAAATTACAGGAACAACAAAAAAGATACACCCTTTATTAACAGTATAAAAAACAAGCACCATGCATAAAGCAGATTCAAAGAGATATACAGGAAATCAAAAACTCTATTAAAAGTTGTGAAAACTGCCTCAATGAAAGTGAAGATAGAATTTCTGACCTGGAAGACAAGATTGCAGCTAGTGAAGAGGAAAGGAAAGATCTCTTTAAAATAACAAGGTATCAGGAAATAATAGTTCAATAGCTGCAAGATAATTCAAAGAAAAACATAAAATTGATAGAGATAAACCAAAAAGGTGACAACACAAATGATATCGAGGCTATTGTAGAAGTAATAGCTAAAAATTTCCCAAACACGAGAATAGAAACTTATATTAGTATTACTGAAGCATATCCAATTCCAAATTGCCATAATCAAAATAAAACTATTTTATTTTGATATATAATAATCGCCATCCCAGAAATCCAACATAAGAATAGAATATTAAAGGCAGTTAGAAAGAAGAGATATATCACCTATAAAGGAAAAACTACCAGAACCACAGAAGACTTCTCAACAAAAACAATGAAGTCAAGAATAGGATAGAGTGAAGTAATCCAGATCTTAGAGTAAAATTATTTCCAACCGAGACTGACGTACCATGCAACACTGTCCTTCAAAATGGTGGAGAAATAAGATGCTTCCGTGACAAAGAACACTTAAAGAACTTGATGATCACCAAGCCAACACTGCAAAAAATACTGAAAGACAATTTAGATACACACAGGTAAAAACCATTAAGCAAGGCAATTAAACAGAATGGAAAGATAAAGATTAAACAAAAGAAAGATGCATCAAAAATAAACCAATATATAAGAGTTATAGCCATTAATATAAATAGTCTCAATTCACCAAGTAAAACAAACAGACTGGCAGGATGGACCAAGAAACAACATTCAACCATGTGCTGTCTACAATAAACCTATTTAATCCAAAAGGAAACTCACAGATTGAATGTTAAAGGGTGGAAAACAATATTTCTTGCAACAGGAACCAAAAAAAAAGTGGTGTAGCTATTTTGTTTGCAGACAATGTGAATTTCAAACTAAGAATGATCCTAAAAGATAAAGAAGGCCACTACATACTTGTTAGGGGAAAACTTCAAGAGGAAGACTGAACAATCTTAAATATGTAAGCATCAAATTCCAGAGCACCCAGTTATACAATGCAAGTATTAATAGAAATGAAAAATTAAATTAACAATATGACAATTATAACAGGAGACCTTAACAAACCAAGGGACAGACCAATGAGACAGAAAATCAGCAAAGAAATAACAGAACTGAATTATACCTTTGAACAAATGGACTTGATAGGCATATACAAAGGGTTCCATTCAACAACATAAAAATAAACCTTCTCAGCAGTACATGGGTCATTCTTCAAAATAGACCATATATTAGCTCACAAAACATATTTAAATAAATACAAATAAGTTGAAATAATTCCTTGCATGTTTTTGGATCATAATGCCATAAAATTAGAAATTAATGATAAACAATACTGCAAAAAAACCACAAACACATCGAAAGCGAATAACAGACTCTAGAGATATCAGTGGGTCACAGGAGAAATTAAAGAAGAAATTAAACAGTACCTACAAGCAAACAAAAATACAAATGCAACTTACCAGAATCTGTGGGATGCAATGAAAGCTGTCCTCAGAGGAAAATTTATTGCACTGAGTTCATACATCAGGAAAATAGAATGAATACAAATACATAACCTGATATTACACCTCAAACATATAGAAAAAGAAGAGCAAGTCAAGCCCAAAGCCAAAAGAAGAGAGGAAATTATAAAAATCAGAGTAGAAATAAATGCAACAGAGACTATGAAAACAATCCAAAGAATCTATGAATCAAAGATTTGGTTCTTTGAAGGAATAAATACAATTGATAAGCCCTTATCCAAGCTTATATTAAAAAGGGAAGAAAGAGCTCAAATTGATGCAATAAGGAATGAAAAAGGTGAAATCACTACAGAAGATCATCAACACCTATTTTGAAAACTTCTAGTCTCACAGGTTTGATAATACAGAAGACATAGATTCCTAGAAACATATGAAGTACCAAAGCTACATCAAGAAGATGTAAAACTGCTGAAAAACCCAATTTCTAATAATAAGATTGAAAATGTAATTAAGTCTTTACCTACAAGTTAGAGCTCAAGCTGAGACGGATTCAGTGCAGAATTCTACAATAAGTACAAAGAATACTTAATGCCGACACTCCTCAAACACTTCAACAAAATTCAAAGGGAAGCATTCCTTCCTTAGTCATTCCTGAAAGCAAATATTACTCTAGTACCAAAACCTGAGAAAGACCCAACTATAAAATAGAACTGCAGACCAATCTCTCTAATGAACACAGATACAAAAATCCTCAATAAAACATTGACAAACAGGATGCAGCAAATCATCAAGAAGTTTATACACCATGACCAAGTGGGATTCATCCCAAGCATGCAGGGGTTTTGTTTAACATATGTAAATCAATAAATATAACCCAGTTTATTAATAAAGCAAAAGTAAGAATCACAAGATCCTTTCTATCGATGCAGAAAAAGCTTTGGATAAGGCCAAACATTCATTTATTACAAGAACCTTGAAGAAAATTGGAATAGATGGTGTTTACCTCAACATAATAAAGGCCATCTATGACAAACCTACAGCCGGTATTATACTAAATGGCCAAAAATAAAAGGCCTTTACTTTTAAATCAGGAACAAGACAAGGATGTCCCTTATCATGGTTCCTATTTGATATAGTACTGGAAATACTAGCCAAGAGCTATTAGACAAGAGAGATAAATAAAAGGGTTAAAAGTAGGAAAAGAAGAAGTTAAATAATCATTATTTGCAAATGACAAGATACTCTACACAGAAGAACACCAAAACTCCAGTGAAAGACTCTTAGATATAATAAACAAATTTCACAATGTAGCTGGATACAGAATCAATACGCATAAATCAATAGCATTCAAAACAACAACATCACTGACACCTGACATCATTGACATCACTGACAGTCTAATTAAACAAGCCACACCCCATAGATGTCTATCACGTTTGAGGGTATAGGCAACTACAGATTATATAATTCACAATGTAATGAACAGATACTCTGAAGAAGAAGAGACACTAAGATACCCAGTGCTAATTCTGTAGCATTATGATATAAAATCTAACAATACTATTATTCATTGTTCAGAGTGATATTAGTCCAGTCTCTTCTGTTTAACTTCAGCATACGTAAAGATATGGACAACTACTTCAAAGAGAATGAGAGACATTATGGCAGTCATTGTTGACTCCCACAATGTCAGGTCTTGAAAACCTACAAAGCCTTCATTATCCGGTTATGATTAGATTAGTTCCATAATATTCAGTATGTATTCACTGTGTGTGAAGATGGGGACAACTATTTGGAAGAAAACTAGAGACAATATGATAGACAGTGAAGATCTCCAGTGGACTTGCTTTGAAATCCGTGTTTCTTAACATTGTTTCCTTATGATCTGTTTTGTTCTGTGTTGTTATGTTTAATCTTACCCCCTTTAAAATGAAAAGGAAATCTTTACAACAACATGAATATCTTCTCATCACAGTTGACCTCACCCTCACCAAACCATGTACACACATGCTTACACAAACACATATACACGTAGAAATATGAGAGAACAAACTAACAAACTGCCTCTTTGAAAACTCCCAAATCTCACAAAATAGTTTCAAGGGGTTATCAATAAAGAAAGAAACACCAACAGCTGAATTTTACAAAATGTTCAAAAAAGAATCAAAGAAAATTACCTAGCTCAAAGATGCTATAATCAAATAGATAATAGCATTAATTAATTGATCAATAAATTTAAAGAAGACTCAAGCAAAAATTACAAAAGATAGCTACAACCATTCAAAACATGAATGAAAATTTATCTAAGAATAAATGAAGCCAATAGTGCCTGCAGTCTGGTACAATGTATACGTGAAGCAGTATGATTAACTAAACAAAAAAGAAACATAAAGGAATAAAATGATAAAAATATTGCAGTGACAAAGATAAGTCAATAGTTTTCAGTCCTGACTGTCAAGATAATATCACTCCCCAGTCAAAAGACACAAGTTAGGAGACCAAATGAACAAGCCTCAGTGGTATACTGCTTATAAGAAACAAACCTAATCCAGAAGGAAATTCACAAACTACAAGAAAATCAGTCAGTGCATTACACATAGAATAAAGAGTACAGTACTCAGTAACAATAGCAGCTATTATTAGTGGTTTTTTTTTGTTTCACCATCCACTGCCTGATTATACATGTAAATATTTTAGCTGTTTCAACTTTCATGACCTGTGATTTAAATAACATCCTTTTGTCTGGCCTGCAGAGTGATTGCCATAATGCTTGTTTGCAAGATGATGGAATATATTTGGACATTTATGTCATCAAAATCCTGATAATATTTATATATGACAGGAATTTGAAATCTTCCTCCTATGGAAGGCTTCTTCCATTGAATAGATGATGGAATTTTTAAAATTTCAAAAAAGAGGCAAATGTGAAGGTATTAAAATCAACAAGAGTTTTGGTTCCTCTCATGGGAAACTTCAGACAGGACTTTAGCCTTCATTTGTCTTCAAACTCAAGATTTTATTCTATGTGAATGTATGTCAGATTCCAAGATTTATTCCTATGCACAGACTATGTTCCAGTACGCTTAAGGTGCAGTTGAGAGACTGACTTAGTGCCTCGACTTGCTACATGACCTCAGGCAGTGAGGAAGTTTCCTTGGGGATATGTGAGCTGAGTGAAAGCCTGTATTGTTATCACACAGAATTTAGGGTCCTTCATGTCTCAGCTCCATGTACTCAAGAACTTATGAGAACAATGCTTCATCATGTAACATTCCAGATCAAAAGTGTAGGCTGTTAATAGATGGAACGATCATGAAAAGATTTAATAATGTGAAGATGCATTGTTTCTAGATAAATTCTCCTCAATATATGTTTCTAAACTAGTATCTTTTAAAAAACAGAAATAATTAATTCTTAGGAAAGCAAAACCTTAGACAGAAACACTCATCCTCTAACAAAGTTCTGAGTACTTTCTCTACATATCACTTCTTGAAGAAGCTGTTTTCTTATTTTCAGGGCAGATAAAATGGGGTATTTAGTGACAGAAACATTTATGTGTCTTGTTATGTAGCTGTAGATTTAGGGGAAGGGGACCAGAAGATCATTTTTAGTGCCTTAGAATTATGAGATTAAAATATAACATAGCACTTTTTTCCATTTGCTTTTATTGGACATGAATTCCTTCAAATATGCTTATCGAATTTATTTGAAGAAAATAGTACCTTCTATCTGACTCTATCTGCTTCTTACAATCTGATTCAATTAATAAGGATTTGAGAACTCTCCATTATGATACTTCTTGAATAGCTACATTAAGGATTATTTCATACTTTGGAAGAAAATAGACATTCTCTTCAACTAAAGAGGCAAACACAGTAAGTTATCTAGCAGCTCTGATTTTTAAATCTGGTTTCATTTCCATGGGGTTTTTTTGGTGAAGATTTTTAATTTTTTTTATTTTAAAGAAATTAAGACAAAAGAGGGCATAACAAAGCAGTTAAGATCAGAACAGTGCGAGTAACACAGCATTTTACCACAAGATAACCCATAATTAACAGTAACTACCATAATGTCTCTTTCTTTGAAATAGTTGAGCATAGTTTAATATATGATAGTATCAAGCACGATATTATCAAACATATGATAGTATCAAAACAGTATTAAAGCATTCAAGAGAATGAAAGCATCACAGGGCTTTCAGAACCAAATAGCAGAGAACAAACAATGGCTACTGTATTATCCATTTTCCATAGAAAATTTGTTTATACTATCACATATAATAATATCCAGTAAGACTGTGGAACCAACACACACCATCCTCCTCCAGTCCCGCATTTACTGAAGAGGCATCGAGGACACAGGATGGGGGCAGGAAGGAGTGTGTTAGAGAACAGCACACAGGCTCCTGACAGCCCTGGTGCTGGAGCCCAGGCCCAGGTGGTTTCCACAAGCACAGAGAGGAAGGAGCAGAGCCCTGATCTGGAGGCTTCATCAGGACCATGGCTACTGGGCACTTTGGAGAGATGGGAATGAGGATCCTTAAGCCTGAGAGAAGTGTTACTCCAAAGTGGATTCAGAAGAACAGAAAAAGGCATCACTCGGAATGGAGGTGGTGGAGCTGGGCAAGCCAGGAAGACAAAGTAGCAGTGAGGTGACCACAGCCCACGGCCCTTTCTTCAGGTCTGTGCTCTACCTGTGCGCTGCCACACTGCAGAGTCCATCCCTGAGAGCTCTCACATCTATGCTGCCACATCACAGAGGATAAGGACATGATGGTGAATGCCGCTGTCCTCACTCTCTGTGTTGTCCTTGTCCAGTGTGCTCACTGGAGTGTCCTTTAGACAAACGTACAAAGACAGCATTTCCAGAGTTGCTATTTTCATACCTCATCATACTTCCTATAAAGGATTCAGGCTAAGTAATTGGATTTGGGGATTTACTTGTTGAAATTAATTGGCTCAAAGTAGGTGGGAGTGGTGTCACAAGATGGTAATTCCAGCATGTGAGAGCCTGAGATATGAGGGCTGCAGGCTTTACAGCTCAGTTGGAACTATAGGTGGGATCATGTTAAAAGAAAAAAATGGGGGTGGGGGAGGCTGATTCAGTTGTCCCCAAGTCTTTAAAATGTGCAGTGACTTAATTTCAGAGCTGTGAAATTGACAGTGTGCACTGTAACCTTCAGTGAGTCTCTCACTCCTGTTTGAACCACTCACTTTAGTGACCATCACCCAGGGCTTGTGACTCTGGAGCTACGAGGTCCATGGAGGTTACAGAGTCTGGGGTGACCCAGCCAATCCCCACATTGTCCTGCATCTTGACACCTTTGACCCATGGATCCTTCCACGTTGGCCCTCAGGGGTCTCTCTTTTCTCCCACAGTGTCAGGAAAACCCTCCCAGGACAGTCTTACTGCTCTAAGGGCCACCTGCGTTGGGGGCTTCTTCATCTCATGGGTACTAAAAATGGCAGCCCTGCAGAAACGGGTCCCACATTATCTCACTGAGATGCTCACTGCTAACTCGGGCATACAGGGGGGCTGCTCTGCAGACTGTAAACAAGCCATGGAGGAGGGGAAGGGGATGCACAGAGGGACTCTTAGTACCTAAGCTGCTCATGACCCACGTGACCTGAAGAGCTCCCTGAAGCATCGTCATCAAACTGATGTCCTTTTGGGGTGCCATGCAGAATGCTCCTACTCACATCTGCTTTGCTGAGTCAATGGGGCTGAGATGCAGATCCTGTGAGCCCAGGTCATCTGGGGTTCTGGGGCAGACAAACCTGACTATAGACCAGAATGCAGTTCCACCCACAGCCATGTGTGCCCTGTCCTGTTACTAGTAAGGCTCTTTCACATCACATCATCAATCTGAATTCGCCCTTTATGGGCCCAGCTCAGTGGAATGGGGAGATGGAGTCTGCTGAGCAATGAGGCCAGAAGTTGGGCCTGTGGGCTGGTGAATCATGAGGCTGTGCTCCTGGGAGGAAGAGGTGGTGGACCTGGGCAAGCTGAGAAGACAAAGCAGCAGTCAAGAAGTGTGTGATGTCAGGGAAAGTAGCCAGCTCTGAGCCTTGAAACAGCCACTTTGTGTCATGAGGAAGACCATCAGGATGGGCTTCCCTGTGGCAGGGACTGGGATACTAGGAAAGCAGCCAAGAGAAGGGCAGAACTGGGACTGCAAACAGGACATGGAGAATGAAACACCTGGCAGGGGGCAGCCCTTCGTGACAGAGGAGCCACCACACAGGGTTCCCAGGGTTAAGGCAGAGCACACACAGAGAGGCATTGCGAACAGTCCTAGGGGGACAGTGATCCAGTTTAAGTGCACCCAGCAGCCACACATGTCATTACCAAAAGTCTCAGAGGTGTGGAATCTACAGCCCATGTTCCCCTGCTGGAACCTAGGATCATTGTCTGCCTCAGGGCAGCAGCAGGTTCAGGGACATTGAGAGATGCCTGTGGGTGGCATCTTCTGACTCTGGGGGAACAGTGTGCTCAACCTTGGGTGGGTTCCTCAATCCAATGGAGGCCTACAAATTCGGCTCTGAAGCACAAGGACAAGACCAGGACCCACTGTTATCCAGAGTCTTACTGCACCACACGCTCCCCCACAAGAGACTCAGCAAATAAAGAAAGCGGCCTTGGACAAGGGAACCCAAGGAGAGGTGACATCTACAGAGACTAATGCTGGCTTTGCTGTTGAGGATTCCTACATGAGCAGTAATGATCAGATGTCAGGGAGGCAAAGCACATCAAACTGAAGATCAGGCAAGACAAGGAAAAGGGGAACAACCTGCACCTAACAGGAAAAGAAGGACCAGGGAATCTTGGTGGGTGTGTGATGTGATTTGATGAGGAAAAGGGGAGAAAAGCAACAAAACTCAAAGTGCAAGGAGAACCTTGGGAGAGCAGAACGAGGTCGCTCCATCATGTAAAGATGCACTGTGGGCATCAGGAAGCCCCCTGGTCTCCAAACAGTGTGCACAAAATCTGTCAGTCACAAGGCTGGGCCCTGGATGCACAGTGTCCCTGAAAACCTGCTGTACTCAGAGGGCAGAGTCCCTGTCATCATGTGTCAAACTACCAGAATGATTCAAGTATTTGATTTTCTACTCAAAGCTTTGATCACACTATTTGTGAGGAATCAGTTACTGCAGACATGAGGGGAATTACAGATAACACAAAGTATTATCGTGGGTCAGCTGTGTCAGAGCAGCAAGACACAGGTGAGCTGCACTGGATGTAGCTTGCATTTCATGTCCTGAGATGGAGAAGCTGAGGTGTGAGTATCTATGAAAATGCATCACTGGCCAGGAAGGCTCCATGACTCCCAGGGCAGGGCCTGAGCCTCTCTGAACCCCAGAACTCTGAGGGCTCATGTGATGCCACTAGAGAATCAAACTCCAGTCTGGCCCTGAGAGAGCACAGAGGGCCCTGTCACCTCCCCCAGAACACCTTGGCAAGGACCACACAAGAGGGAGCCTCTGATGCCTCCTTCTACCTGGTGAGAGCAGCCACTGCTCTCCAGGATCAGTGTGGGCTGCAAATCTCTAGGGGACAGAGGAAAGGCTTAGGTTGGCTTTGCCAACATTATGACCCAGCTGTGTCTCCACACAGTTGTTTTCAGGGATGCATGCTCCTCGGACACAAGGTGGTGAAGTAATCCACTCGGAAGCTCCTGGGGCTGGGCTGCCAGGCGGGGAGCTGAAAGGAGAAGAGGCTTCAGGACAAACCATCCCACTTCTCCCTTTGTGGAGCACCCATTTCCGGTGGCCCCATCTGTGTAGGACACCATAGAGTGACCCAGGTACAGAGGGAGACAACCTGTGTAGCAGGAGATGTCATCTGTGTACCTGTGGATGCTTCGAAGGCAGCACCCAGACAGGACTGGCCTTAATGGACAGTCACACACCTGAGCATGAATGATTTGCTGTGACAGATGAGGTCATATCTAGTGAGAGGCAATCACATGGCTGCCCATCCCCCTCCTTAGGCTGGCACCTCCACTGAGGCACCCCCATGTGTGCAGAGTGAGGGGAAATGCAGATCATAAAGGAAGCACTGGAAGAGTACTTATCTGCTGGGCTCTCCCATCAGCTGGGCTCCTAGAGACGTCAGGGACTGACCAGGGCTAGCGGTCAACTCACCAGGGCTGAGCTGGAAGGTGATGCGCTTGGCCATTTCGTACCACACAGCCTGGACCTGCTGGCTCTGCCCTTCATCTTTCACAAGGCTCTCCTTGATGTGGCACCGGACAAGGAGGATGACGTCTCTCCACTTGACTAAAGTGCTGACTATGTGGGTCCTCATTTGGGCCTGCAGATCCATTGCAGATCTGAAATCCATAAGGCAGGAGGGAAGGCAAGACTCGCATGTGGAACTCAGCTCTGGGGATGTTCATGAATGGTGACACAGCGCTTCCCGAGGGAGAGAGGCAATCTGCAGAGTGTGAGACAAGGCCAATATTGGAATCAGATGTGCCAGGGTGATCTCTGAGTACATCTCAGGGAGCCCTTGCAATGGGACGCTGCCACATGTTTAGCAATGACATCATGAGTCACGTGGTGGGGAAACATGCATAAGCAAGCATTTTCCTGCACCGCTCCACACCTAGCACTGATGGCTGCTGTAATGCACTTCTAGAGAACAGTTTTCTGTTGTGACAAACTGACCATGACATAAGGAGCCATATGCGGAGGTGAGATCTGCTGCACTGATTGTATTTCTACTGGGACACGTGGCCCTGTGTGTGGGATTTGGTAAAGCCGTGATCATTTGCTGTTCTGTTGAACTCTGTGAGGGTCACTGAAGAGAATGATAACAGCAATAATGACACAACACAGGCAGCCAAGTAAGCACCACGCTTTGGGCACTTCCCGGGTGGCTGCCTGTGTGGGAGTATGGGGGAGGACTGGAGACTGAGGCAGGGCTGAATGAAAGAGACCATGAGCCTCCAGAGCTGACCTTTCAGGAGTGTGACTGCACAGAAGCTTTTTTCTTGTTCGGTTTTGTTTCTAGCTATGGAATTGCAGTCAATCAAACAAGGTGAACCTGACAGAAAGAGGGGGAGGATCTCCCCATGACCTCCACAGGAGATAGGAGGGCTCCTCCAAGCACAGGGAACCTCACTTTACTGCACCTTGGGGCAGAAAGACGCTGGGGCAGCAAACATGAGAAGTAATGCAGCTGGGAAGCAACAGGAGCAGCTGTAAGAACACACTGCCGTCCTCGGCTGGCTCAGGGAGGAGGGAGAAACACACAGCCCTTCCTGCCCTGCCTGCACCTGGGAGCTCAGAGGCCAGCCCTGGGCTCACAGGCCACCACTTTCACACTCACCTGAGCACCTGGGTTGCCTCAATCTTCTGTGTTTCTAAGATGATGTCCGTGTCTGCAAACAACACACAAATGTCACAACAGGAATGTACCAAACCCCAGCCCTAACCCTACCCCATGTCAGGCCTGACCACTGAGGCATCAGAACAGTGGACAGTGACTCAGCTTGGACTTGGGAAGACCTGCTGGCCTGGACTCAATGAGCACACTGGCCGGGGACACCTGGGCATGCACGTGACCTTGCTGGATCTCAGTGTGCTCAGCTCTGACATGGAGGCCCCAACCCTACCTGAGAGGGCTCTGGAGGATGTCATGGCTGAGACTGGAAACAGAGCTATGTGTAGGCAGCAGGTTCAGCACCCAGCACAGGCCTGGGCATGCGTAGCTCACTCCCGATTTCCCAATGGTTGGTACCTGAGAACACCCTCTGCCCTCAGCAGACAGGGAAAGCAACAGGATGCTCACACTGTGAAGAGGGGAGGGCTGCCCCATGGGGCCATGGAATGTCATGTGTCATGGCTACTGTCACTCTACAGCACTCAGATTCACAGGAGGACATCACAGCCCACCATTCCCCAATAGTTTATGCAATGAGAAAACACACACAAAATTTCACATTTCCCTCTGATCAAAAGATCAAAACACCATGAGTGACAGGAACCTGAGATTTATCTCCACATAGGCCAGCATGAGGCCTGGGCATGGGGCTCCTGCACAACAACACAGGGCTTTGAGGAGATGGTGCACATGGCTCTGTTCCCTCCCTCTCAGCCAGATAACAAACAGAACTCGAGTTGAGACACGTGATGCTAACTAAGGCTGACAGGAAGGAAACCCTGATGCTGGGCAGAGGATGGAACCTTGGGAGTGGCAGGGAAGTGGTGCTGGAGATCTGTCCTGGAGGGAGGCAGCACAGAGGGACAGCTGCTGGGAGCTGGGAGCCCCAGCTTCACAAATTCACCTCCAAAGACCTGGAGAGTCTGCCAGGCATGTGGATGTGCAGAGAAGAGGGGAGACCCATGCAGGAGAAGCCATACATAGCCATGTGACCATAGCACCCCAAACACCCTTCATGAGGTGGTCTGATCCCACAGTCACTAGCTTCAGTGGGTCTTGAGGCTTTCTGTCCTCATTCTAGGTGATGTGCAGATCTGAGTCTGCACTGTGAGACCCAGGCTCACAGAGTCCTGCCTGGCACAAGAACTCAGCAAAGCTGCAGAGTCCCCAGACCTCTGCCCCTGCTTTGCAAACAAAGGGGAGGCCTGGCTGAGGTGTAGGTGCTTCTCTCAGCTGAGACCCTGAGGACTGAGAACCCTGGACGCTCGAGATGCACTTCTAGCTGGATGACGGAGACTCACTGCTTTCGTGAGGCAGAGATCTTGCTTGAGGCTCAATCACAGGGACAGAGGAATTCAGCTGATCTTCTTGTGGCAATGGTGGAAACAGCTGCTCAGATCCCAGGAAGGACAGCTCCTCCACTGACGATGACAGGACATTTTCTTCTTCACGAAGCTCAATGCTGAGACATGCGTGGGTGGGGATGAGGTGGAAAAGACAAGGTTAAGATGGAACAGAACACACAGGTTCCAAGTCAGCCTCCAGCAAAGCTCCACAGAGAATTCCAACTCCTCAGGCCTTTCACAGAGAGGAAGGGAACTGTGCTCTGCCTTGGACACTGCCTGAGTACTATGGGAATGAGAGTGAGAGCCAGAGTGAAAGACAGACACAGAGGAGAGGACAGACAGCAGAAGGGCACAGGGAAGAGAGAGCAGCCCTGCTCAGGCACTGTCCACATCACCAGCTGAGGAGGAGAGAGCAGCTTCCCTCTGAGGTGCAGCCGGACAGGGAGCTGGCAGTGAGAACCACAGCAGGCCTGACCTACTGTAGGAATTATGGGGAATTTCCCAGGTTCTGGGGACCACAGGGTCTGCAGTGACTGCAGGAGAACTTGGGCCCTCTCAGCCTGTTCTCATCAATACTGAGCCCTGACATGGCTCTCTGCAGCTGCTCCATCTACTGTGCTGCCTGTGTCTCAGCTGTCCACAAACTCTGGCCCTCAGTTCAGAAAGACAATGTGCATAGAGCCCTTTCCGAGGATAAATGTTCTCTTTAACAGTGATACATTCTTAGTTCTCCTGGGAAGATGCTCTCTCCAAAACCACCAGAGGAAACACAGCACCTTGCTAAAAGGCCCGGGGTCTATGGTTGGGTGGATGACACCACAACCATCAGCAGGGGCTTCTCACCCTTGAGAGTGAAGTGCGTGGCCACTGCTGACCCTGCGTCCTGACTCTAACGTGTGTCCTCCCCCCCCCCTTGCTCAGGGTCCCTGACCATGGATTGTTACCTGGAGTCCAGGGGCTGAGTCTTCTCCTCTTCATCTCAATCAGAGTGATGCTCTGCAAACAAATTCAAAAAGTTCCAGAAGGTCACTGCATTGGACCTCAGCACCCAACACACCTGTGGCTACCCTAGAATGTGGACAGAGATGAGTGTGCAGCATTGTCAGGTGGACACAGAAGCCCACCCTGAATGACCTCTGTGTCAGCCCCACAGAAACAGTCTGCAATGACAAGCTGCTCCCAGGGACACAAAGTCCTTATTTGGGGGTGATGATCCTAGCCCACTCTGAGTTGTACTGGGCCAAGTCCACTTGGATCTTGGGCCATAGAGCCCTGGATATTCCTCCTTCCTGTCACACACTTGGATCGCAGGGTCAGTGAATTCACATCACCCCATAGCTCCCATCCCATCTGCTTCCTTTCATCAAGGACAGGAGAAACAAGCCTGTCCCCAGCTGTCCACAACCAGGCCCCCTCCCAGCACCCTCCACCTTCCTTCTGTCACTTATGTATGGGAGTTCTCTCCCTGGTACCCAAACCCCAGGGCCCTTCTCTATGACACCACATCCCTAGGGAAACCGTGGGAGAGACAAGAGTCCTCTGAAAGGAGACTCACAGAGATTCCCTACCCGGTGCTACAACTGCAGTGAAACACTCACTGAGAGCCTCTGAGATGAGTAAAGAAAAATCAAGGCAGAGGCAGGGTGAGGATCCTGGCCAGCCTGCACCACTCTAAGTGCTTTTCCTTGTGGTTCACAGCTCTATCCTCAGCCAACAGTTATCTAAGACTCTCTCATGTAGTACAGGATGGACCTCCATTGCGGGAATATCTCTGTTGGCTTGAAACATGCGATATTTTCAGTGATAAGCCTGAAGTGCACAGGAGAGAAGGTGGGACAAAACACATAATTAGAGCTCACCTTTCAGGCAGAGTCATAAATGCTAACAGCATGTTGCAAGGTCAGAGGGAAATCAGCTTAGGGTGAATGCGGTGCTGCTCAGTGATCAGGACATTGCCAGTTATTTTTGTGAGTGCACCCAGGGAGCCCCTCCAATGGAAAGCTGCTACGTGTTTGAGACCCACATACAAATGACTTGGTGCAGTCCGATGCACAGCAAGTGCATTCCCCACAGCTGCACCGAGAAATATCTGACAAAAGTGTTTCCTGAGGCATAAACTTTCCTGCCAATGAAAACCTGCCAGTGAGCTAAGTCCCCATGTGCAGAGCACAGTTCCACATCCCTGAGTTTCCTCCTGCAGGGAAAAGTGGCCATCTGTGCATGAATATCGAAACCCATGGTCATTACAGCTCCTCTGTAGTCTATTCAGATATTTCAGAAATTAGTATAATCCGAATCCCACAAAGGAAAGGACACACATTTGGCAGCACACTTCCAACATATATTTTGTGGATGCATGCTGGGGGAAGGAAGTGATGTCAGAGATCTGACTTTAGAGTCTGTACTCCAGATCTCTATGTCACCGTGGTTACCATCACAGGTCCTCCATCTCACAGTTACCTGGTGCCCTTGAGTTCCAGGGCAGCCTCATCTGCCAGGTGATTCTCATTTTCTGAAAATTAAATCAGATAAGCATCATCAGATTACACTATTCCTGCCTCATCCCTGCAAGCTCACAACTGTGAATGTTTGAGAAAAACAGAATAATCTGAGACAACGCTGAGAACTTTTGTGAAAAGTCATGGGCATGCTTTTCTGGGCTTCTGCACAGACAGATGGACTCATCCCTGACAGGTCAGCACCACAGGGTCTCAGTAGCCACACGGGGACACAGCCCAGCAAGCCTCTTCCCACAGACCTCCCGGGAACTGGCCTCACTGCCTCTGCTGACCTCAGAAACACCAGACTCCAACTCTCTGATCTCAGTGGACTGAAGAGACCCAGGGATGAGGCTGACGTGAAGTTACAAACCTCTCAAGAAAGGGAACCCCTGGTGCTCCCCAGGATTTGAGTTCTATAGGTGACAGAAGAGGCATGGTTGCCAGGCCTCAGCTTCAGGGGTGTGTGGTTACTGTTCAGACTGTTCATAGAGTCTATGTAGACAACACAACAGAGCCTCAAGGAGAAAAGATCTGAGGGCCACTGAGAGAACACAGTACTGGCATCCAAGGAAGGGAGACTGCTCAGGTTCAGACACATCTCCATGATACCTGGCAGGCACAGTCATGAGTGTTTATGTCCTCCCAGGGACCTGACACCCTCATGGGAAAGAAAACTAAAAGAGATAGAGATGCTGGCTGACAGCAGAGGAATGAAAGCAACATCTTCAGTGAGCACATCACCTGCAGCAAAATTCTCACAGCAACTAACGGTCAAAGCACAGTACTTGGGAGCAGAATTTGGCAAGAATGGTGCAATAGACAGCAGCTGTTCCAGTATGAAAAATCAAAACTGTACACATTAAAAGATGCCTGCCAGGAGTAGCTTACAGTGATGGCTGTGAGCTGCTACAGTCTCTTCAACCTGTCCCCTCTGGAAGTCCTGTGTCTGTCACCCTGAGTTTGCACTGGATGCACAGAAATGGGGGGTGGATGCATGTGGTTCTTTTAGTAATACAGGACTCACGCAGGGCCTGCGGAGAAGGGTCTCAGCCTCATCCACCTGGGCTGCAGTGGCACAGGGAGGCTGCTGGGTGCCACCAGCCTCACAGCCACCAGGGAAAGTCTTGTGCCCCTCACCCTGGGAGGCCTGGAGTTCCTCTGCCTGCTCCTCATCTCGCTGGCTGTCTGTGCTCCCACTGCTGGGATGAAGAACAGGGTTAAACCCAGCAAGATGGGACACAGGAGTCTGAGGTTACTGAGAGAGGTGTAAGGAGTGTCACGGAGACAGAGCACACAAAATTCAAAGATGAATTTTTTTCTCACAGGAGGGCAGAGTGCATCTGTCTAGATGGCATGGACAGGAGATGCACAGTGCACAGGCCAGATGACAACCTGATGATGACAGAGCTTCTGCCCTCACCTGACAGGACCACAACTCCCAGGACACCCAGAGACCCCAGCAGGGCTCTGCTCTCTCTCTCAACTGGGTGGCCTTTGTATATTGCCCAGTCACTGCCACACAGATAGCAGAGCCTAAGACCCCGTGCAGTGCAGCATCTTTCCATGGATGTAGGGACTCACGGTTTTCTTCTTAGATCTCTTGTGAATGTGTGAAATCCCTGCTAATGACATAAGACCACCCCTATAGAAGCAGATCCAATCTCAGCCAGAATTTCCCCACACAACAGAGGCTGATGAGGTCCATTTGGGTACAAAGGAGACTCATGGGAACATCATACACTGACAGAAATGTGTTCCTCCTGGCTTGAGCAAATGGACTCAGAACACCAGATCAGGTTGCCTTTCTGTGTGTGAAGGTTGGGCACTGTGGACCTGCTGATCTGTCCTCTTCCTGGGGCTTACATGTTGTCCCATGTCAGCCCCGGTCCTGGCTACCCATATACCTGTGGGCCACAAATGACTCCTCTTTGACATCCTTCTCCTTTTCTGGATGCAAAATCAACACTCAAAAATCAATAGCATTCCTATACACTAACAAGTTCACAGGGAAAAAATAGAAACCACACCCTTCATACTAGCAATCAAAACAATGAAATATTCGGAATTGCACTTATGAAAGAAGTCAATGACCTACACAAAGAAAATTATAATATACTGAAAAAAGAAATTAAAGAAGATATCAGAAAGTGGAATGACATCCTTTGTTCAGGGATATGAAGAATAAACATTGTGAAAATGGCCATTCTCCCAAAACTGTTATACAGATTCAATGCAATCCCAATAAAAATACCATCTACATACCTCATAGATGTAGAAAAATCATTCCAAAAATTCAGCTGGAACCAGAAGTGACCTAGAATAGCAAAGGCAGTTCTAAGAAGCAAAGGCAAGGCAGGAGGCATCACAAGCCCTGACTTGAAGTTATACTACAAAGCAACTATAGTAAAATCAACATGGTAATTGAATCAAAGCAGAGCTGAAGATCAATGGAATATATTAGAAGATAAAACCACAACTACCAACACACTTAATCACCTTATCTTTGATAAAGGAGCCAAACATGTTCACTGGGTTAAGGACCGTCTCTTTAAAAAATGGTGTTGGAAAACTGGCTCTCCATATGCTGAAAACTAAGACTAGGCCTATGCCTGTCACCATGTACTAAATTAAAATCAAAATGCATCAAAGATCTGAATATTAAAACAGAAACACTAAATCTATTGAAACACAAATTGGGTAAAAACTTTGAAGACATAGGGGTAGGTAGAGAATTCATGAACAGGAATCAAACTGCATGGGAAAAACTTCCCAGAGTGAATAACTGGGACCATGTCTTATTAAAATGTTTCTGCATGTCGAAAGAAATCTCCACCTTAGTCAAAAGAAAATGCACAAACTGGAAAATATCTTAATGAACAGTCCCTCAGATAAGGGATTTCTGTCTAAAACATAAAGAATTTCATAAAAGTCAGACTTCCAAAATTCAAAGACCCAATCCAAAAATGGGCATCTGAGATGAATCCACAGTTCTCAGATGAAGAAATGCAAATGGCAAATAAACACATGAAAAATGTTAAGCATCATTACTCATTAGAGAAATGCAAATTAAACCACACTGAGATTCCATCTCACTCCTGAAAGAATGGCCAGGATCAAGAAAACTCCCAACAACAAATGCCATAGAGACTGTAGGGAAAAAGAGACACTTCTGCACTCTTGTTTGGAATGTACACTGGTCCAACCACTGTGGATGTCAGTCTGGAGATTCCTCAAAAGCTTGGATTGGGGTTCCATTTGATACACTGCTGGGCGTATTCCCAGAAGAACTGAAAACATCATACCACAGTAATATATGTGCACCATTGATTTTTTTGTTTACATTTTTAAAAAAGTTTATTTTGAATGTAGTAAAAACATAACAGAACAAGACAGAACAAAGCCAATGAAGACAATGTAGTGACGTTGGTACACAACTTCAAAGCAGGATACTGGGATAGTAGTAACAGTTACTATAGTATATCTTCTTAACATCACAACAGTTAGCCAGTCAATTAGGTATAGCAAAATCAAGCCAATAGAGCCCAAAACAATAACAATGTAGGCTTTGAAAACAAGGTGGGAGGAACATAATGAATTTTGTTGTTTTGCAGTTATTTTCAAAAGTCCTACTCAAATTGCCAGATACAGTCATGCAAAATTTATCTAATCCTGCAGATGTTAACTCTTTTGTTCCAAGAACTAATAGAATTAGTAGGGCAAGCATCTTAATAATCTTAAGTGTAGGTGTACAAATTTATATCTTATGTTATAAGCATGGGTGTGCATATATCACTGTGATATGATGTTTTCAGTTCTTCTGGGAATATGGCTAGAAGTGAATAGCCGGGTGAAATGGGACTTGCAATCCCAGATTTTTGAGGAATCACCAGACTGACCTCCACAATGGTTGCACCAGTCTACACTCCCAGCAATAGTGCAGGAGAGTTCCTTTTTTCCCACAGCCTTTCCAATATTTTTTATTTGGTGGTTTTCTTGATCCTGGCCATTCTTTCTGGAGTGAGATGGAATCTCAGAATTGTTTTAATTAGCATTTCTCTAATGACCAATGATGTTGAACATTTTTTCATGTATTTACTTGTCATCCGTATTTCTACATCTGGGAATTATGTATTCATCTCAGATGCCCATTTTTGGATTGAATCATTGAATTTTGGGGACTAATTTTTTAAAAAATTCTTTATTCTGGATAGAAATCCTTGGCCTGAGGGACAGTGGACTAAGACTTTTTCCCAATTCATGGATTTTCTTTTCACTCTGTTGGAGATTTCTTCTGACATGCAAAAACTTATTAATAAGATGTGATTTCAGTTGTTGATTCTGGCAAGTATTTCTCATGCCATTTAATTTCTGTTAATGAATTCTCTATTGACCTCTATCTCTTCAAGATTTCTACCTACTTTGTCTTCCAGCATATTAAGTGCTTCTGTTTTAATATTTAGATCTTTGATCATTTGACTTTAGTGTATGGTAATAAGGGTCTAGTTTTATTTTTTGGCATATTGAAAGCCAGTTTTCCCATCACTACTTAATAAAGAGATTATCTTTCTTCCAGTGAATGTGTTCGACCCCTCTGTTAAAGAGAAAGTGACTGAATGTGTTTATAGTGGTAGTTATATCTTCCAATGTATTCCATTGATCTTTAGGTCTGTTTTTATTCAGTACCATGCTGATTTTATCACTGTAGCTTAGTAATATAACTTACTCTTCTTTTTCTAGATGTTTGAGGTATAGCATCAGGTTGTTTACTTGGGTTCATTCTGTTTTCCTGATGTGGGAGGTCACTGCAAAGCATTTCCCTCTGAGAACTGCTTTCATTACATCCCACAGGTTCTGGTAAAATGTACTGTTATTTTCATTTACTTGTAGATATTGTTTAATTTCTTCTGTGATCCATTGATTGTTCAGGAATTTACTATTTAATCTCTATGTGCTTTTGGAGTTTTTGCTATTCTCCTATAAAACTGAATGTTTTCTGTTCAATTAAGAAGTAGGCATGAAGACTTGTTTTAAGTGATCTTGTTGAGGTGGCGATGTAGTTACAATTTTGAATGGACACGACTTGCAGACTTCTTCTAGTTTTCTTTTTCCCTTCCCGGTTTCCCTGCTTGATGCTCTGTAGCTCATGGTTGAACAATTTTGCACTTCCTTTAGGTAATCTGCAGAGTTGTCTCAAACATGGAATACTTAAGACCACATAGGAGTATCTCCTGGAAAAAATATCTATACAGATTGCTGGATTTATATTTATTATACTGTTTTGGTATGCAGGAATCATTATGAAATTGTCTGCTGAGTGTATACCTACACCTAGAAATTAATTGCAATTATTTGCAAAAAGAACAAAGCAGACCACCTAGGTAGGGGACAAATGTCACAAAACGTTTTCAGTGGATTATAACAAGAACATTTTAACAAGGTTTAAAATAAATATTTATGATATATATATATATATACGTATATATATATACATATATATGCATCTATGTGTATTCATGAATGTGCATATCAGTATGTTTTCAAAAAACATTTAAGTTAGTATTTTTATGAGTTAGCATTTTTTAGTAATAAGTTCTCTTTAGATATACATAATGGTCACATTCTTCTTACTTTTATCAAATCCATCCATTCCCAGCAATATATCTTGTGGGGATGCTTCTGCAATGTAATTTTTGCTTTGTGTTCTATTAAGAACTGTAGAAACTGTTCCATTTTATTTCTAATCTTAATTTCATTATTTATTGTTAAGGATTAGCATCATAAGGTTCCAAAAGCCAAGTTTAAATGTCAACCAATTTATTGCTTACTGATGGCTTCCTGTCTATCTTTCCTAACTCTTGAAATGATTTCACAGAGGCACAACCTTACATAGGAAAGCATATGATATAATATCTCACTTTATTGTTATGAAACACAAATGTAGCACTCATTGTATCATGCAAATGAAAATCAGTAGAAAGTATGAACAAATAGGATACATGTTTGAGTTCCAATAATTGATTTATATTCTACTTTATAATGAATCACTTCTATTTTTCCAATAAACAATCAGTCCTATTAAACACACCATGTTACTCTTAAGAAGTTAAGATAACTTCTTAAAAGTATTCCAGAAGTCTGTCTGTTAATAATCAATAAAAAGTCAGAGACTCTTAACTCCTCCCAACAAGGAGCAAGATCCAGGCTGTGCCACACTCAGGGTCCTGTTTTGCCTAGCTGCATGGGTCCTGGAGGTTCTGAACTCCACCCACCCGGGGATAAGGCCCTGGAAACACAATCCAGGAGTACATCCCCTCTACCTTCACAGAGGATCTGAGCTCTGCGCAGCACATTGACCCAGTGCAGTCCAACAGGGCAATGACTGGACAGCTTCATTGGTCACAGAGGTATTAAGCCTAGCCCAGCCCAAAGCCCCAGAGCCTCCCATCAGGGAGCAACAATGGGTCTTGAAGAATTTGAGCTACACTCATCAGAGCACAAAGCCCCAGCTCCATAGTTCAGCGGTGCAGTCCAGCTAGCCATGTGATGGGTCCTAGAGGCTACAAACTCCACCCAGCCAGGAGCAAGACCCCAGCAACAAACGCCAGGGCGCACTCTCACTAACTGCATGCTCCAGAAGCTCTGAACTCCTCCAAGCCAGTGGCAAGGTCCAAGTAATGCCACAATCGAAGTCATGCTCGACCTAGCTGCCTGGTTCTCAGAGGTTTTGAACTCCATCCAGCCAGATGCTAGGCCCAGGAAACATATTGGGGGTGCATTCCTCCTAGTTACCTGGGTGCCAGAGGTTCTAAACTCCACTTAACCAGATTCCATTCCCCCACAACACACTCCTAGAGTTTGTCCCTGTTACAAGCAAGAGGATCCAAACTCTGCCCAACCCATCTACCCAGAGCAAACTAGCACAATACATCAGAGGAACACCAGTCAGCCTCACAGGCCACAGAGCACAAGAATCCAGTGCCATAGGTTGGGATGCATCCTGGCTGGCCAAAGGGATATCAGAGGATTGAAACTTTGCCCAGTGCAACACTCCAGTGCAATCCATCAGGCAGGTGTCTGACTAGCCACATGAGTCCCAGTAGAAAATGACAAAATGAAAGAGATGAGGCAGCCTCAGTTCTCATCCACCAAGAACAGAAACAGGAAACACTGAAATGGGAAACATTGGAAATCACACAACTGAGCTTTCTCAAATGATAGCAACTGAAGTAAAGAAACAACTCCATGAAGATATAGAGGAAATCAGATCAGAAATAATCTCTCAGGTAAAACAATGAAACAGCAAACATTATGGAAGTAATGTTAAGTGTATCATATAAGATCTAGATAAAAATAGAAAAACATAAGAAAATGATGGTAATTTTGAACTATACAAGACAGATTAGAATGCATGGAACAGATTCAAAGGAATATTCAGGAAATCAAAAATTCAATAAAAAACTGGCAAAACAATTTGAATGCAGGTGAAGAGAGATTCTCAGACTTTGAAAACAGGATGGAAGTTGATGAACATGAAGGAAAAAAATTTCTTAAAAATAACAAGGAACCAGGGAACAATTCAACAGCTCAAAATGATGCAAAGAGAAATGATATAATACTGATAGGTGTCAATACAGAAGCACAGATTAGCACAAGTGACATAAAAGGAATATTTACAGCAATAATAGCAGAACATTTCCAAACACAGAAAAGAATCTGATATCCAGATAAGTGAGGAATATAGAAACCCAGTTAGCTATACCCAAAACAAATCTTCACCCACACATATAATAATTAGGATTTCAGAAATTCAGCACAAGAGCAGAATACTAAGTGCTATCAGAGAAAAGAAACAGATCACCTATGAATGAAAGCTCATCAGAATCAGGGAAAACTTCTCAACACAAATGTTCAAATCAAGAAGAGCTTGGAATGAAATATTTCAGGTCCTAAAAGAAAACAGCTTTCAACTGAACTGTTGTATTCTGCATAACTCTTTGGAATTTTATAGAGAAATAAGACACTTTCATGACAAAGAAAACAAGAAATTCATGACTACTAATCTAACACTACAAATAGTACTGAAAGAAACTCTAGAAAGTGACAAAGATAACTACAATCTCAAGAGCAAAAACAAAAGGAAACCACTAAGCTGTACAAAATAATTAAACAGAAAAAGTAGAAAACCAGCAATGGAAGATAACATGGCAGTGATAGGTCAGCTCTTATCAGATATATCCATCAATGTAGATGATCTCAGCTCAACAATAAAAAGAAACATGCTGGCAGAGTGGATTAAGGAACAAAACTCAGCATGCTGTGTATAAGAGACTCATTAAACTCAAAACAAAATTCATAGACTAAATCTCAAAAATGAGAGGAAATCATACTCCATGCAACAAGCACCTAGAAAAAATCAGGGGTATTTTTAAAAGATCTTTCCTTTCCTGTTCACTAGCTGCAATCCTGTCTTCAAGGTCTGAAATTCTATCTTCACTTTCATTAAGGCGGTTTTTTACAACTTTCAGTGGAGTTTTTTATTTCCTGTATATCTCTGTGCATCTGCATTATGTATTCTGTTTGTTCCTTATATTGCTCATCTAGGGATTCTATCTTTTTGTTTAGTTCCTCCAATTTTTTATCTGTGTTTTCTTTAGATATATTTAGAATCTCTTTCATTTCTTTTATCATTTCTTCTTTTATCTGGGATATTATTTCGAGTTTGAATTTCTTTAAAGCTTCCTGGAGTTGCTTGTCAACTTCAGTAGCTATTGTGACTGATATATGAGGAGGATGGGATATATGTGCACCTATGTTTATAGCAGCACAATTTGTAATCGCCAGATCTTGGAAACAACCCAAGTGTCCATCAACTGAGGAATGGATAAAAAAGTTGTGGTATTTCTATACAATGGAGTATTATTCAGCTATAAAGAAGGATCGCATTGAGATATTTATCAATAAATGGGCGCAGCTTGAGACCATACTCATAAGTGAAATAAATCAATCTCGCATGTATGAATACTGAATAGTTTCCCTAATGTAAATAATGATTCAAATATATAAAAATATGTGGTAATCATGATTCCCCATTAGGTGGCCTTGAAGCCTTATAAAATTTTCTAATTATTAATTAGAAAGGCTTTATTCTGGGCTTCTTGATATGGAAATATTTGAAGCTATAGTATATGAAGTTTTATCCAAATATTTTAAGGAAAAAGACAGACACTATGGTAACTACTATTCTTTAAAAAATTATTTAGCTATTTCTTATGTTTATTTTAATTAAGGGAAAAATTTTAAAAAATTAGGATATATAATAGTAACTCTTTTTGATCTCCTATTAACTTGTTTTGAAGTCCTGTAATACTCCCACGATCTTGTTTTGACTGATTAGACTCTGTTCCATTCTGTGCGATAGTAGCAAGTCTGAGGGTATAGGCAACTAATTTGAAGGCAATAAGATTCACAAAGATGCCCATTCTAGTTTGACTATTGTCTCCTTTGGAAGTCCTGTAATGTTCACAATGCCTAAGTTTTATTAGTCTTGTTCTCTACTGTTTTGTCCAACTTTATAATATCTAATGAGATAGACAATTCCTTTTAAGGAAACAAGAGACAACGTTGATAACCATTGTTAATAACCTTGTACTCTGTTCTACATCATGTGCTATGTCTATCCTTGGTTTTGACTTACAGCTTTGTTTTGCCATATTTGACTTTATTCTCTCCCCCCCAAAAAAAGTAATAAGAACTAAGGAGTAATAAAATCCAAAATGTGTAAATTTTGTTGTAAAAAAGAGAGGGAGGAAAAAAAAAAGAGCTCTAACGGATATATCAGCAAGTGTGTTTAGGGGTGTTAAATAGCTGACTATATTAATGTTTTTGGATCATTGAGCACAGCTGTTTGCAGTCTGTCTGTTTGAATGTCTACTTTGTATTCTTTGATACTGTGATTTGAGCAACTATTTCCAAGATGATAATATGTAATCTATTAACAGGTGATTTCTTACTGTTATGTTTTTTCTTTTGTAGTTCTGTATTATGTGTAACATTACACTGCTTTGTTTTGTTTTGTGTTTTTCTCTTTTTCCTCTTAAATAAAAAAAAAGAAAAGAAAAAATCAGGGGTAGATATTTTGTTTGCAGACAATGTGAACTTCAAACCAAGAATGATCAGATGCTGTAAAGTCACTAACTATATACTTACTAAGGGAAAATTCAAGAGGAAGAGATCACAAACATAAATATATATGCACCAAATATGGGAGCAACCAAGTCTGTAAGACAAATTTTAATAGACACACAAAAAAACAAATAAACAGTAATACAGTTATAACAGGGGGCATTAACACCCCATTGCCACCAATATACAGATCAATCAAACAAAAAATTAGAAAAAAAATAACAACTAAATCAAACTTGTGAAGTAATGGACCTAGTACATGCGTACAGAGTATTGCATCCAACAACATCACAATCTACATATTTCTCAGCTGCACTCGGATCGTTCTCTAAAATAGACCCTATATTACCCCCAGAACAAGTTTAAGTAAATATAAAGGAATTAAAATAATTCCATGCATGCTATCTTATCATAGGGCAATAAAATTGGAAATTAATGACATAAAATCCCCCACAAAAACCACATAAACTCATGGAAACTAAATAATACTCTCCTAAACAACCAATGGGTAATGGAAGAAATTAAAGAAGAAATACAAATAATATCTACACTCAAACAGAAATGCAAATATAAATTACTGGAACCTATGGGACACAATTAAAGCAGTCATCAGTGGGAAATTTATAGCACTGAATTTCCACATTAGAAAAATGAAAAGAGCATACATAGACAACTTAATGCTGCACCTCAAACGTCTAGAAAACGAAGAGCAAGTCAAGCACAAGCTCAAAAATGGTAGGCAATTATAAAGGACAGAGCACAAATTAATGCCATTGAAACTAAGAAAACAATACAAAGAAGAAATGAAAGAAAAATCTCAAATCCATGCAATGAAATGAAAAAGGAAAATCACTACAGACCTTGCAGAAATACAGAAGAGTATCAATACTTACATGGAAAACCTTCACTCTCATAGGTTCAATAACACAGAAGAAATGGACAGATACCTAGAAACATGAATTTCTCAAGCTGAATCAAGAAGATATAAAGCTGCTGAATAACCCAATTTTAGTTAATGAAATTGAAAATATAATTATAACACAAGAAATAAAGAGAAGTCCAATTCCTGATGGATTCACAGCTGAATTCTACTACACATTTAGAGAAGACTTAATTCCAACATTCCTCAAACTCTTCAATGAATTTGAAAGGGAGGCAATTATCTCTAACTCATTCCTGAAATCAAGAATTAACCTAATATCAAAACCAGATAAAGACCAACCAAAATAAGAAAAGTACAGGTCAATCTCTCCAGTGAACCTAGATGCAAAAATCCTCAATAAAATGCTGGCAAACAGTGTTCAACAAGTCATCAGGAAGATTATAAACCATGGTCAATTGAAACTCATCCCAGGAATGCAGAGATACAAATCAATAATCATAATACACTTTGTCAACAAGGGAAAATACAAGAATCACATGGCCATCTCAATATTTGCAGAAAAAGCTTTCAACAAAATCCAACACTCACTCGTGACAACAAAATCCCTACAGAAAATCGGAATACATGGTCTCTAACTCAATCTGATAAAAACCCTATATGAAAAGCCAACAGCCAACATCTCACTAAATGTCAAAAACTGAAAACTTTCAATCTAAAGTTAGGAACAAGACAAGGATGTGCATTATCACCACTCGTATTCAATATAGTTCTAGAAATATTAGCTAGAGGAACTAGACAAAAGGAAAAAAATGTATAAGGATAGGAAAAGAAGTTAAATTACTGTTATTTGCAGATGATATAATACTCTACACAGAAGATCCCCAAAAGTCCTTTGAAAGACTGCTAGATGTAATAATAAAATTCAGTAATATAGCTAGATATAAAGTCAACACACTAAAATCAATAACATTCCTCTAGACAAACAGCAAACTCACTGAGAAGTAAGAGAAACCACATCCTTCACAGTAGCACCCCAAAAATGAAATATTTAGGAATCAATCTAACAAGAGAAATAAATGATCTATACTGTGAAAACTAAATTACTCTGAAAAAAGGAAATTGAAGAGGATTTCAGAAAATGGAAAGATATTCGCTGTTCATAGATTGTAAGAACAAACATTGTGAAAATGGTCATTCTCCTAAAATCGTTTTACAGAGTTAATGCAAGTCCAATCAAAATAAAACTAGCATGCATCATAGATCTAGAGAAATCACTCCTAAACTTCATCTGGAACCAGAAGAGAGCTAGAATAGCAAGGGCAACCTAGGCAACAAAGCTAACAGGAGACATCACAATCCCTGACTTGAAATTATACTAGAAAGCTACCTTGATTAAATCAGGTTGGTGCTGGAAAAAAAGACCCAAAGATCAATGGAATATATTAGAAGATATAGAAACAACTCCTTGCATACTAAGCCATCTTACCTTTCACAAAGATGCCCAACACATTCACTGGAAGAAAGATAGCCTCTTTAATAAATGGTGCTGGAAAAATTGGCTCTGTGTATGCTGAACATTAAAATTGGGCACATGTCTTTCCCATGCACTAAAGTAAATTTGTAATGGATCAGTGATTTAAATATTAAAATAGAAACCTTAAATCTGCTGAATAACAGAATAAATAAAATTCTTGAAAATATTGGAGAAGGCAAGGGCTTTATAAATAAAATCCTGATCATGCTGAAATAATCATAAAGAATCAGCTCCTGAGATCTCATTTTATTAAAAAGCTTTTTCTCAGCAAGAGAAACCAACAGCAGAGTGAAAAGACAGCCCACATTGTGGAGAAAAATGTTTTCCAGTTGTTCTATATACAAAGCATTCTTATCAAGAACAAATAAAGAAATTTAAAAAATCATGCCTCCCAAATTTAATGACCCAATCCAAAAGTGGGCATCCAAGATGAACATACACTTTTCAGATGAAGAACAAATAAGTATATGAAAAAATTGTTTACCATCACTAGTTATTTGAGAGATAAAAACTAAAACAAAATTGAGATTCCATCTCACCCCAGACAGAACATCTCTTATCAACAAATCAACCAATAACAAATTCTGGAGGGGCTGTGGGAAAAAAGGAATCCTTTTGTATGTTGGCGCAAACCCAGACTGGTAAAACTATTCTGGAAATCAATGTGGAGATTCACCAAATATGATGATTGGAGGTTCTGTTTGACCCAGCTATTCCCCTTCTGGTTACTTCCCCAGAAGAATTACAAATATCACACCACAGTGATATGTGTTCACACAAGTTTATAGCAGCACAATTTGTAATAGCCAAATGTCCATAAACCAAAGAAGGGATAAAAAAATATTGCATTGTTATACAATGGAGTACTACTTTATCATAAAAAGAATAAACTTCAAACTTTATACATAAATGGGTGGGTGCAACTAAAGACCATATTCAAAAGAGAAATAAATCCGATGGCATCAAACTATCTCCCTAGTATGAGAACCTCAAAGAAATAGCTAGCTAGCTAGATAGGGTTAGCTAGCTAGCTAGCTAGCTAGCTAGATAGATAGATAGATAAGTTATATACGTGATAATTAAGATAGTTATATTCATTATTTCTAAGTCATTGAAAAGAAAAATATCTGCTAATATTCTTTGAAAAAGTAAATACAGGTATCTTGTACTCTGAGTAACTAGTTTAAAGCAACAATACAAAATATATTAACCTTTGTTACCCTCTAATTATCAGGTTTTGAAATTTTCTTTTACTTTTTTCACTTCAAAATAAAAAAAAATTCTCAGTGTTTTATCCTTTTATACAGTTAGATGCATAAAACTGAATACATCGTTTTTACAATTTTGAAGCATGCATTGGTATCATTTTTGCACAAACAATACTCTTTATCCATCTCTAAAATTTTTTTCAACTTCCAAAATGAAACTTGACATCCACATGAATTCCATCTTCCCCAACTAGCTGTTCTTCTAATATGAAACATAATAAAGACTCAAAGTTCTGAAATCAAATAACAAAAAAAAAAAAAACCATAATGCATTTAAATGCAAGTTGGCGTGTTTAATTTCACAATATTTTCAAACCTACATTCAAAATGGATCACAAACATCTTGGGATTACACTCTCTAGATGAGAATACTCTTCAGGGTGCTACTGATGTCCCTGTTCCTCAGGCTGTAGATGAAGGGATTCAGCATAGGGCAGACCACAGTGTACATCAGGCAGGCAACCATGCGGTTGCTGGGAGAATAGGACACATCTGAACCAAGGTACACACCAAGGCCCGTTCCATAAAATAAACAAACAGCTGAGAGATGAGAGCTGCAGGTAGAAAAGGCTTTGTATCTCCCCTCAGAGGATGGTATTTTTAGAACAGAGGAAATAATTTTATAGTAAGAGAAAAAGATCCCCAAGATGGGAAAAATGCCTAAGATGGCACCACTAATATATGTGACCATGATGTTCAATAAAGGATCAGAACATGAAAGGCTGAGAAGTTGAGAAGGGTCACAGAAGAAATTAGCAATTTCCATATGCTTGAAGCAGGCAGACAGTAAAACAATTGAATTATGCAGCTGGGACTCCACAAGGCTAAGAAAGACAGACGCCAAAAGTAATAAGGCACAGCGGTGCGCACTCACAGTGACAGCATAATGTAGGGGCTGGCAGATTGCCACAAAGCGGTCATAGGCCATCACAGTCAAGAGCATGTCATCCATACAGACAAAAAGGACATACAGAGACATCTGTGTAAGGCAGCCCACGTAGGAGATGACTCTGCTGTGAGTTAGGATGTCCACAATCATCTTAGGGACCGTGGTAGAGGTGAAACAGATGTCATTAAAAGACAGGTTGGAGAGGAAGAAGTACATGGGGGTGTGGAGGTGGGGGTCAGAGCTGACGGCCAGGATGAGGAGCAGGTTCCCCAGCACGGTGATCAGGTACATGGACAGGAAAATTCCAAAGAGGACCAACTGCAGAACTGGGTCATCTGAGAAACCCATGAGTTGGAATTCTGAGACATGTGTTAGATTTTGCATTCTGATAATGCTTGGACACCTTTTTAGAAAGAAAATTCATTAGAAAAGTGAAATCATACAAAATTCTGCATATGTTATGTATACAAATGTCCCCAATGAAATTATGTCTATATGAAGGCTGAAACGTTCAACAATTGTTTCTATTGTAACAACCTTGACTGTCATAACATCTTTTATTACTGGGTGGCTTGCTTTCCAAGGTCTTCCATTCATTCCTACTTTACAGATGCTCTACAGCACAATGTTAGGAGACGAAGAGCAGTAGGCTTCAGAAATGTATGAGACCAGTAATTTCTTGAAAAAGAATTGAAAGAATGTTAACCCATCATAACCCATCCCTCTTTACAAGATATGATTCTATTGAAAGAAAATAAAATGCATTCAATTATAAGTTACTTTAATCTCAGAAAATAAAATGCCCCTTATTTTCAGTTGTTGGAAATATCACAAACACTAGGACTGCACTATCTAAAAATAAACTACAGTAAATTTGGTCATTGTCAGAATACACTGTATTCACATAGTTACCTGACATAAATTTTCATCCTTCTTAGATTTTCTGATTTCTGTGCCACAGTGAGATATGTGCTCACTCACTGTTTGTGTTTGCATAGTTTATTTAACAAATGTCTCTTCTTGTTTTCTGTAATGAACTTTCATCTGTGCTAATGAGATTAAATAAGTGCACATAATTTTAGAACGTTATGATCATAAATGCAGCATTAACTACACTCTACTTTCCAGAGATTAAACGATAATGATGAAAATCACATTTGATGATTTAGTTTTTTATGAGATTTTGCTACAATACAATGCCAAGAAGATACATGCTAATTTAACATCTCTCTGTTCTGTTTCCTGATTCAGTATTCAAGAGTATTGTGGTAAGGTGCTTTATTATTTTGGTTGACATAAAACTGCAATGTGCAACAGGAAACATGAAATATAAAAAAATCTGGCTGAGTTCCATGTTTCTTAATTCTGACTGACAGATTTAAATAGGAATCCTTCCTGAAATAAGTCTTGCATTTCCCTTCTTTCAGATATGTTAAGGAACCTTGGATTCACATTTTTGCCAAACCACACTATGATTAATTTGTGAAAACACACAAAAGAAAAGTACATGAAACAATATAAGCATATTTGAAAACTCATCTACAGTCACCAAGGTATATAAAACACGGTAATCACATCTGTAAATGATGTAATCCCCCTCCTGAAATAACAGAAAAGTTATTTATATTTTATGGTTGAAGTAAAAAATTGTTTTCAAAATAATTCAGGTTTCATCCCTCTTGCATGTAATATATTCATCCAGGTAAATTTTCAAGCATCTACATACTGCAGCCTCAGACCATGCAATTTAATCTGAAATCTACATTTCAGATATTGTGTTATTCTCTTACACGAGTGTTGAAGAATCACTGTCTTAAATACATTTTAGTATTTAGAAATATCCCATTAATATCTCTACAGATACATATGTGTTTATATCTATTTGTTTACATTTACATCAACTCCAATGTTTTTTTAGTTCTGAACAGTCACCTAAGAAATTTGGATTCTTCCTATCTTTCCATGATTTCATTTTCTTGCACTCCTGTCCTCATAGGCATCTATTCCTATCAATTTTATCGATAGATTTTTTTCCCTTTCAGTATTTCTGGCTTGTCACTGACGTATGAACCCAGAGTAATTTTTAAAGCCCACCTACAGGTACCTAAATCACATCTAGCTTGTTTAGGAAAAAATCATTGTGCCTAAAAGAGTGTAGATTTCATGAAGCGATTTTATCTCTCCTTCAGCTATTGCCACCATGATCAGAGAGGTAGTAAGATATCATTTAACTTGAAAATTTAACATAATGTTTTTAAACTTCTTGTGCCTTTCTCCTTGTCACTCACATGAAAATTTGTATACAGTGTATTTGTGAGTGATACTTTGCTGATTTCAAACAAATAATGCATGTAAGATTTCTGATTATTTGCTAAAATCAGTGAGTGAGTCAGTATAATTTACAGCTTTTGGTTATTGAGATATTCCTTTAAAGTATCCCTGATGTTGGTCTTGTAATTTTCTCTGTATGACACCACACAAAAAACTGCATCTTCATCATATGAGAATAACATTTGCAGTTTGCTCCAGTGGTGGATCCTGTACCAAGAAATGAGACTGGGGAAATGAACATGTCAGTTCTGCATCATTGTTCTGCTAAAATAGTCAGAATTTTTGTCAGTCTTTCTTTGTTTCTCTGCCCATAAGGCCTGAGGAAAGCAAGGAAAATAACATTGTCTCTATGTGGTAGCTAAAACAGAGTTTGAAACTTTAATATTTATGAGCTTTTGTTTTATTACAAACTAATTACATGAGTAAGCAAGCTGGAAATTTACTGATGAATAGAATGAACTATCCAAAAAGTTAGAGACTTGAAAAATATGATGTTTTGTTATACATCTCAAGCACAAGCATGTATTCACCTGTTCCTGTCTCTTTGGACCTTTGCAAACAAATGAATACTCCATTATGTTTTCATGTGTTTTATATAAATGGAATTAAATGGACTATAAGGCCCATAGGTCAAAAATACTTAGTGCAGAAATAATTAAAAATACACCAACAGATGCTGTCAAATACAGTAAAATGTTTGCTTATCACAACAGAGAAAATTTTTAGCAGAAATTTTGAGTCTAAATTGCTAGTGCAATAAAGTTTCATATTTAACTCTCAAATTTTCTAAAGAGAAGTGAAATCCTGACCTGCCTTAACCTCACTTGAGGCTGTGTGGAATTAGTAGAAACAGGGGGAGGATATAGGAAGCTACAAAAACGTCCTTCAGTGGTGGAAGGAGAGAAACTGTGAGGGATGATGGCTTTTCCTTGGTGGATGCAGCAGATGCTGGTCATGACTCTGCTCTTTGAGCTTTCACAAGCCTCCCACAAGAAAGGCATGGAGAACAACAGTTCCCTTCTGGAGTGACACAGAAGTCAAAGGATGTGAATGACAATCTTCCAGTGGCATTATTGTATAATTCCATGTCTAGTTAGGACAGCCCATTTCCCATGCATCATATTTTCCACCTTAGAACCTACTGCAGGTTTCATTAAAATGACAGGCTTTCCATTTTCTATAAGCAATGATAATGTGGGTACTTATAATTACAGGAAGATAAAGCACATGAAATGAAACAAACTACATAGAACAGATTGCTCAGAGCCCAGAATACACCACGCTCTCAAAACCAGTTCATGATGTTATAATTAACGTCTCTAAGATCATATCATCACTTTGGTAAAACTTTTAGAGTTAAGAAGCACTGCAGAAAGATATATTTCCGGGGATTTAGCTCAGCGGCATAAGTGCCTGCCTTGCAGTCGTGAGTTTGATCCCCGGTACCGATAAAAAGGAAAAAGACAAAAAAATAAATATATATATATATATATTTCCTGTTGCTATGTGTGAAACAACAATGGAAAGTAAAAACAGGGTCTGGAAAAATCAAGTTTGAAATAATAACTCTGCTTTCCCTACTACAACTACCATCATAAATTCCCATTCCTTATAACAGATATTTTTTTCATATTTATTCCTTTGTATCTGACTACCTAAACAGACATAGTTGTCTGGGGCTGTAGCTCAGTGGCACAGTGTCTGCTTGGCAAGTGTGAGGTCCTGAGTTCAATTCCTGGTACCAAAGAAAATTTTTAAATCTGGAATGATTGTCTTTATGATGAAGAAAACTTACACTTCAGAATGCTTCCCGTATCGCTGATATCCCTTTGTACTTACTGGTTCATGCTGTTTCTGTGCTAGGTCACAGCCAAGGAAATCGTATCTAAAGACCCTCCTATGTTGGCTGCCCAGTGAAGTTTCAGACTCTGTCCTCAGAATTTAAATTAATACAAAGTCAGATAGGAGCTTCCCAATGTAGACAACCAAGGAGCTTTTGACACAAGTGTGGAGCTCCCTGGACAGGAATAATCAAAGTGAAGACCTGGAGACCAGCTGATTATTCACTACTCCATGACCTTAGAGACTCAATACCCGGAGCTCATAATTAGCCAAATTGGTCCATGCCATCCCCATCTCTAAGGACTTTCCGAAGAGAATGCAGGAAGGAGTCATAAAGACAATAAGTGTCCATGAGGGTTTTGGGGTTTTTCTTCTAATCAGTTGAAGTTAGCACATACTAAATATCTCTGTCACTTTATGTATAATTTTTAAATGGCCATCAGCCTATATGTTATTCCAGGTAAAATACACATGGCAAACAATACACAATATTGACCATGTTTTATATACATACACACACATATATATTTATGTATATATATATTTTAATGACTTCAATTACATTCACATTCTTTCAAAACATTTAACATCAACTGGGAAGCTGTGCCCAGAGGCCGGGCAACATTGAGACAGCATTTCTGAGGCTCATGGAGACTAGGAGTCTGTGCCCAGGGAGCTGCAGTCATCTGTGAGCTCTCAGCAACAGTCTTGGTGTTTGTGAAGCTGTGCCCAGCAGCATGCCCATACCCAAACACCATCACTGAAGCCTGTGGGGACCAGGAGCCTGCATCCCTCAACCCATACACAGTCAAACACCAACCATTAGTGAGGCTCTAATGAACTAGGAAGCTGCACTCAGAGGAATTCCCAGACTTAGACAGCGTCTCTGAGGCCCATGGAGACTGGAAGTCTGATTCCAGTAGCCCACAGTAAATGGAGAACCATCAGTGAGACTCTTGTGATCAGGAAGCTCTGCCTAGGGTCCTGCTCATACCTGAGCTCCATCTGTGAGGCCCATGGGATCTGAGAGTCTATTTCCAGCAACCCACAGTCATCCAGAAACTCTCAGGACTGGCAGTCTGTGTCCGGTGACTTGCAGTCATCTGAGAACTCTTGGTAAGGACTACTAGTACAGGGAGTCTACACCCAATGAACAATACATACCTGGGAATGGTCTCTGAGGCTTACAGGCACTGAGAAGCTGTGCCAGGCAATCTACAGTCATCCAAGAACCTTCAGTGAAGACTTCCCAATGACCCAGAACCAAGAGTAATCCTCAGTGAAGCCCACAGCCTGACAATCCAACAGAACAGGAAGTAACTAGGACTCATTATCCAGCTGATTCAGTGGATTACAGGGAAATGCCAAAACAAAAGAACAAAATACAATCTCAAAATCCTGCTGCATCTAGATAAAGGGCAGGAGACAAAGACATGGATGAACTTGGAAATCACACCAGAAATCTCTGAAATGACTGCAAGGGAAGGAAAGAAAAAACTCCAGGAAGGTGTAAAGAAAATTGGGTGAGAAATCATCACTCAGCTAAAAATAGAAATGATAAACATAATTAAAGATTTGGTAAATATGACCAAAGAACACATAGATTTAAAAAATAGTGCAGCATAGGAAAGTGAAGGAAACCTTAAACAAACAATACAGGAAACAACTACAATACAAGAGACAGATTTAAGGAGATATTCAGGAAATCAAAAATTCAATTGAAACTGGGATAAACACATGAATGAAACTTAAGATAAACTCTCAACCTTAAGACATGATTCTAACTAGTAATCATGCATGTAAATAGCTCTTCAAAATAACAAGAAACCAGGACTATTCAATAGCTGCAAGAATATGCAAGGAGAAACAATGTAAGACTGATAGGTGTCGGCAATAATGCTGACAATCAAATCATGTAAAAAATCTATTTACAGACATAATAGTAGAAATTTCCCAAGCATGACACATGCAGACAAGCAGGGCATATAGACTGCAGTTTGCCATAACCAAAATAAATCTACACCTCAGCATACAATAATCAATATCCTAGAAATTCAGCACAAGAAATGAATATTAAAATGTGATAGAGAAAACAAATAAGTCACCTACAAAGGAAAGCCTATCAGAATTGTGGCAGACTTCTCAACAGAAACCTTCAAGTCAAGAAGAGCATGGAGTGAAATATCTCAAGTACTAAAGAAAAAAATTCCATTCCAAATTACTTTATCCTGAAAAACTGCTGTTTGAAATCAAAGCAGAAATAAGATACTTCCATGACAAAGAACAACTAAAAAACTTCATGGCAACCCAATCAACCCTACAAGGTATACTGAATGTATTCTACAAAGAGATATAAATGATCACATCTCCAAGAACAATAATAGAAATAACAAGCAACCACCTAGCAGGACAAGCAATTATACAGAGGGATAAAAGAAGGGAACCAAAAAGAGAAATATAACATGACAAATATAAGCCAATACATGTTATCTAAAGCAACGAATATAAATAGTCTTAATTAACCAGTCAAAAGAAACAAACTGGAAGTGTAGATTAAGAACAATATCCAATAATAAGCTGTATACAAGAAACACATTTAACTCAAAAGGAAATTTATAAACTAAGTTCAAAGAATGGAAAACAATACTCCATAGAGTAGAAGCCCAGAAAAAAGCAGGAGTAGCTATTCAGTTTGCAGACAATGTGAACTTCAAACCAAGAGTGATCGAAAGACATAATGAAAATCAAGAGTTTCAAGAGGAAGATGTAACAATCATAAATATATATACACTAAGTATGGGAGAACACAACTCTGTAAGACAAATCTTAATTGATATGAAAAATCAAATAAGCAACAATATAATCATAACAGAGGAATTTAACACTCCATTGTCATAGAGACTCAGGAAAACTACACAAAAATCAGCAAAAAATAATAGAACTTGTGAACAAATGGGCTTAGTAGATGTGTATAGACCATTACACAAAACAACATCAGAATATCCATTCTTAGCTTCACATGGAACATTCTCTAAAATACACCATAGACTAGCCCATAGAACATGCTTAAATAAATGCAAAAGAATCAAATTTATCCTGTGCATATTGTCTGATCATAGTGTAGTGAAATTGGAAATTAATGACCAAAGAAATAGCAAAAACTCCATAGACTCACGGAAATTAAATAATACCTTCCTGAATAATCAATGGGTTACAGAAGAAATTAAACAGTATCTACAATTAAATGAAAATACAAATACAAACTTACCAGAACATGTGGAACACAATGAAAGCAGTTCTCACAGGGAAACTTATTGTGGTGAATTCCCACATCAGGAAAATAGAATGAACACAGATAAACAATGTGATTCTACACCTCAAATATCTAGAAAAATAAGAACAAGTCAAACCTAACAACCAAAGAAGGGAGGAAATTATAAAGATCAAAGCATAAATTAATGCATTGGGACTAAGAAAACAAAACAAAGACTTAATGAATTTAAGAGCTGGTGCTTTGAAAGAATAAATAAAATTGATAAGCCCCAATGTCCAAGGGGGAAAAAACTCAAATCAATGAAATAAGGAATGAAAATGGTGGAATCACTACAGATCCTTTGAAAATACAGAAAAGCATCAATACCTACTTTGACATACTTTACTGTCATATATTTAATAACAGAAGAAATGCACAAATTCCTAGAAACAAAGCTGAAATACTGCTCTTGCTTTTTTCAGGCATTTAGGAGTGGTACATTAATAGCATCTGTTATTATTGCTATGTTACTGTAAATGTAATTTTAAAATGTGTAAGTTTACAGTGGTAGCCCCTGTTGATTTCCTCGTGTCTTGTTTTGCAGTCTTGTGCTGCTTGCATTGTTTTGTTCTCATCTGCTTTGTTCTGTTTTGTTTTGTTTTATTCAATTCTCTTTAAATAAAATAAAATAATAAAAGTAAGTTAAACACTAATTTGAAAATGTTTCATGAGCACATTATCTATTATTATTTGATTTAGTATATGTGAAGTCTGAGCTCCTGAGAGTTCTGCATGAGTATCTTGAAATGTATGATGAAAACACTGTGAATTCTCCTGCTGGGTTCTGTCCAAAGGAAAGGCAGGTTATTAACAGACTGTGATGTGTACATATGGAACTTATCAGATCTGGCACCGCATGATTTCTAGTTTTTCTCCAAAGTCAAAACAACTGGGAAAATTAAATACATACAATCAATCCAGGTAGTAATCACAGGACTACTACAGACACGAAAGACTCAACATGTTGAAGACAATGGCAAATTAATTTAAGGGAGAGTAATGACAATGTGTTTTTTAATTCAATCTTCTTCAATAATTTCAATATTCACCTTAGCCCTTTGACAATAGCTCATATAAGCACAATATTACTGAAACAATATATATGTGGTGGTATCACATCCCATTACTGAAAAATGATAACATTTCATCTGACCAGATCTTTGAATATTAGAAAGATGGATTTACATCATTAATAATAATTCTTTTTTTATTTTTTTATTTTAAAGAGATTAAGACAAAAGAGGACATAATAAAGCAGAGCTGAACAGAACAATATAAGCAACACAGCATTTCAAGACAAGACAACCTGACATTAACAGTGGCTACCATAATGGCTCAATCTTTGAAATATTAGCATACCTTCATATACAATAGTATCAAACATAACAAAATATTATAAAATCACTCAACAGAATGAAAGTATTACAGGGCATTCAGGACCAAACAACAGAAAACCAAACAATGGCTACTATATTATCTCAATGTTCATAAAATTTTTGTTTATGCTATCACACATAATAAAATACAATAAGAAACAACATGATAGAATGAATGGAAACAGAAGAAAAGCACGGTAGGACTTCAAAGCAAGATGATATTAAATCAGCAATGGCTACAACGTTTTGTTTTCTTCAAAACAACTGTTCATACCATAACTGACAATAAAATAAAACAAAACAAAATAAAACCATCACAACTAATGAATGAAAACATTATAAGGCTTCAAAGCAATATATGGGGAATCATGATTACTACATGCTTTTATGTATTCGTATCATTACTTACACTAGGGAATATTCAGTATTTATACATGTGAGTTTGATTTATTTCACTTATGAGTATGGTCTCAAGTTACATTCATTTACTTATAAATATCTCAATGTGATCATTCTTTATAAAAGGGCAGTACTCCATTGTATAAAAATGTCATAACATTTTTATCCATTCCTCAGTTGCTGTACACCTAGGTTGCTTCCAAGATCTGCTTTTTAAAAATTGTGCTGCTATAAACATGGGTTCAATGTATTACTGTGGTATGATGCTTTCAGTTCTTCTGTGAATATGCCTAGAAGTGGAATAGGTAGGTCGAATAGGACTTCCAATCCCAGATTTTTAAGGAATCTCCAGACTGTCCTCCACAATGGTTGCACCAGTCTACTCTCTCACCAAAAGTGTGGGAAGCGTTCCTTTACTCACAGCATCTCCAGTATTTGTTATTGGTAGTTTTCTTGATCCTGCCCATTCTTTCTGTAGTGAGATGGAATTTTTAATTTGCAAATCTCTAATGACTATGATGATGAACATCTTTTCATGTATGTATTTGCCATTTGTAATTCTTCCTCTGAGAACTGTGTATTCATCTCAAACGCACATTTTTGAATTGGATCTTTGCATTTCGGGTGTCTGACTGTTTTTAAATTCTTTATATGTTTTAGACAGAAGTCCTTTGTCTGAGGGCAGTTCACTAAGAATTTTTCCCAGGATATGGGTTTTCTTTTCACTATGCTGGAGATTTCTTTTGACATGAAGAAACCTTTTAATAAGACATGATCCCAGCTATTGATTACGGGTAGTAGTTCTCATAAAGTTTGATTCCTGTTCATGAAATCTTTACCTACCCCTCTGTTTTCAACATTTCTATGTAATTCGTCTTCCAACAACTTTCTTGTTTCTGTTTTAATATTCAGATCTTCGATTCAGTTAGATTTTAGTTTAGTGCCTGGTGATAGCCATAGATCTAGTTTTAGTTTTCAGCATATGGCGAACCAGCTTTTCCAGCACCATTTATTAAAGAGACTGTTGTTTTTCCAGTGAACATGTTTGGCCCCTTTATCAAAGATAAGGTGGTTAAGTGTGCTTGTAGTTGTGGTTGTATCTTCTAATCTTTTCCAGTGACTTTCAGATCTGTTTTTATTCCAGTAATACATTGATTTTATTACAGTAGCTTTGCAGTATAACTTCAAATCAGGGATTGTGAAGCCTCCTGCCTTATCTTTGTTGCTTAGAAATGCCTTTTTTTCGAGGCCTCTTGTGTTTCCAGATGAATTTTAGGAGTTATTTCTCTAGATCTATGAGGTATGTTGATGGTATTTTTATTGGGCTTGCATTGAATCTGTATGAGTTTTGGGATAATGGCCATTTTCACAATATTTATTCTTCCTATCATGAGCAAGGAATGTCTTTCCATTTTCTGAGATTCTCTTCGATTTCTTTTTCAGGGTATTAGAATAATCCCTATATAGATATTTTACTTCTTTTGTGAGATTAATTCCTAAGTATTTCATGTTTTGGATGCTACTCTGAAGTGTGTGGCTTCTCTTATTGCTCTCAGTAATTTTGTTGTTAGTATATGGAAATGGTATTGAGGTTTGAGTATTCATGTTGTATCCAGCTACATTGCTGAATTTATTTGTATATCTAGGAGTCTTTCAATGGAATCTTGGGGGTCTTCTTTATAGGTTATCATGTAATTTGCAAATAATGATATCTTTATGCCTTATTTCTCTGTCTTTTTCATTTTTATCAGTACCGGGGATCGAAATCACGACCGCCTGCTTGCAAGGCAGGTGCTTATGCTGCTGAGCTAAACCCCCAGCCCCTTATTTCTCTCTCTTGTCTAATTGCTCTGGCAGATATTTTCAGTACTGTGTTGAATAGGATCAGTAATAAGGGACATCTTGTCTTGTGCTGGTTTCAAGGTAAAGGCTTTCAGATTTAGGCCATTTAATATGATGCTGGCTTTTGGTTTTTCATACATGAATTTTATCATCTTAAAGTAAAGACCATCTATTCCAATTTTTAATAATATTCTTATCATTTAAAAAATTTTGGACCTTATCAAAAGCTTTATATCTGTAGAAATGATTATGGTATTCTTACTTTTGGCTCTATTGATATGGCTGACTACATTTATTAATTTACCAAGTTGAACTATCCCTGCATGGCTGGGATAAATCCCACTTGGCTGTGGTGTATAATCTTCATGATGATTTGCTGCATCCTGTTTGCCAGTATATATGGCCAAGTGGGATTCATCCCAGCCATGCAGGGATAGTTCAACTTGGTAAATTAATAAATGTAATCCACTGTATCAATAGAGCCAAAAGTAACAATCCCATGATCATTTCTATAGATGCAGAAAAAGCTTTTGATGAGGTCCAACACTCATTCTCAGAAACTTGCAGAAAGAAAGAACTTGCAGAAAATTGTAATAGATGGTTATTACCTCAGTATAATAAAGGCCATCTATGACAAATCAACAAGCAGTATATTAAATGAACAAAAACTGAAAGCCTTTACTTTAAAATCAGGCACAAGACAAGGATATATGTTGTCACCACTCCTATTTAATACAGTGCTAGAAATACTAGAAAGAGCAATTAGAAAAGAGAGAGAAATAAAATTGATAAAGATAGGAAAAGAAGAAGATAAATTATCATTATTTGCATATGACAATACTCTACATAGAAGACCCCCAAAACTCCATTGAAAGACTCTTAGACATAATAAATAAATTCATCACTGTAGCTGGATACAAAATCAATACTGAAATATCAATAGCCTTCCTATGCACTAATAACAAAATCACTGACAGAGAAATAAGTGAAGCAACACCCTTCACCCTAGCAATGAAAAAATGAAATATTTAGGAAATACTCTCATGAAAGTATTGAAAGAACTTTCACAAAAAAGGGAAAAATATAGTACACTGAAAAGAGAATTTCTGCCAAGAAATAAGTGAAAGACCTTTCATGGAAGAAGGGAAAATTGCAACACACTGAAAAAAGAAATTGAAGAGGATCTCAGAAAGTGTAAACACATCCCTTGCTCATGGATAGGAAGAATAAATATTGTGAAAAAGGCCATTCTCCCAAAACTGATTTAGAGATTCAATGCAATCCCAATAAAAATAGCATCAACATATCTCATATATCTAGAGAAATAACTGCTAAAATCCATCTGGAACCAGAAGACACCTAGAATACCAAAGACAATTCTAAGCAGCAAAGGCAAGACAGGAGGCATCACAGTCCCTACTTGAAATCATACTACAAAGCAAATGTAGTAAAATCAACATGGTACTGGAATCAAAATGGAGCCAAAGATCAATGAGATAGGTTAGAAAATACAACCACAACTACAAACACACTCAACCACCTTATCTTTGATAAAAGTGCCAAACTTGTACCCTGGAAGAAGGACAGTCTCTTTAATAAATGGTGTTGGAAAAACTGGCTCTCCATATGCTGAAAATAAAACTAGGCCCATGCCTATCACAATGTAGTAAATTAAAATATAAATATATCAAAGATATGAATATTAAAACAGAAAGACTAAATCTATTGGAAGACAAATATTGTAAAAACCTTGAATACATAGGGGTAAGTAGAGAATTCATGAACACGAATCAAGCCACAGGGGAAATACTTCCCAGAATCAATAAACTAGGATCACCTCTTATTAAAAAGTTTCTGCATGTCAAAAGAAATCTCCAGCATAGTGAAAATAAAACCAACAAACTGGGAAAAAATCTTGCTGAACCATCCCTCAGACTAAAGACTTTGGTCCAAAAAATATAAGGAATTAAAAAAAAAAACATATCCCCAAAATTCAAAGATCCAATCCAAAAATGGGCATCTGAGATGAATACATAATTCTCAGATAAAGAAATACAAATGGCAAATAAATACATGAAAAAATGTTCATCAAATTACTCACTAGAGAATTGCAAATTAAAAAACACTGAGATTACATCTCACTTCAGAAAGAATGGCCAGGATCAAGAAAACTACCAAAAACAATTGCTGAAGAGGTTGTGGGGAAAAAGGAACTCTGTTGCACTGTTGCTGGGAGTATAAACTTGTGCAACCATTCTGGAGGTCATTCTGGAGATTTTTCAAAATTGGAATTTTGGAATAATTTGAATTCCCAATTATTGCAGCTATTACTCTCTGCACATATTCCCAGAAGAACTGAAAGCATCATACCACAGTGATATAGGTGCACCCGTGTTTATATCAGCACAATTTGTAATAGCCAGATCTTGGAAACAACCTAAGTGTCCATCCACTGAGGAATGGTTAAAAAAAGTTGTATTTTTATACAATGGAGTACTACTCAGCTATAAAGAATGATCACATGGAGATATTTACAAACAAATGGTTGCAGCTTGAGACCATATTCATAAGTGAACTAAATCAAACTCACATGTATAAATACCAAATATTTCCCTTGTGTAAGAAATGATAAGAATACATAAAAATATTTGGTAAACATGATGCCCATTATTTTGCTTTGAGCATTATAATGTTTTCATTCATTAATTTGAATGGCTTTATTCTGGGTTGTTGGATTTTATTATCTGTAATGGTATTGAACAGCTATTTTGAAGAAAACAAGACATCATAATAGCTAGTGCTAGTTTAATATCATCTTGTTTTGAAGTCCCATCAAGCTTTTGTTCTTCTGTCTCCATCAGTTTCATGTTATATCTTATTGGACTTTATTTTATGTGACAGTATAAACAAATTTTTTATAAACAAGGAGATAATATAGAAACCATTGTTTGTTTTCTGGTAGTTGGAGCTAAATAAGTTGTAATACTTTCATTCTCTTGAATGGTGTTACACTGTCTTGATGTGTTTGATGCTATAGTATAGGAAGTATACTCAAATATTTCAAGGAAAGGGACATTATGGTAACTACTGTTTTGTTGGGTTATCTTGTTTTGAAGCACTATGTTGCTTAAATTGTTCTGTTCTGACCTGTCTTGTAATGTTGTTATGTCCTCTTTTATATCAATCTCCTTGTTTTTTTAATTTTTTAAATAAATAACAAGAATACAAATTTGGTTAATCAGCAGCTTTACATCTTCTTCATCCAGCTTTGGTAGTTCATATATTTCTAGAAATCTGTCCATTTCTTCTGTACTGAACCTATGAGAGCAGAGGATTTTTTTTATCTATTTTTTAAAAATTTTATTTAAAGAAAGACTACAGAAAATGGGTAGAAATAATACATACTTTCAAAGTAAAAATATATAGAAAGAAATCACTAGTTGATGATTATATATCATCCTCTTACAAATAGTTGTTAAAGATACAAAAGTGATATAAAGTGGGGATTCAAACAGCGAGACTGCAAATGTTCTGTTGAACTATCCATCAAAAACTTAGTAATATGAGGGGAGTTCTGAAGATGGCCACTTGATAGATAGCAGGATAGAGAGGCTCTCTGGGAAAAACAGCTCAGACACTAAACGCATTTGGAAAAGACCAAATGAAAGGAGCGGGATTCTCACAACCCATGAAGAAACTGAGGAGAAAATAAAGGAAGAAAGGAAAAACATGGATGAAAGACTGGAACCAGATGTGCTCACTGAGACTGTTCCCATGCTGTGCTGGGTGTGCCATAGAGTCAGACGATTCACAAACACACTGAAGACATTGCCACCAAAAATGGGAGTTGGTGTGCTTGGGGCCCTTGGCAAGAGGATGAAATGTAGCCTAGAGTGTAGCTAAGGTGGAGAGCTGCATTAATTCATGGTTAGTCCTGGAAACTGTGTCTCACAGCAAGTGTGGCCAGCTAGAGGACATAATGAATTTGGGAAGAACAAGGACTGAACCCAGAACTGCAGTGGCATCAGTCAGCCATCCCTGGCCCAGAGAGGACAGGTGGGACCAGCTTGGGCTGGGTCATGCCCCTGGTTGGGACCCAATAGCCAGGGATGAAATTGTCCTGAACCTGTGACATCCACACAGCACCGATTAATGTGCTGAAGGCACTCACTGATTGACTGCACCAGAGAAGATGGGTTAGCCCACAGACCCTGCATGCACCTCAGATAACAGTAAACTAGAGAAGGCAGCAATCCTCCAACCAGCACACTTCTGAAAAATCATAAGCAATATGAAGAGGACTTGAGACCTCCACCATACACCTGTGTGAAAGAAACCAGAAAAAATGACAAGAGAAAGAAATAAGAAAAAGCCTCTATCCACTAGTCCTGGAAAAATAAGTCCAGGAGAGGTAAATACAGAAGAGAACCAGTGCATCCATCATGCAATATCAGCCACAGCATCACAGACATAAAGAAATACCTTGTTGATCTCATAGATAAAATTCAAACTGAAATTCTAATCCAAGTGAGGTGACATATAAAAAGATTAATAAAAAAATGCTAAGCCCTTCTCAAGAAGACATAGATGGAAAAACATAGGAACCCAGAAAAAGAAGAGAAACCTTTATGAAGAATATAAACAAAATGTAGAATACATGAAACAGATCCAAAGCAATTATCAAGAAATTAAAATCTCCATTGAAAGCTGGAAAAATGTCTGGATGACACTAAAGTTAATCTTTCAAAATTTGAAGATAGATTTGCAATCAATGACTGTGAAAGAAAAGACCTCTTAAAAATAACAAGAAACCAGGGAGTAACAATTCAAAGGCTAGATGATGACACGAGGATCTATAACATAAGAATAAAAAATGTGAGTGAAGAAGAAGGAGTAAGCACAAATGAATTACAAAGTCTATTCACCTAAATAATTAAGGAAAACTTCCCAAGCATAGGGGAAAAAATGAGATCCAGATAAATGAGGCATACAGCACTCCAGCCAACTACAAACAAACAAAAGAAAATCTACACCCAGACATATAATAATCAAGATCCACAAATTCACCAAAAGAACAGAATATGAAAAGCAGTCAAAGAAAAGAAACAGAATACCTATAAAGGAAGACCCATCAAAATAAAGACAGATTTCTCAACACAGACTAACAAATCAAGAAGAGCTTGGAGTGAAGTAGTCCAAGCCCTGAGAAAAAATAACCTCCAACCCAGAATTATGTAACCTGAAAAACTCTCTCTCAAAATTAATGGACAAACAATATGTTTCCATCACAAAGAGGAACTGTGGGAGTTCAGGACCACCAATCCAACCCTACAAAATTACTGAAGGACATTCTAGAAAGAGAAAAAAAAATGCTAGGATTCCAGCAACAGTGGCAAAAAGGCTTCAATCAAGTGATCAGACAGTGAAATGAAGGAGAAAAGTGGATAAATAATAGCAGAAAAATAGAATATCAGAGATGAGGCAGACAAGGTGGGCTATAATCTCTAATACAGATGACCTTAATACACTAACAAAAAGAAACACAGACAGAGTAGATCAAGAGATAGGATCCATCGAGATGCTCTGAATAGGAAATATACTCAACCTGAAAGAGGATTAATAAACCAAAAGTCAGCAATGAGAAAATGATGCTCAATGTGATGGGGAAACAGAGAGAAATAGGGACAACTCATCCAGCAGCTGCAGATAGGTTGGGAAGTCATGACACTTTTGTGCAGTGGAGAAATACTCAGCTAGAAGGAAGGAAAACCTCGAGGCTTTAGTAGGTAAATGAATACAGCTAAAGATCAAGCCCAGGGATAAAAGGGTTCAGCACCACTAAGGTAGATAATGGGTTGCCTCCCTAATCTCAAATCTAAAGCAGTTTGTGGGACCCAAAATATGCAAAGCACCCTGAGAAATGGAAAGGAGAGGAACTGTCTAAAAAGGAAGGCAGAGGACATTGTTAATAGTGTATCACTGTATAAAAGCCACATTAGTCTTATCACTCTGTTTAGTATGATTTTATTTTGTTCTACCTGTGTACTCATACTAGATTTGAGGGCACAGGCAGCTAACCCAAAAATAGCAGGATATATTATGGTAACTATCCATAATTTCCTATTAAATTAGATTGAAGCCCTGTATTACTTACATTGTCTTACTATGACTGATCTTATTTGAATCTGGTTTGTTAGACTGCTATTTTGTATTGACTGATTTTATTCGAATTTGTTATGCTTGATGGTATCCAGTCTAAGAGTAGAGGTAACTACTCTGAAGATGACAAGATGCAATAAGATACCCATTCTGATTTGATTATTAACTGCTTTTGAAGTGCTACAATGTCTCCAAAGTTGTGTTTTTATTAAAATTGCTATGCAATGATATGTTCAATTATATTATGTCTGATTATGTAGACAATTCTATTGAAAATAACAAGAGAGAGCATAGTAACTACAGAAGATCACCTAGTATTGTGGTTTTATATGTCCCTTTCACTTCATATTTTTCTAGGAATTTGTTTGGTTGTCTTGTTTTAATATGCTTTTCCCTGTACTACAGAAAGTATAGGTATACATGTAGATATTAGCACATGTGTAGAATCTCTAAACAGTTTATTGGAACAGATTATATAACACATGATGTAATGAACATATTCTGAAGAAGAGAAGACACTAAGATACCCAGTGCTAATTCTGTAGCATTATGATATAAAATTTAGCAATAGTTATTCACTGTTTAGAGTGATATTAGTCTAATCTCATGTTTAATTTCAACATACATAAAGATATGGACAACTATTTCAAAGAGAATGAAAGACCTTATGGAAGCCATTGTAGACTTCTCTATTGTCTGGTCTTAAAGACTTACAAACCTTCATCATCTTGTCCTGATTACTTTAGTACTATAGTTTTCAGTAGGTATTCACTGTGTGAAGATATGGGCAACTATTTGGAAGAAAACAAGAGACAATAGAACAGACAGTGAAGATCTCCAGTGGTCTTGCTTTGAAATCAGTCGTTCCTAAAATTGTTTCTTTATGACCTATTTTTTTCTGTTTAATTTTATCCTCTTTAAAATAACAAAAATGTAATGATATGGTTATCAATCCTATACAATTAAATATACATGTACTTCTCCATCTTTGTTCATTTCATCATCTAAGATCAGTTTTCATAAACTCTTTATAGGCCCTACACATGCATGAGTCTTAACATGTATGTCTATCCTTTCTATATTAGAGGGAGAAACAAAACAAAGCAAGACAAAACAAAACATATTCCTATAAACACGTGAAGTGAAAAAGACATATAAAACCACTGTACAAAGAGTTCTAACGTGCTTGCTGTGATGTCACATTCTCTTAAATAGATTTGGCTATATCATTAGACATAATATATTTGAATATATAGCAAGACATAATAATATTAAAAAAACACAGCTTTGTAGGTAGTGTAAAACTTCAAAAACACGTAGTTACCCAACCAGAATGGGTATCATAGTGCATCTTGTCTTCTTCGTGTAGTTGCCTGTACTCTCACACTTCATACTATCAACCATAACAGTTTTAAATAAAATCTGTCCAAACCAAACAGCAATCAAAATAACAGATTTAACTAAGATCAGTCATGATAAAAACAGTCTAAGTTATACAGGGCTCCATATTAAGTTAATAGGAAATTAAAGATGATTACTCTACTATATCCTTCTATTTTGGGATAGCTGTCTGTGCCCTCAGATTTAATGTAAGCAGACAAACTGAGACAGAATATAATCTATCTAAGCAGAGCGGTGCAAGTACTATGGGTTTTAATTCCTGATACACTATTAACAATATCTGCTGCCATCTTTTTAAAGACTATTCCTCCCCTTTCACTCCCCCAGTGTGCACTGTGCATTTTTGCGTCTCACCAACAGCGTCAGTATTTAGATTGGGGAGGCAACCTGCTTTTTACTGAAGTGGTTACGAACCTTCTCCCTCCTGGACTTGATCTCTAGTTTTATCCTTTACCTATTAAAGACTATCTTTCCAATCTATCCACAAATACTGGTCTGTTTGCCCCTATTACTCTCTGGTTCCCTGTCACCTAAAGCATTGTTTTCTCATATTTGATTCTCAGTCCATACACCCTTTTTCAGGTTAATTATATTTCTTATAAAGAACATCTTGGTGGACTCTACTTCGTGATCTGCTCTGCCTGTGCTTCTCTCTCTCTGTCTTTTTTTCAGTGTATCAAGTCCATCTTTAATGGAGATCATAGCCAACCTTCTCTGCCTCATTTCTGTTGTGATTTTTTTTCTGCCATCAGTTGTCTGCTTGTATTCTTTTTTCTGCTTTCTGATCCATTCATTGAAGCCTCTCTACCACTGTACCAGGAGTCCTGGTACTTTTTTCTCTCTCTCTAGAATGTCCTGCAGTATTCACTGTAAAGTTGGATTGGTGCTTGTGAATTCCCCAAGTTCCTCTTTGTCTTGGAAACATCTTGTTTCTCCATTAATTTCTAGAGACAGTTTTGCAGAGTACATCAATATGGGCTGGAGTTTATTTTCTTTCAGTGATTGGAATACTGCACTCGAAGCCCTTCTTGATTTGAAGGTCTGTGTTGAGAATTCTGCCATGATTTTGATGGGTTTTCTTTTGTAGATAACCTGTTTCTTGTCTCTGATGGCTATTAATATTCTGTTCTTATATTGAGTTTCTGAGATCTTGATTATTATATGCCTGAGTGTAGCTATATTTTGGTTTAATATAATTTGTTTTTCGTATGCTTGGGAAGTTTTCCTTAATTATTACTGTGAATAGCCTTTGTAGTGCCTTTGTTTGTACCACTGCTTCTTCATTCACATTGTTAGTTTTTAAGTTATAGATCTCTTGTCATTATCTAGGCTTTGTATTGTTACTTTCTGTTTCTTTGTTATTTTTTAGAAACATTTCCTTTCATAATCACACATTGCAAACTTGTATTCAGGTTTTGATAGTCTGTCCTTAGTACATGGTGATAGACATGGGTCTAGCTTTAGTTTTTGGCAAATGGAGAGCCAGTTTTTCCAGCAACACTTATTAAAGAGACTGTTGTTCTTCCAGTGAACCTGCTTGGCTCCTTTATCAAAAATAAGGTGGTTGAGTGTGTTTGTAGATGTGGTTGTATCTTCTAATCTGTTCCATTGATCTTTGGCACTGTTTTGACTCCAATACCATGTTGATTTTACTACTGTTGCTTTGTAGTATAACTTCAAGTCAGCGATTGTGATGCCTCCTGCCTTGCCTTTGCTGCTTAGAATTGCCTTTTATATTCTAGGTCTCTTCTGGTCCCAGATAAATTTTAGGAGTGATTTCTCTAGATCTATAAGGTATGTTGATGGTATTTTTATTGGGATTGCATTGAATCTGTATAACAGTTTTGGGAGAATGGCCATCTTCACAATGTTTGTTCTTCCTATCCATGAGCAAGGGATGTCTTTCCATTTTCTGAGATCATCTTCAATTTCCTTTTTCAGTGTATTATAATTTTCACTGTATAAGTCTTTCACTTCTTTTGTAAGAGTAATTCCTAAATATTTTATTTTTTGCTTGCTAATGTGAAGAGTGTAGTTTCACTTATTTCTCTCTCTGTGCTTTTGTTGTTCATGTATAGGAATGCTATTGATTTCTGAGTATTGATTTTGTATCCAGCCACATTACTGAATTTATTTATTGTATCTAAGAGTCTTTGAATGGAGTTTAGGGTGTCTTCTATGTAGAGTATCATGTCATCTGCAAACAATGATAATTTACTTCTTCTTTTCCTATCTTTACCCCTTTTATTTGTCTCTCTTGCCTAATTGCTGTAGCTAGTACTTCCAGTACCATATTAAATAGGAGTGGTGATAAAGGACATCCTTGTCTTGTGCCTGATTTTAAAGTAAAGGCTTTCAATTTTTGGCCATTTAGTATGATGCTGGCTGTTGGTTTGTCATAAATGGCCTTTATTATATGGAGGTAAAGACCATCTATTCCAATTTTCTGTAAAATTCTAATCATGAATAAACGTTGGACTTTATTGAAGGCTTTTTCTGCATCTATAGAAATGATCATGTGATTCTTATTTTTGGCTTTATTGATATGGTGGATTCCATTTATTGATTTACGTATGTTGAAACATCCTTGCATTCCTGGGATGAATCCCACTTGGTCATGGTGTATAATCTTCTTGATGATTTGCTGGATCCTATTTGCCAATATTTTATTGAGGATTTTTGCATCTGTGTTCATTAGGGAGATCAGTCTATAGTTCTCTTTTTTAGTTGGGTCTTTCTCAGGTTTTGGTAATAGAGTAATATTTGCTTCCAGGAATGACTTAGGAAGGATTGCTTCCATTTCAATTTCATTGAGTAGTTTGAGGAGTGTCGGCATTAGGTCTTCTTTGTATTTCTTGTAGAATTCTGCAGTGAATCCATCTGGGCCTGAGCTCTTCTTTGTAGGTAAGGACTTAATTACATTTTCAATTTCATTAACAGAGATTGGGTTATTCAACAGTTTTACATCCTCTTCATCTAGCTTTGGTACTTCATATGTTTCTAAGAAACATCTGTCTATTTCTTCTGTGTTATCAAACTTTTGAGAGTAGAGGTTTTTGAAATAGGTGTTGATTATCTTATGTATTTCTATTGGGTCTGTATTGATTTCACGTTTTTCATTTCTTATTGCATGAATTTGAGCTTTTTATTCCCTTTTTAAAATAAGGTTGGCTAGGGGCTTATCAATTTTATTTATTCTTTCAAAGAACCAACTCTTTGACTCATTGATTCTTTGGATTGTTTTCTTAGTCTCTATTGCATTGATTTCTGCTCTGATTTTTATAATTTCCTCTCTTCTTTTGGCTTTGGGCTTGAATTGCTCTTATTTTTCTAGTTGTTTGAGGTGTAGCATCAAGTTATTTATTTGTATTCGTTCTGTTTTCCTGATGTGGGAACTCAGTGCAGTAAATTTTCCTCTCAGGACGGCTTTCATTGCATCCCACAGATTCCAGTAAGTTGTATCTGCATTTTCATTTTCTTTTAGGTATTGTTTAATTTCTTCTTTAATTTCTTCTGTGACCACTGATTACTCGAGAGTGTGTTATTCTGTTTCCATGTGATTGTGGGATTTTTGCAGTATCTTTTATCATTAATTTCTAATTTCAGAGCGCTATGATCTGATATCATGCAAGGGATGATTTCAACACTTTTGCATTTGTTGAAATATGTTCTGTGAGCTAATATATGGTCTATTTTAGAGAATGATCCATGTACTGCTGAGAAGTATAAGAATAAAAGTATATGTATAAGAAGTATAAGAATAAAAACCGCAGTGCACCTGCTATAGCTAGCTACTCCTACACCTCCAAACCAAACATGTTCCATAAGGCTTCTTTAAAAGAAATACACATACATGGTCAGCTGTGATGGCACACACCTGTAATCCTAGTACTCAGAAGGTTGAGGGGAGAGGATCACTTAACGTTCAATGATAGAATGTGTATTCTGATATTGTTGGGTGGGACATTCTGTATATATATCTATCAAATCCATTTGTTCGCAGGTGTAATTCAGTTCTGTAATTTCTTTGCTCATTTTTTGTCTGTTTGATCTGTCCCTTGGTGTCAATGGCGTATTAAGGTCTCCTGTTACAATTGTGTAACTGATAATTTGACTTCTCATTTCTGTTAATAGTTGTTTCATATAACTTGGTACTCTGGAGTTTGGTGCATATATATTTAAGATAGTTATTTCTTCCTCTTGGGATTTTTCCCTAATGAGTATGTAGTGACCTTCTTTGTCTTTTATGGTCATTGCTGGTTTATAGTTCACATTTTCTGCAAACAGAATGGCTACTCCTGCTTTTTTTTTGGATTCCTGCTGCATGAAGTATTGTTTTCCATCCTTTGACTTTCAGCCTGTGAGTTTCCTTCTGGGTTAGGTGGGTTTCCTGTAAACAGCATATGGTTGGATTTTGTTTCTTGGTCCATTCTGCTAGTCTGTTTCTTTTGATTGGTGGATTGAGACCATTTATATTAATGGTTATTACTGTTAAATGCTGGTTTATTGTTGACATGTTATCTCTCTGGTGTTGCATCTTTATCTTTCTGTTCTGTTTAATTATCTTCTTTGCTTAGTGGTTTTTTTCCTTTGTGTATCTAAACTGTCTTTCAATATTTTTTGCAGGGTTGATTTGGTGTTCATGAAGTTTTTCAGCTGTTCTTTGTCACAGAAGTATCGTATTTCACCATCAATTTTGAATGATAGTTTTGCAGGATACATCAGTCTAGGTTGGAAATCATTTTGCTTTAGGATCTGGAATACTTCACTCCATGCTCTTCTTGACTTTATTGTTTGTGCTGAGAAGTCTGCTGTGATTATGATAGATTTTCCTTTATAAGTGATCCGTCTTTTCTCTCTAACAGCTTTTAATAATCTATTCTTGTGTTGGATTTCTGGGATGGTGATTATTATATGTCTGGATGTAGTTTTATTTTGGTTATGACTATTTGGAGTTCTATATGATTCACTGATCCTGGTGTCGGTTTCTGATCTCATGCTTGGGAAATTTTCAGCTATTACTTCTCTAAATATCCTCTTGACATCCTCTATGTTGTCTCCTTCTTTTTCATTAATCCCTATCATTCTTATGTTATTTCTCTTTGCATTGTCTTGCAGTTGTTGAATTGTTGTTTCCTGATTCCTTGTTATTTTTAAAAGATCTTTCCTTTACTGTTCACTAGCTGCAATCCTGTCTTCAAGGTCTGAAATTCTATCTTCACTTTCATTAAGGCGGTTTTTACAACTTTCACTGGAGTTTTTTTTTATTTCCTGTATATCTCTGTGCATCTGCATTATGTATTCTGTTTGTTTCTTATATTGCTCATCTAGAGATTCTATGTTTTTGTTTAGTTCCTCCAATTTTTTAACTGTGTTTTCTTTAGATATATTCAGAATCTCTTTCATTTCTTTTATCATTTCTTCTTTTACCTGGGAGATTATTTTGAGTTTGAATTTCTTTAAAGCTTCCTGGAGTTGCTTGTTAATTTCAGTAGCTATTGTGTCCGATATTTGAGGTGAATGGCATATATATTCTTCTATATACATTGCTCCTAGGGTTTCTTGAGATGGGCTGGAAGTTTGAGGTTGTAATTTGGTCTTTCCACCTCAATAAAAATACCATCAACATACCTCATAGATCTCGAGAAATGACTTCTAAAATTCATCTCGAGCGAGTATACCTTGGTTCAACTGTGCCCTATTCTCCCAGCCGGGGCATGGTGGCCTCATTGATGTACAGTGTGGTCACTCCCACACTGAACCCCCTCATCTACAGCCTGAGGAACAGTGACATTAGTAACACCTTGAAGAGACTGCAAGATGGAGCATCTAATCCTTAGGTGTTTGGCATCTGTTTGGAATGTAGGTTGAAAAATGTAGATAATCTGAGCACACAGCGCTCAATGTAAATATTATCTGTTGGTTTGTGTTATTTAAGGGGTTTGATTTTATGTAATGTTTCATAGAAGAGTCATGGCTGATTGGGGGTATGCTGGAATTTTTCATTTTAATACCAGTGCAAAGTTCACTTGGGAAGTTGTGAAATTTCCTGTAAATGTATAAGAGTGATGCTACACAAAAATGACGTTGTATTCTGTGTAACCAGACCACATTTAAAAGTGGTCAATTAATTATATGTATCTAGGCACAATAAAAACTGGAAATAAAAAGGTGAGAAATGTTTAAGTTTATAAAACTTTATTAAAGGCTTCAAACAACTGCACAACTATCATATTAGAAATAAAATCTCTAGAACAGCAGTAAAGATGTTTCAGAAGTGCGCCCTTGCAGTCGCTCTCCCCAGATGAGCTGCTTCCAATTCTGCCTACTTCCTGGCCCACCTCCTTCCTCCTCAGGCAAGAGAGGGGAGTGGTTCTGATTGGAAGGACAATCCTGCTGATCTCGAGTGGCAGAGGTCAGGAGAAATTCTTGTTTGCAAATACTTGTTACTAGATAGCAGGGAAAAAACAAAGCAACTGACAGTCATGAAGTCATCTTGTGCATTCTTGAAAGGTACATCTTACATGCCCAGGAACAAAGAAGCTCCTGGAAAAGGATGAGTGCCACTGATTCCCTGTGTCATTTCGGAACCATCATGGAGATCAGCATCCTGGTCACTCTGAAATCCCCATGCTGAATAAAAACTGCAGTGCACCTGCTATAGCTAGCTACTCCTAAACCTCAAAACCAAACATGTTCCATAAGGCTTCTTTAAAAGAAATACACATACATGGTCAGCTGTGATGGCACACACCTGTAATCCTAGTACTCAGAAGGTTGAGGCGAGAGGATCACTTAACGTTGGATGACAGGCTGGACGCCATAGTGAGTTCAAGGACAGCCAGAACAACATAGTGGAATCCTCTCTCAAGAGAGAGATGGGGAAAAGGGAAGGAATATATTCATGTATTTATACAGACACACACAGACATACACAGAGCACCTAAAAATACTCGAATACCTTTCAAGGCGATCATGATTGCAGTGGTTTACACAAATACTTTTTTATTCACTTGGCTGGGGATCGGTAGGTCTGCGTGAACACATGATGCTTCCACCCTTCAGAGCATGCAGAGGGGACTTGTGAAGGCTTCCCTCTTGGGCTGGCTGGGAAAATCAGCAGGACAGGTAAAGGAAGTAAAGCTAGGTGAGAAATGATGAGGCCAGATGCCCAGGTGAAAAAGCAACATCTATCTGTCACTTCTTTTGAAGATAAAGTGAAGAAAATACTGGAGGCTTATGGACAATAGTCTGTCTCTATCTTTATTGGTCTCACCTGCTGAACAGGGAAGGAGGGTGAAAAAAGTGAGACTCTCAGATACCAGCAATCTCTTCACATTCTGGATAAGTGCAAAAGCAAGTCCTGTTATGGACAGGTGCTCCCACTAAAGGTAGGGAGTAAAAGAGAAAGGGAAAACAAGAAAGGGACTGAGGGGCCAGTGATATTCTGGGGAGGTGGGAGATTCTGACAAGGAAGAGTCATAGAGGTGACCATGAGACTGGCATTGTGTCAAGCCAGGATGGTTGATCATGGTGAGTGTAGACAGCACCAGTAAGGACGCTAGTGTGTGCCCATCTGGACCACAGGGACCCAGAGTGGGCAGAGCATACACAAGCCCAAGACCACCCACAATTACAGGAATGTACAGTAAAAGCACCTGTGAGTGCTGTTATTCACATAAGGATAAAACATCACAGACCAAAAAGATGCCATCAGGCATGAGATACCCCCAGGTATGCAGGATTTGAAATCTAGAACTTTGTGACCTACATCAGCACTTCTCCCATTTTCTGCTTCCTTGGAAAGCTAATGAGACAGCCTTCAGATGCCTAGAGCACCAGGGTTGTGTGCTGAACCTGGAAGCAGGGAATTGACACAGTGTTACAGAAACAGTTTAGCCAGCAGCTATAACAGATGAGGCACATGGCAGCCAGGAAAACCAAGACACAGACTGTGGAAGGATTCATTCTAGGAGAAAGGGGAGCAGGTAGCAGACCTTGGCAATGGAGTAGCTGAATCATAGGTCACAGCTGAGAGACTTCAGGATAAGGAGGATGAGCAGCAATGGAGGTAAGACATGATCTCTGCTGGAAAGGGCCTTCCCAAAGACTGCTGGGCACTGCTGCAGGAACTGACCAAATGGAAGCCTGTGGACACAGTGCTTTCTTCTGCTTCTTCAACTCTTTCTCCAGCAGTGGAGCCACTGTGTTCTCTGCCTGTAAGCCTGGGATCCCCAAGGCAACAGGGATTCTCTGAGCCCTGCCATGGCACCTAACCCCTACCCCCAGGATGCAGTCAAAGATGAGGTTTTTTTTTTAAAGCAAAAGAGTTTTACTAAGTGAATAGTATAGTTGAGATTAGAATTAGGGTGGGGAGATAAGTTCTGGAAGTTTCAAATTCAAACCTTCTGGCTGTGAATGTGGAGCTTGATTCCTTCATTTAAACTGGTCAAGGGATCTCTTTCTGGATTGACTATGGCTCTTTTAACCAGTCAGTGGGAGCTTCACACTGGGAACACTGAATTGAAGCCAACCAGTGGCTGCTTGTGTCCCAGGTTCAGTTGACTTCCCTGGAATGGTGCTTTCCCATTCTCTGCAGGGAATCACAGGGCTTGGACTGGGGTAGCTCGCCAGCTGTTCCAGCACACAGCATCTGACTGTGAGTTCCACTGCTGCTTTTCTCCCTAAAGGCCTCTGGAGTCCTCTGCCTTCACTGTATCTTTTTTCTTTTGACTCAGGCTTCCTTTTCTGTGAGCCACAATCAAGGCTCTGGGGAGAAAGCGGATTACTTTTTCCCTTTTCCACATTGTGTTCTGTGTCTTCAACTTCTTGGTGGGCTCCAATTTTCCTGTCAGGTGCTTCCTGGGTCCTAGGGATCCATCCCCTTCATTTCTTTCTCAAGCTGTTATTTTCCAGAGTCTGGATTCTGGAAAATAAGAAATCTTAAAGAGGCTTATTTGTTGTTGCTCATTACTCTGCTATGTTTTCTAAATACCTTCATCCTTTTTAATGTCTCCCAGTTAAATCATCATGAAAACTAACAAAACAATTGAATTAATGTGGGTGAGGTACAATTTCATGTGAGTATAATTTCAAATTGCATATCAGGAAAGATGGATGAGAAAATCTGTTAGGTAGAATGAAAGTGTAGGGATAAAAATCTTGACTTTGTAAACTTCCCTGATGCTAAACTCTTTAAACATAAACAGGAACACTATGATTAGGAAAAAGAAAGTATTCATTATGTTCCACAAACTTGTACCATAAAGGAAGTTTAAAAAAATGAAACCATTTCAACAGGTCACTGTAGAATACAAAATAAAGAATAAAACTAAAAGTATGCACATTATCACCAGATAGTTTACTGAAATTCTTTGACTTTGATGCAAACAAACCCCTATAAGATAAATAATTACAAATGTGTTTATTAACATTTCATTTTTTATTTTGTTTAAACGAAAAAATATAGAACAGTATAAGGGTACAAGTAATGCAGAATTTCAAAAAACAGTAAGAAATAACTAGTTAATAGATTACATAATGTTATCTTAGAATTAGTTGTTCAATGTACAGGATTAAAGCATACAAAGTAGACATTCAAACAGTGAGACTGCAAATAGTTGTGTTCAGTGATCCAAAAAAAAGCTTAGTAATATGGTCATCTATGTTACACCGATAAACACACTTGCAGTTGTATCCTTTAGAGCACTTTCGTTTGCTCTCTTTTTTACAATAACATTTACACAATTTGGGTTTTATTACTCACACAATTCTTATTACTGTTTTTTTTGGAAGAGAATAAAACCAAAATGACAATAAAGCAGTCAGTCAAAACAAAGGATGGACATAGTACATGATGTAAAAACAGAATACATTGTAATCAAAAATAGTTACCATAATGTCTCTTTTTTGGTTGTTTTTTAAATTTTATTTAAAGAAACAATAAACAAAACAGAACATGGATAGAAATAATACATACTTTCAAAGAAAAAATAAACAGTAAGAAATTAATAGTTGATTGCATATTGTCCTTTTACAAATAGTTGTTCAAGATACAAAAGTGAAACATACAAGGTGGGGATTGAAACAGTTCTGTTCAATTATCTAACCAAAATTTGGTAATGTGGTAATCAATCCTATACACTTAAACATATATGCAGTTATCCATATCTTCATTTATGTTGAGATTAAACAAAGCAAAGCAGTCTAAAATCACTCCAAACAAAGAATGGTATTGCTGGATTTCACATCATGGCACTACAGGATCAGCACTAGGTACTGTAGTGTCTCTTTTTCTTCAGAGTATTTGTTCATTTCATCATGCATTATACAATCAGTTCTCATAAACTGCTTACAGGTTCAACACATGTATGAGTCTTAACATGTATTTCTATCCTTTGTATATTAGAGGGAGAAACAAGATAAAAACGATGAAAATAAAACATTCCTATAAATACACTAAATGAAAAAGACATATAAACCAATGTACAAGGAGTTCTACCATGGTACTGTGTGGTCGCTTTTATCTTTGATACAGATGGCTATATCATCAGACATAGCATAAATGAATAGAGCAGTACATGACAATATTAATAAAAACACAACTTTGTAGATAGTGTAAAACTTAAAATAAAACAGATAGTTATCAAACCAGAATGGGTATCATTGTGAATTTTATCATCATCAGTGTAGTTGCCTATACCCTCAGACTTGATACTATCAATCATAACAGTTTTGAATAAAATCTGTCAGTACCAAACATCAATTAAACAAACCAGATTTAACTAAGATCAGTCATAATTAAGCAGTATAAATTATACAGGACTCCAGAGTTAATAGAAAATTAAAGATGATTACTGCACTATTATGTTATATTTGGGATAGCTGTGTGTGCCCTCAGTTATAGTGCATTTAGACAAACTGGGTCAGAATAAATTCTATTTAAGCAGAGCAGTGCGAATAATATGGGTTTTAATTTCTGATAAACTATTTACAATATCTTCTGCCATCTTTTTAAAGACTATTCCTCCCCTTTCACTTCCCCAGGGTGCACTGTGCATTTTTGGGTCTCACCAACACCCTTAGCTTTTAGATTGGGGAGGTAACCTGCTATTTACCTAAGTGGTTCCGAACATTCTCCCTCCGGGACTTGATCTCTAGTTGTATTCCTTTACCTATTAAAACCTGTCTTTCCAACTTATCCACAAATACTGATATAGCTGCCCCTATTACTTGCTGGTTCCCTGTCACTTAGACCATTGTTTTCTCATATTTGATTTTTGGACCATAAACCTTTATTCAAGTTAATTATATTTCCTATAAAGAGCATCTCAGTGGACCCTACCTCCTGCTCTACTCTGCCTGTGTTTCTCCCTTTTTTTAGTGTATGAGAGATTATAAACAACCTTCTCTGCCTCATTTCTGTTGTGCTATTCTTCTGCCATTTGATGTCTACTTTCCTTCTTCATTCCACTTTCTGCTCTATTCATTGAGGCCTCTCTGCAACTATTCCTGGAATCCTAGTACTTTCCTCTTTCTCTAGAATGTCCTTTAGTATTCTCTGTAGAGTTGGATTGGTGGTTGTGAATTCCCCTAGTTCCTCTTTGTTTTGGAAGCATCTTTGTTTTGTCCATTAATTTCTAGAGACAGTTTTCAGAGTTACGTCAATCTGGGCTGGAGGTTATTTTTTTCAGGGCTTGGGATATTTTGCTCCAGGCTCTTCTTGATTTGATGGTCTGTGTCAAGAAGTCTGCCATGATTTTGATGGGTTTTCCTTTACAGGCAATCAGTTTCTTTTCTCTGATGGCTTTTAATATTCTGTTTGTATATAGAATTTCTGAGATCTTGATTATGATATGCCTGGGTGTAGCTCTGTTTTGGTTGTAGGTGACTGGAGTTCTGTACGCCTCATTCATCTGAATATCATTTCCTTTGCCTATGCTTGGGAAGTTTTCCTTAACTATTTCTGTGAATAGCCTTTGTAGTTCCTTTGTTTGTACTCCTGCTTCTTCATTCACATTCTTTATTCTTAAGTTATGGATCCTTTTGTCAGCTTCTAGTCTTTGTATTGTTACTGCTTGTTTCCTTGTTATTTTTATGAAATTTTTCCTTTCATGACCCCGCATTTCAAACCTGTCCTCCAGTTTTGATAACCTATCCATAGTTTCCTTCATGCAGTTTTGCCACCTTTCCATGGAGTTTTTAATTTCCTGGTAATCTCTTTGAACCTGCTTCATGTATTGTATGTTTTTTAATATTCTTCTTGAAATGCTTCTCTCCTTTTTTTGTGTCCTCCATTCTTCCATCTTAACATGGTGAGGTGGAGAGGCACATGGAGAGGTGCTTAGCATTTCTTTTTTATGTATTTAAAGAGAAAAAAGAGAAAAAACACACAGCATTAAAAGGGTACAAATAGTACAGAACTTCAAGAAAAAATATACATTAAGAAATCACTAGTTAATAGATTACATATTGTCATCTTAGAAACAGTTGTTAAAATTACAAAATTAAAGCACACAAAGGGGACATTCATACAGTGAGATTGCAGACAGTTCTGTTCAGTGATCGAACAAAAACTCAGTAATATGTTTTTCTATCCTACACTCTTAAATATACATGCAGTTGTATCCTTTAGACCACTTTCTTTTCTCTTTTTTTACCATAATGCCTCTTACTACCTTAAAAAGAATTGCCTATATCATTAGGTATAATAAAATTGAACAAAACAGTACAGAACAAGACCCATAAAACCTAAACATTGGAGACATTACAGGACTTCAAAAGAAGATAATAGTCAAACCAGAATGGGCACCATAGTGAATCTTACTTCATTCAAATTAGTTGCCTATACCCTCAAAACTGATAGTATCAAACAGAACAGAATAGAGTAAAATCAGTCCAAACAAGATGGTGAGAGCAATACAAGGTTTCAAATCCAGTTAATATGAAATCAAAAAAGTTAATATAATATAGCCTATTTTTCAAATTTTTCCCTTAATTAAAAAATAAATTTAAAATATAAATTTTTTAAAAGGTGGAGATTGAGATAAAAGAGAACATAACAACATAACAATACAGGTCAAAGCAGAACAATTTCATCAACATAGTGTTTCACACAAGATAACCCAATTTAATAGTAGCTGCCATAGTGTCTCTTTCCTTGAAATATTGGAGTATAACTTCATATATTACAGCATCAAACATATTACCACAGTGTGAAAGCATTCAAGAGGATGAAAGTATTATAGGGTATTTAGAGCCAGCTAACCAAAAACAAACAATGGTTTCTATATTATATATTTGCCTATAAAAATTTTTGTTTATACTATCACATAAAATGAAATCCAGTAAGATACAACATGATAAAACCAATGGAGATAGAAAAATAGCAGTTTGGTGGGACTTCAAAACCAGATGATATTAAATCAGCACTAGCTATTATGATGTCTTGTTTTCTTCAAAATAGCTGATCATGTCATCATAGACAATAATATCAAACAGCCCAAAATGAAACCATTCCAATTAATGAGTAAAACCTATATAAGGCTACAAAGCCATATAATGGGGAATCATGATTACCACATAATTTATGTATTTGAATCATTTCTTACAATAGGGAAACTATTCGGTATTCATACATGTGAGTTTGATTTATTTCACTTATGAATATGGTCTCAAGCTGCATCCATTTATTTATAAATATCTCAACATGATCCTTGTTTACAGCTGAGTAGCACTCCAATGTATAAAAATACCACACCGTTTTTATGCATTCCTCAGGTGATGGACACTCAGGTTGTTTCCAAGAATGCAAATTATGTTGCTATAAATATGAGTGCACATATATCACTTTGGTATGATGCTTTCACTTCTTCTGGGAATATGCCTAGTGGATTGGCTGGAACAAATGGGACTTCTAATCCCAGCTTTTTGAGAAACCTCCAGATTGACCTCCACAATGGTTGCACCAGTTGCACTGCCACCAACAGTAAGGGAGAGTTCCTTTTTCCCACAGCCCCTCCAGCATTTGTTGTTGATGGTTTTCTTGTTCCTGGCCATTCTTTCAGGAGTGAGATTGAATATCAGTGTGGTTTTAATTTGCATTTCTCTAATGACTAATAATGATAAATATTTTTCATGTACTTATTTGCCATTTGTATTATTCATCTGAGAAGTGTGTATTCATCTCAGATGCCTGTTTTTGGATTGGATCTTTGAATTTTGGGGGTATGATTTTTTATTTCTTCATATGTTTCAGACAGAAATTCTATGTCTGAGGGAGAGTTCACTAAGATTTTTCTCAGTTTGTGGGTTTTCTTTTTACTATGTTGGAGACTTCTTTTGTCATGCAGAAACTTTTTAATAAGAGGTGATTCCAGTTATTGATTCTGGGAAGAATTTCCCATGCAGTTTGAGTCCTGTTCATGGATTCTCTACCTACCCCTATGTCTTCAAGGTTTTTACCCAATTTGTCTTCCAATATATTTAGAGTTCCTGTTTTAATATTCAGATCTTTGAGACATTTAAATTTTAATTTGGTATATTGTGATAGCCCTGGGTCTAGTTTTAGTTTTCAGCATATAGAGAACCAATTTTTCCATCACCATTTATTAAAGAGACTGTCATTCTTCCAGTGAACCTGTTTGGCTCCTTTATCAAGTTAAGGTGTTTGAATGTGTTCATAGATTTCGTTGCATCTTCTAATCTATTTCATTGATCTTTGGCTCTGTTTTGATTCCAATACCATGTTGATTTTACTATAGTTGCTTTGTAATATAATTTCAAGTCAAGGTTTGTGATGCCTCACTGCCTTGCCTTCACGGCTTAGAACTGTCCTTGCTATTCTAGGTCTCTTCTCGCTCGAGATGAATTTTAGGAGTCATTTCTCGAGATCTATGAGGTATGTTGATGGTATTTTTATTGGGGTTGCATTGAATCTGCATAATAGTTTTGGGGGAATGGCCATTTTCACAATATTTATTCTTCCTATCCATGAGCAAGGGATGTCTTTTCATTTTCTGAGGTAATCTTCAATTTCTTTTTTTTTTTTTTTAGTGTATTGTAATTTTCAGCGTATAGGTCTTTCACTTCTTTCATGAGAGTAATTTCTAATATTTCATGTTTTTGGTTGCTAGTGTGAAGGGTGTGGCTTCTGTTATTTCTTTCTCTGTAATTTGTTGTTAGTGTATATGTACGCCATTGATTTTTTAGTATTGATTTTTGTATCCAGCTACATTATTGAATTTATTTATTATATCTAGGGGTCTTTCAATGGAGTTTTGGGGTTCTTCTATGTAGAGTATCATGTCATCTGCAAATAATGATAATTTAACTTCTTCTTTTCCTCTCTTTATCCCTTTTATTTCTCTCTCTTGCCTAACTGCTATAACTAGTACTTAAAGTACTGTATTAAATAGGAATGGTGATAAAAGAAATCCCTGTCTTTTGCTTGATTTTGAAGAAAAGGCCTTCAGTTTTTTGCCATTTAGTATGATACTTGTGGTTGGTTTGTTGTAGATGGCATTTATTATGTTGATGTAAAGACCATCTATTCCAATTTTCTGTAAAATTCTTATCATGAGTGAATGTTGGACCTCATCAAAAATTTTTCCTGCATCTATAGAAATGATAAGGTGATTCGTACTTTTGGCTATATTTATATGGTGGACTACATTTTGATTTATATATGTTGAAACATGTCTGCATGCCTGGGATAAATCCCACTTGGTTCTGGTGTAGTGTATAATCTTCTTGATGATTTGCTGCATGAGATTTGACAATATTTTATTGAGGATTTTTGCATATGTTTATTAGGGAGTTTGGGCTAATAACTTTTAGTTGGGTCTTTCTCAGGTTTTGTTACTAGAGTAATATTTGCTTCCTGGAATGACTTAGGAAAGATTGCTTCCCTTTGAATTTCATTGAAGACATTCAGGAATGTCAGCATTAAATCTTTTTTGTATTTCTTGTAGAATTCTGCAGAGTATACGTTTGGGCCTGGCCTCTTCTTTGTACGCAAGGACTTAATTCATTTTCAGTTTCATTAATAAAAATTGGATGATTCAGCAGTTTTACATCTTCTTGACCTAGGTTTGGTTCTTCATATGTTTCTAGGAATATGTCTATATCTTCTGTGTTATCAAACCTTTGAGAGTAGAAGTTTTTGAAATAGGTGTTGATAACCTTCTGTATTTCTGTAGAGTCTATAGTGATTTCATTTTTTTTTCATTTCTTATTGCATGAATTTAAGCTTTTTCTCCCCTTTTTAAAATAAGGTTGGCTAGGGGCTTATCAATTTTATATATTCTTTCAAAGAACCAATTCTTTGATTCATTGATTCTTTGGATTTTTTTCTTAGTCTCTATTGCATTAATTTCTGCTCTGATTTTTATAATTTCCTCCTTTCTTTTGGCTTTAGGCTTGACTTGATCTTCTTTTTCTAGATGTTTGAGTTGTAGCATCAGGTTATTTATTTGTATTTGTTCTGTTTTCCTGATTTGGAAACTCAGTGCAATAAACTTCCCTCTGAGGATGGCTTCCATTGCTTCCCACAGATTCCAGTAAGTTGTATTTGTATTTTCATTTGCTTGTAAGTATTATTTAATTTCTTCTTTAATTTCCCCTGTGACTCACTGGTTACTCAGAAGTGTGTTATTCAGTTTCCAAGTGTTTGTGGGATTTTTGCAGTATCTTCTATCAATAATTTCTAATTTTGTGGCACTATGATCCAATGACATGCAAAGGATAATTTCAACTCTTTTCCATTTATTTAGATTTGTTCTGTGAGCATATATGTGGTCTATTTTAGAAAATAACCCATGTACTCCTGAGCAGAATGTGTATTCTAAAGTTGTTGGATGGAGCACTCTAGAAATGTCTATCAAGTACTTTTGTTCACATGTGTGATTCAGTTCTGCTATTTCTTTGCTGATTTTCTGTCTGGTTGATCTGACCATTTGTGTCAATGGTGTGTTAAGGTCTCCTGTTACAATAATGTTACTGATAGTTTGATTTTTCATTACTGTTAATACTTGTTTTATATAACTGTGTGCTCTGAAATTTGGTGCATATGTATTTATGATGATTGTATCTTCCTCTTGAAATTTTCCCCTAATCAGTATGTAGTGACATTTATCTCTTCTAATCATTATTGGTTTAAAGTTCACATTGTATGCAAACAGCATAGCTACTCCTGCTTTTTGGGGTTCCTGTTGCATGAAGTATTGTTTTCCATCCTTTGATTTTCAGTCTATAAGTATCTTATTGGATTCAATGGGTTTCTTGTAGATAGCATATGGTTGGATATTGTTTCTTGATCCATTCTGCCAGTCTGTTTTTTTTAATTGGTGCATTGAGTCCATTTACATTAATGGTTATAACTGTTGTATGTTGGTTTATGGTTGACATGTTATCTTTCTGCTGTTGCATCTTTATCTTTCTGTTCTGTTTAATTGCTGCTTTGCTTAGTGTTTTTTTTTTTCCTAAGTTTACCTAAACTTTCAGTATTCTTTGCAAGTTTGACTTGGTGATCATGAAGTTCTTCAGCTTTTCTTTATCATGGAAGTATCTTATTTCTCTATTGGCTTTGAAGGACAGTTTTTTCAGTGTACATCAGTCTCGTTTGGAAATCATTTTCCTTTAGGATCTGAAATACTTCACTCCATTCTCTTCTTGACTTTATTGTTTTTGTGGAGAAGTCTTCATTGATTCTGGTAGGTTTTCCTTTATAAGTGATGTGTCTTTTCTCTGTGCCAGCTTTTAATATTCTATTCTTATGTTGCATTTCTAGGATGGTGATTATTATATGTCTGGGTGTAGTTTTATTTGGTTATGACAATTTGGAGTTCTATATGCTTCACTGATCTTGATGTTGATTTCCAATGTCATGTTCAGCAAATTTCCAGGTATTTCTTCTCCAAATAACCTCTTGACATCCTTTATGTTGTCCCCTTCTTTTATATTTATCCCTATCAATCTTATGGTTTTTTTCTTTACATCATCTTGCATATGTTGAATTGTTATTTCCTGATTCCGTGTTATATTTAAAAGATATTTTCTTTCATGTTCACTAGCTGCAATCTTGTCTTCGAAGTCTTAAATTCTATCTTCACTTTTGTTAAGGCGGTTTTTACCACTTTCAATGGAATTTTTGATTTCCTGTATATCTTTTTGCATATGCTTTATGTATTCTGTTTGTTTCTCATATTGTTCATCCAAGGATAGTCTCTTTTTGTTTATTTCCTCCAAGTTTTTAACTGTGTCTTCTTTAGCATCTCCTTCATTTCTTTCATCATTTATTTTACTTGGGAGACTATTTCTAATTTGAATTCCTTTAAAGCTTCATGGAGTTTCTTCTTTATTTCAGTTGCTATTATGTCCAACATTTCAGGTGTATGGCATATATTTTCTTTTATGTACATAGTTCCTAAGGTTTTTTTGGATGGGCTGGAGGTTTGAGATTGTATTTTGGCCTTTAACTTTGTCATTTTCCTATATTTCTGTGTTTCAAGTGTTATTCCAAGCCTTCCCCAGTGTCTGTTCGAAATCCTCTTTTATGCCCTCAGCTCCTGGGGCTCTGACTGCCCAGTTCCCCAGATTGACAGAGGGTCACTGCAGGCGGGGGAGGCTGGTTCGAGACCCTCCAATGCAGTCCAGTATAATAGGAAGCCAAAAAGTTCCCTGTCTGGCTGAGTGAGGATCCTAAACTACCTGGGCTCAGAGTATGATGTGGGAAAACTCACCCCAGGTTGCCCAGCCTCTGGAACCAATGGCTCACACTTGCCTAGAACTCCAGAGTCAACAAAGAATGGTCAGGAGTGGGGAGGACATTGCAGGCCTGCTCTGCACTCACCAACATGGTCCAGTGCATCTGGAAGCCATGAAGTTCCCTTTTCAGGCACCAGTGAGGGTCCCAAATTATCTGGGGTTGGGAGAAGGTGCAGGGACACTCACTCCAGGCTTCCCAGCCTCTAGAACAGATGTTGCTGGCAGGCCCAGAACTATAGAGTCTGCCAAGCCTGGCAGGGAGTGGGGAGACCAGTGCAGACCCATACATCACCTGCTGATCTGGTCCAGTGTAACAGGAAGCTTCAAAATACCCTGTCCTGGGCCAAGTGACTGTCCCAAACTTGCTTAGCTCAGGGGAATGGTGCAGGGACACTCACCCCAGGGTCCTCAGCCTCTGGAAGGTATAGCACTGGCAGGTCCAGAACACCAGGGTTTGGCAAGCCCAGCAGGGAGCAGGGAGAACTGTGCAGGCCTGCTCAGGACCCACTACACTGGTCCAGTGCAACAGGAAGCTGCCTTGAAAAATTATCTCTAAGATGACAATATATAATCTATTAATTAATGATTTCTTATTGTGTATTTTTTTAAATTCTGTATTACTTGTACCCTTTTTCTGTTTTTTCCTTATTCTATTTAAATAAAATTTAAAAAAGATTTCTACCTATTTTCTTTAATGACATACATAGTCTTTCTATTTTAATATTTAGACTTTGATCTACTTTGACTTTCATTTAGTGTATGGTGATAGATATGGTTCTAGTTTTAAGCTTTAGTATTTGGAAAGCCAGTGTTGACAGCATCACTTATTAAAGAGGCTGAATCTCTTCCAGTGAATATGTTTGGCCTTTTTTGTCAAAGATAATTTGGCTGAGCATGTTTGGAGTCATGTCTGCATTTTCTAATCTGTTTCATTTATCCTCAGGTCTGATTTTTTCCAGTTCAATGATGATTTTATCATAATAGCTTTGTAGTATAATTACAAGTCAGGGACTGTGATTCCTTCTGCCTTGTATTTGTTGCTCAGAATTCCTTTACCTGTTCTATGTCTCTTTTGTTCCAAAATGAATTTTAGGAATGTTTTCTCTAGTTCTGTGAGGTTTGCTAATAATAACTGGGTTTGAGAGTGCCTTTAATCTGCACAATAATATTGGCAATAAGGTCATTTTCTATTATGTACATTCTTCTTATCCATAAGCAAGGAATATCATTCCATTTTGTGATATCATTTTTGATCTCATTTTTCAGATACGTAATTTTCAGTGTATAGATATTTTACGTCCTTTTTAGATTGATTCTTAAGAGTTTTTCCAATGTCATGCTGGAAACATTATCCAGAGCAATGAAACAAGAGAAAGAAATAAAAAGAATAAGGAGAAGAAAGGAAGAAAATTATCATAGTCATATATTCTACACAGAAGGCTCCAAAATTCCACCAAACGTCTTCTAAGTTTAATAATCAAATTCAGCAATGTGGCTGCATTCAAAGTACACTGCATTCTAATACACTGCTTGTAAACAAATGACTCATAGAGAGATAAATTAGGGAATCCAAAGCACTTATGATAGTGCTAACAATGATGAGGACAATGATAGTAAACCTAAAATCTTGAACATTGTCAAGAGCTTTACAAATGCCAGTACCAGATATGTGCATCAAACTAACTTGTTTTGGCATATGGAAAGTCAATTTTGGCAGCACTATTTATTAAAGAGACTATGTTTTGTCCAGTGGATGTATTTGGTCACTTTGTACAAGGGAAAGTGTCTGAGTGCCTTTAGAGTTGTTTCTACATCTTGTATTTGGTTTCACTGATCTTCAGGTCTCTTCTTCATCAATACCATGCAGATTTTATCACAGGAGCTTTGTACTATAATTTCAGGTCAGGGATTGTGATGCCCCCTGACTTACCTTTCTCACCAAGAATTCCTTTTACTATTCTAGGTCTACTCTATTTCCAAATGAATTTGAGAATTTTTTCCTCTCATTCTGTGATGAATGTTAATGGTATTTTAATTGGAATTTCATTAAATGAGTAAAACAATTTTAGGAGTATGGTCTTTTTCACTATGTGGCTTCTTCAAACTATGAGCAAGAAAATTCATTCACTGATATTCTGTACAATCTCCTTTATAATAGTACTATAATTTTCCACATGTAAATCTTTTTGTTCCTTTTTTAGATTGATTCTTACATATTTATTTTTTAATGCTATTCAAATGTGTGAAAATTGTCCAGATTTCCTAATTTTGCTCTTTGTGATATTGTTGCTTGTGTACAAGAATGCTATTAGGTTTTGAGCATTGATATTGTATCCAGCTACACTGCTGCATTTGCTTATCAAATCTAGAGTTGTTTTGGTTGTTTTTTGGGTTCTTCTATGTAGAGTATCATATCATCTGCACATAATAATTTAACATCTTTCTTTCCTATCCTTATTGTTTTTATTTCTTTCACTTGTCTAATTGCTCTGGTTAATGTTCCTAGAACTCTAATAAATAGTGTAGTTATAGTGGGTATCTTTGCCTATTTCCTGATTTTAGAGTGAAAGTTCTCAGTTTTTATCCATTTAGTATGATGTTAGCTATTGGTTTGTCATAGAGGACTTTTACTGAGATTGAGATGGAGATAACCTACTCTGATTTCCTGTAGAATTTTTTAAATCATGAATGGAGACTGTGCTCTTTCAAATACATTTTCTGGATCTATTGAGATGATCATGTAATTTTTGTCTTTGGTTATGTTAATATGGTGTAATAAATTTATTTATTTGCATATGTTGAATCATTCCTGGGATGAGTCCTACTTGGTCATAGTGTGTAATCTTCTTGATGATTTGTCACATTCTGTTTGCCAGTATCCGTTGACAATTTTTGCATCTATGTTTGAAGGATTGGTCTGTAGTTTTCTTTCTTGGTTAGTTTCTTCTCTAGTTTTAGTATATAGATAATACTTGCTTCCAAGGTTGATTTTGGAACTATTGCTCCCCTTTCAATTTATGCAAAGAATTTCAGCATTAATGGCATTGGGTATTCTCTAAATTTCTTGTAGAATTCAACAATAAGTCTTTCAGATCCTATTTTTCTTTGTTGATAAATTTTAACTACATTTTGCATCATCAACTGAAATTGTGGTATTTGGAATTATCTGCTTGATTTAGTTTTGGCAATTCAATTTTGTGAAGGAATCTTTCTATTTCTCTCTGTATTTTCTATCTTAGCAGAATTCAGGTATTGACGATCTGGATTTCAGTGGGATCCATTGGGATGGCACTCCTTTTCATTCCCAAATCCTTGAATTTATGTTTGGTCTATTAATATATACTGATATAGAGACAAAATGTTTAAAAGATCAAAATATTAAATAGAATCACTAAATATTACTGGAACAGAAAATACATACTCATAAGTGAAATACATCAGACCCACAAGCATCATATTGTCTCCCTAAGTGTTAGAAACTGTATGAATATGTAAGATCTTAAGAATACAATAGATATTGTGAACTGGGAAGAAATTGTTCATATAAAAGAGAAACCGTGATGGGAAAAGAAGAAAAGAAAAAATATGCCCAAGATAGTCAATATAGTAATACCAATAGTTGCTCTCAGTTCACTGTAAAGAACAGTTTGTGCTAATGTTGTTTGGACAATATTGCATGCATATATTATGGCTCTCTGTAACTACTCTGAAGATAACAATACAAAATATATTAATTTTTGTGACTCTCCTATTATTTTGTTTTGAAAATTTGTTTTTCTCTTCAAAACAATAAAAAGTAGCTTATTTCACTTTTGGATAGTCACTACTGAGTCCTAGTCCCCAATATTATTCATACTGTTCACCAAACGAAACATCATAACTTTTTTGTATACCAGTTACTAGTATGCTATGTAGTACAAAGGAATGTTTATTTTAATCATCTCTCTAGCTAAAGCACATGAATTCCAATAGAATTCAGGTTTGTGTTTCATTCATAATGTGAAAAGCTACATTGTTTCACTTTCTCTCCAACAGAGCTGTTGCTGAATATGCATATTTCAGTGTGGTTTCCAGGAGATTACTTCTGAAATGTGATCTATAAAAAGCTTTGATATGTATACATATCAATCTTTCATTCTGAATTCTATCACTATCTGTCATAAGCATGTGCTAATAAAATATTAAAAAGAAATATGTCACTGAATGTGTCTACATTGATATAGGCTATCAAGGTCATTGAAAATAATAACTAGTACTATCAAAGAAGCATTATAAAAATGCAAAGAAATATTTCAAAGCAGTGATTTCCAATCTGGTGTTAAAAAAAGCCTAAGAACTTCATATACGTACATTCTGATTAAATTGGCTTCAACCTGTGGCACATGAATAGAAATACATATTTAAAACTACAGATAAAACTGTAGTAAATACACCAAGAACCAATAAGCTGTACAATTCAATGTATTTATGAATTTTTATTCACATCATATAAGGTGTCTAATTATGATCCCCAATGGCAGATGAGAAAGCTGTATTAACTTGATTCTCTATATCCTTTACATTGTGTTTTCTCACAAATAAGTTACAATGTGAGCTGAAAAATGAATTAACAAGACTTACCCTCACCTAGAAGTAAAAGAATTATAATGAATGAATCCAGAGTATTTGGCATGAAAATCTATCTAAGAATAAGACTACTGGTATGCACATCAAGGATTTGGGGCTTTCCTCAGTGCTGAAAACCTCAGGTGTAAAAAAGATTTATGGTTAGACAACAGGTCAGTATAGAGAAACTTATAGGATATGACCATTTTTAAAATGAAAAAAATGTAATGTGGCTTTTTTACATAAGCATTGAACTGGTATCTAAATATGTTAAGATTAAAACCAATTATAGTCCTTTTATGATTAACAGATAAGGTAGGTTCTGAGAAAATGTTAAGTGATTGTGTCATTGTGTGAATATCATACTGTGTGGTTACAAAAAAGTGTTGACTAGGACACCACCGAGAAAATAATGTTTTAAGAAAATGATGGTTAATCCATTTTGTAGATGCCACAGTGGGCTGCTTTCATCATTGAAAAGCATAAAAGATTCACTGCCACCATTTTAAGACCATCAGAGCACAGGAAGTCCACCATTGGCTGAAACACCATTATGCAGCCTGTAACAAAACTTCAACAAATACATTTAAATGCATGTATATTGCAGCATGATTCACATAAATCAAAACATGAAAATCACCCAAATGTCCAGCAATGTACATATGAAAAAATAACACCTAAGTATACACATTATGGTATTATTCAGAGAGATAGAGGAAATGCAGCAAATAAATCTGATCAAATAATGCAGTCCAGATGAAGTATGGAAAAAAATAAGTCAAGGAAGAACAAAAAGAAACTTACAAAAAGAAGATAGAAGCAACAGGAAGAAGAAAAGAAAAGAACAAAAAAGACAAGAAAATAGAAGATGAAAAAATAAATTCCCAAAAAACAGCATATGACACCAGGAATAAATGTACAAACTTTGTTTAAAATGTAGATTCTTGCTTTTATTTTGCAAATCTAACAAATGATTTTTATATAAATGTGTGACAGCAGAGCAAGGGGTGTGTGTTCACAGTAATGTTCCAGTTAGAGTCCAAACCAACCTCCCTTTCTTCCCTTGAGAAATGATGAAAATGGAGAGGGGAAGAAGATGGCCACCTCCTAGTTAGCTGAGTAGAGAGCCTCTCTGGGAAAACCAACTCAGATGCTGCAATTTGCCAACATAGAGAGGGCTGGATGAGTGGAGAGATTCTCACAACCCCTGTAGGAAACTGAAGGAAAACGAAAACTAGGATGAAGAACGAGAAACATAGGTGGATGAGTGGAGACAGACATGCTCTGAGACCCATCCCATGCTGTGCTGGGAAGGCCATGGAGTCAGATGATCCATGGTTGCATTGAAGCTAGAGCGACCAATATGGGGAGTGAATGAGTCCCAGGCCCTTGGTGGGAGGGTGTGGTGCATCATGGGATGGAACCAAGGTGGAGAGCTGCAGTAATTCTTGGTGAGTGCTGGAAATTGGGTCATGTGGTAGGTGTGGCTGGCTGGAACACATCTTGGTGTGGGGGCAAAGTCTGACACCACAGTGTCATTAGTCAGCCACCCCTGGCCCAGAGAGAACTGGTAGGATCAGTTTGGGCAAATCATGCCCATGGTTGGGACTCAGTAGCCAGGGATAAAACTGTCTTCACCCTGTGATATCCCCCACAGCACAGCCTAAGTTGCTGAAGGCAAATGCCAGTTGACTGGCTCGGAGAAGAGGGGCCATTCCGCATCGTCCCTGCCTGAACCTCAGATAACAGCAAACTGGAGAAGGCAGCAAAACACCAACCAGCACATTTTGGAAAAATCATAAGCAATACGGAGAGGTCCTGAGACCTTCCCCACACCTGTCTGAAAGAAACCAGAAACATGACAAGAGAAAGAAAAAAGAAAAAGCCTCCAGCTGCTGACCCTAGGAAAAAGAGCCCAGCAGAGATAAATACAGAAGAGAATCAGTGCAGCAATCATGCAATATTAGCCACATCAGTGAACATAAAGAGATACCTTCATGATCTCATAGAAGAATTTAAACCTGAAATTCTAATCCAAGTGAGGTAAGATATAAAAAGATTAATTAAAGAAATGCTAAGGCCCTCTCAAAAAATGCAGATGGATGAATTGAGAAACCCAGAAAAGGAAGAGAAACCTTTGGTGAAGAATATAAACAAAATCTGCAATACATGAAACAGATTTAAAGAGATTACCAGGAAACTAAAAACTCAATTGAAAGCTGGCAAAATGCCTTGACAAAAAATAAAGTTAGCCTTTTGAAACTTGAAGAGAGATTTACAATGTGTGAACATGAAAAAAAGACCTATTAAAAATAACAAGGAGCCAGGAAGTAACAACTCAAAGGCTAGAAGATGACAAGAGTGTCTATACCTTAAGAATAAAAAATGTGAGCAAAGAAGCAAGAGTAACCACAAATGAACTATAAAACCTATTCACAGAAATAATTAAGGAAAACTTCCCAAGCATATGAAAAAGAAATGATATTCATATAAATGAGGCATACAGAACTCCAGCCATCTACAGCCAAAAAAATTCTGCACCAAGACACATAATAATCAAGATCCCAGACATTCACCACAAGAACAGAATATTAAAAGCAGCGATAGAAAAGAATCAGTTCACCTACAAATTAAAAATCATCAAAATAACAGACTTCTCAACACAAACTATCAAATGAAGAAGAATTTGGAATGAATTTGGGGGCCCTGATTTTTTTAATTCTTATATGTTTTAGACAGAAGTTCTTTGTCTGAGGGACAGTTCACTAAGATTTTTTCCTAGTTTGTTGGTTTTCTTTTCACTCTGCTGGAGATTTTTTTTTTGAAATGCAGAAACTTTTTAATAAGATGTGATCCCAGCTATTGATTCTGTGAAGTATTTTCCCATGTGGTTTGATTCCTGTTCATGCATTCTCTACCTACCTGTATGTCTTCAAGGTTTTTTACCCAATTTGTCTTCAAACAGATTTACTGTTAATGTTTTAATATTCAGACTTTTATAGATAAATGAATGTAACTAGGAACCAAAATCAAAAGAGAAATAAACCCAAAGGCATCATAGTTTCCCTAGTATGAGTTCAATGAAATAGATAGATGATAGATAGATAGATAGATAGATAGATAAGCGATGTATATGTGATAATTAAGATAGTTATATTAATAATTTCTAAGTCATTGAAAAGAAATATTCCTGCTAATTTCTTTGAAAAAATAAATGCAGTTATCTTGTACTCTGAGTAATGAATTTAAAGACAACAATCCAAAATATATTAACCATTGTTACCCTCTAATTATCATGTTTTGAAATTTTGATTTACTTTTTTCACTTTAAATTTAAAAATCCTCAGCATTTTATCCTTCAATGTAGTTGGATACACAAAAATAAATACATCATTTTTATAATTTTCAAGCATGTATTGATATCATTTTATGCAAACCATATTCTTTATCCATCACTACATTTTTTCCAACTTCAAAAAAGAAATTTCGCATACATATGAATCCCATCTTCCCAAACTAGCTGTTCTTCTAATATGAAACATGATGAAGACTCAAAGTTCTGAAATAAAATAACCAACAAAACCTAATGTATTTAAATGCGAGTTGGGATGTTTAATTTCACAACATTTTAAACCTACATTCCAAATGGATCACAAACATCTTGGGATTACACTCTCCAGCTGAGAATCCTCTTTAGGGTGCTACTGATGTCTCTGTTCCTCAGGCTGTAGATGAAAGGATTCAGCAGAGGTATGACCACAGTGTACATCAAGGAGGCCATCATATTCTTGATTGGAGAATAGGACACATCTGAACCAAGGTACATCCCAAGGCCCGTTCCATAAAATAAGCAAACAGCTGAGAGATGAGAGCTGCAGGTAGAAAAGGCTTTGTGCCTCCCCTCGGATGATGGTATTTTTAGAACAGAGGAAACAATTTTATAGTAAGAGAAAAAGATCCCCAAGATGGGGAAAAAGCCATAGATGACACCAATATATGTGACCACAGTGTTCAATAAAGGATCAGAACATGAAAGATTGAGCAATTGAGAAGGGTCACAGAAGAAATTACCAATTTCTGTATGCTTGAAGCAGGTAGACAGTAAAATAATTGAATTTGCACCTGAGACTCCACAAGGCTAAGAAAGACAGATGCGCAAAGGAATAAGGCACAGCGGTGTGCACTCACAGTGAAGGCATAATGCAGGGGGTGGCAGATGGCCACGAAGCGATCATAGGCCATCACAGCCAGGAGCATGTCATCCATACAGCCAAAAAGGATAAACAAAGACATCTGTGTAAGGCAGCCCATGTAGGAGATGACTCTGTTGTGAGTTAAGCTGTCCACAATCATCTTAGGGACCGTGGTTGAGGTGAAGCAGATTTCATTAAAGGACAGGCTGGAGAGGAAGAAGTACATGGGGGTATGGAGGTGTGAGTCAAAGCTGACGGCCAAGATGAGGAGCAGGTTCCCAAGCATTGTGACCAGGTACATGGACAAGAACAGGCCAAAGAGGATCAACTGCAGGTCTGGGTCATCTGAGAAGCCCATGAGATGAAATTCTGAGACATATGTTAGATTGTACATTTTGATAATTCTTGAACACCTTTTCAGAATGAAAATTCACTAGAAAAGTGAAATCACACAAAATTCTGCATATGTTATGTATACAAATATCCCCAAAGAAATTATGCCTATATTAAGACCAAAACTTTCAGCAATCATTTCTATTGTGACAACCTTGACTGCATTACTGGGTGGGTTGTTTTGCAAAGTCGTCCATACAGTCTTACTTTACAGATGCTCTATAGCACAATGTTACAAGACCAAGACCAGTAGGCTTCAGAAATCTACGAGACCAGTAATTTCTTGAAAAAGAGTTGAAAGAATGTTAACTGACCATAACCCATCCCTCTTTAAAAAATATGACTCTACTGAAAGAAAATAAAATGCATTCAAATTCAACTATAAGTTATTTCAATCTCAGAAAATACAATGCTCTTTATTTTTAGGTGTTGGAAATATTACAAACACTAGAACTGCACTATCTGAAAATAAACTACAATGAATTTGGTCATAGTCAGAATACACTGTATTCAGCTAGTTACCTGACATAAATTTTCATCATTCTTAGATTTTCTGATTTTTGTGCTGCAGTGAAATAAGTGTTCACTCACTCTTTGTGTATGCATAGTTTAACATATATCTTCTTGTTGTCTGTAATGAATTTTCATCTGTGTTAATGAGGTTAAGATCGGTGCACATAGTTTTGGAACATTATGACCACAAATGCATCATTAACTGCACTGTACTTTCCAGAGAGTAAACAATAATGATGAAAAGCACATTTGATAATTTAATTTTTAAAAGGATTTTGCTATAATTCAATGCCAAGAAGATATTTGCTAGTTTAACATCTCTCTGTTCTGTTTACTGATTAAGTATTTGGCAGTGTCATGATAATGTGCTTTATTATTTTTGTTGACATAAACCCTGCTATGTGCAATGGTAAATATGAAAAATAAGAAAATCTGGCTGAATTCCATGTTTCTTAATTCTGACTCACATATTTTCATAGGAATTCTTCCAGATATAAGTCTTGTATTTCTCTTCTTTCAGATATATAAAGGAATCTTGGATTCATAGTTTTGTCAAACCATACTGTGATTAAATTGGCAAAAAAAAAAAACACACAAAGGAGAAAAGCAAATGAAATTGTTTAGGCATATTTGGAATCTTATCTGCAGTCATCAAGGTATATAAAACAGAGTAAACACATCTGCAAATAATGCAATTCCCCTCCTGGTATAACAGAAAAATTATTTAACTTAAAAGGTTGAAGTAAAAAAATGTTTTCAAAGTAATTCAGGTTTCATCACTCTTGCATATAATATATTCATCCAGGTAAATTTTAAAATCTCCACATCCTGCAGCCTCAGACCATGAAATTTAATCTGAAATCTACATTTCAGGTACTTGTGTTATTCTCTTACACTAGAGTTCAGAATAACTGTCTTAAATATATTTTAGTATTTAGAAATGTCCCATTAATATCTCTTCAGACACATACATGTTTAGATCTATTTGTCAGCATTTACATCAATTCCAATAATTTTTAGATCTGAAGAGTCACCTAAGAAATTCAGACTCTCGCTATCTTTCCAAGATTTAATTTTTTGCACTCCTGCCTTCATAGGCATCTATTCCTATCAATTTTATGGATACATTTTTTTCCTTTTAGTATTTCTGGGTTATCACTGACTTATGAACTCAGAGTAGTTTTTTAAAAGCCCACTTAAGAGTACCTAAAACACATCTAGCTTCTGTATGAAAAAATCATTGTACCTAAAAAACAGTACGTTAAATAAAGTGATTTTATCTCTCCTTTGGTTAATGCCACCATGATCAGAGAGGTAATAAGATATCATGTAACTTGTAAATTTATTGTTAACATAATGTTTTGAAACTTGTGCATTTCTCCTTGTCACTCACATGAAAATATGTATACAGTGTATTTGTGAATGATACGTCTCTGATTTCCAACAAATAATGCATGGAAAATATCTGCTTATTTTCTAAAAACAGTGAGTAAGTCAGTATAATTTACAACCTTTTATTCTTGAGATATTCCTTCAAAGTATCCATGAGGTTGGTCTGGTAATTTTCTTTGTATGACACCACACAGAAAGTTGCATCTTCATCATATGAGAACAACATTTGCATTTTGCTCCAGTGGTGGATCCTGTACCAAGAAATGAGACAGGGGAAATGAACATGTCAGTCCTGCATCATTGTTCTGCTAAAATAGTCAGAATGTTTGTTAGTCTCTCTTCCTATCTCTGCTCATAAGGCCAGAGGAATACAAGGACAATGAGTGTGATAATTAAACAGAGTTTGGAACTTTAATATTTATGAGCTTTTGTTTCATTACAGACTAATTACATGAATAGACAAGCTGAAAGTTTACTGATAAATAGAGTAAACTATATTCAAAAAATTAGAGACTTGAAAAATATGATGTTTTGTTATGCATCTCAAGCACAAGCGTACATTCACCTGCTCCTGTCTTTTTTACACGTTTGTAAACAAATGAGTATCTCTGTTATGTTTTTATATGTTTTATACAGATGGAATTAAATAGATTATAAGGCTAATATGTCAAATATACTTAGTGTAGAAATAATTAAACATACACCAACAGATTCTGTCAGATGCAGTAAAACGTTTGCTTATCACAACACAGAAAGATTTGAGCAGAGGTTCTGAGTCTAGATTGCTGGTGCAATACAGTTTCATATTTAACTCTAAAATTTTCTAAAGAGAAGTGAAATCCTGACCTGGCTTAACCTCATTTGAGGCTGTGTGGAATTAGTAGAAACAGGGGGAGGGTATGGAAGCTACAAGAATGCCCTTCAGTGGTGGCAGGAGTTAAACTGTGTAGGATGCCGGCTTTTCTGTGGTGATTGCAGCAGATACTGTCATGACTCTGCTCTTTGAGCTTTCAGAAGCCTCCAACATGAAAGGCCTGTGAACAACAGTTCCCTTCTGGAGTAATACAGAAGTCAAAGGATGTGAATGACAATCTGCCATTGGTTTTTCTTGTACAATTTGATGTCTGTTTAGAACATACCAATTTCCTTGCATCATTTTTCCACCTGAGCACCTACTGCAGGTTCCATTAAAATGTCAGGCTTTCCATTTTCTATAAGCAATGATAATGTGGGTACTTACAATTACAGGAAGATAAAGCACATGAAATGAAACAAATGACATGGAACAGATTGCTCAGAACCCAGAATACACCACGCTATCAAAACCAGTTCATGATGTTATCATTAACGTCACTACAACCATATCATCAAATTCATAAAACTTATAGAGTTAAGAAGCACTGCAGGAAGATATATTTTGTTTCTATGTGTGAAACAACAATGGAAAGTAAAAACTGGGTGTGGAAAAATCGAGTTTGAAATAATAATTCTGCTTTCCCTACTACAACTACCATCATAAATGTGCCATTCCTTATCACTGATATTTTTCATATTTATTTCTCTGTACCTGACTACCTAAACTGACATAGCTGGCTGGGGCTGTAGCTCAGTGGCACAGTGCTTGCATGGCAAGTGTGAGGTCCTGATTTCAATTCCTGGTACCAAAAAAATTTTTAAAAGGTGGAATAATTGTCCTTATGATGAAGAAAACATACTTTTCAGAATGCTTCCCATATCAATGAGATCCCTGTGTACTTACTGGTTCTGTGATAGGTCAAAGCCAAGGAAATCACATCCAAAGACCCTCCTGTCTGCTGCCCAGTGGAGTTTCAGACTCTGTCCTCAGAATTTAAATTAATACAAAGTATAGGAGCTTGCCAGTGCAGGCAACCAAGGAGCTTGTGACACAAGTGTAGAGCTCCTTGGACAGGAATCATCAAAGTGAAGACCTGGAGACCAGCCAATTATTGACTGCTCCATGACCTTAGAGACTGAATACCCAGAGCTCATAATTAGCCAAACTGGTCCATGCAATTCCCATCTCTAAAGACTTTCCAAAGAGAACGGAGGAAGGAGACAAAAAGCCAGTAAGTGTCCATGAGAGTTTGGGGGGTTTTCTTCTGATCAGATAAAGTTATCACATACTAATCACTTCTGCTACTTTATGTATAATATTTAAATGGCCATCTGCCTATATGTTATTCATGGGGTAAAACAACATAGCAAACAATGCACAATATTTACTGTATTATGTATATATTTTAATGACTACAATTACATTCACATTGTTTCAAAACATTTAAAACCAACTTGGAAGCTGTGCCCAGAGGCCTGTCCACACTTAGATAGCATCTCTGAGGCTCATGGGGGCTGTGAGTCTGCACCCCACAAACCACATACAGTCAAACAACAACCCTTGTTGAGGTTCTAAGAGACTGAGAAACTGAACCCAAAGGCCTTCCCAGACTCAGACAGCATCTCTGAGACCCATGCGGACTTGAAGCTGGTGCCCAGCAGCTCATTGTAAACAGAGAACCATCAGTGAGACTCTTGGGACCAGGAAGCACTGCCTACAGGTCTGTCTATACTTGAGATCCATCTCTGATGCCAATGGGGACTGAGAGTCTATGCCTAGCAACCCACCGTCATGCATAAACTCTCAGGACTGGGAGTCTGTGTCCACTGACTTGCAGCCATCTGAGAACACTTGAGGAGGCCTAATAGGACAGGGAGTCTGCACCCAGTGAACAGTTCACACCTGGGAACTGTATCTGAGGCTCACAGGCACTGAGAGGCTGTGCCCAGCAATCTACAGGCATCCAACACCACTCAGTGAAGACTTCCCAATGACCCAGGACCAACAGCAATCCTCAGTGAGGCCACCAGCCTGACAATCCAACAGAACAGGAAGCAACTAGGACTTAGTATCCAGCAAATTCAGAGGAACACAGGGAAATGCCAAAACTAAAGAACAAAACACAATATCAAATTTCCAGCCCACCTTGATCAAGTCCAGGAGACAAAGACATGGATGAACTTGGAAATTACACACTAGATATCTCTGAAATGATTGCAAGGGAAGCAAAGAAAAAATTCCAGGAAGCTGCACAGAAAATCAAATGAGAAATAATAACTCAGCTAAAAATAGAAATGATAAATGTAATTGATGATTTGGTAAATATACACAAAGAAGACATACATTTAAAAAATAGTGGAGCTTAGGAAAGTGAAGAAAAACCTGAATAAACAGTACAGGAAACAATTACAATACATGAAACAGATTCAAGGAGATATTCAGGAAATCACAAATTTCACTTAAAGCTGGGAAAACTGCATGAATGAAACTAAAGTTAGACTCTAAACCTTGAAAACATGATTGTGACTATTAATCATCAAAGGAAACAGCTCTTAAAAAGAACAAGGAATCAGGAAATTCACATTCAATAGCTGCAAGATGATGCAAAAATGTAACAATGTAAGACTAATAGGTGTCCAGTAAAATTGAGACAATGCAAATGATGTAAAAATACTATTTACAGACATAATAGCAGAAATTTCCTAAACGTGACACATGCAGACAATCAATGCATATAGGACTGCATTAGCCATAATCAAAATAAATCTGCATCTCAGCATTTAATAATCAATATCTCAGAAATTCAGCACAGGAACAGAATATTAAAATGTGCTAGAGAAAACAAATAGATCATATACAAAGGAAAGTCTATCAGAAACATGGCAGACTTCTCAACACAAACCTTCAAGTCAAGAAGAGAATTGAGTGAAATATTTCAAGTACTAAAAGAAAACAATTTCCTTTCCAAATTGTTAAACCCACAAAACCGCCACTCAAAGTCAATGGAGAAATACAATACTTCCATGAAAAAAAAAACAACTAAAAAACTTCATGACAACCCAACCAACCCTACAAAGAATACTGAAAGATGTTCTACAAAGAGATAAAAATGATCATAATTCCAAAGACAATAATAGAAATGAAAAGCAACCAACTACCAGGACAGGCAATTAAACAGAGGGATAAAAGTAGGGAACCAACAACAGAAAGATAACATGACAAAGATAAGCCAATACGTGTCAGCTAAAACCACTAATACAAATAGTCTTAATTCACCAATCAAAAGAAACAGACTGGCAGAGTGGTTTAAGAACAAAATCCAATACTATGCTGTATGCAAGAAACACATTTAACTCAAAAGGAAATTTATAAACTAAATTCAAAGAATGGAAAACAGTACTCCATAGAGTAGAAGCTGAAAAGCATTAGTAGCTATTCAGTTTGCAGATGATGTGAACTTCAACCCAAGAATAATAAAAAGATATAAAGAAGGTCACTACATACTTGTTAGGGAAAAGTTCAAAAGGAAGACAAAACAATCATAAATATTATGCACCAAGTATGGTAGAACACAACTCTGTAAGACAAATCTTAATAGACATGAAAAATCAAATAATCAATAGTATAAGCATAACAGAGGACATTAATACTCCATTGTAAAAAAGACACAGATAAACTACACAAAGAATCAGCAAAATAAAATAGAACTGGATCATACTTGTGAACAAATGGGCGTAGTAGTTGTGCATAGAGTATTATATGCAACAACTTAAGAATATACTTCTTCTTCTTAGCTTCACATGGAACATTCTCTAAAATACACCAAATACTAGTCCATAGAACATGCTTAAATAAATGCAAAAGAATCAAATTTATCCCATGCATATTGTTTGATCATAGTGTCATGAAATTGGAAATTAATGACAAAAGAAATATCAAAAAATCCATAAACCCATGGAAATTAAATAATACCCTCCTGAATAATCAATGGGTCACAGAAGAAATTAAACAATATCTACAATCAAATGAAAAGGCAAATACAAGTTGCTAGAACGTGTGGAATACAATGAAAGCAGTTCACAGAGAGATATTTTGCAGTGAATTCTCACATCAGGAAAACAGAATGAACACAGATAAACAACGTGATTCTACACCTCAAATATCTAGAAAAAGAAGAAATGAAGCCTAACAACCAAAGAAGGGAGTAAATAATAAAGATCAGAGCATAAATTAGTGCTGTTGAGACTAAGAAAACAATGCAAAGATTTAATGAATTGAAGAGCTGGTTCTTTGAAGGAATAAATAAAATTGATAAGCCCCTAGCCAACCTTACCAAAAAAGGGGGAAAACTCAAATCAATAAAATAAAGAATGAAAATGGTGGAATCACTACAGATCATTTGAAAATACAGAAAAGCATCAATACCTACTTTGATATACTTTACTATCATAGATTCAATAACAGTAGAAATGGACAGATTCCTAGAAACACTCTTAGAAACAAAGCTGAAACACTGTTCTTGATTTTTTTCAGGCATTTAGGAGTGGTACATTAATAGTACCTGTTATTATTGTCATGTTACTTGAAAGTAATTTTAAAATGTATAAATATATAGCGGTAGCCACTGGTGATTTACTCTTACTTTGTTTTGCATTCTTGTGTTGCTTGCATTGTTTTGTTCTCATCTGCTTTGCTCTGTTTTGTTTTTATTCTATTCTCCTTAAAATAAAGTAAAATAAAATAATAAAAAATAAATTAAACCCTGATTTGAAAATGTTTCATGAGAACATTACCTATTATTATTTAATTTAGTAAAAAGACTATTCACAGACATAATAGCAGAAATTTCTATTTTCTATTCAGGTGTGAAATTTGAGTTACTGACAGCTCTGCATGAGTATTTTAAATTTTGTGATGAAAATACTGTGAATGCTCCTGCTGCGTTTTGTCCAATGGAAAGGCATGCTATTGACAGACTGTGGTGTGTCCTTATGCAACTTACTCATCAAATCTGGCACCATGTGACTTCTAGTCAAAATGACCAGGAAAATTAAACACAATCAATTTAGGCAGTCATCACAGAACTACTAGAGACACGAAAGACTCAACGATGTCATAAATATGTTCAAGACAATGGCAAATTAATTTAAGGCACAATGTGCCTTTTAATTCAATACTCTTTATTAATTTCAATACTCACCTTAGCCATTTGACAATAGCTTGTATAAGGACAATATTATTGAATATATATATATATATATATATATATATATATATATAGTCCTATCAGATCACATTACTGAAAACTGAGAACATTTCATCTGACCAAACACTTTATTGAATGAAAGAAAGATGGATTTTCACCATTAATAATAATTCATACAAATTTTTTTATAAAAATCAGTAGATATCTCATAGTCACTGAAAAGCTGGATGATCTAAAAGGAAAGCAATGGGATTACCCCCCATGGCTCTGATTTTTTTTCCTATTTATGAAATCTCTTGAATGTTTTATTGTTTTTCCAAATACTGAGTTGCTAGAGTTTCTGAGGTAGATACAAGGACTGTTATGTCTGATCACTGACCCATCAAGTCATCGTTGGATGAAAGAATACATAGGCAAAAAAGTTTCCACTGTGAGGAATTCATCATTCAAGATTTATTTCTATGAGCAAAGAAAAAGTGTGGTGATATTTAACTGATATTTGAATTATTAATGCAATCTTCATGTCAAGTAGCATGTAGACACCAGGAAAACTGAAAAGACAAACTTGGGCATGCATCCCCAAATCCCCAGGATTTGCATACATGAAGACAAAAATGAAATGACCTGCTAAAGATGAGGACAATCATGATTTGGGATCACAAGTTAATAAAGTCAAATTATTTTTTTAAATTTTATTTAAAGAGAAAAAAATGAAAACAGAAAACAATTGTAGAAATAATATAGAATTTCAAAAAAACACTAAACAATCACTAGTTGATAGATTACATATCATCATCTTAGAAATAGTTGTTCAAGTTACAAAATTAAAGCATACAAAGTGGACATTCAAATAGTAAAATTGCAAACAGTTCTGTTCAATAATTCAACAAAAACTTAGTAATGTGGTTATCTATCTTACACACTTAAACATATATGCAGTTATATTCTGTAGTATACTTTGTTTTCCTCTCTATTTTTTAATAACAATTACACAATTTGGGTTTTATTACTCCTTCAGTTTTTATTACTTTTTTTGAAAAGAATAAAACCAAATGTGACAAAAAAAATAGAGTCAGTCAAATCAAAATGATGGACATAGTACATGATGTAAAAACAGAATACAAAGTAATCAACAGTGGTTACCATATTGCCTCTTGATATCTTCAAAAGAATTGCCCATATCATCAGGTATCATGAAATTAAACAAAACCAATATAGATGAAATATTGTAGACATTAAAAGACTTCAAAAGAAGTTAATAGTTAAAGCAGAATGGGTATCATTGGGTATCATAGTGAATCTTTTTGTCTTCAAAGTAGTTGCCTATACCCTCAGACTTGATATTAGCAAGCAAAACAGAATAGAGTAAAATCGGTCAATACAAGATGATGAGAGCAATACAGGGCTTCAAAATCAAGTTAATAGGAAATAAAAAATGGGTACAATAATATATCCTGCTAACTTTGGTTTAGCTACCCATACTATCATATCTAATGCAAAAAGAAAAACTGGAACACAATAAACACAAACTAAACAGAACCATGAAAACTGTATGGATTTCAAATCATGATAAAAGATAAACAATGGCCACTGCCTTCCCATTTTAGACAGTTGCTCCCCTTTCACTTTCTTTTTTTATTTTATTTGTTTAATTTTTAAAACTGATTTTATTTAAAGAAGACTAAACAAAATGGGTAGAAATAATACATACTTTCAAAGAAAAAATAAACAGTAATAAATCACTAGTTGATGTTTACATATTGTCCTCTTACAAATAATTGTTCAAGATACAAAAGTGGAACATGTTAGTTGGAATTCAAATAGTGAGACTGCAAAGAGTTCTGTTCAACTATCTAATAAATCTTGGCATCATGGTTTTCAATCCTGTACATTTAAACATACATGCAGTTATCTATATCTTCATTTAGGTTGATATTAAACAAACCAAAGTCAGGTAGAATCACTCTGAACAAAGAATACTGGTATTGCTGGATTTCACATCATGACACTCCAGGGTCAGCCCTGGGTACTGTAGTGTCTCTTTTTCTTCAAAGTATTTGTTCATTTCATCATGTGTCATAAGATCAGTTCTCGTAAACTGTTTATAGGTTCTCTGCATGCATTAGTCTTTTTTTTTTTATTTAAGAGGAAAAAGAGAAAAACACAAAACAAACCAAAGCGGCGTAAGGGTACACGCAATACAGAACTACAAAACAAAACAAAACAAAACAAAACAAAACAAAACAAAACAAAACAAAAAACCATAACAGTAAGAAATTACCTGCTAGTAGATTACACACTATTTTCTTGAAAATAGTTCCTCAAATCACAGTATCAAAGAACACAAGGTGGACATTCAAACAGGGAGACTGCAAACAGCTGTGTTCACTGTTCCAAAAACATTGATAAAGTCAGCTATTTAACACCCCCAAACACACTTGCTGTTACATCCGTTAGAGCTCTTTTTCTTTTTTTTTTCCCTCTCTTTTTTACAACAAAATTTACACATCTTGGATTTTATTACTCCTTAGTGCTTATTACTTTCTTTGGGGGGGGGGGAAGAATACAGTCAAATATGGCAAAACAAAGCTGTCAGTCAATACCAAGGATAGACATAGCACATGGTGTAGAACAGAGTACAAGTTTATCAACAATGGTTATCAACGTTGTCCCTTGTTTCCTTAAAAAGAATTGTCTATCTTATTAGATATTATAAAGTTGGACAAAACAGTAGAGAACAAGACCAATAAAACTTAGGCATTGTAAACATTACAGGACTTCCAAAGAAGACAATAGTCAAACCAGAATGGGTATCTTAGTGAATCTTATTGTCTTCAAAGTAGTTGCCTATGTCTTCAAACTTGATAGTATCATATAGAATGGAACAGAGTCTAATCAGTCAAAACAAGATCGTGGGAGTACTACAGGACTTCAAAACAAGTTAATAGGAAATCGAAAAGAGTTACTATTTATATATCCTAATTTTTTTTGAATTTTTTCTTTAATTAAGACAAACATAAGAAATGACTAAATAATTTTTTTTGAAACAATAAGGGGGAGATTGAGATAAAACAGGACATAACAATATAACAATAGAGGTCACAGCATGACTGTTTCAATAACCTAGTACTTCACCACCTTATAACCTGACTTAATAGTAGTTACCATAGTGTCTTTTTCCTTGAAATATTTGGGTAAAACTTCATATACTCTAGCTTCAAATATTTTCATATCAAGAAGCCCAGAATAAAGCCTTTCTAATTAATGAGTGAAAACTTTATAAGGCTTCAAGGCCACATAATGGGGAATCATGATTACCACATATTTTTATATGTTTGAATCATTACTTACATTAGGGAAACTATTCGGTATTCACACATGCGAGATTGATTTATTTCACTTATGAGTATGGTCTCAAGCTGTGCCCATTTATTGATAAATATCTCAATGTGATCCTTCTTTATAGCTGAATAATACTCCATTGTATAGAAATACCACAACTTTTTTATCCATTCCTCAGTTGATGGGCACTTGGGTTGTTTCCAAGATCTGGCGATTACAAATTGTGCTGCTATAAACATAGGTTCACATATATCCCTGTGGTATGATGCTTTCAGTTCTTCTGGGAATATGCCTAGAAGTGGAATAGCTGGAATAAATGGGATTTCCAGTCCCAACTTTTTGAGAAATCTCCAGACAGATCTCCACAAAGGCTGTACCAGTCTACACTCCCACCAGCAGTGCAGGAGAGTTCCTTTTTCCCCACAGCCTCTCCAGCATTTGTTGTCGGTTTTCTTGATCCTGGCCATTCTTTCAGGAGTGAGATGGTATCTCAGTGTGGTTTTAATTATGCATTAGTCTTAATATGTGTTTCTATCCTTTCTATATTAGAGAGAGAAACAAAACAAAGCAGCACAGGAAAAAAAACATATTCCTATAGACACATAAAATGAAAGACATAGTAAACCACTGTACAGTAGTTCTACCGTGATTCCTGTGCTGTGTCTTGTTATCTTTGATAGAATTGGCTATATCACCAGATATAATATAATTGGATATATAAGTACATAACAGTGTTAGTAGAACCACAACTTTGTAGATTGAGTAAAACTACAAACCTGGTAGTAAACAAACCAGAATGGGTATCAGAGTGAATCTTGTCATTTTCAGTGTACCTGCCTATACTCTCCGACTTGATGCTATCAATCATAGCAGTTTTTAATAAAATCTGTTGAAAATAGATAGTAATCAAACAAACCAGATTTAACTAGGAGCAGTCATGATAAAACAGTGTAAGTTATACAGGGCTCCAGATTAAGTTAATAGGAAGTTAAAGTTAACAGTTGTGCTATATCCTGATACTTTGGGGATAGCTGTCTGTGCCCTCAGATCTAGTGCTTGTAGACAAAGTGGGACAGAATAAGTTCTATCTAAGCAGAGTGGTGTGAGTAATATGGGCTTAATTTCTGATACACTATTAACAACATCTTCTGCTGTCTTTTTAAAAACCATTCCTCTCCTTTCACTCCCCCAGGGTGTACTGTGCATTTTTGGATCTCACCAACATCCTCTATTTTAAATTCCGGGGGGGGGGGCAACCTGCTATTTACCTAAGTGGTTCCAAATGTTCTCTCTCCTAAACTTATCTCTGGTTGCATTCCTTTACCTATTAAAGCCTGCCTTTTCAAACTATCCACAAATACTGGTCTAGTTACCCCTATTACTCCCTTGTTCCCTGTCACATAGAGCATTGTTTACTCATATTTGATATTTGGTCCATATATCATTTTTACGTTAATTATATACCCTATAAAGAGCATCTCGGTGGACCCTACCTACTAATCTACTCTGCCTGTGATTTTCTCTTTATTCTTCTTTTTTTAATTTAGTGTATCAAGGCCAACTATCTTAGAGATTATAGACAACTTTCTCTGCCTCATTTCTGTAATGCTTTCTTTCTGTCATTAGTTGTCTGTCTTCTTCATTTTTCTTTCTGCTCCATTCATTGAGGACTCTCTGCCACTGTTCCTGGAAATCCGGTACTTTTCTCTCTCTCTAGAATGCCCTGTAGTAGTCTTTGTAGAATTGAATTTGTGGTTGTGAATTCCCTCAGGTCCTCTTTGTCTTGGAAGCATCTTGTTCCTCCATTAATTTCTAGAGACAATATTTCAGGGTAAATAAATCTGGTTTGGAGGTTATTTTCTCTCAGGGCTTGAAATACTTTGTTCCAATATCTTCTTGATTTGATTATTTTTGTTAAAAAGTCTGCTGTAAGCATGATGGGCTTTCCCTTATAAGTAATCTGTTTCTTGTCTCTGACAGCTTGTAATATTCTATTCTTATATTGGATTTTGGGGATCATGATTATTATATGCCTGGGTGTACCTCTGTTTTGGTTGTAGGTAAATGGAGTTCTATATGTCTCATACATCTGAATATCTTTTCCTTTTCCTATGTTTGGGAAGTTTTCCTTAATTATTTCTGTGAATAGACCTTGTAGTTCCTTTGTTTGTACCACTGCTTCTTCAGTCACATTCTTTATTCTTAAGTTATAGATCCTCTTGTCATCTTCTAGCCTTTGTATTTTTACTGCTTGTGTCATTGTTGTTTTTACGAAATTCTTCCTTTCATGCTCCCACATTGCAAACCTTTCCTTAAGTTTAGATAATCTATTCGTTAGTATAATCTATAAACTAGTATAGTTTAGATAATCTATTTAGATAATCTATTCTATATAGAACTCCATTTACCTTTCAAGCAGTTTTGCCAGCTTTCAATGGAGTTTTTGATTTCCTGGTAATCTCCTTAAACCTGTTTCATGTATTCTACATTTTCTCTATTTTCTCCATCAAACAATTCCCCCCCCTTTTTGTTCTTCCATTCTTCCATCAGTTTTTTTTTCTTGGGAGGTGCTTAACATTTCTTTTACTATTCTACTTATATCTTGCTTTACTTGGTTAAATACTTCACTATGAGGTCCCAAAGATATCATTTTATGTCTATTGGTGCCTTGTCTGATACTGCATATTTCCTGTCCTCATTCTCCTTTGCATTTAACTTTCCTAGATCAATGTTCTCAGGATTGGAGACTGAGGACAATTTCGTGTTGCTCCCTCTTCCCATACTTTTTGTTCTTTCCATACAAGTGTATAAAAGAGGCCCAGTTTGTTTCTTTGTTGGTTACAGATCTTCTGAACCCTGTATGCTGGAAACTCCCCTCCAGGTCAGTCAACCTTCTGAGGTCTTCAATGTGTTAGTGTGCACTGTGAGGTGTGGGGAATTGGTTTGGGATAGCTTATATGGTTTCAGGTAGGGGCATGGCCCATGCCAAGCTATGAGGGGATTGATTCTGGTGTCACAAAATGATACCATGTGTCTCTAATCAGATATAAAATTTCACACTCAGACTCAGTCCTTTGAACCTAACAATCTGGTTTATTACACAAAAAATGCCTTTACATTTCTAATGTTCTGTATATGAATTATAAGGTCACAGTTATAACTAGTTTTTCTTCTTCCTGACCTAGCTTTGGTACTTCATACGCTTCTAGAAATCTATTTCTTCTGTGTTATCTATCCTTTGAGAGTAGAGGTTTTTGATATAGGTGTTGATGATCTTCTTTATTTCTATTGGGTCTGTAGTGATTTCACCTTTTTCATTCCTTATTGCATGAATTTGAGCTTTTTCTCCCCTTCTTTAAATAAGGTTGGCTAGGGGCTTATCGATTTTATTTAGTCTTTCAAAGAACCAACTCTTTAATTCATTTATTCTTTGGATTGTTTTCTTAGTCTCTATTGCATTGATTTCTGCTCTGATTGTTATAATTTTGTCTCATTTTTTTGCTTGGGGCTTGACTTGCTCTTCTTTTTCTAGCTGTTTGAGGTGTAGCATCAAGTTATTTATTTGTATTTGTTCTGTTTTCCTGATGTGGGAACTCAGTGCAATGAATTCCCCTCTGAGTACAGCTTTCATTGCACCCCACAGATTCTGGTAAGTTGTATTTGTGTTTTCATTTGTTTGTATGTATTGTTTAATTTCCTCTTTAATTTCCTCTGTGACCCACTGATTCCTCAAGAGTGTGTTATTCAGTTTCCATGTGTTTATGGGATTTTTGCACTATCTTTTATCATTAATTACTAATTTCATAGCGCTATGATCTGATAACATGCAGGGGATGCTTTCAACTCTTTTGCATTTCTGTAAATATGTTCTATGAGTTTATATATGGTCTATTTTAGAGAATTACCCATGTACTGCTTAGAAAAATGTGTATTCTGTTGTTGTTGTTGGGTGGAATACTCTGTATATGTCTATCAATTGCATTTGTTCACAGGTGTGATTTAGTTCTTTTATCTCTTTGCTGATTTTCTGTCCTGTTGATCTGTCCATTGGTGTCAATGGTGTGTTAAAATCTCCTGTTATAATTGTATTACTGCTAATTTGGTTTTTCATTTCTGATTTTACTTCTTTTATATAACTGGGTGCTTTGGAATTTGGTGCATATATATTTAATATAGTTATCTCTTCCTCTTGAAGTTTTCCTGTAACCAGTATGTAGTGACCTGCTTTGTCTCTTCTGATCATTATTGGTTTGAAGTTCACATTGTCTGCAAACAGAATAGCTGCCTCCACTTTTTTTGTGTTCCTGTTGCATGAAGTATTGTTTTCCATCCTTTGACTTTCAGTCTGTGAGTATCCTTTTGGGTTAGATGGGTTTCTTGTAGACAGCATATGGTTGGATTTTGTTTCTTGATCCATTCTGCCAGTCTACTTCTTTTAATTAGTGCATTGAGACCATTTATGTTAATGGTTATAAGTGTTATATATTGGTTTATTAGTGACATGTTATATTTCTGCTGTTGCATCTTTATCTTTCTGTTCTATTTAATTGTCTGCTTTGTTAAGTGGTTTTTTCTTAAGTGTATCTAGACTGTCTTTCAGTATTCTTTGCAGGATTGGCTTGGTGATCATGAATTTCTTAAGCTGTTCATTGTCTTGGAAGTATCTTATTTCTCCATCAATTTTGAAGGACAGTTTTGAGGGTACATCAGTCTAGGTTGGAAACCATTTTCCTTTAGGGTCTGAAATACTTCACTCCATGCTCTTCTTGCCTTTATTGTTTGTGTTGAGAAGTCTGCTGTGATTCTGATAGGTTTTCCTTTATATGTGATCTGTCTTTTATCTCTGACAGCTTTTAATATTCTATTCTTTTGTTCAATTTCTGGAATGGTGATTATTATATGTCTGGGTGTAGTTTTATTTTGTTTAGGGCTATTTGGAGTTCTATATGCCTCATTGGTCCTGATATCAGTTTCCAATTTCATGTTTGGGAAGTTTTCAGCTATTACTTCTCTAAATATCCTCTTGATATCCTTTGCATTGTCTCCTTCTTTTTCATTTATCCCTATCAACCTGATATTGTTTTTCTTTGCGTCATCTTGCAGGTGTTGTATTGTTATTTCTTGATTTCTTGTTATTTTTAAAAGATCTTTCCTTTCCTGTTCACTGGCTGCAATCTTGTCTTCAAGGTCCAAAATTCTACCTTCGCATTCATTCAGGTGGTTTTTACAACTTTCAATGCTTTTGATTTCCTGTATATCTCTTTGCATCTGTTTTATATATTCTGTTTGTTTCTTATAGTGTTCATCCAGAGATTATATCCTTTTGTTTAGTTCCTCCAATTTTTTAGCTGTGTTTTCTTTAGATATGTTCAGCATCTCCTTCATTTCTTTTATTATTTCTTCTTTTACCTGATATATTATTTCTAGTTTGAATTCCTTCAAAGCTTCCCAGAGCTGCTTCTTTATTTCTGTTACTATTGTTTCAGGTATTTCAGGTATATGGCATGTATTTTATTCTATGTACATGGCTCCTAGGCTTTCTTGGAGGGATGGGTTGGGTGTTTGAGATTGCATTTTGGTCTTTCATTTTGTCATTTTCCTATATTAGTGTGTTTCAAGTGTTGTTTCAGAGTTTCCCCTGGTTGTGTTGTAAATTGACTCTTATGTCCTGTGCTCTTGGGACTCCTCTTGCAGTAGCTCCCTCCTTGGGCAGCGGAGCCCCTGGATTAAAAGAGACTTGCCAGGCTCCTCTCAGGTAAACCTAAATCTTCCTCAATTTGCATAGTTTCAGGGTTGGACTGGAGTTGCCTCGGCTCAGCTGGATGTGCACCTTCTGGTCCCCAGCGGTGGCGGTATGGGACCTGGTTGGGATAGGTGGCAGCAGGGCCAGCCTCCGCTCAACTGGATGCACACCTTCCAGTCCCCAGTAGTCATAGTATGGGCTCCGGGTGGGTGAGGTGGCAGCAGGGCTGGCCTCTGCTTGGCTGGACACTCACCTTCTGGTCCCCAGTGGTGGTAGTTGGGACGTGGGTGGGAGAGGCGGCAGCAGGGCCGGCCTCTGCTCAGCTAGATGCACATTTCAGAGATTTCTAGTGTGTGATTTCCAAGTTCATCCATGTCTTTGTCTCCTGGATTTGATCTACATGGGCTGGGATTTGAGATTGTGTTTTGATCTTTGGTTTTGGCATTTTTCTGTGTTCCTCTGAATTGGCTGGATACTGAGTCCTAGTTGCTTCCTGTTCTGCTGGATTGTCAGGCTATGGGTCTCACTGAGGGTTGCTATTGGTTCTGGGTCATTGGGAAGTCTTCTCTGAGGATTCTTGGATGACTGTGGACAGCTGGGCAGAGCTTCTCAGTGCCTGTGAGCTTTAGAGGGAGTTCCAAGGTATGGATTGTTCATTGGGTGCAGACATGCTCAACTAGTAGGCCTCACTAAGGGTTCTCAGATGACTGCAAGTCAGGGGACAGAGACTCTCCATCCTGAGAGTTTCGAGATGACTGTGGGTTGCTGGTCATAGACTCTCAGTCCCCATGGGCCTACTAGATGGTTCTAAGTTATGGACAGAGCTTCCTTGTCCCAAGAGTCTCGCTGATAGTTCTCCATTCACTATGGGCTGCTGGGCATAGACTTCCAGTAGGCATGGGCCTCAGAGATGCTCTCTGCATCTGGGAAAGGCTCTGAGTTCAGCTTCCTTGTCCCTTAAAACCTCACCAAGTATTGCTGTTTGACTGTGTATGGGTTGATGGGTACAGACTCCTGGTCCCCTGGGGCTTCAGAGATGGTGTTTGGGTGTGGGCAGGTCACTTGGCACAGATTTCCAATCCCCATGAGTGTTTCTGAGAGCTCATAGATTACTGCAGCAACCTGGGCACAGACTCTTACTCCCCATGAACCTCAGAGATGCTGTCTGTGTGTGGGCAGGTCTCTGCACCTAGCTTACAAGTCCCCAAGATCCTCACTGAGGATTTCTTGATGACTGTTGGTTGCTGGTCCCTGTGGGACTCAGAGATGCTGTCTAAGTCTGCGCAGGGCTCTGGGTACAGCTTCCCAGTTGATGTTAAATATTTTGAAACAATGTGAATGTAATGGAAGTCATGAATACGCATACATAATATGGTTAATATTGTGCATTGCTCGCTATCTGTGTTTACCCCATGAATGACATATAGGCACATGGCTGTTTAAAAATTATACTTAAAGTAACAGAAGTGATTAGTATGTGCTAACTTCACCTGATTAGAAGAAAAACCCCAAAACTCTCATGGACACATTGATTTTTTCTCTCCTTCCTCTATTCTCTTTGAAAATTCCTTAGAGATGGGGATGGCATGGACCAATTTGGCTAATTGTGAGATCTGGGTATTGCGTCTCTAAGGTCATGGAGTAGTCAATAATTGGCTGGTCTCCAGGTCTTTACTATGATGATTACTATCCAGGGAGCTCCACACTTGTGTCACAACCTCCTTGGTTGTCTGCATTGGGAAGCTCCTGTCTGACTTTGTATTATTTTAAATTCTGAGGACTGAGTCTGAAAATTCACTGGCCAACAGACAAAGAAGTGTCATTGGATATGATTTCCTTGGCTGTGACCTAGCACAGAAACAGCATCAACCAGTAAGTACACAGGGATCTTAGTGATATGGGAAGGATTCTGAAAATGTTGTTTTCTTCATCATAAGGACAATTATTCCAGATTTAATTTTTTTTTTTGGTACCAGGAATTGAACTCAGGACCTCACACTTTTCAGGCAGGCACTGTGTCACTGAGCTATACCCCTAGCCAACTATGTCAGTTTAGGTAGTCAGGTACAGAGGAATAAATGTGAAAAATATAAGTTGTAAGGAATGGAACTTTTATGATGGTAGTTGTAGGGAAAGCAGAATTATTATTTCAAACTTGATTTCTACACATCCTGTTTTTAATTTCCATTGTTGTTTCACACATAGCAACAGAAAATGTATCTTTCTGTAATGCTTCTTAACTCTATATGTTTTATGAAGGTAATCATATGGTTGTAGTTATGTTAATGATAACATCATGAACTGATTTTGAGAGCGTGGTGTATTCCAGGGTCTGAGCAATCTGTTCTATGTAGTTTGTTTCATTTCATGTGCTTTATCTTCCTGTAATTATAATTACTCACATTATCATTGCTTATAGAAAATGGAAACCTCTCATTTTAATGGAACCTTTAGTAGGTTCTAAGGTGGAAAAATGATGCACAGGAATTGGACTGTCCTAAACAGATATGGAATTATACAAGAAAAGTCACTGGCAGATTGTCATTCACATCCATTGATTTCTGTGTCACTCCAGACAGGTACTGTTGTTCACCATGTCTTTCTTTTTGGAGGCTTTTGAAAGCTCAAAGAGCAGAGTCATGACCGGCATCTGCTGCAGCCACCACAGAAAAGCCATCATTCTATGCATCTTATTCTCTCCTGCCACCACTGAAGGACATTCTTGTAGCTTCCTATATTCTCCCCATTTCTACTAATTCCTCACAGCCTCGAATGAGGTTAAGGCATGTCAGGATTTCACTTCTCTTTAGAAAATTTGAGAGTCAAATATGAAACTATATTGCACCAGCGATTTAGACTCAGAACCTCTGCTCAAATCTTTCTGTGTTGTGATAAGCAAACATTGTACTGTATTTTACTGAGTCTGTTGGTGTATTTTTTAATTTTTTCTGCACTAAGTATTTTTGACATATAAGCCTTATTGGCCATTTAATTCCATCTGTATAAGACATATAAAAACATAACAGAGGTACTCATTTGTTTGCAAAGGTGAAGAGACAGGAGCAGGTGTATGTATGCTTGTGCTTGAGATGCATGACAAAACATCATATTTTTCAAGTCTGTAATTTTTGGATATAGTTTATTTTATTTATCAGTAAACTTCCAGCTTGTTATTCATGTAATTAGTTTGTAATGAAACAAAAGCTCATAAATAGTGAAGTTCCAAACTTTGTTTAGTTACCACATGTGGAGATACTGTTATTGTCCTTGTTATCCTCTGGCCTTATGGGTGGAGAAAGAAGAGAGACTGACAAACATTCTGAATATTTTAGCAGAGCAGTGATGCAAGACTAACATGTTTATTTCCCCAGGCTCATTTGTGAGGTACCGGATCCACCACTGGAGCAAAATGCAAATGTTATTCTAATCTGATGAGGATGCAACTTTCTGTGTGTTGTCATATAGAGAAAAATACTAGACCAACCTCAGGGATACTTTGAAGGAATAGCTGAAGAACAAAAGGTTGTAAATTATACCATCTCACTCACTGTTTTTAGCAAATAATCTGAAATTTTACATGCTTTACATGTTGGAAATCAGAGAAGTATCACCCACAAATGCACTGTATACAAATTTTCCTGTGACTGGCAAGGAGAAAGGCATAAAAAGTTTCAAAACATTATGTTAATAATAAATTTACAATTAAATGATATTACCTCTCTGATCATGGTGGCAATAGCTGAAGGAGAGATAAAATCACTTTATGTAATCTACTCTATTTTAGGCACAATGATTTTTTTCCTGCACAAGCTAGACGAGTTTTAGATACTCTTTAGGTGGGTTTTAAAAAAAACTACTCTGGGTTCTTAAATCAGTGACAACCCAGAAATACTGAAAGGAAAAATTATCTAGATGCCTATGAGGACAGGAGTGCCAGAAAATGAAATCCTGGAAAGATAGCAAGAATCCAAATTTCTTAGGTGACTGTTCGGATCTAAAAAACATTGGAGCTGATGTAAATGCTAACAAATAGATATAAACGCGAGGGGCTGGGGATTTAGCTCAGCGGCATAAGCGCCTGCCTTGCAAGCAGGCAGTCGTGAGTTCGATCCCTGGTGCCGATAAAAACGAAAAAGACCAAAAAAAAAAAAAAAAAGATATAAATGCAAATGTATCTGTAGAGATATTAATGGAATATTTCTAAATACTAAAATATATTTAAGACAGTGATTCTCAACTCTAGTGTAAGAGAATAACACAAGTACCTGAAATGTAGATTTCAGATTAAATTTCATGGCCTGAGGCTGCAGTATGTGGATATTTTAAAATTTATCTGGATGAATATATTAGATGCATGATTGATGAAACCTGAATTATTTTGAATTTTTTTTTTACTTCAACCATATAAAGTAAATACTTTTTCTGTTATTCCAGAAGGGGGATTACATTATTTACAGATGTGCTTACCCTGTTTTATATGCCTTGATGATTGCAGATGAGTTTCCAAATATGCTTACGTTGTTTCATGTACTTTTATCTTTTGTGTTTTTCCCATTTTAATCACAGTACAGTTTGACAAAAATATGAATACAAGATTCCTTCATATATCTGAAAGAAGAGAAATGAAAGACTTATATCCGGAAGGATTCCTGGGAAAATCTGTCAGCCAGAATTAAGAAACATGATATTCTGCCAGGTTTTCTTTATTTTTCATGTCTCCCATTGCACATAGCAGGGTTTATATCCGCAAAAACTAGTAAGGCACATTACCACAACACTATTGAATACTGAATCAGTAAACAGAACAGAGAGATTTGAAATTAGCAAATATCTTCTTGGCATTGAATTATAGCCAAATCTCTTTAAAAAAGAATTCATCAAATGTGATTTTCATCATTATTGTTTAATCTCTGGAGAGTACAGTGTGGATAATGCTGCATTTGTGGTCATCACGACCTAAAATTATGCGCACCTCTTTTCACCTCATTAATACAGATGAAATTTCATTAGAGACAACAAGAAGAGATATATGTTAAATAAACTATGCATACACAAAGAGTGATTGAGCACTTATCTCACTGAAGCACAGAAATCAGAAAATCTAAGAAGGATGAAAATTTATGGCAAGTAACTAGCTGAATACAGTGTATTCTGACTCTGACCAAATTTACTAATTAACTTATAGATATTGCAGTACTCGTGTTTGCAATATTTCCAACACCTGAAGATAAGAGACATTGTATTTTCTGAGATTAAAGTAACATACAGTTGAATGCATTTTATTTTCTTTCAATAGAAAAATATTTTTAAAGAGAGATGGGTTATGATGGGTTAACATTCTTTCAATTGTTTTTCAAGAAATTATTTGTCTCATAGATTTCTGAAGCCTACTGATCTTGGTCTCCTAACATTATGCTGTAGAGCATCTGTAAAGTAGGACTCTATGGAAGACTTTGGAAAACAAGCCACCCAGTAATGAAAGATGTTATGACAGTCAAGGTTGTTGCAATAGAAGCAATTTCTGAAGATTTCTGCCTTAATATAGGCATAATTTCATTGGGGATATTTGTATACATAATATATGCAGATTTTTGTGTGATTTCACTTTTCTAATGAATTTCCTTTCTGAACAATTGTTAAAGCATTATCAAAATGCACAATCTAACATATGTCTCAGAATTCCATCTCATGTGCTTCTCAGATGACCCAGAACTGCAGTTGGTCCACTTTGGCCTGTTCCTGTCCATGTACCTGGTCACCGTTCTGGGAAACTTGCTCCTCATCCTGGCCGTCAGCTCTGACCCCCACCTGCACACCCCCATGTACTTCTTTCTCTCCAGCCTGTCCTTGGTTGACATCTGCTTCACCTCCACCACGGTCCCTAAGATGATTTCGGGCATCCTAACTCACAGCAGAGTCATCTCCTATGTGGGCTGCCTGACACAGATGTCTCTGTTTATGCTTTTTGCCTGTATGGATGACATGCTCTTGACTGTGATGGCCTATGACCGCTTTGTGGCCATCTGCCACCCCCTGCATTATGCTGTAACTGTGAGCGCACACCGCTGTGCCTTATTACTTTTGGCATCTGTCTTTCTTAGCCTTGTGGAGTCCCAGCTGCATAATTCAATTGTTTCACTGTCTACCTGCTTCAAGCATATGGAAATTGCTAATTTCTTCTGTGACCCTTCTCAACTGCTCAACCTTTCATGTTCTGATCCTCTACTGAAAACCATAGTCACACATATTGGTGGTGTCATCTTTGGCTTTTTTCCCATCTTGGGGATCTTTTTCTCTTACTATAAAATTATTTCCTCTGTTCTAAAAATACCATCATCCGAGGGGAGGTACAAAGCCTTTTCTACCTGCAGCTCTCATCTCTCAGCTGTTTGCTTGTTTTATGGAACAGGCCTTGGGACATACCTTGGTTCAGATGTGTCCTATTCTTCCAGAAAGGGTATGGTGGCCTCCCTGATGTACACTGTGGTCACCCCTATGCTGAATCCCTTCATCTACAGCCTGAGGAACAGGGACATCACTTGCACTCTGAAGAGGTTTCTCAGCTGTAGAGTGTAATCCCAAGGTGTTTGTGATCCATTTGAAATGTAGATTTGAAAATTTTGTGAAATTATGCACCCCAACTCATATTTAAATACATTAATTTTTCTTGGTTATGTTATTTCAATTCTTTGAGTCTTTATTATGTTTCATATTAGAAGAACAACTAGTTGGAGAAGATAGAATCCATATGGATGCGAAGTTTCATTTTGGAAGTTGAAAAAATTTTAGAGATGGATAAAGAGAATTGCTTGTGCAAAAATGATACGAATGCATGCTTGAAAATTCTAAAAATGATGTATTTAGTTTTGTGTACCAAACTACATTGAAGGATACAATGCTGAGGATGTATTTTATTTTAAAGTTAAAAAAGTAAAACAAAATTTCAAAACATGATAATTAGAGGTTAACAGTGGTTAATATATTTTGGATTGTTGTCTTTAAACTACTCAGAGTACAAGATAACTGCAATTACTCTTTCAAAGAATATTAGCAGAAAGCTTTGTTTTCAATGACTTAGACATTTTTAATATAACTATTTTAATTATCATATATATATATATATATATATATATCCTATGTATCCAACTATTTCTTTGAGCTTCTCATTCTAGGGAGACAATATGATGCCATGTGATTTATTTCTCTTTTCAGTATGGTCTCAAGTTGCATCCATTTATCTATAAAAGTGTGAAGTTTATGCTTTATATGACAGAGTAACACTCGATTGTATAATACCACATCTTTTTATCCATTGTTTGGTTGATGGGCATTTAGTTTGTGTCCAAGATCTGGCTATTACAAATTGTGCAGCTCTACACATGGGTGAACATGTTTCACTGTGGTGTGATGTTTATAATTCTTTGGGGAAGTATCCAAAAGTGAAATAGCTGGGTCAAACAGAACCCCCATTCCTGATGTTTGAGGAATCTCCACATTGATTTCCAGAATGGTTATATCAGTCTGGACTAGCTCCAACAGTAGAAAAGTATTACTCTTTTCCCACACCCCCTCTAGCATTTGTTATTGGTTAATTTCGTGATAAGAGATGTTGTGTCTGGGGTGAGATGGAAGACCATTTCTGTTTTAGTTTTTATCTCTCAAATAATCAGTGATGGTGAACTTTTTTCATATATTTATTTATTATTCATCTGAGAAGTGTATGTTTATCTTGGATGCTCATTTTTCTATTGGGTCTTTAAATTTGGGGGGATCTTATTTTTTGCACTCTTTATACATTCTTGATAATAACTCTTTTCTGAAGAACAGCTGGAAAACATTTTCCCACAATATAGGCTGTCTTTTCACTCTGCTGTCTGTTTATCTTGCTGAGCAAAAGATTTTTTATAAAATGAGGTCCCAGGTGTTGTTTTTTTGTGATAGTTCCAGTGTGATCAGGGTTTTATTCATAAAGCCCTTGGCTTCTCCAATATTTTCAAGAGTTTGATCTATTCTATCATTCAGCAGATTTAAGGTTTCTAATTTAATATTTAGATCATTGATCCATTCCAATTTTATTTTAGTGCATGGGAAAGACATGTGCCCAATTTTAATGTTCAGCATACACAAGCCAAATTGTCCAGCAACATTTATTAAAGAGGCTATCTTTCTTCTAGTGAATGTGATGGGCATCTTTGTGAAAGATAAGGTGGCTTATTATGTAGGGAGTTGTTTCTATATCCTCTAATATATTCCATTGTTCTTTGGGTCTTTATTTCCAGCACTGTGCTGATTTTATCACAACAGCTTTGTAATATAATTTCAAGTCAGGGATTGTGATGTTTCCTGTCTTAGCTTTGTTGACCAGGTTGCCCTTGCTATTCTAGGTCTCTTCTGTTTTCAGATTAAGTTTAGGATTGATTTCTCTAGATCTATGACGTATGCTACTGGTATTTTGATTGGACTTTCATTAACTCTATATAACAATTTTAGCAGAATGGTAATTTTCAAAATGTTTGCTTTTTCAATCCATGAACAGGGAATATCTTTCCATTTTCTGAAATTCTCTTCAATTTCCTTTTTCAGAGTAATGTAATTTTCACTGTATAGATCTTGTATTTCTTTTCTTAGATTGATTCCTAAATATTTTAATTTTGTGGTGCTACTGTGAAGGATGTGGTTTCTCTTATTTCTCTCTCCATGAGTTTGCTTTTGTGTAGAGGAATGTTATTGATTTTTGAGTGTTGACTTTATATCTAGCTACGTTACTGAAATTGGTTATCACATCTAGCAGTCTTTCAATGGACTTTTGGGGTTCATCTATGTATAGTATCATCTGCAAATAACAGTAATTTAACTTCTTCCTTTCCTATCCTTATACCTTTTATTTCTCTTTCTTGTCTAATTGATCTGGGTAATATTTCCAGCACTCTGTTTTATAGTAGTGGTGAGAACAGACATGTCTTGTTCCTGATTTGAGATTGAAAGTTTTCAGTTTTTTCCTTTTAGTAAGATGTTGCCTGTTCACTTATCATTTATGGTTCTTATCAGATTTGATAGAGACCATGTATTCTGATTTTCTGTAGGGTATTTTTTTTATCATGAATGAGTGTTGGATTTTGTTGAAAGCTTTTTCTGCAAATATTGAGATGACCATGTAATTCTTGTCTTTTGCCTTTTTGACATGGTATATTATATTTATTGATTTGTATCTCTGCATTTCTGGGATGAGTTTCACTTTTCCATGGTTTATAATCTTCCTGATGACTTGTTGCACTCTGTTTGGCAGTATTTTATTGAAGATTTTTTATTTATGTTCATTGTGGAGATTTGCCTGTAGTTTTCTTTTTCTTTCTTTCTTTCTTTTTTTTTTTTTTTGTTGTTGTTGTTGGGTCTTTCTCTTGTTTTGGTATTAAGGTAATACTTGCTTCCAGGAATAAATTAGAGAGAATTGCTTTCCTTTCAATTTCATTGAAGAGTTTGAGGAATGTTTGGAATTAAGTCTTCTCTAAATGTCTAGTAGAATTCAGCTGTGAATCCATCAGGAGCTCGCTTCCCTTTTTTGGTAGTGTTATAATTGTATTTTCAGTTTCATTAACTAAAATTGGGTTATTCAGCAGCTTTACATTTTCTTCATTCAGCTTTGCTAATTCATATGTTTCTAGGAATCTGATCATTTATTTTGTGTTATTGAACCTATGAGAGCAAAAGTTTCAATGTAGGTATTGATGAACTTCTGCATTTCTGCAAGGTCTGTAGTAATTTTACCTTTTTCATTTCATTGCATGGCTTTGAGACTTTTCTTTCTTCTTTTTGATAAGATTTGCTAGGGATTTATCAATTTTATTTATTCTTTCAAAGACCTGACTCTTTGATTCATTAACACTTCTTTGTATTGTTTTCTTAGTTTCAGTTGCATTAATTCCTGCTCTTACCTTTATCATTTTCTGCCATTTGTGAGCTTGGGCTTGACTTGCTTTTTTTTTCTAGAAATTTGACATGCTGCCTTACGTTGTTTATGTATGCTCTTTCAATTGTTTATAATGTGTTAGCTCAGTGCTATAAATTTCCCTCTGATGGCAGCTTTGATTGTGTCCCACAGGTTTCAATAACTTACATTTGCATTATTGTTTGACTGTAGGTTTTGTTTATATTTATTCTTTAATTTCTTCAATTGCCCAATGGTTGTTTAGGTGAGAATTATTTAGTTTCCATGTGTTTATGGGTTCATGTGGGGGCTTTTATGTCATTAATTTCCAATTTTATTGCCCTATGATCAGGTAGTATGAAAGCATGTTCTGTGGGCTACCATAGGGTCTATTTTAGAGAATGACCCGAGTGCAGCTGAGAAGAATGTGGATTGTGATGTTGTTGGCTAGAAAACTCTGTACCCATCTACTAGGTCCATTTTTTTTCAAAAGTTTGATTTACTTCTGTTATTTCTTTGCTGAGTTTTTGGTTGATCTGTCTCTTGGTGGCAATGGGGTGTTAATATACCTTGTTTATTTACTGTTTATTTGGTTTTTCTTGTCTATTAAAATTTGTCTTACAGACTCGGTTGCTCCCATATTTGGTGCTTATATATTTATGTTTGTAATCCTTTCCTCCTGAATTTCTCCTTAAGCAAGTATATAGTGACCATCTTTAACTCTTCTGATCATTCTTGGTTTGAATTTCACATTGTCTGCAAATAAAATAGCTACCACTGCTTTTTTTCCTGGGTGCCTTTTGCATGGAGTATAATTTTGTATCATTTGATTTTTTGTCTATGAATTTTGTTTTGAGTTAAATGTGTCTCTTATACACAGTGTTCAATTTTGTTCTTTAAACCCCTCTGCTGATCTGTTTTTTATTGGTGAGCTGAGAGCATTTACATTGTTGGATATAAGTGATAAGTACTGACCTATCACTGCCATGCTATCTTCCATTGCTGGTTTTCTACTTTTTCTTTTTAATTTTTTGTACTGCTTAGTGGTTTACTTTTGTTGTTGTTCTTGAGATTGTGATTATCTTTGTTTCTTTCCAGAGTGTCTTCCAGTACTGTTTGTAGTGTTGGTTTTCTGACCATGAATTTCTTGGTTTTTTTTTTTTCTTTTTTTTTTTTTGTCATGGAAGTATCTTTATTTCAAAGATAGTTATGTAGGATACATCAATCTGGGATGAAAGCTGTTTTCTGTTAGGACATGCAATATTTCATTCCAAGCTCTTCTTGACTTGAACATTTTGTTGAGAAGTTTGCCTTGATTCTGATGAGCTTTCCTTCATAGGTGATGTTTCTTTTCTCTGACAGCTTTTAGTATTCTTCTCTTGTGCTGAATTTCTGACATCCTAATTATTATAAGTGGGGGTGAAGATTTGTTTTGGGTATAACTAATTGGGGATCTATATGCCTCCCTGATCTGGATATCAGATTTTATTCTGTGATTGGAAATGTTCTGCTATTATTGCTGTAAATAGTCCTTTTATGTCATTTGTGCTGACCTGTGCTTCTGCATTGACACCTATCAGTATTATATCATTTCTCTTTGCATCATTATGAGCTGTTGAATTGTTCCCTGGTTCCTTGTTATTTTTAAGAGATTTTTTCCTTTATGATCATAACCTTCTATCCTGTCTTCAAAGTCTAACAATCTCTCTTCAGCTTCATTCAAATGGTTTTGTGAATCTTTTGATGGAACTTTTAATTTCCTGAATATCCCTTTGTATCTGTTCCACGCATTCTAATTCTGTCTTATATAGTTCATTCAAAGTGCCCATCTTTTTTATGTTTTTCTATTTTTTATCTAGATCTTCTTTGGATACACTTAACATTACTTTCATAATGTTTGTTATTGCATTTTTTTGCCTGAGAGATTAATTCTGATATTATTTCTTCCATAGCTTCATGGAGTTGTTTCTTTACTTCTGTTGCTGTCAATTGAAAAAGCTCAGATGTCTCCCATTTCAGTGTTTCCTGTTTTTGTTTTTGGTGACCTTCAGGTCACACTGAGACTGCCTCTTCTGTTTCGTTTTGTTATTTTCTACTCGAGTCATGTGGCTAGTCATACACCCTCTTGATGGATTGCACTGGAGTGTTGCCCTAGGCAGAGATTTAATCCTCTGATATACCTGTCGCTAGCTGGGGTACACCCCAACCTATGGCACCAGGTCCTTGTGCTCTGTGGCCTATGAGGCTGGCCAGGTGTCCCCCTGATGTACTGTGCTGGGTTGCTTTGAGTTGATGGGCTGGGCAGAGGTTGGCTCCTCTGGCTGCTAGCAGGGATAGAGTCTAGCAGTGTGTTGCTGGGGAGTAAAATCTGGTTGAGGGGACTTGAGAACCTCTGGAACCCAGTTGGCTAGGAGGCATTCACCCCAGTGTATTGCCTGGGCCTAGCACCTGGCTGGATGGAGCTCAAAACCTCTGGGAGTCAGGCAGCTAGGTGAAGCATGACATTGAGTGTGGCACTACCTAGACCTTGCCACTGACTTGGAGGATTTTAGAGATTCTGGAGCATGCAGTTAGCCAGAGTGCAATCCTGGTGTTTGTTGCTGGGGCCCTGCTCCTGTCTGCATGGAGTTTGGGAACTCTGGGAGAAAAGTAAGACGATTGTGATCACTATGTATGTCTAAAGAAAATGGCCACAATTAATACTAAAAAAGCTAACTCATAAAATACAAACTTAAATGTTTTCTTTTGAAAGAATTATGATATGCACAGTTATACATGTACATATATGCATATATATGTGTGTATCCAAAAATATTTATTTTAAGCCCTGTTAATTGTTCTTGTTCTAATCCATTGGAAACTTTTTCTGTCCCCTACCTAGGTGTCTGCTTTGTTCCTTTTTGCAGACAATTGCAAATTAATTTCTAGGTGTAGGTATACACTCAGCAGAAAATTTCATAATGATTCCTACATAGCAAAACAGTATAATAAATTTAAACCCAAAAGCCTGTATAGATCTTTTTTCCTCAGGAGATACTCCTATGTGGTCTTAAGTATTCCAAAGTTTGAGACAATTCTTCAGATTACCAAAAAGGAAGAGTGAAATTGTTCAACCATGAACTACAGAGCATCAAGCAGGGAAACTGGAAAGGGAAAAAGAAAACTAGAAGAAGTCTACAAGTCTTGTCCATTCAAAATCGTAAGCACATCTCCACTCCAACAAGACCATTGAAGCGAGTCTTTATGCTTACTGTTGAATAAACAGAAAACATTCAGTTTTATAGGAGAAGTTGCAAAAACTCCATAAACACATGGCGATTAAATAATACATTCCTGAACAATCAATGGGTCACAGAATAAATTTTTAAAAATTAAACAATATCTACAAGTAAGTGAAAATATCAGTACATCTTACCAGAACCTGTGGGATGAAATGAAAGCAGTTCTCAGAAGAAAATGCATAGCAGTGACCTCCCTCATCAGGAAAACAAAATGAACCCAAATAAACTGATGCTACACTTCAAACCTCTAGAAAAAGTTATACTGGAAAGCTACTGTGATAAAATCAGTACAGTACTGGAATAAAAAAATACCTAAGGATCACTGGAATAGATTAGAAGACATAAATACAACTACAGAGGCACTCAGCCACCTTATCTTTAACAGAGCATTCAAACACATTCACTGGAAGAGAGACAGTCTCTTTAATAAGTAGTGATGGGAAAAACTGGCTTTCCAAATTGTCTTAGTTACTTTTTACTCACTTTTTACTGAAGCCCAAAGTTGGGAAAGGAAAGGTTTATTTCTTACAGTTTTTGGAGGTTTCAGTCCACACTCAGTTGTCTCGAAGGCAGGCAGGAAAGGCTGGGCTACAGTTCATGGCAGCTGCAAACAGCAAGCTCGAACCAGCAAAGAGAAAGACATACCTTCTTCCTGCCATTACATCACATCCTGGCTCCACCCCTTTGTGGGTGGAACACTGACACCATCAATCCAAGCACTAGACAATGAATGAATAACAAATGCACAATTCAAACTCATGAGGCCTAGGGGACACAGACATAAACCATGACACATATGCCAAAAACTAAAACTAGACTCATGCTTATTTCCATGCACTAAACTCAAATGGGCCAAGATCTAAACATTAAAACAGAAACACTTAATCTGTTTTAAGACAAAGTAGGTAAAAATCTTGAAGACATAGAAGTCAGTAGAGAATTCATGAACAAAAATCAAACTGCATGAGAAATACCTCTCAGAATCATTAATTGGAATCTCATCTTATTAAAAATTTTTGCAACACTTCAAAGGGCAGAAGCACCTAGTCAGCATGCTTCAGACAAACTGTAATAAACAAAGAAAGAAACTGGCCCTCCTATATACATCTGTATGGAAAAAACAAAAAAAAATATTAGAAGAGGAAGCAACAAGAAAAAATTCCCAGCCCCCAATCCTGAGATCATTGATCCAGGAAAGGTAAATACAAAGCAGTATGAGGATGACAAACAGGCAATATCAGACACGGCATCGGTGGACATAAAGCGATATCTTTGGGATCTCATACACAAGTCCAAAACTGAAATATTTAACCAAGTAAGGCAAGATATAAATAAATTAATAAAAGAAGTACTAAGTACCTCTCAAGAAGACTCAGATAGAAGAATGAAGGAACACAAATAAGGGGAGAATCATTTGGTAAAGAATATAAAGAAAATATAGAGTACATGAAGCAGATTCAAAGAGATTGCCAGAAAATTAAAAACTCCATTGAAAGCTGGCAAGGGGCTGGAGGTTTAGCTCAGCGGCATAAGCACCTGCCTTGGAAGCAGGCAGTCGTGAGTTCGATCCCTGGTACCGATAAAAACAAAAAAGCCAAAAAAAAAAAAAAAAAAAAAAAAGCTGGCAAAATTGCTTGAAAGAAATGAAGGAAAGGTTATCCAAACTGGAGTACAGGTTTGCAGTGTGGGATTATGAAGGGAAAAACTTTTTAAAACTAACAAGGAAACAAGCTGTAACAATACAAAGGCCAGAAGATGGCAAGAGGATCTATAACTTAAGAATAAAGAAGGTGAATGAAGAAACACGGGTACCAACAAAGGAACTACAAAGGCTATTCACAGAAATAATTAAGGAAAACTTCCCAAGCATAGGAAAAGGGGATGATATGCAGATGTATGAGGCATACAGAATTCCAGCCACCTACAACCAAAACAGAGCTACACCCAGGCATATAATAAGATCCCAGAAATCCTACATAAGAACAGAATTTTAAAAACTACCAGAGATAAGAAATAGGTTACTTACAAGGGAAAGCCCATCAGAATTATGGCAGACTTCTCAGCACAAAACATCAAATTGAGAAGAGCATGTAGTGAAGTATTCTAAGCCCTGAAAGAAAATAAGCTCCAGCCCTGATTAATGTACCCTGAAAATTTGTCATTAGAAATTAATGGATAAACAAGATGCTTCCAAGATAAAGAGGAACTGGCGAAATTCACAACCACCAATTGAACTCTACAAAGAATACCTCAGGACATTCTAGAGAGAGAGAAAAGTACCAAGATTCCAGGAACAGTGGTGAAGAAGCCTCAATGAATGGAGCAGAAAGCAAATTGAAGAAGACAAACAGACAACAACAGAAAAAGCGCACAACAGAAATGAGGCAGAGCAGATTGGATATAATTTCTAATGTAGATAAACTAGATACACTAAATTAAAGAAAAAAGAGAGAATCACAGGCAGAGTAAATCAAGAGGTAGGGTCCACCAAGATGCTCTTTATAGGAAATGTAATTAACCAAAAAAAGTATATGGACTGAAAATCAAATATGAGAAAACAACACTCTATGTGATAGGGAACCAGAAGGTAATAGGGTCAACTGGACCAGTATTTATGGATAGATTGAAAAGACAGCCTTTAATAAGTAAAGAAATACAACTAGAGATCAAGTCCAGGAGGCAGAAGGTTTGGAACCACTTTGGTAAAAAGCAGGTTTCTCCCCCAATATAAAACCAAGGGTGTTGGGGACACCCAAAAATACAGCATACACCCTGGGAAAGTGAAACAGGAGGAATAGTCTTTAAAAAGACAGCAGAAGATATTGTTAATAGTGTATCAGGTACTAAAACCCATATTACTCGAACTGCTCTGCTTAGATAGAACTTATTCTCTCCTAGTTTGCATACAAGCACTAGATCTGAGGGCAGAGACAGCTACTCCAAAAATATCACAATATAGGATGGTCATCATCTTTCATTTCCTATTAACTTAATCTGGATCCCTGTATAACTTATACTTCTATATCATGACTGATATTAGATAAATCTGATATGTTTGATTGCTATGTGTTATTGTCAGATTTTATTTAAAACTGTTAAGGTTGGTAGTATCAAGTATGAGAGTACAGACAACTTTACTGAAAATAAAAATGATTCACTATGATACCCGTTCTAGCTTTCTTACTACCTGTTTTTATAGTTCTATACTATCAACAAAGTTGTACTTCTATTAATACTATTATGTACTGATATATTCAATTATATTATATCTGATGATATAACCAATTCTATTGATGATATCAAAAGACATCACAGTAACCATGGTAGAACTATTTGTACAGTGGTTTTATACGTCTTTTTAGCTTTATGTGCCTATAGGAATATGTTTTGTTCTTTCCTGCTTCGTTCTGTTACTCCCTCTAATAATGGAGAGAAATACATGTTAAGACTCATGCATGCATAGAACCTATAAATAGTTTACGAGAACTGATCTTATGACACATGATGAAATGAACAAATACTCTGAAAGAAAAAAAGGCACTACAGTACCCAGTGTTGATTCTGGAGTGTCATGTTGTGAAATCCAGCAATACTATTATTCTTCATTTGGAGTGATTTTAGTCTGCTTTGGTTTGTTTAATCTCAACTTAAAGAAGATATGGATAAATGTGTATATGTTTAACTGTATAAGATTGATAACCATATTACTGTTTTTATTTGATAGTTCAACAGAACTATTTTCAGTCTCACTGTTTGAATTTCCATTTATATGTTCCACTTTTGTATCTTGAACAATTATTTGTAAGAGGACAATATGTAAACATCAACTAGTGATTTATTACTACTTTTTTTTTCCTTTGAAGTATGTATTATTTCTACCCATTTTCAGTTCTGTTTTGTCTTTCTTTAAAAAAGGTTTAGAAAAAAGGTTTTATATGTCAGAAGAAATCTCCAACAGAGTGAAAAGAAAATCCACGAATTAAGAAAAAAATCATAGCCAACTGCTCCTCAGACAACGGTTTTCTATGTAGAGTAGATAAAGAATATTTTAAAAAATCAGACACCCATTATTCAAAGATTCAATCCACAAATGAACATCTGAGATGAATACATTCTTTTCAGATGAAGAAATACAAAGGACAAGTAAATACATGAAAAAATGTTTAATATCATTAGTCATTAGAGGTATGCATATTAAAACCACACTGAGATCCCATCTCATTTGAGAAAGAATGTCCAAGATGAAGTAAATCACCAACAAATGCTGGAGAGGCTGTGGGGTAAAAGACTTCTTCACTGTTGGTGGGAGTGTAGACTGGTGAAATCACTGTGGAGGTCAGTCTGGAGATTCCTCAAAAATCTCAGATTGGAAGTCCCATTTGACCCAGTTTTTCCACTGCTAGGCATATTCCCAGAATAATTGAAAATATCATATCACAGTGGTATATGTGTACCCATGTTTATAACATAAGATATAAATTTGTATATATAAACTTAAGATTACTTAAATGCCAGTCCTACTAATTCTGTTAGTTCTTAGAAAGAAATAGCTAACATCTGTAGAATTAGATCAATTTTGCATGACTATATCTGGCAATTTGAGTAAGACTCTTGAAAATAACTTCAAAACAACCAAATTTATTGTGTTCCTCCCACCTTGTTTTTAAAGTGTACATTGTTATCATTTTGGGCTCTTAGTTATTGATATTTACTTGTTTTTTCTTTGGTTTTCACTGTAATACAGAAATGGTAGATGTATATGTATAGACTTACATATGCCTAGAAATTCAAATAAAGGGTTTACATGAATTGATTTTAGCATGTGTGATAGTATGAACAATTACACTGAAGAAAACGACACCATGGTAGCCACAGATGATTTCCTGTCATTTTGATTCAAAATCTTATAATGCTTTTATTCTTGGTTTTGATTGGTTTTAGTGTTTTTTAATTATTCATTTCAATATGTATGAAGATATGGAGAGCTATTCTGAAGAAAACAAGGGACATTATGGTAGTCATTATTGATTTTCTAGTGTCTGGTCTTGAAAGCCCTTAAGGCTCTCGTTCTTGTGTTGTGATTGTTTTTGTACTATTTTGATGTGTATTAACTTATTGTATGTGAAGGTAGGGCCAACTATTTCAAAGAAAGTAAGAGACATTATGGCAGCCACTGCTGGTTTCTTGCTGTCTTTTTCTGAAATCCTGTGTTATTTACATTGTTTTACTCTGCTCAAATATGTTCTACTCTGTTTTGTTTTACTCTCTTTAAAATAAAAAGAAAAATATAAAGAGAAACAAAAATTGGCAGTAGATGGTCTTTTCCTCAATCTGACAAAAGGTATCTATAACAAACCAACAGCTAAAATCATAGTAAGCAGTCAAACTTTTAAACCTTTCACACTAAAATCAGGGAATAAGACAAGGATATGCAGTCACCACTCCTATTCAATATAGTTCTGGAAACATTCTCCAGAGCAATTAAACAAGAGAAAGAAATAAATGGGATAAGGCTAGGAAAGAAAGAAGTTAAATTATATATATATATATATCATAAATACATGATATTCTACATAGAAGCTCCCCAAAACTTCACCAAAAGACTTCTAGATTTAAAAATCAAAACCAGCACTATTGCGCTATATAAAGTCAACACTCAAAAATCAATGGCATTCCTGTACCCAAGCAATGAACCCACAGAAAGAAAAATAAAGAGGTGCTGTGTCCTTCAAAATAATATCCCCCAACGTGAAATACTTAGGAATCAATCTAACAAAGACTTAAAAGATTTATATATTAAACTTTACATCCATGACGTGGAACATTCTAAGTACTGTAAGAATAGTTCAATCTCAGGTCCTGTGGAAGCTATTAGAATATAGTTGGAAAAGCCAAATAACATAACACCCAGGCTTGTAAGTGCAGTCTGCCTGGTATTGTTAATATTTCACATTCATAATTTTTCATAGTGTTTTCATGAATGGGGAAATTTAAAATTAATTATACATTTTCATCTTCAAATATGGAAAGATTCTTGAAGATGTGCGATGTATGATGGTGAATGTTTCACAAAATTGTAAGTGTAACCCAGCGTGGCAGGTCCTGAGTGGGCCTGCTGTGACCTTGCTGCTCCCGGCAGTGCTTGGAGGACTCTGGAGTTCTGAGCAGGCAATGGGCACATCGGGTCCAGAGGTGTAAGTGCCCTGCACACCTTCCCCGAGGTCCAGCTAGTTTGGGCCCCTCACTTGGAGAGGGATCTTTGTGGCTTCCTGGTGTGCTGGACCAGTGTAGTGGGTCATGAGAGGGCCTGCAGTGGCCTCCCCACTCCTGGCAGTGCTTGGAGGACTCTGGAGTTCTGACCAGACATGCATGCACCATCGGTTCCAGAGGCTGCACAACCTGGTGTGGGTGCCCCGTGAATTTTCCCCCAAGTCCAAGTAGCTTGGGACACTTGGTCAGCACTGGAGAGGAAACCTTGTTGTTTCCCAGTGCACTAGACCAGTGTAGCATGTCCTGGGTGGACCTGCAGTGGCCTCTCTTCTCCTGGCTGTGCTTGGAGGATTTTGGAGTTCTGGGTGAATGACATCTGTTCTGGGGGCTGGGCTTGAGCAGAGCTACCCCACCCCAGTGACCTTCTTTCAATCCAGGGAGCGACATCACCAGAGTCCCAGGAGAAAAAGTCATAGAAGAGGATCTCTAACAGAACCTGAGGAACCCTTGGAGTAACACTCAAAACACTTGAAACACAGAAATATATGAAAATGACAAAACAAAAGACCAAACTACTAACTCAAACCTCCAGCTTATCCAAAGAAACCTTAGGAGAGATGTACATAGAAGAAAATATATGCCATACACCTGAAATATCGGAAGTAATAGAAAACTAAAATTCATGCAGTTAGAAATAGAAAAAGCAATATCACTACAGACTCTATAGAAACACAGAAGATCATCAACACCTATTTCAAATACCTCTATCCTCAAAGGTTTGATAACACAGAAAAAATAGACAGATTCCAAGAAATATATGAAGAACCAAAGGCAGGTCAAGAAGATGTAAACCTACTGAATAACCCGATTTCTATTAATGAAACTGACAATGTAATTAAGTCTTTACCTACATGGAAGAGCTCACGCCCAGACGGATTCACTGCAGAATTCTACAAAAACACAAAGAAGACTTAAGGCCGACACTCCTCAAACTCTTCAATGAAACTGAAAGGGAAGCAAACTCTCCTAAGTCATTCCTGGAAGCAAATGTTACTCAAGTACCAAAACCTGAGAACAACCCAACAGAAAAAGAGAACTACAGACCAGTCTCCCTAATGAACACAGATGCAAAATTCCTCAATAAACTATTAGCAAATAGGATGAAGCAAATAATCAAGAAGATTACACACCATGACCAAGTGGGATTCATCTCAAGCATGCAGGAATGGTTCAATTTTCGTGAATCAATAAATGTAATTCACCATATCAACAGAGCCAAAAGTAAGACACACAATCATTTCTATAGATGCAGAAAATGCATTTGATTAGGTCCAACATTTATTTCTGATAAGAACCTTGCAGAAAATTGGAATAGATGGTCTTTATCTCAATATAATAAAGGCCATCTATGACAAATCAACAGCCAATATCATACTAAATGCCTCAAAATTGAAGGCTTTTACTTTAATATCAGGCACAAGACAAGGATGTCCCTTATCACACAGCTCCTGTTTAATATAATACTGGAAATACTAGCCAGAGCAATTAGACAACTGAGAGAAATAAAATGGGTAAAGATAGGAAAATAAGAAGTTAAATTATCATTGTTTGAAGATGACATGATACTGTACATAGAAGACTCCAAAACTCCATTTAAAGACTCCTAGATATAATAAATAAATTCAGTAATGTAGCTGGATACAAAATCATACTAAAAAATCAATAGCATTCCTATACACTATTAACATCACAGAGAGAGAAATAAGAGGAGCCAAAATCTTCACATTAGCAACCAAAGAAATAAAGTATTTAGGAATTACTCACATGAAAGAAGTGAAAGACCTATAAAGGGAAAAATATAATACACTGAAAAGAGAAATTGAAGACGAACTCAGAGAATGGAAAGACATCCCTTGTTGATGGAGAAGAATAAATATTGTGAAAATGGCCATTCTCCCAAAATTTTTATACAGATGTAATGCAATCCCAATAAAAATACCATGAATGTATCTCATAGATCTCGAGAAAGCACTCCTAAAATTCATCTGGAACAAGAAGAGACATAAAATAGCAAAAGCAGTTCCTAGCAGCAAAGGCAAGGCAGGAGGCATCACAATCCCTGACTTGAAGTTATACTACAAAGCAACAGTAGTAAAATCAACATGGTATTGGAATCACAATGGAGCCAAAGATCAATGGAATAGATTAGAAGATACAACCACAACTACAAACACACTCAACCACCTTATCTTTGATAAAGCGGCCAAACATGTTCACTGGAATAACCCCAGTCTTTTTAATAAATGGTGTTGGAAAAACTGGCTTTCCATATGCCAAAAACTAAAACTAGAGCCATGCCTATCGCCATGTGCTAATTTAAAATCCAAATGGATCAAAGATCCAAATATTAAAACAGAAACACTAAAGCTCTTGGAAGACAAATTGGGTAGAAACATTGAAGACATAGGGGTAGGTGGAGAATTCATAAACAGGACACAAACTGCACGGGAAATACTTGCCAGAATTAATAACTGGGATCACCTCTCATTAAAATGTTTCTGAATGTCTAAAGAAATATCTAGCATAGTGAAAAGGAAACCCACAAACTGGGAAAAGATCTTAGTGAACTGTCCCTCAGACAAAGGATTTCTGTCTAAAACATACAAAGAATTTTTTAAAAATCTTACCTCCAAATTTCAAAGATCCAATTCTAAAAATGGGCATCTGAGATGAATACACAATTTTTAGATGAAGAAATACAAATGGCAAATAAATACATAAAAAATGTTCATCATCATTAGTCATTAGAGAAATGCAAATTAAAATCACACTGAGATTCCATCTCACTCCTGAAAGAACGCTGAAGATCAAGAAAACTACCAACAACAAATGCTGGAGAGGCGGTGGGGGAAAAGGAACTTTCCTGTTCTGTTGGTGGGAGTGTAGACTAGTGCAACTATTTTGGATGTCAGTCTGGAGATTTCTCAAAATGCTAGGATTGGAAGTTCCATTTTGCAGCTATTCCACTGCTAGGCATATTCCCAGAAGAACTGAAAGCATCATACCACAGTGATATATGTGTACCTGTGTTTATAGCAGCACAATTTGTAATAGCCAGATCTTGGAAACAACCCAAGTGTCCATCAACTGAGGAATGGATAAGAAAGTTGTGGTATTTTTATACAATGGAGTATTACTCAGCTGTAAAGAATGATCACATTGAGCTATTTATAAATAAGTGGGCACAGCCTGAGACCATCCTCATAAGTGAAATAAATCATCCTCACATGTATGAATACTGAAGTTTCCCTAGTGTAAAAAATGATACAAATACATAAAAGTATATGGTAATCATTATTCCCCATTATATGACTTTGAAGACTTTATAAAGTTTTCAGTAATTATTTGGAATTGTTTTATTCTGGGCTGTTTGATATTATTGTCTGTGATGATATCAACAGCTATTTTGAAGAAAGCAAAACATCGTAATAGCTTGTGCTGCTTTAACATCATCTTGTTTTAAAGTCCAATCAAAATGTTGTTCTTTTATCAGGTTGTATCTTATTGGATTTTATTATATGTGATAGTATAAACAAAAATTTTATAGGCAAAGAGATAATATGCAAACCATTGTTCATTTTCTGTTAGCTGGTTCTAAATACCCTGTAATACTTTCATCCTCTTGAATGTTTTCACACTGTCTTGATATGTTTGAAGCTATATTATACGAAGTTATACTCAAATATTTCCAGGAAAGAGACACTATGGTAACTACCATTAAATTGGATTATTTTGTGGTGAAACACTTTTGCCTAAGTTGTTTTGTTCTGACCTGTTTGTTATGTTGTTATGTCTCCTTTGATCTCGATCTCACCATTTTTAAAAATTTATTTTTTTATTATTTTTTAATTAAGGGAAAATATTTTTCAAAATTAGAAGCTATATTCTGAATAACTTTTTTTATTTCCTATTAACATGACTGGAAGCTCTGTATTGCTCTCACCATCTTGTTTTGACTGATTTTACCTTATTCTCTTCTGTTTTATAGTATCAATTTTGAGGGCAACTACTTTGAAGTCAATAAGATTTACTATGATGCCCATTGTGGTTTGACTATTATCTTCTTTTGAAGTTCAATAATGTCTCCAATGTTTAGGTTTAATTGGTTTTGTTCTGTACTGTTTTGTTCAATTTTATTATACCTGATGATATAGGCAATTCTTTATAAGGTAGCAAGAGGTATATGGTAACTGTTATTGATTACCTTGCATTCTGTTTTTACATCACGTATTATGTCCATTCTTTGTTTGAATTAAAGATTTGTTTTGTCACATTTGTTTTTATTGTCTTCCAAAAAATGTAATAATGACTATGGGAGTAATAAAACCCAAAATGTGTAAATGTTATTGTAAAAAAGAGAGGAAAAGAAAGTGCTCTGAAGGACACAATGTCAAGTGTGTTTAGGTGTCTAAGATAGTTGATCATACTACTAAGTTTTTGTTGGACCGTTGAATACAACCATTTGCAGTCTCACTGTTTGAATGTCCAATTTGTATGCTTAATTTTGTAACTTGAACAACTATTTCTAAGATGACAATATGTAATCTATTAACTAGGGATTTCTTACTGTTTTTTTTTTAATTCTTTATTTTTTGTACCCTTTCACTGTTTTGTTTTATTTTTTAAATAAAAAAATGTGAGTGTAACTAATGTGTGCTAAACAATGTTATAATAGTAAATTCTTATTATGCTTAGTTTTCTACAAGAAGTAAACAAAGCCAAAGATGACCTAAAATTAGATATAAATGAAAGAAGTGTTTAGAAGACATCAGTGTTACCTGAGCACAGGAAAAACCTAAACCCTCTTGTGGACACTAGTTTTCCTGTTTTCTCTGTCTCTTTCAATTTAGGGAGTCCTTGGAGATCAGGATTGCACAGACCAATTTGGGTAATTATGTGCTCTGTGTATCAAGCCTCCACAGTTGCATTGCTGTCAATAGTCAGTCTGTGCCTCCAGACCTTCAGTTTGGTGACTCCAATCCGGTGAATGCCACACTTGTGACGCTCCCAGCTCCCACAGTTTTCTACAACACGGAGCTCCTGTTTTTGTATTAATTTGAATCCAGAGTACAGAGCCTGAGCTTCCTGTGGGTACCAGACTCTGGAAGAATCCTGTGATATTCTCTTCTTGACTATGACCAGCAGAAAATAGTATAATCTGGTAAGTGCAGATGGATCTCATGAACTTCGAAAAGATAACTTAAAAGTATAGTTTCCCTGCCATCAAAACAAGCAGACAGTCAGGATATACATAGGGGAAGGTATAAATATTAAAAATAGCAGTTATAAGAAATACAAATGTTTTGTTTTTGTAGTGGGGGAAAAGAGTTCTCATTTCAGATTTGCTTCCTACACACTCTGTATCTGCTTCCTTTTGGTGTCTCATCCACAGTGAAGGAAATGCACCCTTCTGCAGCACACTCTCAGTACCATGAAAGGACCTTGAAGGTGATGGTAAGGCTGTGGAGCAGGAGGAGGACAGTGAGCACAGCATCATAAACCGGTGCTGAGGGCTTCCTGTACTCCAGGCACTGACGCTGGTTCTGTGCAGCTCACTGCATCTCATTGGTTTTGACTTCCTGTTGTTAAGAGTGTTCACCTTATTGTTTCATATGGAAAATGCACTAGATTATTCAGTACTAAAATATTAAGCCACATTTAAGTTGATGTGTCTGATTATAGGTAGGAGGATTAATCCTGGACATTTGTCCCCTTAAGACACATAGTCATTTCCCTTTCTAGTTGCTTGGGGAAAGGAGTCCTGGCCCCCTGTCCCGGGTTTTGTGGATGTTCCTGAGAGATCAAGGAACAGTGTGGAAAGACATTTATGAGTCACAGGCAACAATCAGAAACTATACACACTCATGAGATGCAAAATGTTGCATGAATTATTTGTTGAAAATCAGAGAAGTATGTCCCATCAGTAGTATATAGATTTTCACCTGTATGACAGATTAAAAAAAAAGAGTATTTCCAAATGATTGTCATCCTAAAATAAGCAATATACTCTCCCATTACAATCAAACACTGATATTTCTGCTACCTCTGTGCAAGATATTTGTGGGGCTCCCCACATCCTTCTCTGTGCCTGGAATTTTTTTCACACAGTCTCAAATGGAGACATGTCAAGGATACAAAGCAACTAAAATGCACCTGTGGTTGAAAATTGTGAGCCTCTTCGTAAATTTTTCTGTGGATTGGGAACCAATAAAATTGGACAGCATCTGTAATTTAATTTTTAATCATTTTAGCTCCATATAATATTTCTTGAGGCAGGGCAAGTTTTAAAATCTCTGAGGCAGCAATGACTTTAGTGTTGATTTCTTTGAAATCCAAACACAGTATGGATTATACTTATGGCAAGAATTGCATATGGGGTCAATGTTTGTAAGATTAGAGCAAAATACAATATAGCTTTCATTGTTACTAATCATAAATTAATCGGCATTCCAATTATGTCCTGTGACTTGAAGTTACCATTTCTGTAACAGTGCATTTTATCTTTGCCTTTGTGTAACTATGTGCATACATTTGTACAGGAATGATGTGCTGTTCTTTATATCTGATTTCCCAAAGCCTATACCTTGTTTGTCCCAGAGGAGACAGCAGAAATAAAACCTCTAAAGGTGAAAGAAGCCTTCCTTGAATCACAATAATTCCCTTTACTCAGCATGACTCAAATGTGTTTGGGAGGTTACTGTCTGGAATATCCAAAATATATAGAAACAATAAAAATAGCTCTTGTTTGTGTCTTTTTCACAGACACATGGGCCCAAAAATTTATGCATTTTCATCTACATTCATAGTTCAAAAACACAGCAGAGATGTGCGTGGTTTTTTACAAATCATGAAGCAAAGAAATAGGTGAATGTATGCCTCAGGCTGAGATGCTACAGAGTTTCATAGCATTCTAGGTTCTACTTCCGTTTGAATAATCTATCAGTAGATTTCTCCTTGAGTAAGAAAAGAACTTCTTATTTTATAACCAAAAACTCACGATTACTACATACTTGATTTTCAAACACTCTTTAGTTGCTACAAATGTGGAAATGGGTGATAGTCTCTCCGTATTTTCATTAGTGTGAGGACAGAGAGGAGGAGAAATTCTCAACACAGTTTGTATGGTAGCAGGTCAACAGTACAGGACTAAGACTCATTTCCAAGTCTGCTGCCAGAAATCAGTCTTCTCCATAAGCAAAACCTTCATGTTATTCTCTATAGAAGGATGGAATTTCTTTGTGTCTTGTTTTAATCAGGTCGTTGCTGGGCAGGCTGTAGGGACACTTTGAAGATATCTCTAGAGTAGGTACATGTAAATGGAAATGACAGACTTTTTCGGAAAAATGCAAAATTTTACATATATTATTATTATCTTTTGGGAATCAGAGAAGTATCTCCCACCAATATGTTAATGTAGATTCTCACTTCTATGATGGGGGAAGAAGCACAAGTATTTTAAAACAACTAGTCTGTTTGTTCATAAAAAGAACAGTTTGTGTTTCCATTGCTCTATAATTTGATAAATTCTTTCATGCCTACATCTTGTAATCTGAACAACTAGTTTGTAAATAATAATATGCAATATATTAACCGATGTTAATATATTATTTTGTTTTAAAATTTTATCATAATTTTATATTTTTTGTTTTTAAAATAAAAAAGAGAAATAGTATAAGAATAATTGGTGTCAATGAAAAAGCAGGAGCCAACACAAATGATATAAAAAACTTTTTGCAGAAGTAATGGCAGAAATTCTCCCAAGGATGGGAAAAGAATCTGATACAGATAAGGGAGGCACCTAGTGATCTGGGTAGCTATAACCAAAATAAATGTACCCACAGACATGTAATAATCAAGATTCCAGATATTCAGCACAAGAAGGAATACTAATAGCTATTAGAGAAAAGAAACAGAACACCTATGAGGAAAAGTTAATCAAAATCATGGCATAGTTCTCAACACAAACCCTCAAGTCAAAAGGAACTTGGAATGAAGTTTTCCAAGTCTTGAAAGAAAACATCTACCAACTCAGATTGATGTACCTTGTAAAGACTATTTCTCAAAATCAATGGAGCAATGAAATACTTCTATGACAAAGAACAACACAAAAGATTTATGACCACGAATCCAAATCTAAAAAGACTACTGAAGCATATTCTAGAGATAAAAAGACCATATTTCCAAGACCAACATCAGAAAGAAACCAATAGGCAGGGTTAGCAAATTAAAAAGAAGGGAAAGGCAAGGACCAACAGCAGGAAAACAGCATGACAAAGATCAGCTGATTATCTAATCATAATCTTTAATATAAATGGCTTCAACACACAGCTAGAAGAAACATTGCAGAAAGTGTCAAGAAACAAGATTCAACAAAATGCTGCATCAAAGAAATGTATTTACCTCAAAAAGTAACTCATAGACTGAAAATCAAAGGATGGAAAACAATATTCCATGAAGGAGGAACCCAGAAAAAAGCAGGGGCAGCTACTGTGTTTGTAGAAAAGTGAATCTCAAACCAAAATAATCAAAAGAGACACAGAAGTCACTACATACTTGTGAGGAGAAAAACTCAAGTCAAGAGACAACAATCATAAAAATATGTGCACCAAACACAGGAGCATCCAACTATGCAAGACGAATATTACTGGAAATGAAAACTCAAAGCAATAACACAGTTGTAAAAGGATATCTTAATACCCCATTGACACAGAGAGATAGCTCAAGTAGACAAAGGTCAGCCAAAAAAAAAAAAAAATAGCAGAGCTGAACCAAACCTGTAAACAAACAGACTTAGCAGATGTCTATAGAGTGTTGCACCCAACAGCATCAGAATATAAATTCTTTTCAGGTGCACACGGGACAGTCTCTGAAATAGGCCACTTACTATTTCATAGAACATGCTAGAGCAAGTGCAAAGGAACTGAAAATACCCTTTGAATATTGTCAGACCACAGTGCAATGAAATTGGAAATCTATGGCAAAGAAACCATAAGAATTTCATAAACAAATGGAATTTAAGTAGCACCTTCATGAACAACTCAATGGATGACTGATTAAGTCAAAGAACTTAATCAAACAATATATATGATCAAATGAAAATTCAAATGCAACTTACCAGAACTGTAGATTGCAATGAAAGCCACACTAAGAGGAAAATTTACAATAGTAAATTCTCGCCAGAGGAGAGAAGAGAGCAAGACAAATCCAAAACCCATACAAGAAAGGGTATTATAATCATCAGAGCAGAAATTAATGCAATTGAGACCAAAATAACAATACAAAGATTTAATGAATTGAAGAGTTGATTCTTTGCAATAATAAATAAAATTGATACACACCTGCCAACCTTATCAAAAAAGGAAAGAAAAAGTTCAAATTCATAAAATAAATTAAAACAGCAAAATTACTAAAGATCTTGTGGAAATGCAGTATTCGTCAATAACTACTTTGAAAATCTTTATAGTCATAGGCTGAAAAACACAGAAGAAATGGATAGATTCCTAGAAATGTACAAATGACCAAAGCATATAAAAATTCTGAATTATCCAATATCAGTTAATAAAATAGAAAATGTATTTAAAACTTACTAACAAATAAAAGCCCAGGTCCTGATGCATTCACACCAGAATTCTGCAAGAAATATAGAGATGTAATGCAAACACTCCTCAAATAATTAATGAAATTCAAAGGGAAGCAATTCTTTCTAATTAGTTCCTGGAGGCAAGTATTACTCTGATAACAAAGCCAGAGAAGGATGATATGATGAAAGAAAAATGGAGATCAGTCTTCCCAATGAACATGGATGCAAAAATCCTCAATAAAATATTAGCAAACAGAATTCAGCAAATTATCCAAAAAATTAAACACCACAACCAAGTGGAATTCATCCCAGGAAGGGCTAAGCATATGAGAATCAATAAGTGTCATACACTATATTAACAGAGAAAAAGACAAAACTCACATGATCATCTCAATAGATGCAGAAAAATCTTTTTGATAAAGTCCAACACGCATTCATTATAAATATGCTACAGAAAATTGTTATAGATGGTCTTTACCTAAACCTGAAAAAATCCATCTGTGACAAACCAACCATTGTACCAAATGATCCAAAATAGGCTTCACTCTAAAATCAGAAACAAGGCAAGGATGTCCACTGTCACTCCTCCTATTCAATGCTACTCCTAGTCAACAGTTCTGGAAATGTTAGGCAGAGGAATCAGATAAGAGGACAGAACAAAAGGAATAAAGAAAGAGAAGGAAGTATTTAAATGATCATTATTCACAGATGATATGATCCTTTTTTTTTTTTTGTCTTTTTCCTTTTTATTGGTACCAGGGATCGAACTCACGACCACCTGCTTGCAAGGCAGGTGCTTATGCCGCTGAGCTAAATCCCCAGCCCCGATGATATGATCCTTTACAGAGCAGACCCCAAAAACTCCACCGAAAGACTTCTAGAATTAATAAGCAAATATACTAGTGTAGTTTGATACAAAGTCAACATTCAAAAATCAATAGTATTCCTGTACACAAATAAAAAACTCACTGTGAGAGAAATGAGGGAAGCCACACTCTTCACAATAGCATCCAAAAAATAAAATACTTAGAAATCAATCAAAGAAAAGAAGTAAAAATCTAGACATTGAAAATTATAGTACTATGAAAAGGGAAATCAAAAGTTTTTGCATACCGGAAGAAACGACCAACAGAGTGAATAGAAAACTCAGAGTGGGAAAAAGTGTTAAGCAACTGTCCCCAAAGGACTTTTATGTAGACCATATAAAGAATTTTTAAAACAGCAGGCCCCCAGATTCAAAGACCCAGTACAAAAATGGGTATCTGTGATGAATATGCACTTCTTCGATGAAGAAATACAAATCGTAAATAAATATATTAAAACACGTTCAACATCATTGGTCATTCAAGAAATTCAAGTTAAAACAACACTGAGATTCCATCTTACACCCCAAAAATAGCTATCATCAAGAAATCAACCAACCACTGTTGGTGGGAATGTACACTGGAACAACCATTGTGGAAATCAGTGTGAAGAGTCCTCAAAATGTAGTATTAGAAGCCCCATTGGACCCAGTTATATTCCTTCTGGGTATTTCCCTGAAGAACTAAGAACAGCATACCACAGTGATATTTGTGCACCCATGTTTATAGCAGACCAATTTGTAATAGCTGAATCTTGGAAAGAACCCAAATGCTCATAAATCAATGAATAGATTTTAATAATGTGGTATTTTTAATGCAATGTAGTACTACTCAGGTGTGAAGAAGGCTAAATTCAAGGCTTTTATAGGTAAATGGATGCAACTAGAGACCATACTCATAAGTAAAATAAATTAGACTTGCATATGTAAACATCATATTGTCTCCCTAGTGTAAGAAAGTGAGATAACATCTAAGTCCCAAAATATACAATAGATACTGATAAAGGAAAAAACTGCTCAAAAAGAGAGAACAACTTGGATGGTGGAATTGAAAAAAGAAGGAAAAGGAAAGAAAAAAATATGTACACACACAAGATAGCTCTGATAACTATGCTGCAAATTTCTATTAGTTCATTGCAAGTAATTGTTTGTGTTTATAGTGTTTGATCAATTTTGCAAGCCTACATATTGTAATCTAAGCAGCTATTTGAGGATGAAAATATGCAATACAATAACCATTGATAATCTCCTGTCATCTTTTTTTGAAATTCTGTGACATTATTTTTATTGGTATTTTTTCTCTTTTAAATAAATAAAGGAACTAGAAACAAAGTAGCACAGTTCTTGTTTGTATCTATATTATGGACATGTGGTGCTTATATCTTCATTTCATAATGGCTACTGGGTTTAATTTTCTAAAGATCCTATCAGAGACATTCATAGGTGTAGAAACAATAATTTAATCATAAGTAGAAGGTTGTAATATTGTGAATGGGCTTGAGGTGTATTTTAGCATTTTGTTTCATTTCACATTGCAGTGCCTATTAACAATTATATCCATCAATAAGCTTGCTGTTACATAAAGGTATGCTTTATTTGAAACAGAAACATTCGTAGTATCTGTATAAGTTCTAAACATTCTTTGAGTGCACACTCTTTCATGGAAATGGATGATATTAACTATATTTCAATCAAGCAGGAGCAGCACAGACATTTGGAGAGATTTGCAAACATTGCCCCTGTGCAAGAGAGGCATGCAGGAATGTGCTGTGTACAATCTCACTAAACAGTTAAGTTCCAGACTTCATTTAGATGCCCACATGTTGTGGAGCAGGGTGCTGCTCCCCATAATTCCAACAGGCAGTTAGAACAGGGAGAGATAGATTTACAGTGCACATTTAGTAGGAAGTTAGTGGTGCATATCCACACTGCTAATTTCCTGACGCTTATTTTTATGTTCCTAACAGAGCCAAATACAAACACTATGTAAATATTTCTTGATCAGTAATCATGCAAGGATTGTTACTAGATAAACCTTGGTGATACTGTTGGAAGTAGATCTTAAGAGTTATATGAGATATTTGAAAGGACAAATTTCTTAATTTTTCTAACATTCCTAATTTTTTATGAAGAAATGTTGAAGAGAGATTTGTAGTGAAACCAATTTTACCTCGATTGATGGAATTCAAACATCCCACACCCATACACTGTCTGATTTTCATTTGCACCATATGAAGAGACAAACAAAAACTTTGAAAGGGTATTGTCATAATAAAAAATAAGAAATACAACCTGGCCTTTTAACTGGTAAGGATATTCCTCAGTGAATGTGTTTGAAGTAGCCAAATGTTCCTTACAGAGAGACTTAAATCTCACGTATTTGTAAACTGTGGCATTTCAGGACAACAGTTCTGCTATTGACTATTTAGAAAACTATTAGATAATTTCAATGTAAATTTTTAAGAAAGTGGTTTAGGGACAGTAGATCAACTTTGAGCAATGCTTATGGATACATAAAGTGTATAACAACATGAAAAAGTAGGACACATCAAAAGTAAAATCTTCTCAGCCAAACTTTGATAGCAATCCCCTTTCCAGGTAGGTTGTAGGAAGTCAAATCATGTAGAGACAGCAAAACATTAAATGTAATAGATAACTTTAATATAATTATAAAATAATACATGTAACACTAATAGTAGATATTACATTATATGCCAGAGTATAAAAGTTAATTCTCTTAACATACACTGGTAAGCATCTATATGTTAATAAATAGAGTGGGTATTTTGACAGAAATATTTAATACTGAAGTGTTGATTTACAAATGAAGGAAATAGGCCACATGAGAGCTGAGGTCTGTGCAGGCACAGGATTTTGCTCAGAAATTGATAGGGCTCTTCCAAGGATCCCCAAAAAATCCTGGACCTTTGGTGGTCATTTAGGTCCTGGCTGGAACTTCCCAGTGACCTACACATAGCCGGGAACGACCGTGTGAGCTGAATCCCACCACAGTGATCCCTGCATAGCTGTGGAGCAGCAGAACTTTGCTTGGAACCTGGTTGATTGCTGCACAGAGCCCCCAGGCAACTTAGAAGATTAGGGTGCCACATAACATGATCTGAAGGCCTGCTCAGTGTATTCCACATAACATTCAGTCTTAGTGCACCACAAAAATCTTAGTAGGGCCCTGCCAAGTGACCTCAAGCAGCCAAGGAGCTTCAGTGAGCCACATGGCATGTGCTGAGGGTCCAATAGTGTACACCTCCCCATCTGGGAAGTCTGTAAGTGCCACTAGGGACTTGGTAAGCACTGCCTCACATCTTTGACTCAACTGGGGAAAAGCCTTGCAGGATGAATAGACACCCTCAACCCAGAAAACAGTTGACACTTTGCATTTGGCTTATACAGGGGAATATGGGACAATGATCAAATGCAATCCCAAACAAGCCTCAGATACATGGACATAGAAGAAAGTGTAAGTCATACACCTGAAACTTCCAATGATAGCAACTGATGTAAAGAAGCAACTCCATGAAGCTGTAAAGGTACTCAGATCAGAAATAATCTCCCAGGTAAAAGAAGAAATGATAAACACAATAAAAGTGATGCTGAACACATCTAAATAAGACATAGTTCAAGAAAGCACAGCACAAAGCTGGACAATCTGCATGAATGATATAAGAAAGCAATAGAATGCATGAAACAGATTCATGAAGATATCCAGGAAATCAAAAATTCCATTGAAAGCTAGCAAAACAGCTTGCATGAATGTGAAGATAGACTTTCAGACCTAGAAGACAAGATTGCAGCTAGTGAACATGAAAGGAAAGGTCTTTAACAAATAAGAAAGAATCAGGAAAGAACAATGCAACAGTTGCAAGATGATGCAAAGAAAAATACTATAAGATTGACCAGTGGCAGCAAAAAAGAAGGTGACAGTACAAATGATATCAAAGACTCTTTACAACAGGAACAGCAGAAGGTTTCCCAAACATGGGAAAGGAGACTGATACGCAGAGAAGTCAAGCATGTAGAACTCCAGGTAGACATAACAAAAATAAATCTACACTCTGAGAAATAATAATCAACATCCTAGAAATTCAACAGAAGAACAGAATATTAAAAGCTGTTAGAGAAAAGAGACAGATTATCTATAAAGGGCAGCCCATCACAATCACAACAAACTTCTCAACACAAATAATGAAGTCAAAAAGACCATAGAGCGAAGTATCTCAGATCCTAAGGGAAAAAGAATTCCAACCAGATTGATGTACCCTACAGAACTACTCTTCAAAACTAATGAAGAAATAAAATACTTCCACAACAAAGAGCAGCTGAAGAAATTCATGACCACAAAACCAACCCTGCAAAGAATACTAAAAGACACTCTAAGGAGTCATAAGGACAACTACAACTTTAAGTATACCAACAGAAAAAAGCCACTAAGCTTGGCAGACAATCAAAGAGAGTGGAGGGGATTTGGCTCAGCAGCATAAGCGTCTGCATGGCAAGCATGAGGTCATGAGTTTGATCTCCAGGACCAAGAAAAAAAAAGAGGAGAAAGGTAAAGAACCATGTGCAGAAAGATAGCATGACAATAATGAGCCAATATATATCAGTTATAATCATTAATGTAAGTGCCCTCAATTCACCAATTAAAAGAAACAGACTGGCCAAATAGATCAAGAAAACATCTAACCACATGCTGTCTACAAGAAACTCATCTAACCCAAAGGAATTTCACACACTGAAAGTCAAAGTATGGAATATAATATGTTGTGCAATAGGAACCAACCTCTCCCAAAAAGCAGGGGTAGCTATTCTGTTTGCAGACAATGTGAACTTCAAACCAAGTATGATCTCAAGAGATTAAAAAAGGTCAGTACATACTAGTTAGGGAAAAGCTAAGAGGAAGAGATGACCTTAAACAAATATGCATCAAATATGGGAGCACCCAGCTATGTAAAAAAAAAAGATTAATAGAAATGAAAAATCAAATAACAACAAAATTCTAATGGGAGACTTTAACACCATTTCACACAAAGACACATAAACTAGACAAGAAATGGAAAAGGAAAAACAGAAGTGAATCAAACGTGTGAACAAATGGGCTTAGCAGATGTGTATGGAGTATTCCACCCAATAACATCAGAACGTACATTCTTCTCAGCTTCACACAGAACATTCTCTAAAATAGACCAAACTCTAGCTATAGAACATGCTTCAGTAAATGCAAAAGAATCAAAATTATCCTATACATATTATCTGATCATTTGATTTTGATTGATGTTAGTCTGTTTTCAACTATTTGATTTCAATATGTATGAAGATATGGACTGCTAAGTCTGAAGAAACCAAGAGATATTATGGTAGCCATTGTTGATTTTCTAGTGTCTGGACTTGAAAATCCTTAAGGCTCTCATTCATTGGTTTTGATTGCTTCTATATTATGTTGATTTGTATTAACTTACTGTGTGTGAAGGTATGGACAACTATTTCTATGAAAACAAGAAACATAATGGTAGCCTCTGTTGATTTCCTGTTGTCTTGTTCTGAAATCCTGTGTTATTTCTAATGTTTATCAATGTTTAGCTCTGACCTTCTTTGTTCTGTTTTGCTTTGCTTTGTTCTTTTTAAAAGAAAAACGTGAAGAAAATATTCTAAGGACATGACATATTCATTTTATTTTTAAAAAGGCAACCAGAAAAAACAGTAGAAATAATACAGAATTTCCAAAACAGTACAAAATAAACACTAGTTATTATAATTCACATTGTCATCTTAAAAGTAGTTGTTCAAGTTATGAAATCTAAGCCTAAAAGATGAACAATCAAACAAAAAAACATCACAAACTATCCTTTTAATGAACTAACATTAAATTAATTGTACGTTTATCTATCTTGCATGCTTAAGTATATATACAGTTATATGTGTATACCTAGAAGTTGTTAAGGGCACGAAGTATTCTTCCAGTGTGGTGTAACACAGATCAATTAAGAACCTCAAATGAAGACATTCTGAATAAATAGTTATAACACTGAGGATAGATTGCCTGGTTATTTACAAATATACCCAGGCAAACACATTGATAAGAGAGACTGAGATCCTATACAATTTAAATATTGAGGTACCTTTTGTGCACCATTCTAAACTGAGTATTTATCATCTCCATTTAAAAATGAGTTGACCACTCATGGGTATTCACACTAATTCAGGTAACTTTCTAGTTCCTTTTCCCCTAATGGAGACACAGTGAGAGCTCTGTGATAAATGTATGTTTCCTCAGGTAACTGAAGTAAGAGAATTGAAATAAAGTTCCAAGTTAATAACATCCCTCTATCAGGCTATGTTGGGAGCAGGAACCAGGAGTCCGGCAATGAACGGGTGTGAAAAAACACACACTGAAGCTGGACCTCAACCAGTTCCTTATCCTGCAGTAACCTCGGCCTTCTAGACAAAGCATTGCGCTAATATGAACCTGGGAATAGCTTCATAACATAAACAAAGAAGTTTCTCATGGGCCCAGGAACATGTTTACCTTGGCTGCATGCACAAGAAAGTGTCCTGAAGTGACTTGTACTGCTATTTGTTTTGAAACACTATAAAAACTCTGGAGTCCTTTAATAAATCACCTTTTGCCTTCTGAGCAATCGGTCTCCCTGCGTCTTCAGTCTCTCGCCTGACTCCTTCCCCAAGCTGGCCGCTGCAAGGCAAGGCCATGGGTCAGTTCAAGCATCTGGTCCAGCTGTATGTATCCACAGAGAGTCAAATCTACGTATTGAGGTAAACTAATATCATGGCAAGAGCAAGAGGGCCATGATACTTCTGAGATGAGCTGTAGGTGCTTTCTGGAAAGTTCTCAAGGTAACTCTTTATAGCAACACTGACATGTAAATGTTGATAAGTAAACCTGTCCACAAAATCCATTACAGTAGTTTCCCTTGGGAAAGAATTATGCAAGTCAATGGAATCATGTAGACAAAAATAATTCACATTTCACAGGTAAGTAGTCAAATTATGATAAATATTAATTATGAAGCAAATCACAGACATTTACATTTTAAAAACTGTTGTTTTTTAACAATGAAAACATGGAATATTATTTGGTCATTTATAAATGCCAGGATCTATTTAAGGCAATTATTCTGAACTCTGATTTATAGAAAGACTATGAAAGGCCACAGTTAGAGCTTAGTGGCACAGCATCTGTCTGGCAAATGTGAGGTCCTGAGTTCAATTACTGAGAAAAAGAAAGAAGCAGAGAGAGAGAGAGAGACAGACAGACAGACAGACAGACAGACAGAGAGACACAGAGAGAAGATAAAACACCAGGGGGAACTTGCGACTCAGGTTTTATGATTAAACCAAATTTTCTTTTTTTAAAATTTTTTTGTCTTTTTCATTTTTATCGGTACCAGGGATCGAACTCATGACCACCTGCTTGCAAGGCAGGTACTTATGCCGCTGAGGTAAATCCCCAGCCCCTAAACTAAATTTTCTTTCGGTTATGGTGCTGATATGTGTTACGTACATGAACAAACTCCCTATTAAGACTACAATAACTATATACTACAAACATGCACTAATAGAACATTAAAACTGGAAAAGCAATAGCAGATGCAAGTAGAAACATCAATGTGATGCTTCCTCTTTGTCGTATTTGCATCAGACTTAGGATGCTGGCAGTGTGCTCTCCCCTCTATTCCAGCAGCGCTGTGTGTACTGAGCTCCTGTGCTGTGTGGTAGTCATGAGGACTGGCCTGTGCCCATAAGTGCTGGAGCTGTCTTCTCTCCAAGGACTTGCTGTCTTATCTCCCAGGGGTCTGGATAGATTGCTAAGACTGCTTTTCCCTCCCTCTGCAGGCAGAGGTTTGTGGCATTTCATCTGTGCTCCTGTGTGGGGCTGGTTAGAGGTTTCTGGCTCTGTCTCGTATCCAGGCACCTTCAACTGTAGTAGAAGGGGATGGTCACAGCAGAACTGACCCAGTGCCCAGTCTTCTCTGGCTATTTTGAGATGTTTCCTCAATCTCTATCCATTTTCTTTTGTCATGGTCCTGGAACGTGCTTTTGTCTGCTTTACTAGCCAACTCGGATCAAGCATATCATGTCAAGCCTTAGTTTTTCTCTAGCACCAAACTCTTGGTCCATGACAAAGAATAACCTGACACCCAGTAGCATTTAAAACCTGACAGAAGAAGGTTGTCAAAGCTGAAGTAGGCACCAAAATCAGCAGCTTTTAGCGTGCAGTTGGAGGGATTCTGTATGGGTACTGAGCTCAGCAGTCTGGAAGCGGATCTAAGGGATGGATCCTAGGCACCTAGGGCTTGGTGATGGGGGTGTTGGTGGTAGGGTAGAATCGGCCACTGCTCCTGCACTTGTCTTTTCTCCAGCCTGGATCATATTGGTCACACCCTCTTTGTGTCCCTGTAGTCACTTATGTCCCTCATGTGACTTTCAAATGGATCCCTCAATGTCTGGCTCTACGTCCCCAACTAAGACCATGGCCTTGATCCTCTCTGTCCCTGGAGTTTGGCAGTCACAACTCAGTAACTGCCCTCTGAATGATTCTCTGATGTCTCATCTTAGTGCCATGATCTGAGGGTCCGTCTCTTATGAATAACTCTCTTGCTGTGCTCTGTCTCTTGGTGGAAAGACGGGAAAAGTGTTAGATCAGTCAGTACCGGAAGTTGGCTGATAACTGGATACTAACCACAGCCCAGCAGCCCCTGCTGCCCTCCAATCATTCCTTCATCAGAATTTCCCCAAATTTCCCTGCTTAATTGACCTGGAATACAAGTGGCACTGGGACCCAGAGGTGACCCCACTTCTTTCTTAAAGAAACCCAATGCCAGAATCCACCTGGTGGGCTTCTTATTTCAGGTCCCTTCCTGTGTTTTGGTTTTTTGTTCACCTCATTTCCAAGTACATGTGGCCCTTGTGAGCATCTTCCAATGTCTCAGGTGCACACCTACTTAGAACCTGGGATGGCGTTTTCTGTATATATCTAAAACTTCAGCATCCAAATTCAAATATATCTATCATAATATTTATGTTTTAATACTGAAATCATAGATGTTTCAGTGAAATTAGAATTAAAAAATATTTTACATATTATGATATGAAAAAATGGCTTTACCCAAGTCATTTTTCATATTATAGTCAATTTTTACAAGTGCACGTGAATTATACATAATAAATTGCTCACTATTCCATTATTCAAAATTCAAATAACACACTGGTCACTTCTACCTTAAAATCCCTGTTTGTCCTTCTATTTCCCTATCACCTAACTCCTTTCCATTTTCCAGAAGCCTCCCTTATATTACACAAATTAAAGGACAAAATGTAATCTACAAAGGAAAGTAATTAGAAAATCAAAGACTAACGAAACTACTACAAGTTAACTGGGTGATAGCAATGTTTTCTAACTATGTGTCATCAATCTTCATAAGTAGTCAGAAAAAGGAGTAATGTAAATATTTGTGACTACCTGAATCCAAATTAATACTGACTGCTTGGTTCCACATTTTACAGTTCCTCTTCTTAACATGCTTTTGTTTTTCAAAAGGTGTCCAGGCAACACAGAACCAAAAATGTGACGCCTTCTCAGAATACCACCTCTGGAGTGTCAGAGGTTCCAGACTGGTGGTGCATCCTCTTTGGACTGTTCTTACCCATGTACCTGGTCACAGGGCTTGGAAACTTGCTCATCATCCTCGGAGTCAGCTTTGATCTTCACTTCAAGGACCCCATGTGTTCCTGCTCTTAAACCTGTGCTTGTCTGACATCTATTTTATGTCTACCACAGTCCCAAATATCATTGTGGAATCCTAACTCCAGTCATCCCTGACATGGATGTGTCTATATCTTTTCTCCATGGATGTCTGACACACTTCTGAATATAATACCTTATGATGAGATGTTGGCAATCTTTATCCTTCTGAATTTCCAAGTTGGTTGTAATCCTTGCTTTGATTGCTTCCTGCTGTTTTATTTTTATTTAGTATTTTGGACTGTCACCTGTACATTGCAGTTGTTTTGCAGTTTATCTACTCGCAGGTTGTGGAAATTTTTAGTTTCATTTGTGACTTAATCTTAGCTCTTCTCACCCTTCTTATAATCATTCAGTATTTTGTGAGACGTATATGAGTTCTTCCCATTTTTATGATCTTCTTACTCCAAATTCATCCTACCATTCTAAAATCACATCCACAGAAAATAGTTGTAAATCCTTTTCCATCTGTGAATCTCACCTGTCTATCATTTGTCCATTTTCTGTTCCAAATCTTGATATGCACATTGGTCTCCCTGTAGCACATTCTACCAAAAAGACTTAGGTGATTTCAATCAGTTACACTCTGGTCAGTTATCTGCTGAGTCTATCTATTGCTGAAAGATAAATACTTTAAATGTGCCATATAGAGAGCCTCATAGATCAATTCAGGAATGAAGTTATCAATGACCTGAAGCTAGAAGTATGCAGAATAGTTAGAGAAATGCTAAGTACCACCCAAGAAAAAACAGATGGTGGAATGGAAGAACAGAAAAAGAGGGGAGAATTGTTTGATGGAAAAAACAGAGAAAGCATAGAATACATGAAGCAGGTTCAAAGGGACTACCAAGAAACTAAGAAGTCTATCGAAGACTGGCATAACAACTTGAAAGAAACTAAGGACAGAGTATCTTAACTGGAGGGCAGACTTGTAATATGGGAGAATGAAATGAAAAACTTCTTAAAAATAACAAAGAAACAAACAGCAATAATACAAAGACAAGAAGATGATAAGAGAATCCATAACATAAGGATTAAGAACATAAAAGAAGAAGTAGGGACACAAACAAGTGAACTACAAAAGCTACCCACAGAAATAATCCAGGAGAATTTTCCTAATTTAGCAAAAGGTAAAGATACTCAGATGTATGAGGCATACAGGACCCCAGCTACCTACAACCCAAACAGAGCAACACCCAGGCATATAATAATAAAAATTCCAGAAATTCAATACAAGAACAGAATATTAAAAGCTGTCAGAGACAAGAAACAGACCACTTACAAGGGAACACCCATCAGAATTACAGCAGATTTCTCTGCACAAACCATCAAATCACGAAGAGCGTGGGGAGAAATAATTCAAGCTTTGAAAGATAATAATCTCCAGCCAAGATTGAGATATCTTGCAAAACTGTCCCTGGAAATTGATGGAAAAACAAGGTGCTTCCAGGATAAAGAGGAACTGGGGGAATTTGCAACCACCAATTCAACTCTACAGAGAGTATTGCAGGATATTCTAAAAAAAGAAAAATACAAAGAATCCAGAAATAGTGGCAGAGAGGCCACAATGAATGGAGCAGAAAGAGAAATGAAGAAGACAAACTGACAACAAACGACAGAAAAAGAGCTCAACAGAAATGAGGCAGAGAAGATTGGATGACAGGAACAGCTATTTTGGAGAAAATGATATCTTAATAGGTAATGCTGATTTAGTATCATCTTGTTTTGAAGTCTCATCTAGCTTTTGTTCTTTTGTCTCCAATGGTCTAAATAGGTTGTATCTTATTGGATTTTATTATGTATGATAGTATAAGCAAAAACCTTTTAAAGACAAGGAGATTATACAGAGACCATTGTTCATTTTCTGTTAGTTGGTTCTAAATACCCTGTAATGCTGTCATTCTCTTAAATGGTTTTACATTGTTTTGATATACTTAATGTTACAGTATACGAAGTTGTACTCAAGAATTTCAAGGAAAGAGACAATATGGTAACTACATTTAGGTCAGGATTATCTGGTGGTGAAACACTATTCTGCTTAAATGGTTATGTTTTGATCTGCGCTGTTTCGCTGTTATGCCCTCTTTTATCTCAATCTCCACTCCATTATTTACTTTTTTTAATTTTTATCTTTTTAATTAAAGAAAAAATAGCAGGATATATTATAGTAACCCACTTTGACTTTCCATTATCTCGATTTAAAGCCCTGTATTACTCTCACCATCTTGTTTTTGACTGATGTTCCCCTATTCTGTTTTGCTGGATAGTATCAGGTTTGAAAGTTTAGGCATCAGCTGTGAAGATAATGAGATTCATTATAATGCCCATTCTTGTTGACTTTTATCTACTTTTGAAGACCTACAATATCTCCAATGTCTTGGTTTTGTCTTTTTTATTCTTTACTGTTTTGTTCAATTGTATTATAACTAACGATATAGGCAATTCTATTAGAGATAGCGGAAGGCATTATGGTAACCATTGTTGATCACCTTGTATTATGTTTTTACATTATCTATTATGTCCACCCTTTTGACTTGACCGAGTCTGTTCTGTTATGTCACATTTGGTTTTACTCTCTTCCAAAAAAGTAATAAGAACCATGGGAGAAATGAAAACCAAAATGTGTAATAGTCATTGTACAAAAGAGAGGAAAAAAAAGTGCTCTAAACTATATAACTGCATGTATATTTAAGTGTATAAGATAGAAAATGATATCTCTGAGTTTTATTGGATCATTGAACAGAACTGTTTGCAGTATCATTGTTGGAATGTCCACTTTACAAGCTTTAATTTTGTGACTTGAACAATTATTTCTAAGATGACAATATGTAATCCATTAACTAGTGATTTCCTACTGTTTATTTTTTTCTGTAAATCTGTATAACTTGTACCCTTTCTCTGCTTTTTTTTTCTTTTCTCCTTAAATAAAATTTTAAAAAAAGAAGACTTTAAATGTTCATGAAGGGGGCTTTGTGACAGGAAATAATATCATCTCGGGACCTGTAAGGTGTGTGGAAAGATGAGGCAAAGTGCAACAATATAAATAAATTAATATTGCACAGTATGAATCATTTTTACAGCTTACAATTAACACTTTTACAGTTTTACAGCTTAAAGATGTTAAAATCTCACATGTTTTGTACTGGAATTGTGTCAGCAGTGTTGTGAGTAAAGATGGTAATTTCCGAAGACTGCTGATACTCTGGTGATTGAGTAACAATCCACAACCAATTAGTACCACAGTGTTGAATACTTGCCATTGATAGGAAATGAAAAATTTGGAATGTTCAATTCTTCTATGCAAAAGGAAATAAAATCAAATAAGTCTTTTAAAACTGGACCTGTCTTAGTGTATGGAACCTGTTCCATGAACATCCTCCCCAGTAGAGTAAGCACTGAAGAAATTTGTGGCCACTCTTGTCCTCCTGTTTTTATTGCATTAATATTGGAAAGCACTTGGAGGTGGCGATAACCTCATTTAATATGGCTAACTAAAGATAATGTGAATTGAAACCCCCAAGATCATATAAAATCCAGTAAAAATTCAGTTTATGCATCGGCTCTTCAGTTTGATTACTCCAGTCCAGCAGGCGTGAAAATGGTGTCTCATCCTCTCCTGTGGTCATCTTCATGAAGAAATTTCTATCATAGACTGCACTCTTTTCATTTCTGAGGGAGGAGCTGGGCCTCTTATTGGATATCATGCTTGGAGTGGTGCTGGATCTACAGCACCTAGCCAGGCTCCCGCAGAGAAGAGGCCTGACTGAGAAGTGCTGCTCTAGATAGGGGGAGGGTGAGATCATCAACAATCATATTTATTTCTCTAAACAAACACAGCAGTTTGATAACCAAGTGGGTGAAAACCAGTGTGCTAAATTTCAGAAAACAACATAGCAAGGTTTATTTTTGCAAAAATAACATTATTAAGGAATGAACTTTGATACAGGCATGAAAGCACAATAAGGAATAATGGAACAGGATAGAAATTCATGAAGTAAATTTACAAATTTATAGTCAAATATATCCAGTTATCAGGAACACACAGTGGAGAAAAAACTCCTTTGTAAATGTAATAAAAGAACTAAATTAGGAGGACAAGTTAGCATCTCCCAAGATTCAGCCATGTTGGAACATGGCGGACCAACCAAGAAAGCAACAAGCCAGCCTTTCTGGTAAGTGGTGGTGTGAGTGAGAGACAGGTGGGCCAGGGAGAACAGGTCAGTGTCTCCCATGAGCCTAGCAGTGCCCTCTGCTTCCCCTTAGTAACTGGAAGGTATGGAGGACAACTGGAGTTTATAGTAACTAAGGCACATAAAGCCTCTAAATGCTTGTATTGCTGGGTTGATTACATTGACCTAGGGCACAGGTCTGAGCATATCTTGGGAAGATGACAGTATGCAACAGAGCAATAATGAAGGATTTCCTTTTACCTTGTCTTTGAAGGCAACACTGTTTTCATTGTTTTGCTTTGTTCTGACGAATTGTTTTGCTCTATTGAATATTGCATGTTAATGATTTTTATACTGTTCTGTTTTGTTTGACTTTGCTATACCTGATTGAATGGACAACTACTGTGAAGATATCAAAATCTTCTATGGTACCAACTATTGTTATCTTGGTAACCCACTCTAAAGTTCTGTACCAATTTCATTGCATTGTTTTGATTGGATTTGTTATGTCTTGTTTTGTTGCATTTTACCATCTTTAAAATAAAAAGAACCAAACTAGACACCCATAACACCATAAAATATAATAAAGAGTTATGTGTAGGACTTGAAAGTGAATATCCATAAGTAAACAAAGAGAAAGGCTTCATAACACTGATCAAATAATTATTTCCTACATACAAAGTCGAAAATCAAAAAGAGTTTGCATCACACTTAAAAGTCTCCAATCAGTTGGAGAATATATTTCAAAGTCTATTTTTAAACTATATTTAAATACATCAGTTAAGAGATAAATGTAGAAATTACAGTACAATTTTGAATTGCAAGCATAATTTGTTGCAGAAACCCATTTTTAATAAAAATCCTTGTATATCAAACTGAATTTCCCCTTCAGGAATAATGGAAACTTACATGATTTGTTCCACAACACAAAAATATTCACATAAAATCATTATAATGCTATAATATAATACAAAATAAGAAAACATAAAGCATAAAGAAAAATAAATTAACTGTCAGTTACCTTTGAAAATCTTTGTGATAGTGCGAAGGAGAAAAGAGAGCTGAGCGTTGCTGTGTAGGACAGCTGACATTATCACAATGGACCCTCTGCTGTCTGTGGGTGCAGTGGAACCATTAATTTTCTTTGTGTAACTCTGACTTGGAACCTATCCAGTGACACTTGCTTTTCGTCCTTTGGATGTTTTCCTAGAAATGTGACATCCTTTAAAGGATAGATTCATCACTCACACAGCGATAGCTGTGTGCTTCCTTCCAGCAGTGCTTTTCTATAAAACTCTTCAGTTTCTTACATTTTACATATCTTCCTAATCTCATCTGAAGTGAGATATTTTTCCTCTGCCCTTTTCAACTCCTAATGTGCAGATTAGATCTTCATTACCTCTGGCTGATGGGCAACTGCTCTCAATCGTTTGCAGGTGGAGAAGAGTGAGAGAGACAGAGACAGAAACACAGACAGAGAGACAGAGACAGAGACAGAGACAGAGAGAGAAAGAAAGGAGAGGAGAGGAGTGGAATGGAGAGGGGAGAGACACAGACATAGACAGGGAGGCACAGACAAGGACTAGGAAACCAGCTCAGCTGTGATCATGTGATGTGTGGAGTCAAGTACTCCTCATACAGCAAGACATTGCTCATTTATCGATGAAAATTTATTGGAAATATTTGATTGTCTTGCAAAATACTTTCCAGACAAATCTCTTGAGATCTAAGGTTTTACTGCATATGGAAATCAAACCTCACAACAATAAAAATACAAATAACAAGTAACAAGGCAAAGGAACTCTTTGGACATTTCTAGAAAGACACAAAATGAGCAGGAGCAATAGCCTCGAGAGATCTATTGTATATCATGATGAGTACACTTTATAATGATAAACTCTGTGCTTAAAATAAATAGAAAGATAATACATAAGAGGGGAAATATGTTTATACAACATATGTCAGATAAAAGCCCTGTGTCAAGAATGTACAAAGAAAACTGACAGATCAGAATAAAAGTGCACACTACAGCCTGCAACATGAGCCTTAAAAAGAGACTTTAAACCCATTTCTCCACGGAATATGTATTGAAAAGAAGCACCCACATAGATACTCATTAGTCATGGGGAAATGAATATCTCCTTAGGCCTCTCCCACTAACAAAAGACCTATCCCTTATTTCCTTCTATCATTAATTTGCTCCTTATGCATGCTTTCATTTCCTCATATAAAAGCATCCATGAAATATTTAAACTTGTGTGCTTGATTTATCTCACAGTATTATGGTCACAAGTTGTATTCATTTTCTTTCAAACAACTGAATTATTCTTCTTTACAGAAAGATACAGAGCCAGGAAGCAGGGAGAGAATGTTAAGGAGCAAAGCAAATGAAGACACTGTGTGCCCACACCAGCTCCTCACTAGAAATGTAATTGTCACATGCTGCAAACATGTGCTAATGAAAAGTGTGGTCTGAATACCAAGTTCCAAGCTACCGTGCATCCCATTCTTAGCCTCTTCCATTCAGAAGTTTGATGAATGTGAGGAATTATTTGAAAGAAATCTTTCCAGTATGAAGGCATGTAAAATTAGACTTACACTTCAGCTATGGTAAAACTTCAACTGTGATGATATTCACTCCATTACTTCTGTAGCACACAAAAACCCATAAAACCTTAACAGCTAAGTGAAATATTTGAGAGAAGCAACAGATGATATCAGTACATTACATGATGCTGGAAAGATCAGGAATGCCCACAAGAAATATTACCAGACTTATAACTTTATGAAACATGCAGAGTGAAGAAAAGTTTAAAAAGAAACTTCTGAGTACATTGTGGAGAAGAAACAAATAGAATAATACCAAGTGGAAAGTCATAGATGCTTTGGAAATACAAATATTTAAGGATGTCATTGTGGGAAGAAAAAATACAGAGTTCACAAATTCAAGGTGTTTGTTTCAGGGTACACGATGTTCAGTTAATTCTAAGATAAGTGGGTCATTAAGGATGAGAGGCTGCTCTCCTGAGGAGTCTCCCCAGGGCTCCTGTCACATCCTTGTTCCTCAGGCTGTAGATGAAGGGGTTCAGCATGGGGGTCACCACAGTGTACATCACAGAGGCCACCGCGCTGTCATGGGGAGAATGGGTCCCTGCAGAACTGAGGTAAACCCCAAGGCCTGTTCCATAGAACAAGAAGACCACACAGAGGTGAGACCCACAAGTGGAAAATGCTTTAAACTTGCTTTCTTTGGAGGGCATCTTCATTAGGGAGGCTATGATCTGAGAATAAGAAAAGAGGATCCCTGTAATGGGACACACACCCAGCAGGGCAGTTGACACGTACAACAGGATGACATTGACATCGGTGATGGCATCGGATCTGGCCACCTTGAGCACCTGAGCAAGCTCACAGAAGAAATGAGGGATTTCTGTGTCCTTGGAGAAAGTCAACTGCTTCATTAGTAGAATATGAATCAGGGAGACCAAGAGCATGACAAACAACGACATCAGAACTAAGGAAACACAGGTATCGGGGTTCATGATGGTCACATATTTCAAGGGATAGCAGATGGCCACAAAGCGGTCATATGCCATTATGGTCAGTAGTAAGTTATCCATTCCCACAAAAGTCAAAAACAAAAATATCTGAATGAGGCACTCTGTATACAAAATGCGTTTTCTGTGTGTGTGAATGTTCGCCAGCATCTTTGGGATCGTGGTGGAGGTGAAGCCAATGTCAGCCAAGCACAGGCTGGAGAGGAAGAAGTACATGGGGGTGTGGAGCTGGGAGTCAGAGCTGACAGCCAGGATGATGAGCAGGTTCCCGAGCACCGTGACCAGGTACATGGTCAGGAACAGTCCAAAGAGGATGGGCTGCAATTTAGGGTCCTGTGAGAGGCCCAGAAGGAGGAATTGGGGTGCGCCGGTGTGGTTCAGTGTTTCCATGCCACAGAATATCTGCTGTGCCAGGAAAAAAATCAGTTTTGAAGGCACAGCCAGATGCCATCATATTTACCTTATGCTTTATGATGTCAAGTATAAACAGACCTTTCCCTTTCTACTGGTGCCTGCCAGTAATAGTGGTTCACCGGCCCAGTGACAGCTCAGATTCCTTTCAGATCTGCGCAGTGGTCCATATTTCCCTTCATGCTGTGGACATTCATCTCTGTTTACATCACTGTTGCCTTTGTTTTAATTTACCTTCTTGAATTTGCAGGCATAAACAAATTGTAAATTTGATAGAACTTTTGTAATATTGTTGAAAATTTTATGTATATTTTCTTGATAATCTCCATACTTCTTTTGTTTTTTTCCATTGCAGTCCCCTTAAACATGGATTTTTCACATAAGGAACATTCATTCTAAGATTTAAGCTTCACAGTGATTTTAAAGTTAACTCTTAGTCTCTTATTTTTGTTTCTAAAATGTGTTTATTACCATTGTTTGTTTCTAAGGTTTAAAAAATATACACACTGTAGGTCTCAGTAAATTAAAGCTATTATTATTCATTTTAAATATTAATTTGGGTAACTATCCCAAGATAACATATGCATCTGTGATTTAAAATTGATTTTATGAATCAGAATTCCTGGGATAGGATGTTGGCCAAGCAATATAACACATGTGTAGCCTTGCGGTAGTTACTTAAATGCTCTTTCCTGCCACTATTCCTTTACTACAGCAGGACAGTACAGGTTCACTGCAGGATGGAAGGAAATTAAGGGAGGAGATCTAATCTATTCTTTGGGTCCTGGAATACAGCAGGCATTTCATAAACATAATTCTGTCCTTATAATCTCAATACATGAGTCTTGAATAGGTATGACTGAGTAATACCCCCTTGAACTCTGGTTGCCATTATAGAGGGACTCATCAAAAAAAACATCAAAGGTTTTGGTTACCTCTTTTGGAGACAGCATTTTTAGTTAACGAAGATTTCAGTGCCTTTCTCCTTCAGAAAATTCTTGCCCAGGATGATGCATGATATCAAACAAAATTGGTTCAATAACTAGAATCCTGCTTTACATAAAGGTGTTGGATAACAGAATTCATCCCAGAACAGAAAGTCAGTCAATATAAATCCTAATCATAGTCCCCATTGAAAACTACATTTGAGAAAAATCTAATAGGCATGCATGAGTGGGTCATCCTGAGATGAGATTGTAAAAAGAAGATGCCAAGGCCATTTTCACACATGAATAAACACAGTTGTTTTTAAACACTAGAGAAGAAGTTACATTACACACTGAAGTATTTGTGATAAACTCACTACCATGCCAAGAAAGTCTCCTTCAACTTCAGTCACTTGAAATTTTTATGAATATATAAAGGGTTGATAATATAAAAAAAGAAATAGGACTGGATAGTTTGACGTCAGAAATAATGACATTAGCTGTTGGATGGCATTGAGGAATGAGGAAAACAATACTTATAATAATATAGAAGTAACAAAGGCTATCAGGAAGTCAAATCTCCTGGTAAAAATTGGTTGAGAATAAATAAAAATAAGACCCCCGACAAATTTGGAACAAAGTAGACAATATCCAGCAAAGAATAGATATTTGGAGAAGTAATTCATAAACAAGTGATTGGATGCAGAAAATACAACAGGAGCCTATGTTTTATTGAAAAGTATAGAGGTTTAGGAACTCACCATTTTCATATTCTATTACACATCTTTTCTCCTCTTCTTTGTACTCCACCCACACTCACAAGGACAGAGTCCCTGATGATTACTCCAGCACTTTTCTTTTCTGCATGAACTGTTCGCAGAAAGCCCAGCTGCTGGAACCAGAGAAGCGCAAGCAATGGGAAACAGGACGGTTCCAGTTGCTAGAGCCTCATACTATGAAGCCTTACAGCTCCTGATGAAATAAACTGTCTCTTTGTCTTCCCATTAATTCATCTACCTTGGGGTGCAAGAAAGAAAGTACAATGCAAATTGTTCAGTTTATTTTGGGTCTATGTAGGTAGCTGCCGGTGACACATGCAGCTCTGGAGGTTTCTGGAGTGAAGGACCCTGAAACCATGAGAAAATAGACAAAAGCTGGGGTCAGGTGAAGATCTTCTCTCCTTATGGGAGGAAAGGAGCTACTCAACCCTTATGGCACATTTATTTATACACTCAGAAGGATGATGTCAGTTTCAACTGTGCTGCCAAGCAATCCATTGCTTGGATTGTCTAGGGACTTGGTGTTTTTCTGGGATGAAGCAACTTCTTCATGTGGCTTGCCCTGAGTAATATTTGCTTTTGGGACAATCATGGTGCAGCCACGCACATGTGGTCAATTTCTAGCTTCAATGGCTCCCAACAGGAAGCAGGGAGGGAGATAAATACATTTTCTCCAGGGAGGAACTTTTTGTCTGTTTGTTTGATTTCAAAGGCATGTGATTTACTCTGAGAAATATTCAAATTATTCAAGGAATCAATCACAGGAAAAAACACACTGTGAAACACTCTTCCAAAGACTCTGAAGATTTTATGGTATAGTTTGGTGCCTTAATAATATAAAAGTAAAAGACTCCATTTTAAATTATTATAATTTTTTTATCTTCTCAAATATATTTATTTTCATCAGGTAAAATAGTATAGGCTTATCATATAAAATCTGATGTTTAAAAGTGTTATTCATTATGAAATGGTTACATTTAGAAAACACATACATCACCTCGTGTAGTTTTCATTTCTGTGGACAGAACACTTTCTCCCTCAGTATTTTGCAAGTGTACAACATATCATCATTAATCATAGTCATCGTGCTTTAAAATTTTGAACTTCTTCTTCATATTTAGCCAGAAATTTTTATACTTTGCCCTACATTTTATGAGCAATGCTAATCTCTGTTACTCATCATTCTAATGAATTTCCATGCACTTAGCCTATTTCTTCTAACATTTTTTCTAATTCATCCATGTCAATGTAAACACACACTCTCTCTCTATCTCATATATATATATATATATATATATATTCATATTTTAAAGCCTGCTTTTCCATTTACAGACAGTTAGAGTACTCACATCTGCCATTGTCAACAATGATGCAAAAAAAATCCATTGCACCTTCTAATACAGAAAGAATAGATGCACTTATCTAGGCTTATATACGCCTAAAACTCCATAGGAAGCATTTATAAGAATTGATTTTAGTATGTGTGATAGTATCAACTACACTGAAGAAAATTAGAGAACATGGTAGCCACTGATGATTTCCTGTCATTTGGATTCAAAAGCCAATAATAGTTTTGTTCTTGGTTTTGTTCTGCTTTCAGTGATTTGATTCCAATATGTATGAAGACATGGACAGTTATGCTGAGGAGGAAAACGAGAGATATTATGGCAGCCATTATTGATTTCTAGGCTTGAAAGCCCTTACAGCTCTGGTTCTTGTGTTTTGATTACTTTTATACTATTTTGATATTTATTAACTTTTTGAGTGTGGATGTATGGACAAGTATTTTGAAGAAAACAAGAGACATTATGGTAGTGTCATGGTTTATGTCTGTGTCCCCCAGGCCTCATGAGTTTGCATTGTTCACTTGTGATGGTTCATTGTATAGTGCTTGGATTGATGGTGTCAGTGCTCCACCCACATAAGGGTGGAGCCAGGATGTGATGTAATGGCAGGAAGAAGGTGTGTCTTTCTCTTTGCTGGTTTGAGCTTGCTGTTTGCAGATGCCATGAAAGGCAGACTAGTCATGCCTGCCTGTCTTGGAGCCAACTGAGTATGGACTGAAACCTCCAAAAACTGTAAGAAATAAACCTTTGCTTTCCCAATTTTGGGCTTCAGGTATTTTGTCTCAGCAACAAGTAAAAAGTAACTAAGACAGAAATTTGGTACTGAGGCATGGGGTCATTTGCTGTGACTATACCTGGCCATGTTTTTCAAGAGACTTTGGAAATGGCTTGTGGGCGGAGTTTGGAAAGGTTTGGACATGTCGTCTCCATGCATAGAGCTGGAGAAGCTTAGGATGTTCTGTAGAGGAGATTCTGGTCAGAGCTGCAGAGATCAGAAGGCTGATAGAAAGCCTCATGGTAAAGACCAGGCTTGTGAGGTTTCTGCTGGGAAGAAGGACTGCATTGGTCATTGGACTCTACATGATGTGTGTTATGGATTGGCAGAAAGTTTGTCTGCATTTTGCTCCTGCCCAGAGACTTTGCCTGAGACTGAGACAAAGCTCAATGGACTGATTAATCTTGAAAAAGAAATTAAAAAGCAATCAAATGTTGAAGCTGTGGCATGGCTATTGTTGGCGGCTTTTAGCGAGCTTTATGTTTCCAATCAAGAGCAAAGAGCCCAGCAGGATAATTTCCAATGCTGTGAGTTTGCCCTGAAGGAAAATTCCAGGAAGGGTGTGGATTGTAAAGACAGAGTTGAGATTTTGATTCCTGAGGAGAAACAGAGAGTTAAGAAAGATGGCCCCAGGGCATCCCAGGAAGCAGGTCCCCACCTTGTGCAGCCTCACCCCAAAAGGTGAAAATATTTACTCAGAAGGAAAAGCCGCAGAGCGTCATGTTCCAGAATGGTGACAGAGACCATGTGAGGTTCCACAATGGCGACAACATAGAGAAGCTTTTCATCACAATCAGGTAAACAGAGCCCTGCGATACAGGCAACTGAGCCCTACAGCCAAGAGAGAGAAAAGCCTGGCTACTGCTTCAGTTAGCAGCAAACCTTGGCGGCATCCACAAGGTGCTGATTTTAGGTGCAAGGAAAATGCACAAATTCTGAGGGTAAGAAGGCTTCCACCTCGATTGCAAAGGGCCCTGCTGGCCCTGCAGTTTGCCCCTGAGACAGCAATTTGTGAAGATGAAAGGGTGAAGCTGAAGGTGAAGTGGAGACCCCAGAAGTTTGGAAAAGCCAGGGACATGGAAGATCCAAGGAAAGCTGCAAAAATCGAGCAGAGAGTATTTAAGAGAAAAGCTGCTGGAGTGAAATCGCTGAAAGTGCCCTGGGGGTGGAATCACCCAAGGCTTTTGGAACTTGCAACCAGATTGCTTCAGATGCTGAGCATAGAATTCTAGAACTTAATGTTTGCCCTGCTGGATGTTGGAATTGCTTTGTTTCAAATGCTTTCTATTCTCCTGTTTGTAACTTTCTATTTCATCAAGAGTTTGAAGAGTATTGGCATTAGGTCTTCTCTACATTTCTTGTAGAACTCAGCTATCCATCAGGATATGGGCTATTCTTTGTTAGGAGGTTTTTAACTATATTTTCAATTTCATGGACTGATACTGGTTTCACTAGGACTTTTATGTCTTCTTGATTCAGATTTCATAATCTATATGTATCTAGGATTCTATTCATTTAAACCCAGGTTTCCATTTTATTAGAATAAAATTCTTGAAGTAGATATTAATGTGAAATTTTGAAGAATCTTTAATAATTTCAACCTTTTCGCTCCTAATTGCATGAATTGGGGTCTTTTTTTATAAGGATAGAAAAGGGTTTCTTAATATTATTTAATCTTTCATAGAACCAACTCTTGTCTTCATTGATTCTTTGTACTATTTTCTTAGTCAATTGGAATACTTTTTGCTTTCATATTTATAATTTATTCCCTTATATGAGCTTAGGATTTGGGTTGTTTCTTTTTTCTCTAGAAATTTGAGATTCAACATTAGGTTGTTTTACTGAGCTTATTGCATCTTCCCAATAAAGGTATTTACCTCTACACATTTCTCTTTTATTGCATCCATAAGTTCCAAGATGTTGTATCAGCATTGTCATTTAGTTGTGGACATTGTTTATTTTTTTCTTTTTATTCATGTATGATCTATTTGTTGTTCAGAAGGGTGTTGCTTAAGAATGTTCTGTGGGCTAGTAGTATATAGTCTCTTTTAGAGAATGTTCCTTGTGCAGCTGTGAAGAATATGTACTCCAGTGTTGTTGGGTGGAACACTCTGAAGGCATCAGCACACATCTTTTAAATTCAATAGTTTTGTTTTAGATCTGATAATTCTTTGTTGTGTTTTTGTGTAGTTGATCTATGTTTTTATGAGAATGGAACATTGGAATGCCAATTACAATTGTGTTAGTATTTATTTAGTTTTTCATGTCCATTAATATTTGTCTTATTTACTTGCCTGCTCCTGTATTTGGTGAATATTTGTTTATGATTGTAATTTCTTCTGCTTGGAGTTTTCCATTCACAAGAATTTAGTGACCGTATTTTTCTCTTTTATTCTGTCTTGGCTTGAAGTTCACATTGTCTGCAAATAGAATAGCTACCCCTTTCTTTTTCTGGGTTCCTGTTACATGGACTATTGTTCTCCATTCTTTGATTTTCAGGTTATGAAATTCCTTTTGTGTTAAATGTGTTTTTTGTATGTAGCATATTGTTAGATCTTATTTCTTAATTAATTCTACCAATCTGTTTCTTTTGATTGGTGAGTTAAGACCATGTACATTTAATGGTTATAAGTGACATTTATTGATTTATCCTTATCATATTATTAACTGCTGTTTTAAGTTGATTTGCTCTCAGAAATTCCAAAATGAGTTCTTCATTTTGCAACCATGTTGAATTCAGACTGGAGCTGTCTGTTTTGATTTCTAGTTTTCAAAGCTTATTATTTTCCAACTAGGACTCATTTGGGTAAAAACCCAGAACATGTGATATAAAATACAAATTCAGTTCTTGAGTCAGAGTTCCTGCATCACAACAAATCTTTTCTGAGACAGGCTCTTGCTGTGTGGTTAAGTCTGTCCTTGAAATCATGGCAGTACTCCTGCTTTAGCCTCCTAAGTTCTGAGGTCACTGACATGCACCTACTTGCCTGGCCATAACTTTGATATTCAAAAACAATTTAAAACTCTTTAAACTGCAAATATCTCACCTCTACAGTAGGAGCACGAAATGTTCCCTTCACAATAGGACAAAAGGCAAAACTAAATCCATTGACGCAATTGTTCTTTGGTTTCTGGGATAAAATGGCCCGTTCCTCAATGCAAATTTTGTTCCTTCAGTCCTCAATAAATGTGTCTTGGATAGCTCACACTTACCAATACTTAATTAACCCAGGCTGGCATCCTACATGGGCTTCTGATTTGTAAAAATACTAGTTTTCTCATGTCTTTTGACTGCCAGTTTTTCTCATGAATGATCACCACCATGGCTTTTTGTTTCACAGTATCTCCCCCAGGAAATTTTTTCCAAGTGAGAAAAAATGTGGATTATATAGATAAATGCAGAAAAAATATGACCCCATAAAAATTAAATAAAAATTGTGCTTATGTGTCCATGAACTGGAACCAGAATGTATTGAGTTATACAAGTAGCTCTAATGGCCAAAATATATCAGTGATTTCATTAAAATGTCCCAAAATTATACAAATAAAATTATAATGTAAAGATTAATAGGTAAAATAAATATTTTCAATAAACTTTCTAATGCTGTCAAGTATCATATCTTAGTAATGGATGTCATTGTTATATACTGCAAACGTAGAAATAAAAATAATTTAAAATAAAATAAGTAAAGTTGAAACACAAGAAAAATTAAAAAGATAGCTCTCTATATTTCATAGTAGTGTGGGTACTAAGTGAGCCACAAAACCTCTAAAAGTTCTAAGGGCATTTATCATAGCAGATTGCTTCTAGCATTGCTTTCTTGACGAATTTCCACATTCCTTAGAATAAGCTTTGTGACTTCAAATTCAAAATAAGGAATAAAAGGATCTTCTTGGGGGGAAAATGTATCTCACTCTGTACTACCTGCATAAAAGCAAAAGTTAAAATAATAATTCCATTATGCTATCTGCTTTGTGACCCAAGGGAGTTCAATTGTTTGGAGAATGGAAGACAGTAGAACAATTTACTTAATAATGACTGCCAATTCAATCTCTGAGATGCTAGAATGTATAAACTCTGTCTCTCTTGTGAACCTTCCCTGAAATTATCTTATCTCAGCCTCTGTGAAAACATAATAGGGCTCCCTTAGGGACAGATCAAGGAGAAAAACCACTGGAGAGAACCCTGTGCGCTAAGGAGAGCAGGCCTGCATAAGGAGAAGAGGGAAGGTGGTACCGGGTTTCCCTCTAGACTGATGATGCTGAGAAATCACAATACTCTTTTAGCCTGCAAATCAATAGGAGCCTCTGTCTCCAGTTTCCACTGACGCCTGCCATTTTAAGCAATTTGACTTACTTTTCTCCTTGGCACACTAGATCTTTTCCCACTAAGAATGATTTTCTGGAGAGTCCTCAACTCTTATTTGCTCTTTGTTGTAAATTGTGCCCTCCTGTTAGATTTGCTTTGTTCAATTACTTAATTAACATGCACCTGAAAGGCTGGTATGCATGAGGTGTTGTCTCGTTTGTTTCAAGTTAATGTTGTTTTTTTTTTTTCTATGAAATCCTCTATTTTCACAAGTAGATTCCACTTTGTCAAAGACTTCCTCCACACTGGGTTATCATCTTATCTCAGCATTCACAAGAGCACACAAATATTGTGATTGCTCCTGTTGTTTAATTATCACTCCTGTCTCTTTTACCATATAACTGACCCCTTTACATATGAAGAGCTGTTGAATGATTATGCTTGCAGATGCTGTCTGCGTATTTCATGAAGTTGATGTGAATATGCGACTGTTTTTTGCCTGTGTTTTGAGAACAACGATTGTCTAATGACTTAGCAAAATGTCTTTGTGTTCTTTTTTCCCTGACAGTCTTACACTGGATAACATTGACATCAGTTCCTATTAAATTTTCTCAAATGTAATTTTCCATTGTAGTTATAGTTAAGTTTTATGTCCACTGTCCTAGTGTGCAGAGAATTAACAACATCCCTCTGTGATGGATTCATAGCTTTGCTATTCATACCTTTGCTATTTCTCATTTGTTATTCTTTTAAAATGCCTCTGGGTGCATTTTAATTGACTTTACTATACCCAATTTTGGTTTTATGTTCAGGGTTGAGACCAGCTTGAGGATTTATTTTTGTGCTATAGTATTTTTGCTTTGATATTTAGTATAGTTGCTAGGAATTTACAATAAGGCAGGTGCCCTGTAGGTCCCCAGAAACGTAACATTGAGCCAAAGCTGTCAACAGCCTCAGTGCCACAGATAAACAGAACATCACCTCCTACACTGAGCCCTTCTTCTGAGAGGGAAACCGTGATTTCCATCTCCATAGCCTAGGATATGGTTTCCCTCCTCCTGTCCTCAGAATGTCAGTGACCCAGCCCTCCTCTATTAGCTTAAAATTCTGCTATACATAACACTCTCCTAACTTACCATGACTGAATAAACATGCTAGATAGTGCTCTGTGTCTTGAGTTGATTAACACTGTCTAAACCAGGCATGGTAGCGCATGCTTGTAATCTCAGCACTCAGGAGGCTGACAGAAGACAATAATCATGAGTTTGAGGCCAACTTGGACTTCGTAGTGAAGTCAAGGCCAACCTTTACTACATAATAAGACCCTGCTTCAAAAAATCAAGAAATATTCTCTAGGCATTCATAATACTGACACTTTACAGTGCGGTTTGTAGAAGTTAATGGGAAATCTCTGTTTTACTTTTCCTTTTTAGTCAATAGCTTTTTTTAAAAAATTATTTTTAATGTTAAAAACTATTTTTAAAAAAATAGTTTATTTAAAAAAATAGTTTATTGGTACCTTTCAATGTACATAATGATCATATTCATCATAGGGAGTTTGAATACAATATGTCTTGATTTTTCTTTTTTACCCATTTCTCCCTTCCCTCCAAGCCTTCTTCTCTGATTTACAAATATTTGTTTGCATTTTATCTTCCTTTTCTCTTTTCTTGCCTTTGATTCTTTCCCTCTCCTCTTCACCCTGCCTGTTTTTTTGTATATTTTCTTGCTAGTTCGCATCATCTGTTTTTATGCTTTGGTCCTCATGTGCAGTTTCAGTCTGTCACACCAGACCTGCAATGTGATATTTGTATATGTGTGACTACTTATTTCACTTAAGTTTGTGCTCCTGAGGTGCCTCCATTTACCTAGAAATGTCTCAACTTCATCCTCCTTTATGGCTGTGTAGTATGGAATTGTGTTAAACATGACATGTTTTATCCATTCAGCAGTTAATGTGCATGTGCATTTTTTTCCCACATTTAATTAGAACAGACTTTGCTGTGGCTGTGGTCTCATAATTCCTGAAAGAACTAAAGCTATCATTTATCTTCCTAAATTTTGGGGGTAGCTTTATTTAGGTCCATTAATATACATATATTGACTATTACATTTACTGATTGTCATGGTTTATTTGTGTGGCCCTCAGGCCTCATGCATTTTCATTATGCATTTGTGATGGGCTCATCGTCTAGCACTTGGATTGGTGGTGTGGGTGCTACCCTGGCCTAGGGGTGGAGGCAGGCGCTGAGGTATTGTCTGGAAGGTGGCATGTCTCTCTCTCTCTCTCTCTCTCTCTCATCAGTTTCTGCCTTGCTGCTTGAAGTTGCCATGAACTGCAGCCCACCCATGCCAACCTGCCTTTGAGCCAACTGTGTATGGACTGAAACTTCCAAAATCTGTAAGAAGTAAATCTTTCATTTCCCAACTTTGGGCATCAGGTATTTTGTCTCAGCAACAAGTAAAAAGAATCTAAGACAGAATTTGGTACCAAGGAGTGGGGTGGTTTGCTGTGACTATACCTGACCATGTTTATCGGGAGGCTTTGGAAATAGCGTGTGGGCAGAGTTTGGAAAGGTTCAGACACATTGCCTGGCTGCATAGAGCTGGGGCGTCTTAGGATGTTGTGTAGAGGTGATTCTTGAGCCCAGAAAGCCTGATGCTAAAAACCTGGCTTTGGAGCATTCTGCTAAGAAGATGGACTGCATTGGTTATTGGACTCCCCACAATGTGTGTTATGGCTTAGCAGAAAGTTTGTCTGCATTTTGCTCATGCTCAGAGACTTTGTCCAATATTGAGACAAAGGGCAATGTACTGATTAATCTGGAAAAGGAAATGTCAAAGCAGTTGAATGCTGAGGCTGTGGCATGGCTATTGTGGGCTTCTAGCCAGCTAAATGTTGCAAATGAAGCACAAAGATCCCATCAGAGTAATTTACAAAACTGTGAATCTGGACAGAAGGAAAACTCCAGTAAAGTTGTAGGTTGTAAAGTTCAAACTGATAGTTTGCTTACTGAGAAGAAACAGAGAAATAAGAAGATGGCCCCATGGCATCCAAGGAAGAAACCATTCTCCACTCTTTGTAGCTTCAAAACTGCAAAAGTGAAAGAATTTTGTCACAGGAGAAAGCTGCAGAGCACCATGCTCCAGAATGGTGGTGGAAGCCACATGAAGTTCCAAAATGGTGGCAACCTCGAGAAGCATTTCTTCACAATCAGGTTCACAGAGCCCAATGATCCAAGCAATCAACCTCTACAGCCAAGAGAGAGAAAAGCTGGGATACTGATCCAGCTAGCAGCAAATCTTGGTGGCATCCACATTTTTGTAGTCAGGGGTTGTACATAGAGAACAATTCAGATCAGGACATGGAGTTTATAATATTTTTATAATGGTCACTGGAAGTTAACACAGGAGAATGCAGGAAATCTATCCGCAACACTAACGACATAGATTATTTAGTCAAAAGTCTAAACCCCACGGCAATGCCCCACATGAGTCCAGATAAAAACCCAGAGCTCAGAACAATGCCTCCACGAGTCCAACTGGAAGTCCAGAGCTCACAAGAAGGACTCACACCAGTCTCTTTTACAGATTCACACCGGGAAGACCCAAGGGTCAGCAGTGGAAGCCAGAAAGTCTATGCCAGCAGGATGAAGGAGCTGTGCTAGTGGGATGAGGGTTCTACATTGGAGCCGAGAAGTCACACTCACAACAAAAAGCTGGGCTGTCCTGAAAGGAACCACAGCTGTCCTCAGCGACATGGAGGCCCTGAGCTCCTCCGGCGACAAGCACAGTCGGGTACCTGCCAGGAAGCAGCGTGACGAGTTCATCCTGGAGACCAGGCAGCACATGTCTTCCCCTCCAGAGACAGGAAGCAATGCTCGATGTGAAGAGCAAAGCTTCTCCAGGAGAACCAACAGCTCAGACAGCAACTCGTAGGAGAACCCACAATGTGTCCTTCACACCTCAATCCCTCTCAACACCTCTCTTCTTCTCCACCTATTTATCCTGGCAACTCTCCTCAGGTGGAGCATCTTCTCTCAATGCATGCTGATGTAATCCAGCTGGTGTTAAGTTGACCACCAGTTTTCAAATCATAACACTCATAGTGCTGATTTTAGGTGCAAGTTAAATGTACAAATTCTGAGAGTAAGACTGCTTCCACCTCAATTGCAAATGGCCAGGGAGGCCAACCAGTGTGCCCCTGAGAGGGCTATCTGTAAAATGTAAGGGTGAAGCCAAAGATGCAGTGGAGACCACAGAAACTTGTTAAAGCCAGGAACGTGGATCATCCAAGGAAAGCTGCAAAAGCTGCAAGCAGAGAGGGTTTAAGAGAGAAGCTGTGGAAGCTGAATTCCCTGAATGTGCCATGGAGGTGGGATCACTCAAGCCTTTTGGAGCTTGCAAGCAGATTGCTTCAAATGCTGAGCAAGGAACTCTAGGACTTAAACTTCACCCTGCTTGACGTTGGACTTGCTTTGCATCCAATGCTTTATATTCCCTGTTTGTAACTTTTGAAATGGTAATATTTACAGTGACTTTGCAATTCAGAATTGTTTAACCTTGTTTCATTTGTACAAGGGGTTGCAGTTAAGACTTTGCCATAGATCTTGGAAGAGACTTGGGACTTGGACTTTTCAGCAATGCTGAAACTGTTAGGACTTTGGTAACTCTTGGAGATGGACTAAATGTCTTTTGTATCCATGAGTCCTGGGGGCCAGAGGTTGAATGTTATGGTTTATGTTCATGGACTCCAAGCCTCATGCCTTTTCATTATGCATTTGTGAGTGGTTCATTGTCCAGCGCTTAAATTGGGGCTGTGAGTGCTTCACTAGCCTAGGGATGAAGCCAGGATGTAATGTAATGGCAGGAAGAAGGCGTGTCTCTCTCTCTCTCTCTTGCCAGTTTCAGCCTTACTGTTTGCAGTTGCCAGGAAATGCAGCCCAGCCGTGTCTCGCTCCCTTTGAGCCAACTGAGTATGGACTGAAACCTCCAAAAGCTATAAGAAATAAACCTTTCCTTTCCCAACTTGGGATATCAGGTATTTTGTTTCAGCAACAAATAAAATGTAAGTAAAACACTGATGTAATACAATAAATCCCAACCCTGGGGGTTGGACATATAAGCTCACATTTGATTTGATTTATTTGATTTTGATGGAAAGATTTTACCTCTTCCTTTTATCTATATACTTCATGTGGTTTTTTTTTTTTCTTATATGGAGGAATTTCCTGGGTCAGTATTCAGTGAAAAAAAATCCATAGCAATTTTCACTAATTAGAAGAGCTATATGACAGTCAGTAGCATGTGAAACCTGGTGTGTTTATACTGATCAGAAGCCCATCTATGATGCCGGGTGTAGATTACGGGAGTGTTGATAAATGAGAGGTATCCAGAATGTTTTCACTGAGATGTGAGAACATTATTGCATATTTAGGAATGGGCAGTTTTATCCCAGAAACCAAAGAAGAACAGTTACATCATGTAGTCAGTTTTGCCTACCATGCAGTGAATAGTTAGTGCTCCGACTGTAGAGGTGAGGTGTTTTCATTTGCAAAAACATTAAAGTTCTTTCTGAAGATCAAAAAGTTGTTAGGTTCCTTCATTCAGAGGTCCAGAAACTCTGACTTAAGAAACGGATTTTTACATCAAAGCTCTATATCCAGTGTTTCCCCAAAATGAGACCTAAATAATATCAGCCTTGAAAACTACAGGTCAAAAATGAAAACCTCAATCACCATGCCTTACCAGCCATTAAGGAGTCACAAAACAAGAGCATAGGGAGGTATAATCTTTGTGCCTCTGGAAAACAGCATGGTAATGACTGTGCTCAGTTCTGGTTAGGTCTTATCTTTGGGGGAAACACTGTCTATTATACCTTGAGGGAGATATATATTCAAAATAATTATGATGAAAAGGAGAACAATAATAATGGAAACAAAAACAAATTTTCAGTGTATCATTTATTGATACTATTACTCTCTACATAATCAGTTTTGAACACTGCAATATTTCAGTACTAGTTGCAGTTTTACAAAAGAAAGCATAAGTCACCTACACTGAGGTGTAGCATCAGTACAGATGCTAACTCATGCAGCAAAGGTTGTGTTAAAAGCACCTTTGTATGCCCTATATTAAGAGTAGAAAATTAAAAAGTTTGGAAGCCATTAAAGAAGGTACATAAAATTTATTCAATTTTTCTGGAAAGTTAATAGCAAACCAAAATGTAAAATATGCCTTCAAATTCTATTGAGAAAATTAAAAGGAACGAGTCAAGACTATAAGAAAGAAGAACTTTCAGCTACAGTAGAAGAAGGGGAAATGGTTATACACAAATTTTAAGATGAAGCAAATTACAATTTGGCTGGTGGGACCATGGCCTTTGGCTCAAGAGAAGGGTCCAGAGACCCATCCAGAGGTGATGTTGTACACAGTGACTGCCTGTCCTTCAGGATCTGTTCATAGAATGTTTCTCTTTATTTCTCCCTGACGATAAACCAATGACATGAAAGGAAAAAACTACACCATGCATCAAATTTCCTCCTCTTAGGCCTCTCAGGTTCTAAATACCTTGTAATACTTTCATTCTCTTGAATGTTTTTATACTGTTTTTATACTGTCATGTTGTGTTTGATGCTATAATATACGAAGTTATACACAAATATTCCAAAGAAAGAGGCACTGTGGTGACTACTGTTATGTTGGGTTGTTGTGTTGTGAAACACCATGTTACTTAAATCGTTCTGTTCTGTTCTGTTCTGACCTGTGTTGCTATGTTGTTATGTCCTCTTTTATCATAATCTCCTTCTTTCTTTTAAATTTTTTTAATTAAAAAAAAACAAAAAAACATACCTCTGAAATTCTAAGACCCAATCCAAAAATGGGCATCTGAGATCAATACACAGTTCTGAGATGAAGAAATACAAATGACAAATAAATACAGGAAAAAATGTTCATCATCATTAGTCATTAGAGAAATACAAATTAAAACAATATTCAGAGCCCATCTCACTCCAGAAAGAATTGTCAGGATCAAGAAATGTACCAACAACAAATGCTGGGGCAGCTGTGGGGAAAAGGAATTCTTCTGCACTGTTGGTGGGAGTGTAGACTGGTGCAACCACTGTGGAGTTCAGTTTGGAGATTTCTTAAAACGCTGGGATAAGAAGTCCTATTTGACCTAGCTATTCCACTTCTAGACATATTGCCAGAAGAACTGAAGGCATCATATCACAGTGATATATGTACACCCATGGTTATAGCAGCACAATTTGTAATAGCCAGATCTTGGAAACAGCCTAAGTGTCCATCAAATGAGGAATGAATAAAAAAGTTGTGCTATTTTTATACAATAGAGTACTACTCCACAATAAACAATGATCACATTGAGATATTTATAAATAAATGGATGCAGCTTGAGACCATACTGATAAGTGAAATAAATCACTCACATGTATAAATATCATATAGTCTCCCTAGTGTAAGAAATTATGACAGTATATAAGATTTTATGAATCATGATTCCCCAATACATTGCTTGGATGCCTTATAATGTTTTCATTCATTAGTTGGAATGGTCTTATTGTTTTTCTTGATTTTATTATGATTGATGGTATGAACAGCTATTTTGAAGAAAACAAGACATTATGGTAGCTATCACTGATTTAATATCACCTTGCTTTGAAATCCTACCATGATTTGTTAATCTGTTCCCATTGGTTTTATCATATTATATGGATTTTAATCCATATGTGTTTTAATTCATATAGTCCAGGTCATTGGATTTTAATATTGTGATAGGCTACACAATTTTTTAAGGACAATGTGATAACACAGTAGCCATTGTTTGTTTTCAGTTATTTGGTTCTGAATGCCCTGTAACACTTTCATTTTCTTGAATGGCATTATTCTATTTTGTTATGTTTGATGGTATTGTATGCAAAGGTATGCTCAACTATTTCAAAGAAAGAGACACTATGTTAACTACTGTTAAAATCAGGTTGTCTTGTGAAGTACTGTGTGGCTTTCATTGTTCTGCTCTGATCTTCTTTGTTCTGTCCTCTTTTGTCTTAATCTCTTAAAAATGAAAATAGTTAAAATAGGCCCATATACTAGCCCAAAAAGTATGCATGTAAATGCAAAGGATTTGAAATTATCCCACGTATATTATTCAGTGACAATGCAATGAAACTGGAAATTGATGATGAAAGAAACTGCAAAAGCTCCATTAAAACCCGAGAACTAAATAGCATCTTACTGAACAACCGATAGGTCATAGAGGAAATTAAAGAAGAAATTAAACAAAATATACAATCAAATGAAAATTCAAGTACAACTTATGAGAATATGTGAGAAACAATGAAAGCAATCTTTAGAGGAAAATTTATAGTGGTGAGTTATCACATCAGGAAAACAGAATTAGCACAAACAAACAACCTAATCCTGCACCTCAAATGTCTGCAAAAAGACGAATATACCAGTCCCAAAGCCTAAAGAAGGGAGGAAAACATGTAGAGCAGAGCAGAAATTAATGAATCGAAACTAAGTAAACAGTACAAAGAATTAATGAATCAAAAATTTGATTCTTTGAAAGAATAAATCAAATTGATAAATCCCTCACCACCCTTATTCATAAAAAGAAAAAAAACTAAATTCATGCAATAAGGACTGAAAAGAGTAAAATTACTACTGACCTGTGGAAATTCACAAGTTCATCATTATCTATCTTGAAAATCTTTAACCTCATAGACTGGAAAACACAGAAGAAATTGACAGTTTCCTACAAGCATGTGAATCACCAAAGGTGGATCAAGAAGATATAAAATTTCTGAATAACCAAATATCAATTAATTAGAAAACATAATTAAAAACCTACCAGCAGATTGATAATCATATCACTAAGTTTTGTTGGAGTCTGTTTGCAGTCTCACTGTTTGAATAACCACTTTGTATGCTTTAATTTTGTAACTTGAACAATTATTTCTAAGAGGACAGTATGTGATTAACCAAATTGTGATTTCTTACTGTTAATTTTTTTGAAATTCTGTATTATTTCCACTCTTTTTCTGGTTTTTTTTCTCTTTTAAATAAAAATTTTTAAAAACTTACCAACAAAAGAGGTCCAGGTCCTGATGAATTTAGAAGTAAATTCTACAAGTTTAGAGATGATTTAATGCCAATGTTCTTCAAACTATTCATTAAAATACAAATAATTCTCCCTATTTGTTATGAGAGGCAAATATTAACATGACACCAAAAGCAGAGAAAGTCCCTATCATAAAAAATAATTACAGGCCAATCTTTGTAACACACATAGGTGTAAAAATCCTCAATAAAATATTAGCAAACATAATGCAGCAAACATCAACAAAACTATACACTACAATAAAGATCAAGTGGAGTGCATCCTAGAAATTCAAGGATGGTTCAATAGATGCAAATCCATAAATGTAATGCACCATATTAACTGTAAAAGACAAAACTCACATAATCGTCTCAGTACATGCAGAAAAAGGTTTTGATATAGCCCGATACTCATTCATGATTTAAAAAAGAAACATACAGCAAATTGGAATAGATGGCTTACCTAACTCTGATAAAAAGCCATTTATGACAAACCAATAGCCAATAACATGCTAAATGGTCAAAACTGAAAGCTTTTACTCTAAAATCAGAAAAATGATGAGATTGTTCACTATCATCACTCTTATTCAATATATTTCTGGAAACATTATCCAAGGCAATTACAAGAGAGAGAGAGAGAGAGAGAGAGAGAGAGAGAGAGAGAGAGAGAGAGAGAGAGAGAGAAATAAGAGCAACAAAATAGGAAAGGAAGAAGTTAGTGTCATCATTCTCAGATGACATGATACACTACATAGAAGAACTGAAAAACTCAACCAACAAATTTCTAGGCTTAATAAGCAAATTCAGCAGCATAGCTGGTTACAAATTCAGTACTCAAGTCAGCAGCATTCCTGTACACAAACAACAAAATCATTGAGAGAGAAATTAGGAAAACTACACCCGTTAAATAACATAAAAAATGAAATATCTAGGAAACAATCTTACAAACATAACAAAAGATTTATACACTGAAAATTACAGTGCTCTGAAAAAGAAATTGAAGACGAGTTTAGAAAATGAAAGATTTACTTCTTCATAGATATTAAGAACCAACATTGTGAAAACGGCCATACTGCCAAAACTGCAGAGATTCAATGCAATATCAATCAAAACACCATTAGTATATTTCACAAGTGTAGAGAAAACATTCTTAAAATTCATATGGAAAAATAAGAGACCTAGAAGAGCAAAGGCAATCCTGAGCAACAAAGGGAAGGCAAGAGGCTTCACAATTACAGCCTTCAAATTGCAGTGCAAAGGTCCTATGATAAAATCAGCATGGTACAGGCAAAGAAACAGACCTGAGGATCAGTGGAACAGAACAAAAGGTACAGGCACAACTGTAAACACACTCGGCCACCTTATCATTGACAAAGGCTTCAAGCATGTGCACTGAAAGAGAGAGCCTCTGATAAGTGGTATTGGGAAAACAGGCTTTTTTATATTTTGAAGAGAATAAGATCAAACAAAACAAAACAGAATAGAGCAAATCAAAACAAAACAGTGAATGTGACACAGGACTTCAAAACAAGACAGTAGGAAATCAACAATGGCTACCATAATGTCTCTTTTTAGTCTTCAAAGTAGCTGCCTATACCATGGGACATAATAAAATCAAACATAAAAACCAAAATAGAATAAAATCAATCAAAACCAAACAATGAAAGCAATGTAGGTCTTCAGAACTAGATAATAGGAAATCAACAATGGATACAGTTGTATATTTTGTTATATTTCAAAAAGATGCCTACACCATCCAATATAATCAAACCAAACAAAACAGAACAAAACCAAACCAAAGAGAATAATGAAAACAATTTATGGCTCCAAAAAAAAATTAGGAAGTTAACAATGGCTACCACTTTCCCTTTTCAGACTCCTATCCCTTTCACTTTCACAAAATCTCTTATGTATTTTGTGTCTTATACTAGGGATACAACACAATGTTCATCCATATGACACTGAACAATGTTACCCGTGAACATGGTCTCAAGTTGCATCCATTTACCTACAAGAGCCTTGATGTTATCTTTCTTTATGGTTTAGTAGCGTTCCATTATATAAAAATGCCATATCTTCCTTAACCTTTCTGCACTTAATGGGTAAGAAACCCATGTCTCTTGTTTATCCCCTGTTACATGGAGCATTGTTTTCTCTCCTTTGACTTTCAGTTTATGAATTTCCTTTTGACTTAAATGCTTTTCTTGTATAAAGTATATTAATATCTTCTGTCTCCAGATCCACCCGGCTGTGTTTCCTTTTATTGGTGAATTAAGGCCATCTACATTAACGGTGATGGCTAACATGCACTGGCTCATCTCTGCTGTGCTATTTTCCTGCCATTGACTCCCTAATTATCCTCTCCATTCAACTGTTTGCCCTGCTTCATAATACTCCTCTGTTGCTGTTCCTGAGACTGTGGTCATTTTTATCTCTCTCCAGAATGTCCTTCAGTATTCTTTGGCAGTCAGTTTCATGATCAACAATTCCTTCAATTTGTCTTTGTCCAGGAAGTATATTGTTTCTCCATTAATTTTGAAAGATAGTCTTGCAACTGTACGTCAATCTACCTGGAAGTTGCTTTTTTCAGAAAAACTGGCTTTCCATATGCTGAAGATTTAAATTAGAGCCATTCCTATCACCATGCACTACACTAAAGTCAAAGGTGATCAAAGATCTAAATATTAAGACAGATATTAAAAAGTTTCTGAATGTCAAAAGAAATATCCAGCAGTGAAAAGAAAACCCACAAACAAGGAAAAAATCATAGTGAATTGTCCCTCAGACAAAGGACTTTTGTTTAACACATATAAGGAATTAAAAATCAGACCCCCAAAATTCAAAGACACAATCCAAAAATGGGTATCCATGATGAATACACAGTTCTCAGATGAAGAAATACAAATGGCAAATAAATACATAAAAAAGTTAATCATCATTAGTAATTAGAGAATGCAAATTAAATCCACACTGAGAGTCCATTTTACTCCAGAAAAAGGTCCAGGATAAAACAAAAAAAAAAAAAAAAAAACTACCAACAACAAATGCTGGAAAGGCTGTGGGGAAAAAAGAACTCTTCTGCACTGTTGGTGGGAGTGTAGACTGGTGCAACCATTGTGGAGGTCAGTCTGGAGTTTACTCAAAAAGCTGGGATTGAAAGTCCCATATGTTCCAGCTATCCCACTTCTACACATATTCCCAGAAGAACTGGAAGCATCATACCAGAGTGATATATGTGCATGGATGTTTATAGCAGCACAATTTGTAGTAGACAGATCTTGGAAACAGCCTAAGTGTCCACCAACTGTGGAATGGATAAAAAGTTGTAATATTTTTATACAGTAGAGTACTACTCAGCTATAAGGAATGATCACTTTGAGATATTTATAGACAAATGGATGCAACTTGAGACCACACTCATAAGCGAAATAAATCAAATTCACATGTATGAGTATCGAATAGTTTCCGTAATGTAAGAAATGGTAATAGCACATAAGATTTTATGATAATCATCATGATTCCCCATTACATTGCTTGGAAGCCTTATAATATTTTCATTCATAAGTTGGAATGGTTTCATTCTGTTTTGCTTGATTTTATTATGTGTGATGGTATGAACAGCTGTTTTGAAGAAAATAAGACATTATGTTAGCTATTGTTGATTTAATGTTACCTTGCTTTGAAGTCCTACCATGCTTTTATTCTTCTGTTTCCATTGGTTCTATCATTTTAATATGTTTGAAAGTATAAATAAATGTTTTATGGACAATGAAATATAGTAGCCATTGTTCACTTTCTGTTGTTTGGCACTGATTGCCCTAAATAATTCCATTTCCTTGAAAGGTTTATACTATTCTTTTATGTTTGACACTATTGCATATGAAGATATGCTCAACTATTTCAAAGAAAGAAACATTATGGTAGCTACTGCTATATCAGTCTTGTAGTGAAATACTCTGTTGCTTAAATAGTTCTGTTCTGATTTGCTTTGTTCTGTCTTCTTTTGTCTTAATCTCTTTAAAATAAAAAATAAATAAATATTAAACATAAACATGAAACCTACTGGAAGATAAAGTAGGTAGAAATCTGGAGGATATGGAGATAGGCCAAGAGTTCATGAACAAAAACCAAGCTGAACTCAATGTACTTTAAAGAATCAACAACCGGGATGTCATCTTATTAAAAAGTTTTTTGCACATTGAAATAATTCACTAACAGAGTGAAAACAAATCCCACAGATTGGGAAAAGATATTTGCCAACCAAAAACAGCCATCTGAGATGAACACACAATACTCAGATGAAGCAATACAAATGGAATATATATATATATATATATATATATATATATATATATATGAAAAAGTGTTCAATGTCACTGGTCATTCAAGAAATGCAAATTTAAAAACCACACTAAACTATCATCTCACTCCAGAAAGAATGGTTAACATTAAGAAATCAACCAATAACATATGTTGATAGAGATATGGAGAAAAGGTAATACTTCTCCACTGTTGGTGGGAGTATAGACTGGGTACAACCACTGTGAAAATAAGTATAGAGATTTCTCAAGTAACTAGAATTAGAGGTTTCATTTGACCCAGCTAGTCCGCTTCTGGATATTTCCTCAGAAGAATTGAAAACATTATACCACAACAAATGCACGTTTATAGTTCACAATTCGTAATAACCAGATCTTGGAAATAACCCAAATGCCTATCAACTGAGGAATGGATTTAAAAATGTGGTATTTCTATGCAATGAAATACCATATACTCCCCATAAATATGAGAAATTCAAGACTTTTATATGTAAATAGATGTAACTAGAAGCTAGACACATAAGTGAAATAAATCAGACTTGCATGTGTAAACATCTTATTGTCTCATTGTAAAAGAAACTAAAACAGAAAATAAGATCCAAAAGTTACAACACATAGAGTAAAAGGAAAGAAACTGCCCAAAGGGAAATTATATTGTTTGATCAATCTTGCACAGCTTTATCTGGTAACCTGAGCAATAAATAACAACATATAATATAACCACCATTGTTAAATTGCTATATTCTTTTGAAAACATATATCACCATTGTTTCGCTGTTCTTTTTGTTGTTGTCATCATTTTGCATTTGTTGATTTTTTATTCTTGATTTTTGTTTTTTTCCCCTTTAAAATAACAAAATGGCTGGTCCTCCACTGGATGAGGAATAGGGTGGTTGGACACACCACAACAGAGCTGTTCCACTTTTCAAATGCCATTGTGTTTGATTTGATCATTTTTTTATTAATTTTCTGTGTCAGTGTGAGAGCTCCTACCAATTTCCTAATAGCTTATTTTTCAATGGATATTTTCTGAATGTCTCCAATGCAAGTCTTTCTCTAGTCTGCCATATTGAATCTCTCCATTCCCATTCTTGTGGAACACTCAACATAATACAAATTCAGGGACAATTCATTTCCACAATGAAAATTTGTCTTCCATTCCCTGTTCATCTCAACAACATTACACTATGAAAAAAAAAGCTATAATAAACTAAAGTTAGAAAAGTACAATATTAACATGATGTAAGTTGTAAAATTTTCTTGCTGGAAAGACAAGAAGTGAAGTTGGTGGACATGTTGCCAAGGGGTCATTCTGCTAGGATTTTGTGCAGAAATACCCAGTGTTTCTAATCAGACATACACATTTTCCCACAGCTTCAGTGTTTCAAGCTGAAAACTTAGCACACCTCACATTAAAATTCTGTGATCTCCACCTTTGTGTATATTAGTGCAGAATTTACAACTTGTAGAACTCAAACAATCTACATAGAACACAAATCTTAACATCCAGTGCACAAGATTGCTGTGGTAATGGTTCATGATGTGATTACTGTCATCTTTTGCCTCTGTATTACTGTATCCTTGTAATCTTTTTCCAGTGCTTAGGAAATAGTGTACATTAACCCACTTTCTGCTGTCTATGAGAAGTAGAATCCGTATGAAAAGAAGCAAAACTTCAGATGAGATTTGTATGAACTCCAAAATAATTACTTGTATAAACCTCACTGTGCTTAATGCTGAGATTTTGCACATTGTCTTGCAACCATTTAGCCAGTGAAATGGAATGCTTGTCTTGATGAGAAGAAAATGTTTCTTCTGGGTTTATGCCTCTCTGTCATCTACATTAGCACTTACTAGTTTACGCTGCATCGCATTTAGGGTGTGACCAATGTGTATGGATCCAATGTTCCTGCATGATTCTCAAAAAAGGCTCAGGCTCCATCCTCAGTACTGATATGAATGTAGCCTCTGAAAGGAGTCAGTAACCACTGGAGGAAAGAATACTGTTTTAGTGCTGAGTAGGCTGAAACGTTCAAAATTAAGGGTTGGAGGCAGCAGGTAATGATGTACTGATATTTTATGAGCTTAAAGGATCAATAAACAAAGTTTTTGAAAGTTGTATTTGTCAAGGTTTTCCAATTTCATTTTCATTTGAGTTAAATACACATAATAAAAATCCAACAATTTTGCTTTTTAAAAAATGTTTAGTAGCCCATGTCTTGAGTCCCCAGAATGGCAAGTTCTTGTAAGAGGAATGTAAGTCCACCTTCTGCACTTCCCCCACTTCCCTGGGACAATGATGTCTGGAGAGGAGTGAAAGTCCATGCTCTGTGCCTCCTCCATTGTGCCTGGATCAGCTGTACTGGCAAGAAGAGTGTAAATTTGTGCACATTTATTCCTCCATTGCCCAGGGACAGCAATGCCAGGGAGAGGAGACCAGAGAAACCGACACCTCCAAGGAAAGCCTTGCAGTGATAAGGCTATCTCACATTAGAAATCTAAATCTTTCCTTCTTTAAGTTGTAGATACTGATTATTATGGCAGAGTAACTAAGACAGTAACTTCTCCTAGACCTTTATGGACTCAAAATTTTAATAAACATGTTTAATAAAATACACAACCTTATATAATGCCCTTGAAAAAATGTCACAGTGCATAATTTATCTTCCCATAGTTAAAAATAATGAAATGTTAACAGACACCTTTGTGATTATTTATCTTATACAAGTTAGTTTACATCAAGGTCCATGAATTTCAGTAAACTATCTGGTGACAATGTGCATATTTTAAGTTTCATTCTTTATTCTGTATTCTACAGTGACCTGTTGAAGTCATTTCATTTTTAAAAATTTCTTTATTTGTACAAGTTTGTGGTACATAATGAATACATTCTTTTTCCTAATCATAGCATTTCTGTTTATGGTGAAAAAATGTAGCATCAGGGAAATTTACAAATCCAGGTTTTGTCCCTACACTTTCATTCTACTTAACAGATTTTCACATCCATCTTTCATGATATGCAATTTGAAAGTAGACTCACATCAAATTATATATCACCCACATTAGCTCAATTGTTTTGTTTAGTTTTCATGATGATTTAATTGAGAGACATTAAAAAAGATGAAGGTATTTAGAAAACATAGCAGGGTAGTGAACAACAATAAATAAGACTCTCTAAGGCTTCTTTTCCAAAATCCAGACTCTGGAAAATAACAGCTTGGGAAAGAAATGAAGGGGTGGATCCCTGGGACCCAGGAAGCAACTTACAGGAGAATTTGAGCCCAGCAAGAAGTTGAAGACACAGAACACAATGTGGAAAAGGGATGAAGTAATCTGCTTTATCCCCAGAGCCTGGCGTGTGGCTCAGAAGTAAGGAAGCCTGAATCACAAGAAAGAACATACAGTGAAGGCAGAGAACTCCAGAGGCCTTCAGGGAGAAACACAGCAGTGGAACGCATTGTCAGATGCTGTGTGCTGGAACAGCTGGTGAGGAACCCCAGTCCAAGTGCCTGTGATTCCCTGCAGAGAGCAGGCAAACACCATTCCAGGGAAGTCAACTGAAATTGGGACAGAGCGACCACTGGTTGGCTTCCCTTCAGTGTTCCCAGGGTGAAGCTCCCACAGTAACTGGGTGAGAGAGCCACAGTCACTCAAGAAAGAGATCCCTTGGTGGGTTTAAACTGAAGGACACAGGCTCCACATCCACAGGGAGAAGTTTTGGATTTGAAACTTGCAGAACTGATCTCCCCATCCTAATCCTAATCTCAAGTATACTATTCACTTAGTAAAACTCTTTTGTTTAAAAAAAAAACTCATCTTTGACTGCAGCATGGGGGCAGGGGCTAGGTGCCATGGCAGGGCTCAGAGAATCCCTCTTGCCTTGGAGGTCCCAGGCTTACAGGCAGAGAGCACAGTGGCTCCACTCCTGGAGAGAGAGTTGAAGAAGCAGAAGGAATCACTGTGCCCACAGGCTCCCATTAGGTCAGTTCCTGCAATAGTGCCCAGCAGCCTTTGAGAAGACCCTTACCAGCAGAGATCATGTATTACCTCCATTGCTGCTCATCCTCCTTACCCTCAAGTCCCTTAGCTGTGACCTATGGTTCAGCCACTCCATGTTCAAGGTCTGCTACCTGGTCCACTTTCTCCTAGAATGAATCCTTCCACAGTCTGTGTCTTGGTTTTACTGGCTGCCATGTGCCTCATCTGTTATAGCTGCTGTTGAAAGTGTTTCTGTACCACTGCGTCAATTCCCTGCTTACAGATTCAGCACACAACCCTAGTGCTCTAGGTATCTACAGGTTGTCTCATTAGCTTTACAAGAAAGCAGAATATGGCAGGAGAAGTGCCAATATAGGTCTCAAAGATCTAGACTTTCAAATCCTTCACACCTGGGATATCACATGTTTGACAGCATGTTTTTGGTCTGTGATGTTTTATCCTTATGTGAGTAGCAGCACTGACAGGTGCTTTTATTGTACATTCCTATAATTGTGGGTGGTCTTGGGCTTCTGTGTGCTCTGCCCACTCTGGGTCCCTGTGGTCCAGATGGGCACACACTAGCGTCCTTACTGGTGCTGTCTACACTCACCATGATCAACCATCCTGGCTTGACACAATGCCAGTCTCATGGCCACCTCTATGAATCTTCCTTGTCAGAATCTCCCACCTCCCCAGAATATCACTGGCCCCTCAGTCCCTTTCTTGTTTTCCCTTTCTCTTTTACTCCCTACCTTTAGTGGGAGCACCTGTCCATGACAGGACTTGCTTTTGCACTTATCTAGAATGTGAAGAGATTGCTGATGTGTGAGAGCCTCACTTTTTACATCCTCCTTCCCTGTTCAGCAGGTGAGACCAATAAAGATAGAGACAGAATATTGTCCATAAGCCTCCAGTATTTTCTTCACTTTACCTTGAAAAAAAGTTACAGATAGTTGTTGCTTTTTCACCTGGGCATCTGGGCTCATCCTTTCTAAACTAACTTCACTTCTTTACCTGTGCTGTTGCTTTTCCCAGCCAGCCCAAGAGGGAAGCCTTCTCATGTTCCCTCTACATGCTCTGAAAGGAGAAGCATCATGTGTTCACATAGACCTACCAGTCCCCAGCCAAGTGAATAGAAAGTATTTGTGCAACTCATGGTAACCATGCTTGCTTTGAAAGGTATTTGAGTATTTTTAATGTGTTCTGTGTATTTGTCTTTGTGTGTTTCTCTGTGTATATAAATACATGAATATATTCCTGCCCTTTCCCCATCTCTCTCTTGAGAGAGGATTCCACTATGTTGTTCAGGCTGGCCTTGAACTCACTATGGAGTACAGGCTGGCACCGAACATTCAGTGATCCTCTTGCCTCAACCTTCTGAGTACTAGGATTACAGGTGTGTGCCATCACAGCCAACCATGTATGTATATTTCTTCTAAAGAAGCCTTGTGGAACATGTTCTGGTTTTGAGGTTTAGGAGTAGCTAGATATAGGAGGTGCACTGCAGTTTTTATTCAACATGGGGATTGCAGAGTGACCAGCACGCTGACCTCCATTATAGTTCAGAAATGACACAGGAAATCACTGGCACTCATCCTTTTCCAGGAGCTTCTTTGTTCCTGGGCATGCAGGATGTATCTTTCAAGAATGCACAGGATGACTTCAGGACTGTCACTAGCTTGGTATTTTTCCTTCTTGCAAACAAGACTTTCTCCTGACCCCTGCCACTCAAGATCAGCAGGATTGTCCTTCCAATCAGAAGCAATCCCCTCTCTTGGCTGAGGGGGAAGGGAGGTGGACCAGGAAGAAGGCAGAATTGGAGGCAGCTCATCTGAAGAGAAGGACTGCAAGGATGCACTTCTGAAACATCTTACTGCTGTTCAAGAGCTTTTATTTCTAGTATGATTGTTGCACAGTTATTTGAAGCCTTTAATAAATTTATAAACATAAACATTCCTCACCTTTTTATTTCCAGTTTTCATTGTGCCAAGATACATACAATTAATGTACCACTTTTAAATATGGTCTGGTAGCACAAAATACAATAAAATTTTTGTGTAGTATCATTCTTATCTATTTACAGAAACTTTAACAACTTCCCAAGTGAACTATGCACTGATCCTAAAATGAAAAATTCCACCATACCCCAATCAGCCATGACTCTTCTATGAAACATTACATAAAATCAAACCCCTTAAATAACACAAACCAACAGATAATATTTACATTGAGCGCTGTGTGCTCAGATTATCTACATTTTTCAACCTACATTCCAAACAGATGCCAAACACCTAAGGATTAGATGCTCCATCTTGCAGTCTCTTCAAGGTGTTACGAAAGTCCCTGTTCCTCAGGCTGTAGATGAAGGGGTTCAGCATAGGAGTGACCACACTGTACATCAATGAGGCCACCATGCCCTGGCTGGGAGAATAGGACACAGTTGAACCAAGGTATACTCCAATGCTGGTTCCATAAAATAAGCAAACTACTAACACATGAGAACTGCAGGTGGAAAAAGCTTTATACCTCCCACCTAATGAAGGGATTTTGAGAATGGATGAAACAATTTTACAGTAAGAGAAAAGTATTAGTAACATAGGAATAAAGCCAAATATGGCACCAACAAAGTATGTGACTATGGTTTTGATTAAAGTATCAGAACATGAAAGGCTAAAGACTTGAGAAGGATGACAGAAGAAATTAGCAATTCTCACATCTTTGAAGCAGGTAAATTGCAAGACAACTACATTGTGCAACTGGGAGTCCAAAATGCTAATAAATATAGACACCAAAAGTAGATAGACACAGAGCTGAGGGTTCATCATGGCTGCATAATGCAGAGGGTGGCAGATGGCCACAAAGCGGTCATAGGCCATCACAGTCAGGAGCATGTCATCCATAGTTGCAAAAATGAGAAACAGAGACATCTGTGTGAGGCAGCCCATGTAGGAGATGACTCTGCTATGAGTTAGGATGTCCACAATCATTTTTGGGACTGTGATGGAAGTGAAGCAGATGTCCACGAAGGACAGGCTTGAGAGGAAGAGGTACATGGGGGTGTGGAGGTGGGGGTCAGAGCTGACAGCCAAGATGAGGAGCAAGTTCCCAAGCACAGTGACCAGGTACATGGACAGGAACAGGCCAAAGAGAAGGAGCTGCAGTTTTGGGTCCTCTGAGAAACCAGTAAGTTGGAATTCTGCGATGTAGGTTTGATTATGTGTTTCCATCATGTTTGAATACCTTTTCCAAAAATTCATTAGAAAAATGAAATGAATAAATAGTGCAAAATGTCTCTATACTTTAGGAATCAAGTATTCACAAGAAAAGTATCCCCACATGAAATCCATAAGCCTTAAGAATATCAACCCATTGTGATAAACCCAATCCTCAAGAACTTTTTCATTATGAAGTTACTTGTTACCCACATTCATCCATTCACATCTGATTTACAGACGCTTTGGTAGCAATGTTAGAACTGTGGAGTTTAGAACTATATGACCCCAGTAGTGTACATCCAACTCTTCAAAAATAAAATAATTTTATTCAAAGAAAATTAAGAGACACTCAATATAGCTTAATTTATTCTCAGAAAATGATACAAACTCCCTTGACTAATGATGTCTATTGGCATAATATCCAAGGCTGTGTTATATGAACATTAAATTAAAGCTAATTATTATAACCAAAATTTATCTCCCTGAATCAGGTATCTCCCAGAAATTTTTCATTTGGGGATTTTTCTTATTTCCATCTAAATTGTAAGGGCTCACACCGTTTTTGGTATGTGTAAATTATTTAAAATGTGACCCTTATATTTGCCTAAAATTTTATGAATTTATATATAAGTTCCATATAATATGATGACATAATAACAAGTAATATGGCTGTAGTGTATGATATACATGCCAATAATTAAAAATAAAGTTAAGAAGGACTGGCTTTGGGCATTTTAAATTTTATACAAGTTTACTTAACACTCCCTACAATATCACCATATAAGACAGCTGTTTGTTATTTTTCTTGATTTTGTATTCTAGTGTAGCATGCTTTATTGTTTTTCTAATCACAAACTGTATGTTCAGGATAATTTCACGGCCGTGGTTCAGCTCAAGTCTTGCTAATTCTAATTGACATATTTTTCACATCAGTATAGCCACCAAAGCGTCTGTAAATCACATGTGAATGGATGAATGTGGGTATATGCTTAACTTTTATCTTAGCTACGGAATGTTGAACTCCATAATGTGTCATGCCACAATGTAATTTATTTGGGAAAAATGCAAAGTAGAACTAATGCAATAATGTTAACACACCTGAGAACTCATGCACAAAAGAAAAAGCACATGAAATACTATAAACACACCTGTAACTAATGTAGTATCTTCTTATATGTAAAATAAGTATAATAATCACATAACTTACATGGTTGCTGTATGAAAGTTTTTAAAAATTATTTGCACCCCTGGTGATTATAATTTTGTTGCAATCAAACAAATAGATAAATATATGATAGATATTTTTAAATATCCAGACAACCTAGACTTAGACCAATAAATTTAATTGTATTACCACAATTTTCAGTTTTTTTCATCCTTCCTTATATCAGAGTTGAGAACAACTGTCTTAGAGTATTTCTTTCCATTCATAAAATGATCCATTAATATTTGTCTCTCTATACTAATCTATAAATAATTAACGTTTTTAGAGTCCTGAACAATTAGCTATGAAATTTGAATAATTGATATCTCTCTATGTGTCCTTTGTCTTGCTAACCTGCCCTCAAAGAACTCTGTTGTAAATGTTGTGTGTCAATTAAAGTATTCAGGTTAAAACTGATTTAGAAATGCACAATTTTCTTAAAAACTCAACCAGAAGTACCTAAGTTTCAAGTAAATCGTGTACAATACAAGCCTATTTTCCCTGAAAGATAGTAAGTTACAGATTAAAGTAGATTTAAGTTTCTCTTAACTAATCCAAAGCATTGCATGAAGACCCTTCATTTAATACCTAAGTGTAGTATTATGACAGATTTCAAGATTCCTGTTCATCCATCCATGTCACATAAGTGAAAACCTATGTAAAAATATCGGTGTGAGATACTTCTCTGATTTCTAATAAATAATATGTGTAAAATTTTACACATTCTCACTACCAAAAGTCAGTCCGTAACACTTATGACATTTTATTCTTGAGGAATACCTTAAAAACACCACTGCGGTCTGTCTAGTAATGATCCCTTTATGAGAGAATTCAAAGAAACTTCATCATCTTATTGGGAAAAACATTTGCATTTCGCTATAACAGAGGAGACTGTTGCTTAGGAAGAGACCTGGAAATGAACCTGGGTCACTGAGCTGCTACCATTTGCACATGTGTGACTCTGTCCTCTTCTTTACGCTCATTCTGCTTAATGCAAATAAGGAAGACAACCTTCATCTCCAAACCTGTGGTGACTGAGGAATTTTGTAACTTAAGTTCATAGTCACTGTGAGTTTATATTTTTAAAATAAATAATTCTATCATTCAAATAGGAAGGATAATAATAAGCACAGTAAAATAAATTCAGATCGCAATAAATCCTGAAAGGGTATCAAACACTATAACACCTCTCAGCCTGAGGTATATACTCACCTGATCCTTACTATTTGACTTTTTAATTCATGAATATCTTCACCATGTCCTTGAGCAATGCATATAAACTCTACCATAAAATGAATTTCAGGTCCCATGTATCATGATAAAGACACAAGCCAAAGGTATTTTATCTTGTCACTATTTATAGGATATTCCAGAAAGGAATGAACATGCAGAAACGAATGTATCAAATGCATTTATGCCATGCTGATTAAGGACACTTATTGTGACTTAAGGAAGAATCCATTCAATATCTAGCATAGTTTTGCTTTGATTCTTTTTGTGTCAAACAAGGTGTTGGTTCTGAGGAGTCAGATGTAAATGGCACTACATCATTCCTTTGTGAACACATACATATAATTATAAAGACACAAATAAAATGACCTGCTACAGAAGTAGAAAAAGAATAGCTTTAGATCATAGTACATAATGGGTATGAAGATTATTCTTATAATTCATAGTGATGAAAACTAAACTTTTTTGCTTTGATGTTAGACATATTAATACCAGATGGAATATATATATATATATATATATATATATATATATACATATATATATATATTCTTTTTAGTGAAGTTGTTGCAATTACAACATAACAACAAAAAAATGCTGCCTCAGAGGTATTGAAAATCTGCCCTGCACTGAGAAATGATAAATGAAGCTAAAAGATTAAATATTAACCTGGCAGGTGCTGTCCAATGTATTGGTTTTTTATTGTTTCCTTACTCACAGAAAGAGTTAAGCAGACTCAGAGGTCTTAACTACAAGTACCTTTGAGGTACACTTTAGACTCTCTCATTTCTCAAATGAAAATGAATTCAAGACTTGACACAGCCCCATTTGAGACTGTGTGAAGTAATTGGATGAGTGAAGTATGAGAGAAGCTGTAAGAACATCTCACACTAGTGGCAGATGAGAAATCTGTGCTGAATTATAAAGTGGGTACTCTTTCTATGATCCACATCTGCTTTTCATATGTTGGGTACAACTGGTGCCCCACACTGCTCTACTTTCCATATCAGGAATCCCAAAGGAAGGTCACAGTGAAACAGGGCATCTTCCTAGTGACAGGGAAGTGACATGGTTGCTTGTTTCATTAAGGGGAAAAACTCCAAGGACTAATGCTCCTGTGATGCCTATGTCTGAAATCTGATTGTCCTATTCAAAGGTGGTTTAACAATGGACTTAACAGTCCATCATAGATTCATTAAAATAGCAAGCTTTTTTATTTCCTATAGGGAATAACAGGATGCGTATTTATAATTGTAGGAGACAAAGCAGAGACTGCTCATTGCTCAGTGCCTAGAATACAGAAAGCACTCAGAACCTGGTCATGATGCTATGCTCTCTGTTCTCCTCCTCTACATTGTCATCATGACATTCATTATAATCTCAGCATGCTAGGAAACACTGCATGACATATTTTCTGTTGCTATGAGCAAGTCACCAATGAGGAATAGGGAAACAAAGTGTTCAGAAAGAAAGTTAGAAACAATAATTATGCTTTCCCCACTAAAACCCAAAACATACAATTTCCATCCCTCACAACAAATAGTTTTCATAGTTGCACCTTTCCATTGTCTGTCCAAACTGTCACACTTGTCATTATTAAGAGGAAACAATAAAGGATGCCTTCTGTACCCATGAGGTCCCTTTTCACTTACTGGGTGATGCTGTTTCTGCGCTGGGTCATAGGCAAGGAGACCAGATCCAAGATATAAGAGCCTCTTATATCTACTACCTGAGGAAGCATCAATCTCAGTGCTCAGAATTGAAATGAATACATAGTCAGATAGGAGCTTGATGATGCACAGAACCATTGAGCCTGTGAAACTGGCGTGAAGATCACTGGACTGAAATCAAACTGCAGGGCAAGTTGATTATTGACAGCTATATGATTTTGAGGGTTCAATGGGCAGACCGCATAATTACCCAAATTGGCCCATGACCTCCGGTGGCCTCTAAGGATTTCCTAACGCTAAGGAAGAAATAGGCAAAGGAAAATAATTATTCACGAGAGGTTTTGGGTTCTTCTTCTACTCCAATTAAACTGTTGTTTCCTAATCACATCTATCATTTACATATATTTGCGCTTTTATTTCTGCCTTTCTTTTATTTTTATAATCATATATACAGAAGCCATATTAGCTATACATTTCAATAGCCCTAATCACATTCACATGTTTTGAAACATTTGACATCATACAATGTTAGGATCTCTTCATTTCTAAACCTGAAATTTTACACTGAATTTGAAAATTCTGTTTATGCCATCTTCATTTCACCGTGAAACATTATGAGAAATTAAAGCCATGAAACTGCAAAATTAATACCAATAGTAAGACTGTAATTATAGCTCTTCTTACTAGATTAGTTTCTCTTTGCAACTATACTCAAATGGATGTCATAGGTGCTGAGGTTAGACTGCTACTGTGGGATCTTTCCAGGGTACTTATAATGCCCTAGTTTCTCATGATATAGATACAGGTGGTCAACACAGGGAGATTACATTGTCTATCACTGAGGCTTTTGCCCCATTTTTGGGTAAAATTGATTAAGCTCAGTAAACATTTACTGGAAAATTTATTCCATAAAATAAGCAAATATTTGACAGTTGGAATCCGTTGGTATGGTAGGTTTAATACATGGAATCTTGGTGAGCACATTTTTGGAGTGAGGAAATAATTTTATAGCAAGATGAAATGATCCATAAGATTGGGACAAAAAATATGACTTACAAAATATTGTTCAGTTAGGGGCTGGGCATTTAGTTCAGCAGCATAAGCACCTGCCTTGCAAGCAGGTGGCCGTGAGTTCGATACCCGGTACAGATAAATAAAAACCCGGCGGAGGGGGAAAATATTGTTCAGTGTTACTCAGAAAATTGTCAGAAGAGGCAACTTTAATGAGGTGCCACAGAGTACTTAAGTAATTAACAATTTTCCAATTCTTGAAGAAGATAAAACATATGACAAGAAAATCATACAGGTTGGACATCAAAAGGATAAGCAAAAGTTAAAGTAAAAATTAAGGAGCCACCAAGATGACCTTGTGGTGGCTAAGTAAGCAAACACAGATTGACGCCAACAACCTTCTTGCCACAATGAGAGGACCAGGCTCATTCCTCTACAGTTGCAATAAGACAAAGCATCCCGATTTTATATAAGCATTATCATATAATTTTAGGGACTGTCCAATGTTTTAATTTCCTCTGTGACACATTGGTTGCTCAGGACGATATTGTTTAATTTCCATGTATTTATGCAGTTTTTGTGGTTTCTTTTGCCATTCAATTCCATTTTACCTACACTATGGTCAGAAAATATGCATGAGAAAATTCCAATTCCTCTGCATTTACTTAATGATGTTCTACTGGACAGTATGTGGTCTATTCTGCAGAACACTCTACGGGCACCTGAGAAGAATATGTATTCTGATGCAATGGGGTGGGAAAACTGTAGACATTTACTAAATACATTTATTCAGAGATTTGGTTTACTTCTGATGTTTGGTTGAATTTTTGTCTATTCAAATTATCCATGTGATAGTTGGTTGTTAATGTCCCCAGTTAAAAATGTGTTAGTGATTAATTGACTTTTCAGATTTGCTAATACTTGATTTATGTAACTGGGTGCACCTGTATTTGGTGCATATATATTTATGATTATTATCGTTTCATCTTGAAGTTTTACCTTAACAAGTATACAGTAGCCCTCTTTGTGTCTTTTTTAAAAAGACAACAAAACAAAGAAAACAAAGTAAAACAGAATAAATCAGAACAAAACAACGCAAGAAGTAGAAAATCAACAATGGCTAACATAATATCCTTTTTTCTTCAAAAGAGCTATCTGCCACATCTTACACAATAAAATCAAACAACAACAAAACAACAGAACAAAGCCAACCAAATCAGAAGCAAGGAAGCATTTTGGAACTTCCAAACAGGACAAAAGAAAATCAACAAGAGCTACCATAATGTTTCTTTTTTGAATTTTTTATTTGAAAGAGGGTAAAATTAAACAGAACAAAACAGTTCATAAGAAAACAATGTGAGAGACACAGGTTTCAAAGCAAGACAACCAGATATCTTCACGTTCTATCATATTGTCCCTTGTTTTCTTCCAAATAGTTGTCCATATATTCATATATAATTGTCCATATATTCATATAGTTGTCCATATATTCATATAAAATGAATTAATACAAAATAAGATAGTATAAAACTGATCATATCACCTTTCACAATAGAATCCACAAAAATGAAACACTTAGGAACTAATGTAGCCTAGAATGTAAAAGATGTATATGCTGAAAATTACACTAACATAAAAAAGAGATTGAACAGCATATCAGAAAATTGAAGGACATTTCTTGCTCTTGGTTAGGAAGAGCCAGCATTGTGAAAATGGCCATATTCCCAAAACCGGTACACAAATTCAATGCAATCCCCATGAAAATGCAATTAACATACCTCACAGATCTACAGAAAATATTCCTAAAATTCGTCTTGAAAGAGAAGAAACCTAGAATAGCAAAGGCTATTCTGGGCAACAAAGACAAGACAGGAGGCATCTCAATTCCTGGCTTGAAAATATACTAAAAAACCACAGTGATAAAATTAGCATGGTACTGGCAAAGAAATAGACCTGAGGATCATTGGAACAGATTAGAATATGCAAGCACAACTACAAAGATATTCAGCCACCTGATATTTGACAAAGTTGTTAAACATGTTCATTGGAAGAAAGGTAGCATCTTTAATAAATGGTGTTTGAAAAACTGGCTGTCCACATGCCAAAGACTGAAACTAGACTATGCCTATCATCATGCACAAAACTAAAGTCTAAATAGATCAAAGACCTAAATATTAAAACAGAAACACTAAATATATTGGAAGACAAGGTAGGTAAAAGTCTTGGAGACATAGGGGTAGGCAGAGAATTCATGAACACAATGCAACCTGCACGGAAAACATTTCAAAGAATCAATAACTGGGATCTCATCCAAATAAAGTTTTTGCATGTCAAAAGAAATCACCAAGAAAGAGAAAAGAAAACCCATAGAATGGGAAAGAATCTTACCCAACAATCCCTCAGACAAAGGATCTATATCCAGAACGTATTAAGAATTGAAAAACATCAAGTTCCCCAAATTGAAAGACCTCCTCCAAAAATGAGTATCAGGGATGAACACACAATTCTCAGATGATGATATACAAACAGCAAATAAATACATGAAGAAATGTTCACCACCACTGGTCATTTGAGAAATGCAAATTAAACAACATTGAGATTTCATTTCACTCTGGAAAGAATAGCTGACATCAAGAAAACAACTGATAACAAATGTTGGCGTAAATGCAGGGGAAAAGGAACACTGCTCCACTGTTGGTGGGAGTGTAGACTGGTGCATCCACCATGGAACTCAGTATGGAAATTCCTTTAAAAACTAGAATTGGAGGTTCCATTCAATCCAGCTACCGTCCTCTTGGGTATTTTCCCAGAAAAATTGAAAAAGTCATGTCACAGTGATATATGTGCACCCATGTCCATAGCAGCACAATTTGTAATGGTTAATCTTGGAAACAGCCAAAATGCCCATCGGCCACAGAGTAGATGAAAAAATATGGTATTTTTATATAATGAAATACTATTCAGCTATAAAGAAAGATGATCTTGAGGCCTTTATAGGTAAATGGAGGCAACTTGAGAATGTCCTCATTAGTGAAAGACACAAGACTAACATTAGTAAATATCAGATTGTCTTTCTAGTACAAAAAATAATAAGAACTGACAGAATAATGGGACCTAAAAACTATAATAGATATTGTAAAAGAGAAAGGGAAAAAAATGCTCTAAAGGATATAATGTTATGTATAGTGTGTGAGATAGATGACCATATTACTAAATTTCTATTCAATCATTTCAAAGAGGTTTGTGTTGCAAATGTTTGAGCATCTTTCCACTTTTTATTCTGTGATTTTGTAATTTTAACAACTATTATTAAGATGACAATAAGTGATGTATCAACTAGCGATTTTATGAAGTTAATTTTTTTGAATTCTCTATTCTACTTTTTCTCATTTTTTCTATTTTATTTTTTTAATTTTCTCTTCTTTCTTTTTTTAAATAAAATTTTAAAAACTGATCAGAACAAGATGATGAAGGCATTTTAGGTCTTGAAGACCAGACAATAGAGTAGTCAAAAGTGGCTGCCATAATGTCTCTCATTCTCTTCAAAATAGCTGTCCATATCTTCACATATATTGAAATTAAACAAAACAAAAGAGACTAAAATCACTCTGAACAAAGAATAATAGTATTACTGGATTTCACATCATGACACTATGGAATCAGCACTGAGTACCTTACTGTCTCTTTTTCTTCAAAGTAACTGTTCATTTCATCATGCATTATATAATCAATTCTCATAAACTGTTCAGAAGTTCTATGCATGCATGAGTCTCTACATATCTACCTATTTTTCTGTATTAGGAAGAAAAAACAAGACAAGACAAAACAAAATAAATTCCTAGAAAAACATGAAATGAAAAAGACATGTAAACAACTAAAATAAAGAGTCCAGAACATTGACAATATAGGCCTTCAAAACAAGGTGGTATGAGCATAAGTAGGGTTGTTATTTTTACATAATGATCGTTTTGGATTAAGAACTGGTGGTCAACTTAATGCCAGCTGGATTACATCAGCATGGAATTGAGTGAAGATGCTCCACCTGAGGAAAGTTGACAGGATAAATAGGTGGAGAAGAAGGGAGGTGCTGAGGGTTGAGGCATTAAGGAGGCATTGTGTGTTCTCCTATGAGTTGCTGTCTGAGCTGTTGGTTCTCCTGGAGAAGCTTTGATCCTCACATCGAGCATTGCTTTCTGGCTCTGGAGGGGAAGGCGTGTGCTACTTTGTCTCCAGGATGAACTCGTCACACTGCTTCCTGGCATGTACCCGACTGTGCTTGTCACTGGGGGAGCTTGAGGCCTCCGTATCACTGAGGATGACTGTGGTGCCTTTCCAGACACCCCTGGTCTTTGTAGTGAGTGTGACTTCTTGGCTCCAGTGTAGAACCCTCATCCCACCAACACAGCTCAATCACTCTGCTGGCATAGACTTTCTGGTCCCACCGCTGATCCTTGGGTTTCCCAGCACGAATCCATGAAAGAGACTGGTGTAAGTCCTTCTTGTGGGCTCTGGACCTCAAGTTGAACTTCTGGGAAGCATTGTCCTGAGCTCTGGGTTTTTATCTGGACACTTGTGGGACATTGCTGTGGGATTTAGGCACTTGACTAAATAATCTATGTCTTTGGTGTTGCAGATAGATTTCCTGAATTCTCCTGTGTTAAATTCCGGTGACCATTATAAAAATAATATTATAAATTCCTTGTCTGGATCCTAATTGTCCTCTGTGTACAATCCCTGACTACAACAATGATTTTCAAGTGTTCCTCAGATGACTATGTAACAATATGCACAATTGGTCCTATTCTATGAATGTTAACTACTTTGTTTCAAGCATTTAAAGAACTTGTAGGACAATCATCTTATCTTTACTAAGAGTGTGTATATTTTTATTTTCCTTCCTTTTCCTTTTTTATCATTTTACCTGAGATATTATTTGTCCTCTTTAAGGATATTCCTGTCCTTTCACTGTACTGACAGAGTTTTGTGTACCTTGTATACACTTAACATTTCTTACACTGGGGAGACTATAAGATATTTACACATGTGAGATTGATTTATTTTGCTTATGAGTATGGTCTCAAGTTGCATCCATTTACTTATAAATATCTCAATGTGATCATTCTTTCTAGCAGAGTAGTATTCCATTGTATAAAAATACTACATCTTTTTATCCATTCCTCAGTTGATGGACACTTAGGTGGTTTCCAAGATCTGGCAATTACAAACTGTACTGCTATAAACATGGGTACACACATATCACTTGGGTTTGATGCTTTCAGTTCTTCTGGGAATATGTTTAGAAGTAGGATAGCTGGAACAAATGGGACTTCAAATCCCAGCTTTTTGAGAACTCTCCAGACTGATCTCCACAATGTTTGCACCAGTCTACACTACCACCAACAGTGCAGGAGAGTTGCTTTATCCCAACAGTCTCTCCAGCATTTGTTGGTAGTGGTTTTCTTGAGCTGGAACATTCTTTGAGGATTGAGATGGAATCTCAGTGTGGTTTTAATTTGCATTTCTCTATTGACTAATGATAACAAACATGTTTTCATGTATTTATTTTCCATTTCTATTTCTTCATGTGAGAAGTGTGTATTCATCTCAAATGCCCAATTTTAGATTTGATCTTTGAATTTTGAGTGTTTTTTTTAATTGCTCATATGTTTTAGACAGAAGTCCTTTATCTGAGGGAGAGTTCACTAAGATTTTTTCCCAGTTTGTGGGGTTTTTTTCACTATACTGGAGATTTTTTTTGACATGCAGAAATATTTAATAAGAGGTGGTCCCAGTTATTGATTTTGGGAAGTATTTCCTGAGTGGTTTGAGTTCGATTCATCAATTCTCTACCTACCCATATATGTTCAAGGTTTCTACCCAATTTGTCATTCAAAGGATTTAGAGTTTCTGTTTTAATATTCAGATTTTTGATCCATTTAGATTTTAATTTAGTACATGGTGATAGGCATGGGTCTAGTTTTAGTTTTTGGCATATGGCGAGCCAGTTTTTTCAACAGTATTTATTAAAGAGACTGTCGTTCTTCCAGTGAAACTGTTTGGCTCCTTTATCAAAGATAAGGTGGTTGAGTGTGCTTGTAGTTGTGGTCATATCTTCCAATCTATTTCATTGATCTTTGGCTCTGTTTTCATTCTAGTACCATGCTGATTTTACTACGGTTGCTTTGTAGTATGATGCCGAGTCAGGGATCGTGATGCCTCCTGCCTTGCCTTTGTTACTTAGAACCACTTTTGATATTTTAGGTATCTTCTCACTTCAGATGAATTTTAGGGGTGATTTCTCTAGATCTATGAGGTATGTTGATGGTAGTTTTATTGTGATTGCATTGAATCTGTATGAGAGTTTTGGGAGAATGGCCATTTTCACAATATTTATTCTTCCTATCCATGGGCAAGGGATGTTTTTCCATTTTCTGAGATCATCGTCAATTTTTTTCAGTGTATTATGATTTTCCAGTATAGGCCTTTCACTTCCTTCATGAGGTAATTCCTACCTATTTCATTTTATTTCTTGTTAGTGTGAAGAGTGTGGCTTCTCTCATTTCTCTCTCTGTGTTTTTGTTGTTAGTGTATAAGTATGCTATTGATTTTGTATTCAGCTATATTGCTGAATTTATTTATTATATCTAAAGCCTTTCATTACAGTTGAAGTGTCTTCTATGTAGAGTATCATGTCATCTGCAAATAATAATAGTTTAACTTCTTTTTTTTCTATCTTTATCCCTTTAATTTCTCTCTCTGGTCTAATTTCTCTAGCTAGTATGACCAGTACTAAATTAAATAGGAGTGGTGATAAAGGACATCCTTGTCTTGTGCCTGCTTTTAAAGTAAAGCCCTTCAATTTTTGGCCATTTAGTATGATACTGGTTGTTGGTTTGTCATAGATGTCCTTTACTATATTCAATTAAAGACCATCTATTCCAATTTTCTGTAAAGTTCTTTTCATGAATGAATGTTGGACCTTATCAAAGCTTTTTCTCCATCTATAGAACTGATCGTGTGGCTTTTGGCTTTATTGCTATGATGGATTACACTTATTGCTTTACATATGTTGAATCATCCTTGCATGCCTGGGATGAATCCCACTTGGTCATGGTGTATAATCTTGTAGATGATTTGCTGCATCCTATTTGCCAATATTGTATTGAGGATTTTTTCATCTGTGTTTATTAGGGAGATTGGTCTATAATTCTCTTTTTGAGTTGAGTCTTTCTCAGGTTTTGGTACTAGAGTAATATTTGCTTCCAGGAATGACTTAGGAAGGATTGCTTCCCTTTCAATTTCATTGAAGAGTTTGAGCAGTGTCGGCAGTATGTCTTCTTTGTATTTCTTGTAGAATTCTGCAGTGAATTCGGCCTGGCCTAGGCTCTTCTTTGTAGGTAAGGACTTAATTACATTTTCAATTTCATTATGAGAAATTGGGTTATTCAGCAGTTTTAATCCTATTGACCTACCTTTGGTACTACATATATTTCTAGGAATCTGTCTATTTCTTTTGTGTTATCAAACCTTTGAGAGTAGAGGTTTTCAAAATAGTTGTTGATGAACTTCTGTATTTCTATAGTCTGTAGTGATTTCACCTTTTTCATTTCTTATTATGTGCATTTGAGCTTTTTCTTCCCTTTTAAAATAAGTTTGATTATTGGTTTATCAATTTTTATTTATTCTTTCAAAGAACCAACTCTTTGAATCATTGAGTCTTTGGATTGTTTTCTTAGTCTGTGTTGCATTGATTTTTGCTCTGATTTTTATAATTTCCTCTCTTCTTTTTGCCTTGAGCTTAACTTGCTCCTCGTTTTCTACATGTTTGAGGTGTATTTATTTGTATTCGTTCTGTTTTCCTGATGTGGGAACTCAGTGCAGTAAATATTCCTCTGAGGACAGCTTTCATTGCTTTCCACAGATTCTGGTAAGTTGTATTATATTCATTTGCTTGTAGATATTATTTAATTTCTTCTTTTATTTTCACTGTGATCCACTGATTACTCAAGAGTTTGTTATGTATTTTCCATGTGTTTGTGGGTATTTTGCAGTATCTTTTATCATTAATTTCTAATTATAAAGTGCTATGGTCCGATAACATATAAGGGATAATTACAACACTTTAGCATTTATTTAAATACGTTCTGTGAGATAATATATGCTGTATTTCAGAGAATGACCCATGTACTGCCGAGAAGAATGTGTATTCTGATGTTGTTGGATGAAACACTCTGTATATGCCTATCAATCCATTTGTTCACACGTGTGATTCAGTTCTGTAATTTTATTTTTTTTTTTATTTAAAGTAGAAAAAAAACCAAAACAGTATAAAGGTACAAGTAATACAGAATTACAAAAACAGGTAAGAAATTTCTAGTTAATAGATTATATATTGTCATCTTTGAAGCAGTTGTTCGACTTACAGGATTAAACCATACAAAGTAAACATTGAAACAGTGAGACTGCAAACAGTTGTGTTCAATGATCCAACCAAAACTCAGTAATACCGTCACCTATCTTAACACACCTAAACACACTTGCAGTTGTATCCTTTAGAGCACTTTTCCCCACTCTTTTTACAACAAAATTTGAACATTTTGGGTTTTATTACTCCCATAGTTCTTGTTACATGTTTTTTGGAAGAGAATACAGCCAAATATGACAAAACAAAGCAGTCATTCAAAACAAAGGATATATATAGCACATGATGCAAAAACAGAATTAATGGTTACCAACAATGGTTACTATAATGCCTTTTGCTTCCTTAAAAAGAACTGCCTATATCATTAGGTATTATAAAATTGAACCAAACAGTACAGAACAAGACAATAAAATCTAAACATTGGAAACATTACAGAACCTCAAAAGAAGATAAAAGTCAAACCAGAATGGGCATCATGGTGAATCTTATTGCCTTCAAAGTAGTTGCCTACACCCTCAAACTTGATACTATCCAACAAAACGGAACAGTGTCTAATCAGTCAAAACAAGACAGTGGGAGTAATACAGGGCTTCAAATCAAGTTAATAGTAAATCAAAAAGTTACTATAATATATTCTGTTAATTATTTGATTTTCCCCTTAATTAAAAAATGAATAATAAAGAAATATTTTTATTAATAATGGGGAGAATAATATAAAGAGGACATAACAACATAACAATACAGGTCAAAGCATGACAATTTCAGCAACCTAGTGCTTCACCACAAGATAACCCGAATTAATAGTACCTACTGTAGTGTCTCCTTCCTTGAAATATTTGAATATAACTTCGCATACTATATCATAAAATATATCAAGACAGTGTCAAACCATTCAAATGGATGAAAATATTACAGGGTGTTTAGAACCAGCTAACAGAAAACGAATAATGATTTCGATATTATCTGTTTGCCTATAAAAATTTTTGTACACGCCATGTTGGAACTTAGGACTCTGGGAAGCCGAGCCAGCACCTCCCCTCCCTGGTTATCGGCGGTAGTTTAGCCCACTGCAGCCCTTCCAGGGAGAGAACTAGCAGTGTCTCCTGAGACCAACACCATGTTGGAACTTAGGACTCTGGGAAGCCAAATCTTTTCTTTTCTTAATAAAAAGAAACAAACAAACAAAAAAAGAAAAGTAAATATTTCTCTCCTATTTAATTCTGCCTGAAAAAAAAGATACAGCATCATCAACTTGAATGTATTCTCCCAATAATATTCACATACACATTTACTTAATCACATACAAGTAAAATAAAATCATATTGATATTTAGTGGTTTCTTTTTCTACTATTGTCATCATATATGATGTGTCATTCTTCAAGTTTTCATTTAATATTGTGGTCCAGACTTCTTTTTATTGATGTTAAAATTCACATTATTTGTCTATATTTAAAATCTATTACTTGTCACATTTTATTGAAACATTCCTTTGATTATTTTCCTTTAAATCAAAAATTTTCTATGATGAGTATGGTTATGCAAAATTAAACATGCACCTTTTCTGAGTTTCTTAAAATAAAGACCTATACTTGAAAAAAATATCACATATAATAAAATCCAGTAAGATACAACCTGATAAAACCAATGGAGACAGAAGAGCAACAGTTTGGTGGGACTTCAAAAAAGATGATATTAAATCAGCACCATCTATAAGGATGTCTTGTTTTCTTCAAAATACCTGTTCATTTCATCACAGGCAATAATATCAAATAGCATAGAATAAAGCAATTTCAATTAATGAGTGAAAACTTTATAAGACTTCAAAACCACATAATGGGGAATCTTGATTACCACATACTTTTATATATTTGAATCATTTCTTACAATACATAAACTATTCAGTATTCATACATGTGAGCTTGATTTTATTTCACTTATGAGTATGGTCTCTAACTGTGTCCATTTATTTATAAATATCGCAATGTGATCCTTTTTGTAGCTGAGTAGTACTCCATTGTATAAAAATACAACTTTTTTATCCATTCCTCAGTTGATGGACACTTGGGTTGTTTCCAAGATCTGGCAATTACAAATTGTGCTGCTATAAACATAGGTGCACATATATCACTGTGGTATGATGCATTCAGTTCTTCTGGGAATATGCCTAGAAGTTGAACAGCTGGAACAAATGGGACTTCCAATACCAGCTTTTTGAGAAATCTCCAGACTGACCCCCACAATGGTTGCACCAGTCTACACTCCCACCAACAGTGCAGGAGAGTTCCTTATTCCCCACATCCTCTCCAGCATTTTTTGGTGTTTTTCTTGAACCTGGACATTCTTTCAGAAGTGAGAAGGAATCTCAGTGAGGTTTTAATTTACATGTCTTTAATGACTAATGATTATGAATATGTTTCAATGCATTTATTTGCATTTGTATTTCTTCATGTGCAAAGTGTGTATTCATCTCAGATGCTCATTTTTGGATTGGGTCTTTGAATTTTGGGGTCTGATTTTTTGTAATTGTTCATATGTTTTAGACAGAAGTTCTTAGAATTTCTGACAGAGAGTTCTCTAAGACTTTTTCCCAGTTTGTGGGTTTTCTTTTCACTATGCTGGAGATTTCTTTTGACATGCAGAAACTTTTTAATATGAGATGGTCCCAGTTACTGATTTTGGGAAGTATTTCCCGTGTGGTCTGAGTCCTGTTCATGATTTCTCTACCCACCCCTATGTCTTCAAAGTTTCTACACAATTGTCTTCCAATAGATTTAGTTATTCTATTTTAATATTCAGATCTTTGATCCATTTAGATTTTAATTTAGTACATGGTGAAAGGCATGGGTCTAGTTTTAGTTTTTGGCATATATATGGCGAGCCAGTTTTTTCAACAGTATTTATTAAAGAGACTGTCATTCTTCTGGCAAAATAGTTTGGCTCCTTTATCAAAGATAAGGTGGTTGAGTGTGCCTGTAGTTGTGGTTGTATCTTTTAATCTATTTCATTGATCTTCAGCTCTGTTTTGATTCCAGTACCATAGTGATTTTACTGTGGTTTCTTTGTAGTATAACTTGAAGTCAGAGATTGTGGATGCCTCTTGCCTTGCCTTTGTTGCTTAGAACTGCCTTTGCTATTCTAGGTCTCTTTTCACTCCAGAAGAATTTTAGGTGTGATTTCTCTAGATCTATGAGATATGTTGGTGATTTTTTTATTGGAATTTCATTGAATCTGTATAAGAGTTTTGGGAGAATGGCCATTTTCACATTATTTATTCTTCCTATCCATGAGCTAGGAATGTCTTTCCATTTTCTGAGATCACCCTCAATTTCTTTTTTCATTGTATTATAATTTTCCATGTATATATCTTTCATTTCCTTTGTAAAATTAATTCCTAAATATTTCATTTTTTTCATTGCTAGTGTGAAGGGTGTGGTTTCTCTTATTTCTCTCTCTGTGACTTTGTGGTTACTGTATAGGAATGCTATTGATTTTTGAGTACTGATTTTGTATCTAATTAAATTACTGAATCTATTTATTATATCTAAGAATCTTTTTTTTTAAACTTTTTTTTGTCATTTTCGTTTTTTTTTTTTAATTTTTATTTAAGGAGAAAAGAAAAGAAAGAAAAAAACAGTGAAGGGGTACAAGTTATACAGATTTACAGAATAAAAAAATGCGCAGTAGGAAATCACTAGTTAATGGATTACATATTGCCATCTTAGAAATAATTGTTCAAGTCACAAAATTAAAGCTTGTAGAGTGGACATTCCACCAATGATACTGCAAACAGTTCTGTTCAATGATCCAATAAAACTCTGTGATATCATTTTCTATCTTATACTTTTAAATATACATGCAGTTATATAGTTTAGAGCACTTTCTTTTCCTCTCTTTTGTACAGTGACTATTACACATTTTGGGTTTCATTGCTCCCACGGTTCTTGTTACTTTTTTGGAAGAGAGTAAAACCAAATGTGACATAACAGAACAGAATCGGTCAAGTCAAAAGGGTGGACATAATAGATAATATAAAAACATAATACAAGGTGATCAACAATGGTTACCCTAATGCCTCCCGCTATTTCTAATAGAATTGCCTATATCATTAGTTGTAATACAATTGAACAAAACCGTAAAGAATAAAACCGACAAAACCAAAACATTGGAGACATTGTAGGTCTTCAAAAGTAGATAAAAGTCAACGAGAATGGGCGTTATAATGAATCTCATTATCTTCTCAGCTGATGCCTAAACTTTCGAACCTGATACTATCCAGCAAAACAGAATATAGGAACCTCAGTCAAAAACAAGATGGTGAGAGTAATACAGGGCTTCAAATCGAGATAATAGAAAGTCAAAGTGGGTTACTATATTATATCCTGCTATATTTTTCCCTGTAATTAAATGGGTAAAAATAAAAAAGTAAATAATGGAGTGGAGATTGAGAAAAAAAGAGGGCATAACAGCGAAACAGGGCAGATCAAAACATAACCATTTAAGCAGAATAGTGTTTCACCACCAGATAATCCTGACCCAAAAATAGTTACCATATTGACTCCCTCCCTGAAGTCCTTGAGTACAACTTCATATACTGTAGCATTAAGTATATCAAAACAATGTAAATCCATTTAAGAGAATAACAGCATTATAGAGTATTTAGAATCGACTAACAGAAAATGAACAATGGTCTCTGTATAATCTCCTTGTCTTTAAAAGGTTTTTTCTTATACTATCGTACATAGTAAAATCCAATAAGATACAACCTGTTTAGACCATTGGAGACAGAAGAACAAAAGCTAGATGAGACTTCAAAACAAGATAGTACTAAATCAGCATTACCTATTAAGATGTCATTTTCTCCAAAAAAAGCTGTTCCTGTCATCCAATCTTCTCTGTCTCATTTCTGTTGAGCTCTTTTTCTGTCAGTAGCTGTCAGTTTGTCTTCTTCGTTTTGGTCTCTGCTCTATTCGTTGTGGCCTCCCCGCCCCTATTTCTGGGTTCTTTGTATTTTTCTTTTTTTAGAATATCCTGCAATACTTTCTGTAGGGTTGGATTGGTGGTTGCAAATTCCCCCAGTTCCTCTTTATCTTGGAAGCACCTCGTTTTTCCATCAATTTCCAGGGACAGTTGTGCAGGATATCTCAATCTTGGCTGTAGATTATTATCTTTCAAAGCTTGAATTATTTCTCCCCATGCTCTTCGTGATTTGATGGTTTGTGAAGAGAAATCTGCTGTAATTTTGATGGGTCTTCCCTTGTAAGTGATCTGTTTCTTGTCTCTTACAGCTTTTAATATTCTGTTCTTGTATTGAATTTCTGGAATTTTTATTATTATATGCCTGGGTGTTTCTCTGTTAGGGTTGTAGGTAGCTGGGGTCCTGTATGCCTCATACATTTGAGTATCTTTACCTTTTGCTAAATTAGGAAAATTCTCCTGGATTATTTCTGTGAGTAGCTTTTGTAGTTCACTTGTTTGTGTCCCTACTTCTTCTTTTATGTTCTTAATCCTTAAGTTATGGCTCCTCTTATCATCTTCTTGTCTTTGTATTATTGCTGTGTGTTTCTTTGTTATTTTTAAGAAGTTTTTCATTTCATTCTCCCATGTTTCAAGTCTGCCCTCCAATTCAGATAGTCTGTCCTTAGTTTCTTTCAAGCTGTTATGCCAGTCTTGGGTATACTTCTTGATTTCTTGATAGTCCCTTTGCACCTGCTTCACATACTCAATGCTTTCTCTGTTTTCTCCATCAAGCAATTCTCCCCTCTTTTTCTGTTCTTCCACTCCACCATCTGCTTTTTCCTGGGTGGTGCTTAGCATTTCTCTAACTATTCTGCATACTTCTAGCTTCAGGTCATTGATAACTTCATTCCTGAATTGGTCTATGAGGCTCTCTAAATGGCGCTTAATGTATATTGGTACAGTGTCCACTATTGCCTGATTCTCAGGATTGGGGGTCGAGGAGCCTTTTTTGTTGCTTCCCTTCCCCATATTTTCTGTTCCTTATAAAATGTAATCTTACACAGGAGGCCCGACTTCCCTGCCTGTCAGCTACAGCTTGATCGAATTGCGCTGGCTAGTTGTTCCAGCTCACCGCTGTGCCCCAGGGAGTTGCGGAGGAGGCAGCCTACGCGGAAGTCGGTTGCTCCTCCGGGCCACCGTCAGGCTCTGGGATCTGGGCTAGGCCAGCCTAGGGGGTCCGCGAGCAGCGTCCCTCCGGCCAGGCACCTTTCACCAATCCCGTCCGAGAGGGAAATGCGCGGCTGCAGTTGCCACCGCGCCCTGCTCTTACAGGACTGCCCGCGCCCAGAAAATCCTCCGCTGGAGTCAGACTGTGGTAGGGAGTCAGTTCCTCGCTCACCTCGCCTCCAGTCAGCCTTCCTTCCTGTCCGTCGCGTTTCCGACTCCGTTCCCGGGCTCGGCGGTCGCGTCTCTCCTTGCTGAGCCGCTGTGGAGGTAGCCGGCCGCCGTGCAGCGGGAAATCCAAGCCGCGGTTTCCAATGGCGCGGAGTCGAGCCTCCACACCGAGATTTTTCTGTTCCTATTTTAGCGCCAGGACTGTATTCCAAGTTGGATTCTCTCAGCCCAGTTCGTTCCTGAGTCAGCAGAGCATATCTCTACTGGTTCGTATCTCCTTAGTCCGCATCATTCCTGGCCTCTGAGCCGAGCCTTTAGAGAGCGTTCAGTAGTTGCTGTTGTCTGTCTGCCATGTTCTCCAGAGTTTCCATTTTCGTTTTTTTATCGGTACCAGGGATCGAACTCACGACTGCCTGCTTGCAAGGCAGGTGCTTATGCCGCTGAGCTAAATCCCCAGCCCCTATATCTAAGAGTCTTTCAATGGAGTTTAGTTTGTCTTCTACGTAGAGTATCATGTCATCTGCAGAAAATGATAGTTTAACTTCTTCTTTTCCTATCTTTACCCCTTTTATTTCTCTCTCTTGTCTAAGTGCTCTGGCTAGTGTTTCCAGTACTAAATTAAATAGGAGTGATGATAAAAGACATCCTTATCTTGTGCCTGATTTTAAAGTAAAGACCTTCAATTTTTGGCCATTTGTTATGATACTGGCTATTGGTTTCTCATAGATGGCCTTTACTATATTGAGGTAAAGGCCATCTGTTCCAATTTTCTGTGAAGATCTTTTCATGAATGAATGTTTGACCTTATCAAAAGCTTTTTCTGCATCTATGGAAATGATCATTGGATTCCTACTTGTGGCCTTTTGATATGGTGGATAACATTTATTGATTTATGCATGTTAAAACATCGCTGCATGCCTGGGATGAATCCCACTCAATCATGGTGTATAAACTTCTTGATGATTTGCTGCATCCTTTTTACAAATAATTTATTGAGATTTTTTGCACCTATGTTCATTAGCGATATTGGTCTATAGTTCACTTTTTTAGTTTAGTCTTTCTCAGGTTTTGATACTAGAGTAATATTTGCTTCCAGGAATGACTTAGGAAGGATTGCTTCCCTTTCAATTTCATTGAAGCATTTGAGGAGTGTTGGCCTTAGCTCTTCTTCATATTTCTTGTAGAATTCTGCAGTGAATCCGTATGGGTCTTACTCTTCTTTGTAGGTAATCAGTTAGTTACATTTTCAATTTCATTAATACAAATTGGATTATTGAGCAGTTTTACATCCTATTGACCTATCTTTGGTACTTCATATGTTTCTCAGAATCCGTCTGTATCTTCTGTGTTATGAAACCTTTGAAAGTAGAGGTTTTTCATTGTTGATAAACTTGTACTCTGTTCTACACCATGTGCTATGTCTATCCTTGGTATTGACTGACAGCTTTGTTTTGCCATATTTGACTGTATTCTTCCCCCCCCCAAAGAAAGTAATAAGCACTAAGGAGTAATAAAATCCAAGATGTGTAAATTTTGTTGTAAAAAAGAGAGGGAAAAAAAAAGAAAAAGAGCTCTAACGGATATAACAGCTAGTGTGTTTGGGGGTGTTAAATAGCTGACTTTATCAATGTTTTTGGAACAGTGAACACAGCTGTTTGCAGTCTCCCTGTTTGAATGTCCACCTTGTGTTCTTTGATACTGTGATTTGAGGAACTATTTTCAATTAGATAGTGTGTAATCTACTAGCAGGTGATTTCTTACTGTTATGTTTTTTTGTTTTGTTTTGTTTTGTTTTGTAGTTCTGTATTGCATGTACACTTACGCCGCTTTGGTTTGTTTTGTGTTTTTCTCTTTTTCCTGTTAAATAAAAAAAAAAAAGAAAGTAGAGGTTTTTTAAATAGGTGTTAATGATTTTCTGTATTTCTATAGAGTCTGTAGTGATTTCACCTTTTTCTTTCCTTATTGCATGGATTTGAGCTTTTTCTTCCCTTTTTTAATAAGGTTGGCTATGGGCTTATCAATTTTATTTACTGTTTCAAAGAACCAACTCTTTTATTCATTGATTCTTTGGATTGATTCCTTAGTCTGTATTGCATTGATTTATGCTGATTTTTATAACTTCCTCTCTTCTTTTCGCTTTGGGCTTGACATGCTCTTCTATTTCTAGCTGTTTGAGGTGTACCATTGGGTTATTTATTTGTAATCGTTCTGTTTTCCTGATGTGGGAACTCAGTGCAATAAATTTCCCTCTGAGGATATCTTTCATTGCATCCTACAGATTCTGGTCAGTTGTATCTGTATTTTCATTTTCTTGTAGGTATTGTTCAATTTCTCCTTTAATTTTTGATGACCCACTGATTACTCAATAGTGTTTTATTGAATTATAATGTGTTTGTGGGATTTTTGCAGTATCTTTTATCATTAATTTCTAATTTCAAAGTGCTATGATCCAATAACATACAAGGGATAATTTCAACTCTTTTTCACTTATTTAAATATGTTCTGTGAGCTAATATATGGTCTATTTTAGAGAATGACCCATGTACTGCTGAGAACAATGTGTATTCTGATGTTGTTGGATTAAACACTCTGTATATGTCTCTCAATTCCATTTGTTCACGTGATTCTGTTCTGTTATTTCTTTGCTGATTTTCTGTCTGGTTGATCTGTCCTTTGGTGTCAATGGTGTGTTAAGGTGTCCTGTTACAATTGTGTTACTGATAATTTGATTTTTCATTTCTGTTAATACTTGTTTTATATAACTGGGTGATCTGGAATTTGGTGCATATATATTTAAGATAGTTATCTCTTCCTCTTGAAGTTTTCCCCTAATGAATATGTAGTGACCTTTGTCTCTTTTGATCATAATTGGTTTAAAATTCACATTGTCTGCAAACAGAATGGCAAATCCTGCTTATTTAGGGTTCCTGTTGCATGAAGTATTGTTTTTCATCCTTTGAATTTCAGTCTGTGGGTATCCTTCTGGGTTGGATGGGTTTCTTTGTAGACAGCATACGGTTGGATTTTGTTTCTTGATTCATTCTGCCAGTCTGTTTCTGTTTAATTGGTGCATTGAGACCTTTTACATTAATGGTTATAACTGTTATATATGGTTTATTTTTGATGTGTTATCTTTCTGCTGTTGCATCTTTATCTTTCTCTTCTGTTTAATTATCTATCTGCTTTGCTTAGTAGTTTTTTCCTAAGTGCATCTAAACTGTCTTTCAATATTCTCTGCAGGTTTGTCTTGGTGATCACGAAGTTCTTCAGCTATTCTTTGTCATCGAATTATCTCATTTCACCATCAGTTTTAAAGGATAGTTTTTCATGGTACATCAGTCTAGGTTGGAAATCATTTTCCTCTAGGATCTGGAATACTTCACTCCATGCTCTTCTCGACTTTATTGTTTGTGCTGAGAAGTCTGCTGTGATTCTGATATGTTTTTCTTTAAATTGATCTGTCTTTTCTCCGTGATGGCTTTTAATATTCCACTCTTATGTTGGACTTCTGGGATGGTGATTATTATATGTGTGGGTGTAGTCCTATCTTTGCTCTGACTATTTGGAGTTCCATATGCTTCACTGATCCTGATGTTGGTTTCTGATCTTATGTTTGTGAAATTTTCAGCTATGACTTCTCTAAATATTCTCCTGACATCCTTCATGTCATCCCCATCCTTTTCATTAATCCCCATCAATCTTATGCTGTCTCTCCCTGCGTCATCTTGCAGTTGTCGAATTGTTATTTCCTGATTCCTTGTTATTTTTAAAAGATCTTTCATTTTCTGTTCCTCAGCTGCAATCCTGTCTTTCAGGTCTGAAATTCTATCTTCACTTCCATTGAGGCATTCTTTACAGCTTTCAGTGGAACTTTTCATTTCCTGTATATCTCTGTGCATCTGCTCCATGTATGATGTTTGTTTCTTGTATTTCTAATCCAAGGATTCTATCTATATGTTTAGTTCCTCCAATTTTTAAACTGTGTCCTCTTTAGATATATTCAGCATCTCTTTCCTTTCTTTTATCATCTCTTCTTTTCCCTGGGAGATTAATTTCAATTTGAATTCCTTCAAAGTTTCCCAGAGTTGCTTGTCTATTTCAGTTGCTATTATGTCCAATATTTGAGGTGTATGGCATATATTTTCCTCTATGTACATCACTCCCCTTTTCTTTGGATGGACTGGAGTTTTTAGATTGCAACTTAGTCCTTTGTCTTGTAATTTTCCTATATTTCTGTGTTTCAAGTGTTATTCTAAGGCTTCCTCATGGTCTTCTGGAAATCCTGTTATATGCCCTCAGCTACTAAAATTCTGGAACCCAGTTCCCTGGATTGATAGAGGGTCACTGGGGGTGGAGCAAGCCGGCTAAATCCCAGAGTCTGGAATTGATGGTGCCTGCCTGTTTGCTTAGCACTCCACAGTCCACCAAGCCCAGGTGGGAGAGGGGAGGCTAATGCCAACTCCCTGGACCTGCCGTACTGCTCCAGTGCACCTGGAAATCATGACATTCCCTGGCCAGGTGGAGTGAGGGTCCCACACAAGCTGGACTCGGGGGAAAGTGCACGGAGCACTTAAGCCGGGCCTCTGGGCCTTCGGGCCTCTGGGTCATTGAAACTGATGGTGCCCATCTGCTTGCTTAGAACTCCACAGTCCACCAAGCACAGCTGGGAACGTGGAGGCTGATGCTGGCACCCTCAACCCCCTGACCTGCTCCAGTGCACCTGGAAGCCATGAGGTTCCCTAGCCAGGCCAAGTGAGGGTCCCACACAAGCTGGACTCAGGGGAAAGTGCACAGGACACTTACACCAGGCTACGAGGCCTCTGTAATTGGTGGTGCCGCCTGCTTGCTTAGAACTCCACAGACTACCAAGCACAGCCAGAATGCGGAGGCTGATGCCCGCACCCCAGACCCACAGAGCTGCTCCAGTACATGCAGAAGCTGTGAGCGGAATTATAATTTTCCCCAATAGATCTTTTGCTTCTTTTGTTAGATTAATTCCCAAGTATTTCATTTTGTTGAATGTGATTATAATGGGTGTAGCTTCTCTTATTTCTCTCTCAGTGATCTTGTTGTTAATGTGTAGGACTGCTATTCATTTTTGAGTGTTGACTTTGTATCCAGCTATGCTACTGAATTTATTTATTTATTTTTTAAATTTTATTTTGAAAGTAGTAAAATAGAACAGAACAAGACAGAATAAAGCCAACTGAGACTGTGTAGTGAAATTGCTACAGAACTTCACAACAAGTTACTGGGATAATAGTAATAGGTATCTCAGTATATTTCATTATCTTTACAATAGTTATTCTTTCAATCACATGTATCAAAAGAAAATGAAACACAGAACATTACAGAACTTATCAAAATATAATATTGAATACAACAGTATCATTAATCAAATAGAGCAAAACAGTAATAAAAATATTTGCCTTCCAATATTTTTCTCTCTAGATGATAGAAGGAAATCGCCCTTATTTGCTATGTTCAGCCTCCTGTAGATGCCCAGATTTCTGGTTCCCACATGACCCCATGGGGGACAGGAGAAGAGGGGTAAGGGAAGTGGGAAGTGTGACTCTAGGCCACGCACCAGTAGGTTCACTATTGCTTAGCAAGGAGGCAGGCTGGTTACTTGGTTTGCTAGCATCCTAAGTTCCAACATGGCGAGGATCTCAGGAGACACTGGTGATTCTCCTCCTGGAAGGACCACAGTGGCCACACCACCATGTTTACCAGGGAGGCAACCTGCCTGCCTGGTTTCCTAGGGTCCTAGGTTCCAACATGGTGTGGATCTTAGGAGACACTGGTGGTTCTCCCACTGGAAAGGCTACAATCTGACACACCACTGCCTACCAGGAAGGGGAGATCCTGAATGTATTTATTATGCCTAGGAGTCATTCAATGGAGTATTGGGGGTCTTCTATGTATATTATCATGTCATCTGCAAATAATTATAATTTAATTTCCTCTTTTGCTATCTTTACCCCTTTTATTTCTCTCTTATCTAATTACTCTGGCTAGTATTTCCAGTACTAAATTAAATAGGAGTGGTGATAAGGGACATCCTTGTCTTGTTCCTGATTTTAGGGTAAAGGCTTTCAGTTTTTGGTCATTTAAAAGGATGCTGGCTATTGGTTTGTCATATATGGTTTTTATCATATTGAGGTGAAGACCGTCCATTTCAGTTTTCTGCAAGGTTCTCATCATGAATAAGTGTGGGGCCTTATCAAATGCTTTTTCTGCATCTATATAAATGATCATGTTGTTCTTACTATTGGCTCTATTGATATGGTGGATTACATTTACTGATTTGCATATGTTTAACCATCCCTGCCTTCCATGGATGAACCACACTTGTTCATGATGTATAATTTTCTTGATGATTTGTTGCATTCTGCTTTCCAAAATTTTATTAACAATTTTTGCATTTACATTCATTGGAGAGATTAGCCTATAGCTCTCTTTTTCAAATGGGTCTTGCTCACATTTTGGTATTAGTATAATGTTGCTTCCAAGAACCAGTTAGGGAGGATTGTTTCCCTTTCAATTTCATTGAAGAGTTTGAGGAGTGTCAGGATTAAAACTTCTTTGAATTACTTGTAGAATTCAATAGTGAATCAATTAGGACTTGGGCTCTCTTTGTTGGTAGGGATTTAATTACATTTTCAATTTTGTTAATTGAAATTCAGTTATTCAGTGATTCTACATCTTGACACAGCTTTGACACTTCATATATTTCTAGGAATCTGTCCATTTCTTCTGTGCTATCAAGCCTGTGAGAGTAGAGATTTTCAAAATAGGTGTTAATGATCTGTATTTCCACAGGGTCTATAGTGACTCCATTCTTTTCATTCCTTATTGAATGAATTTGAGCTTTTTCTTTCCTTTTTAAAACAATGTTGGCTAGAGGCCTGTCAATTTTATTTATTCTTTCAAAGAACAAACATTTTGATTCATTGATTCTTTGTATTGTTTTCTTAGTCTCCATTGCATTAATTTCTGCACTGACCTTTATAATTTTCTTCCTTATTTTGGCTTTGGGCTTGACTTGCTCTCTTTTTTCAAGATGTTTGAGGTGTAGCATCAGGTTGTTTATCTGTGTTTGTTCTATTTTCCTGATGTTGGAGCTCCCTACAATAAATTTTCCTCTAAGGACTGCTTTCATTGAGTCCTATGGGTTCCTGTAAGATGTATTTCTATTTTTATTTGCTTGTAAATGTTGTTTAATTTCTTCTTTCATTTCCTCTGTAATCCACTGATTGCTCTGGAGTGTATTATTCAATTTCTATGTGTTTGTGTGTTTTTTTTTCAGTTTCTTTTGCCATTAAGTTCTAGTTTCATGGCACTATATTCCAATAACAAGCATAGGATAATTTCAATTCTTTGCATTTACTTAACCATGCTCTGTGCACTTGTATATGGTGCATTTCAGAGAGTGTTCCATATGCTGCTGAGAAGAATGTATATTCTGATGTTGATGGGTAGAACACTCTGTATACATCTAGTAAGTCCATTTGTTCATAGCTGTGATTCAGTTCTGTCATTTCTTTGCTGATTTTTCTGCCTAGTTGTTCTGTCCCTATGTGTCAATGGCTTGTTAAGTCCTCCTGTTATAATTCTGTTATTTTTTATTTGATTATTCATTTCTGTTAATATTTGTTTTTTATAGCTGGGTGCTTCTAAATTTGGTCCTTATATATTTAAGATTGTTATCTCTTCCTCTTGAAGTTTTCCCCTAACTAATATGTAGTGGCCTTCTTTATTTCTCTGGATCATTCTTGTTTTAATGTTCACATTGTCTGCACTCAGAATAGCTACCCCTGCTATTTTTGGAATCCTGTTGCATAGTGTTGTTTTCCTTTCTTTGACTTTCAATCTATAAATTTCTTGTTGGTTTAGATGGGTTTCCTGTAGACAGCATATGGTTCAATGTTGGTTTTTGATCCATCCTGCCAGCATTTTTCTTTTAATTGATGAATTAAGTCCATTTACATTAATCGTTATAACTGCTATATACAAGTTAATTTTTCACATGATATTTTCTGATATTGATTCTTTCCACCATGTTTAATTGTTTGCCTTGATTAGTGGTTTTTTCAGATGTCTGTCTAGAGTGCCTTTCAATATTCTTTGCAGGGTTGGTTTGGTGGTCATGAAATTCTTCAGCTGTTCTTTGTCGTGGAAGTATCTTATTTCTCCATCTGTTTTGAAGGACAGTTTTGCAGGATACAGCAGTCTGGGTTGGAAGTCATTTTCCTTTAGGATCTGAAATACATCACTCGATGCTCTTCTTGACTTCATTGGTTTTGTCGAGAAGTCTTCTGTGAATCTGATAGGCTTTCCTTTATAGGTGATCTGCGTCTTTTCTCTAGCAGCTTCTAATATTCTGTTCTTATGTTGTATTCCTGGGAGGTTGTTTATTATATATTTGGGTGCAGTTTTCTTTTGGTTATAGTTATTTGGGGTTCTATATGCATCACTGATCTTTACGGAAGTTTTCATTCTCATTTGTTGGAAATTTTCAGGTATCACTTGTGTAAATAGCCTCTTGATATTCTTTGTGTCATCACCTTCCTTTCATTTATACCTATCAATTTTATGTTGTTTTCTTTGCATCATCTTGCAGTTGTTGAATTGTTATTTCCTGGTTCCTTTTTATTTTTAAAAGATCTTTCCTTTCCTGTTCACTATCTGCAATCTTGTCTTTGAGGTCTGAAATTATGTCTTCATTTTCAGTGAAGTGGTTTGCCAGCTTTTGATTTATTTTTTTCCCTTTACATCTCTTTGAATCTGCTTCATGCATTGTTTGTTTCTTCTATTGTTCACTCAGAGTTTCCAGAATTTTTCATTGTTCCTCTAACTTTTTAATGGTGTCTTCTTTGTAAGTGTTTCATATTTCTTTAATTAGATTTATCATTTCTTCTTTTACCTGGGAGGCTATTTCTGATTTGAGTTATTATATATCTTCCTGGAGTTGTTTCTTTACTTCAGTTGCTATCATTTCAGGCATTTCAGGTGTATGGGTTATATTTTCTTCTCTGTCCATGTCTTATAGGCTTGCTTGGGTTGGACTGGAAGTTTAAGAATGTATTTTGCTCTTTCATTTTGTCATTTTTCTATATTTTCAGGTTTTGGATGATATTTCAAAGCTTCACCCATGTTCTGGCAATCACTTGGCCCAATGTTTGCTCCTGGATCAGACTGCCAGCAACTGTTAGCCACTTGGAGCTCACTGGGCATGGGTCAGTTGGGCCTGCAGGCACTTCCATGTGTCCTCTGGTGATTTTAGACACAGGGCATGGACTTAGTGCCTGGGAGTGAAGTTCTAAGGCTTCCCTGTGTGCTGGGATTCAATCCACATGGGCATTCAAGACCTGGGAGTGGGTTATGGAAGCTAGTAGTTAGTAACTACTAGCTGCTTGAATTTCACTGGGTATGGTACTGTTAGGCCTGCGGGTATCTTCCATGTGTTCTAGGGTGATTTCAGATGCGAGGCATGGCTTTACCACCTGGAAGCAAACTTCCAAGTTTTCTCCATGTGCTGGGATACCACCTGTGCATGTGGTGAGGGCCTGGGACTGAATTGTGTTCCCTCCTAGCTGCCACCACAATGTCTCCTGTTTTCTTCAAAATAGCTATCCATATCCTCACACATAATGAAGCCAAACAATAGAAAACAGACGAAAAATTTGGCCCTGACGAAATCCTCAATCTCCCAAATGAGTGTACAGCAAAGCCATAAATAAATGCGACAAATGGTGTGATTTTAGAGGTCCAGGAGGGTCAAAACACTTTAGCTGAGTTCAAGACTCTGAGGGCTAAGAAAAAGACTTCTCTGGACTGCTTGTATTTATTAGGTCTAAATAAAGAATGGGGAAACTGAGAAGTGTGTGGGCAGTGATCAGGACCTTGGGACTTCAAAGACTTCTCCAAGTAGTAAATCATGTCAATTTAGGAGACGCATCTAATCTTCATGATGACAGTTAAGGCAGAAATGAGACTGTAGGACTAATTCCTACAGCTGCAGTCTCTATCTACTTAATTAGTGTTTGAGCCAAGTGTTCACAGCCGTGGCCTTGTCATGCCTCTTGAGGTGTCGTTGGTATCATAGACCACTACAGTCCTCATCCAGGAGCAGTGATTCATAGAATTTCACTTACTATGAATCAGCTCCCATCACCAGGCAAAGAGCCTAGGCCTAGCAGAGACTCACAGATAAATATAGAAAGCCAGTTAGTTAAATCCTGCTCAGAGACACTTTGAAGTGGTCTTCAATAACTAAAACCAATCAAATGAATGAAAGCATTATAGGACTTCAAAGCCAGATAACAGGAAATGAAAAATGGCTAAAATAACGTCTCATTTTCTTCTAAATAGCGGTTCAGCTTGGACCTAGGGGCTTCTGGGATCACTGGCCTAGGCACCTCCTATCTCCACAGATCCGGTGACTGCCAAGATCACTGGCCCTGATCCCACCTTGCTCCTTGGACCTAGGTGCCACCAGTATCATTGGCCCTGCCCCTTCCTTGGTCTTTGGACTTAAGGGATGCCAGGATCTTTGGCCCTGCCCCCTCCTCACCCACAGCTGTAAGGGCCTCTGGGGTCATTTGCCCTGCCCTCTCACTGCATCCCATTGACCTACAGGGTGATGGGATCATCAGCTTCAGCCCTCTCCTTACTGTTCAGGCCTAGAGGCCACTGAAGTCATCAGTCCTGCCCCCCTCCTAGCTCCTTGGACTTATGAGCCAGCAGGTTCATTGGCCTCACTCCCCTTCTTGTTCCATGGACCTGGGATCACCGGCTGCCTCAGCTTACCCCACAGAATTTGGGGCCATGGGGATTACTTGTCTTGATCTTCTTGCCCCATGACCTTGGAGATCAGTGGGATTATCAGTCACCCTCCCCACCCACCCATAAGACCACAACAGCCCACAGTTAGCATCTCTTTCCACCACTTGCAGAATCTTGGTGGGAGCCTCAAAGACCCCTCACCCACATAGGTTTGTGAAAGTTTAGTGAGTTTTCTCCTTGAATATAGGACCTCAGTGTGTAAATGGGAGAACCGGTAAACTCTACCCCCAGCTGTAGATCCTTGGAGAGTCTGGCAGGAGTGTAGGTGAGTCTTTCTTCCATACTGAGAACAGCAGATGTGTTGAGGAGAGTGCCAAAGAGGCTTTCTTCAACACAGAGGAAATGAAAAGGCCATAGGATACATCGAGTGACATAGTAGGTACAAGCTGAGGTGCACACTACACCCAGGTACATCTGGAAGACAGTATTATCCTGAAGCCATAGTAATAATAGAACCTAAGAGTTGACTTACATCAATATTCCTAGGCTAGTCAATCTAGGAAGGATATAGCACTTACCCAAATAGGTCCTGTAGGAACAATTCAGGTGACTTACTCCTTCCATTGTGGGACCCAGGCATTGGACATATATCAACCACACAGTAGCACCTTAAGACAAAATAATGAACAGTTGAGACTACTGGGAATAAAAAGACCTAAATTTTAACCCAAGAGATTAAAATGACAAAATGGGAAAGTAGAATTCAAAGTTCAGTCCATCAGGAACAAGTACAGAAGACATCGAAATAGAAGACACTAATTTTTTTTTAAATTTTTATTTAAAAGAAAAAAGCAAAACAGAAAAAAATGAAAGTAATAGTACAAATTCCAAAATAATAAAAAATAAAAACTAAGAAATCACTAGTGGACAAATTGCATACTGTCATAGTTGTATTAGAAATAGTTGTTAAAGTTCCAAAATCAAAGCATACAAAGTGGACATTCAAACAGTGAGACTGCAAACAGTTCTGTTCAATGATCCAACAAAAACTTAGTAATATGGTTATCAATTCTACACACTTAAACACACATGCGGTTATATTCTTTAGAGCACTTTCTTTTCCTCTCCTTTTGACAAGTGCAGTTACACATTTTGGGTTTATTACTCCTACATTTCTTATTACTTTCTTATTACATAGAGACACAACGTGATATTTATAAATATGATTCTTATTTATTTCATTTATGAGAATGTTTTCAAGTTGCCTCCATTTCAATATGAAGGCCTCTAGATCATTCTTCTTATAGCTGAGTAATATTCCATTATATAAAAATGCCACACCTTTTTCATCTGCAGTTGATGTGTATTTTGGTTGTTCCCAAAATTTAGCTTTTACAAATTGTGCTACTGTGAACATGGATGCGCATATATCACTGTGACATGACCTTTTCAATTTTTTGGGGAAAATAGCCAGGAGCAGAATACCTGGGTTGAATGGAACTGCCAATCCTAGTCTTCTAAGAAATCTCCATAGAGATTTCCATAGTGCTTGCTCCACTCTACACTCCCACCAAGAGTGGAGCAGTGTTGCTTTTTCCACGCTGCCTTATCAACATTTGCTATCAGTTGACTTCTTGATGGCAGCTATTTTTTCCGAAGTGAGATGAAATCTTAATGCTGTTCTAAATTGCAGCTTTCAAATGACTAGTAATGTTGAGCATTTATTCATGTATTTATTTGCCAATTGTATATCCTATTCTGAGAACTGTGTGTTCATCTCTGATGCCCGTTTTGGGAGAGGGTCTTTGAATTTGGGGGGCTTGATGTTTTCAATTCTTTATATGTTCTAGATATAAATACTTGCTGGTAAAATTCTTTCCCATACAAACCCTAACCCTAACCCTAATCCTAAACTGTATAACAGTTTCGGGAGTATGCACATTTTCACGATATTGATTCTTCCTAGCCAAGAGCAAATAATATCCTTCCATTTTCTTATACTCTCTTCAAACTCCTTTTTTAACATAGCATAATTTTCAGCATATAGGTCATTTACATTGCTAGTTAGGTTGATTCCTAAGTGTTTCATTTTTTAGATGCTATTGTGAAGGGCAGTATTTCCATAATTTCTCTCTTGGTAAGTTATTTGTTTGTGTACAGAAATGCTATCGATTTTTCAGAATTGACTTTGTATCCAGCTACACTGATGAATTTGTTTATTACATCTAGTAGTCTTTTTACGGAGTTTTTTTGGTCTTCCTTACAGAGTATCATGTCATATGCAAACAGTGATAAGTTGACTTCATTTCCTACCTTTATGCCTTTTTTTTCTCTCTCTTGTCTGATTGCCCTAGCTAATGTTTCTAGAACTGTATTGAATAGGAGTGGTGATAGTGAACATCTTTGTCTTGTTCCTGATTTTAAAGTGAAAGCTTTCAGTTTTTGTCTGTTTAGTATGATGTTCACTGTTGCTTTGTCATAGATGGCCTTTATAAGATTGAGGTAGACAATTATGTATTCCAAGTTTCTGAAGTAGTTTTATCATGAACAGGTGTTGGAATTTATTGAAAGCTTTTTCTGCATCTTTTGAGATGACCATTTGGTTTTTGTTTTGGGCTCATTCATGTGGTGTATTACATTTATTGATTTGCATAGGTTAAACCATTCCTGCACTCGTAGAATGAATTCCACTTGGTCATGATGTATAATTTTCTTGATGATTTGCTGCCAGTATTTTATTGAGAATCTTTGCATCAATGTTCATTAGTGAGATTGGCCTATAGTTCTGCTTTTTGGTTAGGTCTTCTCTGTTTTTTCTATGAGAGTGATACTTCCCTCCAGGAATGATTTAGGGAGGATTGCTTCCTTTTTAATTTCATTGAAGAGTTTAAGGACTATTGGCAACAAAGCTTCTCTAAATTTCTTGTAGAATTCAGCTGTGAATCCATCAAGACCTGGGCTTTTCTTTGTTGGTAAGTTTTTAATTACATTTTCAATTTCAATAGCTGATATTGAGTTATTTAAATGTGCTATATCTTCTTGGTTGAGCTTTGGTAATTCATATGTTTCTAGAAATTTGTCCATTTCCTTTGTGTTTTCCACTCTATGTGAGTAGAGATTTTCAAAGTATGTATTTATGATCTTTTGAATTTCCATGGGGTCTGTAGTAATTTCCCAATTTTCAGTCCTTATTGCATAAATTTGGATTTTTTCTTTCTTTTTCTTGATAAGGTGAGCTAGAGGTTTGTCAATTTTATTTATTCTCACAAAATAGCTTTTTGATTCATTAATTCATTCTCCCACTTTTTTTAGTTTCAACAGCACTAATTTCTGCTCTAATCTTTACAATTTCCTCTCTTCTGTGAGCTTTGGATTTAACTTGCTCTTCTTTTTCTAGAAACTTGAGATGAAGCATTAGGTTGTTTATTTCTGCTCATTCTGTTTTCTTGATATGACAATTTATTGCTGTATATTTTCCTCTTAAGCCTGCCTTCATTGCATCCCAGAGGTATATTGTTTCTTCATTTTCATTGAATAATAGGTATTGCTTTAATTCTTCTTTAATTTCTCTGTAACCCACTGGTTTTTCAGAAGGTTGTTATTTTTCATTTTTTAATTTTTATTTAAAGAGAAAGAAACAAAAATATGGAGATAAAAAAGGGTAGGATTATACAGAATTACAGAATAATAAATTGTAAGAAATACCAGTTGATAAGTTACTTATTGTCATCTTAGAAATAGCTATTCAGGTTACAAAATTAAAGTATGTAAAGTGACATTCAAGTAGTGACACTGCCAACAGTTCTGGTCAACGATCTAACAAAACCTTAGTAATATGGTTATCAGTCCTACATACTTGTTTTTTTTTTTTTTATCTTGAAGAGGGTAAGATTAAACATATCAAAACAGAACAAAACAGTTCAAAAAAACAATTTAAAGAAATACAGATTTCAAAGCAAGTCCACTGTAGATCTTCACTGTTTATCTAATTGTCTCTAGTTTCTTCCAAATAGTTGTCCCCATCTTCATGTACATTAAATACATACTGCATGTTATAGAACTAAAAAAATCATTGCAGAATGATGAAGGATTTTTAGGTTTTCAAGATCTGATACTGGGGAAGACAATAACAACTACCATAGTGTCTCTCATTGTCTTTGTAATAGCTGTCCTTATCATTACATATGCTGAAATTCAACTTAAGAGGCTAGACTAATATCACTCTGATCAGTGAAAAATAGTATTGCTAGATTTTATATCATAATGCTACAGAATTAGCATTGGGTTTCTTAGTGTATCTTCTTCTTCAGAGTATCTGTTCATTACATCTTGCATTATATAATCTGTTCCCATAAATAGTTTTTTAAAAAAATCTTCTCATGTGTGAATTTCTACATGTAATCTATCCTGTCTGTATTATAGGGAAAAACAAATCATAACAAGACAGCAAAACAAATTCCTAGAAAACATACAATGAAGAAGACACATAAGACCACAATATTGGTCCACTGTAGTTACTATACTTTCTCTTGTTATTTTCAGTAGACTTGTCCATATCATCGGGCTTAATATAGTTAAGCATAGTATTAAATAGCTATTTTTATAAAAATACAACTTTGAAAACATTGTAGGACTTGAGAGATGTTCATAATCAATACAAGTATGGATTTCTTTTACATCTTGTCATCTTCAGAGTACTTGCCTCTACTTTTAGGGTTGATACTATCAGGGATACCAGATTCAAATATAATCAGCCAAGACAAAACCACAGTCTAATGAATAAGATTCAAATAAGATCAGTCATAGTAAGACAATGTAAGTAATACAGTTTTTCAGTTTAAGTTAATAGGAAGTTAAGGACAGTTACCATGGGATAACCTGCTATTTTGGGGTCAGATGTCTGTGCCCTCAAATCTGATATGAGTGGACTAACCAGAACAAATTAAATTCAAACTAAACAGGGCAATAAGTTCCTGTGTCTTTTAAAAATCCTGATACACTATTAACAAGATCTCTGCCTTTTTTATAGTGTATCAAAGCTATCTATACTAAAGATTATAGCTTACCACCTCTGCCTCATGTCTGATACTCCACTTTCCTGCTACAATTTGTCCACCTTACTCCCTCATTCCTATGTATGCCCCATTCATTGAGGCCTCTCTGCCACTGTTGCTGGAAACCTGGTATCCCTTCCTTTCTTTCTATGGAATGTCCTTCATCACTCTCTGTAGGGTTGGGTTGGTGACCACGAACTCCCACAGTTCCTCCTTGTCTTAGTTACTTTTTACTCATGACTGAGACAAAATACCTGAAGCCCAAAGTTGGGAAAGGAAAGGTTTATTTCTTACAGTTTTTTGGAGGTTTCAGTCCACACTCAGTTGGCTCCAAGGCAGGCTGGCATGGCTGGGCCACAGTTCATGGTGGCTGCAAACAGCAAGCGAGAACCAGCAAAAAGCAAGACACACCTTCTTCCTGCCATTACATCACATCCTGGCTCCACCCCTGTGTGGGTGGAGCACTGACACCATCAATCCAAGCACTAGACAATGAACCATCACAAATGTACAATGCAAACTCATGAGGCCTGGGGGACACAAACATAAACCATGACATTCCACCCCTGGCCCCCAGGACTCATGTACATCCTTTATACAAAAGATAGTCCACCTCCAAAAGTTGCCAAAGTCCTAGCAGCTTTAGCATTGGTGAAAAGTCTAAGTCCCAAGTCTCCTCCAAGATCTATGGCAAACTGTTACCTGTAAGTCCCTGTGCAAATGAAACAAGGTTAAACATTTCTGAAACTCAAAGGCACAAGATAAATACTACCATTCGAAAAGTTACAAACAGGGGAATAGAAAGCACCGGAAACAAAACAAGTCCAACATCCAACAGGATGAACATTAAGTTCTAGAGTTTCATGCTCAGCATCTGAAGCAATCTGGTTACAAGCTCCAGAAGGCTCAGATGATTCCACCCCCACGGCACTTCCAGGGATATCAGCTCCTGCAGCTTGTCTCTTAAATCCTCTCTGTTTGCTTTTTGCAACTTTCCTTGGATCACCCACGTTCCTGGCTTTTCCAAACTTTTGGGGTCTCCACTGCAACTTTTGCTTCACCTTTACATCTTTGCAAATTGCCCTCCCAGGGGCACACTGCTTGGTCTCCCAGGCCCTTTGCAATCTAGGTGGAAGCCATCTTAGCCTCAGAATTCATGTATTTTTCTTGCACCTAAAATCAGCACCTTGTGGATGCCACCAAGGTCTGGTGACAGCTGAAGCAATAGCCAAGCTTTTCTCTCTCTTGGCTGTAGGGGACAGTAGCCTGGATCACAGGGCTCTGTTTGCCTGATTGTGAGATAAACCTTCTTTACATTGCTGCCATTCTGGAACCTCATGTGGACTCTGTAGCCATTCTGGAGCATGGTGCTCTGCAGCCTTTTCCTCTGAACAAATTCTTTCACCTTTGCTCTGAGGCTGCAAAGGGTGGGGACCCACTTCTTGGGATGCCCCGGGCCATCTCTCTTATCTTTCTGTTTCCCATCAACAATCAATCTCTCAACTCTGTCTTTACAATCCACAGCCTTCCTGGAATTTTCCTTCTGGCCAAACCCACAGCATTGTAAATTATCCTGCTGGGGTCTTTGCTCTTGATTTGAAACATATAGCTGGCTGAAATCCCCCAACAATAGCCATGCCACAGCCTCAATGTTCAATTGGTTTTTAATTTCTTTTTCAAGATTAATCAGTCCATTTCCCTTTGTCTCAGTCTCAGGAAAAGTCTCTTGGAAGGAGCAAAATGCAGACAAACTTTGTGCCAGCCCATAACACAAATCATGGGGAATTCAACAACCAATGCAGTCCTTCTTCCCAGCAGAAACCTCCCAAGCCTGGGCTTTACAATGAGGCTTGTTATCAGCCTTCTGGTCTCCTGAGCTCTGACCAGTATCTCTTCTAAAGAACAGCCTAAGCTGCTCCAGCTCTATGCATCCAGGCGACATGTCCAAACCTTTCCAAACTCTGTCCACAAGCCATTTCCAAAGCCACTCAAGAAACAGGATCAGGTATAGTCACAGCAAACAACTCCACTCCTTGGTACCAAATTCTGTCTTAGTTTTTACTCATCACTGAGACAAAATACCTGAAGCCCAAAATTGGGAAAGGAAAGGTTTTTTTCTTAGTTTTTTGGAGGTTTCAGTGCACACTCAGTTGGCTCCAAGGCAGGTGGGCATGGCTGGGTCACAGTTCATGGTGTCATGGTGGCTGCAAACAGCAAGCCAGAACCAGCAAAAACCAAGACACACCTTCTTCCTGCCTTTACATCACATCAAATCAAGCACTAAACAATGAACCATCACAAATGTACAATGCACACTCATGAGTCCTTGGGGCCACAGACATAAACCATGATACTCCATGTCTTGGAAGTATCTTATTTCTCCATTAATTTTGAGAGAGAGTTTTAATGGGTACATGAGTCTTGGTTGCAAATTATTTTCTTTCAGGACTTGGAATATTTCTCCGCATTCCCTTCCCAATTTAGGTGTTTGTGTTGATAAGTCTATTGTTATTTTGATAATTTTCCTGTTGTAGGTAATCTGCTTCTTTTCCCTGGCTGCTTTTAATATTCTGTCCTTTTGGTGGATTTCTGCAATCTTGATAATTATATGTCTGTGTGTAGATCTGTTTTGGTTGTAGGTAGCTGGTGTTATGTATGCCTCTTTTATCTGGATATCATTTCTTTTCCCTATAAATGGGAAATTTTCCTTTAATATATGTGTGAATATTCTTTGTATTTCATTTTTGGTTGCTCCTGCTTCATCAATCACATGCTTTATTCTTAAGTTATGTATCCTTTTGTCATCTTCTAGCCTTTGAATTGTTTCTTTCTGGTTCCTTGTTATTTTTAAGAGGTCTTTACTTTCACGATCATATATCATAAATCTCTTCAAATTTCAAAAGGCTAACTTTAGTTTCTGTCAAGGCATTTTGCCTTCAATGGTGTTTTTAGTTTCCTGGTAATCTCTTTGGATCTGTTTCATGTGTTCTAAGTTATGTTTAATTTCTTCCTCAAAAGTTTCTTTTCATTTCTGATTTCCTCCATTCTTCCATCTGTGTTCTTTTGGGCGGGGCTTATCATTTCTTTAATTAATCTGTTCATATCTTGCCTCACTTGGATCAGGAGTACAGCTTTAAATTCATCTATGAGCTCATGGAAGTATTTTTGTATTTTGACTGATGCTGTGTCCAGTATTGGATGGTTACTGTGTTTGTTTTCTTCTGTGTTTACTTCTCTTGGGTCTATTTTCTCATGTTGGGCTGATGGAGGTTTTTTTTTTAATTTTTTCCCTTGTCATGTTTCTAGCTTCCTTCAGAATGGAATGTCCTGGGGTCTCTGGCCCTCTCTGTCTTATTGCTTAGGGCATTTCTGAAGCATGCTGACTTGAGTTTTTGCTGCCCTCCCCAATTTGCTGTTATCTGAGGTAGGCAGGGATGCAGGGACAGTGCAGGTTAGCCTCCAGGCTCTGTGCCAGTCAATCCGCAAGTTAGACTGTACTTTGTGGATGTCACAGAGTCGTGACTATTTTGTATCTGCTTATTGGATCCCAACCAGAGGCTTGGTTTAGCCCCAGGAGATCTCTGACCAGTTCTCTCTGTGCCAGAAACAGCTAATATCACCATGGGACAGGGCTCTGCCCAAATCCAGGCTGTCCACTACTAGTTCTCTTTGTGTGGCTGACACCATCATGGCACCAGGCTCTGCCCAATTTCAAGATGTCCTCCACCAGAACTGTCTATGCCAGGGGCGACTGTCTGATGTCACTGAGCTGTGGGCTCTGTCCAATTCCAAGATGTCCTCCAGACAGCCACAGCAACCATGTGACCCAGTCCTTAGTACTCACCAGGACTCAGTGCAGATCTTCCTCTTGGGTCTAATGAACACTGTGCCGTTTGCATTCATCATGTTCCTGACAGTGTGGAATGGTCAGAAAACTGCCTGGTACCTGGCTTTAGATCTCTGGAACTTCTCACAATCTCCTCTGGTGCAGCCAGAGCTGTCTGGCTCGATGGGGTCCCGGGTCTCAATTTCCAGCAGTTGCCAGAAGCCAATACAGTTTTTCCTCTTGGATCCACGGGTCAGTGTGCTGCATTAAAAGTGCGGGATTTGGAGACTCCTGTTATCAGCAACCAAAGTCTCAACATTACCTTAAATCCTCCAGCCATGCTGTCTTGGTTAATAAGAATCATTATCCATTTTTTGACACTCTCCATGTTGTCATATTCTAGCGTCTAATATGATTTCTCTGCAGAGACTTTCCGCCCAATCCCCTAGCAAGCCCCCATTTTTGAAACTCCAGAAGGTTGTTATTTAATTTACATGTATTTATGCAGGTTTTGCAAATTTTGCCATTAATTTCCAATTTCAGTGTGCTATGATCAGATAGTATGCATTGGATAATTTCAATACCTTTGCAGTTACTTAAGAATGTTTTATGGCATAATATATGGTCTATTTTGGAGAATGTCCAATGTGTAGCTGAGAATAATGTGTATTCTGATGTGGTTGGGTGGAACACTCTGTAAACATCTACTAAGTCCATTTACTCACAGGTATGATTCAGTTGTATTATTTCTTTGCTGACTTTTTGTCTAGTTGGTCTATCTCTTTGTGACAATGGGCTGTTCTTAATTATTAGAATTGTGTTCTTGTGTATTTGGTTTTTCATGTCCATTATTATCTGTCTTATATAGCTTGGTGCTCCTGTATTTGGTGCATACATATTTATAATTGTTAGTTCTTCCTCTTGAATTTTTCCACTAATGAGTATTTAGTGACTTTGTTTATCTCTTTTAGTCACTTTAGTTTTGAAGTTCACATTGTCTGCAAATAAAACAGGTATCTCTGCCTTTTTCTGGGTTTCTGTTGGATGGAATACTGTTTCCAAACTTTGACTTTTAATTGCTAAATTTCATTTTGGGTCAGATGAGTTTCTTGTATACAGCATATTGTGGGATAAGTGTCCGTCAACTGAGGAATGGATAAAAAAGCCATGGTACTTCTATACAGTGGAGTACTACTCAGCTATAAATCAGGATCACATTGAGATATTTATCAATAAATGGGCACAGCTTGAGACCATACTCATAAGTGAAATCAATCAATCTCACGTGCAAATATCGAATAGTTTCCCTAATATAAAAAATGATTCAAATATACAAAAGTATGTGGTAATCATGATTCCCCATTATGTGGCCTTGAAGCCTTATAAAGTTTTCAGTTATTAATTGGAATGGCTTTATTCTGGGCTGCTTGATATTATTGCCTGTGATGAAACAAAAAGCTATTTTGAAGAAAACAAGTCATCATAAGAGCTAGTGCTGATTTACTATCATCTTGTTTTGAAGCCCCACTAAATTATGGCTCTTCTGTCTCCAATGATTTTATCATGAAATATCTTGCTGGATTTTATTATATGTGATAGTATAAACAAAAATTGTTATAGGTAAAGAGATAATACAGAAACCATTGTTTGTTTTCTGTTAACTGGTTCTAAATACCCTACAATGCTTTATCCCCTTGAATGAATTTACACTGACTTGATATGTTTGAGCTATAGTATATGAAGTTATATTAAAATATTTCAAGGAAAAAGAAACGATGGTAACTGCTAAGTCAGGTTATTTGGTAGTGAAGAACTAGGTTGCTGAAACTGTCATGCTGTGACCTGCATTGTTATGTTGTTATATCTTCTTTTATCTCAATGTCTCCCTTATTCATTAAAAAAAAATTAGTTATTTTTTATGATTTTTTAATTAAGGGGAAAATCAAAAAATTAGCAGGATTTATTATAAAAAATTTTGATTTCCTATTAACTTGATTTGAAGTCCTATAATACTCCCACTATCTTGTTTTTACTGATTAGACTCTGTTCCATTCTGTATGACAGTATCAAGTTTGAGGGTATAGGCAACTACTTTGGAGGCAATAAGATTCACTATGATGCCCATTCTGGTTTGACTATTATCTTCTTTGAATTCCTGTAATGTTTACAAGGTTTAGGTTTTATTGGTCTTGTTCTCTGCTGTTTTGTTCAACTTTATAATACCTAATGAGATAGACAATTCTTTTTAAGGAAGCAAGAGGCATTATGGTAACCATTGTTCATAACCTTGTACTCTGTTTTTACATCATGTGCTATGTCTCTCCTTGGTTTTGACAGCTTTGTTTTGCCATAATTGACTTTATTCTCTTTCAAAAAAGTAATAAGAACTAAGCAGTAATAAAACCCAAAATGTGTAAATTTTGTTGTAAAACAAAGAGGGAAAACAAGTGCTCTAAAGGATACAACTGTTTAGGTGTGTTAAATAGATGACCATATTAATGTTTTTGGTTGGATCATTGAACACAACTGTTTGCAGTCTCACTGTTTGAAGGTCCACTTTGTATGCTTTGATCCTGTAACTTGAGCAACTACCTCTAAGATGGTAATGTGTAATCTATTAACTTTTGTTTCTTACTGGTTTTTTTTGTAGTTCTGTATTACTTGTATCCTTACACTGTTTTGTTTTGTTTTGCTTGTTTGTTTTCTCTTTTCCCTTTTAAATAAAATTTTTAAAAACTATAAAAAAAAGAAAAAAAAGGCTTTATAGTGGTTAGAAGAACTGAATATTGCAGTGATTCTCATGTAGAGTAAGTCCCATAATTTTGCATCAAAAAGAAGGACTGTTCAGGTATGAAGCTCTAAGAAGACCAAAAGGCATAAGAACTACCAATAAATAGGGAACCCAATGGGCAGAGTTGGGATTTCAAGATATTTTGGTTACATGGGTCTGTCCAATACAAATGCCAGAAGAGATGGCCTAGATATTGAGATCAGGCTGTTCTTCTGACGAATTTCCATGGGGCCTTCTTGTGTCCCTGACACTCAAGCTGTAGATGAATGGGTTGTTCATGGGAATGACTATGGTGTACATAACTGAGGCTACCAAACCTTAGAATAATGTGAGGTGGCGGAATTGAAGTGCACCCCAAGGCGTACCCCATAAATTAAGCAAACAACTGACAGGTGAGAGTCATAGGCTTTAAGTTTCCTGCCTATGGATGAGATCTTCAGCATGGGGGGAAACAATTCAGATGTACTAGCAAAGAATCCCTGCAACTAGAAATCAACTGAAGATGGCTCCAAAATATACATTAATGAGTTTTAGTGGATATTTCAAAATATGCTAGGTATAATAACCAAGATGGGTCACAGAACAAATGAGGGATTTCTACCTCAATGAAAAAGTCAGCTGCAACACCAAGGCTGATAAAAAAAAATACCAAAACCATCAGGCTATAAAAGAACAAATTCATTAGGATTGATTAACTCAGAGGGTGGATGGCTACAAACAAGCCATAGGCCATCATGTGAGAAGCACGTTCACAAAGAATAAGAGGAGACATCTGAGTCAGGCAATGCACACTGGAGATGACTCTGTTGTGAGTTTGTATATCCATGATCATGTGTGGGATGATAACAGAGGTTAAGCATTAATCAGCCAAGTGTGGACTGGATAAGAAGAAGTACATGGAGGTGAGGAGGCAGGAGTCAGAGCTGACAGCCAGGATGTTGAGCAGGTTCCCTAGAACTGTGGCCAGGTACATAGATGGGAAGTGCCCAAAGAGGATGGGCTGCTGCACTGGATCCTCTAAAAATCCCATCAGGAGGAATTCTGAAACGTTTCAGGTTTTGTCTGTATTCATTGTAACTGAGACACTTTGAAAAAAAAGAGTTAAAATAAAGGAAAAGTGGAAACTGGTATTCAGAACTGTGTCTAAATTTGAGATTTGAGGTAAAAAGATTTCTTATTTGAGGGTAAATCCCTCATTTCAGAAACTCTCAGTTGTAGCAAACCCATTCCCTTAGAATTCTTTCCCTTTTGGTTCTATTTTACTTACTGATGTCTACCCATGGCACTTGTGCACACACTACACACTATGAAATATATTGCAGGTACAAGCAAATTTAGACTTCATATATTCATGAGCTGAGTAATATGCCAGTCCTTTCATTTTAAGAAAATATGTGGGATAGTGGATCTAAACATTTGGATTACATTCAGCGCTCCACATAAGATAGTTAACATCTTGGTGGAAAGAAGAATTCACACATGGCCATACATTGGAAAGGCCCACTTTTGACACTGAGAAAGGAAAATTTGGGAATCCAGGAACAAATAAAAGAGAAACATAAAGTGTAGTATTATATGTGTGGTTCCTTCAGACTTTCAGAACAGCTACTATTCAACTCAAAATCAAGACAAGACATTTCAGGAGTTATCCAGGTCTGAAAGATCTCAGCCTTGAGGGTTTGAAGAGCTCTCTCATCTGTCCAGCATCTTGACTTTATTAACATATCATCTCCCTAGAAAATGTTTTGCATTCTAAGAAGGTGGTCCTTTCATGAGATGCAGTCATTAACCACAAAAAAAGACAAGTCACAACATTTTAGAGGTGACAGAATTGAAATGCTAGTCTGTTTAAAGAAGCTGATATTTGCTGCTAAGTCCTTGATCATAAAAGCGTGGAATGTTGTAATATGGGGTCATAAACCTGCCAGGAAATGAGATGTTTGACCATTATCAGAGGAAATCTTTTTCAAAAGACAAAACTGCCTATATTAATCAGCTTATCATTGCTGCGAACAAAATATCACCAGCTTATTTTGTTTTGTTTTCTCAGAACTTTTGTTTTCTCAGAACTTTCTCATTGTTTTCTCAGAACAATGATCTATAGTTTTGAATCTTTGGCAAGGCAGAAGGGCACAACATAGGGAAGCTGCTCACTTTGTGGCAGTCAAAAAACACAATGAAAGGGAAAAGCCCGAGAAGAGCTAGCCTTCAGAGGCACACTCTCAGGATCTAACTTCCTCTGAGTTAGCACATTGCCTGATGGCCCACCCTCATGATCCAATGCCCTCTCTATGCCCCATCTCTAAATATTGCTGCTTAGGAGGTCAAGCCACAGTACAAGGATTTTTAGGGGAATTCAAAACCCAATCCGAAAAAGGGACATGAATTCACAATTCCCATATGGAGAAATACAAATGCAAATTAATACATGAAAAACATTTAACATCACTGGTCATAAGAGAAAAGCATCCCTGGTACCGATAAAAAGGAAAAAGACAAAAAAAAAAAAAAAAAAAAAAAAAAAAAGAAAAGCAAATTCAAACTACACTGAACTATTGTCTCACTCTGCAAAGAATATTAGCATAAAAAACCAACAAATAACATGTTGATGGGGATGTGGAGAAAAAGAAACTGTTCTCCATTGTTGGTGGGAGTGTAGACTAGTACAACCACTGTGGAAATCAGTGTGGAGATTCCTCAGAAATCTAGGGTTATAGGCCATGTATTTACTCAGTGACTTAAGTGCCTGCTTGGCAAGCATGAGGTCATGAGTTCGATCCCCAGGATCAAAAAAAAAAAAAAAATCCTAAGGTTAGAGGTTCTATTCAATCTAGTCCAGAAGAACTGAAAACATACACACACACACACACACACACATATATATATATATATATATATCCATTTTCATAGTTGCACAATTTGTAATAGCGAGATCTTGGAAGCAGAACAAATGCACATCAACTGAGCAATGGATAAAAAGATGTGCTATTTTTATATAATGGAATATTCCTCAGTCATAAATAATGATAAATTTAAGGCTTTTATGGGTAAATGGATTCAACTAGAAACCATACTCATAAGTGAAATAAATCAGACTTGACTGTGTAAACACCTTATTATTTCACTAGTGTAAGAAACTGAAAGAGAAAATAAGATCCAAAAGTTACAATAAACTGCTCAAAGGGAAATTATTATTTGATCAATTTTGCATGCTTATATCTGGTACCCTGAGCAACTCTTTTGAACATAATATGCTACATAACAGCTATTGTTAAGTTCCTATCACCGTGAGGAGACAAGAAAATGATGGCTGGCTAAGTAGATGGGTAGAGATCCTCTCTGGCAAAAAACGGCTCAGACACTGAAATTTGACAACATGAAGAGGACCGGATGAGTTGAGAGGGATTCTCAAAACCACAGGAGGAAATGGAAGGAAAAAGAAAAATAGGAAGAGGAAGGAAAAACATGGGTAGAGGGCTGGAGCTGGACATTCTCACTGGAACCAGTCCTGGGATATGCTGGGTGCACTGTGGAGTAGCACAATTCAAGGTTGTGCTGAATCCATGGCTGACAATAACAAGAGTTGGTGAGTTCCAGGCCCTTGGTGGGAGGACATAGCACAGCATAGAGTGCAGCCAAGTTGGAGAGCTGCATTAATTCTCAGTGAGTGCTGGAAATTGGGCCCCATGGTGGGTGTAGCTGACTGAAAGACATGTTGGAGTTGGGCAGAGTCTGGCACCATGGTGGCATCAGTCAGCTGCCCCTGGCCCAGAGAGGACTGGTGGGATCAGTTTGAGTTGAGTCATGCCCCTGGTTGGGACTCAATAGCCAAGTACAAATCTTTCCTGACAGTTATGTCCACAAAGCACAGAGTAAGCTGCTGAAGGCATTTGCCAGTTGACTGGCTCAGAGAAGAGGGACCAGCCCACAGCCCTGTGTGCACCACAGATAACAGAATACTGGAGAGGGCAGCAAGCCTAAGACAGCTCACTTTAGAAAACTGTAAGCAATACAGAGAGGGCCTGAGACCACCAGCACACAACTGTCTGAAAGAAACCAGAAACATGACAAGAGAAAGAAATAAGAAAAAAACTCCAGCGACTGACCCTGGGAAAATAAGCCCAGGAGACGCAAATACAGAAGAGAACCAGTGCAGCAAGCATGTAACATTAGCCACAACACAAGCGGACATAAAGAAATATCTTTATGACCTCATAAATGAACTTAAAACTGAAATTCTAACCCAGGTGAGGAAAGATACAAAAATATTAATAAAACAAACACTAAGCCCTTCTGAAGAAGACACAGATGGAAGAATGGAGAAACACAAAAATGGAAGAGAAACCTTTGGTGAAGAATATAAACAAAATCTAGAGTACGTGAAATGGATCCAAAGAGATTACCAGAAAATTAAAAACTCTATTGAAAGCTGGCAAAATGCATGGACAGAAACTAAAGTTAGCCTTTCAATATTTGAAGACAGATTTGCAGTGTATGATCATGAAAAAAAAAGATCTATTAAAAATAACAAGGAACCAGAAAGTAACAACTCAGAGGCTCGAAGATGACAAGAAGATCTTTAACTTTAGAATAAAAAAAATATGAGCAAAGAAGCAGGAGTAACCCAAATGAATTACGAAGACTATTCACAGAAATAATTAAGGAAAACTTCCCAAGCATAAGAAAAAGAAATTATATCCAGGTAAATGAGGCATAAAGAACTCTAGCCAACAACAACCAAAACAAATCTATACCCAGACATACAATAATCAGGATCCCAGAAATCCACCAGAAGAACAGAACGTTAAAAGCAGTCAGAGAAAACAAGCAGATCACCTATAAAGGAAAAGTCTTCAAAATATTGACAGGATTATCAACACAAACTATCAAATCAAGAAGAGCCTGAGGGGAAGTACTTCAATTATTGAAAGAAAATAACCTCCAACCCAGATTGTTATACGCTGAAAAATTCTCTCTCAAAATTAATGGAGAAACAAGATATTTCCAAGACAAGGAGGAACTGTGGGAGTTCATGACCACCAATCCAACCCTGCAGAAAATACTGAAGGACATTTTAGAGAGAGATAGAAAAAAATAACAGGATTCCAGCAACAGTGGCAGAGAGGCCTCAATGATTGGCTCAGACAGTGGAATGAAGGAGAAAATTGGGCAAATAATAGCAGAAAAATAGAATAACAGAGATAAAGCAGAGAAGGTGGGCTATAATCTCTAATATAGATATCCTTGATACTAACAAAAAGAAACACAGGCAGAGTAGATTAGGAGGTAGGATCTATCGAGATGCTCTGAATAGGAAATATACTCTACCTGAATGAGGGTTAATAAATTGAAACTTAAAGATGAGAAAATGATGCTCTATATGAAAGAGAACAAGAGAGAAATATTGACAAATCGTCCAGCAGCTGCAGATAGGGTGGAAAGTCATGACACTTTTGTGCAGTGGAGAACTACACAGCTAAAAGGAAGGAAAACCTTGTGGCTTTAGTAAGTAAAGGAATACAGCTCAAGATCAAGCTCAGGGGTAAAAACGTTCAGCACCACTCAGATAGATAACTGATTGGCCCCCTAATCTAAAAACTAAGGGAGTTAGTGGGACCCAAAATATACAAAGCATCCTGAGAAAGGGAAAGGTGAGAAATTGCCTAAAAAAGGAAGGCAGAGGACATTGTTAATCATAAGTATATCAGGATTTTAAAGCCACATTAGTCTTATCACTCTATTTAGTTTTATATTATTTTGTTCCAGTCTGTCAACTCATACTAGATTTGTGGGCACAGACAACTATCCCAAAACTAGCAGGCTAACCTACCATAACTATCCTTAATTTCGTATTAACTTAAACTGAAGCCCTGTATTACTTACATTGTCTTACTCTGACTGATCTTATTGAATCTGGTTTGTTAGACAACTGTTTTGTCTTGACTGGTTTTATTCGAATTCATTTGCTTGATATTGTCAAATCTAAGAGTAGAGGCAACTACTCTGAAGATGACAAGATATAATAAAATATCCATTCCAGTTTGATTATCAACTGCTTTTGAAGTCCTACAATGTCTCCAAAGTTTTGTTTTTATTAAAATTGCTATGTAATGCTATGTTCAATTGTATTATATCTGATGATTTAGACAATTCTATTGAAAATAACAAGAGAAAGCACAGTAACTACTGTAGATCACCTAATATTGTGGCTTTATATGTTTTCTCATTTCATGTATTTTAGGAATTTGTTTTGTTGTCTTATTTTGATGTTTTTTCTATAATACAGAAAGGATAGATATACATGTAGAGATTCACTCAGGGGGAGAACCTCTAAACAGTTTGTGGGAACAGATTTTATAATGCACAATGTGATGAACAGATACTCTAAAGAAGGAGGGACACTAAGAAACCCAGTACTATTTCTGTACCATTATGATATAAAATCTAGCAATATTATTATTCACTGTTCGGGGTGATATTAGTCTAGTCTCTTATGCTCAATTTCAGCATATGTAAAGATAAGGACAGATACTTCGAAGAGAATGTGAGACATTATGGCAGCCATTTACAACTTCCCCAAAGTCAGGTTTTGAAGACCTAAAAAGCATTCATCGTCCTGTTATGATTAGATTAGTTCTATAATTTTCAGTATGTATTCAATATGTGTGAAGATGGGGACAACTATTTGGCAGGGACAATAAAAGGTTGTATTCAGGTTTTGGGCTGTATGTGGTATTGTAATGCTTGCGGCAAGTACAGGTAGGGATAAGGGAAGAAAGGTGGCAGTAATTAGAAAAGATCAGGTGAATAAGGGAGTTTGGCATTGTGTTATTGCAGCGTGCACATCATGCCATCAGCAAATTATGATAATTTAGCTTCCTCATTTCTTTTTTGGACAGTACTAGGGATTCAACTCAGGAATGTGTGCTTTGCAGGTAGGCACTCATGCCACTTAGCATTTTCCCAGCCACTTCTTCATTTCTTACCCTTATTTGTTTTATTCCTCTCAAGTCAATTTTCTCTGTCTAATGTTTGCAGAAGAGGAGCAGTGATTATGCACATCTTTGTCTTGTTCCTGATTTTAGAGTCAAATCTTGCAGATTTTGTATGTTTAGTAAGAAATTGGATGTTAGTTTACTGTATATGGCTTTTATCATATAAAAGTAAAAACCATCTATTCCAATTTTCTCTAGAGTTTTTATCATGAAAAAAGTGTTGCACTTTTTCAAAAGATTTTTTCTACATCTATTGAGGTAATTATATGAGGCCTGTCTTTGACTCTACTGATAGGGCATACTACATTTATTGATTTGTGTAGATTGAACCATCTCTCACATTCCTTGGTTGAATCTCACTTGGTCATGTTGTGTAATCTTGATGATTTGCATTATCCTGTCTGCAAGTATTTTATTGATGATTTCTGAAGTTATGTTCATTGGAGAGATTTTCCTGTAGTTCTCTTTTTTGGCTGAGTCTTTTTCTGATTTTGCTATTATGACAATGCTTCCCGAAGTGAGTTAGGAAGAATTGTTTTCCTTTCAGTTTTTTTTCAAAGATAATTAAACCAATTAATATATAACAGAATAAAGTCAATCAAAACAAAGCAAGTGATACAAGATTTCAAAGCAATACAAAATCAACAGTGGTTACTATAATGCCCCTTGCCATTTTCAATACAGCTGCAGATAACCTCAGGCAGATAACCTCAGGCACAGTAAAATTCAAACAAAACAGAACAGAATGAAACCAATAAGAAACAATGAATGCAGTTAAAGACCTCAAAGAAAGATAACAATCCAAAATGGCTACAATAGTATATTTGTTATCTTCAAAATAGATGCACATGCCATTGAACAAAATAAAATCAAATAAAACAATGTAGAATAAAACCAAACCCAAGAAAACAATAAAAATGATAAGGGACCTCAAAAAGACAATAGAAAATTAACAATGATTGCCACCTTCAAAATGTGATTCCCCCACAGAAGCTACACTGCATATTGTTATCCTCCAAATAGATTATCAGGCCACCAGCTCTAGATCAGCAAAGTCAGTGAAACACTAAACACTTCAAAAACTAAATTGTATCTTATCACAATAGTCATCATCAGACCCTGTATTTCTTCAGATCATTCAATCACTTATGGGGTGGATGGGCCTGAATTTGGCTCTTGTCTCCCAGCCTGCACACCAGAACGTGCTGGGATCTGACTCTCTTGCTCAGTGGCCTAAGCATGGCATTGATTCTCAGGGAGGGCTCACTTCTTGGTGACTTGTTAATCTCTTCTTCTGCATTCTGCAAATGGCCTTCACTTTCAATTTCATTTGAGAGTTTGAGGAGTGTTGGAATTAAGTCTTCCTTAAATTTCTTGTAGTATTCAGCAATGAATCCATCAGGGCTGGGCTTTTCTTGTTGGTATAGTTCTAATTACATTTCCAGGGTTATTAACTAAAATTGAGCTATTCAGCAGTTTTACATCCAGGTTTAGTAATTCATATGTTTCAAGAAATCTGTCCATTTCTTTTGTGTTATCAAACCTTTGAAAGTAAAGGTTTTTAAAATAGGTATTGTTGATCTTCTGTATTTCCAAGACATAGGTAATAATTTCACTCTTTTCAATTCTTATTGCATAAATTTGAGGTTTTTCTTTCTTTTTTTGATAAGGTTGCCTGGGAATCTATTAATTTTATATAATCTTTTAAAGAACCAACTCTTCAATTCATTAATTCTTTATATTGTTTCTTAGTCTCAATTGCATTAATGTCTACTCTGACCTTTATAATATTCTCCAATTAGTTATGGGTTGTCTTGTGGTGAAATACTGTGCTGCTTACATTGTTCTGTTCTGATCTGCTTTGTTATGTCCTCTTTTGTCTGAATCTCTTTAAAATAAAAATATGTTTATAATTTCCTCCCTTTTGGGGGATATTGTCCTGACTTTTCATTCTTTTTCCAGATATTTGAGATACAGCATTAGTTTATTTATTAGTGATCCTTCTGTTTTCCTAATGTAAGATTTCACCACAATAAATTTCCCTTGTGACCACTTTCAATGCATTCCAAAAGTTTTTGTAATTTTTAATTGAATTTATTCTTGCACATATTTTTAACTTTCTTCTTAAATTTCCTCTGCAACCCATTGATTATTCAAAAGGGTATTATTTATTTTTCATGTGTTTATGGAGTTTTTGCTATTTCTTTAGTCATTAATTTCCAATTACATTTCACTATGGTCTGATAAAATGCATGAAATAATTTCAATTCTTTGAAATTTATTTAAGTATATTCTATTTTAGAGACTGTCCCATGTGCAGATGAGAAGAATGTATATTTTGATGTTTTTGTATGCAACACACCATATATCTCCTAAGTCCATTTGTTCACAAGCCTTCATTCAGTTGTATTATTTGTTTGCTGATTTTTTGTCTAGTTTACCTGTCTCTTTGTGGCAATGTAGGGTCAAGGTTTCCCATTATGACTATATTATTGCTTATCTGATTTTTCATGTCTATTAATATTTGTTTAACATGGCTAGTAATCCCATATTTCATGCATATATATTTATGATTCTAATCTTTTCCTGTTGAAGTTTTCCTCTAAGTGTGTAGTGACATTCTTTATCTCTTTTGATCACTTTTGGCTTGAAGTTCACTGGAAATAGAAATGATACTCCTGATTTTTTCTGAGTGTGTACCACATGAAGTGCTGGTGGTGCTAGAAAATGCAGAAGCCCCTGCAAGAAGATGCAGCAGTGGATGGGAATGGCAGGCACAGCACTGCACTGGCTGGTGGTGAGTGCAGAGGACTCAGTACTCCCATGGGAAAGAATGATTGGCCAGGAGCCATTGTAGAGTCAGGCTGGATAGGTTTTGAACCAGAACTGCAGCCAACTCCATCCAGCAGCTCCTAGATGGGCAGTCTGGTGAAAACTGCTTGAACTGAGTCTCACCCCTGTGTGCATTCCAACAGCCATCACTAAGGTTCCTCACCTGTAACCAACTTGGCTTGGAGGTGGCAGCCAGCCCCACCCCTGTGTGTACTCTAACAACCATGGCGGCTGCTCTGTTCTTGACTGCCTGTGAACACTCTGGCAATCATCATTTTAGATCCCCACAGGTAAGCATCTAGGAGGGAGATGGCCAGCCCTGCCCTGTGGCACTCTAACAGGCACCAGCAAACCAAACAGTAGCAGAGGGAGCTAATCAAGTGGGGACAGACAGTCAGCAGGTGGCCAGTGCAGGCAGAGAGAGCCAGTAGATGTGCTGCTACTGGAATGCCTTTTACTGTGGTTAGCCAGCAGAAGCAGGGACATACAGCAAGGTAAGCTCTGGGTAACTGTAGGTAAGCTTTGAAGGCCCTTGATTCCTTCAAGCAGCCATCACCCACTAACGCAATCAGACAAACACATCCCCCCTGTGTGCCAGCCACCATCACAGGAGTCCCAGTGTTGACAAACAGGCTGATAGAAACATCTACATCCCCATGCACTTCTGATCATCAAAGCCCCAGTGTAGCTGCATAGGGTCTAGAGAAGCCTGCTCTATGCCCTGCTATGTCACTGTAATCTAGAGTTAGAGGAATCCAGGTGCCTGTCCCATTCCCTGACACTGTGGAAGAGCAACCAGCCTGAGAAGAGCCCAGGGTCCCACAAATGAAGGAGCAAAAAGCAATCTCAGACCTCTAGCCCACACAGAACAAGTCTAGGAGATTAAGGCATGGAAGAAAATGGAATTCATACACCTGAAATCTCTGCGGATAGCACTGAAGTAATGAAACAACTTCATGAGATTGTAAAAGCAGTCAATTCAGAAATAATGTCTCAGGTAAAAAAAGAAATCACAAACGTATTGAAAGAATTGCTTAGCATATCTATAGTAGACATAGATAAAAAAAAGAGGAGCACAGGAAAGTGATGGAAACCTTGAATGAATATAGAAAGGAATTACAGTGCATGAAACAGATTCAAAGAGAGAACCAGGAAATTAAAAAGTCAATCAAAAGGTGGCAAAACCACTTGAAAGAGACTGAAGATCGGCTTTCAGTCCTTGAAGATATTATTTGCAGCTAGTGATTGTGAAAGGAAACATCTCTTAAAAATAATAGGGAATGAGGAAAGGATTCAATGGCTACAAGATGATGCAAAGGAGCATAATTTGAGAGTGATATGTCTTGGTGAAGAAGCAGGGTTCAACACAAATTAAATTAAAAAGTTATATACAAAAGTAATAGAAGAAAACTTCCCAGACATAGGAAATGGGTCTGGCATGCTGATAAGTGAGGCATGTAGAATTCCCACTAGCCATAACAAAAGTAAGTCTACACCCAAACATATAATAATCAAGATCCCAGAAATTCAACCCAAGAACAAGATATTAAAAGCTGTTAGAGAAAAAGAAACAGGTCACCAATGGAAAACCAATCAGAATCACAGCTGACTTATCAACAGAAACCATTAAGTCAAGAAGAGTTTGGAGTGAAGTGTTTCAAAATCTTGAAAGAAAAAACTACCAACTCAGATTGATGTACCTGCAAAAGCATCCTTCAAAATTGATGGAAAAGCAAGATACTTCTAGGATAAAGAACAATTGAAAGAATCCATGCGGCACATTTCTGTTTTTAATTTTATACTTGTATATATATATATATATATATATATATATATATATATAGTATTTTACAGATGAAACTCAGTTATTCTTCATATTATTATTAAATACATGGAATTAGCGAAAAGAGAAAGTGGAAATTTACTAAAAAAATTTGGATGTGTTATAAGTGCAAGGTAGGTAACATAGAGGTGAGCAGAAATCATGAAGAGACTTGGATAAGTGCACCTGCCCTCAGGGGTCAGGGAATAAGTCATTATGAGTTCTGATTTCAAGTTTCCTTTTTTAGAATGTCTCTCCAGAGATCAGAATTAAAGAAACGTTTTGATCTAATGAGGAGTTTGGATACTGAACCCTGAGGAATAAAGACATGGTAAAAATTGGCCAACGAACATTTTACCACAAAGTGCCCAGTCAGGTAACAACAGCTGCACTTTTTCACAGTGATGATCCTGTTTGACCCAAATCCCACTGACTGAATCTGTAAGTCTGCTTTTGCTGAGCCAGATCTTCTGTTTTGCCAATACAGATTAGATGTTGAATGTTGTCCTCAGTGAAGGCAATCGGGTTACTTAAATCTCTTAGTTTATGATTTATACTTAAGGGAGGTGTTGTGCTACCATTTCAGGCAGGGGAACTATCATAAATACATGCAATAGTACTCCTTTGTAAAAGAAGGATTAAGTTGAGATTTTATAGGTAAATGGCTTCATCAGGAGACCGTAGTCATAACTAAAGTAAACCAAACCCACGTGTGTAAACACCATATTGTCTCACTACTGTTAGAAGCTGAATGAGTAAATAAGATCCAATAGATATTGTGGATTGGTAAGAAACTGTTTAAAAGTAAAGAGAAATTGTGACATGGGAAGGAGAAAGGAAAGAAGGAAAAGTGAAAATAACATATGTATTTATGCAAGATAGTTAACAGAGTTATACTACATCCTCTTAGTTCTTAAAAAGAAAGGTTTACATTATTGTTTGAACAATATTTTATGCTTATATCTTCCACCCTCACTAACTACTTTGAGAATATTTTGCAATGTATTAATTATTGTTACTATCCTATTATCTTGTTTTTACCTCCTTAAATTAAAAAGGTGCATACATAAAATGATACAAAACACATCCCTCATGAGCCTGCTTGATTGTCACATTCTTGACATAATCTCATTTACATTTTCACCATTATTCACTTACCTCTCATCCTGCATAACATTTAGAATCTGTTCCATCTCAAGTTCTTAGTTTCATGATATATTCTCATGCTTATTTGAGCCATAGTGATAAAGTGTATGCATCACTAGTGTATAGCTGCTATATAACAATGTAGCACTCTTGGTAGTATAATAACTGAAATTTATTTTGCCTTAGGTATCGAGGCCAAAAGTTGAATAAGTAGGATATAGAAATAATTAGTTTTTTCCTGGGGTTTCTGTCCTTGGGATGTGGATGTCTTGTCTTCACTCAGTGTATTCTTGTGATCTTCCCTGTTTGGATGTCTGTGTCCTAATTTTCTCTTCCTAATAGAAACTGAATAAGATTGGATTTGGGGGTCACTGTAGTGACCACATTCTTAATTAAATACCATTATATTTTAAAGGACTTTTGCCTTATTTCTGTACTAATAATGTTAGAAATTATGTAAGTAAGCTAAGCTAAAAATGCCTAATACTGTGGTATATAATTTGTTTTATTTTAAATTTTATTTGTACATATTTGCAGTATATAGTGATTACATGCATCTTGGGGAGTTGGTATATGTATAAAACTCTCCAGAACTAGATCTCCAAATTCAGTACTATTCTGTTGTATTGGGAGTTAGGATCTGAGCATATGAATTTGTAAGGAAACAGGGTTAATCCCAGTAAACTCTCTTCCTGACTTCTTTCTGATGCTGATACAAGTTCATATCTATCCAGAGATTTTCTTTTAATTTGGTAGGGGAGCTCTGAGGACTCTGAGAGAAGAGGTGGAGATGCAGAGAGGATGATCAATCAATAGCTTCCTAGTTCCCAGGATTTAATTATTCAAATTAGCAAATATTTTAAGTAGAAACAGCAGAGATCTTGTCAACAGCACACACAAAACAACCACAACAAATCCTGACCGTGCATCAGCACTGTCCAAAACCAAGAATGTTGACTTTGGTTACATCTGTTTCAGAATTTTTTGAAATAAAATCATGGAAGAAAGAACACAAATGTGCAAATATCATATTGTTTTTCTGGCATGAGAAATACAAAGTGTAAAGAAGTACCAAAACACTCACTAGGTCTATGAAATGGAGAAAACTCAACTTGGAATGGGAATAGGGAGGGGAGAGGGGAAAGGAAGAAGGGAAGAGAAAAACTATGAGAAAAGAAAAACTGGAAACAAAGATTCTGTAAACAAAGAAAGGAAGAGAGGCTGAAGGTAGGATAGAGGAATGGGGAAAAAAGGAATTAAAATATACAATGTACAGGTGCAAAATGCCTAGGATGGATGTGATCATTATGTAAATCTAACATGTGTGTGGAGCAGCAACCCTCAAACTGGGGAAAACTGAAGCCTTGTGTGCTCCCCCATCTGCTACTCACCCTGGGCCAACCATTCCCCCTTTGTTTTTCTTTTTAAAATATGTTAAACTTAGTAAAATGCAACAAAACAATACAGAACAAAGCCAATCAAGACAATGCAGTGAAATTGGTACAGAACTTCACAGCAGGATGCCGGTATAACAGTAATATGATATCATAGTATATCTAGTTATCTTCACAATGGTTGTCCATTCAATCAGATATAGCAAAATCAAACCAAAAACAGAACACTATAAAACCAATCAAAACAGAATATTGAGTAGAGCAAGACAATTAATCAGAACAAAGCAAAACAGTGAAAACAATATTTGCCTTCAAAAACAAGATAGAAGGAAATAACCCATATTTGCTATGTTGCATACTGTCATCCTCCCAAGAGATGCTCAGACCTCTGGCCCCCGTTCAGTATAATTAACCAATCAATACAAGCATTTAGTTGCTTTGTGTACCTTAGATGCTATCAACTCTGACTGACCTTGAAACAATCCAGTTTCTAACAGGAAGTTGGGGGAGGGTGGAAGGCACACAGGACATTTGATTCTCAGTCCCTGTGCTGGTAGGCTCATGGGACACACAGACTTATCCTCTTCCTTGCATGCCCATGGCTCATGCCATTTATCAGAAAGCGTAGCTTGTTCCTTTCTTGGTTGGTTCCCCAAGTTCCAGCATGGCTGAATCTCAGAGGATGCTGACTTTTTCTCTCACTGGTGTGCCTGTGGCTCACTCATGACAGGAAGTAAGGCTCCTTGCTTTCTTGGTTATTCCTTTAAGTTTCAGAATGGCTGATTCTTGGGGGACAGTGACTTGTTCTGTCCCTGGTGTGCCCATGATTGCTCCAAACCATCCCACTGAGACTCTCTCAGGCCCCTCCAGTGCCTGGACTTAACTCCTGCAGGCTGCACTGCTCTCTAGCTGTGCCCAAGCCTTGGCGTAGTGGCCTGAGATATGGTCTGGTGCTCCCAGGGAAGTGCAGGAGCAGCAGGCCTGCCAGATTGATGCCAGCAGCTGGTGCTTGGGTGCTGACTGACACTTGCTCTGAAAACATGTTTCCTTCTTGAACCACTTGATCCTAATCCTGTTGTACTCTAAGAAAATAGCTTCTTTATATGTGTATTATAACAAAACCTGAAACATGGCTTATGCATGTGTTTTCCTTTTCCCTTTCCATGACCTAATTGATATGTTAAGCAATGCTCTCCTCTGTAAAGAATTGTAAAACCTTACCTAATTGATATGTTAACCATTGTTGCCCTCTACATAACAGAAGTTGTGCTAAAACAAGCTAACAAGGGTTGTTGATCACTGTTAGGTGCCTCTATTCTCCGCTAAAGAGCTAAAGAAAACTAGGATGGCCCTCTAATTTACACTTGTTTGAAGTAACTTGCTTGTGTGCAGGGAGATTTGCTTATTAGCATAACCCTTTACCTGACCTTGATAACCCTCTCCAGAAAGAAAAAAAAACATAACCTCTGTTTTCTGTTCTGTATGGCACCTTATTGCCTCCCTCTCCCCTTACCTATCTATCTAGGCTAGGCCATAAAGATTTTGGGTTTCTGGTGGCCTCTTCCTGACCCAGTGGTGGTCTGTCGTAAAATGTGCCTCTGCTTCAGAGAAATTACAGGAAAATGTTTTGGCTTAACTCTAATGCACCAAAAGGGTTAAGTTCCAAATCCTTATGAAGGCTTAAGTTTCAGCTTCTTATAACTTTCGATCTTATTCCACCTGTTAGTGTTAATCAGCTGTCCTGAGATAATTAGCTTTCTAATTTCTTCTCCAAATGCTATTGCAGATAATTCTTATCTGCAGGATGGGAGTAACTCAAAATGTGCCAAAGGCTCCCAAGGTTGTCAGAACTAAGTGGACAGCTACACAGTTTCCAGATTCGGGTCAAAAAGTTTGATGGCTCCAAAGGTTTCTTTGTCCCCCCTGCCTTTTCCTCCAGCCTCTTTTTAAAGTCCTCCCTTCAGTCTCTGGTGCGCAGTCTCCAAATTGGCTCCCGGAGACTCGTCTCCAGGCCTGGAAATAAAGCCTTTGCTTCCCAATTTTCAGTCTCTTGTTTCCTTGGATTTTATACCGGGGTCTGAGTTATTACAATCCAAGACATCAGATCAGTTCACATCCTTGAAGAGTATCTCTCATAGATGAACACAAAGATATGAAAACTTTGACTCATTGCTTCTTTTCTCATACAAGAATGCTTGGAAAATGAAATATGCTGTGAAATGTTGGACATTTCTGTGATATCAGTATTCATGTCCAGAATAAAATCTTGGCAGTGCTCAAGGTGTTCTTAGTAGCTTGTAGTGATTTCTTTCAGTCTAAACTCTAGACCAAGGAGAGGATGAGTACAAGAGTGTGCTGGATCTCCATCATGTTACAGTCACTGGCTTTGTTTTTACTTTAGAATATACTTATGCACCTCTGTGAACACAGAAGCTATGTCTATTTTTCTACCTGCAGTCAGCTATATGTAAATGTTCAGTATTACCAGCACATCCTCAGAGTTCATGAAAAAAATTATTTTATGGAATAAATACACCAAATAACCAGCCAGAAAAGAGTCTGAATACTGGGCTAGAAAATAATTCTAACTTCAATTTTACTTTTCAAATTAATGCGGTTTTTTTTTGTTTTTTTTTTTTTTTGGATCTTCACAGCACAGTGTGGAAAGAACCATTCCTGTCTGCTGAGAATCCCTGAAAAACTGCAGAAAATACATGGTTTTGTCCTATGAATGGTTGCATACAAACAAATTTTCCGTAGGTATTGAATTCTTCAAATTCCTACACAGAAAGTAGAAATAAACCACTGAATATGTCCTGAACTTTACTTTGGACTTTTCCTTTTGGAATTGGTCAAAGGATTCAGCCTGAGAAAGTTAAGAAGTCAGAAAACCTAGATTTGAGAATTACCTGTGGGTAGAAGAATGAGTGATTGTGTGACTTTTGAGGCACAAACGCTGCCTTGCCTCTGGTTTCTGAAGAGGATGTCTGAGTCAAAGTAGAAAGGAGAAGTGATGAGGAAATCCATGAGGGAGTATCCCAGTCGGTTAGTACATCTCAGAATTTGCTGAGTAATCAGCAGGAAGTGAATGAGTCCAAAGGAGTCTTCCAATATAGACTTAGTACATTTATGTGCTACTGAGGGTTGCCTATAATACAAAGCACTTCTAGTACTAGTGCTCATGCAAATGACGATGATCAATGGAAAAATGTTCAGTATCCTATATTGTTGTTTCTACCATCAGTATAGAACCACCAAGTCCAAATGGGCCAGACAGACCTTTTCAGTGTCCAATCCATGGGGTGCGATTCACCTATATTCAGGACCTAAAACTGCACATGCTTATCCACTCAGAGTTTGACCATTTCAATGTCACCACTGGGGAAAAATTTCACCAGAGCTTACTCACTAAAGATGCATTGTTTGAAGTATAAAGTGATTTCCTGTATCAAACTGCTTAAAGCAATAGCAAGAAGAGGCCCTTGTTCATAATGATCTTGGAAAGCATTTTCTTAAAACAACTCCTCTATTCAAATGACTGTAGTGTCACAAGTCTCCTCCATCCAGAAGTGTGAAAGCACTTTCTCCTTTGGATCTCTTGCTGGGCTGGCAGGAAAGGAAGAAGAGAAGCCAGAGCAGGCAGAGACCAGAGCTTGAGCTGAAGCTACCACGATGATCCTCCACTACCGGCATTGTCTTCCATAACTAGCTGGCTGTTTTGTGGTTTGGCTTCTTTTTGTGGAAAATGTCTGTTTGATCTTTAACATTTAAATCTAATTTCATTATTTTAATGAAGAAAAGGTTGGACAAGGAATACCTTTTTTCTCTTTGCAAGCCCTGAAATTTATACTTTAGTTTTCATAACTGAGAGATTGTTTCTGCAAGGGCACAGAATCATGGTGTTGAAATAATAGAAATCATGAGACCCAGCAGAATCAGTTAACTTAAAATATGTACCACATTTTTTATTTCCATTACTATAGAGAGGCTAACAACCAATCATTAAGTAAAGAAGAAATTAGATGATTATTGATTGTCCTATGATGAAAGAGTATGTGACAAACAAATTATCAAGCAGAATTTGACTAAAAGCCTGAGTAAGGTTTACTCTTTGTGCAAGATGTTGTCAAGCCTTGATTTTTGAAATATTAGTGTTAAGCTATCTAAAAATCTGAATTCAGTACACAGATTAATATCTATTAATAGCTTTGTTTTCTCTAACATGATTTTTTAAATGAAAATTTAATGTCACATAGGCATTTGCTAAGCATTCCAGGTAAAACTCCAAAAGCAAAGAATCACCATCACTAAGACATCAGACTGGATATGAAACGACTAGGAATGAAAATTAAAAATACAAATCTCACCTTTATACAAGAAGGCAGCATAATGCATTTTTTATTTATTTGGAAAAATAGCACCAAACATAATGTAAATTGTGACAGTATGGTGGAATATTCTGGTAATTAGAATTTGTGAAGGAGGACTAAATATAACAACATTAGTTTAGTGGATAATTCCAAATATCAACAGCACATATAATAGGGTCTATATAAAGAAGTGTCTAAATGCAACATACCGCATATTTTATTTACTTGGAAAAATGCTACTAAACATAATAAAAATGTGTGAGAATAACATATAACATGGTTTTGTGATAATTATTCTGAGAAAGAATATAATAAAAATAGTCTAAGTAAACACCGGGAGGTCCTGAAAGTAGTCTTTATTATTTCTTGCAATACAAATACCTGAAGGAAATGGGTAAAATTAGTGAAATACTTATGATTTGGAGTAGGTCTTACATTACTATCTGATCTTCTATTATGCATAATCTATAGCTATATATATATGTGTGTGTGTGTGTGTGTGTGTGTGTGTGTCTGTGTGTGTCTGTGTGTGTGTGTGTATAAAAATATAATGGCTCAAGGTATTTATGATTTTTCTTATTGTGTGGAATTTTTCACATCAAGTTTTCCTATCATCGGCACTCATAATTCCACGCCTGCTTGAATCGATGGTGGAGTAGTAGACTCATCTAAAAATCAAGGTATCACTAGAGAATATGTTCAGGCAGACTTATTTAGGGGGAATTATAATACTTTCTGGGTCATTTAGGAATGTTAATTCTGCACTCTTCAGAACCAGCAGAGCCTCTCCAAGAAAGTTAACTTTCAGTCAATCTGAATTCTGTTCCAATCTTTGCCAAAGATCATGTTTATGACATGCTATCCTGTGTCTATGAGACTAAAATGTTAACTGATTCATCTGTAATTTGAGAAGCCCTTCATCTGTGGTGTCAAACATTTGGAGATTTATTCTGCAAAGGAGAGTTAGTAAATTCATCAATATCTTTCTTTTGGCGTGTAGATATGGAATATCCATGCATTACTCTGGTTAAAACTTTAGCACTTGACACAATAAATGAAAAAATATTAGTGATAACAAAGAGAGTACAATATAGAAATTGGGTAGAGAAAAAAATAGAGAATGTAAGCAAATATTTGCATATTTGTGCCATTCAAAAATAAATGGCAGTCTGTTTATTTGCTTGTTTAAACCTCTTGTTCTCGATTTGTACAGGTGTAAAATTCAGCTGGAGTGTTTTTTGAAACATATTTTTCTGTTCTTCATCCCCAGACATTATCACCAGTTAGCTGAAAAATGTGCCAAGATTTTTAAACCTACTCTGCTGCCAGGTGCTTCTTTTGCTTGTATAGAAAGCATTCATTTCATATTTTTGCCACATGTTTTCTGCATGATATACTATTGAAATGGAGCTTACAAACCAAACACCTGTCTTCAAATTCTTTCTTGTGGGACTGACAGATGATCCAAACCTACAGCCCCTCATCTTCAGCCTGTTCCTGTCTATCTACCTGATAACCATCTTGGGAAACCTGCTCATAATGCTGACGGTCAGCTCTGACTCCCTCCTCCACACACCCATGTACTTCTTCCTCTCCAACCTGTCGTTCACTGACATCTGTATAAGCACAACCACGATCCCAAAGATGTTGGTGAGCATCCAAACACAGAATCAGCGAATCACTTACACAGGCTGTGTCTCCCAGATTAGCTTTGTGTTGATTTTTGGTGGTTTGGAAAATTGTCTCCTTGCAGTGATGGCCTATGACCGCTATGTGGCCATTTGCCACCCTCTGACGTACACAGTCATCATGAACCTGCTACACTGTGTCTCGCTGGTTCTGCTCTCCCTGATCATGACTACTGTGAATGCTCTGCCTCACAGTCTGATGGTGCTGCGGCTGTCCTTCTGCACAGACCTGGAAATCTCCCACTTCTTCTGCGAGCTTGCTCAGGTCATAAAACTCTCTTGCTCTGACACCCTCATTAATTTTCTCCTGATGAATTTAGGGACTAGCATATTTGCTGGGATTTCTTTATGTGGGATTATTTTTTCTTATACTCAAATTATCTCTTCTATTCTGAGGATTCCTTCTGTGAGTGGAAGATATAAAGCCTTTTCCACCTGTGGGTCTCACTTCTTAGTCGTGTCTTTATTCTATGGGACAGGTTTAGGTGTGTATTTGAGTTCTGCAGTTAAAGGCTCTTCCGTTAAGAATATAGTGTCTTCAATGATGTACATTGTGATTCCTCAAATGCTGAACCCCTTTATCTACAGTTTGAGGAATAAGGAAATGAGGGAATCCTTGACACATCTCCTCACTGGTAAACCTTCTTTACTGTGATTATGTCAACTACTTGTAGCTTGAGTTTCTAATATCACCTAAAATGACAGAAATAGTGATGAATAAGAATTCTGATTCTCCATCAGTATATTTCTTTAAAAATGACTGCATAATGGGAAGTCTAAATACATTTCAACACAGACTACAAATTCACTCTGCCCTTTTTGTACTGGAAATCAAACTCACAACCTCATGCTTTCCAGGTATAAGCACCTGTGCCACTGAGCTAAATCCTCACTCCCTCGTTCTTTTTTATCCTTTTCATTTTCAAGCTGTTTGTTCCTGCCTCACTTCATCCTTCATTTTGACACACTTTACCACTTTCAAAAAGTTTTCTTATTTTCTATCTCTCCATTATTACACTCACTCATCCATTTATTTATATTTTTGAATTCTTGTGAAGAAGAAACTATAAAATATTTAATTTTCCATGTCTGACTTGTTTCAATTAGTACTATGTTGTCAAATTTCATGTATTTCCTCCAACTTATGTGATTTTATTATTCTTTGTGATAAAATAATGTTCTATTGTGTGAATATACCACATTACCTTTATTCACCCATCTATCTTATATGGACAAATGTATAAAACACTTCCATTTAGAAACTCATTGCACTAATCCAATTTCTCTTTCTGCATAAGCATATTTACAACAGCCCAAGTCACAGCTAACAGCTCAGATGCCAATCAACAGATTAATTGAATGCATTATCACTGTTTTATATGTGATTTAACGTTATTTCATATTTTCTTCTTGAATGTAATGTTTAAAGCCAGTGAATTAGTTCTGTATCTATATTATTTTCATCATTGAACTGCAGAGATTGCATCATATTTTGAAGTTTAGCGGCAATATATTTCATTCATTGTCATTCATTCAGTTTCAATATTCATCACTCTGTCTCACTGTCACTCTTGCTTTTGCTTGCCCTATGTCTCTCATGTTTTTTCCACATTATTGAAGACTGACCACAGGGCTTTTGCATGGTACAGAAGAGCCCTACTGCTGAGGTATATCCCTTACTCACTTTCTATTCTCACTTGTGTAGTGATAATAAGAACTAGGCAGAGTTTCTGACATTTAGATAATCTGGTACTTGCTTTTCTACCACTGGGAATAAGCCTAAGAGTATATTAAATATCACATTATGATGATAATGAAAACTATATCTTGATATAGATTAATTGAAGCTAGACAGCTAAGAAATTTGACAAATTCAAGTAAATTTCCTCCATGAAGCTAGAGAGCTAAGAAATTTGGTAAATACAAGTTATTTTCTTCAAACATGTATTGTGTTCAGTGTGAATTCACTGATTTCCCATTTGTATATATTAGAAGTTTTTATTTCCTTATGTCTTACAGCCATTGGCATGTGCAGGCCTACTTAGTTAAATGTCTGTTCTCTCTTTTTGCAGTCTCCTTCATCTTGCCATTTGATTTTGTCTTTCTCATCTTAGATTAACTTACAGCATATTAGCCAGTTGTTACTTTTATTTTTATTCAGGGTTTTTCAAATTTCCTCATTCCATTTTTTTAAAAAATAGAGGAATGATGTGACATTTATGTAATTGTAAAGATTACCAATGAAAGTAACAAATATAATACATAAGTGTTCTAAAAGCACATTTCCTGGGTCCTCTTGTTATGGTCTCATGTGCTCCAAGAATGAAGAACTTGAATTCTAAGCCATATATCTCTGCCTACACAGGTAGATATTTTCAGAAGGGAAATGGAGGGATCATGATGACATCCCTGTATTTCTATTATGGTACAACTCACCGATCATCTCAAGAGGTGCCCTAAGGTGAAATGTAAAATCTGGTGCTTTTAAATGTACATAAATTAATTCTAAATATAAATTTAAAAAAGAACCTTGCCAGCTCTTTCAGCCTAATATTGCTACAGCCTCATCCTCTGTGTCTTTAGAAGCAAAAGTTTTCCTAGCAACATTTATGCACACTTTGATTTCTTTCCCATGTTTTTCTGAGGTCCATCCAAACATACTCAGGTTTGACTACTCACTTGCAGGTACAGTTGCCCTCACAAATCAGTATTGTAGTATTTACTGCTGACTACAGTTTATTGAATTCTGTTTCTTGGCAATACACACAAAATTGCAGATCCATATCAAAGCCAACAATCATCTTTGTTAAGTTTTCCATTCAAGACTTTTCTTAAACATTAAAGTGTTCAAATTCACAGTCCTGGGTGTAGGTAATAGTCAACGTTTGAATGAAGTTATATTTCTAAAGTTCATAAAATGTACAAATATGAAAATATAGATTTAATTAATTCCAGTTATAAATATCAACTCTAAATGTTTTAATCTCTACAATTTAAAATGTATAGCTATGAAAATATTAGAAGCACTAAATTCTTCAGCACATTGTCCTGGGCAATGATTTTTAGATGATTCGCCAAAAAGTAGAATATACAAAACCAAAAACTGATGTATTAGACTATATCAAATTTAAAAGTTTCTAAATGGAGAAGAAAATAAACACTACAACTTACAGACAGTTCATACCATGGGAAGTAATAAGTGCCAGCTACACATCTGACAGAGGGCTAATTCAGGATGTATAATAGTGCAAATCACAGGAATAAAAATTTTATTTAAAATGAGTTAAAGTACATAAAGAAGGATAAAGTTGAGACATTTCTATCAAAACAGATACAACTTGAGACCACACTGTTAAGTGAAATAAATCTGACACATAAGGAGGATTTGACATGTCTCAATAGAGGAGGAGCCACATTGGAGCTACTCAGAGAAAATCAACTAAAACTACAGGTAATAAACAGACCAGCAAAATGTATGAAGAAGCAAAGTACAACAATATGGGGTCTTCAGTAAACAGATTTAACTGAAAAACAAATTTGTAGACTAAAAGTCAAACATGAAAATCAATACTCCCTGTGACAGCAATGTAGTAAAAAGCAGTGGCACATGTTCTATTTGCAGACAATGTAAACTTAAATCCAAGACTGATCAAAAGAGAAAGAGGTCACTGTGTACTTTTTAAGGTAAAACTCTTAGATGAAGAGATAAAAACTATATATATATATACCTCAAAAGTGAGTGTGCCTGACTACATAAATATATTAATAGACATAAAAAAGCAACCAATTGTCATATGGGACTTTAATGTCCAACTTTCAGAAATAGGAAGATAATTGAAACAAAGAAATTAGTAAAGAAATATTAGAAGCAAAGAAAACCTGTGAAGAAATTTTCTTAGCAATTTTCTACAGAATCTTCCAACCACAACATCATAATATACTTTCTTCTCAATTCTCACTGAACATTCTCAAAAGTAGGCCATGTAAAGGCCACATTATATCCTTAAGTAAATGCAAAGGAATTGAAATTATCTAATTTGTATTATCAGAGCATAGTTCAAAAAAATAAAAATCAATATTAAAAGAAACTACTGAAATTACATAAGGAACTAGAAATTAAAGAACATCCTCCTGAACATCCAATGGCTCACAGATCAAATGTTCTTTCTACAATTAAATGAAAATGCCAATACATGCTATATGAATTTATGGGATGCAATGAAAGAAGTGAAGGATGCTCCCATCAGGAAAACAGAATGAATTCAAATAACAACTTAATGTTGAATCTCAAACTTCTAAGCAAAAAACATACCAAACCCAAAGCTTGTACAAGCAAAGATATTATAAAAATTGCTGCACAAATTGAGTTGGAGACTAGAAAAGCAATGCAAAGAATTAATGATCAAAGAGTTGGTTCTTCGAAGGGCTAAGTACATCTGATAAATGCTTAGCTTATCTCATCCAAAAAGTAAAGACTCAAATTCAAATAATTAGAAATATAAACAAAACAGATAATGCAGGAATCCAGAGGATCATCTTTACCTTCTTGGAAAATATGTACTCTAATAAGTTGGAAAACACACAATAATTGACAATGAATTACCACTAGAAGAAGATATATGGATTCTAAAACCCACTATTTGTCAGTGAAACTGAAAATGTATTTTAAAACGTACTGAACAAATAAAAGCCAATGTCCTGATGGGTTCACTGCTGAATTCCACAGGAAATTTAGAGAAGATCTAAAGCCACCAGTGCTGAAACACTTTAATGAAATTGAAAGGGTAACAATACTTCCAAAATCATTCTTGAAAGCAAGTATTACCTTAGTAACTAAACCAGCGATAGATTCAACAAAAAAAAATAAAACTATACCCTAATGAACATAGGCACAAAAATTCTCAGTAACAGCTATCATGCCAGGAAGCATCCAGTGATGGATTCCTTTCCCCTGTATTGTGGGACTTGGCAACCAGCCCAAGAAGAATTCAGAAGACTGGTTCCTCCCTCACACATTGATGAGACCACATGACCAGGGGAAGGTCAGCCACAGGTTAGGACCCGGAATATGGTGCACAGCATGCAGATGCAGTACAAGTGGGTTGAAAAAGTCTGAAGCAACATTAACAATTGAACCATCCGGTGGTAAGTTAGATGAACCACCTTTGTGCTTGGAGACAAAGACACACAGGATAAAAGCAGGTGGGTGGACACTCCTTTTTAAACATATTTCCTTTTCTTTTTTTTTTTTTTTCTATTTTGACTCCTCAATACAAACACTCAAGAAGCACTTGGAGTGAAGTATTTCAAACCCTTAAAAAATAACTTCCAACTTAAATTGATGTACACTGAAAAACTACCTTTCACAATTGATGGAGAAAAAAGATACTTCCCTAACAAAGAATTACAAAAAAAGTTTATGACCACCAAACCAACCCTCAAATAACTACTGCAAGATATCCTGGGAAGACATTTTTAAAAATCACAATTCCAAGAACATCAACAGAAATAAATTACCAGTCAGGGTAAAACATTAAATAAAGGGAAATCCCAGGTAGCCAACAGCAGGAATGTAATATGGCAAAGATAAGTGAATACGTGTCAATATTAGCATCAATGAAAACGGCCTCAATTCACCAATGAAAAGAAACAGATTTGCAGAATACATCAAGAAAAAAGATCCAACAATATGTTGAGTACCAGAAACGCATTTAACTAAAAGAGAAACTCATAGGCTGAAAGACAAAGGTTGGGAAACAATGATCTATGCAATACTCTATGCAACAGGAGCCCAGTAAACCATTCAGGTGTAGCTATTGTGGTTGTGAACAATGTGAAATTCAAACCAAGAATGATAAAAAGAGATCAAGAAGGTCGCTATAAATGTTAGAGATAAATTTCAAGAGGAAATTATAGCAATCATAACTATATCTACACTAAATACAGAAGCACAAAATTATATGAGAAATATTAATAGAAGTGATAACATCAGACAAGCAATAACACCATTGTAGATAGATCAGCTAGACAAAAAGCAGCAAAGAAATATCAAAACTAAGTCAAACTTGTGAACAAATGGACTAGGAGATGTTTACACATCGTTCCACTTAACAATGCAGGACTACACATTCTTCTCAGCTGCAATTTGGAGTTTTCCTAAACTAGACCAAATTGTAACCCACAGCACATGCTTAAGTAAATGAAAATGCAAAATTTCCATTTCCCTATGCATATTGTCTGACCATAGTGCAATGCAATTGGAAATTAATGTCAAAAGAAAACTACACAAATGTGTAGAAATTAAGTAGCATTGTCCTACACAATCAGTGGAACATAGATACTATTAGAGAAGAAATTAAACAATATTTACCATTAAAGGGAAATGTAGATAAAAGCTGTGGAATTCAATGAAAGCATTACAAAGAGGGAAATTTTTAAGGTGAGTGCTCACATCAAGATAAAGAATGAGCATGAATAAACAAACTAATGTTATACTTCAAGTTTCTAGAAAAGAAAGAGCAAGTTATATCCATAGCCCTACAAGGGAGGGAAATATAAAGATCAGAGCAATAATTAACACAAATGAGGTTAAAAACAAAAAGAATTAATGAGTTAAAGAGTTGATTCTTTGAAAGAATAAATCAAATTGGTAGACACTTAGAAACCTTAAAAAAAGAGGAAAGAAAAAGTCTAATTTATGCAATGAGGAATGAAAAGGTGAAGTAACTATAGGCCCTGTGCACATTCAGATTCCCTATTTCAAAAATCTTGAGTCTTGCTGGAACTTGGAGGACTATAAAAGAAAGCAACGAGTCCTCCCTCCTGGTAAGGTGGCACGAGTGAGCAGCAGATGCACCAGGAAGAGAATAAGTCAGCGTCTTTGAGATCCAGCCATGTTGGAATTTGGAGGGATGAACAGGAAAGCAGCAAGCCCTCCTTCTTGTAGGCAGTGGCACAAGTGAGCAGTGGGTGCACCAGAATCACAGCCTACTGGTGCACAGGCTGAGAATCTACTGTCCCATTCCCGCCCCCTTTAGTAACTGGATGGTGTCCAGGACAGCCAGAGTTGATAGCAACTAAAGCACATAAGGCACCTAAATGCTAGTATTGTTGAGCTGATTTCGCTGACCTCAGACCAGAGATGCACTGTGCATGTTAGAAATTGTCTCCTATGTCTGGGCTCCTGGGACTCCTCTGGTAGCATAGCTCCCTCCTTGGGCAGCAAGTTCCCCAAATTAAAAGAAGGTTGCCAGGCTCCTCTCAGGTAGGCCTAAAGCCTCCTCAGGCTACACAGCTCCCCCCTCTGGCAGCAAAGATCCCCTGAAGGAAAGAAGGCCATCCAGCATGGCCCAGGATGGCCCAAATCCCACCTAGCCCAATCTAATGTGACTGCAAGCCCAGCAAGCCCCCAACCCTCTATGACAAGTGTCTCATACTCTCTCTGGGTTTGGATGTCATGTAACAATATACCTCCTTGGATGGAAACATTCTCCAGCCTGATAGAAGGCCAACCCTATGGCCTACATAGGCCTCAAACGTCCTCAGCAGGGCTGCTCCCTCCTCCTGGTGGTGGCAGTAATTCTGGTGCTCTCCAGGCTGAAAGAAGGATGCAGGCAAGGCCAGAGCAGGTTTCTCAGGCTCGGCTCAGCTCTCTTCTCCAGGCAGGGCAGCTGTGGCATGCCCTCTGGGTGAAAGAATGTGGCCAGCAAGGCCGAAACAGGTTCTTATGGCTTGGCCCATCTCCCTCCTCCAGGCGGGGCAGCTATGGCATGCCCTCTGGGTGAGAGAAGATGATCAACAAGGCCAGGACAGGTTCCTGTGGCTCAGCCCAACTCACTCTCCATTTGGGGCAGCTGCAGTGTACCCTTTGTGTGAGAGTAGGTGGTCAGCAAGGCCAGAGCAGGTTCCCATGGCTCAGCCAGCTCCCTCCTCCAGGTGGGGCAGCTATGGTGTGCCCCAATATCTGGGAAATGTTTTTTGAAATACTCATTGCCTTAAATGTAGTCTTTGAGGTGGTGGGAGTTGTACTGGTTGAGACTCCTGGTGTTGCCATTATACAAGTTGCTGTGGGTTTCGTAGTGACAGCTGTCACATTGATTGAGACTAAGGAAACTGTAATAGTTAATGGTTTCACAGCAGCAGCTGCTGCTGATGGACTTTTTTGTATTGCTAGAAGATATAGTCTCTGTTAGGTTACCACTGGGATTATGCAGAGGCACAGGAATCTCTGGAGATTCCTGCAGCTGGGCACTCCCCATGAGCACCTGCACCCACAGAACCCTCAGGAGCAGCACAGCCCAAATGCACCACATGCTGGAGCCCACTGTTGGATTGTGGAAACGTAACCTTGTGAGCCCTAACTTGTAGCACTGGTGTACTTTTCTTAATGGAGTAGAATATGACTACTGGAGTAGAATATGATCAAATCAGGTTGCAAACATTTTTATCTCCCCAAATATTTATCACTTCTGTGCATTGGCAATCTTTGAACCCTTTTCACTAATTAATTTAAAATTTGTAATAAATTGTTATTCTCTGACTTGCTAGGAGGTGCAAAAACGTGCTGCTCCTGTAGAGATCAATCCTTTTTCTTCTCCACTCTTCATATTGGTTATGGTTTCTACTGTCTAATTTTGTGAGATCAAAAATTTAACTTCCACAACATGTGAGGGAGGATAGGTGGTATTTGTCTTTCACTGCCTAGATTCTTTTACTTAATGTAACATCTTCCAGATGTATACAGAATACAGCATTTTGTATACAATTGAAGAATTTTCTGTAGTATATGTGAATTACATTGTTACTTTTGAGCCAAAAAAGAAATACAAAGTCCAATGCTTACTGTTTAAAAACATAATTACTATTACAAAAATTTCTGTCATTTCTTTATATTGTCATGTTGGTATTGGGCATGGGTTTTTTGAGTATGATAGTTACCAGAGGAAGTATAAACAATAGAGAACAAAATGCTTAACAGAGGGTCAAATACCAAAGACCAAGCACAATGACTCCTGGGGATGGTTTCTGTCACATTTTTATGTTACACTTTTGCTACTGATATATATCTACATCTATAACTATATCTATCTATATCTATATCTATATCTATATCTATATCTATATCTATCTATATCTATCTATGTATTTGTCATCTCACCACTTCTTTTTTCTTAGATTCATCCACATCATGGAAAATAGAAAGCAAATATTTGTTTCAATTTTTTTCTTGTCTTCATCCTGTTCTTATCCATGTACCTTATTACCACCCTGGGATATCTGCTCATCATCCTGGTTGTCAGCACTGTCTCCCATCTAATTCCCATTGCCATATCCCCATGTACCTCTACTTAGGGAATCTTTCTTTCCATATTGTGCTTCATCTAGTATAATCCCAAAAATGATAGTGAACATAATATTACGGACTCAGATCATCACTTACACAGGCTTCCTCTTTTAAGTGTGCTTTATATTAATTTTTAGTGAAAAATTAGAAAATTATCTCCTGTATCAATGGCCTAAGACCACTATGTGGCCATCTGCCATCCACTACAGTACACAGCCACTGTGAGCCCCCACCTCTGTGTCTCTGTCCTCTTTCATAAGATTTGTGAGCACCCTGCTGTACAGTCAGATGGAGCTATAGCTGTTCTTCACAGAACTAGAAATCCCACATTCCTGTTAATTTGCTCAGCCCTTCAAAGTCACCTGTTCTGATACTCTCACCAATAACTTTTGAACATATGTTTCAGCCTGCACATTTGTGACTTTCATCACTCTGGATACATTTTCTCATTATGTCTACATTTCTCTTATTTCTCTACATTGTATTCTCTCCCATGAGAATGCCATCCTTGAATGTAATATGTGAAGTCCTTTCCACATGTGTGTCTCACCTGTCACTTGTCTCCTTACTCTACGACAGTTTCTGGAAAGTACATTAGCTCTGCAATGAGTTACTCATCCAGGAAGCCAGCAGTGGCTTCAGTAATGTACACTAAGGTCCCTCAAATGCTGATTCCCTTTACCTACAGCAGGAAAAACACAAACATCATGGTAATGTGAGATATTTCATTAGCAGGGCTGCTTACTTTTTGTGACTTGTTATTTGCTTTAAACATGAGTGTGATGAATTGTACAAATTAATAAGATTCCTAGAGAGACAAAATACAAGACTGCTTCTTCACTACACTCTTAATTCTTCTAAAACAACAAGTTAACAAAACCATTTCATCTTCTCTTGATACCTAAAGTTTCATTGTGACCAATTCTGTGACATTTCACAATTATTTTAATTTTCTAAACATAATTGATTTGTTTAGATTTCACAGAAACAATGGATTTTATTCAAGTTAATATTGAAGTGAAGTCTTTTTTAAAGTTTATTTTAGTGTATATTTATCATATGTATTGCGTACATGTATTAGAGAGAATCTTTATCTGTACATAATATATTTTAATTAATTTCCCCAATACCTTCCCATGCTTTAACCCCACTTGCCCTATCTACAAAAGATTTATTTCCAGGTTTTCTTACCTTGGAAATCCCATTTATTCTTATATTTTCCTCAAGCCACTTGAATGTGGTGTTTTCCCACACATGTCATTCTAAATGCATGAATAGTCATCAGTAAGAGGCAGTGATTATAGAATCTATCAGTTCAAGAATGTAGAAGTGAATTGGGCTTTAAATATACATCAGCAGTGCAGTAATTAACACTCAGTAAGGAGAGCTATATATATAAAATTTATCAGTAATTAAAATTACCTAAATATACCAATTGTAAATGGTAAATTGTATATGGTAAGACTCTGCTATATAAAGACTTTATAACACACCACCATGAAATTGTTGTTTGAAAGAATAATACTAAATGTATTAAATTTAAGGAATAAAATTTTAGGGAATATAAAGTATGTCAATTAATATAATGTTTCCCCATGGAATAAAAATTTAAATTTGTAAAAGAACGTGGTGTAAGAAATTTTGAATATGCCCTAATTTTCCTTACATTAAAAACACTTAAACACAGCATGGCGAAACGTGTGTTCCTTTTTATTTTTGATTACAAGGGGTCAGCCCTTCAAGATTTTCTTCAGTTACTGTAGTGCATGGATAATCCTTAAAGAAAATGTATATACCAGCAAAGGTTCCATTAACTGTAGATTTACTTCATGGAGATTTTTTTCCAATAACATGTTCCTAAATCATACATAGCCTTTATTGATTCTGTGTCTATTTCTTTAAACGTTTATTTCATTTTCACTGCTATGCATTTTATCATATGTTGATGCCAAGTGAATATTTGTGTCACTGATATTTCTTTCCTTATGTTTTTAATTAATCAAGTTTTCTGGAGGTATTTTGAGCATATACATTTTTCAATGATACAAGCACTGATAATGCTAGAGATTTTCTATTCTCCATTCCTCTTTCCAAAACTAATCCAACTTATCACTTATGATGAATGAAATGTGTCATATGCTATTATTGCTCATGGAATATATACACACAGGCACATAGACACACAGATACACACACACAGAGGAAGGACTGGAGAGTTCAGTTGAGGGTTCCTAATAACTATATCACTTATACTTCATATATATATATATATATATATATATATATATATATCTTCTTTGAAATATTCCCATGAGGATTTTAGCCTGGAGATTTTGCTGTTTAACAGAGATTATGTATTAAACATATATAAAGTGTATTCTGGAGAAGCATATATTGTCAAAATATCATTATGATCTGCAACTAATGAACATTTATTTAGCAAATGTAAAGCACCCAGATGAAGATATCTCAGGAATTCTGAAAGCAATTACTGGAGAACGGATTAAACTCAGAATCTGTGAATTTTATTTTACAGCAAATGATGATTGTTAGCATCATTGCTTCTCTTTTCCTCAGGAGAAAAAAGGCAGTGCTTAGAAGGTGCACTTCTATTACAATGCCTGAATATCAGGCTGTTTTATTTTGTAAGATGTTGTCTTTTCTAAATTTTATTTTAAAAAAGAGTAAAATTAAACATAACAAAACAGAACAAAATAAATCAAAAGATAACAATGTAAGAGACACAGATTTCAAAGCAAGACAAGAGATCTTCACTGTCTATCATATTGTCTCTTGTTTTCTTCCAAATAGTTGTTCATACCTTCATATACAATGAATTAATACAGAACAACATAGTATAAAACTGATCAGAACAGGACAATGAAGACATTTTAGGTCTTCAATGCTATACAATAGGAAAGACAACAATGGCTTCCATAGCATTTCTCGTTATCTTCAAAATAGCTGTCCATGTCTTCATGTATGTTGAAATTAAACAAAACAAAGTGGACTAAAATCACTCTGAACAAAGCATAACAGTATTGCTGGATTTCACATCATGATACTATGGAATCAGCACTGGGTACTTTAGTGTCTCTTTTTCTTCAAAGTATCAGTTCATTTCATCATGGATTATATAATCAATTCTCATAAACTGTTGAGGAGAATATCTATGCATACATGAGTATCTACATGCATAACTATCATTTTTGTATTAGAGAGAAAAACAAAACAAAACAAATTCCTAGAAAAACATGAAATGAAAAAGACAAGCTGCCCTCAGGGGAAAATATATTTCACTGAGTTCTCACTTTAGGAAAACAGAATGAATACAAATAAACACCTCAAACATATGGAAAAAGAAAGCAAGTCAAACCCAAAGCCAAAACAAAGGAGGAATTTTTGAAAATCAAAGCAGAAATTAATGCAGTAGAGACTAAGAAAACAATCCAAGGAATCAATGATACAAAGAGTTGGTTCTTTGAAAGAATAAATAAAATTGATAAGCCTTTAGCCAACCTTATTTTAAAAAAGGAAAAAAGATTCAAATTCATGCCAAAATGAATGAAAAAGATGAAATCACTACAGACACTTATGAAGATACAGAAGATAATCAACACCTATTTCAAAAACCTCTACTCTCATAGGTCAGATAACACAGAAGAAATGGACAGATTCTTAGAAGCATATGAAGTACCAAAGCTGGGTCAAGAAGATATAAAACTGTTGAATAACGCAATTTCTATTAACGAAATTTAAAATGTAATTAAGTCCTTACCTACAAAGAAGAGCCCAGGCTGAGACACATTAACCGTGAAATTCTACAAGAAATACAAAGAAGACTTAATGCTGACATTCCTCAAACTCTTCAATGAAATCTAAAGGGAAGCAATTCTTCCTAAGTCATTCCTGGAAGCAAATATTATGCTAGTACCAAAATCTGAGAAAGACCCAACTAAAAAAAGAGAACTACAGGCCAATCTCCCTAATGAACACAGATTCAAAAATGCTCAATAAAATATTGGCAAATAGGATGCAGAAAATCATCAAGAAGATTATACATCATGACCAAGTGGGATTAATCCCAGTAATGCAGGAATGGTTCAACGTACATAAATCAATAAATGTAATCCACCATATTAGTAAAGGCAAAAGTAAGAATCACATGATCATTTCTATAGATGCAGAAAAAAACTTTTTTTTTACTTTTTTTTAAAAGTTTATTTAAGGAGAAAAAGAAAAAGAAACAGAAAAAGTTATACAGAATTTCAAAATAAATAAATAAACAGTAGAAAATCACTAGTTGATAGATTACATATTGTCATCTTAGAAATAGTTGTTCAAGTTAAAAAATTAAAGCATATAATGTGGACATTCAAAAAGTGAGACTGCAAACAGTTCTCTTCAATGATCCAACAAAAACTCAGTAATATGGTTATCTATCTATCTTGCTTAAATATACATGTAGTTATATCTTTTAGAGCATGTTCTTTTGCTCTCTTTTTTACAATGACAATTGCACATTTTGGGTTTTATTATTCCCACAGTACTTATTACTTGTTTTGAAGAGAATAAAACCAACTGTGACATAACAAAACAGAGACAGTCAAATAAAAAGGATGGACATAGTACATAATTTAAAAACAATACAATGTGATCAACAATGGTTGCCATAATGCCTCTTGCTATCTTAAAAAGAATTGCCCATATCATCATTTATAATAAAATTGAACAAAACAGTAAAGCACCAAAACAATAAAACCAAAATATTGGAGACATTACAGGACTAGAAAAGAAGATAATAGTCAAACCAGAATGGACATCAAAAATGAATATTATTGTCTTCACAGTTGTTGCCTAACCTCTCAAACTTGGTACTATTAATCAAAACAAAATAGAGTAATATCAGTCAAAACAAGATGTTGAGAGCAATATAGGGTTTCAAATCAAGTTAATAGGAAATCAAAGTGAGTTACTATAATACATTCTGGTATTTTTTAATTTATTTCCCTTAATTGAAAAGATAAGTACAAAAAATAAATAATAACGATATTGAAATAAAAGAGGACATAACAACAAAATAGCACAGGTCAGAACATACCCATTTAAGCAAAATAGTGTTTCACGACAAGATATCCCAACATAAAATTAGTTAACCATAGTGACTCTTTCCTTGAAATCTTTGAGTATAATTTCGTATACTGTAGCATCAAACATATCAAGACAATGTAAAACCATTCAAGAGAATGACAGTATTACAGGGCATTTAGAACCAACTAACAGAAAATGAACAATGGTTTCTGTATTATCTCCTTGTCTATAAAAGTTTTTGTTTATCTTATCACATATAATAAAATCCAATAAGATACAACATGTTAAGACCAATGGAGACAGAAGAACAAAAGCATGATGAGACTACAAAACAAGATGATATTAAATCAGCACTAGCTATTATGATGTCTTGTTTTCTCCAAAATAGCTGTTCATACCATCCAACCTTCTCTGCCTCATTTCTGTTGAGCCCTTTTTCTGCCATTAGTTGTCAGTTTGTCTTCTTCATTTCATTTTCTGCCCCATTCATTGTGGCCTCTCTGCCTCTGTTTCTGGAATCTTGCTATTTTTCTCTTTTAGAATGTCCTGTAGTATTCTCTGTAGAGTTGAATTGATGGTTGCACATTTCCCTAGTCCCTCTTTATCCTGAAAGCACCTTGTTTGTCCATTAGTTTCTAGGGACTGTTGTGCAGCGTACATCAACCTTGACTGGAGGTTATTGTCTTTCAAAGCTTGAATTATTTCACCCCACACTCTTTATGATTTGATGGTTTGTGCCAAGAAGTCTGCTGTAATTCTGGTGGGTGTTCCCTTGTAAGTGATCTATTTCTTGTCTCTGACGGTTTTAATACTCTGTTTTTATATTGGATTTCTGTAATTTTGATTCTTATATGCCTGGGTATAGTTCTGTTTGGGTTGTAGGTGGCTGGGGTCCTGTATGCCTCACAGATCTGAGTACCTTTACCTTTTTTCCATATTAGGGAAGTTCTCCTTGATTACTTCTGTGAATAGCCTTTGAAGTTCATTTGTTTGTATCCCTGCTTCTTTACATTCTTAATTCTTAAGTTATAGATCCTTTTATCATCTTCTAGCCTTTGTATTGTTACTGCTTGTTTCCTTGTTATTTTTAAGAAGTTTTTTCCTTTCATGCTCCCATATTACAAATCTGCCCTGCAGTTAAGATAATCTATCCTTAGTTTCTTTCAAGCTGTTAGGCAAGCTTTCAATAGAATATTTAATTTCCTGGCAATCTCTTTGAGCCTGCTTCATGTATTCTACATTTTCTCTATTTTCTGCATCAAAAAATTCTCTTTTTTCTGTTCTTCCGCCCCCCCCTCTGTTTTTTCTTGGGAGGTGCTTAGTATTTCTTTCACTATTCTACTTATATATTGCTTTACTTGTTTACTTGGTTACTTGGTTAAATACTTCACTTTTGAACTCATCTATGAGGTCTCAGAGATATTGCTTTGTGTCTATTGGTGCCATGCCTGATATTTCATGTTTTCTGTCCTCATTATCCTTTGCATTTACCTTTCCTGGGTCAGTGTTCTCAGACTTAGGGACTGAGGACCCTTTTTGGTTGCTCCCTTTTCCCATACTTTTTGTTCCTTCCATACAAGTGTATATAGCAGGTCCAGTTTCTTTCTTTGTTGGTTACAGTTTGTTTGAATCGTGCCGACTCAGTATTTCTGCTCACTGCAGTGTAATAGGGAGACTCAGACCTGGGTAGCACATGCTGGGCATGCTCCGCCAGGTCAGTCCACCTACTGAAGGCTTTACTGCATTAGGGTGCACTGCCAGGTGCACAGACCTGGTTTGGGCTAGCCTAGTCAGTCTTAGTCCACCACATCACCCAGATCAAGCACTCCCCACCAATCCCACTTGAGAGGAGAATATGTGACTGAAGTCACTGCAGCATCCTGTTCTGACTAGTCTGCCCAGTCCCAGAATGTCCTATGTTGGAGCCTCCTAGTCTATGGAAGGGTTCCCATTCTCTCATTTACCACAGGTCATTGTAGGGCTCCCCATCAGCTCTGCTCTCAATTCGGTTCGCTGATTCCCACTCTCCAAGCTTTTGCACCTCTTTCCCTGCTCTGCTGATTCATATGCAGCAGCAGCAACAGGAAATTCAAGTCACAGTTTCCAGAGGTGCTGGTTCCAGCTTTGGCACTGAGACTTTAGCTGTTCCAGTCATAGCACCGGGATTGCATTTCCAGTTGGTTTCTCTCAGCTTAGTTCATTCCTGGGTTAGCAGAGTATATCTCCTCCTGCTTAGGACTCCCCACACAACACTGTTCCTGGAATCTAAGCTGGCTATCTCAGAAAGCCTCCATAGCTGCTGTTATCTGTTAGCCATGTTCTCATGGAAGTCCCCAGTAAACTCCTTTCATCACAGGGCAGGGCAGGTGTGTGGTAAATGAGGAGGGAAGAGGGAGACAAGATGGCCACTGGCTGCTTGCTTCTTGCTCAGACAGAGCTGGTTGGTGACTGCCTGGTGCCCACAAGCCCCACCACTGCCAAAAACTTTTGATAAGGTCCAACAATCATTCATGACAAGAACCTTACATAAAATTGGAACAGATGACAAACTGAAGCCAGCATCATATTAAATGACCAGAAACTGAAAGCCTTTATATTAAAATCAGGCACAACACAAAGATGTCCCTTGTAACCACTCCTATTCAAGATAGTACTGGAAAGACTAGCCAGACTGTTGGGAGCCGCGGCCGACACCGGTCGCCTTACTTGGCGGACGTAGGGCCTGTGGGTGGGAGCGGAGCCTGAGCTAGATTGCCCCTCCCATCGAGTGAGCCAAGTTGGCGCCTGCTTCCTGCCCCCTGATTGCGCTGGCGACTTAAACAACCCGCTCTGTAAGATAGTCTGCCTAGCAACAACTGATGTTAGCCAGTCAGCCCGCATCGCGCGCTTTGAACTGATTGGCTACTGTCACCCTATAAAAGTGAATGCCTCTCCCGCCACGAGAGAGGAAGCACGAGAGAGATAGAGAAAGTCCACCGGTGAGAAAGGACTGGTGGCAGAGAGGAGGCCTCGCGGGGCCCACGCGGAGACAAATAAAGACAAGGTTGCACACCGCCAGACTTTGTCGTGTGTCTTTCCTGCCGGCCGGGAGCGACCCCGACACCAGACTAGACAAGACAGACAAATAAAAAGGATAAAAGAAGAAGTTAAATAATTATTTACAGATTACATGATACTCTATGTGGAAGATCCCCAAAACTTCATTGAAAGACTCATAGATCTAATAAATTAATTCAGCAATGCAGCTACATACAAAGTCAATAGGCAAAAATCAACAGCATTTCTATATACTAACAACAAAATCACTGAGAGAGAAATAAGAGAAGCCTTCACACTACTATGCAAAAAATTGAAATACTTAGGAATTTATCTAACAAAAGAAGTAAAAGATCTATAAAAGGAAAATTATAATACCTTGAAAATGAAATTGAAGAAGATATCAGACAATGGAAAGACACCCTCGTTCATGGATAGGAAGAATAAATATTGTGAAAATGGCTATTCTACCAGAACTGTTGTACAGATTCAATTCAATCTCAATCAAAATTCCACTAACATATCTCATAGATCTAGAGAAAACCCTTCTAAATTCATCTGGAACCAGAAGCGACCTAGAACAGCAAAGGCAATTCTAAACAGCAAAGGCAAGGCAGGAGACATCACAATTCCCAGCCACCAGCTGAGTTTCCCAGTTTGGGAAAAGGTCACTGATTGTGTCCTTGGCAGGCCTGAAACCTGCCAAGTGCATTCCAGTGTGGCTGGGCTCTGTGTGGGTCCTTGAGCTCCAGAAGAGATGTTCTTAAAATCTCCGTGGGGCTCTGGATGGTGTGTGGACTTACCCTAGCCCCCAGCTGAGTTTCCTGGTTTGGGAGAAGGTCACTGGGCATGGCCTGAGCAGGCCTGAAACCTGCCAAGTGCATCCCAGTGTGGCTGGGCTCTTCGTGGCTCCTTGAGCTTCAGAAGAGATGTTCTTAATGTCTCCTCAGAGCTCTGGATGGCGTGTGGACTTACCCCAGCCACCATCTGAGTTTCCCAGTTTGGGAGGTCACTGGTTGTGTTCTGGGAAGACCTGAAATCTGCAAAGTGCAGCCTAGTGTGGTTCAGCTCTGGTAGGGTCCTTGTCCTCTGGAAGAGATGATCTTATAGTCTCCCCAGGGCTCAGGATGGCACAGGGACTCACTCCAGCTGCCAGCTGAGTTTCCCAATTTGGGAGAAGGTCACTGGGCATATCTTGGGCAGGCCTGAAACCTGCCAAGTGCAGCCAAGTGTGGCCATGCTCTGGCAGGATCTTTGAGCTCTGGAAGAGATGTTCTTAAAGTCTCCCCTAGGCTCCAGATGGTGCGTGGACTTACCCTGCTGCCAGCTGAGTTTCCCTGATTTCTATAGTTTCTTTTATCATTAATTTCTAGTATCATTGCACTATGATCTAATAACATGCATGAGATAATTTAAATTCTTTTTCATTTATTTAAGAATGTTCTGTGGGCTAGTATGTGGACTATTTTAAAGAATGTCCCATGTACTGTTGAGAACAATGTGTATTCTGATGTTTTGGATGGAACACTCTGTATATGTCTATCAAGTCCATTTGCTCACAGGTGTGATTCAGTTCTGTTATTTCTTTGCTGATTTTCTGTCTAGTTGATCTGTCCGTTGGTGTCAATGGTGTATTAGGTCTCCTATTATAGTTGTGTCATTGCTAATTTGATTTTTCATTTTTATTAACACTTGCTTTGTATAACTGGGTGCTCTGGAATTTGTTGCATATATATTTAAGATTGTTATCTTGTCCTCTTGAAGTTTTCCCCTAACAAGTAAGTAGTGACATTCTTTATGTCTTAGGATTGTTTTTTTTTTTTTTTTGGGGGGGGGGCGGGTTGAAGCTCACATTGTCTGCAAACAAACTAGCGACCTCCACTTTTTTTTTGCATTCCTGTTGCATGTAGTATTGTTTTCCATCCCTTGACTTCCAGTCTTTGAGTTTTATTTTGGGTTAGATGGCTTCCCTATAAATCCATATATTTTTATGTTGTTTCTTAACACATTCTGCAAGTCTGTTTCTTTTAATTGGTGAACTCAGGCCATTTACATTAATGGTTTTAGCTGTTATATGTTGGTTGATGGTTGACCAGCTATCTTTCTGCTGTTGCATCTTTATCTATCCATTCTGTTTAATTGTCTGCCTTGCCTAGTGATTTTTTCCTACGTGCATCTTAACTGTCTTTCAATATGCTTTGCAGGGGTGGTTGGTGATCATGAAGTCTTCAGCTGTTCTTTGTCATGGAAATATCTTTTTCTCCATCCATTTTGAAGGACAGTTTTTTCAAGGTACATCAGTCTAGGTTGGAAATCATTTTCTGTTAGGATCTGGAATACTTCACCCCATGCTCTTCTTGACTTTATCATTTGTGCTGAGAAGTCTGCTGTGACGCTGATAGGTTTTCCTTTATAGGTGATCTGTCTTTATTCTCTGACAGCTTTAAATATTCTATTATTATGTTGGATTTCTGAGATGGTGATTATTATACATCTGGTTGTATTTTTATTCTGGTTATGACTATTTGGAGTTCTGTATGCTTCACTGATGCTGATGTCCATTTCCATTCTCATGTTTGGGAAATTTTCAGCTATTACTTATGTAAGTAGCCCTTGATATCATTTGCGTTATCCCCTTCTTTTTCATTTATCTCTATCATTCTTATGTCGTTTTTCTTTGCATCGTCTTGCAGCTGTTGAATTGTTATTTTCTGATTTCTTGTTATTTTTAAAAGATCTTTTCTGTTCACTAGCTGCAATCTTGGCACCTCGAGGTCTGAAATTTTATCTTGACTTGCGTTGAGGCAGTTTTTACAACTTTCAATGGAATTTTTTATTTCATGCATATCTCTTTGTATCTGCTTCATATATTCTGTTTTTTATATTGTTTATCCAGGGATTCTATCTTTCTCTTTTGCTCCTCTAATTTTTTAACTGTGTATTCTTTAGATGTGTACAACATCTCTTTCATTACTTTTTTCATTTCTTCTTTTACCTGCAAGTTTATTTCTAGTTTGAATTCCTTTAAAGCTTCCTGGAGCTGCTTCTTTATTTCAGTTGCCATTATGTTCAACATTTCAGGTGCATGGCATATATTTTCTTCTATGCACAAAGCTCCTGAGTTTTCCTGGACTGGGCTGGAGGTTTGAGATTTCATTTTGGTCTTTTGCTTTGTCATTTTCCTAAATTTCTGTGCTTCAAGTGTTCCAAGGCTTCCCCTCGATGTGTTGGAAATTGTCCGCAGTTCCTGGAACTGGAGGTTGCTGAATGTGGTCCATTCAGGCAGACAGGCCCTCCCATGCCATCTCCAATGCTCTCTCCATGCAAGGCCCAGTGTCTTGGAACTCACTTTATATGCTGTCAACTTCCCTTATTGAAGAGAGTTGCTGGGTGTAATCTAGTCAGGCCACAAATCCTCCCAAGCCTATTCTACTGTGGCTGGAAGCTAGGTGCATTCTTCACCACTGGGAGCAATGATCTTAAACCCTCCTTGGGCTCAAGCTGATGAGCAAGAACTCATGCCCACTGGGAGCAAAGTTCCCTCCTCTGGCATCCCAGATTCCCGGATTGAAAGAAGGTCACTGCGTATGGCCCAGGCAGGCCCAAAACCTGAAAAGCCCAGTCTAGTGTTGTTGGAAGCTGGGCACATCCTTGAACATGGGAGTGATGAACTTACACTCTCCTGGGGCTTGGGATGATGAGCAGGAACTCACCCTTGCTGGGAGCACAGTTGCCTCCTGAGGCAGCACAGTTACCTGGATTGAAAGAAGGTCACTGGGCATGGCCCAGGCATGCCCAAAACCTGCAGAGTCCAGTCTAGTGTGACTGGAAGCTGGGCACATTCTTGACCACTGGGAGCAATGTTCTTAAACTCTCCCAGGTCTCGGGATGTTGTGCAGGAACACACTTCCTCCAGCAGCACAGTTCCCCAGTTTGAAAGAAACACTCTTAGCATCTTTTATCTTTATTTTTGTTGTGTGTTGCTTAACTTGTATAATCTTTTTGTATTAGAGAAAGAGAATGTTATGAAAGTAATATTGCAAAACTCAAATCAGTAAATACAAAGACAGAGGTAGAAACAGCAAAGAACAGATGAGAATTGAGAGGCATGGGCTATTGATTGAGTTTTGCAGAAGTTACCCAACATCATGTGTCACCATCATCATCATTTTTAAATTAAAAATTTATAAGTTTCCAGAGAGAGATGTTTCAATTTCTGGCTAATTTAGAATTCTTTATTATTTAGGTTTAGTAAAATTTTTATAAGCCAAAGTTTTAACATATGTCCTGATTCCTAATAAATCTAATACTCCACCTCTGGTTCTACATTATGTTTATTATCAAAGATGCCATTCAAACAGAGGCATAAATTTACATAAATACTAAAACTGACATCAATTATCTTAAAACTATGTTTGTTTTTGTGGTTTAAGTCTAGGATATTAGTGTATCCAAAATTGTCTATAAAATCAGTGCCTCATTTATAGGATGCAAAACCAGGCAAATATTTTTTACAGGCACTTTTTTATAAAATCATGTAATGAAAGAAGATAATTATATGACATAGGTGTTCTTTTGTATGCACTTTGATTAAATATTTGTGCAATAGCATACTATCAGTTATAACAAAGGATGATCTTGAGACCATTATAGGGAAATGGAGGCAACTTGAGAATATTCTCATTAGTAAAATAAACAAGACTCACATTCATAAATTTCACATTGTATCTCTAGAATAAGAAATAATAAGAACTGACAAAATAATGGGATCCAAAAGGTATAACAGATATTCTAAAATTGAAAGGGAAGAAAGTGATCTAAAGGATATAATGATAGTGTGTAAGATAGTTGACCATATTACTACATTTCTGTTTGATCACTGAACAGAAGAGTGCATATTGTCATCGTTTGAGTGTCTAGCCACTTTTTATGCTTTGATTTTGTAACTTTAACAACTATAGTTAAGATGACAATATGTGATGTGTCAGCCAGTGATTTTATGATGTTAATAGTTTTCAGTTATGTAGTCTACTTTTTTTTCTACTTTGTCCTTTTTTACATTTCTTTCTTTCTTTCATTAAATAAAAAAAAATAAATGGACTGAGGGTTTTATATTTTACCAAATTTGAAAACCACATATATATGTGAAAAGAAAGTATGTTAACTTAATTACATTCCTTTATTCTAAGGACAATTCCCAACTAGATGTGAAAAGAGAACAGTGTACTTAAGAAAACAGAAGTGATTTAGAAAGCATTTTAAAGAAATAAAAATCATTTTACCTCTTTGACTTCACAATAATCCTCCTTGACATGAATGCTAAAGGAAAATATTAATATTTTAAAAAGAAAAATTCTTATAAAATATATTCAATGTGATTTTTCAGTAGGTGACAAAAATTAAAAATAATGTGTAACATCCAAAATTATGAGGTAAAGTCTCAGGTTTTATATATAATTGTATACATATAAACTTATCAGAGATATTTTCAAAATTTGTAATAATGTAGAAATTTTTGTTGTAATATCAAATGGGAAAAATTTGGAATGCAAATTTACAATATTGGTTATAATTCTAGTTTATCTAAATAATTAATAAAACACCTTGAAATACTTTTGCTTCTAAACCTATGGAATCATAATTGGTTCTTCCATTCCCAGAGCTCACTATGCTATGAAAGCCTGAAGCATATGTCTGAGGCAGTGAGCATTGACTATATGATTTCTCAGGTTTATTCAATCCTGAGATTTTATCCTTATCACTTCCTTTAAAAATAACTCACTTATCACCCTATCTGACATAGCTCTGTGGCAAGGGCTCTGGGCAGCTTTTACTTTATGAATAAATGAATGAAACTTATAAGATTAAAAATCTCACGCACGTCAGATCCAGTCAGGCTTGGCTGATTTATAAATGACACCACTAGAGGATCCTTTCTCTGGAGCCTTAACATTGCTACATATCCTCTCAGTAGGCAAATTCTGAGCTTTTTTCCCTGCAGCTAATTAGACCTCAGGGTATTTCACTGGCAGATGCCACCAACAGCCCAATTACTTGATCTTATGCAACTGGACATGATATAGGAACTTTTATGGTGTTTATCTCTAATTAACTTTCTCCTTAAATTCACACAGACAAATCACTGTGTGAAGATATAGAAAACAGTTCCCTGCTGATGAATCAGTATATTTAATAACAAATTAACTTAGTTTATCAGTGGAGTTGGGATATATGGCATTGTATAAATTAAACATTTAGATAAATAACTGAATATTTAAAACTGTATTATATTTTGTTTCCTTCTCATCCCTTCCTGCATTGGTATAGCATTAATTAAATATTGTCTTGGGGAACTACAAATTAGGTGATAATGATGACACATATTATAACACCAACATTTCGTAACAGTAGTAGTTTTCAATGTTTCTTCACAGGCAGTTTTTCTTATAACAAATTCTGAAACTAGTTTATCATCATGATGATGAAAATAGTCACATTTCTTAACTATCTTCATAGCTGTAAGATAAATTTTTCTATCATTTTAATGTAATCTAATATTAGTCCAATGAAAGAGAAAAACAAGCATCAATATTATCTTTTTTTGGCATGGAAAAAAAATGACACAGAATCAGAACATCTTCCACCAATGTAAGATAAAAGCCAAACCTCCTGAACCTTGTGCTAAAGTCATCTGCTTACATCACTGTGCAGTAACTAATATATCAAAAGAGATTTATGCTATCACCAATTGTGAAATGCATTGGAATTGTCTATTAAATGAAACATATCAATGTTTGAAATTGTTTTTTAACTTCTATACTTTTTTATTTTTGTTTTACAGAAAATAAAGCCAAGCAAAACAAAAAAGAACAAAGCCAATCAAAACAAACCAGTGTGACACAGGACTTCAAAACAATAGGAAATCATAATGCTTTCTTGTTGCCTTCAAAACAGCTGCAGATAACTTTGGACATAGTAAAAGTGAAACAAAACAGAACAGAAGAAAAACAAAAACAATGAACATAATAAAGGACTTCGAAACCAGACAATAGTAAATCCAATATGGCTACCATAATATATCTTGCTGTCTTTGAAATAGCTTCCCATGCCATCAGATAAAATATATCAAACAAAACAAAACAGATTAAAGCCCAACCCAATGAAAATGGTACACGATTCCACGCAAACTAATAGAGAATTAACAATGGCTACCACCTACAGAAGGTGATCCCCTATAAATGTCACATTGTATACCATCCTCTGAATAGAATAGATGATCAGACAACAGGCCTAAGACCTGCAGTCAGTGAAACACCAAACACCTCAAGCTTCAAACTACATTTCACTTCAATATCTATCCCCACAGCCTGTGTTTCTCCAGATCAGCCGGTCACTTTCAGGGAATGGGGGTTCTTCTTTTTTCTCAGCCTGTGCACTGGAAGGGCTTGGAGTCTGGCTATCCCCACAGCTGTGGCAACCTGCACATGGCACTGATTCAATGGGAGGGCTTGCTTCTTGAAAAATTCTTGTTCTATTCCCCTACTGACCCACAAATCTTCAAATTATTTTTAAAAGCAAACTGAATTCAATTAAATTAAGAATATTTCTAGATATATCAGGTTTGTTCACTCACATTCAAATATATTTTAAGTAAAAAGAGATAAATTGTACATAACTCTGAGATGGTTTTAGATAAGACAGGTATTCTGAACAGTATTGTAGAAAATGATTTAGCAAAGCTGATACTATGTGATACATTTGATTCAACTAGACACTTTAATTTTGTAGTGTTATGATAACCTTTGCTTTTATCTTAGTTAATTTTGTCATTGGTGAAACAAAACATCCAATACACAAAGTTAAAAAAGGAGATGTTTGTTGTGGATCAAGGCTTGTTAGAGTTTCATTTCATAGTCAGCTTGTCATGGCAGGGTGTCATGGCAGAGGAGCATCACAGAGAAGAAACAGTTCGTGTCAGGGCAGGCAGGAGACATTAAACAGCATCAGAAGAAGTAGCAGCAGCAACAACAAACCTAGATTTTTCTGTCCTTTCTATTTCATCCAGGCTACAAGCACATTTATTAGTGACATACATACCCAGAGTTGATTTCTATTATCTATGCCCTTAACCTCACCATCACACTCTAATCAAGTCACCTTCTAAACTTGCTACCTATAAACACATGAGACTTTGTGGGACATCTATATACAGCCATAACATCTTTCAACTCTAGAATGAAAGAGAGAGTCCAACTGCAGAATGAACATGTGCTTTAATGTGCATCATGCCTCACTCAATAGCAGATTAAATCCAGCCATGATAGCCTATTACCTTTTTATCCAGCCTTTACTAAAATGATTTGAAAGAGAAGTATAGCATTTCCACATGCCACACCTGTCAGGACGAGCTTTCCATAACTCAGTTAAAATACTGAGAATTTTCTATGAAGGGAAGATTTCAAAGAAGAATTTTTGGAACTATAACAGAAAGTGTGTTTTCAGAATTAAGAAAGAAAGAGTGAGAAATGTCTAGAAAGATGGAAATGTATATTTCATTGTTAAAAGGGGAAATGAGAAAGGAGAAATTAAATATGAATCAATCACAGTTTTCAGTTTTTTAAAAAAATCAGTGGAAACATTAGTATATATTTGACAGTTTCATGGCCTAAAATATCAAACAAAAACTGTGTACTTCCCAAAGTGACCTTAAGGACTGTGTCACGCCCAGCAAAGGAACACTTCTCAAGGCAAGAAGATGCTCAAACCCAGAGCTTATATTGTTTTAGTCCAAGCTAAAAAAAACTTTTAATGCCAAAAAGACAGCTAAATTCTTCAAAAAGTGAAAAAGTGTAGAAATGTGTTTGATTGCTGGCTTACTAAAGATAATTTTTTGAAAACTCTTCCAATTTGACATTTTCTTACTGAAATTGAAGTGAATATAAAAATAGTTAAGGTAATAAAAATATATTTTACATATGAGAATGGGCTCAAGAGAAGGAACGGAAGTGCCAAGGGGAAAAGGCTGCAAAAAGAATTAAAGTGCAGTACCAAGTTACCATGATAGACATAATTATTAAGTACTGGGTACATGTACTACTAAAAATAAAAATTAAAAAAGTAGAAAAAAAATCACAAAACTGGACACCTTCTAAATTATCTAGATAAACTGCTTATAGAAACAATATGAGCTATTTAAGCTACCGGAATAAGCCTTTCTTCTGATTCTCTGGAAACTGAACATCTCTTGACTCATCTTTGTTCTATGTAGTAAACCTGCTAAATATTGTTACATCACAGGTTTCGCTGACTTTTTCAATAAGTATACAGTACTTGTCAAGTAAGTGATTGGAATTTTCTGTGTGTTATATTTATTTTCTGCAAATATACTAGGTCATTTTACTGATACCATAATTATCCACAAGAATGTTTTATAAATAAGGTATGTCGTTTTGCTGAGAAATAATTTTTTGTTCAAATACGGAGTGATTTTTTTCTTTACACCCAATAAATCATTGTTTTCCTTTTTGATTTTCTTTTTAAATTTTCTTAATTTATGTTTGTTGTGCATGATTATTACATTCACTGTTGGGAACAGGTACGTTTAAAAACATATCTCAGTTCTTACTTCTTCTTCTGCCCCACTCCCTTTATTTTTCCAGTGAAAGATTTGCTTAATCTTATAAATGCTGATAAAGTTAATTATCATGCATAAAGATTAACAACCAGCCTGATAGGCCAAAATAACATATAAAACTGCAAGACAATGTATTAAATCAAGGTACACTTTTATATACCGTGCCCTTGATAAATTACAGCAACTTTTTTCTTGTTTATGTATTATCTTGCATTTTGAACTTTATTAATGTTGAGTTCTTCATATTAGAGAAACCATGCAATATGTAAATTTGTATGTCTGATTTACTTCACTTCACATTATGATCTCAAAGTGCATCCATTTTCTTACAAATGATTCAAATTAATTCTTTACTACAAAGAAGTTTTATGGTATATATACCATATACCATACAAGTTTTATGTGATATATATATATATATATATATATATATATATATATATATCACATTTTCTTTATTCACTATTCTGTTTATACATAAACAGCTTCCTTCCAAGACTTAGCTATTATAAATTGTTCTACTATATTCATGGCCATGGGGAACATTCCTAGAAAGGGAATAGCTAGGTAAAATGAAAGTTCTATTTTGGTTTTTGAGGAATATCCATACTAGTTTTTACCATGGTTGTATGAGTTTACAATCCCATCAACAATGAAGAAGCATTCTTTTTCCCAAGCAAGCTCAGTAGCCCTTGTTATTGATAATAGCCATTCTTTTGCTGAGTGAAATAGAATCTCAGCATTGCTTTAATTTGCATCTCTTGAATGTCCAATAATGTTGAACATTTTTCATGTATTTATTGGTTGCTTGTACTTTTAATCTGATTCATCTATTCATTTCATATACTCGCAATTGAATTGTGCCCTCAAATTTTGGAGTCTCATACTTTTAATTTTTTAATATAGTCTAAATAGTTTTTTTTTTTCTGTTTCAGAGGAGTAACTTGCAAAAATTTTTCCCAGTCTATAGGTTCCCTCAGGGGACGGTTTCCTTTGCTCAGCAGAGGCTATAATACAGGTGTGATTCCAGTTGCTAATTATTGGTATTACTTTTGTACAACCAGGTTACTGTTTGGAAGGTCTTTGTTTACACTTATGTCTTCAAGTGTTTTACTTATTTTGCCTTCTAAAATATTTTTTCTGCTATAATGTTCAGACACTTTTGTATTTCAGTTTAGTGTTTAGCAAGATATATGGGTGTAGGCTCAGTCTTTCACATGTGAATAGCCAGTTTTTCCAGTGCCATTTGTTACAGGAGCAATCTAGCAAAAGAATTTGGCATCTTTGTCAAGACAATATAGATCAGTATCCCGGAAGTTTTTCTGCATCTGATATCTGTTCCAATGATCCACAAGTCTGGGGTTTTTTTTGCCAGTATCATGCTATTTTTTTTATCATTTTTGCCTCATACTACACATTAAAGTCAGGGATCCTGATGCCTCCTGTCTTGTCCTTGTTGCTCAGAATTGCTTTGGTTCTTCTGGTTCCATATGAATTTTTAGACTGCTGTCTCTAGTTCTGTGGGACAATAACATTGTTGTTTTGACTGAGGTTGTTAAATCATTAAAGTTTGGAAGTATGGTCATTTTAACTACACTTGTTTTGCCTTTGCTTTTTTCAGAGCTCTGTAGTTGCACTGTAGTAATCTTTCAGTTACTTGGGTAGGTTAATTCCTAAATATTTAATTTTTCTTCATCTTATTTTGAGAAGTGCTGTTTCCCTAATTTCTCCTGTTTAGTTTGTTATTGGTATACAGAAATTCTATTAATTATTGATGCTTGATTTGTATGCTGCTATACTACTGAATTGAGTTTTTTTTTTCTTTCTGTTTTCCTTTCCTTTAATTTTTTTTTGAATTGTAATAAAAGGTGCATTAGGGTTCAAACTTTCAAGAGAGTCACAGTTGGGGACTTCATCTAGAAATGGCCCTCTTTCTGGTAATGTCCCAAGAAAAATAGGGTTTCACAAGTAAAGAAGATGAGTGTATGTTTGTGTAAATTTGTGACTAAAGAAATTTTGAAAGAAGATTCTAGATTCATGCAATTAAGAATGTTAGTAATATCAATATTTAATAGTATGATGAATGTCATTCTCACTTTACATTTTCAATAGTTATGAATAGTTTCATGTGTTTTTAAAAATTGTATTTATCATTAACATTTTTAATTCAATAAATTGTTATTTACAGTTACATTTAACCAAAACTGTAGGAAGCCCTGTAATTGGCTGCCACCTTATATCTGCAGGCCACACCACCTTAGCTCCCTCTAGGAGTTAAGTTTAGTAGTTATGCAGCACCTTGCCTACCTAGCTTGTTTGGCCTGTTCAGGTATTGTGCTAATCAGTCCACCATATGAGCCCTCGCATGGGAAATTTGAATTGACCTACAACCCTCGGTCTTGCCACTGTTGCTAAGTTACCTGCTGACATCTCAGAACCCAACTCCCTCCTCCCCAATACCCTATATATTTGATTCTCCTTCCTTGAATAAACAAGACTTGTTTGGACTTCTTTATCTTGTCTCAACCCGTTGTGTCTCTTGTTCCCTCTTCATCCCCACTCCCAGTCTAGGGTCTCCTTGTACTTACTTACCTGCAAGCCGGGTCAAGTGGCACCCCCAACGTGGGACCCAAGAATGGGGGACTTAGTGAGGGACGCTGTTCTTGGGCCCATAGTAGAAAAGGGAAAGGAAAATAGAGGACCGATGTGGAAGCCTGCCATGCCGCTGAGCCTCAGTAAGTGAACAGCAATTATGGGACAAGAAATTAGCCACCATCAGATTTTTGTTGAAAGTTTAGAAAAGCTTTAAAGATGCAAAGGGTAAAGGAAAAAAAATAAGCATATGTCCATTAGGACTTCATAAACTTTAACTGGGAAGCAAAGTGACCCAGTAACTGGTAGTGCCCAACCCCCTTGAGGCTTAACACTGCAGCCTCCCCTACCCGCACCAGGTGGCAGTTACAGACAAAGCCCTTAGTGTGGCCATAGCCGTGCCCCTCCCCTATAGTGTAATGGCTGTATAGCTCTAGCTTCAGCATGTTTAACTTTTGATACTAGGAAGGAATTAAGAGACCAAATTGAACTTTTAAGACAACAGATTAAACTGAAAAAAGAATGTCAGGATTTGATAGCTGAATTAGAAAGGCTAAAGACAGGGAAAGTATCCTCAACGTAAATACCCTTTAGTCCTGCCTCTCACTGCTGTAATGTCCTATCTAGAGCAAAACTATCATTTTCGTCTTTTTATTGTTAAGAAAAGGGCAAAGTTTTTCTGTTACTACTTCCTGCTGAAAGAGGGCACCATATTGGGGTTTAGGAAGGATGACGGGATGATGATTGATGCCCATGCAGAAGCTGGTGCCAGGTGGTTTAGTGAGGACAACTTTATCCTTGGTGAATGCCCACACATTAGACTGGAAAAACAAAGAGACAAGGTGCTATGAGAAGGCAGGCCACTATCATATTTAAGGACCCAGGTGAGGTAGAAGGAAAGGTGCCTTTGATTTACATATGTAGAATCATTACCACGGTGAGGTAGAATCACTGCCACAGTGAGGTAGAATTCTGAAAAAAATAGGTGTGGGTTAGGAGGAGTAAAGTCATGAGAGGTGATTATTCCCCCATCTGAAAGGGTAAAAGTCAAGAGTGTAGGTATGTAGGACATGTCTCTGGTCCAGGAGTTGAGCTGGAAAGAAAAAGAGGGGTGGGGATGGCTGGGGCTGTGTCACTATAAGGAAGGTAAGAGTGTAGGCCTTTAGGGATCTGAAGTTTGACTAAACAGCTCAGGGTAGAGAAAACTAAGACAGTTGTCACATAGAATGAATGAAGATGATCTTACTCATGATGTGGAAGTCTTTAGGAAAGACTTAAGAGTCCAGATGTAAAAAGGGTAATTGATAGAATGTAAGATATTAGAAACCAAATTGGTTAACAAAACATGACTTAGCCTGAAAGTTGTGGCTGTGAGGCCTTGGTGAGACAGAGACAGGTGGGCAATAGAATGGTTAAATTTAGGGCTGGAAGGGCACGGCTTGAGTGATGTGGAACCAAGATGGCAGTCCAGCAACTTTGACCACTGTTGGGATTGCCAAAAAGGCCAGGTAGGGACCGCTCCACCTTGGTTGTAGTCTTCCAGATGATTTCCTGTAACAGGACTTTAGCAACAATGTCAGTAGTCTCCCTGGTTGTGGGAAAGGCTTTTATCCATCCTGAAAAAGTACAAACAAAGGTGAGAAGATAAGAGAGATTTGTGACAGGACATGTGTCTTGACCAGGGTTGTGTCTGAGAAATTGATGACTAGGAAAGGAAAGGGGTGCTATGTGTCCTTGAGGAGAGCTTGTACTGTAGAGATAAGAGGTGCAAGTTGTTGAGACTTCAGAGGGCCTGGGTCAGTCTGCATAAACACACAGGAATAAAAAAAGGCATTTTTAAGATCTATGACTGTAAAGTGAGTGATGGAGGGAGGGATATGAGAGAGCATGGTATAAGGGTTTGGCACCACATGGGAGTAACAGTACTATTGACTACCCTTAAGTCCTGCATTGGATGATAAGACCCATCAGGATTGAGTATGGGATAATGGGAATATTATAGTTGAATGGGAAGGTTTAAGAAAACCATTGTCTAAAAGGCACTTAATTTTAGTTTTAAGACCCTTTAAATATTTGGGAGCTATGGGATTCGGGGGAACACAAGGAAAAATTTAAGGATCCTTGAGAAGAAGCAAAATAGGCAAGGCAAGGGTAGTGAAGGTGGGACACAAAGTATCTCAAACTATGGGATTGGCCAGAGAAGAAGCAAGTCTGGAACCTGCATGAAATAGGCCCTGTCTGCAAAGTCTGCATATGTTGGCTGTCAACACCCACTATACAGACAGAGGACTTAATATAGTGGCCTAAAAACTCAGGAAGAACACTATACATGGCCTCTATGTCCACAAGTATAGAGAATGTCTTACCTGAGATCTCCAGTGGGACTTGGGGCTCTGAAAAGTACACCTTAATGGGGGCTGTGGGCCCTGAACCTATCAGTCTTCAGCAGCAAGTCCAAGCAGATCAGTCAGCAGTGAATCTGGCTGTGATGGAGTCTCCTGTGAGGGCAAGGAACTAGCGCATGGCTTACCAGCTCTCTGGCCTCTAGGATAGTTGCCCTTCCAGTGGCCCTTGAGGTGTAAAGGGGGAAGGTCCCAAAGGAATGCTAGGATTGGGGTATTTTTTTGCTTAAAGTCCTTTGCTGCACTTAAATCATGGCCTGGGAGAGGCTCGGGCAGCTCTACCTTGTGTTAGTTTGCCTGTCTCAGAGCTCAAAGTGTCACTACTAAATGATCAGATTGTTATTTTTCTTTTGATTTTTATCTCTTTTGTTGAAAACATAAAAAGCCATATTAAGAAGGTCTCCCTGTGGGATTTGAGGGCCACGTTTAGCCTTTTGTCTTGGGATCTGGCCCACAGTGGAAGGTATTGGTCTCTTCCACAGTCAGTGACATCTGGTTTTTATCTTGGGTAGGTGTGCAGCTTTAAGTCTAAAGGAAACAAATGCAAAGAATCAATTAAGTATGCAGTGGTCAAATAATACAGTCAACAGGGTATTTATGATTATAACTTTAGCAATGGCTTCCCATAAGGAGGATAAGGCCCAGGGAATTTTAGAAACTGACATGTGATTCATTTGTCATACATACATTTAGGTTTTGCAATTGTATAAGTACCTCTTATGTTGTTAGAATATCTAATGCCATCTGATTTTTGGAGGATGGCCTGTTTTATTAATTTTACCCTTTTATTTAGGATAGAAATCAGTTACAGAGTCATTTAACTTCACTTGATTACAGTTAATTATGACCCCAATATGTCCAGCACTTGCTTGTCAGCAGAGGGCTGAGTCAGGGCCAGTGGATGAGCGGGGAAAGGCTCAGGCCTGGCACCTGCCCCAGCCTCAGTGCTGGTCTCATTGCACTGTGAGCCCCTGCATCATATAATCTTTTTTTCTGGAAAAGATCTGGTGGATACCAGCAAAAGGAATCCAAAAGGAATTTATAAGTATCTCTTAATTTTAGTTGTTGAACATCCAGAATATTGATAACAGTACAGTGCTGTACAGACTGTAAGCTTAACATAGAACATTAAATGGCAATTAACCAGGGCTATTTTAACATTTGAGCACTGAAGAAACTTGTGACATTGTTTGGACTGTTTACTATTTAAGCATCTATAAGCATACGTCTGGATCTGAAAGAAAACACGTCATCATATGTTACATAAATTTTTGTTTAAAATTTGACTGATAACCTCATGTTGGTCTGATCTGAATCTTCTGGCTGGAACAGAAGAAAAAGGCTGCAGAAACAATCCCAATTTTATATTTGAAGGCGTGAATATACCATCATATCAGCAACAATGATTGTCTCAGACATATGAACTTTAGTTGAGGTGTCTCCTATAAGGTTATTGGAGCCTCCAGTTAATTAACAATAGCTGGTTAAAATTATCAGGTGGCCACTTTCGTGTTTATCAATTGAAGTCCTGTCCAATGTCTCCTCACCCCAGGGGTTTTGTTTAACAAATTTTAGCATCATTTTGACTGTTTTTTAAATCTATAACCCAAATAAACCTTGATTAAATTATTTGAAAATGCAAAAGAGAAAAAAAGATTGTTGAGCTCAAATAAAGAAGAGTAGCTGTTTACAGAGCAGGTAAATGGACAAACATGGACAGATGGTCTGTATATTATAAATGGACTGAACAAACAGACAACAGATATATAGACTGACAATAATCTCATAAAATTGCAGTGCACTCAAATATATTTGGCCAATTTAAACTATAATGAATAGACTAATGTGAATCTTCTTTTAGATCAATTAATAGAGATCACTTGAAATAAGAATACCAGAAAATGAGCCTAATTTATGGCTAATCTGAGATAGCCCAGAAAGTTAAAAAGGAATGTAATCTTTTGGGGCCAGCCTGTTCCCAAAGCAGGAGTAGAGATCCATCCAGCAGGCATGTGTGGGCAATCAACATGCTGCTGGCAGCCATGTGGCCTGCAGGAAGGTTGCAATGCCTGGGACCACTTATGGTGAGCCAGTGGATAAAATGGCGATGCAGAGGAAGGAGACAAAGAACCCTCAGATGGGACAGACAGCTTGGCCTGGAGGGATAGAGAAATTGGAGACTGGTGAGAAATGCTAGGGAGGATTAGAGATCCTAGTGGCTGAAAGGGGAGGAGAGGACAATGCAGGGGTCTCAGCATTTGGCTGAAAAAGCTGAAGGGTTTGGTATGTGAGATACAGGGGAGAAACTGTAAAGACAGGACCTGCATCCTAAGTGTGGGGAGGGTTTTCAAGCAGGGTGACTCAAACTGGGAGGGATTCTCAGAATCACTCACTCTGCCTTTCTCAGTTGGAGGACCAAATGATAGGATTTTTTGGCATGGTTAGAAGAGAAAATATACAGCAAAGTGGCCTTTATTCTAAGGATGCAGAGAGTATCAAATGACCACTGGGGGTCTGGCTTTCTCTACTGGACACATGGTGTGGGAGGCATACATATAGTTTTGATCTGGGGTGGTGCCTAAAGGGGGCATTGCTGATGCACAAGCAGCCAATTGGAATTCTTTTTGCAACACGAGTAAATTGCCTAGGGGTGGGAAATATGACCTCAAGGTAAACGTCCCTTGGTCCTGCCTGCCACTGCTGTAATGTCCTATCTAGGGCAAAATCCTTTCACTTATGATGAAAGACTATACAATATAACATTAAAAGCATTTTCTTAATCCAGGCACAGTGGTTCATGTCTCTGAACTTCAGTGATTTGGGAGGCTGAAGGAATGGGATAGTCACTTCAAGTTCAACCTGAATAATTCAGTGATGTAACCAGACCATATGTCAAAAAAGTTTGTATATATATATATATATATATATATATATATATATATATATGCATACATATGACTGGAAACATGGCTCAGCAAGAAGGCCTTCAGTGCTATGACTAATATTTTTTGAAAAATATTTCCTATGAAGAGCTGGAATGTAACATAAAGATCACTACAAAATGTGGTCAAAATATAAGGTGAATATTCAAATTTTATAACCATATTACAATACATGACACTTTTCCATTAATCTCCTTCAAAATATTTCTCCAGGTTACAACACACTTATCCAATTGTTCTTGCCACTTGCTGAAATACTTCTTGAAGTATTTCTTTGTATCTTTATAAGACTTGATTTTTGAAAAGTGAAGTTTGCTGCCTCAGTGGCATTCAATGGAAAAGCAGACATATAAAACCATCACAATGTGTCCTCATCCAAAAAATAAACAAAAATTCTAGAGATTACCTACATTTTATATAATTATTACCTTTGCTATTTATTTCAATATAAAGCTAGAATTTCATCCTACTAACACTGAACAGCTTCCTTAGCCTGTTTTATTTGTTACATCTCTTAAGTGTGGCCAGGAATAGTCTTTGTCTCAATGTGGATATAAAGATCTTTTGGAAAAGTAAGCTATCATTATTGATTCTGAAAGGGGTATAGACTGATATCATGAGACAATGGCTATTAAAGTCAGCATGTTAAGGGCTTCTGATAAAGATGGCAGAGAAGAGCTGAATACCGAGGCTCCCTGAGACCGACAACACAGATGCAGAAATAATGCAATGTAGGGAGTCCCGAATACAAGGAGATGGATCCTCTCCACCCAGGAAGACACTAAAGCAAAAAGAACCAGTCAAACATGCAGCCCTGCAGCTACTATTGAGGAAGCTAAGATTCTGTGCTCTTGTGCACCTGATTTCCCACTGCTTGGACTCCCTGGAACCACAGTTGCACTGAAGTGCAGTCACAATGAAGTCGGAGGTCAGCTAGCCCAATGGAAAATGGAGCCAGCAAGGGACCTTCATTGACCTGCAGTGAGTGCTGTGAATAAAACCCTTCCATGAGAAAGGGGCTAAAATGGGGTAACATTTTGGAATCAGGCAAGAATGGCAAGAACAAGGAACAGAAGTGACTTCAGTCAGTTGCTCCCTTCCCAGATGAGATTGGTGGGGTATGATTCTCCTGGGTCATCCCCCTGGCTGAGACCCAATAAGGTATCCAAAACCATTTCCCTATATGCACTACACACTAAAGCAGTGAAGGCCTCAAAGGGTTGACTGATCCAGAGAGGAGAGACCAGCATACACGACCCCTGTTTTCACCTCAATAACACACTGGAGTGAGCAGGATTACAGAGCCAGCACACTTCAGAAGAACCATAAACAACAAGGAAAGGGACTGGGACCTCCTGTATATGTCTGTATGAAAGAAACCAAAAACATGAGAAGAAGAAGCAAGAAGAAAACATGCCCATCCCCCAACCCTGAGAACATTGATCCAGGAGAAGTAAATACAAAAGAGACTGAGGACACCAAACATATAATATCTGTCATGGCATCAGTGGACATAAAGAGACATCTCCGGGACCTCATAGATGAGTTCAAAGATGAAATATTTAACCAAGTAAAGCAAGATATAATTAGATTAATAAAGGAAATGTTGACCCCTCTCAAGAAGACACAAATGGAAGAATGGAGGAGCACAAAAAATGGAGAGAAACGTTTGATGAAGAATATAAATAAAACATAGAATACATGAAGCAGGTTCAAAGAGACTACCAGGAAATAAAAAAAATCCATTGAAATCAGGCAAATCTGCTTGAAAAAAACTAAGGATATTTTATTCAAACTGGAAGACAGGTTTGCAATGTGGGATTATGAAAGGAAAATTTCTTAAAAATAACAAGGAAACAGGCAGTAATAAAACAAAGCTGGAAGATGCCAAGAGGATCTGTAACTTGAGAATAAAGAATGTGAATGAAGAAGCAGGTGTACAAATAAAGGAACTACAAAGGCTTTTTAAAGAAATAATTAAGGAAAACTCCCCAAGCATAGGAAAAGGAAATTATATTCAGATGTATGAGGCATGCAGAACTCCAGCCACCTACAAGCAAAACAGAGCTACACTCAGGCATATAATAATCAAGATCCCAGAAATTCAATATAAGAAGAGAATATTAAAAGCCATCAGAAAAAAAGCAACAGATTACCTGTAAAGGAAACCCATCAAAATAATGGCAGGCTTCTTGACACAGACCATCAAATCAACAAGAACTTGGAGTGAAATATTCCAAGTCCTGAATGGAAATAACCTCCATCCCAGATTGATGTACTCTGTAAAACTGTCTCTAGAAATTAATGGAGAAACAAGATGCTTCCAAGACAAAGGGGAACTGGGGAATTCATGGCCAGCAATCTAATTCTACAGGGAATACTGAAGGACATTCTAGAGGGAGAAAAAAGTACCAGGATTCTAAGAATAGTGGCAGAGAGGCCTCAATTAATGGAGCAGAACGTGTAATGAAGAAGAAAAACAGATAACTAATGGCAGAAAAAGAGCACAACAGAAATAAAGCAGAGAAGGTTGGCTATAATCTCTAATATAGATGGCCTTGATACACTAAAAAAGAGAGAGAGAGAAACACAGGCAGAGTAAATCGGGTAGTAGGGTCCACCGAGATGTTCTTTATAAGAAATGTAATTAACCTGAAAAAGGGTTTGTGTACCAACAATCAAATAGAAGAAAACAATGCTCTATGTGACAGGTAACCAGAGAGTAATAGGAGCAACATGACTAGTATTTGTAGATAGGTTGGAAAGACATGCATTAATAGGCAAAGAAATACAACTAGAGATCAAGTCCAGGAGGAGGAAGGTTTGGAACCATTTAGGTAAATAGCAGGTTGCCCCTATATTCTAAATACTGAGAGTGTTGGTGAGACTCTAAAATGCAAATGCACCCTGGGGAAGTGAAGTGGGAGGAATAATCTTTAAAAGATGGCAGAAGATATTGTTAATAGTGTATCAGGATTTAAAACCCACATTACTCACACTACTCTGCTTAGATAGATTTTATTGTGTCCCAGTTTGTCTACTTGCACTAGATCTGAGGGCAGAGTCATCCCCAAAATAACAGGATATAGTACAGTAATCATCTTTATTTTCCTATTAACTTAATCTGAAGCCCTGTATAACTTTCACTGTTTTATCATGACTGATCTTAGTGAAATCTGGTTTTTTTTATTGCTGTTTTGTAATGACTGATTTTATTCAAAACTATTATGATTAATAGTATCAAGTCTGAGAGTATAAGCAACTACACTGAAGATGAAAAGATTCACTATGATACCCATTCTCATTTAATTACTACCTGTTTTTGAAGTTTTACACTACCTACAAAGTTGTGTTTTTTTATATTGTTATATACTGCTACTTTCAATTATACTATGTCTGATGATATACACAATTCTATTGAAGATAACAAGAGACAACACAGTAACCATGGTAGAACTCCTTGTACTGTGGTTTTAAATCTCTTTTATGTTTCATGTGTTTATAGGAATATGTTTGGCTTTGTTTTCCTTTGTTTTGTTTCTCCCTCTAATATAGAAAAGATAGAAATACATGCTAAGACTCATGCATGTGTAGAACCTATAAACAGTTTGTGAGAACTGATCTTACAATGCATGATGAAATGAACAAATACTTTGAAGAAAAAGAGACACTAGAGTACCCAGTGTTGATCTTGTAGTGTCATCATGTGAAATCTAGCAATACTATTATTTTTGGTTCAGAGTGATTTTAGCCTGCTTTGGCTTGTTTAATCTCAAAATAAATGAAGATATGGATAACTGCATGTATTTTTAGTGTGTAGGATTGATAACCTAAGTTTTTGTTGGATAGTTGAACAGAATTATTTGCTATCTTGCTATTTGAATCTCAACTTTGTAGGTTTCACTTTTGTATCTGGAAAAACTATTTGTAAGAGGACAACATGTAATCATCAACCAGTAATTTCTTGCCGTTTTTTTTTTCTTTTAAAGTATTTATTATTCACCACTTTTATTTAATATAGTACTGGAAATACTATCCAAAGGAATTAGACAAGTGAGAGAAGTAAAAGGGGTAAAGATAGGAAAAGAAGAAGTTAGGTCATCGTTATTTACAGATGACATGATACTCCAAATAGAAGACCCTGAAAACTCCATTGAAAGACTCTTAGATATAGTAAATAAATTCAGCAATATAGCTGGATACAAAATCAATGATCAAAAATCAATAGTATTCCTATACACTAACAACAAGATCACTGACAGAAAAATGAGAAGACACACCATTCACAGTATTAATCAAAAAAAATGAAATATTTAGGAATTACTGTCACAAAAGAAGTGAAAGAACTATACAGGGAAAATTATAATACACTGAAAAAAGAAATTGAAGACAATCTCAAAAAATGGAAAGACATACCTTGCTCATGAAGAGGAAGAATAAATATTGTGAAAATGGTCATTATCCCAAAACTCTTATACAGATTCAATTAAATCCCAATAAAAATACCATCAATATATCTCATAGATCTCAAGAAATCTCTCCTAAAATTCATCTGGAGTGAGAAGAGACTTAGAATAACAAAGACAGTCCTAAGCAGCAAAGGAACGGCAGGAGGTATCACAATCCCTGACGAAGTTATTCTACAAATGAACTGTAGTAAAATCAACATGGTACTGAAATCAAAACAGAGCCAAAGATCAATGGAATAAATTAGAAGATATAACCAAACTGAAACACACTCAACTACCTTACCTTTCATAAAGGGGCCAAACAGTTTCAATGGAAGAATGACAGTTACTTTAATAAATGGTGTTGGAAAAACTGGCTCTCCATAAGTGGAAAACTAAAACTAGACCCATGCCTATCACCATGTACTAAAATAAAATCTAAATGGATCAAAGCTCTGAATTTTAAAACAGAAATACTAAATCTATTGGAAGACAAATTGGGTAAAAATCTTGAAGACATTGGAGTAGGCAGAGAATTCATGAACAGTACTCAAACTGCACAGGAAATACTTCCCAGAGTCAATAACTGGAATCACTTCTTATTAATAAGTTTCTGTACAGCAAAAGAAATCTCCAGCATAGTAAAAAGAAAACCCACCACCTGGGAAAATACCTTAGTGAACTTCCCCTCAGACAAAGAATTCTGTCTAAAACATATAAAAAATTTTTAAAAATTAGACCCCCAAAATTCAAAGACCCAGTCCAAAAATGAGCATCTGAGATGAATGCACAATTCTCAGATGAAGAAATACAAACAACAAATAAATACATGAAAAAAGGTTCATCACCATTAGTCATTAGAGAAAAGCAAATTAAAACCACACTGAGATTTCATCTCACTCCTGGAAGAATGGCCCAGATCAAGAAAACCAACAACAACAAATGCTCGAGAGGCTTTTGGAAAATAGTACTCTCCTGCACTGTTGGTGGGAGTGTAGACTGGTGCAACCATTGTGGAGGTCAATCTGGAGGTTTCTCGGAAAGCTGGTATTGAAAGCCCCATTTGACCCAGGTATTCCACTTCTATGTATATTCCCAGAAGAACTGAGAGCTTCATACTACAGTTATATATGTGCACCCATGTTTATAGCAGCACAATTTGTAATAGCCAGATCTTGGAAACAACTGAAGTGTCCATCAACTGAGGAATGGATATAAAAGTTCTGGTATTTTTATACAGTGGAGTACTACTCAGCTATAAAAAAGGATCACATTGACATATTTATAAATAAATGAATGTGTAGGGAGTGGCACATCTCACTGTTGCCACCTTATCTCGCCCTCCTGTGGGCCTCTGCTGCATCCGCCTACATTTCCCATGATCTTCACGTCTGCCTACATTACCCATAATCCTCTCCTGCTTACCTACTTTCACTTCCACCAGTTGCCTACACATGGTTTCCTGCTAATCTGATAAGTCCATGTCATATGAGGAGATCTAAACTGACTTATCCAATAAAGCCACATTTCCTTGGACTTTATATAAGCCATGTACACTTCCTGAATAAACGAGACTTGATTGGAACTTTTCATCTTGTCTCCATCTCTCTTTCCTCTTGTCCTGCCCCCCATCCCCTTTCTCTCTCCAGGAAAGACCCACAGATTGATCCATGGGCCAGATCAAGTGGCGCCCAATGTAGGGCATGGCATGAGAGGTTTCAACGCGGGATCGTTCACAGGAGTAAATTGCTGCACAGCGTGACTGATCCAAGGGGTTTGTCCCTGTGATCCGTGCAGACAGCCTCCTTACAACTCACCTGAATCATGGTAGGTGAATGGATCTTATCTCTCTACTGGCATGGGGCAAGCACTTAGTGAGCATGAATTGTTCATGAATGGCCTCAGTGAGGCACTCAAGGTCAGAGGGATTAAGGTTAAAACAAAAGATTTATTACACTACTTTCAGTTTGTGCATTCTGTGTGCCCATGGTTCCCACTAGAGAGCACCATTGACTCAAAAAGATGGCAAAGAGTAGGAGATGCTCTCAAAGACTATTATAGTTTTTGGTCCAGAAAAAGTTCCGGTAACTTCTTTTGCATATTGGACTTTAGTTTCTGAGCTGTTGACATAATGTCATGCGGATCCCCAGATTGCAAAGATGCTTGCTCAGGGTGAGGCTGCATTATCTGCCTCCCGCAGTTGTACCCCACACCCACCGGACTTATCCAAGGCACCCAGCTCTCCTGGATCTGTGGTTCTTGATATCCCAGAGACCCCTCAAGATGGCAGCTTCTCTCCCTCCAGAGACTCCCAAAATGGCGACTTGCTGTCACTTCCCCTTTCTAGAGCACATGGGGATACTCAAAAAGGCGCCACTATTCAAAGTGGCTCCCAGCACTCCTTAGAGCTTGGTGCCACCACATCCCCTCTGTTATGTAGGCCTATGTACCCTGACCTTTCTAAGTTCCAAGAGGTTGATTGGTTGCAATTGGCAGAAGAGGCTGTGCAATATCAGGGTAAGAAAACCCCTTTTGCAGCCCCTGCATTATCCATCAATCCCAAATTAATGACTAAAATACTGACAAGAAAACCAGATAACACCCAGCCTGACTTCCAAAAGCCGCCTGGTCCACCTCCTGATCTCCTTGCTTTAGAAACAGAAATTCGTTATTTACAACAGAGGCTCCAATCAAAACAGGAGAAACAGAGACTCATTTTGCAACTCCAGTTGTTAGATGTAGGCTTTCATCCCTTCTCAGACACACCAACAATGATGTTCCCAGTAACAGAAACAACTCACCCACCAAAAATGGGTGCCTTAAAAACAGCGCCTCTTTTAATGTTTCCAGTAACAGAAATCACCCAGACCACCAAAGTAGATATCAGCCCACGAGATGGCAGGGAGACAATTCAACCTGCCCAAGATGGCGCTGGTCTACAAAATGGTGGGAACTAAACAGTTAAGGAAAGAGGGAGACAAAGGGATGAACTAGACATGAGGATCGGTCCCCAAGTCAGGAAAGCAGAAGGGACAAAACACAGGCTACTACAACAACCAGGAGAGATAGACAGCCACCACATCTACAGAGGTGGGAAATAAAAATTGATGATAGTGAGGAAGAAAATGACTCTGACCTACATGATAGTGATACAGAAACAGACCCTCCAGGGCACGGCTAACAGGGCCCACACACCATTCCCTGTAACTGCCCTGAAAGAATTAAAAACAGCAGTAACCCAATATGGCTCCATGGCAGCCTTCACTCTTGCAGTTTTAGACTCCTTAACCCAAGGTTGGATTACACCTCATGATTGGAGAGATCTAACTAGAGCTAGACTCTCAGGGGGGCAATTATCTGCTCTGGAAAGCAGAATTCCAACACCAATGTGAACTTTTGGCTAAAGATAATGTTAACAGGAAAAATCATTATACTCTTCCCATGCTAACAGGAACAGGCCGATATGCGACACAACAAGCCCAAATGTGATATGAGGCAGGCCTTTTTGCTCAGATCACCTGGCGGCAACTAAAGCATGGGAAAAACTCCCGTCTGGTGGAGTTTCTTCTTCTCTTACTAAAATTAAACAAAAACCCGAGAAGCCTTTCTGTGATTTCGTTGGTCGCCTCTTACAGGCAACTGAGCATCTTTTTGGCACCTCTGAGGACAACCCTGATCTAGTTAAGCAATTGGCATATGAAAATGCAAATTCTGCCTGCCAGGCCACAATCAAACCATATAGAAAAAGAGAAGATCTCTCAGGTTATATTCACTTGTGCACTGATATAGGCCCTCCCCATATATCAAGCTCAGGTCACAGCTGCAAGTACAGCTGCAGCTGTAAAGGAGACCCTCCTTGTATACAAGCAAGGAGGAAAAACAAATAATGGCAAATGTTTTAAATGTGATCAGATGGGCCATTTTGCCAGAGAATGCCCAACAGCCCCAAAGTCTCAACACAATAACTCAAGACCAAAACCTACAAGCTTATGTCCAAAATGCAGAAGGGGATATCATTGGGCTAATGAATGCAAGTCAAAGACAGATGCAGATAGCAATCCCCTCCCCCAGCAGGGAAATGGGATTCTGGGTCAGCCCCAGACCCCCAACTTGAGACAGACCCCCGGGGCTATAAGGTTTGTCCCACAGCAACAAAACAATCCAGCATGAAGCAATCCGTTTCAGACCTTCTCCACGCCAAGTGCAGGACTGGACCTCTGTTCCACCTCCAACACAGTATTAGCTCCTGACATGGGCATACAAGCCATCCCTATTGGGTTTTTTGGCCCCCTTCCCAAGGACACATGTGAGTTAGTCTTTGGATGTGGCAGCACAATATTGAAAGGATTACAAGTTGTCCCAGGAATCATAGATAATGACTATACTGGTGAAATTACTGTTATGGCATCCTCTATCTCTGGCCTGGTTTCCATTAGTCAAGGACAATGTATTGCTCAATTGGGCTATTGCCTTTGGTTCAAACTTGTAAAGCAGCTGTGGCTTCCTATAGGGGAAATTCTTCCCTTGAGTCTTCAGATATATATTGGGCTCAATTTATTTTCAAAGATAAACCCCTTATGGCTTTGTTGCTCAATGGGAAAAGTTTCTCAGGGCTCATAGATACAGGTGCTGATGTGACTCATTAGAAAAGAGGACTGGCCTCCCACATGGCCCCTACAGACTACTATGACTCATCTGCAAGGGATTGGACAATCTAAAAATCCACATTGTAGTGCCAATCTACTTACCTGGAAAGATAAAGAAAACAATCAAGAGCACATACAGCCCTATATTGTGGAAGGGCTACCCCTTAATTTGTGGGGTAGAGATTTGCTGACCCAAATGGGAATGATGATGGGCAGCCCTAATACTATAGTCACCAAATAAATGCTTACTCAGGGATTCCTTCCTAATCAAGGCCTAGGTAAACAGAGTTCAGGTATTAAAGTCCCTATTTCTCCAACCCCAAACCCTTCAAGAGCAGGCTTAGGCCATTTTCAATAGGGGTCATTGACGTTCCTGCGGCCCATGCCAAATAAATTATGTGGTTATCAGATACGCCTGTTTGGGTCGATCAGAGGCCCCTTACATCTGAAAAGCTTGCAGCTGCTCAACAGCTGGTGCAGGACCAGCTAAATGCAGGCCACATTGTACCAAGTGATTCCCCCTGGAATACACCCATTTTTGTAGTTAGAAAGAAATCAGGAAAATGGAGGTTGTTACAAGACCTCAGAGCAATAAACAAAACCATGGTTATAATGGGACCATTACAGCCAGGACTTCCTTCACCCAGTGCCATTCCTTTAGGATTTTTCAAAATTGTCATAGATCTCAAAGACTGTTTCTTCTCAATTCCCCTACATCCACCAGATCAAAAACACTTGGCCTTTAGTCTCCCATCCATTAATTTTCCGGCTCCTATGTAGAGGTTTCAATGGTGTGTCCTCCCTCAAGGGGTGGCCAACTCTCCTACTTTATGTCAGGCTTTCGTGGCCACTGCCATACAGCCAATTAGAGGTCATTGGCCAAACATATACATCCTTCATTATATGGATGATATCCTCTTGGCAGGAAAAAATAAAGACCAGACCTTACAATGTTATCAGGCACTACAGGCCGCCTTACAAGAGGCTGTACTCCAAATAGCACCAGATAAAGTCTGGCTTACAGACCCATACATATATTTGGGTTTTCAGCTAAAGGGCACTCAAATATATTCACCAAAGCCCCAACTAAGACTTGACAACCTTAAGGCACTTGATTTTCAAAAGCTTCTGGGTGATATTAATTGGCTTTTACCCTATTTAAAATTGACCAAATATGATCAACAACCCCTCTATGAGATCCTTTGAGGAGACATTAACCCAACTTCCCCCCAAGAGCTCACACCCAATGCTAGAAAAACACTCCACACAGTGGAAGAGGCTATCACCCAAGAAACTGTCTCCTTCTTAGATTATAACAAGCCAGAAAAATTTCTCATTTTTAACACAAAACTCCCACAACAGTTTTTTGGCAGCAAGCTCCCCTTATGTGGCTTCATCTGCCAGTCTCCCCAAAGAGAGTATAATTGCCTTACTACCAAGTGGTCTCTGACCTGATAATTCGAGGCAGAAAGCTAGGAAAATGTTATTTTGGAAAATAACCAGATGTCATCATTCAACCCTTCACCAAAGATCAGGTGGACTGGCTGCTGCAGACCCCTGAGGCATGGCCTATTGCTTTAGCCTCCTTCTCAGGGACCATTGATAATCATTACTCTCCAAATAAATTGATTGATTTTGCTAACCGTCACTCATTTGTATTCCCCAAGATTACAGCTCCACAACCTCTTCCCGATGCCCCAGTGTTATTCACTGATGGTTCCTCCTCCGGCAGAGCTGCTTATGTAGCACAAAACAACATTTTTACCCTACAGACAGATACATCATCCACGCAGCTGGCAGAACTACAGGCTATCCTTGCAGTTTTTACTGTTTACCCTGACCAACCCTTCAATTTGTTTACTGATACTGCCTATCTCGCTGTCTGTTCCTTTATTATTATTATTTCAGACTGTTGCCTCCATAAGTCATGTCTCCCCAGCTGCAAACCTATTCAAACAATTACAAGACATGATTCGACTTTGCAGTCATAAGTTTTTCATTGGTCATTTAAGAGCTCATTCTGGCCTCCTGGGTCCCTTTGCTCAGGGAAATCATTTGGTTGATATTGCCACGTGGGCACAGATTTCCATGACCCATTCTGAGCTCACAGAAGACTCTAAGGTATTGGAGGCCCAACGGACTCATCAGTTACACCACCTCAATGCCCAAACCCTTCATCTCCTCCACAAAATCACTCGGGAACAAGCTCGACAAATTGTAAAAAAATTGCCCCTCTTGTGCTATTCAGATACCTGTTCAACATCTAGGAGTCAATAAAAAAGGTTTAATCCCTAACACCCTATAGCAAATGGATGTTACACATGTCAATGAATTTGGAAACTTAAAATATATACATGTGATTGTTGATACATACAGCGGTTTCATTTTTGCCACCCTGCAGACAGGAGAAGCTACCAAACATGTTATAGCCCACATGCTGTCAGCCCTCTCCATCCTGGGATATCCCCAACAGCTCAAAACAAATAATGGTCCTGGCTATACCAGCACCTCTTTTGCTCAATTTTGCAAGTGCCTCAACATTCTCCATACTACAGGTATTCCCTATAGTCCTCAAGGACAAGGTATTGTTGAATGTGCACATCACTCCCTCAAATCTAACATAGATAAAATAAAAACAGGCACCTGGTACCCAACCCGAGGGTCTCCCAGAAATGTCCTCTCACATGCCCTCTTCATTTTAATTTTTTTTATCTCTGGACACCTCAGGCTGCTCTGCAGCATCTCGCTTCTGGCACACGCAGACACAAACACAATTTGCCTCTGTGTTATGGTGGGACCCAATAACCAACACCTGGAATGGCCCTGACCCTGTCCTCATCTGGGGCCGAGGCTCAGTGTGTGTTTACTCCAAACAAGAAAAGGGAGCCCGATGGCTACCCGGGTGACTTGTAAAGCAAATAGACAGCCCTTCATCTAAAAATCCAGATGACGCCCAGGAGTGATGCCATCTCCTGAGGCCCAAACCTTTTGTGTTCTCTTACAGGCAATGCTGGCTTCCATGTGGATCACTGTCAGATTTCTAACACGACTACACCTGTGCACAATGACTGATAATCCCCACCAACCTTGGAAGTGGTCAATCATTCTTTGGGATTGTCAAATGGAGGTCACAACCTGGGTAGGATCCAAATTTTAAGGTCCGGTCCTGTGTCCTTGTGCCCATTAATCCATGCCAAAATACATTGTCAGTATATTTTTGTCCCGCCGCAGTAGGAGGCAGACCATATTGTAATTCCCCAGGACATTATTATTGTTCCTACCTGGGTTGTGAAACAGCTGCCACAGGATGGGACCCCTACATACCTGATAAACATCTTAAAGTAAAGCGGGGAGCATCAGACTGCTGCCCACTGTGGCGCTCCTCCCATTCTCCCTCCTGGTGGGATAGCAGAACAGGCCAGATTTGCCATATAATAGATACAACCATCACCACCCCTGATGAAACTGGCTGGCTGACAGGACGGACCTGGGGAATGCAATATCATGAATCTGGCTCAGACAGGGGTGGCCTTATTCCCAATAAAAAGGCTTCTCTACAGATTTCATCCATGCCTATAGGCCCAAATCTTGTTCTAAAGCCAAACTACAATCTGTCCAATACAAATCCCATTACTGCTGTCCAAAAAACCACCATAAGTCACCCAACCCTGAGCATTTCCCGTGCCTTCCCATCCACCCCAAACCCCATACACCAATCAGATCACATACCTACCCCCCAGTATCCAAATTCTAACCTGTTCAATTTGATTGAAGGGGCGTACACTGCCTTAAAGCACACCCAAACTTATCTTACCCAATCCTGTTGGCTATGCTTGACTGCAGCAAAGCAGATCATTAAAAAGAATGGAAAGACAAACATACAACAGCAGAAAGATAACATGTCAACAATAAACCAATATATAACAGTTATAACCATTAATGTAAATGGACTCATTTCACCATTTAAAAGAAGCAGACTGGCAGAATGGATCAAGAAACTATATCGAACCATATGTTGTCTACAATAAACCCATTTAACCCAAATGGACACTCACGGACTGAAAGTCAAAGAATGGAAAACAATACTTTATGCAACAGGAACCAAAAAAAGTGGGGGCAGCTATTCTGTTTACAGACAATGTCAACTTCAAACCAAAAATAATCCTAAGAGATAAAGAAGATCACTACATACTAGTTAGGGGAAATCTGTATAATGAAGATTTAAAAATCTTAAATATATGTACCAAATTCCAGAGCATTCAGTTATACAAAGCAAGTATTAATAGAAATGAAAAATCAAATTAGCAATACCACAATTATAACAGGAGACCTTAACATACCATTGACACTAAGGGACAGATCAACCAGACAGATAACCAGCAAAGAAATAACAGAACTGAATCACATATGTGAATAAATGAATTTGATACACATATACAGAGTGTTCCATCCAACAACATCAGAATATACATTCTTCTCAGCAGTACACAGGATGCTCTCTAAAAGAGACTATATACTAGCCCACAGAACATATTTAAATAAATGCAAAAGAATTGAAATTATCCTAAGCATGTTATCAGATAACATGAAACTAGAAATCAATGATAGCACCATGAACTAGAAATTAGTGATAAAAGAAACTGTGAAAACTCCACAAACACTTAGAAATTGAATAATACAGTCTTGTCAATCAATGGGTCACAAGGGAAATTAAAGAAGAAATTAAACAATACCTACAAGCAAAGGAAAATACAAACACAATTTATCGTTGTGGAAATTATCAAAGGAAAACTTACTGCACTGAGTTCCCACATCAGGAAAACAGAATGAATACAAATAAACAACCTGATGCTACATTTCAAACATCTAGGAAAAGAAGAGCAAGTCAAGCCCAAAGCCAAAAGAAGGGGAAATTATAAAAATCCAGCAGAAATTATGCAATAGAGACTAAGAAAACAATTCAAAGGCTCAATGAATCAAAGAGTTGGTTATTTGAAAGAATAAATAAAATTGATAAGCCCCTGTGTACCTTATTTTAAAAAAGAGAGAAAAAGCTCAAATGCATGCAACAAGGAATGAAAAAAGTGAAAGCACTACAGATTCTGTGAAAATACAGAAAATCATCAACACTTATTTCAAAAGCCTCTACTCTCATAGGTTCAATAACACAGAACAAAGACATAGATTCCTAGAAACATATAAAGTACCAAAGCTGGTAAAACTGCTGAATCACCCAATTTGTAGTAATGAAATTGAAAATATATTTAAGTACTTACCTAAAAAGAAGAGCCCAGGCCCAGATGGATTCACTGAAGAATTCTACAAGAAGTACAAAGAAGATTTACTGCTGACACTCCTCAAACTCTTCAATGAAATTCAAAGGGAAGCAATCCTTCCTAAGTCATTACTGGAAGCAAATATTACTCTAGTACCAAAACCTGAGAAAGACCCAACTAAAAAAGAGAACTATAGACCGATCTCCCTAATGAACACAGATGCAAAAATCCTCAATTAAATATTGGCAACCAGGATGCAGCAAATCATCAAGAAGGTTAGACATGATGACCAAGAGGGATTCATTCCAGGCATGCAGGGATGGTTCCAAATACATAAATCAATAAATGTAATCCACCATATCAATAAAGCCAAAAGTAAAAATCACATGATCATTTCTATAAATGCAGAAAAAGCTTTTGATAAAGTCCAATACTCATTCATGAAAAGAACCTTACAGAAAATTGGAATAGATGGTCTTTACCTCAATGTGATAAAGGCCATTTATGACAAACCAACAGCCAGCATCATATTTAAAGGCCAAAAACTGGAAGCCTTTACTTTAAAATCAGGCACAAGATAAGGATGTCCTTTATCAATGTCGCTATTCAACATAGTACTGTAAAGACTAGCCAGGGCAAGTAGACAAGACAGACAAGTAAATGGAATAAAGAAAGGGGAAAAAAGGAAGTTAAATTCTCATTATTTGCAGACAACGTGATACTCTACAGAGATGATCCCCAAAGCTCTATTGAAATACTCCTAGGTATAATAAATAAAGTCAGCAATGTAGCTGCATACAATAATGATACTCAAAAATCAATAGCATTTCTAAACACTAACAAAGAAATAAATGACTGAGAGAGAATTAAGAGAAGCCACACCCTTCACACTAGCATCCAAAAAACTGAAATACTTAAGAATTAATCTCATGAAAGAAGTAAAAGATCTGTACAGGGAAAATTACAATACCCTGAAAAAGAAAATGAAGAGAATCTTAGAAAATGGAAAGACATTCCTTGCTCATGGGTAGAAGGAATAAGTATTGTGAAAAATGGCTATTCTCCCAAAACTGTTATACAGATTCAGTGCAATCCAAAGTAAATTACCATCAACATACCTCATAGAACTAGAGAAATCACTCCTAAAATTCATCAGGAACCAGAAGAGACCTAGAATTGCAAAGGCAATTCTAAGCAGCAAAGACAAGGCAGGAGGCATCACAACCCCTGACTTGAAGTTATACTACAAAGCAACTGTGGTAAAATCAACATGGTACTGGAATAAAAACAGAGCCAAAGATCAATGGAATAGATTAGAAGATACAATCACAACTACAAACACACTCAACCCCTTTATCTTTGATAAAGGAGCCAAGCAGGTTCACTGGAATAATGACAGTCTCTTTAATAAATGGTGCATATGACGAAAACTAAAACGAGACCCATTCACTTCACAACATAAATCTAAATGGGTCAAATATCTGAATATTAAAACAGAAACAACCTGTTGGAAGATATATTAGGTAAGTAACTTGAAGACATAGGGGTAGGTAGGGAATTCATGAACAGCCGTCAAACCACACAAGAAATACTTCCCAGAATGAATAACTGGGATCACATCTTATTAAAAAGTTTCTGCATGTCAAAAGCAATCTATAGCATAGTGAAAAGAAACCCATAAACTGGGAAAAAAAATCTTAGTGAACTCTCCCTCAGACAAAGGATTTCTGTCTAAAACATACAAAGATTTTTAAAAAATGAGAATCCCCAAATTCAAAGACCCTTCCCAAAAATGAGCATCTGAGATGAATACACATTTCTCAGATGAAGAAATACAAATGGCAAATAAATACATGAAAAATGATCATCATCATCATTGGTCATTATAGAAATACCAATTAAAACAACACTGAGAGTTCATCTCACTCCAGAAAGAATGGCCAGGATCAAGAAAACTACCAACAACAAATGCTGGAGAGGCTGTGGGGAAAAAGGAACTCTCCTGCACTGTTAGTGGGAGTGTAGACTGGTGCAACCACTGTGGAGATAAGTCTGGAAGTTCCTCAAAAAGCTGGGATTGTATGTCCCATTTGACCCAGCTATTCCACTTCTAGGCACATTGCCAGAAGAACTGAAAACCACAGAGATATATATCTGTGCACACATGTTTATAGCAGCACAATTTGTAATAGCCAGATCTTGGAAACAACCTAAGTGTCCAGCAACTAAGGAATGGATAAACATTGTGGCATTTTTATATAATGGAGTACTACTCAGCTATAAAGGCTGATCACATTGAGATATTTATAAATAAATGGATGCAACTTGAGACCATACTCATAAGTGAAATAAATCAAACTCACAGCTATAAATACCGTATAATCTTCCTAGTGTAAGAAATGTAAGAGTACATAAGAATCTATGGTAATCATGATTCCCCATTACATTGCTTTGAAGCCTTATTATTTTTTCTTGCATTAGTTGGAATGGTTTTATCCTGGTTTTTTTGATTTTATTATCTGTGTTATCAAGAACAGATATTGAAGAAAACAAGACATAATAATAACCAGTGCAGATTTAATATCATCTTACTCTAAAGTCCTATCATGTTTTTGTTCTTCTGTTTCCATTGGTTCTATCACAATGTATCTTATTGGATTTTAATATATGTGGTACTGTAAACAAATTTTGTATCAAAAATGAGCTAATATAGTAGCCATTGTTCATTCTCTGTTATTTGGTTCTGAATGCCCTGTAATACTTTCATTTTCTTGAATGGTTTTACACTATTTTGTTATGTTTGATACTATTGTATATGAAGTTATGCTCAACTATTTCCAAGAAAGAGACATTATGGTGGTTACTGTTAATTATGGGTTGTCTTGTGAAATTGCTCTGTTCTGATATGCTTTGTTATTTCCTCTTTGTCTTAATCTCTTTAAAATAAAAAAATTAAAAATACACAAAAGACGCTAAATTTTTGTTTTAATTATACCATTAACACAGCAACACCTGCAGATGCATTCTAGTGCTTGCTTACAGGTTATACACTTTGTTTAGAAAACATTCTAATCCAAGTTATTAACATATTTTTGTGCCTCTCCTCGCAGTTTATCATGTGCATTTTTGGTATTCTTATTTTACTTTCTTGAAAGAAAATTAAGGAAAATATGTATGTTGGTAACAGTTTTCTCAATCTGATCTCAAAACATCAAAAACTGAGAATTGTTTCCACTGTGATATGAAATATACTGTATTCAAAATGTATGCTTTTATTTTTACAACTGAAATTCTTTCATGGTAAGTATGGTATTTACACATTCTCTTTTACAAGTAATTGCATATTTTTGATAAGGCTGCATTCTCACAAGCCTTGTAGTTTAGCACATTCATTCTATATCCATTGGTAAAATGCCTGATACTAAGAAATGCTTAGTATTTTTGTGAAACTAGTGATTGCAAGGCTGCCTATTCACTATGATTTTAATTGTAGTATATTTCCTTTGGAGTTGAAAGTGTATTCATGTTTACTGCAAACTAGTTTTCCAAACATCTATGAAATGTGGATTTACGTTTTTGATATGTCTATTTATTCTTTTTACTATTGCTGAGTTACTGACATTGTTTATGACTTTTGTATACTAATTCATTATTGCGTATATGTCACAAAATCTCTATTTGTTTTCTTTTGTTACTCTGTTATTTATTTTGATGAATAGTAATTAGTTTTATGATTGGATTTTTAATGTTTTTTTCCTTAAGTTTAGAAAATTTAATATACTTATGATTCATAATGTTATTTTTAGATATATAAGCTTTGTAAAATGTCTAAGTTTAGATAAATACAATAATTACCAAAACAGCACTTTCTTTTGTGGTGAGAACACAAATAATCTACACTTAGCCATTTGCAGGAGAATATTATTTTCATGAAGATTGTACCTCTTGAAAAGTACTATATTCACAATGTTGTGTGATGTAGCTCTTATATTTTTTGACCAGTTCCACACATCCTCGTTGGTTAGCTAATTCCTGGTAGCCAATATTCTAATGTCTAATTCTATAGGTCTAATGTGTTATAATGAACTCATAAGTGAAAAGTTGCAGTATTTGTCTATCTGTGCTTGACTTGTTTCATTTAACATGTGGTTCTTCTTAGTATAAATACTAGAAAAGCATTTTCTTCTATGGCTGAACAATATCCAGCTGTATTTTCGAAAGGCCAGGTACTCAGGGAGGTATGGTGGACCCCAATCAAGAGATCAAAGTAAATACCTAGAAAGAGTCTTGGTGAGAGATAAGGTTTATTAGAGTTCACTGGTATTCATAGGGAAACAAAACACTAATTACAATGCTAGCATGAAGGATCCACAGGAAGCCAGTATGGGTTCAACACCACTTAGTAGCAAAACTCCACAGGGAAAGGTACAGGTCAATAGCACAACCTGCTCAAAATTCCATAGGAGAAGGATAAAGCTGATTAGGATTACCCAGTCCTGCAAGAGAGGAGTACAAATCAAATATCCTACAGGGGCAAATTCTCATAGGAGGAGCATACAGGTCAACACCACAAGAGATACAAACCAGAGTGGCCAAGGGCTCTGCAACAGATGTGGAAGAAGGTTGAATGAATTGCTCAGCAACAGCTTCACTCTTGTACACTGTGGAAATTTTATAGGTTCATCTGCATCACAGTTGCCTCATTAGCCCTTTGTTCCAAATGTGTTTAGCAACTATCACACGGGAGGTTCCACTTTCTATTAGGTTCCTTTGGAGCATGATCTCATTTCACCTAATATTTTTGTTGATTTTCTATTCATTGGTAAAAGTGGGTTATTGAAGCTCTTACCTATTGTTATTTTGGAATCTGTCATTTTCCTTTACCACTCATAATTTTTTCTGTCTTGTCTCTTTGGAGTTTTTGTGCAAAAAAATAGGTATGTTTGCATTTATTCACCTTGGATAGAATTAGCATTCCAAGTTCAATGGTGATTGAATTTGGAATTTTATTTGTGCATAGTCATAGTTGCATTAGTTTTTGAAAAATAAGTCTTATAAAATAGATAAATTTTTCTAGACAGGTAAAATAACAAATCTCTCTTTTTTTTTGACACAGGGTCTCACTAGGCCATCAAGGCTGTCCTTGGCTCACTTTGTAGCCCAGGCCGGTCTCAAACTGGCAACCATCTTCCTACTTCAGATTCCTGAGTGCTGAGATTACAGGAGTGCACCACCACACCTGGTTTAAAATTGCATATCTTAAGTTCAAAATCATATCATACTTTATAGTAAGATCCTAAAAGTTAATTTTCTTGCCCATACTCATTTTAAAAGCAGAGTAATCCTATCCTTTATGTGGATCTTCATGTCTAAATTGAAAAACATGAGACACAAATAGAATCTCCATGTTCAGGATGCCTCCTACCATCTTGATGACACCGAGAAAAGGAAAGGCAGCAGCTTGCTCTGTGTGAGCTGAGGAAATGGGATGTCATCCTGAATGGTTTCAACCTTCCAGTCTCTTAAACTGTCTAGGACTGCTGTCTACTATTTCAGCATTCACAACATCTGCCCTCAAAAACATCTCCTTTTCCTGTTATTTCCTATTAGAGGAGGGCATTTGAACCCTTTGGGCAAAATATTCACTGAAAATAGAAAGATAAAACCTGGGCTATCCAAATATGGGTAAACCTCCAATTCCTTTTTTTTAAAAAAAAGTATTATTCAGACTTGTGGAATACACATGGAATGGATTCACCATTCTCTCCTTGATCCCTTAGAAAACATCAAAAAGCAAGAATAATTGTCAACAAAACCACAATAACTGAAAGTGGCTAAGGCTTGAACACATCTTAGCACAAAATCCTTCTATAATAAGGTGGAAAATCCAAAGTGGATACTCAGGAAATACCTGCACAATCCAGAGAAGGTCAGCTTGAAACTAGCTTTTCAAGGACAGACTTGCACAAAAGATGCTTCACTTCCAAATGATGACTTTTTTCATCACAAACTAAAAAATCCTCCATATGGAACAATATGACATCCTCTTCAGGGAAAAGATGACCCATGAGGAGGCATAATGGCTGGTGAGGGCTGCACAAAAGAATCCTAAAGCCTTAACTTTTTTTACCATCCAAGCATTAAGTAATTTCTCTCCTGTCTCTCCCTGTAAGTTTTCTTCCTATCAACCAACCAGCAAGATTTGAGCTTTCCTAATGTGTCCTTGATCATCTAACCCCAGTAAAGAAAAATTTCACTGTACTATCACTGAATTCCATGTGCACCAGGCAGTGATCCCAGGCAGTGTTCAGTCTCAAAACTGCAAAATTCTATAGAAGAGCTGCCCAAAACAGTTGAGAAATTTTCTTATGGGATCTATAACTCAGAAAGAGGAGAAAACAAAATAGGTTTCCAGTGGCAACAGATTCCAAAAAAGTATCCCTCCACAGTGTTTCTGAGGGTAAGAAACAACACTGAGTAATACAATGAAGATATTGCAAATAACAGCAAGTCCCTCCTAATACGATATCTAGATGAATTCAGTTTCTGTTTCAAAATGTTCCTGCCAAGGCATAAAATAAAGCTAAACATAAAGCAACATCAAATAGGAATACACAATACACTCTACAAAATAAGTGTCCTGTATTATTCATAAATAACAATGTCAGAAAATACAAAGACCCACTCAGGAATAGTTTCACATTACAAAAATCAGTGTTATACAAATGGCAACAAAACGCAATGTGTTATCTCAGATTTTGTTTTACTACAAAAATGATATTCTGGGACATTAGAGAAACTCCAGCAAGCTGTGTAGAATATATAACAGTATTAATTAAGCCTTAGGTTGTTGGTTGTGATCACTGTGGAAAGGTTATGACATAAAATTTCTTAGTTTTTGGAAGTAGTTGGCAGTTTTAGGGTTACATTTAGGGTTATTAGGGTTAAAAGGTTATAAGCATATTTACAACATACGCTTAAACCTTTCAGAAAAATGTAAGTGAGCCTGTAATTTATATGAGAGAAATATAGGAAGGCAAATAATATTTTCATATGTCTGTAGTGATATATTTGATGTGAAAGCACAGAGAAAGAGAGAAGAAAAAAGAAGTTAAAAATGTAAATATATAGAGAGGCTGAGTAAAGAGCATTCAGAAATTCTCACGTTTACTTGAACTTTACATTACATCAAATTTGCAATGTATTTCAACAATAACAACAAAAAATATATAAAAGAACTACAAATGATGAACAACCAAGTATAAAAGAATCAATGGTTGCTCTTTGCTCATTAATACAAATGTGAAGTATTCACCATTGTCACCTGGTAACAGCCTCACCATACACAAGATCTCTGGAAATTGGTGTCTAACATTGCTTGTTTCTTTCAGTGAGGACTTCATGCAGAGTTTTAACCTGCATGACTCTTCCCACAAATGTCAGTTGGGCCCAATAACAGTACCGCACCTCAGGTGTCACTTGGAGGAACAAAGAGAAAGCAGACATAACATATTAAGAACAATCCCAGACAATGGTAAGCAATTTATAAATCCTAGCCATGATTGCTCCTCACAAATCTTCAAAGCATATGTTATCCCAAAGCTACTTAAACAGTATTTACATTATTTTGAACAGGAAAATTAATTCTTTTAACAAGGTACTCATTTAAAAAGTGACTAATTGTGTCTAGTACTGTCTTAGTTCCTCAGAAGCTAGCAATGAGCTTATATTATAAGACAACAGATGATAAATAAAATCGTTCTTAAAATATATATGAAATGTCAGCTAGTCAAAAGTGCTAACAATTACTGTGAAAGGAAACATTAAGTGTGATAGAATAAGAAATTTTGAGTAAGTACATTCTTTTAAAGGTACTAAGTTAAGTCACAGTAATTTCTGAAAATCAATGCAACCCAAATACGGTAACACATGCCTATATTCTGTGAATTCTGGGAGGCTGAGGCAGAAAGATTGCAGTTCAAGTCCAGCTTCAGCACCTTGGCAGCTTAGTGAGAAATCCATTCTCAACATTTAAAAAAAATGAAGGGCCTGGGGCTTCCCTGGCACCCCAGAAAACAAAATTAAATGAAAAAATTCTTTTTAAAGAACCAGCAGATTCCAACAGTATAAAATAACAGTTCAATGTTACACCAGCAAATTCTGTTCCACAAATGCAGACATGAACCAATGAAATAAAATATACTACATTATTCACAACATTAATCCATAAGGATAAAATCGTGTAATCATCTAAAGAACTGCTAAAAGACAATTTAAAATTTTTAATATGCTTTTAGTTTTAAAAATAACTCAATAGAAGAAAAAGTAAGATAAATTTCCATTATTAGCACCATTCTTTTACATTATATTAGAGGCAGCAGCCAATCTAACTCAATAACAAAAATAAATTAGCAGTGTAGAACTTAAAGAAGAAATACAGACACAAGTAAAATTACATGAATATATACCTAAAACACAAGAAAAAATATAGAGCTCTTAAATTTGAAAATAATACACCACATGAGTTTAACCTTCAGAAAAGTGAAATCACAAGGACAGATGGACATGCTCAATAGAGTTGAAATATAATAACTGTAAATATAATAACTGTAAATTGCTACTAGAATATACTTAATAAACAAAAAGCACTACAAAGAAATATTAAATTGCCCTGAATAGTAGTCATAGTATTATCAGTATCATTTTGTCTTTTGTTGACTTTTCATTTTTTAGCTCTTCACACTTATCTGAAAGATGCAAACAGCGTGTGCTTCTGTTGTACTGCATGATACAGTATGTATCATGTAATGCTAATAAAATTCAACAGAGTGCAGTCTGCATGGGATATAAATATTTTACTACGATATGCACCCATGTTTATAGCAGCACAATTTGTAATAGCCATATCTGGGAAACAATCTAAGTGTCCAATGACTGAGGAATGGATAAAAAAGTTGTGGTATTATTATACAATGGACTACTACTCAACTATAAAAAATGATCACATTGAGATATTTATAAATAAATGAATGCAACTTGCTTATGCATAAGCAAAATAAATCAAACTCATATGTATAAATACCAAGTAGTCTCCCTAGTATAAGAAAAGCTAAGAGTAAATAAGATTTTATGGTAATCATGAATCCCTGTTACATTGCTTTGAAGCCTTATTATGTTTTCATTCATTAGTTAGAATGGTTTTATTCTATTTTGTTTGATTTTATTATCTGTCATGGTATGGACAGCTATTTTGAAGAAACAAGACATTATGGCAGCCATTGATGATTTAATATCATCTTGCCTTGACGTTCTACCATGCTTTTGTTCTTCTGTTTCCATTGGTTCTAATACATTCTACCTTATTGGATTTTATTACGTGTGATATTATAAACAAATTTTTTATGGAAAATGAGGTAATATAGTAGCCATTGTTCAGTTTCTGGTTCTGAATGCCCTGTAATATTTTCATTCTCTTGAATGGTTTTATACTATTTTGTTATGTTTGATACTATTGTATGTGAAAGTATGTTCAACTATTTCAAAGAAAGAGACATTATGGTAGTTACTGTTAATTACAGGTTGTCTTGTGGTGAAGTGCTGTTAATTACATTGTTCTGTTCTGATCTGCTTTGTTTTGTCCTCTATTATATTAATCTCTTTAAAAAGCTAATAACCAGTGAAGTACAAATAAAATGACAAGGATACATAAACTCAAGCTTATTATAATGGCTATTATGAAGAACAAATGATAAGTGTTAGATTGCAATCAATGACAGTAAAGACATGGCAGCAAAGGAATACTTCAAAACTACTAGTACATAGATTTGTACAATTATAAAAAATAATATACACGGCCACCATAAAAATAAAAATACATGTATAAGCTAATCCAGCAATGCCTGGGTATACTGAATATCCAAAGAATGATAGCAGTGCCTAATCTCTAATTTTTATTCCATCACTATTTAAGATATCTTAGACAAATACTCAGCCTCCATGTCCATTGATAGATAAATTCATAAGGAAAATTCTACACATACACACATAAGAATATTATCCAACTTGTACAAAGAAAACATTTTGATATTTGCCACAAGGTAAATGAATCTAGGGGACATTCTGCTAAGTGAAATGAATTGTGTACAGTAAGACAAAAGTTGTACAATTTATTTCTCAGGCAAGCTAAAACACACATGAGGCAGAATTATGGCTGGTAGGTTTTGAGAAATGCTAGCCAAAAGGTCCCACTTTTCACATAGACAATATAAATACATTCTAGGGAATCTAATGTACAATATGTTGACTTAATTAATAATAATGTAAAATGTGTTTGAAATGTTCTAATATAGTTTATTTTAAACCTTAAGGGAAGTAACCATAACTGTACAAAATGATGGATATTAAGCTTGATTGTAAATACTTGTCAATGTATGCACGTAAAAGTGTCAAATAGTACATTTCAAATGATTTTGTTAATATTAGTTCAATAAAGGTAACATTGAAACACAAATTGTGTGATGCAATCCTTATATACTTGATTTTATTGTAAATACATGAGTTGTTGTAACAAATATCTTCATAAATCCAAACCCATCATGAAAAGCTGACCATAATTTTGCTTACCTGTTGCAGTTCATGGCAACAATTAACCCTACGTGGAGTACAGAAATGTGCTAAAATGAGCTGAAAGTGGAATAATGGTGGTTTGAAGAATATAGACACACAATGGGGAGGAGACAGTGAATTTCACTGATAAAATAACAGCTCTTCATATTTTGTCATGAGATGCAAACTTGTCATATAAAATATAATATAAGGTAAAAGAAAAATGAACATAAACTTTGAAAAGCATTACACATGAAGATTACCATTTATTAAGGTCACTTACCTAATGATAATATCTGCTATCATCAGGACATTTTCAGTGAAAACACATGTGTGTGTCTGAAATTTAACAGACATTCACATCGTCATCACTTCCCTCCCGTATAAACTGTCTGGACCTCTGTGTTAATTTGTGCATAACTATAGAATAAGTTGAACCACACTAGACTGTACCCACCAACTTCTCCAGGCTCCATTCTCTACCCATTGCTCTGAAATTTCTGATATATCTGGCATTAGTTTATCTGTACTGTTGACTTAATATATTACCTAACCACTCTACAGAATAGATGTTCCATTCACGTTTGGTCCCTCATGCTGTTTCATATTTCACCTCAGTTTTACTTTCTGGTGCCAAGTCTAACTCCCAGATTGAGGAACCTATTTTATAGATAAACAGAGTTGAAGTCCTTCACACTTGGAAGAACGCTACACTTAATGAACCTGAAATTCAGTAAAAATTTTACTTAACAATAATGTATAAATGCTGTCCACAAAACTACTCCCAAGTAACTGTTCATCTTCTATGTACTTTCTGTGAAAGTGTGAAGATGCCTACATATAGCTAGCAATGAAATTATTACAAATTACATTACATAGAATCTTTTAAAAATTAGGGATTTTTCATTTTTGGCTTTAAAATATAAAAAATCTGTCTAAAGTTAAGTATGACCAACAAATACAACTTTTACTAAGAACTGTGAAATAATAGGACAACGAGTGAAATGTAGGATAGCGGGTCATGTCTCAGCTTATGGCTTAGTTCTACTACAAACATAAAATGCGAATCACACTATGCTGACCTTGGTTATTCTGGAAAAGTGTGTTGTAAAAATTTAAGCTAAAATGTGTTTATCGGTTATGAATCCATGGTCTCTTAGTGCCAAATGCATAGTTCAATGCATGGTCCTTATTAATGAAAGTGAGTCCTGGCAGCATTTTCCTCTACACTGGATGTATCATGATGTTTATCTTTGTCACTGTAGCACATTGAATGGGGCCTCTTCTTGATTCAAATGTTTCTGTTTTCATCTTCAATGACTATGTAATTGCCACTATTATGTGTCTGTTTGGAGGAATGTGGCAAGATATCCAATGGTGCCCATTTCTCGGCTTCTCTGACAGCTTCATAAATGCTTCCTTCTTGAATTTCAGTAGCATATCTGTAGAGTACAGTGGATGACACCAGTGCCCCATCTCTCAGTTTCCAAACCCTCTTAGTATGCACTGTGGTGTGGTGTTTTCTGTCACCCTTGATCCAGCTACAACCCAGTCTGTCTGCCAATCAAAGCCACAGTTCACGTTCACCAGGGTCATTGTGCCATCCCACCATCACCCCAACCTGTGAGGTTTCCAGTTGGCCAGTACCAGAGCTTACTTATGTACCAGTTTCTTTCCAGGTACTGTGAACTAAAACAAAATGAACTTTACCATTCAATAAATGACAAATACACCTTTGAGCAGTATTAGAGTCCCAGCCTGAGGGAGAAACAAAACCTTAAATTCTGTATTTTTCGTAGGTACACATCTTTTAATCCCCGAGTATTCTTTACAATCTTAATATTCTAACATTTCTTGCTCAAATCAGCAAAGTTCCACAATCCTGATTGGATTCTGATTGGACCATGCAGTAATGCCATCTTATAGACCCTATAGATCAACATTGTCACTTCTTACTTTTCACACAATGCTTGATGAAAAATAAATGCAAAAGAGAGAATTAACATAGAGACCAGAATCCAAAGTAAAATAATATCACTGAGCATGTTATTTTCAATCATAAGAATAACATCTCAATATTACACAAGACTGTTATGATATGAGCTCAATATTGTACATTCATATATTTTAGCTTCTGGATATGTTTTAAACTTTCACTTATATTATTAATATTTACTGAGTAAGAAGCAATTAATTCTGAAGACATTATTAATAAGTGCATTCTGAAGACATTAATAATAAATAAGTGCATTATTTGTGTTTTTATTAGTGTTAGTTTGCAGCCTAGTGCTTAATTATCTGAAAGTATTACTTAAATCCTCACTGCAAATGATGTCTCTGTATATAGCTCAAGAAAGTTGGACTCGATTTCATTAATCTCAACTTTTTTTAATGTTGAAAGATCTCAGTCATCTCCTATCTGAAGTCACTTTTCTCCTCCAGAGTTTCCATAATGCATTCTTTACCTCAGCATTTCTGAGAGTGTATATTAAAGGGTTTAACATAGGTGTCACCATGGTATAAAAAACAGCAACAGCTTTATCAATTGGTAAAGTGGTCATTGGGCGCAGATACACAAATGTGCAAGGCATGAAGGATATAACAACCACTGTAATATGGGATACACAGGTGGAGAGGGCTTTCTTCCTCCCATCTAAGCTATAGTTTCTTAGGGAACACAAGATGATCACATAGAACACCATCAGGAGGATGAAGACCAACAGGCAGATGAACCCACTGTTGGCAGCAACAAACAGACCAACAGTGTGAGTGTCCATGCAGACGAGTTTCAACAAAGGGTATAAGTCACACATAAAGTGGTCTATGATATTTGGGCCACAGAAGGGAAGCCACACAGTAAAGAGAATCTGAACAGTAGCATGCAGAAATCCTCCAGCCCAGGCCACCCCCACAAGGAGAATGCACACCTTGCGACTCATGATGCTCACGTAGTGCAGAGGTTTACAGATGGCCACATAGCGGTCATAGGCCATCGCCATCAGCAGGATGATCTCAGTAGCACCAAAAATGTGTTCTGTATACACCTGAGCCATGCACCCATTAAAGGAGATGACTTTCTTCTCATGCAAGGAGTCTACAATCAGCTTTGGAGCTGAGGAAGAGGAATAAATTGTGTCTATCAAGGAAAGGTGACTGAGGAAGAAATACATGGGTGTGCTCAGAGTCTGGCTGATGACAATGGCCACCACAATAAGCAGGTTGACAGTGAGTGTTACCATGTACAGAATCAGAAAGACCACAAACACTGCTTTCTGCACTCCTGGGTTCTGTGTGAGACCAATTAAAATGAACTCAGTCACGTTCCTGTTATTCTCCATGCATTCAGTGTGCATAATAAGAACTCCAGAAACAAATGTTTAACTTTATAAAAAGAACTGTAGAAAATCAAACCGTCCAAAACTCTGTCTTTTCATTACCCTTCCATTTCACAGGCTATTCTTTTTCTTCCTACATCTCATTACAAATAGGAAGCTCCAAACTTCTTTTGACTCTCTCACTTTTTTATTTTCTTGATTTCAAAATCCTCTTATAAGACACGGGATATCCAAAAGAAATGGATTTTATTTCCTAGAGTCAAAGGATTAAATGAAAAATTTCAATGGAACATCAATACAATGGAATAGTCATTTAGAAGTAGTAATTTTGGTGAATAACAAGACTGTGAACTAAAACCATAGAATTACCTCTATAATTTATTTATAATTAGGTTTATATACAACAGGTGACAATTTTGTGATATGGTCAAAGAATTAATGTTTGAAGAGTAAAGCTATTATATGTATATTTTAATAATAAATTTCAAAATCAGTCTTTATAACGTTCCCTGTTTTGTTCAACCTATATGAAAACCCATGTATGATACTTCCCTTTTCTTCACATCCTCACCAAGTGAATACAACCAGAGCACAATGTGTTAAGTGACATCAGCTGGAGAAAGGGAGATATTCATATTTTCTTCTGTCTCAGATGTGGAAGCTCAAAACCATCAATCTGAATGTGTAGAATGGTGACCATGAGATGCAGGAAGGAGATGAGAGGTAGGGAAAGAGAGGTTGGTAATTGTTAGTAAAACAGAGATGCAAGACATTACGATGTTTCACAGAACAGTGAGATGATTATACCTCATAGTAATCTGTTATGTTTTATGAACATCAATACTAGGAAGCCCAAAGGCTTAAACATGAAGAAGAGGAAACAAAAACAAAATGCAATCACTCTTTATGAATCAGTATCTACGACATGCATGTTTTGAATTATCACCTGGAAATCAATTAATATGTGCAGTTGTTACATATCAATCAAAAATGTAAGGAAATGCCAATGCTGGATAGCCATTAAAAGCATATGTATAGAAATTTTTACTAGTAAGTTTATTAATATATTTAGAGTACCTACATCAGGATGTCATATTAAGGTTAGTATTTCCTCTTTTGTTAGTAATTTTTTCCTAATTTCTCTAGTTTGTCTTGCAGATTTTATGATCAGAAAAAAAATATTTGATTTCCACAGTTTTCTTGGAGGTCAAAAATTGAAACCGTGATTTTTTTAATGAAGTAGAATATTTAAGACAATAAACATGAGAAATTTTGCTTTATATATATTGGGAGCCCAGGGAATCTTATCAGAATATGATTAAAGTAGTGCTGCACTGTGCTCAAGATATTATTAACAATTCACAAAATGGACATAGGATCAGGTTCTGAACCAGCACTAGATGTTCAGTGAAGACCACGGCAGTGAGTGACACTGTCATGACTGTTCCATAGACCATCCTAACTGTCACCTTGGCAATTGATCTCTGGTTTTAAAATGCAATAGTCAATAATATATATGAGTCATTCAGTCAAATCTGCAATATTCATCCAGAATCCATTTCATGCCAAGTCAATTTTCATTTTCTTGATGAATACATGTATTGCTTAATTAAACATCAAAATAGATTTAAAAAGTAAACTTTGTCATTATTAATTCTCACATTTCCTTGTACCACATTTTCCATTTATTCATTGTGATGTTCTCAAAGTAGAAATGTGGCGAAAAGTAATATGAACTGCCCCTGTTATGTGTGGGTATTACATATAATGAGGAGCTTGTAAGAGAAACCTATTCCAGGTGATTCCATGTGGAGTATACTGAGTAGTTACTCTTTGAGCCCACAGCCAGGACATGAGCTCCCTTGCTGATAGCTAGTGTACTACAGAATCCTTCCAGGTGCAGGAAATCTTAAGAATAAAATTATGTGCACATCTAGTTACGAGTTCATCTTTCAAGGCTACTCTTGGGAAAACCAATATATGTTTAACTACCTAAAAGTCTGTGCCGAAGGTTAGACTTTTATGAGTTAAACCAGTCAGAACACCCCAAACTTCATTATTCATCTTATTTTTACCTGTTAGCTCCATGTCTTACAAATTTTGAAGTTATCTGAATATTTAGTTCTTTTATAAAATTTACCTTCCTTCTTTTCCCAGACATTATGCAAACAAAACATGCAAAGAATTGTCTTATGCTAAATTCAGTGAGGTTGATGTTAATTGGCAGATTCAGTTTCACTCCTGTGTTTTAGTCCTAAGACTAGGAATGTACCTATTAGAACTCAAATCGCCAATACTCATTCTTGGGTAGAAAACAAGTCAAACACTAGTCTTCTATGTAAGATCCTTACCACTGAAAGACAAGAATCTAAACTTTTTCCCAGATAAAACTTCCATATTTGTTTAAATTCCCTACACTCAATTTCAAATAAAACTTTTAGTGTACAGTACATTTCCTCATTCCAATAATATGTGGAGATTCATTTTTCTGTCACATACTTATACATAATAATTTTCAATTTGTGCATGTGATATAATCCATTATCCTAAATGATTTATATGTACAATATGCATACACTTTACCTAATTCTCATAAAATATTAAGAGTTTTGTAATACTTTTATTTTTACTCTAAATAAATTAAGCTGTAATTTGGAAGTAAATTATTTGCTCAGAGTCATAATGTTTTTTAAAAAAATAGAGGAACCCATATTGAAATCCAGGCCATCTGTCTCTAACTCTTCAGCACACACTCAGAACATCCCCAGAATAGATCCGGTTTAGTTGTGGGAATGAAAAGTGCCAGTATTTGAACAAGCGGACTAGTGCTTAAAGCCACAACTTGTGACCCCAGAAGATCCATGGCAGAATTTATGACAAGCTATGAAACGTAAAGTGTGACACTAATAGAAACTTCCATTGATTAGGCTCCAGCATTGTAACACATCAAAGATCATCAGGAACCTTCCATTTTTCTTATTTACACATGCCTTAAAGATGAATAAACTGAGGGTTAGACAAATACAGTACAAGGAAATACACTTTATTGACCAGTGGAATTAGACAAGATAACCCAGGTCTAGTAATTAACTAAAAATACATGTTTTTTAACACTATGGTTCTTTATCCCTACAATATTGTGTTTTCTTAGGAAGCCTTAAAATGAGGATATATAAAGAAAAATAATCACAAGAAGATAGATGATTACTACTCAGTTCATATTGTCTATATCTGTCTAAATAAATAGGGCTGAGTCTCAATGGGAAGATGAAGAAACTAAGTCATGACTAGGACCAAATTCCTTGCAGTAAACACAAGCTCATGTCTGGTGAGAACAATATCTGAGAAAGTCTGATAAATTTAAAATGAACTGTAACCCTGAGCCTGGACCTTAATAAGACTCTCAACGAATGCAGAGTACAATCTCTTTTGCAGATATTATATTTCCTTGTGTTTACCTCTCAGGTCTCATGTTTAGAGTTGAAAGATTCTTTTGTAAACAGAATTTAAATGTTGTTCTCCCTTCCCAGCTGGACTATCTTGCTGGCAATGAAGTTCTCAGATCTGCTGCCCATTTGCCTTTTTATTCTCAAATGCATCTCATATTTCCTCCCATCAGTACAGGCAATGCAAGGTGAGATTTTGTCTCTCTTTGATCCCTGTAAATTACCAAATTCAGAGGATTATTTAAAGAACATCAGTAATTTTATATAAACAATTTCCAACCATTCAAACCACTATATCCTATGTCATACATGGAGAAAATTCAGCAACCCATCTAGTTACTGAACTCTTTCCAAGCTGAACAGTTTGGAAATTAACTTTGAATTCAATAAATTGTAAACTTTTTCCAGTGAAATTGTAATTATATCCATACTGACACTTAGGAGAAAAAATTTTCTGTGAAATATATAAAACTGAATATTTCATCATATATTAGAAGGTTATCCTTCAGTGATTTTAGTTACAAACTCATATGAGAACTTTATTATGTGTATTTTGGTTTCCCATAGAAGAGGTACCGTGCAATATTTAAACTCACATGTGGGTGGATCCAGAGGGCGGAGAGTGGCAGGGGAAGTAAAAAAGAAAAAGGTTTTATGAGTATGTACCAACTCTTCATGTGAAATGTAGTCATTATGTACTGAAAATATGAACTAAAAAAATTAAATGTTAAAGTTCTAAATTAAAAATAAATATAAGTAATGGAAAAGTAGCCCTTTGTGGATACATAGAAATAAAGTAAACTAAATATAAGAATCAAATTCTACCTAATTCTGGTTACCTCGCAGGTAAGAAGAAAGACCAATGTATTTAGAAATATGAAGTAATCATTATCCATACCTATTTCAGCAGCATCTTCTATAATATGTATTTTTCAAATCCCCATTAACTACCCAGTATCGCAAGAAGCTGAAAATGTCAAGATGGCACCTATTTGGAAAATGAAATCATCAATCAATTTCTGAGATGCCAGTGTCTTTGAACCTCACATCAAAAAGAACAAGAAAATAGTATGTTGCATTTGAAACTCAAAGTCCTTAGGTGCTGTAAACATTTTCTGATCTCTGCATCCAATCTAAAGTTACAGAATAAGAGACACAAATATCTTTTACATTGAATGTCTCTTCTCAATCTTCCCTGAAAATGAGAAACATCTTGTGGAAATAAGATGTGTAGAGAAAGTCCTGTAAGTTTTATTAAAGAACATATCCTTCTGTTCTTTACCCTCTCCTCATGAATTAATTATCTCTAGTTTGTAAAGGAGTTTACCTTAGAAACATATTGCAGAGTACGTATCTAGAAATTATATGTCTTCCCCTGTTTGTGTCTTTTCCCTGTGCTTTAATCCACTGACAGCCTACACTTCTGGTCTAGAATATGATGTGATGAGGCACTGCTCTAGTAAGCCCTTGGGTATCCAGAGCTGGGACACAGAGGACTCTAAATGCTGTGTGATGACAGTGTGGGTTTTGCTCAGCACACACCTCCCTAAGGAAACTTCTGCCCTGCCTGAGGTCATGTGGGAGGCTGACGTGCTGAATCAGTTTCTCAGCTGCATCCTAAAACTACGGGGACATATTCTGTCCATAGGAGTGAACCTTGGAATCTGACGTTCGTTCACACAGAGTGATATGTAGGGCAGAATAAAATCAGAGACTAAATGTCTCCTGTCTTTTCCAAATGTGGAAAACAAAACTGTTGATTTTCATCCCTTCCCACTGACACTTTGTGGAATTTGAAGAATTATATGAGACTCTTTAATGGATGAGGTCTTACCTAGGCAAGCAGGTTTGAAATTGTTTCCCCTCGTTAATATCTTTAGAACACTGAAATATGAACCAACAAACATTTTCTGACATTTTGTAAATATATGTTATGGAAATTATTCTGCACCTGGAGAACAGGATGTCATTTAAATCACATGTCATAAAAGTTTGAAAATTCCAAATATGACTAGGGAGTGGTGATCCAAGAAAAATAGCTAGCATTACTGAATTCTATTCACCTTATTCTAATATAGCATTTTATACTGATGGCTTTCCATGTATTATAACTCCTTTGATCCTGAGATGAAAACCACTTGATCATGGCATACAACACTTCATATAAGTTACCTGATGTTCTTGAAAGGTTTTATTAGCGTTATTTGTACATATATTCATAATAGATGGTTGTAGTTTTCTGTGGTGTCTCCATTTGTGTTTAGTATCTTGATAATAGGATCTTATAGAACATGTTGGGAAATACTGCCTCCTCGTGTTTTTTTGTCTTTTTATTTAAAGAGAAAAGCAAAACAAAACAAAAGAGTAAAATAGTACAAGTAATACAGAATTTCAAGAGAAAAAATATACAGTAAGAAATCACTAGTTAATAGATTACATATTGTCATCTCAGAAACAGTTGTCCAGATTACAAAATTAAAGCGTACAAAGTGGACATTCATACAGTGAAATTGCAGACAGTTCTGTTCAGTGATCCAACAAAAACTCAGTAATATGATTTTCTATCCTACACACTTAAATACACATGCAGTTATATCCTTTAGATCACTTTCCTTCCTCTTTTTTTATGATAACAATTATACATTTTGGGTTTTATTACTCCCACAGTTTTATAACTTTTACTTTGAAGAGGAAAAAAAAACAAATCAAAACAAAACAGAACAAAAAAATCCAATTAACAGCAAAACAGAGTCAGTTACAACTGGAGGATGGACATAGTGTATAATCCAAAAACAAATAACCAGGTGATCAACAATGGTTACCATTATGCCTCTTGCTATCTTAAAAAGAGTTGCTGTATCATCTGGTATAATAGAATTGAACAAAACAGTACAGAACAAGACCAATAAAACCCACATTGGAGAACTTACAGGACTTCCAAAGAAGATAATAGTCAAACCATAAGGGGCATCATAGAATATCTTGTTGCCTTCAAAGTGGTTGCCTATACCCTCAAAATTGATACTATTAAACAAAACAGAATATAATGAAATCAGTCAGTACAAGATGTGGAGAACAACACAGGAGTTCAAATCAGGTTAATAGGAAAACAAAAAAGTTACTATAAAGTATCCTGCTATTTTTACTTTAGTTTTCCCTTAATTAAAAAATGATACAAAATAAATTAATTTTAAAAAAAGAAAAAAAGAGGGAGATTGAGATAAAAGAGGACATATCAATAGAACAATACAGGTCAGAACTGAACAATTTAAGCATTGTGTTTCACCACCAGGTAACCTGACATTAATAGTAGTTACCACAGTGTCTCTTTCCTTGAAATATTTGAGTATAACTTCATATACTGTAGCATCAAACTTTTCAAGACAGTGTGAAACCATTCAAGAGAATGAAACTATTGCAGGGTATTTAGAACCAGCTAAAAGAAACCGAACAACGGTTTCTATATTATTTCTTTGCTTATAAAAGAATTTGTTTATACTATTGCATATATTAAAATATAATAAGACACAACATATTAAAACCAATGGAAACCGATGAACAACAATCTGATGTGGTTTCAAAACAGGATTATATTAAATCAGCACTAGCTATTACGCTGTGTTATTTTCTTCAAAATAGCTATTCACACTATCACAGACAATAAAATCAAACAACCCAGATTAAAACCATTTAAAATAATAAGTGAAAACATTATATGCCTTCAAACCAGTATGACTAGGAATTATGATTATCAGGTGCTTTTACGTTTTGCCATCATTTCTTACACTAGGGAAACTTTGGGATTTATACATGTGAGTTTTATTTATTTCACTTATGAGTATGGTCTCAAGCTGTGTCCATTTATTTACAAATGTCTCAATGTGATCATTCTTTATAGCTGAGTAGTATTCCATAATATAAAAATACCACAACTTTTTTGTCCATTCATCAGTTGATGGACACTATGGTTGTTTCCAAGATCTGGCTATTACAAATTGCACTGCTATAAACATGCATGCACATATATCACTGTGGTATGATGCTTTCAGCTCTTCTGGGAATATGCCTAGAAGTGGAATAGTTGGGTCAAATGGGGCTGCCAGTCCCAGCTTTCTGAGAAATCTCCAGACTGACCTCCACAATGGTTACACCAGTTACAGGCCCACCAACAATGCAGTAGAGTTCCTTTTACCCCATGGCCTCTCCAGCATTTGTTGTTGATGGTTTTCTTTTTTTTTTTATTTTATTTAAAAACAAAACAAAGCAGTGTGAGGGTACAAGTAATACAGAACTACAAAAAAAAGTAAGAAATCACCAGGTAACAGATTACACATTATCATCTTAGAGATTAAATATTATCATCAAAATTCTTAGAGATAGTTGCTCAAGTCACAGTATCAAAGCGTAAAAAGTGGACACTCACACAGTGAGACTGCAAACAGTTGTGTTCAATGGTCCAACCAAAAACATTAACATGGTCAGCTATTTAACACCCTTAAACACACTTGCTGTTGTATCCTTTAGAGCACTGTTATTCCCTCTCTTTTTTACAACAAAATTTACACATTTTGGGTTTTATTACTCCTTAGTTCTTATTACTTTTTTTGGGGGGAAGAGAATAAAGTCAAATATGGCAAAACAAAGCTGTCAGTCAAAACCAAGGATAGACATAGCACATGATGTAAAACAGAGTACAAGGTTATCAACAATGGTTATCAACAATGTCTCTTGTTTCCTTAAAAAGAATTGTCTATCTCATTAGATATTATAAAGTTGAACAAAACAGTAGAGAACAAGACCAATAAAACTTAAGCATTGTAAATATTACAGGACTTCCAAAAGAGACAATAGTCAAACCAGAATGGGCATCTTAGTGAATCTTATTGCCTTCAAAGTAGTTGCCTATACCCTCAAAATTGATACGATCATACAGAATGGAACAGAGTCTAATCAGTCAAAACAAGATCGTGGGAGTATTACAGGACTTCAAAACAGGTTAATAGGAAATCAAAAAAGGTTACTATTATATATCCTGCTAATTTTTAAAATTTTTCTCCTTAATTAAAAAAAACATAAGAAATAACTAAATAATTTTTTAATGAATAAGGGAGAGATTGAGATAAAACAGGACATAACAATATAACAATACAGGTCAAAGCATGACTGCTTCAGCAACCTAGTGCTTCATCACCAAATAATCCGACTTAATAGTAGTTACCATAGTGTCTGTCTTTTTCCTTGAAATATTTGAATAAAATTTCATATACTAAAGCTTCAAATATTTTCTTATCAAGAAGCCCAGAATAAAGCCTTTCCAAATAATAAGTGAAAACTTTATAAGGCTTCAAGGCCACATAATGGGGAATCATGATTACCACATATTTTTATATATTTGAATCATTACTTACATTAGGGAAACTATTCCATATTCTCACTATTCGGTATGTGAGACTGATTTACTTCACTTATGAGTAGGGTCTCAAGCTGCGCCCATTTATTGATAAATATCTCAATGTGATCCTTCTTTATAAATGAGTAATACTCCATTGTATAGAAATACCACAACTTTTTATCCATTCCTCAGTTGATTGACACTTGGATTGTTTTCAAGATCTGGTGATTACAAATTGTGCTGCTATAAAAATAGGTGCACATATATCACTGTGGTATGATGCTTTCAGTTCTTCTGGCAATATGCCTAGAAGTGGAATAGCTGGAATAAATGGGACTTCCAATCCCAGATTTTTGAGAAATCTCCAGACAGACCTCCACAAAGGCTGTACCAGTCTACACTCCCACCAACAGTGTAGGAGAGTTCCTTTTTCCCCACAGCCTCTCCAGCATTTGTTGTTGTTGGTTTTCTTGATCCTGGCCATTCTTTCAGGAGTGAGATGGTATCTCAGTGTGGTTTTAATTTGCATTTCTCTAATGACCAATGATGATGAACATTTTTTCATGTATTTAATTGCCATTTGCATTTTTTCATCTGAGAAGTGCGTATTCATCTCAGATGCCCATTTTTGGATTGGATCTTTGAATTTTGGGGTCTGAGTTTTTTTTAATTCTTTATCTGTTTTAGACAATAGTTCCTTGTCTGAGAGAGACTCCACTAAAATCTTTTCCCAGTTTGTGGGTTTTCTTTTACCATGCAGGAGATTTCTTTTGACATGCAGAAACTTTTTAACAAGAAGTGATCCCAGTTATTGATTCTGGGAAGTATTTCCCGTGCGGTTTGAATCCTGTTCATGAATTCTCTACCTACTCCTATGTCTTCAAGGTTTCTACCCAATTTGTCTTCAAATAGACTTAATGTTTCTGTTTTAATATTCAGATCTTTGACCCATTTAGATTTTAATTTAGTACATGGTGATAGACATGGGTCTAGCTTTAGTTTTCGGCAAATGGAGAGCCAGTTTTTCCAGCACCATTTATTAAAGAGACTGTCGTTCTTCCAGTGAACCTGCTTGGCTCCTTTATCAAAGATAAAGATCTCCTTTATCAAAGAGTGTGTTTGTAGTTGTGGTTGTATCTTCTAATCTATTCCATTGATCTTCGGCTCTGTTTTGATTCCAATACCATGTTGATTTTACTACTGTTGCTTTGTAGTATAACTTCAAGTCAGGGATTGTGATGCCTCCTGACTTGTCTTTGCTGCTTAGAATTGCCTTTGTATTCTAGGTCTCTTCTGGTTCCAGACTAATTTTAGGAGTGCTTTCTCAAGATCCATAAGGTATTTTGATGGTATTTTTATTGGAATTGCATTGAATCTGTATAACAGTTTTGGGAGAATGGCCATTTTCACAATGTTTGTTCTTCCTATCCATGAGCAAGGGGTGTCTTTCCATTTTCTGAGATCATCTTCAATTTCTTTTTTCAGTGTATTATAATTTTCACTGTATAGGTCTTTCACTTCTTTCATAAGAATAATTCCTAAATATTTCATTCTTTTGTTTGCTAATTGAAGAGTGTAGTTTCTCTTATTTCCCTCTCTGTGATTTTGTTGTTCATGTATAGGAATGCTGTTGATTTCTGAGTATTGATTTTGTATCCAGCTACATTACTAAATTTATTTATTGTATCTAAGAGTCTTTCAATGGAGGTTAGGGGGTCTTCTATGTAGAGTATCATGTCATCTGCAAACAATGATAATTTAACTCTTCTTTTCCTGTATTTACCCCTTTTATTTCTCTCTCTTGCCTAATTGCTCTGGCTAGTACTTCCAGTACTATATTAAATAGGAGTGGTGATAAAGGACATCCTTGTCTTGTGCCTGATTTTAAAGTAAAGGCTTTCAATTTTTGGCCATTTAGTATGATGCTGGCTGTTGGTTTGTCATAAATGGCCTTTATTATTTTGGGGTAAAGACCATCTATTCCAATTTTCTATAAAGTTCTTATTATGAATAAATTTTGGACCTTATCAAAGGCTTTTTCTGCATCTATCAAAATGATCATGTGATTCTTACTTTTGGATTTATTGATATGGTGGATTACATTTATTGATTTATGTATGTTGAACCATCCTTGCATTCCTGGGATGAATCCCACTTGGTCATGGTGTATAATCTTCTTGATGATTTGCTGCATTCTATTTGCCAATATTTTATTGAGGATCTTTGCATCTGTGTTCATTAGGGAGATCGGTCTATAGTTCTCTTTTTTAGTTGGGTCTTTCTCAGGTTTTGGTAGTAGAGTAATATTTGCTTTCAGAAATGACTTAGGAAGGATTGCTTCCCTTTCAATTTCATTGAATAGTTTGAATAGTGTTGGCATTAGGTCTTCTTTGTATTTCTTGTAGAATTCTGCAGTGAGTCCATCTGGGCCTGGGCTCTTCTTTGTAGGTAAGGACTTAATTACATTTTCAATTTCATTAACAGAGATTGGGTTATTAAACAATTTTACATCCTCTTGATCTAGCTTTGGCACTTTATATGTTTCTAAGAATCTGTCTATTTCTTCTGTGTTATGAAACCTTTGAGAGTAGAGGTTTTTGAAATAGGCGTTGATGATCTATTGTATTTCGATTGGGTCTGTAGTGATTTCACCTTTTTCATTTCTTATTGCATGAATTTAAGCTTTATCTTCACTTTTTTAATAAGGTTCACTAGGGGCTTATCGATTTTATTTCTTCTTTCAAAGAAGCAACTCTTTGATTCGCTGATTCTTTGTATTGTTTTCTTGGTCTCTATTGCGTTGATTTCTGCTCTGATTTTTATAATTTCCTCTCTTCTTTTGGCTTTGGGCTTGACTTGCTCTTCTTTTTTTTCTAGTTGTTTGAGGTGTAGCATCAAGTTATTTATTTGTATTCGTTCTGTTTTCCTGATGTGGAAACTCAGTGCAAAAAATTTTCCTCTGAGGACAGCTTTCATTGCATCCCACAAATTCTGGTAACTTGTATCTGCATTTTCATTTTCTTTTAGGTATTATTTAATTTCTTCTTTAATTTCTTTTTTTTTATTTAAGAGGAAAAAGAGAAAAACACAAAAGAAAACAAAGCAGTGTAAGGTTACACATAATACAGAACTACAAAAAAAAAAACATAACAGTAAGAAATCACCTGTTAATAGATTACATATTATCATCTTGGAAATAGTTGCTCAAATCACAGTATCAAAGAATACAAAGTAGACATTCAAACAGACTGCAAACAGCTGTGTTCAATGATCCAAAAACATTAATATAGTCAGCTATTTAACATCCCTAAACACACTTGCTGTTATATCCGTTAGAGCTCTTTTTTTTTCCCTCCCTCTCTTTTTTACAACAAAATTTACACATTTTGGATTTTATTACTCCTTAGTTCTTATTACTTTTTTGGGGGGGAGAGAATAAAGTCAAATATGGCAAAACAAAGCTGTAAGTCAAAACCAAGGATAGACATAGCACATGATGTAGAACAGAGTACAAGGTCATCAACAATGGTTATCAACATTGTCTCTTGTTTCCTTAAAAGGAATTGTCCATCTCATTAGATATTATAAAGCCAGACAAAACAGTGGAGAACAAGACCAATAAAACTTAGGCATTGTGAACATTACAGGACTTCCAAAGGAGACAATAGTCAAACCAGAATGGGCATCTTCTTTAATTTCTTCTGTGACCCACTGATTCCTCAAGAGTGTGTTATTCAGTTTCCATGTAATTGTGGGATTTTTGCAGTATGTTTTATCATTAATTTCTAATTTCACAGTGCTATGATCCGATAACATGCAAGGGATGATTTGAACTCTTTTGTATTTGTTTAAATATGTTCTTTGAGCTAATATATGGTCTATTTAAGAGAATGATCCATGTACTGTGGAGAAGAATATGTATTCTGATGTTGTTGGGTGGAACATTCTGTATATGTCTATGAAATCCATTTGTTTACAGATGTGATTCAGTTCTGTTATTTCTTTGCTTATTTTCTGTCTGGTTGATCTGTCCCTTGGTGTCAATGGCGTATTAAGTTCTCCTGTTACAATTGTGTTACTGATAATATGAGTTTTCATTTCTGTTAATAGTTGTGTTATAGAACTGGGTGCTCTGGAGTTTGGTGCGTATATATTTAAGATAGTTATCTCTTCCTCTTGGAGTTTTCCCCTTAAGAGTATGTAGTGACCTTCTTTGTCCTTTATCGTTATTGTTGGTTTAAAGTTTACATTGTCTGCAAACAGAATGGCTACACCTGCCTTTTTTTGGATTCCTTCTGCATGAAGTATTGTTTTCTATCCTTTGACTTTCAGTCTGCGAGTACCCTTCTGGGTTAGATGGGTTTCCTGTAAACAGCATATGGTTGGATTTTGTTTCTTGATCCATTCTGCTAGTCTGTTTCTTTTGATTGGTGCATTGAGACCATTTTCATTAATGATTATTACTGTTAAATGCTGTTTTATTATTGACATGCTATCTCTCTGCTGTTGTATCTTTATCTTTCTGTTCTGTTTAATTATCTGCTTTGCTTAGTGGTTTTTTCCTTTATGTATCTAAACTGTCTTTCAATATTTTTTGCATGGTTGATTTGGTGTTCATGAAGTTCTTCAGCTGTTCTTTGTCTTGGAAGTATCATATTTCACCATCAATTTGAATAATGGTTTTGCAGGATACATCAGTCTAGGTTGGAAATCATTTTGCTTTAGGATCTGGAATACTTCACTCCATGCTCTTCTTGACTTTATTGTTTGTGCTGAGAAGTCTGCTGTGATTCTGATGGGTTTTCCTTTATAAGTGATCTGCTTTCTCTCTGACAGCTTTTAATAATCTATTCTTGTGTTGGATTTCTGGGATGGTGATTATTATATGTCTGGGTGTAGTCTTATTTTGGTTATGACTATTTGGAATTCTGTATGCTTCACTGATCCTAATGTCGGTTTCTGATCTCATGCTTGGGAAATTTTCAGCTATTACCTCTCTAAATATCCTCTTGACATCCTGTATGTTGTCTCCTTCTTTTTCATTGATCCCTATCATTCTTATGTTATTTTTCTTTGCATCATCTTGCAGTTGTTGAATTGTTGCTTCCTGATTCCTTGTTATTTTTAAAAGATCTTTCCTTTCCTGTTCACTAGCTGCAATCCTGTCTTCAAGGCCTGAAATTCTATCTTCACTTTCATTGAGGTGGTTTTTACAACTTTCAGTGGAGTTTTTTTTTTTTTTATTTCCTGTACATCTCTGTGCAACTGCATTATGTATTCTGTTTGTTTCTTGTGTTGCTCATCTAGGGATTTTTATCTTTTCATTTAGTTCCTCCAATTTTTTAACTGTGTTTTCTTTAGACATATTCAGAATCTCTTTCATTTCTTTTATCATTTCTTCTTTTACCTGGGAGATTATTTCGAGTTTGAATTTCTTTAAAGCTTCCTGGAGTTGCTTGTTAATTTCAGTAGCTATTGTGTCTGATATTTGAGGTGAATTGCATATATTTTCTTCTATATACATTGCTCCTAGGGTTTCTTGAGACGGGCTGGAGGTTTGAGGTTGTAATTTGGTCTTTTGTTTTGTCATTTTCCTATATTTCTGTGTTTCAAGTGTTATTTGAAATCTTCCTCAGGGTCTGTTCGATATCCCCTTCTATGTTTGCAACTCCTGAGACTCTGGCACCCCGTTACCCTAGGCACTGGTCCTTTAGAACCAATGCCCCTCTTCTGCCTGTTTAGAACTCCACTGTTCCAGATAAGCTGGGCTTCAGGGACACTGTGTGCCCACCTTCTTGTTGGAAGGTCCACAGTTCTCTAAGCACAGCTGGGATGGGGAGGCAGATGTAGATGCCTCAAACCCACTTCTCCACTTCACTGCACCTGGAAGCCTCGAGGGTCCTGAAAAGTGTGGGCTTTGGTCAGAGTGTGCTGAGCACTTACCACAGGCTGCGGGCCCTTGGAACCTGTGATGCTCCCCTGCTTGCTGAGATATCCACATTCCTCCAGACACACGGGGAGGCTGATGCAGGCGCCCCAGATCTGCCCAGCCCCTCCTCTGGACACCGATGGTGAGGTGCAGGAGTCCCAGATAGGCTGGGCTCTGAGGATAGTGTGTGCCCGCCTACTTGTTGGAAGCTCCACAGTTCTCCAAGCGCAGCCAGGATGGAGAGGCCTCTGGCTCTGAATAAAATCCTGGGATATGATGAGAAGTCATACCTGGAAAAATGGCTGCCGTCTGTTGAATTTTTACAATCCAAGCTTCTTTGCTTTGTTCCAGAAAGATGATCAGGTTTTGATTTACAGAAACTTAGACCAAAGAAGACCAAGAGTCTATAATTCTCTAACATCACTTCTGTATACAAGTTCTGCTCAGCAAGGTCCAAGTGATCCGGCCTGCAGAGCAACCTATCCAGAACTCCTGGAAGGGGAACAGGGATTAAATAAAAGACATGGGGGAGACAAAAGAGATGAAGGCAAGTCAAGATAATCCAATCAAGCCTTCGGTTTATTCAGAAAATGATCACACATTTTATAGGCTAAGGGCAGGAGCAGGGACAGGAAGAGGTTAAACAGATAAATACAACAGGGTCACTGTCACATCCGGATACATGATGTAAGCACTAGAGGATTATGGTTAATGTAGGCAGACGCAATGCCCATAGAGAGAGGCATCGAGGCAGCAATGCCTGTCACACGGCTCCCTACATCTCCTCCCTTTTTATATTATTTAATTAAGAGTATGGCAGGCCCTGTGAGGACAGCATCTGTCTTAGGTCAAGGACCTCATTGCATGAACCCAACCAGGCCTTACCTGTCATGGGCTTGCAGAACAGCAGTTGGTACTGTGCCTTTCTTAGGTGGCCGTTGGAATTAACATGCATGTCCTAGTTGCCCATCTCTGACTGCCTGTCCATTGCCCCAGGGCAGTTAGGCTGCATCATTATATGGGCCACTCATAGGAATTCCTTCCCGGTAGGTTTGTTGATCTGCCATCTCCAGCTGATGATAGTGTACCTGAATGGGCTTTGCCATAAATGCATTTATCTGGTTATTAATAAACATCATAATCCTCTGAAAAATACAAGGACTCACAGAAATGAGAACCAATAGGGCAGCTAGGGGACCCAAAAGGGGCACTAGGTAAGGAAACCCCCCCCTCAAATCGAGGAGAAGGGGTTGACAGCCATTTGTTGGTGTCTCTGTATGAAGTCATTCTCCTATGTCTTGGAGCATGCCTCGCATAACACTGGATGCAGTCTATTTGGCTGGTATATGTTCCTCCAGACCAAGAAGATCCTCTTCCGCAGTCATGGGGTTCTGTGCATGGCTGTCAGTAGTTGTAGTCTGTTTGACAGAGGTCGAAATTCACCATGGATGTGGTGTGGCTCAAGAAGGCTGACTAAGCAGCATAAGGCTCCAGGGAGATGTGTCACCTGTAAGAGAACACAGGGGATTGTGCCTCAGGAAATAACATTATTCCTGGGCATTACATGAGGTCTTTGAAGAACTGTCTACTTGCTTTATGAGGCATTCAGGTAGCCATCTAGTTTCTCTATCTTGTTGAGAGTAAACACACACTGAACCTCGTCCCCAGATAAGGACTGGATCAGGGCCATTCCACACATTGGTTAGTGGGTCTCTCCATAAAACAGATGCAAACCGTGTTTGAGTCTGAGTATGCCAAAACTGAGATGCTGCAGAGCAGCCTGAAGCATCCAGGGTCAGAAAATTTAAAATAAAAAGAGCATGTGAAAGGACATTTCTAGGGGACCCTCAGGTGGGGTACCATGTCTCCCTTTTTATTTTATCTATGGTGAATTTAAGAGAACGATGCACATGTTCAACAATGCCTTGTCCCTGAGGATTATAAGGTATACCTGTGGTGTGGAGGATATTAAGGCTCTTACAAAATCGAGCAAAGGAGGTACTGGTATAGCCAGGGCCATTATCGGTCTTAAGCTGTTGAGGACATCCCAGAACTGAGAAGGCTGACAGCATATGGGCTATAATGTGTTTAGCAGCTTCTCCAGTCTGGAGAGTGGCAAAAATGAAGCCACTATATTTGTCAATAATGACATGTACATATTTTAGATTGCCAAACTCATTGAAATGGATAACATCCATTTGCCATAAGGCGTTAGGAATTAAACCTCTAACGTTGACTCCTAGGTGTTGAACAGGTAAGTGGGGAGCACAAGATGGGCAATTTTTTACAATTTGTCTGGCTTGCTCATGGGTAATTTTGTAGAGGAGGTGGAGGGTGTGAGCATTGAGGTGGTGTAGCTGATGGGCTTGTTGGGCCTTAGACACCTTTAAGTCCTGAGCCATAAAAACCTGTGCTCATACAGCAACATCAGCCAAATGATTTCCTTGGGCAAGAGGCCCTGGGAGGTTGGAATGAGCTCGCAGATGACCAATAAAGAACTTATGACGGCGAAGACGTATGAAGCATTGTAATTGTTTGAACAGATTTGCAGCTGGGGAAGCATGACATATGGTAGCAACAGTCTCTAAAAATGGAACAGACTGAGCAAGGTAAGCACTGTCAGTATACAAATTAAATGGTCAGTCAGTAAGCAGCAAAGGCTGCAAGAATAGCTTCTAACTCTGCTAATTGTGCAGAGGAAGTGTCTGCCTGGAGGGTAGAAACATTGTCTTGAGATACATAAGCAGCCCTTCTGGAGGATGAGCCATCAGTGAATAACACCAGGGCACCTGGAAGAGGTTGTGAAGCTGTGACTTTAGGGAATATAAATGGGTGACGATTAGCAAAGTCAACTAGCTTATTTGGAGGGTAATGATTGTCAATAGTCCCTGAAAAGAAAGCTAAAGCAATAGGCTACACTTCCATACTCTGAAGTAGCCTATCTATTTGGTCCTTTGTAAAAGGTTGAATGATAATGTCTGGTTCTTTGCCAAAGTAACATTTTCCTTGCTTTCTACCCTGAATTATTAGGTCTGAGACAGCTTGGAAATAAGACAGAAGTGTTCCTTTTGGGGAGACTGATAAATGGACCCACATGAGAGGAGCTTGTTGCCAGAACACTGTTGTGGGACAAAGCTTTGTATTAAAAATGAGAAACTGTAAAGGCTCATTGTAGTCCATAAAGGAAACAGTTTGTTGAGCAGTAGCCTCTTCTACTTTACTGAGTGTTCTCCTGGCATCAGGTGTAAGCTCTTGGGGGGAAGTTGGATCTATGTCTCCCTGAAGCAGCGTATAAAGGGGCTGTAAATCATGTTTAGTTAGTTTTAAAAATGGGATGAGCCAATTAATGTCTCCCAATAGTTTTTGGAAGTCATGAAGTGTTCTGAGGCCATCAAGCCTCAGTTGGGGCCTTGAAGAGAGTATTTGAGTGCCACATAATTGAAAACCCAAGTATGTATATGGATCAGTAAGCTGTACTTTATCCAGGGCTATTTGAAGTCCAGCCTCTTGTAAGGCAACCTGTAATTTCCTGGTAGCACCTTGGGGTTTGGTTTTGATCATCTCCTGCCAAGAGGATATCGTCCATATAATGAATAACATAGATATGTGGCCAATGATCTCTGACTGGCTGTATTGCAGTGGCTACAAAAGACTGGCATAGTGTGGGGGAATTAGCCATACCTTGCGGTAAAACTCGCCATTGAAATCTCTGCATAGGGGCTTTAAAATTAATTGATGGAAGACTGAAGGCAAAATGCTTTTGGCCCTTTGGATGTAAAGGAATAGAGAAAAAGCAACCTTTAAGATCTATGACAATTTTAAAAAATCCCAGGGGAATGGCACTGGGTGAGGGGAGGCCTGGCTGTAGGGGGCCCATTAAGACCATTGTCTTATTTATGGCCCTAAGGTCTTATAGCAGCCTCCATTTCCCTGACCTTTTCTGGATAACAAAGATAGGTGTGTTCCAAGGGGAATTACTAGGGACCATGTGGCCTGCATCTAATTGGTCCTGCACTAGCTGCTGTGCAGCTGCAAGCTTTTCAGAGGTAAGGGGCCACTGATCGACCCATACCGGCTCTTCTGATAGCCATGTAATTTGTTTAGCATGGATCACAGGAGCATCAATGGCCCCTAAGAAAAATGGCCTAACCCAACTTTAGCATTGTTAGGGATGGGAACGATGGGATCAGTAATGCCCATGTTATTTTTTCCTAAGCCCTGTTTTGGCAGGTAGCCTTTATTAAGCATTTGCATTGTGACAACATTATTAGGGCTTCCCATAATTAATCCCATTTGGGAGAGTAGGTCCCTACCCCATAAATTAAGAGGCAGACTCTCTATGACATAAGGTTGTAAGTGTCCCTGATTACCTTCTTGATCTCTCCAAACCAGTTGTTTGGAACTGTGTTGTGGATTTTTTGAGTGTCCAATCCCTTGGAGGTGTGGTAAGGTTGTTTCTAAAGGCCAGGCAGTAGGCCACTCCTCCTTTTTGATAATGGAAACATCTGTGCCTGTATCAATGAGGCCTGAGAAACTTTTTCCATCTAAAGATAGAGTCATGAGGGGCTTTTGTTTGGAGATATGTTGGGCCCAATATACATCCGAAGCTCCAGGAAAGGAGTTCCCCTATAGGGATTATGGATTTGTTAGATGTTTGAGCCAAAGGCAATAGCAGCAATTGAGCAAGGCGTTGCCCTGTCCTAACTGGTATGACACTGACAAGGGGAGAAACCATGACTTTTATTTCTCCTGTGTAATCACTATCTACTATCCCAGACAGAACTTGTAATCCTTTAAGCATAGTGCTACTACATCCAATAATAAGTCCAAAAGTCCTGGGGGGAGGGGGCCCAGATTCCTGAGAGCATGATCTGAACACCCATGTCAGGGATTAATACTGTGCTGGAGGTGGAACAGAGGTCCAACCCCGCACTCCCTGGGGTTGCCCTGAAGAGGTCTGAAATGGATGGTTTTTTGCTGGGACAAATCTTGGAGCCCCACGGGTTTGTCCAGAATTGGGGGCCTGGGGCCGGCCCTGTAACCTGTTTCCCTGCGGGGAAAGAGGGTTACCGTGAACATCTCTTTTGGATTTGCACTCATTAGCCCAGTGGTCTCCTCGCTTACATCTAGGACGTAGCCCTGGTTTTTTTGTAGAGGACTGATTTTGATTTTTTTCTTTTGCACTCACGAGCCATGTGGCCACTTTGGCCACATTTGAAACAAATGGCATCTTTTTTAGAACAAGAAAGGGGTTGTGTAACTATGCAACCTTGTTGTGTTGTAGCCATGGCTAGGCCTTGATAAACCAGCCCAATATCTGTACATAAGCGTATATAACCCGATAGGTCCTCTTTTTTGCGATGTGGTCGAATTGCAGCCTGACAATCTGAGGTTGCATTTTCATAAGCCAATTGTTTAACCAGGGCAGAGTTTGTTTCTGTGGAGCCGAAAAGACGCTCTGCCGCCTGTAGGCTTTTGTTTTATTTGGGTGAGAGATAAGGTAGGCTCGCCTCCTGAGGGGAGCTGTTTCCATGCTCTAATGGCTACCATATTAATCTGGGCAAAGAGGCCTGAATTGAACTGCATTTGGGTCTCTTTTGTGGCAAAATCTCCTGTTCCTGTAAGCATAGCGAGGGTCCAGGGGTTTGGCCATGTGGCGTCTCTGGCTATGCCCTCACATTGATCAAAAAATTCAGATCTCCATAATAGATAATTGCCTCTGGAAAGCATGGCTTTTGCTAAGTCTTTCCACTCATTAGGAATAATCCAACCCTGAGTCAAAGAATCTAGAACTGCAATGGTGTAGGCGGCAGTCGGGCCATATTGAGAGACTGCGGCCTTTAACTCTTTTAAGGCTCCCATGGTGAGAGGTGTGTGTATCCTAACAGCTTGTGGTTCAGAGCCCTCTTCAAGATCCCGTGGGGGAGTAAAGGCCTCTGTGACTGGGAAAGCCATTTTAGGCTGGCTGCCAGAGGCAGGCACCTTTTTAAGTGCACTACAAGGCATGCTGGAGGCAGGATCCATCTCAGGGACACTATAAAACTGTGTAGCTCAGAGGGCCTGCAATTGAATTGAAAGATTTTGGCATTCTTTTTCTAGCTGTATCTGTTTTAAAAGATCTGTTTTTCTTTGATCTAATTCTACTAATGCGCTAGAAGGTTGAGAGCAAATGCTGAGTGCATCATCATAGTCAGGGGACGGCCTAATAGTGGCTGGTGCTACAACAGGGTTAGGGTGATATGTAGAGGCTTGTTGTGTTGGTTGTTCCCAGTTGACCTCCTGAGAATCAGAAATGCTGGGGTCTAAAGGCTTATATGAATCCCCAATTGGCCATGGAGGCATGGGGAGTGGCGTGCTGCCATCCTGGGACCTGCTGATCATGTCAACATGTGGGAGTGGTGGCAGATCACCATGTACGAGAACCTCTAACAGGCCATCATTCTCTGCATCTGAGAAATCAGAGGCTTCAGATTTTTCTGAGGATGGTTTTGAGGTAGATTTAACAGAGTCACGCAGGGCAGCCTCACCTAGTGTAACTGTCTCCTCAACCTGAGGGTCTGCATGCCTCTGAGCAAGCAGCTCAGAGATTAAATTCCAATATGTAAAGGTGGTCACAGGAACCTTTTCTGGACCGAAAACTCTATAATAATCTTTTAAAGCATCTCTTACTCTATTCCACCTCTTGGTATCTATAGAACCCTCTAGGGGGAACCTTATAAATAAATTGAAAATACTGCAATAATTCTTTTGTTCCAACCCTTATCTCTCTTGTCTTTAAAGCCTTTATGAGACCTCCCATGAACACTTCGTGTTCGCTCAATACTTGACCCATGTCCGGGAAGGGAAATAGGGTTGCCATTCACTCACCGTGACTCGGGTAGGACGTTGGGTAGTTGTCTGCGCAGGTCTCGGTACTTAATTTAATGTCCTGTTGCTTTAAGCTTTAATCCTTGATTCAGTTTACTCATTCCTCGGCCAAGGTCTCTGGTTCAATTTGCTTTCACTTTCAGTTTAAGCTGGCTGTCTCTCGAATGGCTACCTCATTAACTCCTCAGTGCCAGGAGCTCCCACGCTGGGCGCCACTTGATCCGGCCTGCAGATCAACAAGTTCAAAACTCCTGGAGGGGGAACAGGAATTAAATAAAAGACATTGGGGAGACAAAAAGAGACGAAGGCAAGTCGAGATAATCCAATCAAGCATTCGTTTTATTCAGAAAATAATCACACCTTTTATAGGCTAAGGGCGGGAGCTGGGACAGGAAGAGGTTAAACAGATGAATACAACAGGGTCACCATCATATCCGGATACATGATGTAAGCAGGAGAGGATTATGGTTAATGTAGGCAGACGCAGTGCCCATAGAGAGAGGCATGGAGGCAGCAATGCCTGTCACTCGGCTCCCTACATAAGTGTTCGATTTTCCTGGTAATTTTGACTTTGGAATAAAACTAGAAATCACATACTGCCAGATCTGATGAGTAAGTTGAATAAGGACACACCACAGTCTGTTAATAGTGTGCCTTTCCATTCGACGGAACCCAGCAGGAGCATTCACAGTATTTTCCTCACATATTTTAGGATACTCCTGCAGAGCTCTCAGGAACTCAAATATCACAGATACACAGAACAAATAGGTAATGTTCTCATGAAACATTTTCAAATCAGTGTTTATTTTATTTTATTTTATTTTATTTTATTTTATTTTAAAGAGAATAGCATAAACACAAAACAGAGCAAAGCAGATGAGAACAAAACAATTTAAGCAACACAAGACTGAAAAACATGACAAAAGGAATTCAACAGTGGCTACCACTGTACATTTACACATTTTAAAATTATACAATTTAAAATTACTTTCACAGTAACATGGCAATATTAACTTCAATGCCTGAAAAAATCAAGAGCAGTGTTTCAGCTTTGTTTCTAGGAATGTTTCTAGGAATCTGTCCATTTCTCCTGTTACTGAATCTGTGATAGTAAAGTATGTCAAAGTACATATTGATGCTTTTCTGTATTTTCAAATGATCTGTAGTAATTCACTATTTTCATTCCTTATTTCATTGATTTGAGTATTTCCTCCTTTTTTGGTAACCTTGGCTAGGGCCTTTCAATTTTTTTTATTCTTTCAATGAACCAGATCTTCAATTCATTACATCTTTTGCATTGTTTTCTTTTCTCAACTGCACTAATTTATGCTCTGATCTTTATAATTTCCTCCCTTCTTTTGTTGTTAGCCTTGTCTTGTTCTTCGTTTTCTCAATATTTGAGGTGTAGGATCACATTATCTGTGTTCATTCTGTTTTCCTGATGTGAGAATTCAATGCAAAGTTTCCCTCTGAGAACTGCTTTCATTGTGTTCCACAGGTTCTAGTAAGTTGTATTTGTATTTTCATTTAGATTGCAGATATTGTTTAATTTCTTCTGTGACCCACTGATTTTTCAAAAAGGTATTATTTACTTTGCATGAGTCTATGGAGTTTTTGCTATTTGTTTTGTCATTAATTTCAAATTTCATGACACTATGATCAGACAATAAGCATGGGCTAAATTTGATACTTTTGCATTTATGAAGCATTTTCTACAATATGGTGTATCTTACAGAATGTTCCACGTGTAGCTAAGAAGAATGTACATTCTGATGTTGTTGGCTGTAATACTCTCTACACATCTACTAAGGCAATTTGTTCACAAGTTTAATCCAGTTCTATGTTTTTGCTGATTTATTTTGTGTAGTTGTTCTGTGTCTCTGAGAAAACAGAGTGCTAAAATTCTGTTATGATTATATTATGGCTTATTTGATTTTTCATGTCTATTAAGATTTTCTTACAGAGTTGTGTTCTCCCATAGTTGGTGCATATATATTTATGGCTGTTATGTCTTCCTCTTGAATTTTTTCCTAACAAGTATGTAGAGACCTTCTTTATGTCTTTTGATCATTCTTGGTTTGACGTTCACATTGTCTGCAAACTGAATAGCTACTCCTGCTTTTTTCTGGGTTTCTGCTGTATGGAGTATTGTTTTCCATTCTTTGAATTTAATTTATGAATTTCCTTTTGAGTTAAATGTGTTTCTTGTATACAGCATATAATTGGATTTTGTTCTTAATTCACTCTGCCAGTCTTTTTCTTTTGATTGGTGAATTAAGACTATTTATATTAATGGTTTTAGCTGACATGTATTGGCTGATCTTTGTAATGTTATCTTTCTGTTGTTGGTTCCCCACTTTTATCCCTCTGTGTAATTGACTGTCCTGGTAGTTGGTTGTCTTTTATTTCTATTATTGTTCTTGGAATTGTGATCATTTATATCACTTGGAAGAACATCTTTCAGTATTGTTTGTATGGTTGGTTGTGTTGTCTGAAGTTCTTTTGTTGTTCTTTGTCATGGACGTATTTTATTTCACCATTGATTTTGAGTGGCGGTTTTGCAGGGTATAACAGTTAGGAAGGAAATTGTTTTCTTTCAGTACTTGAAATATTTCACTCCATGGTCTTCTTGGCTTGAAGGTTTGTGTTGAGAAGTCTGCCATGATTCTCATAGGCTTTCACTTTTAGGTGACATATTTGTATTCTCTAGCATATTTTAATACTCTCTTCTTGTGCTGAATTTCTGGGATTTTGATTATTATATGCTGATTTGCAGATGTATTTTGGTTATGGCTAATTGCAATCCTATGTGCCTTGGTTGTCTACATGGTTCACGTTGGGGAAATTTCTGCTATTATGTCTGTAAATAGTCTTTTTACATCATTTTCATTGTCTCCTTTTTCCTTGACACCTATCAGTCTTACATTGTTTCTATTTGCATCATCTTGCAACTGTTGAAAAATAATTTCCCGATTCCTTCTTATTTTTAAGAGCTGTTTCTTTTCATGATCACACTGACTGAGAAGCTGGCTCAGTGTTTGTTTCTTTACCAGGGATTGAACTCACAATCTCGTGCTTGCCAGGCAGGCACTTATGCCGCTGAGCTAAATCCTTGGCAAGGTATTTGTTTCTTTAACCATTCTGGCCAACGAGTGTGAGGTCAGTGGTCCTTTCATGACCACTAGTCACAATCATGTCTTCAAGGTTGAGAGTCTATCTTCACCCTCATTCATGCAGTTTTCCCAGTTTTCAATGGTGTTTTTGATTTCCTGAATATCTCCTTGAATCAGTTTCATGAATTGTAATTGTTTCCTATATTGCTTATTTGGGGTTTCCTTCACTTTCCTATGCACCACTACTTTTAAAATCTATGACTTTTTTGGATATATTTACCAAATCTTTAATTATGTTCATCATTTCTATTTTTAGCTGAGTAATGATTTATCATCTGATTTCCTGTACAGCTTCCCAGAATTTTTTTCTTTACTTCCATGCAATCATTTCAGAGATTTCTGGTGTGTGATTTCCAAGTTCATCTGTGTCCCTGTCTCCTGTACTTTATCAAAATGGGTTGGAAGCTTGATATTGCCTTTTGCTCTTTTGTTTTGGCATTTCCCTGTGTTCCTCTGAATTGGCTGGATATTTAGTCCTAGCTGCTTCCTGTTCTGTTGGATTGTCAGGCTGTGGGCCTCACTGGAGTTTGCTATTGCTTCTAGGTCGTTGGGAAGTCTTCACTACGGGTTCTTGGATGACTCTAAATTGCCTGTCACAGCTTCTCAGTGACTGTGAGCCTCGAAGACAGTTCCAAAGTGTGGATTGTTCATTGGGTGCAGATTCCCTGTCCTAGTAGGCCTCACCAAGTGTTCTCAGATGACTGCAAGTCAATGGACACAGACGCCCAGTCCTGAGAGTTTCTGGATGACTCTGGGCTGCTGGTCACAGACTTCCAGTCCCCATGGGTCTCAGAGATGCTGTCCGAGTCTGGGAAAGCTTCTCAGTGCAGCTTTCCAATTCCTTAGAGCCTCCCCAAGGGTTGCTGTTCAACTGTATGTGGGGTGTGGTGTGTAGACTCCTGATCCCCAGGGGCTTCAGAGATGGTGTTTGGATGTGGGCAGGATGCTGGGCATAGCTTCCCAAACCCCAAGAATGTTGTTGAGAGCTCAAAGATGACTGCAGCACCCTGGACACAAACTCCTAGTCCCCATGAGCCTCAGAGATGCTGTCTGTGTGTGGGCAGGCCTCTGGGAAGAGCTTCCCAGTTGATGATAAATGTTTTGAAACAATGTGAATGCAATTGAAGTCATTAAAATATATACATAAGATGTTTAATATTGTTCATTGTTTACTATGTGTGTTATACCTCATGAATTACATATAGGCAGATGGCCACTTAAAAATTATACATAAAGTAACAGCAGTGATTCATATGTGCTAACTTCACCTGATTAGAAGAAAAACCCCAAAATTCTCATGGGCACTTATTGCCTTTTTGTCTCCTTCCTCCATTCTCTTTGGAAAGTCCTTAGAGATGGGGATGGCATGGACCGATTTGGCTAATTATGAGTTCTGGGTATTGAGTCTCTAAGGTCATGGAGTAGTCAATAATCGGCTTTTCTCCAGGACTTCACTTTGATGATTCTTGTCCAGGGAGCTTCACACTTGTGTCACAAGCCCCTTTGTTGTCTGCAATGGGAAGCTCCTAGCTGGCTTTGTATTAATTTAAATTCTGAGGACAGAGTCTGAAACATCACTGGGCAGCAGACATTGGAGGATCTTTGGGTGTGATTTCATTGGCTGTGACCTGGCACAGAAACAGCATCAACCAGTAAGTGTACAGGGATCTCAGCGATATGGGAAGGATTCTTAAAAGTTTGTTTTCTTCATCATAAGTAAAATTATTGCAGATTAAAAAAAAAATTTGGAACCACGAATGAACTGAGGATCTCACACTTTCCAGGCAGGCACTGTGCCACTGAGCTACAGACCCAGCCAGCTATGTCTGTTTAAGTAGTCACACAGAGAAATAAATATGAAAAAAATTAGTTACAAGTAATGGAAATTTTAGAATGGTTTTGTAATAGACAAAGCAGAATTATTATTTTAAAGTTGATTTCTCCACACTTTGTTTTTACTTTTCATTATTATTTCATACTTAGCAGCAGAAAATATATCTTTTTGCAGTGCTTCTTAACTCTAATAGTTTTAGCAAGGTGACGATAAGGTAGAGATTTTAGTGATAGAATTATGAACTGATTTTGAGAGCGTGTTGTATTCCAGGCTCTGAGCAATCTGTTCTATGTAGTTTGTTTCATTCCATGTGGTGTCTTCTTGTAATTACAAGTACCTACATTATCATTGCTTATGGAAAATGGAAAACCTGCCATTTTAATGGAACCTTCAGTCGGTTCTAAAGTGGAAAAATGATGCATGGGAATTGGGCTTTCCTAAACAGACGTGGAATTGTAATAGAAAAGCCACGGCAGCTTGTCATTAACATCCTTTGACTTCTGTGTCACTCCAGAAGGGAAATGTTGTTCACCATGACTTTCTTGTTGGGGGCTTCTTAAAGCTCAAAGAGCAGAGTCATGGCCAGCATCTGTTGCACCCACCATAGAGACGCCATCATCCTATGCAGTTTATCGCCTGCCACCATTGAAGGACATTCTTGTACCTTCCCATATCCTCTGTCCAGTTTACATTAATTCCACACAGCCTAAAATGAGTTTAAGGCAGGTCAGGTATTCACTTCTCTTTAGAAAATTTGAGAGTTAGATATGAAACTATATTGCATCAGCAATTAGGACTCAGAACCTCTGCTCAAATCTTTCTTTGTTTTGTTAAGCAAACATTTTACTGCATTTCACAGAATCTGTTGGTGTATGTTTAAATATTGCTGCACTAATTATTTTAGACATATGAGCCTTATAGTCCATTTAATTCCCTCTGTATAAAACTTATGAAAACATAACAAAGGTATTCATTGGTTTGCAAAGTTGCAAAAAGACAGGAGCAGGTGAATATACATTTGTGCTTGAGATACATAACAAAACATATTTTCAAGTCTCTAATCTTTTGGATATATTTTATTCTATTTATCAGTAAACTTCCAGCTTGCTTATTCATGTAATTATTTTGTAATGAAACAAAAGCTCATAAATATTAAAGTTCCAAACTCTGTTTAGTTCCCATATGTGGAGACAATGTCATTGTCCTTGTTTCCTCCGGCCTTATGGGCAGAGAGCGGAAGAGAGACTGACAAACATTCTGACTTTTTAGAGGAACAATGATGCAGTTCTAACGTGTTCATTTCTCTGTCTCATTTCTTGGTACAGGATCCACCACTGGAGAAAAATGCAAATGTTAGTCTCATATGATGAAGATGCAACTTTCTGTGTGGTGTCATACAGAGAAAATTATCAGACCAACCTCACGGATACTTTGAAGAAATGTCTCAAGAACAAAAGGTTGTAAATTATACTGTATTACTCACTGTTTCTAGCAATCAGAAATTGTACATGCATTATTTTTTGGAAATCAGAGAAGTATCACACACAAATACTCTGTATACAAATTTTCATGTGAGTGACAAGGAGAAAGGCACAAGAAGTTTCAAAACCTTATGTTAACAATAAATTTAAAAGTTAAATCATATCTTCTTACCTCTCTGATCGTGGTGGCAATAGCTGAAGTAAAGATAAAATCACTGTATGTAATCTACTCTCTTTTAGGTAATATATAGATGAGTTTTAGGTACTCTTTAGGTGGGTTTTAAAAAAATCTCATCTAGATTCATAATTAGGGACAACCCAGAAATACTGAAAGGAAAAAAATCTGTCCATAAAATTGATAGGACTAGATGCCTATGAGGACAGGAGTGCCAGAAAATGAAATCATGGAAAGATAGCAAGAATCCAAATTTCTTAGGTGACTGTTTAGATCTAAAAAATCATTGGAGTTGATGTAAGTGCTAACAAATAGATATAAACAAGTATGTATCTGTAGATATATTAATCGGATATGTCTAAATTCTAAAAGATATTTAATATAGTAATTCTCAACTCTAGTGTAAGAGAATAACACAAAAACGTGAAATGTAGATTTCACATTAAATTTCATGGCCTGAGGCTGTAGTACGTGGAAATTTTAAAATTTATCTGGATGAATATATTAGATGCCTGATTCATGAAACTAGAATTATTTTGAAAACAATTTTTTACTTCAACCATGTAAGGTAAATAATATTTCTTTTATTCCAACAGGGGATTAAATTATTTACAGATGTGTTTAACCAATTTTATATGCCTTGATGATGGCAGATGAGTTTCCAAATATGCTTACATTGTGTCAAGTAGTTTTCTCTTTTATGTTTTTCCAAATTTAATCACAGTGCAGTTTGACAAAAATGTGAATCCAAGATTCTTTCATATATGTGAAAGAAGAGAAATGCAAGAGTTATATCAGGAAGGATTCCTGTGAAAATCTGTCAGTCAGAATTAAGAAACATGGAACTCAGCCAGGTTTTCTTCATTTTTCATGTCTCCTTTTGCACACATCAGGGTTTATGTCAACAAAAATAATAAGGCACATTACCACAACACTGTGAAATACTGAATCAGTAAACAGAACAGAGAGACGTGAAACTAGCAAATATCTTCTTGGCATTGTATTATAGCCAAATCCCAAAAAACTAAATGATCAAATGTGATTTTCATCATTAATGCTTAATCTCTGGGAAGCAGAAAACAGTTAACGCTGTAATTGAGGTCGAAATGACCTAAAGTTATGTGCACCTATTTTAACCTCATTAATACAGATGAAAGTTCGAGACAACAAGAAGAGATATATGTTAAATAAACAATGCATACACAAAGAGTGAGTGAGCACTTATCTCACTGAAGCACAAAAATCAGAAAATCTAAGAAAGATGAAAATTTATGTCAGGTAACTAGCTGAATACAGTGTATTCTGACTATGACCAAATTCACTGTAGTTTATTTTCATACAGTGCAGTCCTAGTGTTTGTAATATTTCCAACAACTGAAGATACGGGGCATTGTATTTTGTGAGATTAAAGTAATTTACAGTTGATTGCATTTTATTTTATTTCAGTAGAATCATTTTTAAAAGAAGAATGGGTTATGATGAGTTAACATTCTTTCAATCCTTTTTCAATAAATCACTGGTCTCATAGATTTCTGAAGCCTACTGCTCTTGGTCTCCTAACATTGTGCTGTAGAGCATCTATAAAGTAGGAATGTATGGAAGACAGTGGAAAACCAGCCACCCAGTAAAGATGTTATGACAGTAAAGGTTGTCACAATATAAGCAATTGCTGAAGATTTCAGCCTTTTATTTCATAATTTCATGGGGGATATTTGTATACATAACATATGCAGAATTTGTGTGATTTCACTTTTCTAATGAATTTTCTTTCTGAATAGCATTAAAGCATTATCAGAATGCACAATCTAACACATGTCTCAGAATTCCATCTCATGGGCTTCTCAGATGACCCAGACATGCAACTAGTCCTCTTTGGCCTGTTCCTGTCCATGTACCTGGTCACCGTGCTGGGGAACCTGCTCCTCATCCTGGCCGTCAGCTCTGACCCCCACCTGCACACCCCTATGTACTTCTTCCTCTCCAGCCTGTCCTTGGTTGACATCTGCTTCACCTCGACCACGGTCCCTAAGATGCTTGTGGACATCCTAACTCACAGCAGAGTCATCTCCTATGTGGGCTGCCTGATACAGATGTATCTGTTTATGCTTTTTGCCTGTATGGATGACATGCTCCTGACTGTAATGGCCTATGACCGCTTTGTGGCCATCTGCCACCCCCTGCATTATGCCATCACTGTGAGCGCACACCGCTGTGCCTTATTACTATTGTTGTCTGTCTTTCTTAGCCTGGTGGATTCTCAAATGCATAATTCAATTGTTTTACTGTCTACCTGCTTCAAGCATACGGAAATTGCTAATTTCTTCTGTGACCCTTCTCAACTGTTCAACCTTTCATGTTCTGATCCTTTAAAGAACACAGTGGTCACATATATTGCTGGTGTCATCTTTGGATTTTTTCCCATTTTGGGGATCTTTTTCTCTTACTATAAAATTATTTCCTCTGTTCTAAAAATACCATCATCTGAGGGGAGGTGCAAAGCCTTTTCTACCTGCAGTTCTCATCTCTCAGCTGTTTGCTTATTTTATGGGACGAGCATTGGGACATACTTTGGTTCAGATGTGTCCTATTCTCCCAGCAAGGACATGGTTGCCTCCTTGATGTACGCTGTGGTCATCCCTATGCTGAATCCCTTCATCTACAGCCTGAGAAACAGGGACATCAGTAGCACCCTGAAGAGGATTCTCAGCTGGAGAGTGTAATCCCAAGATATTTGTGATCCATTTGGAATGTAGGTTTGAAATTTTTGTGAAATTATACACCATAATTCGTATTTAAATAGATTAATTTTTCTTGGTTATTTTATTCCATAACTTTGAGTCTTTATTATGTTTCATATTAGAAGAACAGCTAGTTGGGGAAGATGGAATTCATATGGATGCAAAGTTTCATTTTGGAAGTTGAAAATATTTTAGAGATGGATAAGGAGTATTATTTGTGCAAAAATGACACCAATGCATGTTTGAAAATTATAAAAATGATGTATTTAGTTTTGTGTACCTAACTACATTGAAGGATAAGACACTGATGATTTTTTATTTTAAAGTGAAAAAAGTAAAACAAAATTTCAAAACATGATAATTAGAGGGTAACTGTTGTTAATAAAGTTTGGATTGTTGTCTTTAAACTAGTTACTCAGAGTACAAGATAACTGCACTTACTTTCAAAGAATATTAGAAGGAATCTGTCTTTTAATGACTTAGAAAGACTTCTTAGTAGTATATCTATCTTAAACATCCTGTATGTATAACTTACCTATCTAGCTATTTCTTTGAGCTTTTCATACTAGGGAGATAATATGATGCCCTCTGATTTATTTCTCCTTTCAGTATGGTCTCTAAGTTGCATTCATTTATCTATAAGTATGTGAAGTTTATACTTTTTATTACAGAGTAGTACTCGATTGTATAATAATACCACATCTTTTTTATGCATTCTTTGGTTGATGGGCATTTATTTTGTGTCCAAGATCTGGCTATTACAAATTGTGCTGCTATAAACATGGTGAACATATTTCACTGTGGTGTGAAGTTTATAATTCTTCAGGCAATTATCCAGAAGTGAAATAGTTGGGTCAAACAGAACCTCCAATATTCATGTTTGAGGAATCTCCACATTGATTTCCAGAGTAGTTGTACCAGTCTGGACTTGCTCTAACTGTAGTAAAGGATTCCTCTTTTCTCACAGCCCCTCCAGCATTTGTTATTGGTTAAATTCTTGATAAGAGATGTTTTGTCTGGGGTGAGATGGAATCTCAGTTTTGTTTTAGTTTTTATCTCTCTAAAAGTCAGTGCTAGTGAACAGTTTTTCATATATTTATTTGCTCTTCATCTGAGAAGTGCATGTTCATCTGTGATACCTATTTTAAGATTGGGTCTTTAAATTTGGGAGGTCTGATATTTTTTAGTGCTTTATGCATTCTTGATAATAATTCTTTGTCTGAAGAACAGCTGGAAAACATTTCCCCCAATGTGGGACGTCTTTTCACTCTGCTGTTGATTTCTCTTTCTGAGCATAAGCTTTTTAATAAAATGAGACCCAGTGTTGATTCTTTTTGATAGTTCCAGTGTGATTAGGGTTTTATTCATAAACATCTTGCCTTCTCCACTATTTTTAAGAATTTTATAAATTCTATTCTTCAGCAGATTTATGTTTTCTATTTTAATATTTAGATTATTGATTCATTCCAAATTTAGTTTAGTGCATGGAAAGACATGTGCCCAATTTTAATGTTCAACATAAACAGAGCCAATTTTTCCGGCACCATTTATTAAAGAGGCTATCTTTCTTCCAGTGAATGTGTTGGGCATCTTTGTCAAAGATAAGGTGGATTAGTATGTCAGGAGTTGTTTCTATATCTTCTAATCTATTCCATTGTCCTTTGGGTCTTTTTTTCCAGCACCATGCTGATTTTATCACAGTAGCTTTGTAATATAATTTCAAGTCAGGGATTCTGATGTCTCCTGCCTTAGCTTTGTTTCCTAGGTTGCCCTTGTATTCTAGGTCTTTTCTGGTTCCAGATTAAGTTTAGGAGTGATTTCTCTAGATCTGTGATGTATACTAGTGTTATTTTGTTGAACTTGCATTAACACTGTATAACAATTTAAGAGATGGGCATTTTCACAACGTTTGCTCTTTCAATCCATGAACAAGGAATATCTTTCCATTTTCTTCTGAAACCCTCTTCAATTTCCTTTTCAGAGTAACGTATTTTTCACTGTATATATCTTTTATTTCTTTTGTTAGATTGATTCCTAAATATTTCATTTTTTGGGGTGCTACTGTGAAGGGTGTTGACTTTCTTATTTCTCTCAGTGAGTTTGCTGTTTGTGTAGAGGAAAGCAATCATTTTTGAGTGTTTAGTTTATATCAAGCTAAATTACTGAATTTGGTTATTATATACAGCAGTCTTTCAATGGAATTTTTGGGGTCTTCTATGTAGAGTATTATATCATCTGCAAATAACAGTAATTTAACTTCTTTCTTTCCTACCCTTATATCTTTTATTTCTCTTTCTTATCTAATTGCTCTGCCTAATATTTCCAGCCCTATATTGAATAGGAGTGGTAATAACAGTTATCCTTGTCTTTTTCCTAATTTTGGAATGAAAGTTTTCCATTTTTGTCCATTTAGTAAGATGTTTGCTGTGGCTTATCATATATAGTTTTTATCAGATTGATGTAGAGACCATGTATTCCGATGTTCTGTAGGGTTTTTTTTTTTTATCATGAACCAGTGTTGGATTTTGTTGAAAGCTTTTTCTGCAAATATTGAGATGATCATGTGATTCTTGTCTTTTCCCTTGTTGACATCATGTATTATGATTATTGATTTGTATCCCTGCATTCCTGGGATGAGTTTAAATTTACCATGGTGTATAATCTTCCCGAGGACTTGTTGCACTCTGTTTGCAAGTGTTTTATTGAGGATCTTTGAATTTATGTTCACTTGGGAGATTGGCCTGTACTTATCTTATTTTTTTTTTGGTTGGGTCTTTCTCTGGTTTTGGTATTAGGGTAATACTTGCTTCCTGGAATGACCTAGAGGAAATTCCTTCCACTTGAAATTCGTTGAAGAGTTTTAGGAATGTTGGAATTAAGTATTCTCTAAATGTCTGTTAGAATTCAGTTGTGAATCCATCAGGACCTGGGCTTCTCTTTGTTGGTGATGTTATAATTATATTTTCAATTTCATTTAGTTAAGTTGGGTTATTTGGCAGCTTTACATCTTCTGGATTCAGCTTTGGTAATTCATATGTTTCTAGGAATCTTTCCATTTCTTCTATGTTATTGAACCTATGAGAGTAAAGTTTTTCAATGTACGTATTGATGATCTTCTCTATTTATTCAAGGTCTGTAGTGATTTTAGCTTTTCATTTCATTGCATGTATTTGAGATTATTCTTTCTTCTTTTTCATGTGATTATCTAGGGGTTTATCAATTTTATTTATTCTTTCAAAGACCTAGCTCTTCGATTCATTAATATGTCTTTGTATTATTTTCTTAGTTTCAATTGCATTAATTTCTGCTCTGGTCTTTATAATTTCCTGCCAGACTTGAGCTTGGGCTTGAATTGCTTTTGTTTTTCTAGAAGTTTGAGGTGCAGCATTAAGTTGTTTATGTATGCTCTTTCCATTTTTCTTATGTGGGAGTTCAATGCTATAAATTTCCCTCTGATGACTGCTTTAATTGTGTCTCATAGTTTCAGTAATTTATATTTGCATTTTTATTTGACTGTAGATAATCTTTATATTTCTTTTTTAGTTTCTTCTATTGCCCACTGGTTTTTTAGGGGAGTATCATTTAGTTTCCATATGATTATGGGGTTCTTGTGGGGGTTTTATGTCATTAATTTCCAATTTTATTGCACTATGATGAGGTAGTATGCATGGAAATATTTTAATTCCCTTCTATTTACTTAAGCATGTTCTGTGGGCTACTGTAAGTCTATTTTAGAGAATGACTTGAGTGTAGCTAAGAAGAATGTGGATTGTGATGCTGTTGGCTAGACCTCTCTGTACACATCTACTAGGTCAATTTTTTTCACAAGTTTAATTTATTTCTATTATTTCTTTGCTGATTTTTTGTTTGGTTGATCTGTCTCTTGGTGGCAATGGGGTGCTAATGCCCCCAGTAATAACTGTATTACTGTTTGTTTGGTTTTTTGTGTCTATTAAATTTTATCTTATAAACTCACTTGCTCCTATATTTGGAGCATAGATATTTATGTTTGTAATCTCTCCCTCTTGAATTTTCCCTTAACAAGTATGTAGTGACTGCCTTTATCTCTTCTGATCATTCTTGGTTTGAAGTTCACATTGTCTGCAAACAAAATAGCTATGTCTGCTTTTTTTCTGGGTGCCTGTTGCATGGAGTATTATTTTCTATCCTTTGATTTTTAGCCTATGAATTTTGTTTTGACTTAAATGTGTCTCTTATACACAGAATATTGTTGGATTTTGTTCCTTAATCCACTCTGCCAATCTGTTTCTTTTTATTGGTCAGCTGAGACCATTTACATTGGTGGATATAACTGATAAGTGTTGACCTACTACTGTCGTGCTCTTTTTGACTTGAAAATTTGTGTTAAGAAGTTTGCCTTGATTCTGATGAGCTTTTCTTAAATAAGTGATCTGTTTCTTTGACAGATTTAGTATTCTGCTGTTGGGGTTTCTGAAATCCTAATTATTTTATGTGTGCATGAAGATTTATTTTGGGTATAGCTAATGGGGTTTTATAAGCCTCACTTATCTGGACATCAGATTCTTTTCTGTGTTTGGAAATGTTCCACTATTATTGCTGTAAATAGTCCTTTTATGTCATTTGTGCTGACCTGTACATTTGCATTGACATCTATCAGTATTATATCATTTCTTTTTGCATCATTGTGAGCTGGTGAATTGTTCCCTGGTTCCTTGTTATTGTTAATAGACTTTTTCCCTCATGATCATAAACTTCCATCTTGTCTTCAAAGTCTGAGAATCTCTCTTCAGGTTCATTCAAATGGTTTTGCCAGTTTTTGATGGAATTTTTAATTTCCTGACTACCCCTATGAATCTGTTCCATGCATTCTAATTCTTTCTTATATAGTTCATTCAAAGTTCCCATTATTTTCTTATGTTTTTTCTATTTTTTATCTAGATCTTCGTTAGATATACTTAATATTTCTTTCATAATGTTTATTTCATTTTTTGTCTGAGAGGTTATTTCTGGTCTGATTTCCTCTATAGTTTCATTGAGTTGTTTCTTTACTTCAGTTGCTATCATTTGAGAAAGCTCAGTTGTGCGATTTCCAGTGTCTTCCATTTCAGTGTTTTCTGGTTTTGTTCTTGGTCACCTGAGGACTGCGACTGCCTCTTCTCTTTCATTTTGTCATTTACTACTGGGACTTGTGGCTAGTCAGACACCATCTTGATGGACTGCACTGGAGTGTTGCAATGGCAGAATTTCAATCCTCTAATATCCCTGTTGCAAGGCAGGTTTCACCCCAACCTATGGCACCATATCCTTGTGGTGTAATCTCTGTGAGGCTGGCCAGGCATCCCTCTGATGTACACTCTTCAACTGCTCTGGGTTTGTGGGCTGAGCAGAGTTTGTATCCTCTTGTTGCTAGCAGGACAGACTCCAGGAGTGTGTTGCTGTGGAATAGAACCTGGATGAGTAGAGTTGAGAACCTCTGGCACCCAGGTGGCTAGGATGCATTCACCCCCAGTAAGTTGGCTGGACCTAACACCTGGCTGGATGGAGTTCAACACCTCTGGGAGCCAGGCAGCTAGGTGTAGCAGGACCTTCAGTGCAGCACTACCTGCACCTTGCCACTGGCTGGGAGGAGTTCAGAACTTCTGGAGCATGAAAGTCACCAGAGTGCAACCCTGGCATATGTTGCTGGGGCTTTGCTCCTGCCTGGCTGGAGTGTGGTACTTCTAGTAACCATCACATGGTTAGATGGGAGGCACTGCTGAACTATGAAGTTGAGGCTTTGTGCTCTGACCGGTGGAGCTCAAATTGTCCACGACCCATTGTTGCTGCCTGATGGGTGGCTCTGGAGCTCTGAGTTGGGCTGGGCTTGGTTTATCTGTGACCAATGAAGCTGGCCAGGCATTCCCCTAATGGCCTGCACTAGATCATTGTGCTGGGAAGAGCTCATTTCCTCTGTGAATGTAGGGAGGATGCACTGTTGGAGTGTGGTGTCAGGACCTTTTCCTTGGCTGATTGGCATTCAGAACCTCCAAGACCCATGCCGCTGGGTGGAGCAGGACCCTGAGTGTGGCACAGCCTGGAATTAGCCTCTGGAAATGAGGAGTTTGCATCCTCTGGCTAGTTATTATATTGTATCACATACTTTTCCTTGGTAACGTTGTACCTCTGTGAAATCATTTCAAGGGTCAGGCAAGTTAGATACAAATCCGTCAATAAGAGATATAGTGGTTGACGTTTAAACTTGGCTTTTGGAATCTTAAGATGCTAATCCTTATCTATAAATAATAAAATTAAGGTTAGAAATAAAATGAAACAGATTTAAAAGTTCAAAGTAGAAAACAAAGCAAAAATTACATTGCAGAAGCATCCCCACAACATATGTTGCTGGGAATGGATGGGTTTGATAAAAGTAAGAGAAATATGATCATTATGTATATCTAAAAAAACATCACACTTTTTTTTTTTTTATTTAAGAGGAAAAAGAGAAAAACACAAAACAAACCAAAGCGGCGTAAGGGTACACGCAATACAGAACTACAAAACAAAACAAAACAAAACAAAACAAAATAAAAAACCATAACAGTAAGAAATTACCTGCTAGTAGATTACACACTATTTTCTTGAAAATAGTTCCTCAAATCACAGTATCAAAGAACACAAGGTGGACATTCAAACAGGGAGACTGCAAACAGCTGTGTTCAATGTTCCAAAAACATTGATAAAGTCAGCTATTTAACACCCCCAAACACACTTGCTGTTATATCCGTTAGAGCTCCTTTTCTTTTTTTTTTTTCCCCTCTCTTTTTTACAACAAAATTTACACATCTTGGATTTTATTACTCCTTAGTGCTTATTACTTTCTTTGGGGGGGGGGAAGAATACAGTCAAATATGGCAAAACAAAGCTGTCAGTCAATACCAAGGATAGACGTAGCACATGGTGTAGAACAGAGTACAAGTTTATCAACAATGGTTATCAACGTTGTCCCTTGTTTCCTTAAAAAGAATTGTCTATCTTATTAGATATTATAAAGTTGGACAAAACAGTAGAGAACAAGACCAATAAAACTTAGGCATTGTAAACATTACAGGACTTCCAAAGAAGACAATAGTCAAACCAGAATGGGTATCTTAGTGAATCTTATTGTCTTCAAAGTAGTTGCCTATGTCTTCAAACTTGCTACTATCATATAGAATGGAACAGAGTCTAATCAGTCAAAACAAGATCGTGGGAGTACTACAGGACTTCAAAACAAGTTAATAGGAAATCGAAAAGAGTTACTATTTATATATCCTAATTTTTTTGAATTTTTTCTTTAATTAAGACAAACATAAGAAATGACTAAATAACTTTTTTTGAAACAATAAGGGGGAGATTGAGATAAAACAGGACATAACAATATAACAATAGAGGTCACAGCATGACTGTTTCAATAACCTAGTACTTCACCACCTTATAACCTGACTTAATAGTAGTTACCATAGTGTCTTTTTCCTTGAAATATTTGGGTAAAACTTCATATACTCTAGCTTCAAATATTTTCATATCAAGAAGCCCAGAATAAAGCCTTTCTAATTAATGAGTGAAAACTTTATAAGGCTTCAAGGCCACCTAATGGGGAATCATGATTACCACATATTTTTATATATTTGAATCATTACTTACATTAGGGAAACTATTCGGTATTCACACATGCGAGATTGATTTATTTCACTTATGAGTATGGTCTCAAGCTGTGCCCATTTATTGATAAATATCTCAATGTGATCCTTCTTTATAGCTGAATAATACTCCATTGTATAGAAATACCACAACTTTTTTATCCATTCCTCAGTTGATGGGCACTTGGGTTGTTTCCAAGATCTGGCGATTACAAATTGTGCTGCTATAAACATAGGTGCACATATATCACTGTGGTATGATGCTTTCAGTTCTTCTGGGAATATGCCTAGAAGTGGAATAGCTGGAATAAATGGGATTTCCAGTCCCAACTTTTTGAGAAATCTCCAGACAGATCTCCACAAAGGCTGTACCAGTCTACACTCCCACCAGCAGTGCAGGAGAGTTCCTTTTTCCCCACAGCCTCTCCAGCATTTGTTGTCGGTTTTCTTGATCCTGGCCATTCTTTCAGGAGTGAGATGGTATCTCAGTGTGGTTTTAATTTGCATTTCTCTAATGACCAATGATGATGAGCATTTTTTCATGTATTTATTTGCCATTTGCATTTCTTCATCTGAGAATTGCATATTCATCTCAGATGCCCATTTTTGGATTGGATCTTTGAATTTCGGAGGTCTGAGTTTCTTTAATTCTTTGTATGTTTTAGACAAGAGGCCCTTGTCTGAGAGAGAGTTCACTAAAATCTTTTCCCAGTTTGTGGGTTTTCTTTTCACTATGCTGGAGATTTCTTTTGACATGCAGAAACTTTTTAATAAGAAGTGGTCCCAGTTATTGATTCTGGGAAGTATTTCCCGTGCGGTTTGAGTCCTGTTCATGAATTCTTTACCTACTCCTATGTCTCCAAGGTTTCTACCTATTTTGTCTTCCAATAGATTTAGTGTTTCTGTTTTAATATTCAGATCTTTGACCCATTTACATTTTAATTTAGTACATGGTGATAGACATGGGTCTAGCTTTAGTTTTCGGCAAATGGAGAGCCAGTTTTTCCAGCACCATTTATTAAAGAGACTGTCGTTCTTCCAGTGAACCTGCTTGGCTCCTTTATCAAAAATAAGGTGGTTGAGTGTGTTCGTAGTTGTGGTTGTATCTTCTAATCTATTCCACTGATCTTCAGCTCTGTTTTGATTCCAATACCATGTTGATTTTACTACTGTTGCTTTGTAGTATAACTTCAAGTTAGGGATTGTGATGCCTCCTGCTTTGTCTTTGCTGCTTAGAATTGCCTTTGCGATTCTAGGTCTCTTCTGGTTCCAGATGAAATTTAGGAGTGATTTCTCTAGATCTATAAGGTATGTTGATGGTATTTCTATTGGGATTGCATTGAATCTGTATAAGAGTTTTGGGAGAATGGCCATTTTCACAATGTTTGTTCTTCCTATCCATGAGCAAGGGATGTCTTTCCATTTTCTGAGATCATCTTCAATTTCCTTTTTCAGTGTATTATAATTTTCACTGTATAAGTCTTTCACTTCTTTCGTAAGAGTAATTCCTAAATATTTCATTTTTTTGCTTGCTAATGTGAATAGTCCAGTTTCTCTTATTTCCCTCTCTGTAATTTTGTTGTTCGTGTATAGGAATGCTATTGATTTCTGAGTATTGATTTTGTATCCAGCCACATTACTGAATTTATTTATTGTATCTAAGAGTATTTCAATGGAGTTTAGGGGGTCTTCTATGTAGAGTATCATGTCATCTGCAAACAATGATAATTTAACTTCTTCTTTTCCTATCTTTACCCCTTTTATTTCTCTTTCTTGCCTAATTGCTCTGGCTAGTACTTCCAGTACTATATTAAATAGGAGTGGTGATAAAGGACATCCTTGTCTTGTACCCGATTTTAAAGTAAAGGCTTTCAATTTTTGGCCATTTAGTATGATGCTGGCTGTTGGTTTGTCATAAATGGCCTTTATTATATTGAGGTAAAGACCATTTATTCCAATTTTCTGTAAAGTTCTTATCATGAATAAGTGTTGGACCTTATCGAAGGCTTTTTCTGCATCTATAGAGATGATCATATGATTCTTATTTTTGGCTTTATTGATATGGTGGATTACATTTATTGATTTGCGTATGTTGAACCATCCTTGCATTCCTGGGATGAATCCCACCTGGTCATGGTGTATAATCTTCTTGATGATTTGCTGGATCCTATTTGCCAATATTTTATTGAGGATTTTTGCATCTGTGTTCATTAGGGAGATGGGTCTATAGTTCTCTTTTATAGTTGGGTCTTTCTCAGGTTTTGGTACTAGAGTAATATTTGCTTCCAGGAATGACTTAGGAAGGATTGCTTCCCTTTCAATTTCATTGAATAGTTTGAGGAGTGTTGGCATTAGGTCTTCTTTATATTTCTTGTAGAATTCTGCAGTGAATCCATCTGGGCCTGGGCTCTTCTTGGTGGGCAAGGACCCAATTACATTCTCAATTTCATTAGCAGAGATTGGGTTATTCAACAGTTTTATATCCTCTTGATCTAGCTTTGGTGCTTCATATGCTTCTAAGAATCTGTCTATTTCTTCTGTGTTATCAAACTTTTGAGAGTAGAGGTTTTCGAAATAGGTGTTGATGATCCTCTGTATTTCTATTGGGTCTGTAGTGATTTCTCCTTTTTCATTTCTTATTGCATGAATTTGAGCTTTTTCTTTCCTTTTTTTAATAAGGTTGGCTAGGGGCTTATCGATTTTATTTATTCTTTCAAAGAACCAACTCTTTGATTCGTTGATTCTTTGGATTGTTTTCTTAGTCTCTATTGCATTGATTTCTGCTCTGATTCTTATAATTTCCTCTCTTCTTTTGGCTTTGGGCTTGACTTGCTCTTCTTTTTCTAGCTGTTTGAGGTGTAGCATCAAGTTATTTACTTGTATTCGTTCTGTTTTCCTGATGTGGGAACTCAGTGCAATGAATTTTCCTCTCAGAACGGCTTTCATTGCATCCCACAGATTCCGGTAAGTTGTATCTGCATTTTCATTTTCTTTTAGGTATTGTTTAATTTCTTCTTTAATTTCTTCTGTGACCCACTGATTACTCAACAGTGTGTTATTTAGTTTCCATGTGTTTGCGGAATTTTTGCAGTATCCTTTGTCATTAATTTCTAATTTCAGAGCGCTATGATCCGATAATATGCAAGGGATGATTTCAACTCTTTTGCATTTGCTTAAATATGTTCTGTGAGCTAATATATGGTCTATTTTAGAAAATGATCCATGTACTGCTGAGAAGAATGTGTATTCTGATGTTGTTGGGTGGAACATTCTGTATATGTCTATCAAACCCATTTGTTCACAGGTGTGATTCAGTTCTGTTATTTCTTTGCTCATTTTCTGTCTGGTTGATCTGTCCCTTGGTGTCAGTGGTGTATTAAGGTCTCCTGTTACAATTGTGTTACTGATAATTTGAGTTTTCATTTCTGTTAATAATTGTTTTATATAACTGGGTGCTCTGGAGTTTGGTGCGTATATATTTAAGATAGTTATCTCTTCCTCTTGGAGTTTTCCCCTTACGAGTATGTAGTGACCTTCTTTGTCCTTTATGGTCATTGTTGGTTTAAAGTTCACGTTGTCTGCAAACAGAATGGCTACTCCTGCCTTTTTTTGGATTCCTGTTGCATGAAGAATTGTTTTCCATCCTTTGACTTTCAGTCTGTGAGTATCCTTCTGGGTTAGATGGGTTTCCTGTAAACAGCATATGGTTGGATTTTGTTTCTTGATCCATTCTGCTAGTCTGTTTCTTTTGATTGGTGCATTGAGACCATTTACATTAATGGTTATTACTGTTAAATGCTGGTTAATTGTAGGAATGTTATCTCTCTGCTGTTGCATCTTTATCTTTCGGTTCTGTTTAATTATTTGCTTTGCTTAGTGGTTTTTTCCTTTGTGTATCTAAACTGTCTTTCAATATTTTTTGCAGGGTTGGTTTGGTGTTCATGAAGTTCTTCAGCTGTTCTTTGTCATGGAAGTATCGTATTGCACCATCTATTTTGAATGATAGTTTTGCAGGATATATCAGTCTTGGTTGGAAATCATTTTGCTTTAGGATCTGGAATACTTCACTCCATGCTCTTCTTGACTTTATCGTTTGTGCTGAGAAGTCTGCTGTGATTCTGATAGGTTTTCCTTTATAAGTGATTTGTCTTTTCTCTCTGACAGCTTTTAATAATCTATTCTTGTGTTGGATTTCTGGGATGGTGACTATTATATGTCTGGGTGTAGTTTTATTTTGGTTATGACTGTTTGGAGTTCTATATGCTTCACTGATCCTGATGTCAGTTTCTGATCTCATGCTTGGGAAATTTTCAGCTATTACTTCTCTAAATATCCTCCTGACATCCTTCATGTTGTCTCCCTCTCTTTCATTAATCCCTATCATTCTTATGTTATTCTTCTTTGCATCGTGTTGCAGTTGTTGAATTGTTGTTTCCTGGTTCCTTGTTATTTTCAAAAGATCTTTCCTTTCCTGTTCACTAGCTGCAATCCTGTCTTCAAGGTCTGAAATTCTATCTTCACTTTCATTAAGGCGGTTTTTACAACTTTCAGTGGAGTTTTTTATTTCCTGTATATCTCTGTGCATCTGCATTATGTATTCTGTTTGTTTCTTATATTGCTCGTCTAGGGATTCTATCTTTTTGTTTAGTTCCTCCAATTTTTTATCTGTGTTTTCTTTAGATATATTTAGAATCTCTTTCATTTCTTTTATCATTTCTTCTTTTATCTGGGAGATTATTTCGAGTTTGAATTTCTTTAAAGCTTCCTGGAGTTGCTTGTCAATTTCAGTGGCTATTGTGTCCGATATATGAGGTGGATGGGATATATTTTCTTCTATATACATCGCTCCTAGGGTTTCTTGAGATGGGCTGGAGGTTTGAGGTTGTAATTTGGTCTTTCGTTTTGTCATTTTCCTATATTTCTGTGTTTCAAGTGTTACTTGAAAGCTTCCTCAGGATCTGTTGAAAATCCCCTTCTATGTTTGGAGCTACTGGGACTCTGGCGCCACGCTACCCCAAGCCATTAGGCCTACAGAACCAGTGGCCCTCCTCTGCCTGCTCAGAACTCTGCAGTTCCATACAAGCTGGGCCTCAGGGACACTGTGCGCCCACCTGCCCCTTGGAAGCTCCACAGTTCTTCAATCGCAGCCGGGTTAGGGTACTCACCACAGGCCGCAGTGCTTCAGGAACCTGTGGACCCTCCCTGGTTGCAGAGATATCCACAGTCCTCCAGACACGCAGAGAGGCCAGTGAGGGCACCCCAGATCTGCCCAGCTCCTCCTCTGCAGACCTGTGGCCAGGCGCGGCAGCTAAACAGGCTGGGCTAGCCTGGTAGTGTGGGCCAGCCCACCTATTGGGAGCTCAGCAGGTCTCCAAATGAAGCCTGGAATGGGGAGGCTAATGTGGAAGCCTCAAACCCACCTCTCTCCTTCACTGCACCTGGAAGCCTGAGGGAACTCCAGCAGTCTGGGCGCAGAAATCCAGAGTCCTCCAGACACGCAGAGAGGCCAGTGAGGGCACCCCAGATCTGCCCAGCTCCTCCTCTGCAGACCTGTGGCCAGGCGCGGCAGCTAAATAGGCTGGGCTAGGCTGGTAGTGTGGGCCAGCCCACCTATTGGGAGCTCAGCAGGTCTCCAAATGAAGCCGGAATGGGGAGGCTGATGTGGAAGCCTTAAACCCACCTCTCTCCTTCACTGCACCTGGAAGCCTGACGGAACTCCAGCAGTCTGGGCGCAGAAATCCAGAGTCCTCCAGACATGCAGAGAGGCCAGTGAGGGCACCCCAGATCTGCCCAGCTCCTCCTCTAAAACATCACACTTTTAAAAGCATACTAGGGGCTGGGGATTTAGCTCAGCGGCATAAGCGCCTGCCTTGCAAGCGTGAGTTCGATCCCTGGTGCTGATAAAAACGAAAAAGACACACAAAAAAAGCATACTAAACAGAGCTAACTCCTAAAAATACTAACTTAAATGTTTTTTGAAAACAGTGTTGTGCACATATATGCACGTGTGTATATATATCCAAAATATTTATTTTAAGCCCTGTTAAATATTCTAATCCTTTAAAAAATTTTAACATCTGTTACCTAACTAGGTGGTCTGCTTTGTTCATTTTTTCATATAATTGCAATTAATATCTAGGTGTAGGTATACACTAAGCAGAAAATTTCATAATGATTCCTGCATGCCAAAACAGTACAATAAATCTAATTCCAACAACCTGTATAGATCTTTTTTCCTAGGAGATACTCCTATGTGGTCTTAATTATTCCAATGTTTGAGACAAGTCTGCAGATTATCTAAAGGAAGAGCAAAATTCTTTAACCACGAACTACAGAACATCAAGGAGGGAAACTGGGAAGGGAAAAAGAAAACTAGACGAAGTCTACAAGTCTTGTCCATTCAAAATTGTAAGCACATCTCCACCTCAACAAGACCACTTAAAACAAGTCTTTATGCCTACTACTGAATGAACAGAAAACATTCAGTTTTATAGAGAAATGGCAAAAACTCCATAAACACATAGAGATTAAATAATATTTTCCTGAACAATCAATGTGTCACAGAACAAATTAAATAATATCTACAAGTAAATGAAAATACCAATACATCTTACCAGAACATGTGGGATGCAATGAAAGCAGTTCTCAGTGGGAAATGCATTGTGGTGACCTCCCACATCAGAAAAACAGAATGAACTCAAATAAACAACTTGATGATACCCCTCAATCATCTAGAAAAAGAAAAGCAAGTTATACTACAATGTACTGTGATAAAATCAGCATGGCACTGGAATAAAAACAGACCTGAAGATCAATGGAATATATTAGAAGATACAACTATAGCTAGAAACCCACTCACTCACCCTCTCTTTAACAGAGAGTTTGAACACTTTCACTGGAAGAAAGATAGTCCAATAAGTAGTGATGGGAAAACTGACTTTCAATATGACAAAAACTAAAACTAGACCCTTGCTTATTACAGTGCACTAAAGTCAAATGGACCAAAGATCTAAATTTTAAACCAGAAACACTTAATCTGCTTGAAGATAAAGTAGATAGAAACTTGAAGACATAGAGGTCAGTAGAGAATTCATGAACAAAATCAAACTTCATGAGAAATACTTCCCAGAATCAATACCTGGGATTTCATCTTATATAAAAGTTTTGCATGTTCAGAAGAAGTGTCAAACAGAGTGTAAAGAAAATCCACGAATTTGGGAAACAGTCTTAGTCAACTATCCCTCAGGCAAAGGACTTCGATCTAGAATTGATAAAGAATTTTTAAAAAATCAGGCACCCAAAATTCAAAGATTCAATCCAAAGGACATCTCAGATGAATATATACATCTCAGATGAAGAAATACAGATAACAAGTAAATACAACAAAAAATGTTCAACATCATTGGTCATTAGAGAAATGGAAATAAAAACAATTCTGAGACTCCATGTCACTCCATAAAGAATGGACAGGATCAAGAAAACCACAATAACAAATATTGGAAAGGCTCTGGGGAAAATGGAACTCTCCTGCACTGTTGGTGGGAGTGTAGACTGGTGCAACCCCTATGGAGGTCAGTATGGAGATTCCTCAAAAATATGGGGCTGGAATTTCCATTTCATCCAGCTATTACACTTCTAGGCATATTCCCAGAAGAACTGAAAACATCATACCACAGTGATATATGTGCACTCATGCATATAACATAAGATATAAATTTGTTTATGTACACTTAAGATTATTAAGATGTTTGTCCTACTAATTCTATTATTTCTTGGAACAAAATAGGTAACGTTTGTAGAGTTAGATTAATTTTGCGGGGCTATGTCTGGCAATTTGAGTAAGACTTTTGAAAATAACTGCAAAACAACAAAATTCATTATGTTCCTACCACCTTGTTTTGAAAGTCTACATTGCTACTGTTTGGGGATCTTAGTTATAGTTATTTATTTGTTGTTTTCATTTCGACAGATGTACATGTATAGACTTACATATGCCTAGAATTTCACCTTAAGATTTATGAGAATTGATTTTAGTATATGTGACAGTATGAACACCTACACTGAAGAAAATAAGTATACCATGGTAGCCCTTGATGATTTCCTATCATTTTGACTCAAAACCTACAATGCTCTTGTTCTTGGTTTTGATTCGTCTTAGTCTGCTTTCAGTGATTTGATTCCAGTGTGTATGAAGGTACGGACAGCTGTGCTGAGGAAAACAAAGACATTGTGGTAGATATTATTGATTTCTTAGTGTCTGGTCTTGGAAACCCTTACAGCTCTCATTCTTGTGTTTTGATTGCTATTTTGATGTGTATTAACTTATTGTATATGAAGGAGTGGACAAGTATTTCAAAGAAAACAAGAGACATTATGGGAGCCGCTTCTGATTTCTTGCTTTTTCTCAAATCCTGTGTTATTTACATTGTTTTACTCTTCTCTACTTTGTTCTATTATGTTTTGCTCTGTTTTGTGTTATAGTCTTTAAAATAAAAGAGAAAAATATAAAGAGAAATAAAAACTGTCAATAGATGGCCTTTACCTCAATCTAATAAAAATTATCTACCACCAGTTAATATCATGCCAAATAGTCAAACTTTGAAACCTTTTATGCTAAAATGTGGAGTAAGACAATGGTATTCACTATCATTACTCTTATTCAATATAGTTCTGGAAACATTCTCCAGAGTAATTAGGCAAGAGAAAGAAGTAAAAGGAATAAGGCTAAATAAGGAAGAAGTTAAATTACCATGAAATATATATATATATATATATATATATATATATATGTATATGTATGTATATATATACATATACATATAATACATTTTATGGTATTCTATAGAAGGCCCCAATAACTTCACAAAAGAATTCTAGATTTAATAACCAAAACCCGCACTATAGCTGGATACAAAGTCAACACTCAAAAATCAATAGCATTTCTGTACACAAGCAATGAACACACAGAAAGAAAAAGTAGAAGTGCTGTGTCCTTCAAAATAATACCCAAAAATGAAGTACTTATGAATCAATCTAACAAAAGATATAAAAGATCTATATATTGAAAATTACAACCATGAGTTGGAACATTCTAAATACCCTAAGTGCTCACATCAGAATAGTTCGATCTCAGGTCCTGTGGCAGCCACTAGAATGTAGTTGGAAAAATCCAAACAACGTAACACCCAGGCTTGTAAGGGCAGTCTCCCCAGTGTTGTCAACATTGCACATTCATAATTTTTCATAGTTGATACTGTTAGCATGAATGGAGAAATTGAAATTAATTATACATTTTCATTTTCCAAAATGAAAAGATTCTTGAAGATAGGTGATGTATGAGGTTGACTGTTTCACAAAAGTGTGAGTTTAAACCTTAAAGTCATGGATGTGTGTTGCTAAACTCTGTTAAAAGTGTATGTATTGGGGGTTGGGGATTTAGCTCAGTGGCGTAAGCACCAGCCTTGCTGTGTGTGGATATGAGTTCAATCCCTGGTACCGATAAGAACAAAAAAGACAAAAAAATTGTAAGTTTTTTATCGTGATTATTTTTCTACAAGAAGGAAATAAAGCAAATGGTGACTTAAAATTAGATATAAATGAACGAAGTATTTAGAAGACATCAGTTTTATGTGAGTACAGGGAAAGCCCAAACCCTCTTGTGGACACTTGTTTTCTGTTCTTTCTGTCTCCTTTCAGGTTAGGAAGTCCTTGGTTTGATGCAACATGAAGTTCCCATCTTTTCATTAATTTGAATCCAGAGGACAGACCCTGCACTTTCACTGGGCAGCAGACTCTGGAGGACTTCTGTTATATTCTCTTCTTGACGATGACCAGCAGGAAATAGTATAATCTGCTAAGTGGGATCTGATGATCTGGAAAGATAACTTGAAAGTATAGTGTCCTTGCCATCAAAACAAGCAGACACCCTGGGTAGACAGATGGGAGGGTATAAATATAAAATTAGCAGTTATAAGAAATACAAATGGTTTGCTTTTTGTAGTGGGGGAAAAATCATTTCAGATTTGCTTTCTACACACTCTGTCTCTTTTTACTTTTGGTGTCTCATCCACAGCAAAGGAAATGTGCCCTTCTGCAGCACTGTCTCAGTACCATGAAAGAACCTTGAAGGTGATGGCAAGGCTGTGGAGGAGGAGGAGGACAGTGAGCACAGCATCATAAACCGGTGCTGAGGGCTTCCTGTACTCCAGGCACTGATGTTGGTTCTGTGTAGCTCACTGCACGTCATCAGTTTTGTCTTCCTGTTGTTGAGCGTTCACCTTATGATTTCATATGGAAAATAAACCAGGTTACTTGGTACTAAATTATTAAGCCACATTCAAAGTGATGTGTCTGATTATAGGCAGAGGACATCACTTGAGGATTATTCCTGGCAGGTTGTCCCATTAATAAACATAGTCATTTCCATTTCTTGTCACTTGGGGAAAGGAGTCCTAGCCCACTGTCCCAGGGTTAAGGTTCCTGAGAGACCACAGAACAGAGCAGTGTGGAAAGACAGTTATGAGTCACAGAAAACCATCACAGAAACAATATACGCTCATGAGATGCAAAATATTGTGTGAATTATTTGTTGAAAATCAGAGAAGTATCTCCATCAGTAGTATATAGATTTTTCACTTGTATGATAGACAAAAAACACAGAATATTTCCAAATGATTGTCATCCTAATAAAGTAATATACTCTCTCAGTACAATTCAATACTGATTTCTCTGCTACAACTGTGCAAGATATTTGTGAGGCTTCCCAAATCCTTCTCTGTGCCTAGAATTTTCTCACACAGTCTCAAATGGTGATATGTCAAGGAAACAAAGGAAGTAAAATGCACCTGTGGTTAAAACTTGTGAGCCTCTATGTAAATGTTTCTGTGTATTGGGAACCAATGAAACTGGACAGCATCTGCAATTTAATTTTTAATCACTTTAGCTCCACATATCATTTCTCAATGCAGGGAAGGTTTTAATATCTCTGAGGCAGCACTGACTTTAGTGTTGATTTCTTTGTAACCCAAACACACTATGGATTATACGTATGGCAAGAGTTGCATATGGGGTCAATGCTTGTAAGAGTAGAGCAAAATACAATTTAGCTTTCATTATTATTAATCATAAAAATAATCGTTCCAATTAAGTCTTGTGACTTGAAGTTACTATTTCTGGAAGAAGACATTTTATTTTTGTCTTTGTGTAATTATATGCATATGTTTGGACAGGAATGGTGTCCTTGACATCTGATTCCCCAAAGCCTATACCTTGTTTGTACCAGAGGAGGCAGCAGAAGTAAAACCTCTAAACATTGAAAGAAGTCTTCCTTGAATCACAGTAATTCCCTTTACTGAGAATGACACAAATGTGTTTGATAAGTTCCTGTCTTGAATATGCCACAGATATAGAGACAATAAAAATAACTCTTGTTTGTGTCTTTGTCACAGACACGGGAGCCCAAAAATTCATGTATCTGCATCTACTTTCATGATTCAAAACCACATAAGAGATGTATATGGTTTTTAAAAGGGCACAAAGAAAATAGAATAGGTGAATGTGTGCCTCAGGCTGAGATGTGTTACAGAGTTTCGTATCATTCCAGGTTCTACTGCCCTTTGAAAAATCTATCAGTAGTTTTCTCTTTGGGTAAGAAAAGAACTCCTTATTTTAAAATAAAAAATTAACAATGACTACATACTCAAATTTCAAATATTCTTTAGTTGCTACAGATGTGGAAATGGGTGATAAGCTCTCTGTATTTTCCTTAGTGCGAGGACAGAAAGGAGGAGAGATTCTCAATATAGTACATATGGTAGCAGGTCAATGGTACAGAAATAGGGTTCATTTCCCAGTCCCCTGTCAGGAAGCGGTCTCCTCCATGAGCAAAACATTCATGTTTTTCTCTATAGAAGGATGAATTTTATTCGTGTCTTATTTTAACGAGATCGTTGCTGGGCAGACTGTAGGGACACTTTGAAGATATCTCAAGGATAAGTACATGTAAATGGAAATGACAGACGTTTTTGAAAAATGCAAAATTTTACATATGTTATCATTATCTTTTGGAAATCAAAGAAGTATCTCCCACCAATATTTTAATATAGATTCTCACTTGTTTAACAGGAAAAGAAGCACAAGTATTTTAAAACAACTAGTTTCTGTTTGTTCATAAAATAAGTTTGTGTTTTCCTTGTTCTATAATATGATAATTTTTTCCACACCTAGATCTTGTAATCTGATCAACTAGTTTAGAGATAACAATATGCAATATATTAACCAGTGCTAATATATTATTTTGTTTTGAGATTTTATATCACAATTTTTATATTTTTGTTTTTAAAATAATATAAGAATAACTGGTGTCAATGAAAAAACAGGAGCTAACACAAATAATATAAAAATCTATTTGCAGAAGTAATGGCAGAAATTCTTCCAAGGATGGGAAAAGAATCTGATACAGATAAGGGAGGCACAGAAAATCCAGCTAGCCATAACCAAAACAAATCTACACACAGACATATAATAATCAAGATTCCAGATACTCAGCACAAGAAAGGATATTAAAAGCTGCTAGAGAAAAGAAACGGATCACCTCTGAAGGTAAGTTAATCAAAATCATGGCACACTTCTCAACACAAACCCTCAAGTCAAAAAGAATTTGGAATGAAGTTTTCCAAGTCTTGAAAGAAAACAACTACCAAACCAGATTGATGTACCCTGCAATATTATTTCTCAAAATTAATGGAGCAATAAAATTCTTCCATGACACAGAACAACAGAAGAGATTTAGGACCATCAAGCCAAATCTAAAAAGATTACTAAAAGGTAGTATAGAGATAAAAATGACTATATTTCCAAGACAAATATCAGAAAGATATCAAAAGGCAGGGCTAGCAAATTAAAAAGAAAGGAAAAGCAAGGACAACAGCATGACAAAGATCAGCTGATGATACTAATCATAACCATTAATATAAATGGCCTCAACACACCAGCCAGAAGAAACAGATTAGCAGAATCGATCAAGAACCAAGATTCAACAAAATGCTGCATCCAAGAAACATATTTACCTCAAAAAGAAACTCATAGACTGAAAAATCAAAGAATGGAAAACAATATTCCATGAAGCAGGAATCCAGAAAAAAGCAAGGGTAGCTATTCTTTTGTAGAAAATGTGAATCTCAAACCAAAATGATCAAAAGATACACAGATGTCACTACATACATGTGAGGAGAAAAACTCAAGATGAAGAGGCAACATCATAAAAATATGTACACCAAATACAGGAGCATCCAACTATGCAAGACAAATATTACTGGAAATGAAATATTAAAGCAATAACACAATTACAAAAAGGTACCTTAACACTTCATTGACACAAAGAGATACCTCAAGCAGACAAAGGTCAGCCAAAAAAATAGCAGAGCTGAAACAAACCTGTAAACAAATAGATTTAGTAAACGTTTATAGAAAGTTGCACCCAACAACATCAAAATATAAATTCTTGTCAGGTGCACATGGGACAGTCTCTGAAATAGGCCTCTTACTAGTTCACAGAACATGCCTGAGCAAGTTAAAGGAATTGAAAATACCCCATGAATATTGTCAGACCACAGTGCAATGAAATTGGAAATCAATGGCAAAAGAAACCGTAAGACTTTCATAAAAAATTGGAATTTTTTTTATTTAAAGAAAAGGAAACGAAAAAAAAATACATGGAGATTAAAAAAAAGGGTAGAAATAATTCTAAATTACAGACAAACAAAAGGTAAGAAATTGCCAGTTGATAAGTTAAAAAATTGGAATTAAGTAGCACCCTCATGAACAACCCAAGGGATTACAGATTAAGATAAAAATTGAATCAAACAATATGTACAGTCAAGTGAAAATTAAAGGCAAATTACCTGAACTGTAGATTGCAATGAAAGCCAGCGTAAGAGGAAAATTTACAGTAGTAAATTCTCACCAGAAAGAGAGAAGAGAGGAAGACAAATCCAAAACCCATACAAGAAAGGGTACTATAATTATCAGAGCAGAAATTACTGCAATTTAGACTAAAATAAGAATACAAAGATTTAATTAATCAAAGAGTTGCTTCTTCACAACAATAAATAAAATTGATACATCCCCTGTCAGCCTTATCAAAAAGGGAAAGAAAAAATTCAATTTCATACATTAAGAAATGAAAGCAGAAAAATTGTTAAAGATCTTGTGGAAATGCAGAATTCATCAATAACTACTTTGAAAATCTTCACTGTCAGAGGCTGAAAAACACAGAAACAATGAACAGATTCCTAGAAACGTACAAATGACCAAAGCTGAATCAAGAACATATAAAATTTGTGAATTATTCAATATGTCAATAAAATAGAAAATGAATTTAAAACTTACTAAAACAAATAAAAGCACAGGTCCTGATGCATTCACAGCAGAATTCTGAAAGAAATATAGAGATTTAATACAAACACTCCTCAAATAATTAATGAAATTAAAAGAGAAAGCATTCTTTCTAGTTAGTTCCTGGAGGCAAGTATTACTCTGATAACAAAGCCAGAAAATGATGAAATGGATAAAGAGAACTGCTGGTCAATCTTTCCAATGAACATCGATGCCAAAATCCTCATTAAAATATTAACAAACAGAATTCATCAAATTATCAAAAAATTTAAACACCACAACCAAATGGAATTTATCCCTGGAAGGGCTCAAACTATGGGAATCAATAAATGTTATATACTATATTAACAGAGAAAAAGACAAAACTCACACGATCATCTCAACAGATAGAGGCTTTTGGTAAAGTCCAACACTGATTCATGATAAATATGCTACAGAAAATTGGAATAGATGGTCATTACCGCAACCTGAAAAAACCCATCTGTGACAAACCAACCATCATACCAAATGATCCAAAATAGGCTTCACTCTAAAATCAGAAACAAGGCAAGGATGTCCACTGTCAGTACTTCTATTCAACAGTTCTGGAAACATTACCCAGAGGAATTAGATAAGAGAAAGACATAAAAGGAATAAAGAAAGGAAAGGAATAATTTAAGTGATCATTATTCACAGATGATATGATCCTTTACAAAGCAGACCCCAAAAACTCCACCAAAAGACATCTAGAATTAATAAGCAAATTCACTATTGTAGTTTGATACAAAGTCAACACTCAAAAATCAATAGTATTCCTGTACACAAATAAAAATTTCCATGAGAGAGAAATAAGAGAAACCACACCCTTCACAATAGCATCCAAAAAATAAAATACTTAGAAATCAATGTAACAAATGATAACTTTGTACTCTGTTTTACATCATGTGCTATGTCTATCCTTGGTTTTGACTGACAGCTTTGTTTTGCCAAATTTGACTTTATTCTCTCCCCCCCAAAAAAGTAATAAGAACTAAGGAGTAATAAAATCCAAAATGTGTAAATTTTGTTGTAAAAAAGAGAGGAAAAAAAAAGAGCTCTAACGGATATAACAGCAAGTGTGTTTAGGGGTGTTAAATAGCTGACTATATTAATGTTTTTGGATCATTGAACACAGCTGTTTGCAGTGTCTCTGTTTGAATGTCCACTTTGTATGCTTTGATACTGTGATTTGAGCAACTATTTCTAAGATGATAATATGTAGTCTATTAACAGGTGATTTCTTACTGTTTTTTTTTTTGTAGTTCTCTATTACGTGTACCCTTACACCACTTTGTTTTGTTTTGTGTTTTTCTCTTTTTCCTTTTAAATAAAATTTTAAAAAAAGAAAATTATAGCACTATGAAAAGGGAAATCAAAAGTTTTTGCAGATAGGAAGAAACCACCAACAGAGTGAATGGAAAACTCATAGAGAGAAAAAGTTTTAGCCAACTGTCAACAAAGGACTTTTATGTAGATCATATAAAGAATTTTTAAAAAATCAAGGCCCCAGAAAGACCCAATTCAAAAAATGGGGATCTGAGATGAATATGCACTTCTCTGATGAAGACATCAAAGGGTAAATAAATATATAAAAAATGTTCAAAATCATTTGTCATTCTAGAAATGCAAATTGAAACAACAGCAAATTGAGATTCTATCTTACACCCCAAAAATTTCTATCATCAAGAAATCAACCAGTAACTAATGACAGGGCTGTGGGGAAAAAGGAATACTTCTTCACTTTTGGTGGGAGTGTACACTGGAAGAACCATTGTGGAAATCAGTGTAGAGATTCCCCAAAAAGTAATAATAGAAGTCTCATTGGACACAGCTATATCCCTTCTGGGTATTTCCCTGAATAATTAAGAACAGCATACCACAGTGTTATTTGTGTGCCCATGTTTATAGCAGCACAATTTGTAATGGCTGAATCTAGGAAAGAACCCAAATGTTCATAAACCAATGAATAGATTTTAAAAGTGTGGTATTTTTAATGCAAAGTAATACTACTCAGATGTGAAGAAGGCTCTTATAGGTAAATGGATGCAACTAGAGACCATACTCATAAGTGAAATAAATCAGACTTGCATATGTAAACATCAGATTGTCTCCCTAGTGTAAGAAAGTGAAAGTACATATAAGATCCAAAACATATGATAGACACTGATAAAGGAAAAGAAACTGCTCAAAAGGAGAGAACTTGGATGACAGAATCAAAAAAAGAAGGAAAAGAAAGAAAAAGAAAAATATGTACACACGGAAGATAGCTATGACAACTATGCTGCTAATTTCTATTAGTTCACTGCATGGAATGGTTTGAGTTTATAGCATTGCAGCAGTTTTGCAAGCCTACATATTGTAATCTAAGCACCTATTTGAAGATAAAAATATGCAATACAGTAACCATTGTTAATTTCCTATCCTCTTTTTTTGAAATTCTGTGACATTATTTATTAATATTTTTCTTTTTTAAATAAATAAATAAATAAATACTAGAGACCAAGCACAGATCTTTTTTGTATGTATATTATGGACATCTGACACTTGTATCTTCATTTCATAATCGCTACTGGGTTTAATATTTCAAAGATCCTATCAGAGATTTTCATAGGTATAGAAACAATAATTTAATCATAAATAGAAGGTTGTAATATTGTGAATGGGCCTGAGGTGTATTTTAACATTTTGTATCATTTAACACTGCAGTGCCTACTCACAATTTTATCCATCAAGAAACTTACTGTTTCTATAAAGATATCACACTTTATTTGAAACAGAAATAATTGTAGTATCTGCATAAGTTCTAAACTTTCTTTTAGTGGTGTAAAATCTGCATGAACAATATAAGAAAGCAATAGAATGCATAAAAGGGATACAAGGAGATATCCAGAAAATTTAAAAAATCCATTGAAACCTTGCAAAATAGCTTGTGTGAGTGTGAAGATATACTTTCAGACATAGAAGACAAGATTGCAGCTAGTGAACAGGAAAGGAAAGATTTTTGACAAATAATAAGGAATCAGGAAATAATAATGCAACAGTTGCAAGATGATGAAAGCAAAACAATATACGATTGATAAGTGGCAATGAAAAAGAAGGTGACAGTGCAAATGATATCAAAAGACTATTTACAACAGGAACAGCACAAAGTTTCCCAACGTGGGAAAGGATACTGATATACAGATAAGTGAAGCATGTACAACTCCAATTATCCATAACCAAAATAAATCCACACTCAGACAAATGATAATCACCATCCCTGAAATTCAACTGAACAGAATATTAAAAGCTGCTAGAGAAAAGAGACAAATTGTCTATAAGGGAAACCCAGCAGAATCACAACAGACTTGTCAAACAAACAATGAAGTAAAAAGACCGTAGGGTGAAATATTTCAGGTGCTAAAGGAAAATGCATTCCAACCAGATTGATGTACCCTACAAAACAATCATTCAAAACTGATTTAGAAATAAGAAACTTCTACAACAAAGAATAGCTGAAGAAATTCAAACAAACTCTGCAAAGAATACTGAAAGACACTTTAAGTAGACACAAATCAACTACAAATCTAAGTATACTGACAGAAAAAAATCCACTAAGCATGGCAGACAATAAAAGACAGTGGAGGCGATTTAGCTCAGCAGCATAAGCATCTGCCTGGCAAGCATGAGGTCATGAGTTTGTTCTCCAGGACCAAAAAATACAAAAAGAGAAGAAAGATAAAGAACCAATTGCATGGGGCTGGGGATTTAGCTCAGGGCATAAGTGCCTGCCTTGCAAGCAGGCAGTTGTAAGTTCGATCCCCGGTATGGATAAAAAGGAAAAAGAAAAAAAACAAAAAAAAAAAGAACCAACTGCAGAAAGGTAGCATGACAATAATGATTCAATATGTATCAGTTATAACCATTAATGTAAAAGGCCTCAATTCACCAATTAACAGAAACAGACTGGCAGAATGGGTCAAGAAAACTTCCAACCCAATGTGACAAAGCAAAACACAGTCAGTTAGAACAGGAGAATGAACATAGTATATAATGCAAAAATAGATTACTAGGTGATCAACAATGGTTACCACTATGCCTCTTGTTATCCTAAAAAGAGGTGCCTGTATCAGCTGGTATAAGAGAATTGAACAAAACAGTACAGAGCAAGACCAATAAAACCCACATTGAAGACCTTACAGGACATACAAAGAAGATAATAGTCAAACCATAATGGGCATCATAGAATATCTGGTTGCCTTCAAAGTGGTTGCTTATACCCTCAAATTTGATACTATTAAACAAAACAGAATATAATAAAATCAATCGGAACAAGATGTGGAGAAAAACACAAGGGTTCAAGTCAGGTTAATAGGAAAACAAAAAAGTTACTATAAAATATCCTGCTATTTTTAATTTAGATTTCCCTTAATTAAAAGATACTAAGAAATAAATCAAGTTTTTTTAAAAAAGAGGGAGATTGAGATAAAAAAGAGCATCTCAGGTCAGAACCGAACATTTTAAGCATTATTGTGTTTCACCATCAGATAGCCTAACATTAATAGTAGTTACCATAGTGTCTCTTTCCTTGACTTATTTGAGTCTAACTTCGTATACTATAGCATCAAACTTATCAAGACAGTGTGAAACCATTCACGAGAATGAAAGTATTGCAGGGTATTTTGTTTTGTCTTGTTTCTTTTTTTTCTTTTCCTCTTCAGAGAAAAAGTTATAAGAACTTTGGGAGTAATGGAACCCAAAATGTGTAATTGCTGGCGTAAATAAGGGAGGAAAGAAAGTGATCTAAAGGGTATAACTGCAAGTGTATTTAAGTGTGTAGGATATAAAACCATATTACTGAGTTTTTGTTGGATCATTAAACAGAACTGTCTGCAACCTCACTGTTAATGTCCACTTTGTATGTTTTAATTTTGTAACCTGGACAACTGTTTCTGAGATGACAATATGTAATCAATTAACTAGTTAATTCTTACTGTATATTTTTTCTCTTGAAAGTCTGTATCACTTGTAGCCTTTTATTGTCTTGTTTTGTTTTGTTTTACTCTTTAAATAAAAAACGAAAACATCCAACCATATGCTGTATACAAGAAACTTATCTAGCCCAAATGGAAATTCATAGATTGAAAGTTAAAATGGAAAACAATATTTCATGCAATAGGAACCACCTCCTCCCAAAAAGCAGGGGTAGCTATTCTGTTTGCAGACAATGTGAACTTCAAACCAAGAATGATCTGAAGAGATTTTAAAAAGGTCAGTATGTACTACTTAGGTAAAAAATTCAAGAGGAAGAGATCATCTTAAGCATATATGCACCAAATATGGGAACACCAGCTATGTAAAACAAAGGAAAATATAAATGAAAAATCAAATAAGCAACAACACAATTCTAATGTGAGACTTCAATACCCTTTGACACAAAGAGACAGATGAACTAGACAAGAAATGAGAAGGAACAAACAGAAATGAATCAAACATGTGACCAAATGGCCTTAGCAGATCTGTATAGAGTATTCCACCCAACATCAGATTATACATTCTTCTCAGCTTCACATGGAACATTCTCTAAAATACACCATATACTAGCTCATAGAACATGCTTAATTAAATGCAAAAGAATCAAAATTATCCCTTGCATATTATCTGATCATTTGAGTCTGATTGATGTTAGTCTATTTTCAACTATTTGATTTCAATATGTATGAAGTTATGGACTGCTGTTCTGAAGAAAACAAGAGACATTATGGTAGCCATTATTGATTTCCTAGTGTCTGGTCTTGAAAACCCTTAAAGATCTTTTTCTTTTGTTTTGATAGCTTTTATATTATGTTGATTTGTATTAATTTATTGTGTGAGACGGTATGAACAACTATTTTGATGAAAACAAGAAACATTATGGTAGCCACTGTTGATTTCCTCTTGTCTTGTTCTGAAATCCTGTGGTATTTGCAATGTTTAAGCTCTGATCTTCCTTGTTCTATCTTGTTCTGTTTTGTTTTGTTTTGTTTTGTTCTTCTTAAAATAATACAATGAACAAAAGTATTCTAAGGATATTACATATTCTTTTTATTTTTAAGAAGCCAACCAGTAAAAAGGGTAGAAATAATACAGAATTTCCAAAACAAACAGTACGAAATCAACACTAGTTAGTATAGTTCACATTGACACCTTAGAAGTAATTGTTCAAGTTACAAGATCTAAGCATAAAAGATGAAGGTACAATCAAACAAAAGACAGCACAAACTATCCTTTTAATGAACTAACATTGAATTAATAGTGTGGTTATCTAACTCACACCCTTATATACATAGTTATATGTGTATACCTAGAAGTAGTTAAGGACACAAAATATTCTCCCGGTGTGGTGTAACACAGATCAATTAAGAACCTCAACTGAAGACATTCTCAATAAATAGTTATAACACTGACAATAGATTGCCTGGGTATTTACAAATATACCCAGCCAACCAGATTGATCAGATAGACCAAGATCATATACATTTTTTAATTTTGATGTAGCATTTGTGTACAATTCTAAACTAAGTATTTAAAAATGAGTAGCCCACTCAAGGGTGTTCACACTACTTCATGAAACTTTCTATTTCCTTCTCCCCTAATGGGAGACACAGTGAGAGCTGAGTGATGAATGTATGTTTCCTCAGGAAGCTGAAGTAAGAAAATTGAAATAAAGTTTCAAGTTAATAACAGACCTACATCAGGAAATGCCATGGGTGAGTTCAAGCATCTGGTCCAGCTGTATGTTTTCACAGAGAGTCAAATCTACATGTTGAGGTAAACTAATATATTTCAAGAGCAAGAGGGTCATGATACTTCTGAGATGCGCTGTAGGTGCTTTCTGGCAAGTTCTTAAGATAACTTTATACCAATACTGGCATGTAAATATTGAGAACCAAACCTGGCCACCAAATCCACTACAGTAGATTCCCTTGGGAAAGAAGTATGCAAGTCAATGGAATCATGTAAACAAAAATAATTCACATTTCACAGGTAATTAGTCAAATTATGAAGAAAATTATAGACATTTACATTTTCAAACTATTGTTTTTTAACAATGAAAAGGTGGAATGTTAATTGATCATTTCTAAATGCCAGTAACTATTTAGGGCAGTGATTCTGAACTCTGATTTATAGAAAATCTACAAAGAGGCACAGTTAAAGCTTAGTGGCACAACATCTGTCTGGCAAATGTGAGGTCCTGAGTTCAATTCCTGAGAGAGAGAGAGACAGAGACAGAGCAAGATAGAGAGAGAGAGAGAGACAGAGACAAAGACAGAATCATAGAGAAACAGACAGAAAGAGACATGCTAAAAGACCATGGAGAATTTGAGATTCAGGTATTGTGATTAAATTAAATGTTCTTTCAGTGGTGGTGTTTATATGTATTATGTACAACAATAAACTTCCCACAAAGAATGTAATCCTTCTATACAGCACACATGCACTTATAGAAAATTAAAACTGAAAAAGCTATAGCAAATGAAAGGAGAAGCACAAACGTGATGCTTCCTCTCGGTTTGCAGCACGGGTAGGATGCTCGCCGAGAGTTCTCCCCTCTATTCCAGCAGCGTTGTGTGCACTGAGCTCTGGTTCTGCGTGGTGGTCATGAGGACTGGTGTGTGCTCGTAGGAGCTTGAGCTGTCTTCCCTCCAAGCACTTGTTCTATTACCTCCCAGAGACTGAAGAGACTGGGAAGGGGTCTGGATAGATTGCCAAGACTGCTTTTCCCTCCCTCTGCAGGCAGATGTCTGCTGGATTTCATCTGGGCTCCTCTGTAGTGCTGGTCTGAGGTTTCTGACTCTGTCTCATGTCCAAGCAACTTCAACTGTAGTAGAGGGGGAAAAACACAACAGAAATGATCCAGTGCCCAGTCTTCTCTTGCTATTTTGAGGTGTTTCCTCAATCTCTATCCCTTTTCTTCCGTCATGGTCCTGGCAGATGCTTTTGTCTGCTTTACTACCCAACTCTGATCCAGCACACTAGGTCAAGCCTTGGTTTTTCTCCAGCACCAAAATCTTGGTCCATGACACAAAAAGACTTTCTATGTAACTTGAGAACCCAGTGGCATTTAAAACTTGACAGGAGACAGTTCTTGAAGCAGACATAGACAGCGAACTGAGCAGCTTTTAGTGTGCAATTGGAAGGATTCTGTATGGGTACTGAGCTCAGCAGTTTGGAAGCTGATCTAAGGGATGGATCCTAGGCACCTAGGGCTTGGTGATGGGGGTGTTGGTGGTAGGCTAGAATCTGTAACTGCTCCTGCACTTGTCTTTTCTCCAGCCTGGATCATATTGGTCACATTCTCTTTGTGTCCCTGTAGTCACTTATGTCCCTCATTGTCCCTTTCAAATGGATCCCTCAATGTCTGGCTCTAGGTCCCCAACTAAGACCATGGCCTTGATCCTCTCTGTCCCTGGAGCTTGCCAGTCACAACTCAGTAACTCTCTGAATGATTCTCTGATGTCTCCTCATTTAGTGCCATGATCTGAGCATCCATCTCTTGTGGAAATCTCTCTTGCTGTGCTGTCTCTTCGTGTAAGGACAGGAAGATAGTTAGAGCAGTGAGTACTGGAAGTTGGCTGTTAACCGGATCCTAACCACAGCCCAGCAGCCACTGCTGCCCTCCAATCATTCCTTTATCAGAATTTCCCCAAATTTGCCTGCTTAATGGACCTGGAATACAATGGCACTGGGACCCAGAGATGACCCAGCTTCTTTCTTAAATAAACCCAATGCCAGAATTCACCTGGTAGGCTTCTCAGGTTCCTTCTTGTGTTTTGGTTTTCTGTTTACCTCATTTGCAAGTACATGTGGATCTTGGTGAGCATCTTCTAATGTCTCAGGTGCACAGCTATTTATAACCTGGCATATCATCTTCTGAATTTCTCTAAAACTTAAGTACCCAAAGTCAAATATCTGCCCTGATATTTATGTTTTAAAACTGAAACCATAGATGCTTCATTCAAATTAGAATTAAAAATTATTTTACATATTATGATATGAAAAAAATGGCTTTACCCAAGCCATTTTTCATATTATACTCAATATTTACAAGTGCACATATATTATACATAATATGTTCCATTTTGTCATTATTTTAATTCAAATGACACACTATGGTTATTTCCTCCTTTAAATAACTCTTTGTCCTTCTATTTCCCTATCACCTGACTCCTTTCCATTTTCACGAAGTCTCCCTTATATTACAGAGATTAAAAATGAAAAAATTAAATCTACAAAGGAAATGAATTAGAAGTTGAAAGACAAATGAAACTCCTAGAAGTTAACTGAGTGATAGCAATTTTCTAACTATGCATCATCAATCTTTGCAAGTAGTCAGAAAAGGAGGAATGTAAATATTTGTGGCACCCTGAATCCAAATTAGTACTGACTGCTTGGTTCGCCATTCTACAGTTCCTCTTCTTAACATTCTTTTCTTGTCTTCAAAATGTGTCCATGCAGCACAGAACCAAAAATGCGACAGATTCTCAGAATACCATCTCTGGGAGTGTCAGAGGTTCCAGACCTGTGGTGCATCCTCTGTGGACAGTTCTTGCCTATGAACTTGGTGCCAGGACTTGGAAACTTGCTTATCATCCTGCCAGTCGGCTCTGATCTTCTCTTCAACAGCCCCATGCATTCCTCCTCTTAAACCAGTGCTTGTCTGGTGTCTATTTTATGTCTGCCACCATCACAAAGGTGATTGTGGACATCCTAACTGCAGTCATCTCTGACATCGATATGTCTATATCTTTTTTCCCACAGAGTCTGACACATTTCTGAATGCAATACCTTATGATCAGATTTTGGCAGTCTATCTCCTTCTGAATTTCCAAGTTGGCTTGAATCCTTGATTCTCTTGCTTCTTACTGTTTTATTTTTATTTAGTGGTTTGGACTGTCACCTGTATATTGTGGTGGTTTTGCAGTTTATTTACTTACAGGATGTGGAAATTTCTAGTTTCTTTTGAGACATTTCTCAACTACTTAATCTTAGCTCTTCTGACACTTCTTTACTGTCATTCAGTATTTTGTAAGACCGTATATGATTTATTCCCATTTTTATGATCTTACTCTAAATTTATGCTACCATTCTAAAATCACATTCACAAAAAATACTTGTAAATCCTTTTCCATCTTTGGCTCTCATCTGTCTGTCATTTGCTGATTTTGTGGGCCAAATCTTGGTACATACATTGATCTCACTGTAACACGTTCTACCAGAAAGGGTTTGGTGGGTTTAGTCATTTATACTGTGGTCAGTTATCTGCTGAGTCTCTTTTACTACTGCCCAAGAGTGGAGGATTTAAATGTTCATCAAGAGGCTTTGTGACAGGGACAGTCTGATCTCAGGGCCTGTGCCAGCTGTGTGGAAAAATGAGGTAAAGTGCAATAATACAAAAAAATTAGTATTGCACAGCATAACTCAGTTTTATAGCTGCAGTTTACATTTTTTACAATTTTACAGCTTAAAGGCTTTAAATGTCACATATTTTATACTGGAATAGTGTTAGCAGTATTGAGCGGACATGGTAATTCCTGAAGATAGCTGATACTCTGGTGATTGAACAATAATCTACATGCAATTAGTATCACAGGCTTGAGTACTTGACAGTGTTGGGAAATGAAAAATCTGGAATGCTCAATTTTTCCATGAAAAGGGAAATAAAATCAAATAAGTCATTTAAAAGTGGACCTGTTTTAGTGTATGGAACCTGTTCCATTAACATCCTCCTTAGTAAAGTAAGCACCGAAGAAATTTGTGGCCATTCCTGCCCTCCTCTTTTTGTTGCATTAATATTTGAAAGCACTTGGAGATGATGATCATCTCATTTAATATTGCTAATTAAAGATGATGTGAATTGAGACCCCCCAAGATCATATAAAATCCAATAAAACTTCAGTTTATGCCTCGGCTCTTCAGTTTGATTACTACAGTGCAGCAAGCATGAAAATGGTGTCTCATCCTCCTCTGTGGTCATCTTTGTGAAGAAATTCTTACAAGAGACTGCACTTGTTTCCATTCTGAGCATTGAGCCTGGCCATTTATTGTATATCAGGCTTGGAGTGGTGCTGGATCTACAACACCTAGCCAGGATCCTGCACAGAAGAGGCCTAACTCAGAGGTGCTGCTCTCGATAGGGGGAGGGTGAGATCATCAAAAATCATATTTATTTCTCCAGAAAACATGACAGTTTTGATAACCAATTGAGTGAAAACCAGTGTGCTAAATTTCAGAAAATAATATAGCAAGGTTTATTTTTGCAAAAATATCATTATTAAGGAAATGAACTTTGTCACAGGCATGAAAGCACAATAAAGAATAATGGAATAGGATAGGAATTCATGAAGTAAATTTACAAATTTATAGTCAAATAGGGCCAGTTACCAGGAACAAACCCTGGAGAAAAAACTCCTATGTAAATGTAATAAAAGAACTAATTTAGGAGGACAAGTTAGCATCTCCCAAGAATCACCCATGTTGGAACATGGTGGACCAACCAAGAAAGCAATGAGCCAGCCTTTCTGGTAAGTGGTGGTGTGAGCAAGCCACAGCTGGGCCAGGGAGAACAGGTCACTGTCTCCTGTGAGCCTAATGGTTGGTGGGTGGGAATCAGACGTCCTGTGCCCTCCACCTCCCCTTAGCAACTAGATGTTGTCAAGGACTGGAGTTGATAGCAACTAAGGCACATAAAGCCACAAAATGCTTGTATTATTGGCTTGATTATGCTGGCCTGGGGCCAGAGGTCTGAGCATCTCTTGGGAGGATGACCATAAGCAATATAGCAAATATGGGCGATTTCCTTGTACCTTGTCTTTGAAGGCCAATATTATTTTCATTGTTTTGCTTTGTTCTGACGAATTCTTTTGCTCTGTTGAATATTGTGTTTTAACATTTTTATAGTGTTCTGTTTTTGGTTTGATTTTGCTATACCTGTGTCATGGTTTATGTATGTGTCCCCCAGGCCTCATGAGTTTGCATTGTTCATTTGTAATGGTTCATTGTCTAGTGCTTGGATTGACGGTGTCAGTGCTCCACCCACATAGGGGTGGAGCCAGGATGTGATGTAATGGCAGGAAGAAAGTATGTCTTTCTCTTTGCTGGTTCGAGTTTGCTGTTGGCGGCCGCCATGAACTGGAGCCCAGCCATGCTTGCCTGTCTTGGAGCCAACTGAGTGTGGACTGAAACCTCCAAACACTGTAAGAAATAAACCTTTCCTTTCCCAACTTTGGACTTCAGGTATTTTGTCTCAGCGACAAGTGAAAAGTAACTAAGACAGAATTTGGTACCGAGGAGTGGGGTTGTTTGCTGGGACTATACCTGGCCATGTTTTTCAAGAGGCTTTGGAAATGGCTTGTGGGCAGAGTTTGGAAAGGTTTGGACATGTCGCCTGGATGCATAGAGCTAGAGCAGCTTAGGCTGTTCTGTAGAGGAGATTCTGGTCAGAGCTCAGGAGACCAGAAGGCTGATGATAGAAAGCCTCTTGGTAAAGACCAGGCTTGGGAGGTTTCTGCTGGAAAGGACTGCATTGGTTGTTGGACTCCACATGATGTGTGTTATGGCTTGGCAGAAAGTTTGTCTGCATTTTTCTCCTGCCCAGAGACTTTGCCTGAGACTGACACAAAGGGCAATGGACTGATTAATCTTGAAAAATAAATTAAAAAGCAATCGAACATTGAGGCTGTGGCATGGCTATTGTTGGGGGCTTTTAGCCAGCTTTATGTTTCAAATCAGGAGCAAAGAGCCCAGCAGGATAATTTCCAATACTGTGAGTTTGGCCCTAAGGAAGATTCCAGGAAGGGTGTGGATTGTAAAGACAGAGTTGAGATTTTGATTCCTGAGGAGAAACAGAGAGATAAGAAAGACAGCCCCAGGGCATCCCAGGAAGCAGGTCCCCACCCTGTGCAGCCTCATAACAAAGATGAAGAGTGCCATGCTCCAGAATGGAGACAGAGGCCACGTGAGGTTCCAGAATGGCGACAACACAGAGAAGCTTTTCATCACAATCAGGTAAACAGAGCCCTGTGATCCAGGCAACTGACCCCTACAGCCAAAAGAGAGAAAAGCCTGGCTACTGCTTCAGCTGGCAGCAAACCTTGGCAGCATCCACAAGGTGCTGATTTTAGGTGCAAGGAAAATGCACGAATTCTGAGGGTAAGATGGCTTCCACCTCAATTGCAAAGGGCCCAGCTGGCCATGCAGTGTGCCCTTGAGAGGGCAATTTGTGAAGATGTAAAGGTGAAGCCGAAGGTGCAGTGGAGACCCCAGAAGTTTGGAAAAGCCAGGAATGTGGATGATCCAACGGAAGCTGCAAAAAGCGAGCAGAGAAGATTTAAGAGAAAAGCTGCGGGAGTTGAAATCGCTGGAAGTGCCCTGGGGGTGGAATCACCCAAGGCTTTTGGAACTTGCAACCAGATTGCTTCAGATGCTGAGCTTGGAACTCTAGGACTTAATGTTCGTCCTGCTGGTTGCTGGACTTGTTGCTTTGTTTCCAATACTTTATATTACCCTGTTTGTAACTTTTGGAATGGTAATGTCTATCTTGTGCCTTTGCATTTCAGAAATGTTTAATCTTGTTTCATTTGCAAAGGGGTTACATTTACAGTTTGCCATAGATCATGGAGGAGACTTGGGACTTGGACTGTTCAGCAATGCTGAAGCTGTTAGGACTTTGGCAACTCTTGGAGGTGGACTAAATGTCTTTTGTATAAAGGATGTACATGAGTCCTGGGGGCCAGGGGTGGAATGTCATGGTTTATGTATGTGTCCCCCAGGCCTCATGAGTTTGCATTGTTCATTTGTAATGGTTCATTGTCTAGTGCTTGGATTAATGGTATCGGTGCTCCACCCACATAGGGGTGGAACCAGGATGTGATGTAATGGCAGGAAGAAGGTATGTCTTTCTCTTTGCTGGTTCAAGTTTGCTGTTGGCGGCCACCATGAACTGGAGCCCAGCCATGCTTGCCTGCCTTGGAGCCAACTGAGTGTGGACTGAAACCTCCAAACACTGTAAGAAATAAACCTTTCCTTTCCCAACTTTGGGCTTCAGGTATTTTATCTCAGCGACAAGTAAAAAGTAACTAAGACAACCTGATTGAATGGACAACTACTGTGAAGATAACAAGACATACTGTGGTACCAACTATTGTTTTCCTGGTATCCCACTCTGAAGTTCTGTACCAATTTCACTGCATTGTCTTGATTGACTTTGTTCTGTCTTGTTTTGTTGCATTTTTATCAGCTTTAAAATAAAAGGAATCAAACTAGACACTCATAACACCATATAATAGAATAAAGAGTTATGTGTAAGAATTGAATGTGAATATTCACAAGTAAAGAAGAAGCCTTCATGTCAGTGATCAAAAAATTATTTCCTACATACAAAGTCCAAAATCAAAAAAACAAAAAAGAGATTGCATCACAGTTACAAGGCTCCAGACAGTGGAGAATGTATTTAAAAGAAAAGTCTATTTTTAACTATATATAAATATATCAGTTAAGAGAAAAATATAGAAGTTACAGTACAATCTTGATTTGCAAGTATAATTTGCTTCAGAAACCCATTTGTAACGAAAATACTTGTACATCAAACTGAATTTCCCCTTAAGGAATAATGGAAACTTAAATGATTTGTACCACAACACAAAAATATTCATATAAAATGACTATAATGCTGTACTAAAATACAAAATAAGAAAATACCAAGTATAAAGAAAAATAAATTAATGTGCAGTTGCCTTTGAAAATCATTCTGATGGTGCGAGGGAGAAAACAGAGCTGATTGTTGCTGTGTAGGACAACTGACATTATCATGATGGACCCTCTGCTGTTTGTGGGAGCAGTGGAATCATTCATTGTCTTTTGTGTAACTCTGACTTGGAACCTATCCAGTGACACTCACTTTTGCCTCCTTTGTGAGATATCCCAGAAATGTGACATCCGTAAACAGATAGATTCATCACCCACACAGCTACAGCTGTGTTCTTTCCAGCAGTGCTTTTCTACAAAAGTCTTCAGTTTCCTACATTTAAGTATTTTCCTAATCTCACCTAAGTGAGAGATTTTTCCTCTTCCCTTTTCTCCTCCTCTTCTGCAGATGAGGTCTCCATTATCTCTGGCCTTTGGGACAACTGCCCACAATTGTTTGGAGTGATGGAGACAGACAGAGAGAGAGAGAGAGAGAGAGAGAGAGAGAGAGAGAGAGAGAGAGAGAGAGAGGAGAGAAAAGGAGAGGAGAGGAGAGGACATAGACACAGACATAGACAGAGAGGCACAGACAGAGACTAGGAATCCATCAGCTCAGCTGTGATCATGTGATGTGTGGAATCAAGTACTCTTCATATTGCAAGACATTGCTTATTTATCAATGAAAATTTATTAGAAATATTTGATTGTCTTGCAAACTACTTTCAGGACAAATCTCATGAGATCTAAGGTTTTACTGCATGTGGAAATCAAAGCTAGCAACAATAAAAAATACAAATAACTCTTAATACTGCAAAGGAACTCTTTGGACATTCATAGAAAGACACAAAATGAGCAGGAGCAATAGCCTTGAGAGATCTATTGCATATCATGATGAGTACACTTTATAACACTAAACTGTGTGCTTAAAATAAATAGAAAGATAACACATAAAAGCAGATATGTTTATACAACCTATGTCTGAGAAAAGCCCTGTGTCAAGAATATATAAGGAAAACTGGCAGATCAGAAGTAAAAGTGCACACTACACTCCTGCAATATGAGCATTAAAGATACTTGAAAAGCCATTTCTCCACAAAATATATATCACAGAGAAGCACCTATGTAGATGCTCAATTAGTCGTGGGGAAATGAAAATCTGCTGATTACCTTCCCACTAACAGAAGATGAATTGCTTATTTCCTACTCTATGTTATTTGCTCTTTATTCATACTTTGAGTTTCTCATGCAAGAGAATCCATGAAATATTTAAGCTTGTGTGCTTGTTTCATCTCTCAATATTATGGTTTCAAGGTGTATTCATTTTCTTTCAAACAACTGATTTATTTTCCTTTACATAAAGTTACAGAGGCAGGAAGGAGGGAGAGAATGCTAAGGAGCAGAGCAAATGAAGACACTGTGTGCACGCACCAGCTCCCCACTAGCAATGTCATTGTCACACACTACAAACACGTGCTAATGAAAAGTGTGGGCTGAATACAAAGTTCCAAGCTACTGTGCATCACATTCTCAGTCTGTTCCCTTCAAAAGTTGGATGAATGTGAGGAATTATTTGAAAGAAATCTTTCCATATGAAGGCATGCAAAATCAGACTTACACTTCAGCTACGGTAAAACTTCAACTGTGATGATTTTCACTCCATTTCTTCTGCAGCACACAAACACATAAAGACATTAACATTTAAGTGAAATCTTTGAGAGAAGCAACACATGATATCTGTACATTACATGATGCTGGAAATCTCAGGAATGTCCATAAGAAATTTTACCAGACTTGTAACTTTATGAAACATGCAGAGTAAGAAAAATTTAAAAGGAAACTTCTGAGCGCATTGTAGAGGAGAAACAAATAGAATAACATCAAATGCTAAGTCATACGTGCTTTGCAAATACAAACATTTAAGGATGTCAATGTGGGAAGAAAAAATATAGGCTTCACAAATTCACAGTGTTTGTTTCAGGGTACACGACGTTCAGTAAATTCTAAGATCAGTGGGTCATTAAGAATGAGAGGCTGCTCTCCTGAGTCTACAAAGGGCCCCCGTCACATCCTTGTTCCTCAGGCTGTAGATGAAGGGGTTCAGCATGGGGGTCACCACAGTGTACATCACAGAGGCCACAGAGCTGTCATGGGGAGAATGGGTCCCTGCAGAACTGAAGTAAGCCCCAAGGCCTCTTCCATAGAAAAGGAGACCTCATAGAGGTGAGACCCACAGGTGGAAAATGCTTTACACTTTTAAAATGCTTTAACTCTCCATGGAGGGCATCTTCATTAGGGAGGCTATGATCTGAGAGTAAGAGAAGAGGATCCCTGTGACGGGACACACCCCCAGGAGGGCAGTTAACACTTACAACAGGATGACACTGACATTGGCAATGATATCGGTCCTGGCCACCTTGAGCACCTGAGCCAGTTCACAGAAGAAATGGGGGATTTCTGTGTCCTTGGAGAAAGTCAACTGCTTCATTAGTAGAATCTGAATCAGGGAGACCAAGGGTATGACGAGCATGACATCAGAACTAAGGAAACACAGGCATTCGGGTTCATGATGGTCACATATTTCAAGGGATAGCAGATGGCCACAAAGCAGTCATATGCCATTATGGTCAGTAGTACACTATCCATTCCCACAAAAGCCAAAAATAAAATATCTGGATGAGGCACTCTGTATACAAAACAAAATGCCTTTGATGTGTGCTTGAATGTTTGCCAGCATCTTTGGGGCCATTGTGGAGGTGAAACTGATGTCAGCCAAGGACAGTCTGGAGAGGAAGAATACATGGGGCTATGGAGCTGGGAGTCAGAGCTGACAGCCAGGGTGATGAGCAGGTTCCTGAGCAACGTGACCAGGTACATGGTCAGGAAGAGGCCAAAGAGGATGGGCTCCAATTTAGGGTCCTATGAGAGGCCCAGGAGGAGGAATTACGGTGCACCTCTGTGGTTCAGTGTCTCCATGTCACAGAATATCTGCTGTGCCAGGAAAAAAATCAGTTTTTAAGGTACAGCCAGATGTCACCATATTCACCTTATACTTTATGATGTGAGGTATAAACACACAATCTCTCTCTTTGTATATAATATACATATACATATACATATTAAGTGTGTATATATATTCATATTTTAAACCTGCTTTTCCATTCACAGACAGGTAGAGTACTAAGCCTCTACTTTTCCCTCTTAAAGTATGACTCATCTTGAAAACTTGTCATTTTTGTATTTCTTTCATTTGCATCATTTCTTTTTCTTAATTTTTTTATTTTAAAGAGGTTAAGATTAAAATAACAAAACAAACAGAACAGATCATAAGGAAACAATTTCAAGAAACACGAATTTCAAAGCAAGTCCACTGGAGATCTTCAGTGACTACATTATTGTCTCTAGTTTTCTTCCAAATAGTTGTTCCCACCTTCACACACACTGAATGCATACAGAACATTATAGAACTAATCTAATCATAACAGAATGATGAAGGCTTTTTAGGTCCTCAAGTCCTGACAGTGGGGGATGTCAGCAATGACTGCCACAATGTTTCACATTCTCTTTGAAGTAGCTGTTTTTTATCGTATGCTGAAATTGAACATAAGAGACTAGACTAATATCTCTCTGAGCAGTGAATCATAGTATTGCTATATTTTAATCATAATGCTACAGAATTAGCACTAGGTTTCTTAGTGTCTGTTCTTCTTTAGTATATCTGGTCATCACATCATGCATTATATAATCTGTTCCCATAAACTGTTTAGAAATTCGCCCATGTGTGGACCTCTACATCTATATCTGTCCTTTCTGTATTATAGGGAAAAACAGATCATAACAAGACAACAAAACAAATTCCTAGAAAAACATGAAATGAAAAAGATATATAAAGCCACATTATTAGGTGATCTACAGTAGTTACTATGTTTACTCTTGGTATTTTCAATAGAATTGTCCACATAATCAGACATAATATAATTGAACATAGCATTACATAGCTATTTTAATAAAAACACAGATTTGGAGACATTGTAGGACTTCAAAAGCAGTTAATACTCAAAACAGAATGGGTATCTTATTACATCTTGTTATCTTCAGAGTAGTTGCCTCTACTCTTAGATTTGGTACTATCAAGCATACCAAATTCAGATAAAATCAGTCAAGGCAAAACAGTGGTCTAAGAAATCAGCTTCAAAAAGATCAGTCATAGAAGACAAAGTTAGTAATACAGGGCTTCAGTTTAAATTAATAGGGAATTAAGGATAATTATGATGGTATAGCCTGTTATTTTTGGGCTAGCTGTCTGTGCCCCCAAATCTAGTATGAGTAGACAGACTGGAACAAAATAAAATCAAACTAAACAGAGTAATAAGACTACTGTGGCTTTTAAATTCTGATACTTTATTAACAACGTCTTTTGCCTTCATTTTTTAGGCAATTCCTCGTCTTTCCCTTTCTCCGGATGTTTTGTAAATTTTGGGTCACACCAGTTCCTTTAGTTTTTAGATTAGAGTGTCAACCCATTATCTATCTGAGTGGTGCTGAACCTTTTTACCCTTGAATTTGATCTTGAGCTGTACTCCTTTACTTACTAAAGCCACAGGGTTTTCCTTCCTTCTAGCTGTGTAGTTCTACACTGCACCTGAGTGTTATTTCCAGTCTATCTGTGCCTGCTGGATGAGTTATCCCTATTTCTCTCTGGTTCCCTGTCACATAGAGCATAATTTTCTCATCTTTGACTTTCACTCTATTAACTTTCTTTCTGGTTGAGTGTATTTACTATTCAGTGTATCTCAATGGATCCTGTCACCTAATCTACTCTTCCTGTGTCTTTTTGTTAGTATATAAAGGCTATCTATATTAAAGATTATAGCCGACCTTCTCTGCCTCATTACTGCTATTCTATTTTTCTGCTATTATTTGTCCACTTTACTCCTTCATTCCACTGTCTGCCCCATTCACTGAGGCCTCTCTGCCACTGTTGCTGGAATCCTGGTATTTTTATCTCTCCCTCTAGAATGCTCTTCAGCATTTTTGTGGAATTGAATTGGTGGCCATGAACTCCCACAGTTCCTCCTTGTCTTGGAAACATCATATTTCTCCATTAATTTTGAGAGTTTTTCTGGGTACATCAATCTGGGTTGGAGGTTATTTTCTTTCAGGGCTTGGACTATTTCCCCCCAGGCTCTTCTCAATTTGAGTGTTTTTGTTGTTAAGTCTGTTGTTATTTTGATGATTTTTCCCATTGTAGGTAATCTGCTTCTTTCCCCTGGCTGCTCTTAATATTCTGTTCTTTGGTGGATTTTTGGAATCTTGATTATTTTATGTTTGGGTGTAGATCTGTCTTGATTGCAGGTGGCTGAAGTTCTGTAGGCCTCATTTATCTGGATAGCATTTCTTTTTCCTATGGGAAATTTTCGTTAATTATATCTGTGAATAGTCTTGGAAGTTCATTTTAGGTTACACCTGCTTCTTCACTCACATGCTTTATTCTTAAGTTATTGATCCTTTTGTCATCTCCTAGGCTTTGAATTATTTCTTTCTGGTTCTTCATTTTTTTTTTTTTTGTCTTTTTGCTTTTTATCCGTATTGGGGATAAAACTCATGACAGCCTGCTTGCAAGGCAGGCGCTTGTGCCAGTGAGCTAAATCCCCAGCACCTTCCTCATTATTTTTAAGAGATCTTTTCTTTTGTGATCATATATCATAAATTTCTCTTCAAGTTTAAAAGGCTAACTTTAGTTTCTGTCAAGGCATTTTGACAGTTTTCAAAGGAGTTTTTAGTTTCCTGGTTCTCTCTTTGGATCTGTTTCATGTAGTCTAGGTTATGTTTAAATTCTTCATCAAAGGTTTCTCTTTCTTTTCTGAATTCCTCCATTTTTCTATCTGTGTTCTCTTGGGAGAGGCTTATCATTTGTTGATTTAATCTTTTTATATGTTGCCTCACTCAGATAAGAAGTACAGTTTTAAATTCATCTATGAGGTCATGAAGGTATTTCTTTATGTCTGCTAATGCTGTGTCTAGTATTGGAAGGTTACTGCACTGGTTTCTGCTGTATTTACCCCTGGGCTTATTTTCCCAGGTCCAGCAGCTGGAGGTTTTTTTTATTATTATTTATATCTCTTGTTATGTTTCTGGTTTCTTTCAGACTGCTTTCTCCGGGGGTCTCTGGCCCTCTCCATATTGATTAGTGTCTTTCTGATGTGTGCTGACTGGGGTTTTGTTGTCCTCCCCATTTTGTTGTTATCTGAGGTACATGCCTGCATTCAGAGATGGTGCAGGCTAGTCTCAAGCCTCTGAGCCAGTCAATCCGCAAGTAAGGCTGTAACTTGTGGAAGTCCCAGAGTTGCGACAATTTTGTACCTGCTTATTGGGTCCCAACCAGAGGCATAGCTCAGCTCCAACAGATACCAACAGTTCTCTCTTCACCAGGGGTGGCTGACTGATGTCACCATGGTGCCAGGCTCTGCCCAACTCCAAGATGTCTTCCACCAGTCCTCTCTGCGCCGGGGGTGGCTGACTGATGTCATTGTGGCACCAGGCTCTGCCCAACTCCAAGATGACCTCCAGCCAATGACAGCAGCTGCAGGGCCCAATTGCTAGCACTCACCAGGTATCAATGCAGTTCTTCCACTTGGATCCAATCCACACTGCACTGTGTGTCATCACTGCACTCCCAGCACAGCACAGAACCATCAGAAAACTGCATGGTGTCTGGCTTTGGTGCCCAAGTGTATGGTCCTCTTGCAGTCTCCTCCAGCACAGCCAGGTGACTCTGGCTGCTTCACGGGGCCCCATTTCCTTTACTCACAGAGAGCCAATAAAACTCTTCCCCTTGAATTCATTGCTCACTGTGCTACATCCTTCCATTAAGTCCCAGGATTCACCAACTCCCATTATTGGTAGCTACTATCCCAGCATGACTTTGGATCATCCAGGCATGCCTAGTATAGCACAAAATGGGTCTCAGGGAGTGTGCCAGTTTTCAGTTCTCCACCTATGCTTTTCCTTCCTCTTCTTAGTTTTATTTTTCACTTCAGTTATGACCTTGGTTAATAAGAATCATTATCCAATGTCTGGCCCTCTCCATGTTGTCAAATTCTAGCATCTGACCTGATTTCTCTGCAGAGGCACTCCACCCAGCCCCAAAGAAAGCCACCAAGTTTTCTCTCTCGAGAATGGCCATTTTCACAGTATTTATTTTTCCTGTCTATGAGCAAGGGATGTCTTTCCATTTTCTTAGGTCCTTTTCAATTTCTTTTTTCAGTGTATTATACTTTTACCTATATAGATCTTTCACTTCTTTCATGAGAATAATTCCTAAATATTTCATTTTTTGGTTGCTAGTGTGAAAGGTGTGGCTTCTCTTATTTCTCTCTATGTGATTTTATTGCTAGTGTATAGAAGTCCTATTGATACTTGAGTATTCAGTATTGAATTGATATTTAAGTTAGTGTATAGAGCTCTTATTGATATTTGAGTATCCAGCTACATTGATGAATTTATTTATTACATCTAGAAGTCTTTCAATGGAGTTTTGGGGGTCTGCAATGTACAGAATTGTGTAATCTGCAAATAATGATAATTTAACTTCTTGTTTTACTATCTTTACCCCTTTTATTTCTCTCTCTCTTGTTTAATTGCTCTGGTGAGCATTTCCATTACTGTATTAAATAGGAGCGGTGATAAGGGCTATTCTTGTCTTGGGCCTGATTTTAAGGTAAAGGCCTTCAGTTTTTGGCCATTTAGTATGATATTAGCTGTTAGTTTGTCACAGGTGGCCTATATTATATTGAGTAAAGACCATCTATTCCAACTTTCTGTAAGGTTCTTATCATAAATGAATGTTGGACCTTATCAAAAGTTTTTTCTGCATGTATAGAAATGATCATGTGATTCTTACTTTTGCCCTGTTTGATATAGTTGATTACATTTATTTATTTATGTTTGTTGAACCATCCCTCCATGCTTAGGATGAATCCTACTTGGTCATGATGTTATAATCTTTTTGATGATTTGCTGCATCCAATTTGCCAATATTTTATTGAGGATTTTGCATCTGTGTTCTTTAGGGAGACTGGACAGTAGTTCTTTTTCAGTTGGGACTCTTCAGGTATTGGTACTAAAGTAATATTTAGATCCAAGTATGACTTAGAAAGGATTGCTTCCCTTTCAATTTCATTGAAGAATTTGAAGAGTGTCAGTATGAAATCTTTTTGTATTTCTTGTAGAGTTTTGCAGCAAATTTGTTTGGGCCTGGGCTCTTCTTGGTAGGTAGGGTCTTAATTACATTTTCAATTTCATTAGTAGAATTTGCGTTATTCAGCAGTTTTTACATCTTCTTGACCTAGCTTTGGTACTTCATATGTTTCTAGGAATCTGTGTATTTCTTCTGTTACCAAACCTATGAGATTAGAGGTTTTTGAAATAGGTGTTGATGATGTTCTGTATTTCTACAGATACTGTAATGATTTCACCTTTTTCATTCCTTATTGCAAGAATTTGAGCTTTTTCTTCCGTTTTTAAATAAGGTTGGCTAGCGGCTTATCAATTTTATTTATTCTTTCAAACAACCAACTCTTTGATGAAATCATTCTTTGCATTATTTTTTTAGTCTCTATTGCATTAATTTCTTCTCTGATTTTTATAATTTCCTCCATTTTTTGGCTTTGGGCTTCAATTGCTCTTCTTTTTCTAGATGTTTGAGATGTAGCGTAAGGTTATTTATTTGTATTCATTCTGTTTTCCTGATGTGGGAGCTCAGTGCAATAAATTTTTCTCTGAGGACAGCTTTCATTTCATCCCAAGATTTTGTTAAGTTGTATTTGTATTTTTGTTAGCCTTTAGGTATTGTTTAATTTCTTCTTTAATTTCCCCTGTAACCCACTGATTACTCAAGATTGTGCTATTCAGTTTCCATGTGTTTGTGGGATATTTGCAGTACCTTTTATCATTAACTTCTAATTTCATAGCACTGTGATCCCATAACATGCAAGAGAAAATTTCCACTATTTTGCATTTATTGAAATATTTTCTGTGGGCTAGTATATGGTCTATTTTAGAGACTGTCACGTGTACTGCTGAGAAGAATGTGTATTCCAATGTTGTTGGATGGAACACTGTATATGTCTATCACGTACATTTGTTCACTGGTGTGATTAATTTTTGCTATTTCTTTGCTCATTTTCTGTCTGGTTAATCTGTCCCTTGGTGTCAATGGTGTGGTAAGGTCTCCTGTTATAACTTTGACATTACTAATTTGGTTTTTCATTTCTATTAATACTTGCTTTATATAACTGTGTGCTCTGGAATTTTGTGCAAATATATTTAAGATTATTATCCATTCCTCTTGAAGTTTTCCCCTAACCAGTGTGCAGTGACCTTCTGTATCTCTTCTGATCATTCTTCTTTGAAATTCACATTGTCTGCAAACAGAATAGCTACTCACATTTTTGGGGGATCCTGTTGCATAAAGTATTGTTTTCTATCATTTGACTTTTGGTCTGTGAATATCCTTTTGGGTTAGATGGGTTACTTGTAGACAGCATATGGTTGGATGTTGTTTTTTGATCCATTCTGCCAGTCTTTCTTTTAATTGGTGCATTGAGACCATTTATATTAATGGTTATAACCCTGAACTGCTGGTTTATTGTTGGCATGTTATCTTTCTGCTGTTGCATTTTTATCTTTCTATCCTGTTTAATTATCTGCTTTGCTTATTGATTTTTTTCCTAAGTGTATCTAAACTGTCTTTTAGTATTCTTCGTAGGTTTGGCTTGGTGATCATGAAGTTCTTCAGCTGTTCTCTCTCATGGAAGTATCTTATTTCTCAATCAATTTTGAAGGACAGTTTTTCAGGGTTCCTCAGTCTAGATTGGAAATCATTTCCCTTTACGATCAGAAATACTTCACTCCATGCTCTTATTGACATTGTTTGTGTTTAGAATTCCCCTGTAATTCTGATAGGCTTTCATCTACAGGTTATCTATCTCTACTAACAGCTTTTAATATTCTATTTTATATTGTATTTTGGGGGTGGTGTTTATTATGTGTCTCAGTGTATTTTTGTTTCGGTTATGGCTATTTGTAGTTCTACATGCTTCACTAATATTAATGTCAGTTTCCATTTTTATGTTTGGGAAATTATCAGCTATTACTTCTGTAAATAGCCTCGTGATATCATTTGTGTTGTGCCCCTCTTTTTCGTTTATCCCTATCAATCCTGTTTTTTTTTCTTTGATTCATCTTGCAGATGTGAATTGTTATTTCCTGATTATTTGTTATTTTTAGATCCTTTCTTTTCTGTTCGCTGCAATCTTGTCTTGGAGTTCTAGAATTCTATCTTCCCTTTTGTTGAATTGGTTTTGACAACTTTCTGTGGAATTTTTGGTTTCCTCTATGTCTCTTTGAATGTGTTTTATGTATTCTCTTTGTTTCTTATATTGCTCATCCAAGGATTCTCTCTTTTTATTTTGTTCCTCTAATTTTTTAACTGGGTCTTCTTTAGATGTGTTCAGCATCTCTTTCATTATTTTTATCCTTTCTTCTTTTACCTGGGAGATTATTTCTAGTTTCAATTCCTTTAAAGCTTCCCACAGTTACTTCTTTATTATGGTTACTATTATTTCAGCTATTTGAGGAATATGGCATATATTTTCTTCTATACACATGGTTCCTATGCTTTCTTGGGATGGCCTGGACATTTGAGATTGCATTTTGGTCTTTTGTTTTGTCATTTTCCTACAAATCCATGTTTCAAGTGTTGTTTCAAGGCTTCCCCTGGGTTTGTTGGATATGGTCTCCTATGTCCTGGGCTCCTGGGACTCCTTTGGTAGCATAGCTCCCTCTTTGTGCAGCAAGGTCCCTGAATTAAAAGAAGGTTACCAGGTGAGGTTTAGGCAGGTCTAAAGCTTCCTCAAAAAACTAAGCTCTGCCCTCTGGCAGCGAAGCTTCCCAGACCAAAAGAAGGCTACCAGGTGTGGCCCTGGGAGGCCCAAAACCTGCCAAGCCCAGTCCAGTGTGGTCACAAGACAAGCAGGTTCCCAACCTGGCAAGGCACTCAATTTCTCCCGGGGCTCAGATGATATGCATGAACCCACATCCTTGGGTTGTGAAGCTCCCTGGGCTGAAAGAAGTTCATCAGTTTGACCTAGGTAGGCCTTTATAGCACAGCTTCCTTCTTTGGGTCGTGGTGGTCGTAGTGGCAGCATCAAAGCTCCTTGGGCTAAAAGAAGGTTGCTGGTGCAGCCTACATAGGCCTGCGCAGGGAAGCTCCCTACTTCAGATGGCAGCAATAGAGATGAAACTCCCCAGGCTTGAATGGTTTTTAAAAAAAAATAAATAGTGATTGACTGAGCACTTTTATCACTGAAGAAGAGAATGAGGAAAACATAATGATAAAACCATTGGATAAGAAGTTTGTATAATCATGTGTCCCATTATACATTTTAACTTTAGTCTTCAAATTTGAAATTTGAGTTTTAAAATATATTCTGGTTTAGAAGAATTTGTACCAATCAGATACTTTTGTTTTTAATTTTTTAATTAGAGTGATTATTTTTATTCGAAGTGAAAGGATTCTTTTGTTCTCTTTTTCTTATACAAAGAGAAAGCTGTGTTTTATACAGATCAGTGTTTCTTATGTCTAGTGTTCTTAGACATTAATGAGTTTCTGTGACCTAGACAGAGAAGGAAAATAATATAGAAACCAATAATTAAAGAGCTCCATGAAGATATTGTTTTTACAACTGAGAAGTATTGCTCAAGGTATCCAATTGTACCTCAAGTACAATTACTTCACTTGTAAATGCTTGTGTGAAAAATATATACAGGGGCTGGGGATATAGCTCAGTGGCATAAGCACCTGCCTTGCAATTAGGCAGTTGTGAGTTTAATCCCAGGTACTGATAAAAAGTACAAAGACAAAAAAAAAAGAAAGAAAGAAAAGAAAAATATATACAGAATGCTGTGTGTGGTAGACTAGACTTGAATTTCAAGCACTCTAGAGACTGAGACAAGGGTATCACTTGAGTGAACTAATCCCACACATCAGCCTGAACAGCATATCAAAGCTCCATTAAAAAAGATCTCTACACAGATATATGCATGAATGGTCTTACCATCTGGCTGGTGGGTTCTTCTCTCAAACTAGAAAGAATTACAGAGTAGAGAGTCAGAAGAGAACTGAGCAACAAGTATTTTATTGTATAGTTAAAGAAGAAAGATGTATGTACTATAAAGTGAAAGCAAAAAGCCCCTTTTTACATAAACCTGGGCTGGGACCTGAAGGGATTGTCCAAGGGGCTCCTAAGTGAAGGCTTTTGAACTAAAAAAAATGACTACATTGCTGTTTTGGTTGCTTTTCTCTCACTGCTGAGAAAAATAAGCAACACCCAAAATTGGGGAAAGAAACGTTTATTTAGCTCACATTTTGTGGTGGTTTCAGTCCCTAATCTGCTAGGGCAAAAGCAGGCTGGAACATGGCAGAGGGCAAAAGTACAAGGTGGTAGAAAACAGCAAAAGCTACCTGAGCCAAAAAGGGAGGAGCATGACAGAAGCCTCTTTCTGCCCCTTATGCTGTGTGTATGCTGCCCACCTAGGCTGAATATAGCACAGACACACATAATCCCAGCACTGAACCATGAATCTGCCACAAGCCCCAGAAGGCTGTCCTTATAACTGCATGAGGTTTTGGGGGAGCCTACAGACACAAACCATAGCAACTGATTAAACAGTCAGTGTAAACACAATGAAGATATTTCATTTTATATTAAGGAGAATAGAACAAAACAAAACAAAGCAGATCAGAACATGTTTGCAGTCTCCCTGTTTGAATGTCCACCTTGTGTTCTTTGATACTGTGATTTGAGGAACTATTTTCAAGAAGATAGTGTGTAATCTACTAGCAGGTAATTTCTTACTGTTATGTTTTTTTGTTTTGTTTTGTTTTGTAGTTCTGTATTGCATGTACCCTTACGCCGCTTTGGTTTGTTTTGTGTTTTTCTCTTTTTCCTCTTAAATAAAAAAAAAAAAAAAACAATACAAACCACACAAGATTTCAAAACAAGACAACAGCGATTACCATAATGTCTCTTATTTTCTTCAAAACAGTGGTCCATATCTTCACACATAATGAATTCAAAGAAGAAAAAATGGTATAAAACCATTGAAAACAGAATAATGAAAACATTACAGGCTTTCAAAACGACACAATAGAAAAATCAACAATGGCTACCACAATGTCTCTTATTCTTTTCAAAATACCTGTCCATACAATTCACATATATTGAAATTAAATAACACAAATCAGACTAAAACCAGTCAAAACAAAGAAAAAAAGTAGTACAGAACTTCATAACAAGATGATAGGAAATCAGCAATGGCTACCATTATCGGAGTTTATCTTAGATCCCCAATCTTCCAAACGAGTGTATGGCAGAGGTTAAAGAAAAAGAGACAAACTGTATGATTTGTAGGCCTCCAGGAGAGTCAAAACCCTTTAATTAAGCTCGAGGCTTCAAGGGTATAAACAAAGTATTTTCTAGGTCAGTCCACTTATATCAGGAACAAGGACTAAGGGTGGAGAAACAGAAAAGTGCAGGCAATGAGCAGGACCTTGGGAGTCACTTCAAGGATGTCTCTAAGCAAGGAATCAAGTCAGTTCAGTAGCACTGTCTTATCATGAAGACATGGTAGAAGTGAGACTGTAGGAGTAACCTTTGCAGCTGCTGTGTCTACCTTGTTAATTGGGGTTGGAGCCAGAGTGTCCACAGCTGCGGCCTTATCCTGACCTTTGAGGTACCTCTGGCCTCACAGGCCACTACAGGCCTCATCCAGGACCAATGATTCCTAGAGGTTCACTTATTATGAATCAGCTCCCACCGCCAGCCAAGGGGCCTAGGGCTAGGACAGATTGACAGATAAACATAGAAAGCCAATTAGTAAAATTTAAATCCTGCTCAGAGCCTCTTCATAGTGGTCTCCAACAAATCATAAAGTCTGATGTTCTTCAAAGTAGGTGTTTATGTCATCACATGTGATAAAATCAATACTTGTAAACTGTTTAGGACAAGTTCCAGGCAGTATAAACCTCTACATGTATACCTATCCTTTCCATATTAAAGGAAAAACCAAAACAAATTACAAGAAAAATGAGAAACAAAAGAGATGAATAAATAACAATAACAAAGAGCCAAAAGTAATGACAATACAGGTTTTGAAAACAATGTGGTAGGAACACAACTAAGGCTGTTGTTTTGCATGGTTATCTTCAAAAGATTACCAGATATAAACATGCAAAATTGCTGTAATTATACGAATGTTAACTACTTTGTTCTAAGATCTAATAGAATTAGTAATACAATCACTTTAGCTATCTTAAGTGTGCATATACAAATTTATAACTTTTCTTTTCCTCTTTTCTTTGAGTTATTTTTCCCCTTTGAGCCATTTCTCATCCTTCCATAATATGTAATGAAGATTTTGTATCTTATTTACTCTTTTATTTCTTACACTAGGGAGACAATATGGTATTTACACATGAGCTTGACTTGTTTTGCTTAATAAATGTGATCTCAAATTCCATCCATTTATCTATAAAAGCCTCAGTGTTATCATTCTTTATAATTGAGTAATGATCTATTGTATAAAAATACCACATCTTTTGTATCCATTTCTCAGTTGATGGCCATTTAGTTTATTTCCAATATTTACCTATTATAAACTGTGCTGGTATAGACATGGGTGCACATATATCACTGTGGTCTGAAGTTTTTAGTTCTTCTGGGAAGATACCCAGAATTGAAATATCTGTTGTTTTTTTTTTTTTTTTTTTTTTCCTTTTTCCTTTTCATTGGTACCAGGGATCGAACTCACGACTGCCTGCTTGCAAGGCAGGCACTTATGCCGCTGAGCTAAATCCCCAGCCCTGATATATCTGGGTTAAATGGGACTTCCAATCCCAACTTTTGGAGGAACCTCCAGACTGACCTCCACAGTAGTTGTACCAATCTATACTCTCATCGACAGTGCAGAAGAGTTCCTTTTCCCCCAAAGCCTCTCCAGCATTTGTTATTGGTGATTCTCTTTCTTGGTCATTCTTTCTGGAGTGGGATGAAATCTCAGAGTGGATTTAATTTGCATTTCTCTGATGACTAATGATGTTCAACATTTTTTCATGTATTTATTTGTCATTTGTATTTCCTCACCTGAAGTGTGCATTCATTTCAGATGCCCATTTTTGGAGTGCCTCTTTGAATTTTGGGTTCCTAACTTTAAAAATTCTTTGTATGTTCTAGACAGCTGTTCTTTGTCTGAGGGAAATTTGATTAAGATTTTTTCCCAATTTGTGGGTTTTCTTTTTACTCTGTTGGAGCTTTCTTCTGACATACAAAAACATTTTATTGACTTATGTTATATTTTATTACTTTTTTATTTTAAAAAGAGAAAAGTTAGAAAAAAACAAAAATAAAACATAAACAAAAACAGCAAGCTCAAAACAATAACAATATAGGTTTTCCAAACAGAATGAAAGAAATTTAACAATTGTTGTTATATTGCATACTGTTTTTTTTCAAAGAACAAAAGAAAATTAAAGAAAAACAAAAGAAGGGTAGAAAAATATAAAATTAAAAAATAACATCATAGAATGGCTAACTGATACATTAGTCATTGTCATCTTAAAAAATATTTGCCAAAGTCACAAAATCAAAGCATAAATGGTATCTAGACACTCAAATACTGACATTTCAAATCCTTCTGTTCAATCTTCCAACTGAAATTCAGTAATATTGTCATCTGTCTTACACACTATAAATACTGTTAGCCAAAACATTTTAATAAGATGAGATCCCAGGAGTTAATTCTGGGCAGTATTTCCTGTGCAGTTTGATTTTTGTTTATGGATGCCCTGCTGACCCCTATGTCTTCAAGATTTTTACCTACTTTGTCTTCCATCAGATTAAGTGATTCTGTTTTAATATTTAGACCTTTGATCAATTTTGACTTTAGTTAGTGTGTGGTGATAGGCATGGATCTAGTTTTAGTCTAGTTTCCAGTATCACTTATTAAAGAGGCTGTGTTTCTTCCACTGAACTTGTTTGGCTCTTTTGTCAAAAGTGAAGTAGCTGTGTTTGTGTTTTTCTTTTTCATGGAAATGTCTCATTTCCTCACTGATTTTGAAGGACAGTTGTGCAGGGTACATCCATCTAGGTTGCACATCAATTTCCTTTAGCTTCTGAAATATTTCACTCCATCCTCTTCTTGACTTCATTGTTTATGTTGAGAAGTCTGCTGTGATTCTGATAGGTTTTCCTTTATAGTTGATCTGTCTCTTCACTCTAACAGCTTTTAATATTCTATTCTTATGTTGGATTTCTGGGATTGTGATTATTATATGTCTGGCTCTAGTTTTGTTTTGGTTATGGCTATTTGGAGTTCTGTAAGCTTCACTAATCCTAATGTCAGTTTCCATTCTAATGATGGTGAAATTTTTAGCTATTACTTCCATAAATAGTCTCTTGATATCATTTGTGTTGTTGTCTTTTTTTTCATTTATCCCTATCGATCTCATTTTTTCCTTTGAGTCATCTTGAAGCTGTTGCATTGCTATTTCCTGATTCGTTGTTATTTTTAAGATATCTTTTTTCCTGATCACTAGCTGCAATCTTTCCTTCAAGATCTGAAATTCTATCTTCGCTTTCGATAATGTGGTTTTGACAACTTTCAAAGAAAATTTTTATTTCCAGTATATCTTTTTGAATCTGCTTTATGTATTCTGTTCGTTTCTTATATTGTTCATCCAGGGACTCTATATTTTTGTTTTGTTCCTCTGATTTTTTTAACTGTGTCTTCTTTAGATGTGTTCATCATCTCTGTCATTGCTTTTGTCATTTCTTCTTTTACCTGGGAGATTATTTCTCATTTGAATTCTTTTAAAGCTTCCTGGATTTGCTTCTTTATTTCAGTTACTATTATTTCATGTATTTCAGGCATATGGCACATATTTTCTTCTATGTGCATGGCTCCTAGGCTTTCTTGGGATGGGATGGATGTTTGAGACTGTATTTTGGTCTTTCATTTTGTCCCTTTCTTATATTTCCATGTTTCATGTGTTGTTCCAAAGCTTTCCCTAGGCATTTTAGAAATTGTCTGTGTCCTGGGCTCCTGGAACAGCTCTGGTAGCTTAGCTCCCTCTTTGGGCCATGAGGTGCCTGGATTAAAAGAAGGTTACCACTTGTGGCTTAGGTAGGCCTAAAGCCTCCTCAGGTCACTCAGCTCCCCTCTACAGTAGCAAAGCTCTCCAGACAGAAAGAAGGCCATCAGGCATGGTCTAGGCAGGCCCAAATTCTGTTAAGCCCAATCTCGTGTGGCTGCCATCCAAGTGGGCCCCCAACGGCCCAGAACAAGGATCTGAAATTCTCCCAGGTATCCAATGTAGTGCAGGCATGCAACTCCTTGTGTGGCAAGGCTTCCTAGGCTGAAAGAAGGTCACCCACATTGTCTAGGTAGGCCTCAAACCTCCTCTGCAGGGCTTTTCTCTCCTCCAGGCAGTGGCAGTGCTTTCTAATCTGAGAGAAGGTCACTGGTAGGACCCAAGCAGGCCCACACAGTCCTGATCAGTTCCTTCCTCATGATGGTGGCATCAGCAGCAATGCTCAACGTACTGTAATTGAAAAAATGAATACACATTTTGCTTCCTTTGTTAGATGGATTCCTCAGTATTTTATTTATTTTTTTTTGGATGCTACTGTGAAGAGTGTGATTTCTTTTATTTCCCTCTCAGTGAGTTTGTGTGCAGAAATGCTATTGAGTTTTGAATGTTGTCTTTTCATCCAGCTATGTTACTAAATTTGGTTGTTATATCAAGAAGTCTTTCAAGGAAGTTTTGTTGATCTTCTGTGTGGAGTACCGTGTCATATGCCAATGATAATTAAAGCTCTTTCTTTCCTATCTTTATTTCTCTATCTTGTCTGATTGCTCTGACTAATATTTACAGCACTATATTGAATAGGAATGATGATAGTGGACAGTCTTGTCTTGTTCCTGATTTTAGAGTGAAAAGTTGCAGACTTTGACCATTTAACATGATGTCAGCTGTTGGTTTGTCATAGACGGGTTTTATCAGATTGAGGTAAAGATATTCTACTTTGATTTTCTGGAGCATTCTTATCAGGAATGAGTGTTGGACCTTATCAAAAGCCATTTTTTTAATCTATTGAAATGATCATGCGATTCTATTTTTGGCTCTATAGATGTGGTGCATTACATTTATTGATTTGTGTATTTTGAACCATCCCTTCATCCCTGGGATTAGTACTAGTTGGTTGTGGTGTGTGATCTTCTTGAAGATGTGCTGCATTCTATTAGAATGTTTTTTTTTATCAAAAAGCAAAATAGAAAAAAGAGTACAAATGATACAGAATTTCAAAAAATAACATTAAGAAAAAATAACATTAAGAAATCATCATTAGCTGATATCTTACATATTGTTATCTTACTCACTCAGTAAGTATTATTATTTACTTTTACACTAGAGAGCCCATCAACTGTAGAATGGATGAAAGAGATCTAGTATTTTTATAAAATGGAATATTACTCTGCTGCAGAAAAAGATAATCTTGAGGCTTTTGTAGGCAAAAAGGTAACTTGAGAGTATTCTCCTAAGTGAAATAAATAGTGTAAACATTATAGGAACTTGTATTCAAAATATAGAGTAGTTAACACCTACACATTTGCTTCCCAAAAATGTTTTCTTTAAAATGCCTTTAAACTATAGAGAAGCAACAAATCTAACATTTACCTCAGAATTCCACCACTAGGAACTCTACTGTGTTGTAACCCTGCAGCTCATGCGCTCAGGGCTACTTCTGTCCATGTATCTGATCATGGTACTCAGGAACCTTCTATCATCTGGTGTCAGCTGTAACTCCCACCCTCAAACCCCTTCTTCCCATCTTCTTTGTGACTAAATCTGTTCCATCTCTACCATGGTCTGAAGGATGATTTTGAACACTGAGCATTACAGAACCGTCATTCACTACGTAGACTGCATGACACAAGGGTCTATTACAGAGAGTTCAGTACTTTCTGTGAGGTACGCAGCTGACCCCACCGTGATGAACAATTTCATCCACAGCCGGAGAATCTGAGGCACCATAAGTACCCCAGCGAGACCCACAGAAGAACAGTATCCTTTAGGGACATGAGACTATCACGTGAATATAGTTTGGAAAAAGCAAAGCAAACTGACTTCTAGAATTGTAAGTCTTGCCTAATTCATTGTGTTAGTGTGGTAATATTGTGGCTTTAATTTCCTAAAAAATGTCCTGGTGAAATTCTGATGGGATGAATAGGGAATTTTAAAGTTGAGTGTGTATATTTTGCTTTGTTTTTAAATTTTAATTTGTAAAATGAAAGTTATTAAACTTGTATGATATTAAGTGTTTTGAAACAATTTTAATGTAACTGAAGTCATTAAAATGTATACTTAATATGATTAATGCTTGTGCTTTGTATGCTATGTGTATTTTACCCTATGAGTGGAATATAGTCAGATGTATAATTTCAAAATTATACATAAGTAACAGATGTGACTAGCACATATCAGCTTTGCCTGAGTAGAAGAGAAAGCTCAAACCCATTCTGAATGCTTATTTTCCTTTTGTCTCATTCCTCCATTAGCATTGGAAAGTCCGTGGAGACTGGGATTATATGGACCAATTTGGGTAACTATGAGCTCTGGTCATTGAGCCACCAAGGTCATAGAGCAGTCAATAATCAGCTAGTACTCCAGGCCTTCACTTACACCTAAAGTCCAGGGAGATCTATGTCTGTGTCCAGGCTCCACGGTTATCTGCATCTGTAAGCTCCTACTGAGTTTGTATTTATTTAAATTCTGAGGACAGTGAGTGAACCTTCACTGTAGAGGCGAGGCCTTACATCTGGTTTCCTTGACTATGGGCAGAAAAACAGCATCACAAAGTAAGTTCAACAGGATCTCATAGACATGTCAGGATACTGGAAAATAATTTTTTTTCTTCATGAGGACAGAGATGACAGTTTAGGTAGTCAGAGAGGAAGAAATATGAAAAATATCAGTTATAAGGAATGGAAATTTTATGATGACGATTGTAGGGGGAAACATTTATTATTTCAAATTCGATTTCCTCACACCATGTTCAGACCTTCCATTGTGGGCTCACAGAAACAGCAAGCATCCTTTTCTACAGTGCTTCCTAATCACTCTAAAATTTTGTGAAAATAATGACAAGGAGGTAGAGGAGGACAGGAACCATAGCAACATGAACTAGTTTTGAGGGCTTACTGTATTCCAGACACTGAGCAAACTTTTCTGTCTTGTTTCATTCCATGTGCTTTGTCTTCCTGTAATCATAAGCAACTGCATGACTGTTGCTTATAGCAAATGGAAAGCCTGTCATTTTAATGGATCCTGCAGTAGGTTCTGAGGTAGAAAAATGATTCATGGGAGTTGGGTGTCTCAAACAGACATGGAATTATATGACAATTACCAGCGGCAGATTGTCCTTAACAACACCAACCATTGCATTTCTCTGTCACTCCAAGTTGGGACCCCTTGCTCATCATGCCTAACCATAACCCTAACCCTAACCCTAACCCTAACCCATGCCATGTTAGGGTTTCTGAAAGCTCAAAGAGCAAAAGAATGAATGGCATCAGTTGCATCCACCACAGGAAAGACAGCATTCTGCACTATTTTGTCTCTTGTCACCACTGCAGGATGGTCTTTTAGCTACTGTATCTTGCTATCTGCATGCAATGACACTAGACAACCTCAAAAGGGGTAAGGCAAGTCAGGAGTTCATTTCCCTTGAGAAAAAGGACAGTAAAATATGAAACTATCATGCACCAGCAATTAAGGCTCACAATCTCTGCTCAAATATTTCTGTATTATGGTAAAGAATAAAAAAACTTACTGAACTGGACAACATCTGTCGGTTTATTATTTATTTATTTTACTTTAAAGAGGATAAAAGAGAATTAAACCAATCTAAACAAACCAGTGTAACAGATACGGGACTTTAAAACATTACAAAATCAACAATAGTTACAAAATCAACAATAGTTACATAATCAACACTAACATTACAAAATCAACAATAGTTACAAAAATGTCTTTTGGTATCTTCATAATAGCTGCAGATAACTTCAGTAGTAAAAATCAAAAGAATTAGGGATGGAGATTTAGCTCAGTGGCAAAGTGCCTCCCTGTCAAGTATGAGATCATGAGTTCAATTCCATGTAAAAAAATATCAAACAGGAACGAAGAGAATAGAAATAATAAAAACAAAATAAAGAATGCAAGAAAGGATTTCAAAATAAGCCAATAGTAAATCCTAAATTGCTATCATAATATATCTTGCCATTTTTTATTTTAAAGAAGATAAAATTAAACATCACAAAACAAAACAAAGCAGATCAGAAGAAAAAATGTAAGTGATTGAGATTTCAAAGCAAGACAACAGGAGATCTACAGTGGCTACCATATGTTTCTTGTTTGCTTGTAAATAACTGTCCATATCTAAAAAGCACTAGAGTCCAGGAGGATATCGTGTTATACTACACATCATAGCCAGAGCACACATTCACCTGCTCCTTCTCTTTGTGCCTTTTTAAACCAATGAATATCTCTGTTGTGTGTTTAAACATTTGATATAAGTGCAATTAAATGGATTAAAGTGTCTGTGTGTCAAAAATATTAAGTAAAGCACAAAGAATTTCTGGGAACCAGCACCGTGTGTGGACTGCCAGCAGACTGGAAACAGCTAGACCCAAGCCTCTCCTCATGAGTCAGCATCATCTGTGGGCTGCGGGGAGAGAGAAGAAGGCCACACCAGAAAACAAGTGCTGTCTGGGAATCAGTGAGTTTTAGATAGAGTTTACTGTATTTATCAATAAATTTCCTACTTATTTAAGCATGTAACTAATTTATAAAGAAACAAAAACTCGCAAATACTCAAGACCTAGATTTTATTTGCCACTGTGTTGATGAATGTTATTCTGTTTAATTTTCTCAGAGAGCGAGAGAGATTGACAATAACACTGAATATTGTAGCAGGACAATGACACAAGAATAAATGTTCATTTCCCCAGTCTCACTTCTCAGCAGAGTCTCCACCACTGGAACAAAATGGAAATCTTATACTATGTATGATGATGAAATTCTTGTGAGCTATCATAAAGAGACCTTTACTGCATAGAACTCAGGAATATTTTGAAGATATATTTTCAGTACAAAAAGTTGTAAATTGTAATGATTTATGCATTGTTTTTAGAAAACAAGCTGAAGTTTCACAAACAATTGTGGAAATCAGTAAATATCACTCACAAATATAGTGTATACAAATATTCATAGGAGTGACAAGAGACACATGCAAGAATTTTGAAAACATTGCCTTAACAGTCAACTTACAAGTTACATGAAGTCTTTTTGTTTCTCAAATCATTGTGGCAGTAGTTAAAGAGGATGTAAAATCACTTGAGTACATAATTTACTCTCTTTCAGGGACAGCATTTTGTTTACACTAGATATATGAAGTCCAGGCAAGTTTGTAACAAAACTGTTTGTTAACTCATGAATTAATAATGACTCAGAAATATTGAAAGGAAACTCGTGAAATTGATGAGATTAGATTCCTATGAGGATCAGAGAGCAAGAGAATGAAATTATGGAAATATAGAAAGAATTCAAGTGTATTAAATGACTGCTCAGGTCTCAAAAATTAGTGTTGATATAAGTGCTCTCAAATATTAGGTATCTGCATCTTTAGACATATTACTGAGCTACTCTTTGATGCTAGCAAATTTCTAAGACAGTGATTTTCAGCTTCAGTGTAGGAGAGTAACAAAAGAACCTGAAATGTAGATTTCAGATTAAATTTCATAGCCTGAGGCTACAGTGTCTGGATATTTCAAAATCTCCATGGATAAATGCATTAGAAAAAAGAATGATACAAACTAACTTATTTTCAAGACAACTTTTGCATCAATCATGTAAGATAAATAATTATTCCTATTCCATAAGTGATGAGTATTACTGATGTGCTTCCCCTGTGGAATGATGAGTTTCCAAATATGTTTACATTGTTTCAAGGCAGGCAGGCGCTTATGCCGCTGAGCTAAATTCCCAGCCCCCACATTGTTTCAAGTACTTTTCTCTTTTGTAGTTTTGCGAAGTTAAATCACGATATGGTTCAACAAAAATATGTATCTGTTACCTTCACATAGCTGAAATAAGATAAATATATTACCTATAACAGGAGAGATTGATGTAAAAATCTGTCTATGTGAATTAGCAAAGCTGATCATTATTTCTAATGTCTCCCATTACACACAACAGGGATTATGATCACAAAACTAATAAAGTACATTACCACAATACAGAAGAATCCTGAGTCAGTAAAAAGGACAGGGAAATGCCAAACTGGCAAAGGTCATTGTGGCAATTTACTATAAGAAATTCCTGTATCAAGTTAAATCAATAAATGTGCTTTTTAACATTATTTTATAAGGCATTGATAAGCATGGTGTGGGTTACTGCTACATTTGTGGATATAATGTTCAAAATTATGTGCACCTATTTTAACCTCATTTAAACACATAAGAGTTCAATAAAGACAAGGATAAGAGTTGCACACTAATTCACCTACACATATAGGCTGATTAGCTCTTCTCTCATTGAAAGATGGATATCAGAAAATTTTAAACTGATGAAAAGTTATGTGATGTAACTATATCCAGCAAATGTGTTCTGATTATGATCAAGTTCTCTTTAATTGCATTTCAGAAATGAATTCCTAGATACTGCAGCATTTTAGAAACCTGAAGTCAAGAGATACAGCACCATTTTCTGAGATTTAGATAATTCATATTTGAATGCTTTTTATTTTATTCCAACAGAAACATATTTTTTATAGACAGAAGTGTTAACATCCTCTTTGGCCTTTCCTGTCCATGTACCTGGTCACCAGGCTGGGGAACCTGCTCCTCATCCTGCGTCTGACCCCCAGCTCCACACTTCCATATACTTCTTCCTCTCCAGCCTGTCCTTGGTTGACATCTGCTTCACCTCCACCACGGTCCCTAAGATGATTGTGGACATCCTAACTCACAGCAGAGTCATCTCCTACGTGGGCTGTCTGGCACGGATGTCTCTGTTTATCCTTTTTGCCTGTATGGAAGACATGCTCCTGGCTCTGATGACTTATGACTGCTTTGTGGTCATCTGTGGTCAGTCCCTGCATTATGCCGTAAATGTGAACGCACACCGCTGTGCCTTATTACTTTTGCTGTCTGTCTTTCTTAGCCTTGTGGAGTCCCAGCTGCATAATTGAACTGTTTTACTCTCTACCTGCTTCTAGTATATGGAAATTGCTAATTTCTTCTGTGACCCTTCTCAACTGCTCAAACTTTCATGTTCTGATCCTTTATTGAAAACCATGTTCACGTATCATATTGGTGATGTCATCTTTGGATTTTTTCCCATCTTGGGGATCTTTTTCTTTCACTCTAAAATTGTTTGCTCTGTTCTAAAAATACTGTCATCGGAGGGGAGGTGCAAAGATTTTTCTACCTGCAGCTCTCATCTCTCTGCTCTTTGCTCATTTGATGGTATGAGCATTGGGACGTACCTTGATTCAGATGTGTCCTATTCTCCCATCAAGGACATGGTGGCCTCCCTGGTGTACACTGTGGTCATCCCTCTGCTCAATCCCTTTATCTACAGCCTGAGGAACAGAGACATCAGGAGCACCCTGAAGAGGTTTCTCAGCTGGAGAGTGTAATCCCAAGACGTTTGTGATCCATTTGGAATGTAAGTTTGAAAACGTTGTGAAAATGAATACTGAAAACTAACTTGTAAAGAGCTTTCTTGGTATGTTATTTCTGAATTTTGATATCTATGTATTTTTATTACTATTCATATTAGAATCATATGTTATTGCCGTAAGTGAAATTTATAAGGATGCAAAGTCTCATTTTGGCAGTTGAAAAATTTTTTGAGATGAGTAAAGAGTTTTTACCCAAAAGTGATACTAACACATGCTTGAAGATTGTAAAAATGATCCATTTAGTTATCTCAATGCATAACATGTACAGAGTTATGTATGGTTTCTCTTTTCTAATAAATTTTCATTTTTAAAAGGTTGTATCTTACCATAAAGAAAAATAGAGATAAAACATTAAGGAATGTTTAACAAAGAGAATAGTACACTTGAGGTTCTTCTTGAGTAGCAGAAGGTCTAAAGCCTTTTGTGCACAATAATTTTACTTTTCTTTTTCTTCAATTTCCGTACCATCTTAGAAGTCATTACAGATAGGAATAACCTTGGCCTATTTTAGCAGTTCATAGTTTTTTGTATTGAGACTCTATGATTCTAGTAAGTTCCAGCTGCCTTTCATTTTGATTGTTCTAATCAGATTTTTACTGCTGTGTCTCCTAATTCGTGGTTGTCTGAAATAGGGGACCCCTATCTGATATGCTGATGTCAGTGCTCTGGGATTGTGAGGGGCCTGCCGTGCCCCTCTGGCATGAGAGAGACTTGGGCTCTGAGATTTTGCGAGAGCCAGTAGAGACATCACTTGCTACCCTACGGCCCCAACTTGCCACCTTTCCAGGTGCAAAAGTACACAGCTTTGTGCTACAGGATTTAATTTGTCAGAGACTAACAAATCTGTCTTACAAACATGCTTCCGGAAAGGAAATCATTTGTGTGTGAGTAGGTGATTTAACTGTTAAAGGGAAGATGGAGAGAGGACTATTAGAGCAACTTCATTGCATCATGAGCACACATGGAAGTTTGGATAATGAGACAGAGTAATGGCTCTGTACACTGTTTTAACCACAAGAGTTTTTAGTTTTAAATACATGGGTGTGAAGGGATGCCTAAATTCTCTTTTTGTTAACAGCATAAATAATTTGCATTTAACTATGATACTGTTTTCATAATGCGCATAAAGCAGAGTTTATGAAAAAATGTATAAGTTAATAGAGAATATGGAATACAAGTTTTAGAGTTAATTTCTTGGGTTTTAATTCCACTTTACATGCCTTAAAAACACCAAGTGCTGTCCTATCTCAGGGTCTTTACACTTGCTGTGCTGCCTTCCTTCAAATGTCAACATGGCTCATTGCCTCACTTCTCTAAATCATTCTTAAATGACATTGTCAGAGAGGCCTTTCCTAGAACCACTGACTTCTCCATTTATTCTCGAGCCCTGACTCTGATTTATATATTTTTTATTTTTAAAGAGATTATGACAAAACAGGACATAACAAAGCAAATCAGAACAGAACAACGGAAGCAACACGGTATTTCACCAGGAGACAATCCATAATGTCTACCATAATGTCAACTACCATAATGTCTCTTTCTTTGAAATAGTTGAACATAACTTCACATATGATAGTATCAAACATAACAAAATAGTATAAAACCATTCAAGAGAATGAAAGGATTACAGGGCATTCAGAACCAAACAACAGAAAATGAACAATGGTTACTCTATTATCTCATTATCCATATAAAATTTGTTTATACTATCACACATAATACAATCCAATAAGATACAAATGATAGAACCAATGGAAACAAAAGGACAAAAGCATGGTAAGACTTTAGAGTAAGATGATATTAAATCAGCATGGATATTATAATGTCTTGTTATTTTCAAAATAGCTTTTCATATCATCACAGATAATAAGATCAAACAGACCAGGATAAGCCCATTACAACAAATGACTGCTATTATAATATAACTTTAAATCAATATAATGGTAAATTATGATTACTAAAACTTATGTACCCTTACCATTACTTACACTAGGGAAACTATTTGGTATTTATAAATGTGAGTATGATTTATTTCACTTATGAGTATAAATCTCAAGCTGTGCCCATTTATTTATAAATATCTCAATGTGATCATTCTTTTTCTTTGAGTAGTACTCCATTGTATAAAAATAACACAGAATTTTAATCCATTCATCAGTTGATAAACACTTAGGTTATTTCTACGATCTGGCTATTACAAATTGTCCTACTATAACCATGGGTACACATATATCAACGTGGTATGATGTTTTCAGTTCTGAGAATATGCCTACAAGTGGAATAGCTGGATCAAATAGGACTTCTATCCCAGCTTTTTAAGGAATCTCCAGACTGACCTCCACAGTGGTTGTACCAGTCTACACTCCCACCAACAGTGCAGGAGAATTCCTTTTCCTCACAGCCACCCCAGCATTTGTTATTGGTAGTTTTCTTGATCCTGGCAATTTGTGGAGTAAGATGGAATCTGAGTGTTGTTTAAATTTGCATTTCTCTGATGACTAAAGATGATGAACATTTTATCATGTATTTATTTGCCATATGTATTTCTTCATCTGAGAAGTGTGTATTCATCTCAGATGCCCGATTTTGGATTAGGTATTTGAATTTTCGGTGTCTGATTTTTTAAATATTCTTTATGTGTTTTAGACAGAACACCTTAGTCTGAGGGACAGTTGACTAAGATTTTTTCACAGTTTGTTGGTTTTATTTCACTATGATGGAGATTTCTTTTGACGTTCAGAATCTTTTTAATAAGATGTGATTCTAGCTATTAATTCTGAGAAGTAGTTCCCATGCTGCTGTATTCCTGTTCATGGATTCTCGACCTACCCCAATGTCTTCAAGATTTTTATCTACTTTGTTTTCCAACAGACTCAGTGTTTCTGTTTTAATATTTAGATCTTTGATCCATGTAGTCTTTAGCTTATAATATGGTGATAGGCCTACGTCTTGTTTTAGTTTTCAGCATATGGAGAGCCAGTTTTTCCAGCACAATTTATTAGAGACTGTCCGTTCCTCCAGTGAACATGACGGGCCCCTTTATGAAAGATAAGGTGATTGAGTGTGTTGGTAGTTGTGATCATATCTTCTAATCTATTCCATTTATCTTCAGATCTCTTTTTATTCCAGTACCATGCTGATTTTATGACAGTGGCTTTGTAGTGTAAATTCAAGTCAGAGATTGTGTTGTCTCCTGCCTTGCCTTTGCTGCTTAGAATTACCTTGGCTATTCCAGGTTTCTCCTGGTTCCAAATGAATTTTAGGAGTGATTTCTCTAGATCTATGAGGTATGTTAAGTTAATTTCATTTGGATTGCTTTTAATCTGCATAACAGTTTTGGGAGAATGACCATTTTCACAATGTTTACTCTTCCTATCCATGAACATGAGATTTCTTTCCATTTTCTGAGGTTATCGTTGATTTCTTTTTTCAGGGTATTATAATTACCCTGTATGGATTTTTTACTTCTTTCATGAGATCAATTCCTAAGTGTTTCATTTATTGGACACTAGTGTGAAGAATGCGACTTCCCTTATTTCACGCAGAGATTTTGTTGTTGGTGTATAGAAACGCTATTGATTTCTGGGTATTCATTTTGCATCCAGCTACATTGCTAATTTATTTATTATATCTAGGAGTCTTTCAATGGAATTCTGGTGGTCTTCTATGTAGAGTATCATGTCATCTGCAAATAAGGGTAATTTAACTTCCTCTTTTTTCAATCTTTACCCCTTTTATTTCTCTCTCTTGTCTAATTGCTTTGGCTATTATTTCAAATAATATATTGAATAGGAGTGGTGATAAGGGGCATCCTTGTCTTGTGCCTGATTTTAATGTAAAGGCCTTCAGTTTTTGGCCATTTAATGGGATTCTAACTCTTGGATTGTCATAGATGGCCTTTATCATATTGAGGTTAACATGAGGTTGCATCTATTCCAATGTTATGCAAGGTTCTAATCAGGAATGAGTGTTGAACCTTATCAAAAATTTTTCTGCAGATATAGAAATGATCATGTGATTCTTAGTTTTGGTTTTATCCATATGATAGATTACATTTATTGATTTACATATGTTGAACCATCCCTGCATGGCCAGGATGAATCCTACTGGGTTGGATGTATAATATTCTTCATGATTTGCTGCATCGTATTTGCCAATATTTTATCGAGGATATTTGCATCTGTGTTTATTAGGCAGATTGGCTTGTAGTTCTCTTTTTAAGTTTGGTCTTTCTCAGGTTTTTGTACTACAGTAATATTTGCTTCCAGAAATGACTTAGGAAGGATTGTTTCACTTTCAATTTCATTAAAGATGTTGAGGAGTGTTGGCATTAAGTCTTTGTATTTCTTGTAGAATTCTTTAGTGAATCTGTCTGGGCCTGAGCTCTTCTTTGTAATTAAGGACTTAGATCTTCAATTTCATTAATGTGAATTGGGTTATTCAGCAGCTTTACATCTTTTTGACCCAGCTTTGATACTTCATATGATTCTAGGAATCTGTCCATTTCTTCTGTGTTATCAACTTATGAGAGTAGAGGTTTTTGAAATAGGTGTTGATGATCTTCTGTATTTCTAAAGAGTCTGTAGTGATTTCACCTTTTTTCTTCCTTATTGAATGAATTTGAGGTTTTTATTCCCTTTTTAAATCAAGGTTGACTAGGGCCATATCAATTTTATTTATTTTTCAAAGAACCACCACTTTGATTAATTGATTCTTTGGATTGTTTTCTTAGTCTCTATTGCATTAATTGAGTTTTATAATTTCCTCCCTTCCTTTGGCTTTGAGCTTGACTTGCTCTTCCTTTTCTAGAAGTTTGAATTATAGCATCAGGTTACGTATTTGTATTCGTTCTGTTTTCCTGATGTGGGAACTCAGTGCAATAATTTTTCCTCTGAGGACTGCCTTCATTGCATCTCACTGATTCCGGTAAATTGTATTTGTATTTTCATTTGCTTGTAGGTATTGTTTAATTTTTCCTTTAATTTCCCTTGTGACCCACTAATTGTTCAAGTGTGCATTACTCAATTTCCATGTCTTTGTGGTGATTTTGCAGTTTCTTTATCATTAATTTCTAGTTTCATGGCACTATATTCTGATAACATGCATGGGATAATTGTAATTTTTTCCATTCATTTAAATACGTTCTGTGGGCTAGTACATGTTCTATTTTAGAAAATGTTCCCTGTAGTGCTGAGAAGAATGTATATTCTACTGTTTTTGAGCGGAACACTCTGTATCAAGACTATTTATTTAAATGTCTTTCAAGACATTTATTTAAAGGTGTGATTCTGTTCTGTTAATTCTTTACTGATTTTTCTGTTGGGTTGATCTGTCCCTTGTTTTCAATTGTGTGTTAAGGTCTCCTGTTATAATTGTCTTATTGTTAATTTAATTTTTCATTTCTATTAATACTTGTTTTATATAACTGGGTGCTCCAGAATTTGGTGCATATATATTTAAGATTGTTCTGTCTTCCTCTTGATTTTTTTCCCTAACCAGTATTTAGTGGCGTTCTTTATCTTTTAGGATCATTCTTGGTTTGAAGTTCACATTGTCTGCAAACAGAATAGTTACCGCACTTTTTTAGGTTCCTGTTGCATGAAGTATTGTTTTCCACCTTTTTCTTTCCGTTTGTGAGTTTCCTTTTGTGTCAGATGGTTGATTGTTGTTTCTTGATCCATCCTGCCAGTCTGTTGTTTTTAATTGTTGAATTGAGACTATTTACACTAATGATTATAACTGTTATATATTGGTTTATTATTGAGATGTTATCTTTCTTCTGTCGAATCTTTGTCTTTCCATTCTGTTTGTGTTCCTTCCCTAATGGTTTTTTCCTGTGTGTATCTAAATTGTCTTTCAGTATTTTTTGCATGGTTGGCTTGGTGATCATCAATTTCTTCAACTTTTTTGTCATGGAAATATCTTATTTCTTCATCCATTTTGAAGGGCACTTTTTCAGGGTTCATCAGTCTAGGTTGGATGTAATTTTCCTTTAGGATCTGAAACACTTCACTCCATCCTCTTCTTGACCTTATTTTTGTGTTGAGAAGTCTGCTGTGATTCTGGTAGGTTTCCTGTATAGGTGATATGTCTCTTTTTTCTAACTCCTTTAATATTCTATTCTTATGTTGGGTTTCTGGAATGCCGATTATTACATGTCTGCATGTACTTTTATCTTGGTTATGGCAATTTAGAATTGCACATGCTTCACTAATCCTAATGTCAGTTTCCATTCTAGTGCTTGGGAAATTTTCAGCTATTACTTCTGTAATAGCCTCAATATTATTTGCATTGTCCCTTTTTTTTTTCATTTATCCCTATAAACTTTATGTTGTTTTTCTTTGAATCATCTTGCAGCTGTTGAATTATTTCCTGATTCCTTGTTATTTTAAAGAGATCTTTCCTTTGCTCTTCACTAGCTGAAATCTTGACTTTGAGGTCTGAAATTCTATTTTCAGTTTCACTGAGGCAGTTTTGACTAAAGGAGGTTTTGTTTTCCTGTATATCTCTTTGAATCTGCTTTATGTATTCTATTTGTTTCGTGTATTGTTCATCCAGGGATTGTATCTTTTGGTTTTATTCCTGTAATTTTTTAACTATGTGTTCTTTAGATATGTTCAGCCTCTTTCATTACTTTTAACATTTCTTCTTTTACCTGTAGATTATTTCTATTTTGAATTCCTTTAAAGCTTTTTTATTTCAGTTAGTGTTATTTCAGTTATTTTAGGTGTATGGCATACATTTTCTTCTATGTACATGGCTCCTAGGCTTTGTTCAGATGGGATGGATGTTTGAGAGTGCATTTTCGTCCTTCATTTTGTCATTTTCCTATATTTCCGTGTTTCAAGTGTCCCCAAACTTACCCTGGGCGTATTGGAAATCATCTCCTGTGTTCTGGGCTCCTGAGACTCCTCTGACATTGTGGCTTCTCGGATTGGAAGAAGGTCCCTCAGCAGGATCCAGACAGGCCAAAACCCTTATGGCAGGGAAGCTCCATCGTAAGACAGCTACGCTCCCTGGATTGAAGAAAGATCCCTGGGTGGAGCCCAGGCAGCCTGAAACCTGCAGAGCCCAGTCCCATGGGGCTGTAAGCTGGGTAGATCCCTGACTCCTAGGAGCAAGGATCTCAAACTCTCCCACGGATTTGATGGTGTGCAGGAACCCACCTCCTTGGCATTGAAACTTCCCGGATTGAAAGAAAGTCACCATGCATGTCCCAGGAAGGCCTAGAACCTTCTCTGGCTATGCAGCTCCCTCATTCATCACTGAAGCACTTTGGATTTAGGGCGCCTAAATTCTGAAAGCTTTCTATCACTTTCACATTGGTTTTGGTTCCCAAAAATGTGTAATCCACAGGAGCAGATTTGGGGTGTCTTTAATAAGTTCCCTCAGCACCTTGAAAAGGAAGAGATTCCTTTCCAGGGTGGTGATGAAAATGAGCAGGAGGATGGAAATAACCAATGAATCATGAACCTACAGTGAGGGAGGGATTCATGAATGGCAAATCTGAGTCTTCAGTTCATGGACTTTTTCATTTTACCTGCATTGTTTCTCAAGTATAAGACAGACATGCTAATATTTTTAAAGAATAAAAGGGGAACACTGTTTTCATGTAATCTATTACAGATTAGTGGGTAGAACAGAATGAAGAAATGTTTGGCTATCTGATATCATGCTCAGAATTTCTTGCCCTCTGAATGTTAGGACTTAGGTTCTTCGGCAACTAAACACCTACTTACTTTTCTAGTAGCATTGGAAATTGGTCCCTTTTTTCATGCTCTCTACCCTTTCTGAGCTCCAAGTAAATCACAAGGTAAAGGAAGTGACACCTGCTTTAGCCACTGGCAGGATTCATGAGATCAGAAGTGATGAGAAAAATATGGAAAATTCACAGTGCCTAGGACTGATCTCATTCTTCTGTTTTTTTTTCACCATATCTCCTGTATATTCCAGATGACACCAAAGTCACTATGCAAACTATGCTTATCTCAAACTCATGGCAAAACTTCTTCCTCAGTTTACAACTCCTAGGAGTACAGGTATCTGTCATTAACCATGTCTTAAAACTGACATTGTTCTTGTTCTGCATTGCAAACTTTCCTTAATGATGTTCATAATATGCTCCTATCTTTTAAACATTTCTAATATCAATAATAGAAATCACACAATATTTGACCATTCTTCCTTAGGTAGTTGAACTTTTACTTTTTTTTTTTTTTACAAATTATGTTCATTAGAACGTGTTTTTAAAACATAATGGTTACTCTCCATTCATTGTACAGTTTGTAGACATACATAAGAATTTGATTGTATTTTCCAACCTGCTCTCCTCCCTCTCCTCCATCTATTCATCCCCAAACCCTTTGCAAAAGATAAAGCTCCATGTTTCATGGTTTTGATTTTTAGATGATTTAAAAATAGCCCTTCTTATACTATAATAGAGGCAATGTGAAAACATTTAACATCCCTCTGACATAAATGTGGTTTCAAGCTCTAGATCTCTGCTGAAAACTTTTTGATGCTTGTGAGGAAAGTGCAGTACTGGTGGATCAGGTATGAAGGCTCACAATTTGTTTTTGAATCCAGTTTCCATCCCTTATTGTTTCTGTAACACATGGAAACTGTTTTTGTTTTCAGGCTCTGACCCTCAGCATTCACATCTGAGTTAATTTCTTGTTGACACACCTGCAGTGATGTGGATTAAACTGGTAATGTGAGATTCTCCTGTTATTAATAGATAAGAGTGTGTAATAAAAAGTTGAAATGGAATTTGCATATTCTTAGAGCCAATGATATAAGATTCTGTTTCATGCTTTCAAAATACAGTATTTGGAAATTTAAAATTGTCATTTTATTTTTCTGTAAAGTTGCATTTTGTTTGTCTCCATGTATAAATGGAAGCCTGTGTGTGGAGAGGATCAGTGAAATCTTTCATTTCAGACTGCTAACATCCCGTGTCTTGACACATGGGAAGAATCAAAAATCCTTCTTAAACATTGATTAGACTCTTATTTGGATCACAATAAAGGTGCATACTTACTGTGACTTCTGCAGTCTGGTACTTTCCAGTGCATGGCTTACATCTGTCACAGGAATGTCTTGTAGAACTACAGCCCAGGTAAAGCGCTTTTGGTTTTGTCTGCGCTAGGAGCACAGGGGCTTGTATCTTTATTTATAAGAATTTAGGGCTTTTAATTATTCCAAGATTGTAGCAAATATTTTCAATGGTATAAAAATAGTAAAATATACTAAAAGAGAAATGGGTGAAGCTATGACACATTTTAGTAATTTCACATTTGCATGTAAATCATATAATAGTGTGCTACATTTAGTATTTTTCCTCATTTCCCACACCTCTGCCTCTTTCACTTCTATCTCCCAAGAAATTTGTTATTTGTCAAAAGAGAGAAGGTTTCATTTGAAGATGAAATATGAAGTACGTAAATATTTAAGCTCCACATTTGCTTTAGGTCCACACATTTTGTAGAGATGGGTGACAGTCCCCATATTTCCGTGAAGCAGTAAGAGCAGGGGAGGTGTCCAGATTCACCCACACTCTGCTTTAGTAACAGGTCAATAGTGCAGGTCTAAGTGTCTCCTTCCTCAATGTAATTATAATTATATATAATTTCCACTCTTCTCTAATGGACCTCAATGAAAATGTTTCTTGCATAATATGAAATTTCTTGGCTACTAATCATTTATGGATTATTAACAGACAGATTTCTGGATTAATTTTGAGAATGTGTCTTATGAGCAACATGATGGCTTTAATAGGACTGATTTTTGGGTTAAATGTAAATAATCAATTATAAAATTGAATATACATCAATTATTGGAGTTCATACAAATATTCTATTGGTTTGTAGTGCCTGCCAATTTTTATTTGCATGATACAGTGGATTTTAAAAGTATAATCATAACAATAAACTGGAAAATTAAACCATATGCTTTTCTTTTGTAAGGATGTGAATCTGTGAAGTTCTTTCAAGGGTCAAGAAAGGCAGACAAAAATCCAACAGTGAGGGATAAAACTTGGAGTTTTAAATCTCCTGTGTATAAATAAGGAAATTTAAGATTAGAGATAAAATAGAACAGTTTCAACAATTCCTTAAAAATATAAAGCAAAAATCATAATCCAAATGATCCCATGAGACGTGTTGCTGGAATGGATGGTTTTGATAAATGCAAGATGACTGTGATCATTATGTATATCTAAAGAGGACGACCACACTTAATACCAAAAAGAAAGGTAACTCATATAGATACTAACTGAATAAATGATTTTGTGCTAATCTATGGAAATTTTTATGTCTGTTTCATCTTTTTTTGTAAATAATAGTAATAAATTTCCAAGTTTAGGTATACAGAACAGAATATTTCATACTAATTTCTGCAAACAAAAAAGTGTAATAAATCTAAACCAAGCAACCTGTATACATCTTTTCTCCCCATGAATTAAGCCTATGTGGTCTCAAGAGTTCCATTGTTTGAGACCAATGTGCAGATTACCTGGAGAGAAGTATGAAATTGTTCAATCATGACCTATAGAACATCAAGTTAGGAAACTGGAAAGGTGATAAAAACCACGGAACACTAAAAGTCTTCTTCATTAAAAATATGAGCACATCTTTAATCCAACAGCATCACTTAAAATTTTACACCTCCATTGAATGAACAGAAAACATTCAGTTTTGTAGTAGAAAAAATACATTTATTGCGAGTTGTCTGTAAGAGGGGAGTGCGGGTCCTTCCTACTGGCTTCCTTAGTATTCCAGAAGAACAAGGCAGGTGATGGTGAGCATGAGAAGGGAGCACATATGGCAGCACCCTCAATGCCAGGTGGTTTTACTAGTGACTTTCTGAGTGGTACCCTTGAGGTTTCTGTTTGGCATAGTTTCATTTATTTCCTCTACAGAACACTCCCCTAGTTATAACTGTGACATTATAATTCATATACAGAACATTATAAATGTAAAGCCATTTTTCTGTGTAATAAACCAGATTGTTAGGTTCAGAGGAGTGAGTCTGAGAGTGAAATCTTCTGTCTGATTAGAGACACATAGTATCATTGTGTGACACTAGAATCGATCCCCTCACAGCTTGGCATGGGTCACACCCCTGTCTAAAACCTAATAAGCTATCGCAAACCAATTCCGCATACCCCACAGTGCACACTAACACAGTGAAGGCCTCAGAGGGTTGACTGACCTGACGGGGAATGTCCAGCATACATGCTTCAGAAGAACTGTAACCAACAAAGAAAGAAACTGGGACTCCTGTATACACTTGTATGGAAAGAACAAAAAGTATGGGAAGAGGGAGCAACAAGAAATCGTCCTCAGTCTCCAATCCTAAGAAAATTGATCTAGGAAATGTAAATGCAAAAGAGAATGAGGACAGCAAACATGCAGTATCAGACAAGGCACCAATAGACTTAAAGTGATATTTTCAGGACCTCATAGTAAAGCAAGATATAAGTAGAACAGTTAAAGAAATGCTAAGCACCTCCCAAGAAAAAAACAGATGGCAGAATGGAAGAATATAATAAGGGGAAAATTGTTTGATGGAGAAAATAGAGAAAACATAGATTACTTGAAAGAGATTACCAGGAAATTAAAAACTCCATTGAAAGCTGGCAAAACTGCTTGAAAGAAACTAAAGATAGATTATCTAAACTGGAGGAAAGCTTTGCAACGTGGGAGAATGAAAGGAAAAATTTCTTTAAAATAACAAGTATACAAGCAGTAGCAATACAAATGCTAGAAGATGACAAGAGGTTCTATAACTTAAGAATAAAGAATATGAATGCAGAAGCAGAGGTCCAAACAAAGGAACTACAAAGGATATTGACAGAAATAATTAAGGAAATCTCCCCAAACACAGGAAAAGCAAATGATATTCAGATGTATGAGGCATACAGAACTCCAGCTACCTACAACCCAAACATAGCTACACCCAGGCATATAATAATCAAGATACCCAAAATCCAATATAAGAACAGAATATTAAAAGCTGTCAGAGACAATAAACACATTACTTATCAGGGAAAGCCTATCAGAATTATGGCAGACTTCTCAACACAAACCATCAAATCAAGAAGAGCTTGGAACAAAGTATTTCAAGCCATGAGAGAAAATAACCTCCAAACCAGGTTTATGTACCCTGAAAAATTGTCTCTAGAAATTAATGGAGGAACAAGATGCTTCCAAGACAAAGAGGACCTGGGGGAATTCACAACCACAAATCAAATTCTACAAAGACTCCTGCAGGGCATTCCAGAGAGAGAGAAAAGTACCAGGATTACAGTAACAGTGGCAGAGAGGCCTCAGTGAATGGAGCAGAAAGCAAAATGAAGAAGACAAAGAACAAATGACACAAAGAAAGCATTACAGAAATGAGGCAGAGAAAGTTGGCTCTAATCTTTAAATAGTTGGCTTTGACACACTAAATTTAGAAAAAGAATAAAGAGAAATCCACAGGCAGAGTAGATAAGTAGGTGGATTCCACCAAGATGCTCTTTAGAGGATACATAATTAAACTAAAACAGGGTATATGTACCAAAAATTAAATATGAGTAAGCAATGCTCTATGTTACAGGGAACAAGTGAGTAATAGGGGCAACTAGACAAGTATTTGTGGGTAGTTTGGAAAGATAGGCTTTAATAGCTAAAGGAATACAACCAGAGATCAAGTTCAGGAGGGAGAACATTTAGAACCACTTAGGTAAATAGCAGGTTACCCCCACAATTTAAAACAGAGGATGTTGGTGAGATCCAAAAGTGTACAGTAAACCCTGGGGGAGTGAAAGAAGAGGAATAGTCATAAAAAAGACAGCAAAGGATATTTTTAACAGTGTATCAGGAGTTAAGCCTGTATTACTCACACTGCTCTTCTTAGATAGAATTTATTGTATCCCAGTTGAAAGCACTAGATCTGAGGGCACTACAGCTATGCAAAAAATATCATGATATAACACAATTATTAACTTTAACTTTCTATTAAATTAATCTGGAGTCCTGTATAACTTATACTGTTTTATCTTGACTGATCTTAATTAAATCTGGTTTGTTTGATTGCTATTTATTATCAACAGATTTTATTAAAAAGTGCTATGATTGATAGCATGCAGTTGGAGAGTATAGACCGCTACACTGAAAATTACAAGAGTCACTGTGAAACCAATTCTGGTTTGATTACTACCAAGTGTTGTAGTTTTACCCTATCTACAAAGTTGTGTTTCTATTAAGAGTGTTACATACTGATATGTTCAACTATACGTGATGATATAGCCAATTCTATGGAATATAACAAGAGACACTGTAATCATGGTAGAACTCCTGTACAGCAGTTTTATATGTCTTTCGTTTTATGTGTTTATAGGTATATGTTTTGTTCTGTCCTGATTTATTTCTCTCTCTAATACAGAAACGATAGAAATACATGTTAAGGCTCATGCATGCATAGAAACTATAAACAGTTTACAAGAACTGATCTTAGAACACATGATGAAATGAACAAGTATTTTGAAGAAAAAAAAAGACACTACCATACCCAGGGCTGACTCTGGAGTGTCATGATGTGAAATCCAGCAATACTAGTGTTCTTGTTCAGAGTGATTCTACCTGGCTTTGGTTTGCTTAATCTCAACCTAAAAGAAGATATATATAACTGCATGTATGTTCAAATGTACAGGATTGATAACTGTGATGCCAAGTTTTTATTAGATAGTTGAACTGAACTTTTTGCAGTCTCACTATTTGAATTCCCACTTATATGGTTCACTTTTGTATCTTGAACAATCATTTGTAAAGGGACAATATGTAAACATCATAGTTTGCATAGCTATATGTAGACAAAACTGATTTACTACTGTTTATTTTTTCTTTGAAAGTATGTATTATTTCTACCCATTTTGTTTAGTCTTCCTTAAATAAAATAATTTTTTAAAAATTAAACAAATAAAATAAAAAAAGAAAGTGAAAGGGGAACAATTGTCTAAAATGGGAAGGCAATGGCCATTGCTTAACTTTTATCATGATTTGGAACCCATATTGTTTTCATGGTTTTGTTTAGTTTGTTTTTATTTTGTTCCAGTTTGTCTTTTTGTATTAGATATGATGGTATGCATAGGTATTCCAAAGTTAGCCAGATATATTATTGTAACCATTTTTTATTTCCTATTAACTTGACTTTGAAACCATGTATTGCTCTCATCATCTTGTTTTGACTAATTTTATTCTATTCTGTTTTTCTTGCTAATATCAAGTCTGAGAATTTGGGCAACTACTTTGAAGACAGTAAGAATCACTATGATGCCCCTTCTGCTTTAACTATTAACTTCTCTTTTTTTGTCTTCTTCGTTTTTACTGGTACCAGGGATCGAACTCATGACTGCATCCATGCAAGGCAGACACTTATGCCACTGAGCTAAATCCCCAGCCCCCAACTATTAATTTCTTTTGAAGTCTTTTAATGTCTCCAATGTTTCATCTTTATTGGTTTTGTTCTGTACTATTTTGTTCAACTTCATGATACCTGATGATATGGGCAATTCTTTGGAGATAGCAAGAGGCATTATAGTAACCATTGTTGATCACCTTGTATTCTGTTTTTACATCATGTACTATGTCCTTCCTTTTGGCTTGACTGACTCTATTTTGTTTTCTCACATTTGGTTTTATTCTCTTCAAAAAAAGTAATAAAAATTGAAGGAGTGATAAAACCCAAAATGTGTAATTGTTTTTATAAAAAAGAGAGGAAAACAAAATGCTCTACAGGATATAACTGCATATATGTTTAAGTGTGTAAAATACATAAGCATATTACTAAGTTTTTGTTGGATTATTGAACAGAATTTTTTGCAGTTTTACTATTTAAATGTCCACTTTGTATGCTTTAATTTTGTAACTTGAACAACTATTTCTAAGATGATGATATGTAATCTATCAACCAGTGATTGTTTAGTGTTTTTTTTTAAATTCTGTATTATTTCTAACATTTTTTCATTTTAAATAAAATTAAAAAATAATTTGACTTTATTATGTTTGGATCCCAAATCATGATTGCCCTCATCTTTACCAGGTCACTTCATTTTTGTCTTCATGTATGCAAATCCTGTGTATCTGGGGAGGTATGTCCAAGCTTGTCTTTTCAGTTTTCCTGGTGTCTACATCCTGCTTGAACTGGAGATTGCATTAATAATTCAAATATCGGTTAAATATCACCACGTTTTTTTCTTTGTTCATAGAAATAAAGCTTGAGTGAAATAAAGCTTTGTTCATAGAAATAAAGCTTTATAAATAAGTAAAACTATGGAACCATTTTTGCCTTTATTCTTTTATCCAAGGATAACTTGATGAGTCAGTGATCAGACATAACAGTCCTTGTATGTACCTCAGAAACTCTAGGAACTCACTATTTGGAAAAACAATAGAACATTCAAGAAATTTCATAAATAGGAAACAAAAATCAGAGCCATGGCAGGTAATCCCATTGCTTTCATTTTAGATCATGCATCTTTCCAGTGACCATGAGATATATACTGAGTTTTCTAAAACAATATTGTATTAATTATTATTAATGATGAAAATCCATCTTTGTATCATTCAATAAAGTGTCTGGTCAGATGAAATGTTTTCATTTTTCAGTAATGTGATCTAATACGACTATATATATATATATACATATATATATATATATATATATATATATGTTTCAATAATAATGTCCTTAGATGAGCTGTTGTCAAAGGGCTAAAGTGAGCATTGAAATTAATGAAGAGTATTGAACTAAAAGGCACATTGTGCCTTAAATTAATTTGCAATTGTCTTGAACATATTTATGTCATCGTTGAGACTTTTGTGTCTCTAGTAGTCCTGTGATGACTGCCTGAATTGATTGTGTTTAATTTTCCTGGTCATTTTGATTTCAGAGAAAAACTAGAAGTCACATGGTGCCAGATCTGATGAGTAAGTTGTGTAAGGACACACCACAGTCTGTTAATAGAATTCCTTTCCATTGGACAGAGCCCACCAGGAACATTCACAGTATACTCATCACACATTTAAAGATACTCATGCAGAGCTCTCAGGAACTCAAATTTCACAGATACTAAATCAAATAATAATCGGTAATGTTCTTATGAAACATTTTCAAATCAGTGTTTAATTTATTTTTATGATTTTATTTTACTTTATTATAAGGAGAATAGTATAAAAACAAAACAGAGTGAAGCATATGAGAACAAAATAATGCAAGCGACACAAGAATGCAAAACAAAACAAGAGGAAATCAACAGTGGCTACCGCTATACATTTATACATTTTAAAAGTGATTTGAGCAACTATTTCCAAGATGATAATATGTTATCTATTAACAGGTGATTTCTTACTGTTACATTTTTTTTGTAGTTCTGTATTACGTGTACCCTTACACCGCTTTGTTTTGTTTTGTGTTTTTCTCTTTTTACTCTTAAATAAAATTACTTTCAAGTAACATGACAATAATAACAGGTGCTACTAATGTACCACACCTAAATGCCTGATAAACCAAGAGAAGTGTTTCAGCTTTGTTTCTGTCTGTTTCTTCTGTTATTGAAACTATGAGAGTAAATATGTCAAAGTAGATATTGATGCTTTTCTGTATTTTCAAAGGATCTGTAGTGATTCCACCATTTTCATTCCTTATTTCATTGATATGAGTTTTTCCCCTTTTTTGGTAAGGTTGGCTAGGGACTTATCAATTTTATTTATTCTTTCAAATAATCTGCTTTTCAATTCATTAAGTCTTTGCATTGTTTTCCTAGTCTCAACTGTATTAATTTATGCTCTGATCTTTATAATTTCCTCCCTTTTTTGGTTGTTAGGCTTGACTTGTTCTTCTTTTTATGGATACTTGAGGTGTAGAATCACATGGTTTATCTGTGTTCATTCTGTTTTCCTGATGTGAGACTTCACCGCAAAATTTCCCTCTGAGTGCTACTTTCATGGCATTTCATAAATTCTATTAAGCTGTATTTGTATTTTCATTTCATTGTAGATATTTAGTTTCTTCTGTGACCCATTGATTATTCAGGAGGGTATTCTTTAGTTTCCATGAGTCTATGAATTTTTTGCTATTTCTTTTGACATTAATTTCTATTTTCTGAAAACTGTTATCAGACAATATGCACAGGATAAATTTGATTCTTTTGCATTTATTTAAGCATGTTCTTTGGGCTAGTATATGGTCTGTTTTAGAGAATGTTCCACATGAAGCTAAGGAGAATATATATATTCTGATGTTGTTGGGTGTAATATTCTATACATATCTACTAAGTCCATTTGTTCACAATATTGATTCAGTTCTATCATTTTGCTGATATTTTGTGTAATCGTTCTGTGTCTCTGTGTCAATGGAGTGTTGAAGTCCTCTGTTATGATTATATTATGGCTTATTTGATTTTTTCATGCCTATTAAGATTTGTCTTACAGAGTTGGGTTCTCCCATGCTTAGTGCATATATATTTATGACTGTTATGTCTTCCTCTTGAAATTTTCCCTAGCAAGTATGTGGTGACCTTCTATATGTCTTTTGATCATTCTTGGTTTTAAGTTCACATTGTCTGCAAAGCAACTAGCTACATCTGCTTTTTTCTTGGTGTATGGTGTATTGTTTTCCATTCTTTGAACTTAGTTTATAAATTTAATTTTGAGTTAAATGTGTTTCTTGTATACAGCATAATATTGGATTTTGTTCTTAATCTTTTGATTGGTGAATTAAGACTACTTATATTAATGGTTTTAGCTGACATGTATTGGTTTATCTTTGTCATGTTATCTTTCTGTTCTTGGTTCCCTACTTTTATCCCTCTGTGTAATTGCCTTTCCTGGTATTTGGTTGCTTGTTATTTCTATTATTGTCCTTGGAATATCTTTCAGTATTCTTTGTAGGGTTGGTGGGTTGTCACGAAGTTCTTTAGTTGTTCTTTGTCATGGAAGTATTTTATTTCTCCTTTCACTCTGAGTGGACGTTTTGCAAGGTATAACAACTTGGAATGTAAATTGTTTTCATTTAGTACTTGAAATATATCACTCCATATTCTTTTGACTTGAAGCTTTGTGTTAAGAAGTCTACCATGATTCTTTGTGGATAACCTACTTGTTTTCTCTAGCACATTTTACTATTCTGTTCTTGTGCTGAATTTCAGGGATGCTGATTATTAAATGCTGAGATGCAGATTTATTTTGGTTATGGCTAATTGCAGTCCTATATGCCTTGCTTATCTGCATGTATATGTTTGGCAAATTTCTGCTATTATGTCTGTAAATAGTCTTTTAACACCATTTGCATTGTCTCCCTTTTCCTGTACACCTATTAGACTTACATTGTTTCTTTTTGCATCATCTTGCAGCTATTGAATGGTAATTTTCTGATTCCTTGTTCTTTTTTAAAAATTTTTTATTTGAAGGAAAAAAAGAAAAATAAGTATAAGTGTACAAATAATACAGAGTTACAAAAAATGCTAAGAAATCACTAGTTAATATATTACATAATGTCATCTTAGAAATAGTTGTTCAAGTTACAGGATTAAAGCATACAGAGTGGACATTCAATCAGGGAGACTGCCAACAATTGTGTTCAATGAATCAACAAAAACTCAGTAATATGGTCATCTATCTTAACACACCTAACCACACTTGCAGTTGTATCCTTTAGTGCACTTTTTTCCTCTCTTTTTTACAACAAAATTTACACATTTTGTGTTTTATTACTCCCATAGTTCCTATTACTCTTTTTTGGAAGAAAATAAAACCAAATATGACAAAACAATGCAGTCATTCAAAATAAAGAATAGACATAGCACATAATGTAAAAAATGAATGCATGGTTACCAACAATGGTTACCATAATGACTCTTGCATTCTTCAAAAGAATTGCCTATATCATTAGGTATAATAAAATTGAACAAAACACTAAAGAACAATATCAATAAAACCTAAACATTGGAAACATGACAGGACTTCAAAGAAGATAATAGTCAAATCATAATGGGCATCATAGTGAATATTATTGCCTTCAACTAGTTGCTGATACCCTCAAACTTGATAATAACAAGCAGAAGGGAACAGAGTAAAATCAGTCAAAAAAAGATAGTGAGAGTAATAAAGGGCTTCAAATTAAGTTAATATGAAATTTAAATGCTACTACAATATATGATGGTAATTTTTTGAAAACTTTCCCCTTAAGTAAAAAAAATAAAAAATTAAAAAAATAAATAATTTTTTAATGAATAAGGGGGAAATTGAGATAAAAGAGGACATAACTATATAACAATACAGGTCAAAGCATGACAATTTCAGCAACCTAATGCTTCACCACAAATAACCCGATTTAATAGTGGTTATCATAGTGTCTCTTTCCTTGAAATATTTGAATATAACTTCGTATACTATAGCATCAAACATACCAAGACAGTGTGAAACCATTCAAGTGGATGCAAGTATTGCAGGGTCTTTAGAACCAGCTAACGGAAAATGAACAATGGTTTCTATATTATCTCTTTGACTATAAAAAATTTTGTTTATACAATCACATTTCATAAAATCCAGTAAGATACAACATGACAAATCCAATGGAGACAGAAGAGCAACAGTTTGGTGAACTTCAATACAAGATGATATTAAACCAGCACTAGCTATTATGATGTCTTGTTTTCTTGAAAATAGCTATTTATTTCATCACAGGCAATAATATCAAGCAGCCCAAAATAAAGCCACTCCACTTAATGAGTGAAAACTTTATGAGTCTTCAAACCCAAATAATGGAGAATCATGATTACCATATACTTTATATATTTGAATCATTGCTTACACTAGGGAAACTATTTGGTATTCATACATGTGTTGTTCTTTTAAGAGCTGTTTTCTTTCATGATCACTAGTCACAATCATGTCTTCAAGGTTGAGAGTCTATCTTTAGTTTCATTCATGTGGTTTTCCCAGATTTAGGTGGAATTTTTGATTTCCTGAATATCTCCTTGAATCTGTTTCACCTAGTGAAACACTCTTCACATTATCAAGCAAAAAAAATGAAATATTTAGGAATTACTCTTACGAAAGAGGTGAAAGACTTATACAGTGAAAATTATAATACACTGAAAAAAGAAACTGAAGATGATCTCAGAAAATGGAAAGACATCCCGTGCTCATGGATAGGAAGAACAAACATTGTGAAAATGGCCATTCTTCCAAAACTGTTATACATATTCAATGCAATCCCAATAAAAATACTGTCAACATACCTTACAGATCTAGAGAAATCACTCCTAAATTTCATCTGGAACCAGAAGAGACCTAGAATAGCAAAGGCAATTCTAAGCAGCAAAGACAGAGCAGGAGACATCACAATCCCTGACTTGAAGTTATACTACAAAGCAACAGTAGTAACATCAACATGGTATTGGAATCAAAACAGAGCCGAAGATCAATGGAATAGATTAGAAGATACAACCACAACTACAAACACACTCAACCACCTTATCTTCGATAAAGGAGCCAAGCAGGTTCACTGGAAGAACGACAGTCTCTTTAATAAATGGTTCTGGAAACACTGGCTCTCCACTTGCCGAAAACTAAAGCTAGACCCATGTCTATCACCATGTACTAAATTAAAATGTAAATGGGTCAAAGATCTGAATATTAAAACAGAAACACTAAATCTATTGGAAGACAAATCAATAGAAACTTTGAAGACATAGGAGTAGGTAGAGAATTCATGAACAGGACTGAAACCGCACAGGAAATACTTCCCAGCATGAATAACTTGGACCACTTCTTATTAAAAAGTTTCTGCAAGTCAAAAGAAATCTCCAGCATAGTGAAAAGAAAACCCACAAACTGGGAAAAGATTTTAGTGAACTCTCTCTCAGACAAGGGACTCTTGTCTAAAACATATAAACAATTAAAAAAAACTCAGACCCCCACAATTGAAAGATCCAATCCAAAAATGGGCATCTGAGATGAATACGCACTTCTCAGATGAAGAAATGCAAATGGCAAATAAATACATGAAAAAATGTTCATCATCATTGGTCATTAGAGAAATGCAAATTAAAACCACAGTGAGATACCATCTGACTCCTGAAAGAATGGCCAGGATCAAGAAAACCAACAACAACAAATGCTGGAGAGGCCGTGGGGAAAAAGGAAGTCTCCTACACTGTTGGTGGGAGTGTAGACTGGTGCAGCCTTTGTGTAGGTGAGTCTGGAGATTTCTCAAAAAGCTGGGATTGAAAGTCCCATTTATTCCAGCTATTCCACTTCTAGGCATATTCCCAGAAGAACTGAAAGCATCATACCACAGTGATATATGTGCACCTATGTTTATAGCAGCACAATTTGTAATCGCCAGATCTTGGAAACAACCCAAGTGTCCATCAACTGAGGAATGGATTAAAAAGTTGTGGTATTTCTATACAATGGAGTATCATTCAGCTATAAAGAAGGATCACATTGAGATATTTGTCAATAAATGGCCACAGCTTGAGACCATACTCATAAGTGAAATAAATCAATCTCGCACGTGTGAATACTGAATAGTTTCCCTAATGTAAGTAATGATTCAAATATATAAAAATATGTGGTACTCATGATTCCCCATTATATGGCCTTGAAGCCTTATAAAGTTTTCACTTATTAATTGGAAAGGCTTTATTCTGGGCTTCTTGATGTGGAAATATTTGAAGCTATAGTATATGAAGTTTTATTCAAATATTTCAAGGAAAAAGACAGACACTATTTTAACTACTATTAAGTCGGGTTATTTGGTGGTGAAGCACTAGGTTGCTGAAACAGTCATGCTTTTGACCTGTATAGTTATATTGTTATGTTCTGTTTTTTCTCAATCTCTCCCTTATTCATTAAAAAATTATTTAGTTATTTTTTATGTTTGTTTTAATTAAGGGGAAAAATTTAAAAAAATTAGCAGGATATATAATAGTAACTTTTTTTGATTTCCTATTAACTTATTTTGAAATCCTGTAATATTTCCATGATCTTGTTTTGACTAATTAGACTCTGTTCCATTCTGTATGATAGTATCAAGTTTGAGGTATAGGCAACTACTTTGTTGTTGTTTTTTAAAAAATTTTATTTAAGGAGAAAAAAAGAGCAGAGAAAGGGTACAAGTTATACAGATTTACAGAAAAAAATAAACAGTAGGAAATCACTAGTTAATGGGATTAGATATTGTCATCTTAGAAATGTTCAAGTCACAAAATTAAAGCTTGTAAAGTGGACATTCAACAGTGAGACTGAAAACAGTTCTGTTCAATGATCCAACAAAACTCAGTGATAACATTATCTATCATATACACTTATATATACATGCAGTTATTTCGATTAGAACACTTTATTTTCCTCTCTTTTGTACAATGACATTACCCATTTTGGGTTTTGTTGCTCCCACAGTTCTTATTACTTTTTTGGAAGGGAGTAGAACCAAATGTGACATAACAGAACAGAGTCAATCAAATCAAAAGGGTGGACATAATAGATAATGTAAAAGCATAATACAAGGTGATCAACAATGGTTACCATAATGCCTCCTGCTATCTCTAATAGAATTGCCTATATAATCAGTTATAATAAAATTGAACAAAACAGTAAAGAACAAAACCGACAAAAACAAAAATTGGAGACATTATAGGTCTTCAAAAGTAGATAATTGTCAACAAGAATGGGTGTTATAATGAATCTCACCATCTTCACAGCTGTTGCTTAAACTTTCGAACCTGGCACTATCAAGCAAAACAGAATAGGGGGACATCAGTCAAAAACAAGATGGTGAGAGTAATACAGGGCTTCAAATCGAGATAATGGAAAGTCAAAGTGGGTTACTATAATATATCCTGCTATTTTTTATTTATTTTTCTCTTAATTAAAAGGATAAAAATAAAAAAGTAAATAATGAAGTGGAGATTGAGATAAAAGAGGGCATAACAGCAAAATAGCGCAGATCAAAACATAACTATTTAAGCAGAATAGTGTTTCACCACAAGATAATCCTGACATAAAAGTAGTTACCATATTGTCTCTTTCCTTGAAATCCTTGAGTACAACTTCGTATACTGTAGCATTAAGTATATCAAAACAATGTAAAACCATTTAAGAGAATGACAGCATTACAGGGTATTTAGAATCAACCAACAGAAAATGAACAATGGTTTCTGTATAATCTCCTTGTCTTTAAAAGTTTTTGCTTATACTATCATACATAATAAAATCCAATAAGATACAACCTGTTTAGACCAATGGAGACAGAAGAACAGAAGCTTGATGAGACTTCAAAACAAGATGATACTAAATCAGTATTACCTATTAAGACGTCATTTTCTCCAAAATAGCTGTTCCTATCATCCAATCTTCTCTGCCTCATTTCTGTTGAGCTCTTTTTCTGTCATTAGTTGTCAGTTTGTCTTCTTTATTTTCTTTTCTGCTCCATTCATTGTGGCCTCTCTGCCACTATTTCTGGATTCTTTGTATTTTTCTTTTTTAGAATATCCTGTAGTATTCTCTGTAGAGTTGAATTGGTGGTTGCATATTCCCCTAGTTCCTCTTTATCCTGGAAGCACCTTGTTTTTCTATCAATTTGCAGGGATAGTTGTGCAGGATATATCAATCTTGGCTGGAGATTATTATCTTTCAAAGCTTGAATTATTTCCCCCCATGCTCTTTGTGATTTGATGGTTTGTGCAGAGAAATCTGCTGTAATTCTGATGGGTGTTCCCTTGTAAGTGGTCTGTTTCTGGTCTCTGACAGCTTTTAATATTCTGTTCTTGTATTGAATTTCTGAAATTTTAATTATGATATGCCTCGGTGTTGCTCTGTTTGGGTTGTAGGTGGCTGGGGTCCTGTATGCTTCATACAACTGTGTATCTTTACCTTTTGCTAAGTTCATTTGTTTGTGTCCCTACTTCTTTTATGTTCTTAATTCTTAAGTTATGGATCCTCTTATCATCTTCCAGTCTTTGTGTTATTGCTGTTTGTTTCTTTGTTACTTTTAAGAAGTTTTTCATTTCATTCTCCCATATTACAAATCTGCCCTCCAGTTCAGATAGTCTGTCCTTAGTTTCTTTCAAGCTGTTATGCCAGTTTTCGATAGAGTTTTTAGTTTCCTGGTAGTCTCTTTGAACCTGCTTCATGTATTCTATGCTTTCTCTATTTTCTCCATTAAACAATTCTCCCCTCTTTCTGATCTTCCATTCCACCATCTGTTTCTTCTTGGGTGGTGCTTAGCATTTCTCTAACTATTCTGCTTATTTCTAGCTTCAGGTCATTAATAACTTCCTTCCTGAACTGATCTATCAGGCTCTCTAGATGGCGCTTTATGCCTATTGGTGCAGTGTCCGCTATTGCCTGTTTCTCAGGATTGGGGGCTGAAGGGCCTTTCTTGTTGCTTCCTCTTCCCATATTCTTTGTTCCTTATATATGCAAGCTTATATAGGAGGCCCAGCTTCCTTCTCGGTCAGCCACAGTCTGATTGAATTGCGCTTGCTAAGTGTTCTCGCCCATCACAGTGCACCACTGAGTTATGGACCAGGCAGCCTATGTGGGGCCCGCCCCTCCAGGTCACCCTCAGGCTCTGGGACCTGGGTTGTGCTAGCCTACTGGATCTCAGCCAGCAGCGTCATGTAGGCCATGCACTTCTCACCAATCCCACTTGAGAGGGGGATACCTGGCTGAAGTCACCGCAGCGCCCTGCTCCCACAAGTCTGCCCAGTCCCAGAATGTCCTCTGTTGTAGTCTCCCAAACCGTGGGAAGAGTGTCAGTTTCTCTCACTCACCTCACTGCAAGTCAATGCACTGCTCCCCGCCCGTCCTGTTTTCAACTCCGTTCACCGATTCCCGTTCGCAGAGCTTCCACACGTGTCTTTCCCTGCCGAGCCGATGTAGATGCAGCCGCCATGCAGCGGGAAACCCAAATCGCGGCTTCCAATGGTGCGGGCTCCAGCTTCCACACTGAGGCTTTTCTGTTCCTGTTATAGTACCAGGATTGCACTCCAATTTGGTTTCTCTCAGCCCAGTTTGCTCCCAGGTCAGCAGGGCATATCTCCACTTGCTCATGACTCCTTACTCCGCACCATTCCTGAATTCCAAGCTGATTCTTTCAGAGAGCCTCCATAGCTGCTGCTATGTGTCTGCCATGTTCTCCCGGAAGTCTAGGCAACTACTTTAAAAGCAATAAGATTGACTAAGATGCCCAATCTGGTTTGACTATTGTCTTCTTTGGAAGTCCTGTAATGTTTAAAATGCTTAAGTTTTATTGGTCTTGTTCTCTACTGTTTTGTTCAACTTTATAATATCTAATGAGTTAGACAATTCTTTTTAAGGAAACAAGAGACATTGTTGATAACCATTGTTGATAACCTTGTACTCTGTTTTACATCATGTGCTATGTCTATCCTTGGTTTTGACTGACAGCTTTGTTTTGCCATATTTGACTTTATTCTCTCCCCCCCCAAAAAAAGTAATGAGAACTAAGGAGTAATAAAACCCAAAATGTGTAAATTTTGTTTTAAAAAAGAGAGGGAAAAAAAGAGCTTTAAAGGATACAACAGCAAGTGTGTTTAGGGGCGTTAAATAGCTGACCATATTAATGTTTTTGGTTGGATCATTGAACACAACTGTTTGCCGTCTCACTGTTTGAATGTCCACTTAGTATGCTTTGATACTGTGATTTGAGCAACTATCTCTAAGATGATAATATGTAATCTATTAACTGGTGATTTCTGACTGTTTTTTTTTTTATAGTTCTGTATTACTTGTACCCTTACACAGCATTGTTTTGTTTTGTGTTTTTCTCTTTTCCTTTTAAATAAAATAAAAAAATATTATACATAAAGTAACAGAAGTGATTAGTATGTGCTAACTTCACCTGATTTGAAGAAAACCCCCAAAACTCTCATGGACACTTACTGGCTTTTTGTCTCCTTCCTCCATTCTCTTTGGAAAGTCCTTAGAGATGGGGATGGCATGTTCCAATTTGGCTAATTATGAGCTCTGGGTATTGAGTCTCTAAGATCATGGAGTAGTCAATAATTGGCTGGTCTGGAGGTCTTCAGTTTGATGATTCCTCTCCAGAGAGCTCCACATTTTTGTGACAAGCACCTTGGTTGCCTGCATTGGCAAGTTCCTATATGACTTGGTATTAATTTAAAATCTGAGGACAGAGTCTGAAACTTCACTGGGCAGCAGACATAGGAGGGTCTTTGGATGTGATTTCCTTGGCTGTGACCTAGGACAGAAACAGCATCAACCAGTAAGTACATAGGGATTTCATTGATATGGGAATGATTCGGAAAAGTATGTTTTCTTCATCATAAGGGCAATTATTCCAACTTTAAAAAATTTTTTTGGTACCAGGGATTGAAATTAGGACCTCACACTTGCTAGGGAGGCCTTGTGTCACTGAGCTACAGCCCGTCAATTATGTCAGTTTAGGTAGTCAGGTACAGAGAAATAAATATGAAAAATATTAGTTATAATGAATGGAAATTTTATGATGGTATTTGTAGTAGAGAAAGCAGAATTATTATTTCAAACTTGATTTCTCCACACTCTTTTTACTTTCCATTGTTGTTTCACACATAGGAACAGAAAACATATCTTTCTGAAGTGCTTCTTAACTCTAAAAGTTTTACGAATGTGATGATAAGGTTTTAGAGATGTCAATGATAACATAATGAACTGGTTTTGAGAGCATGGTGTATTCCAGGCTCTGAGCAATCTGTTCTATGTCGTTTGTTTCATTTCATTTGCTTCATCTTCCTGCAATTGTAAATATCCACATTATTACTGCTTATATAAAATGGAAAGCCTACTATTTTAATGGAACCTGCAGTAAGTGCTCAGGTGGAAAATTGATGCATGGGAATTCGGCTGTCCTAAACAGACATGGAATTGTACAAGAAAAAACTACTGGCAGACTGTCATTCACATTCTTTGACTTCTGTGTCATTCTACAAGGGAACTGTTGTTCACAGGCCTTTCTTGTTGGAGGCTTCTGAAAGCTCCAAGAGCAGAGTCCTGACTGGCATCTGCTGCTACCATCACAGAAAAGCCCTCATCCTACGCAGTTTCTCTCCAACCACCACTGAAGGATATTGTAGCTTCCCATAACCTCCTCCTGTTTCTACTAATTCCACACAGCCTCAAATGAGGTTAAGGCAGGTCAGGGTTTCACTTTTGTTTAGATAATTTGAGAGTTAAATATGAAACTGTATTACACCAGCAATTTAGACTCAGAACCTCTGCTCAAATCTTTCTGTGTTGTGATAAGTAAACATTTTACTTTATTTGACAGAATATGTTGGCTTATGTGTAATTATTTCTATGCTAAGAATTTTTGACATATGAGCCTTATAGTCCATTTAATTCCATCTGTATAAAACATATAAAAACATAACAGAGCTACTTATTTGTTTACAAAGGTGCAAAATAGACAGGAAGAGGTGAATCTATGCTTGGGCTTCAGATGCATTAAAAACATCGTATTTTTCAGGTCTCTAATGTTTTGGATATAGTTTATTGCATTTATCAATAAATTTTCAGCTTGCTACTTCATGTAATTAGTTTTTAATGAAACAAAAGCTCATAAACATTTAAGTTACAAACTCTGTTTAGTTATCATATGCATTGTCTTGTTTTCCTCTGGCCTTATTGGCAGAGAGAGGAAGAGAGACTGACAAACATTCTGACTATTTTAGCACAACAATGATGCAGGACTAACATGTTCATTTCCCCTGTCTCATTTCTTGGTAAAGGATCCACCACTGGAACAAAATGCAAATGTTATTCTCATATGGTGAACATGCAACTTTCTGTGTGGTTTCATATAGAGAAAATTACCAGACCAACCTCATGGATACTTTGAAGGAATATCTCAAGAACCAAAGATTGTAAATTATACTGACTCACTCATTGTTTTTAGCCAATAATCAGAAATTTTACATGCATTTTTTGTTGGAAATAAGAGACGTATCACTCACAAATACACTGTATACAAATTTTCCTATGAGTGACAAGGAGAAAGGCACAAGAAGTTTCAAAACATTATGTTAATAATAAATTTACAAGTTAAATGGTATCTTATTACCTCCCAGACCATGGTGGCAATAGCTGAAGGAGAGATAAAATCACTTTATGTAATCTACTGTCTTTTAGGCACAATAATTTTTTCCTACACAAGCTACATGTGTTTTAGGTACTCCTTAGGTGGGCTTTCAAATAGCTACTCTGGGATCATAAGTCAGTGACAACCCAGAAATACTGAAAGGAAAAATTCTATCCATAATATTGATAGGAATAGATGCCTATGAGGCCAGCAGTACAAAAAAATTAAATCTTGGATAGATAGCAAGAATCCAAATTTCTTAGGTGACTGTTCAGATCTAAAAAAACTCTTGGAGTTGATGTAAATGTTAACAAATACATATAAACTGTATGTGTCTGTAGAGAAATTAATGGGACATTTCTAAATGCTAAAATATAGTTAAGACAGTTATTCTCAACTCTAATATAAGAGAATCGCACAAGTACCTGAAATGAAGATTTCAGATGAAATTACATGGTCTGAGGCGGCAGTATGTGGATATTTTAAAATTTACCTGGATCAATATATTAGATGCAAGAGTGATGAAACCTGAATTATTTTGAAAACGATTTTTTGCTTCAACTCTTTAAGGTAAATAATTTTTCTGTTATACCATGAGAGGAACTGTATTATTTACAGAAGTGCTTACCTTGATGACTGCAGAGGAGATTCCAAATATGCCTATATTGTTTCGTGTACTTTTCTCTTTTGTGTTTTTCCCAATTTAATCACAGTACCATTTGACAAAAATATGGATCCAAGACTCCTTCACATATCTGAAAGCAGAGAAATGAAAGACATATCTGGAAGAATTCCTGTGAAAATTGTCAGTCAGAATTAAGAAACATGGAACTCAGCCAGATTTTCTTTATTTATCATGTTTCCCATTGCACATAGCAGGGTTTATATCAACAAAAATAATAAAGCACATTACCACAACACTGTCATACACTGAAGCAGTAAACAGAACAGAGAGATGTTAAACTAGCAAATATCTTCTTGGCATTGTATTATAGCAAAAAAACTTTAAAAACTAAATCATCAAATGTGATTTTCATCGTTATTATTTACTCTTTGGTAGGTATAGTGTGGTTAATGCTGCATTTGTGGTCATTACATCATAAAACTATTTGCACCGATTTTAACCTCATTAACACAGATTGAAATTCATTAAAGACAACAAGAAGATATATGTTAAATAAACTATGCATACACAAAGAGTGAGTGAAAACTTATTGTACTGCAGCACAGAAATCAGAAAACCTAAGAATGAAGAAAATGTATGTCAGGTAACTAGCTGAATACAGTGTATTTTGACTATGACAAATTCACTGTAGTCTATTTTTGGATAGTACAGTCCTAGTGTTTGTAATATTTCTAACACCTACACATAAGGTGTATGGTATTTGTATTTTCTGGGATTAAATAACATAGTTGAATGCATTTTATTTTCTTTCAATAGAATCATATTTTTTGTCTTTTTCTTTCTTTTTTTTTTTTATTGGTACCAGGGTTCAAACTCACAACCACACACTTACAAGGCAGGTGCTTATGCCGCTGAGCTAAATCCCTGGCCCCTAGAATCATATTTTTAAAAGAGGGATGGGGTTTAATGGGTTAACATTCTTTCAATTCCTTTGCAAGAAATTACGGGTCTCATAGATTTCTGAAGCCTACTGGTCTTGGACTCCGAACATGGTGTTGTAGAACATCTGTAAGTAGGACTTTATGGAAGACGGCAAAACAAGCCACCCAGTAATGAAAGATGTTATAACAGTTAAGATTGTCAAAATAGACATTATTGTTGAATGTTTCGGCCTTCATATAGGCATAATTTCATTGGAGATATTTGTATACATAACATGCAGAATTTTGTGTGATTTCACTTTTCTAATGAATTTTCATTCTGAAAACGTGTTCAAGAATTATTAAAATGTACAATCTAACACATATCTCAGAATTTCATCTCATGGGCTTCTCAGATGACCCAGATCTGCAGTTGTTCCTCTTTGGCCTGTTCCTGACCATGTACTTGGTCACAGTCCTCGGGAACCTGCTCCTTATTCTGGCTGTCAGCTTTAACACCCACCTCCACACCCCCATGTACTTCTTTCTCTCCAGCCTGTCCTTTAATGATATCTGCTTCACCTCCACCATGGTCCCTAAGATGATTGTGGACATCCTAACTCACAGCAGAGTCATCTCCTACATGGGCTGTCTGACACAGATGTCTCTGTTTATCCTTTTTGGCTGTATGGATGACATGCTCCTGACTGTGATGGCCTATGATCGCTTTGTGGCCATCTGTCACCCCCTGCATTATGCTGTCATTGTGAGCACACATCGCTGTGCCTTATTACTTTTGGTGTCTGTCTTTCTTAGCCTTGTGGAGTCCCAGATGCATAATTCAATTGTTTTATTGTCTACCTGCTTCAAGCACACAAAAATTGCTAATTTCTTCTGTGAACCTTCTCAGCTGTTCAACCTTTCATGTTCTGATCCTTTATTGAACACTGTGATCACATATATCGTTGGTGTCATCTATGGGTTTTTTCCCTTCTTGGGGATCTTTTTCTCTTACTATAAAATTGTTTCCTCCGTTCTAAAAATACCATCATCCGGGGGGAGGTACAAAGCCTTTTCTACCTGCAGCTCTCATCTCTCAGCTGTATGCTTATTTTATGGAACAGGCCTTGGGATGTACCTTGGATCAGATGTGTCCTATTCTCCCATCAAGGGCATGGTGACCTCTGTGCTGTACACTGTGTTCACCCCTATGCTGAATCCCTTCATCTACAGCCTGAGAAACAGAGACATCAGTAGAACTCTGAAGAAGATTCTCAGCTGGAGAGTGTAATCCCAAGATGTTTGTGATCCATTTGGAATTATAGGTTTGAAAATGTTGTGAAATTAAACACCTAAACTCACATTTAAATACACTGGTTTTCCTTGGTTATTTTATTTCAGAACTTTGAGTTTTTATTATCTTTCATATTAGAAGAACAGCTGGTTGGGGAAAATGAAAAGTTTCTTTTGGAAGTTTAAAAAAAATTAGAGATGGATAAAGAGTATTTTTGCCCAAAAATGAATAAATACATGCTTTAAAATTATAAAAATGTTGTATTTAGTTTTGTGTATTCAAATATATTGAAGGATAAAACGATGAGGATTTTTAATTTTAAAGTGGAAAAGGTAAATTAAAATTTCAAAACATGATAATTAGAGGGTAACAATGGTTAATGTGTTTTGGATTGTTGTCTTTAAACTCGTTACTCAGAGTGCAAGATAACTGCATTTATTTTTCAAAGAATATTAGCAGAAATCTTTCATTTCAATGACTTAGAAATTAGTAATATAACTATCTTAATTATCATATATATATATCTTATCTATCTATATATATATTTCTTTCAACTTCTCATGCTAGGGAAACAATATGATGCCATCTGATTTATTACTCTTTTGATTATGGTCCCTAGTTGCATCCATTTATCTATAAAATTCTGAATATTAAAACATTAACACTAACGGTTTGAAGACAAATTGTATCAAAACCTTGAAGACATAGGGGTAGGTAAAGAATTCATGAACAGGAATCAAACGACACGGGAAATACTTCCCAGATTCAATAGCTGGGATCACATCTTATTAAAAAGTTTCTGCATATCAAAAGAAATCTCCAGAATAGTGAAAAGAAAACCAACAAACTGAGAAAAAATCTTAGTGAACTGTCCCTCAGACAAAGGAATCCTGTCTAAAACATATAAAGAATATAAAAAGTATCAGACCCCCAAAATTCACTCCAAACTCTTCTTGATTTGGTATATTGTGTTGGGAAGTCTGTCATTATTTTAATGATTTTTCGTTTGTAGGTGATCCGCTTTTTTTTATTGCTGTTTTTAATATTCAGTTCTTGTGATGAATTTCTGGGATCTTGATTATTATATCTTGGTCTAGACTTCTTTTGGTTATAGATGGCTGGGGTTGTGTATGCCTCATTTATCTGAATATCACTTTTTTCTATGCTTGGAAAGTTTTCCTTAATTATGTACGTGAATAGTTTTTATAATTCATTTGTGGTTACTCCTGCTTTTTTGCTCACATTTTTTATTCTTAAGTTATAGATCCTCTTGTCTTTTCTAGCCTTAGAATTGTTACTTCCTGGTTCCTTGTTATTTTTAATAGGGCTATTCTTCACGAACACACATTGGAAAGCTCTCTTCAAGTTTCAAAAGGCTAACTTTAGTTTCTGTCAAGGCATTTTACCGGCTTTCAATGGAGTTTTTCATTTCCTGGTATCTCTTTGGATCTGTTTCATGTATTACAGATTTTGTTTATATTCTTCATCAAAGTTTTCTCTTCCTTTTCTGGGTTCCTCAATTATTCCTTCTGCATTTTCTTGAGGGGCTTATCATGTCTTTAATTAATCTTTTTATACCTTGCCTCAATTGGATTAGAATTTCAGTTTTAAGTTCTTCTATGAGATCACAAATGTATTTCTTTATGTCCACTGATGTTGTGGGTAATATTAAATGATTGCTGCACTGATTCTCTTCTGTATTTATCTCTGCTGGGCTTATTCTACCAGGATCAGCAGCTGGAGCCTTTTACATTTTTCTATCTCTTGTCATTTTTCTGGTTTCTTTCAGACAGGTGTGTTGTGCAATTCTCACGATGTCTCCATATTTCTTACCCTTTTGCTAAAGCATGTGGCCTGGTGCTTTGCTGCCATCTCCAGTTTGATGTTATCTGAGGTTCAGGCAGGGATGATGCAGGCTGGCCCTGCTCCTCCTATCCAGTCAACCAGCAAGTGCCCTCAGCAACTTAGGCTGTGCTGTGGTGGATATCACAGGGTCCAGACTGTATTATTTCTGGCTTTTGGGTACCAACCAGGGACATGATTCAGCCCATACTGATCCCACCAATTCTCTCTGGGCCAGTGGTGGCTGGCTGATGCCACTGTGGTGCCAGACTCTGCCGCACACCAAGATGTCTTCCAGCCAGCCACATCCACTGCATGACACAGTTTCCAGCACTCACCAAGAATTACTGCAGCTCTCCACCTAGGCTGCAGTCCACACTGTGCCGCATCCTCCCACCAAGAGCCTGGGACTCATTCACTCCTAATATTGGCAGCTGCAGCTTCAACACAACCATGGATCCTCTGCCTCCAGGACCCTCCCAGCACAGCATGGGACCAGTCTCACAGCATGTCTGGCTCCACCCATCCACCCACGTTTCTCCTTCCTTTTCCTAGTTTTTTTCCTTCAGTTTCCTACAGGGGTTGTGAGAATCTCTCCACTCATCCAGCCTTCTCCATGTTGACAAATTGCAGGATCTGAGTTGTTTTCCCAGAGAGGCTCTCTACTCAGCTATGTAGCAAGCTGTCATCTTCTTGCCCTCTCCATTTGCATCATTTCTGAAGGGAAGAGACAGAGATTAGTTTGGACTCATTACTGTGAAGACACAGCCCTTGCTCTGCTGTCAAAATTTTTATAAAAATCATTTGTTAGATTTGAAAAATAAAAGCAAGAATCTACATTTTAAAGAAGGATTACACATTTATTGGTGTCATAATGCTGTTCTTTGGGAATTTTGCTTTTTTCATCTTTTCTTTTCTTGTTCTTCTTTTGTTGTTTTCCTTTTTCTTCTGTTTCCTTCTACCTTCATTACTTAAGTTTGCTTTTGTTTTTCCTTAACTTGTTTATTTTCTTCCTTCATCTGGACTACATTATTTGATCAGATTATTTGCTGCATTTCCTTTTTCTCTATGAATAATACCATAATGTGTATACTTAGGTATTTTTTTTCATGTGTACATTGCTAGACAGTTGAGTGATTTTCATTTTTTGATATCAGTGAATCATGCTGCAATATATATGCATTTAAATTTTCTTTGTTGAAGTTTTGTCACAGGCTGCATAATAGTGCTTCTGCCAATAATGGAATTCCTGTGCTCTGATGGTCCTAAAATGGTGACAGTGAATCTTTTAAGGTTTTCAATGATGAAAGCAGTCCACTGTGGCATCCGTGCAATGGATTCACCAGCACTTTCTTAAAACATTATTTTCTCAGTGATGTCCTAGTCAACATTTTTTGACTAACCACACACTATGATATTCACACAATGACACAATCATTTAATAAATGTTTTCTCAGAACCTACCCTATCTGTTAATCATAAAAGGACTACAATTTTTTAAATCTTAACATACCTAGATATCAGTTCAATACCTAAGTTAAAAAGCCACATTACTTTTTTTTCATTTTGAAAAAGGCCATACTATATAAGTTTCACTATACTGACCTGTTGTCTAACCATAAATCTTTCTTAGACCTAAGGTTTTCATCACTGGGAAAAGCCCCAAATCCTTGATTTGAATCCCAATTGTCTTAGATAGATTTTCCTGCCAAATTTTCTGGATTCATTCATTATAATTCTTTTACTTCTAGGTGAGGGTAAGTCTAGTTAATTACTTTATCAGCTCACATTGTAACTTAATTGTGAGAAAACAAAATATAAAAAATGCAGAAAATTAAGTTAATACACCATTCTCATCTGCCAAATGCAGATCATACTTAGACACCTTATGTGATGTGAATACATTTCAAAATCACTTTGAATTGTGCAGCTTATTGGTTTTGGTGTATCTGCTGCAGTTTTATCTGTAGTTTTAAAAGTGTATTTGTATTCATGTGCCACAGGTTGAAGCCAATTTAATCAGAATGTACATATATGAAGTTCTTGTTTTTTTTTTTTTCTTACAGCAGACTGGAAATCACTGCTTTGAAATATTTCTTTGCATTTTTATAATGTTTCTTTAATAGCAATAATTACTATTGTTAATGACATTGATAGCCAATATCAATGTAGACACATTCAGTGACATATTTCTTTTTTAATATTTTATTAGCACATGTTTATGATACATAGTGATACATTCAGAATGAAAGATTGATATGTATATATATCACAGCTTTTTTTTTTTGATTTCTTATTATTTATTTATTTATTTATTTTTTAATGGATTACATATTGTCATCTTAGAAATAATTGTTCAAGTCACAAAATTAAAGCTTGTAAAGTGGACATTCCATCTATGATACTGCAAACAGTTCTGTTCAATGATCCAATAAAACTCTGTGATATTATATTCTATCTTATACACATAAATATACATGCAGTTATATAGTTTAGAGCACTTTCTTTTCCTCTCTTTTGTACAATGACTATTACACATTTTGGGTTTCATTGCTCTCACGGTTCTTATTACTTTTTTGGAAGAGAGTAAAACCAGTTGTGACATAACAGAACAGAATCGGTCAAGTCAAAAGGGTGGACATAATAGATAATGTGAAAACATAATACAAGGTGATCAACAATGGTTACCATAATGCCTCCCGCTATCTCTAATAGAATTGCCTATACCATTAGTTATAATACAATTGAACAAAACAGTAAAGAACAAAACCGACAAAACAAAACCATTGGAGACATTGTAGGTCTTCAAAAGTAGATAAAAGTCAACGAGAATGGGCGTTATAATTAATCTCACTATCTTCACAGCTGATGCCTAAATTTTCGAACCTGATACTATCCAGCAAAACAGAATAGGGGAACATCAGTTAAAAACCAGATGGTGAGAGTAATACAGGGCTTTAAATCGAGGTAATGGAAAGTCAAAGTGGGTTACTATAATATAGTAACCTGTTATATTTTTTCTTTAATTAAAAGGATAAAAATTTTTAAAAAAGTATTAAAAAAGTAAATAATGGAGTGGAGATTGAGATAAAAGAGGGCATAACAACGAAACAGCGCAGATCAAAACATAACCATTTAAGCAGAATAGTGTTTCACCACCAGATAATCCTGACCTAAAAGTAGTTACCATATTGTCTCTTTCCTTGAAATCCTTGAGTACAACTTCGTATACTGTAGCATTAAGTATATCAAAACAATGTAAAACCATTTAAGAGAATGACAGCATTACAGAGTATTTAGAATCGACTAACAGAAAATGAATAATGGTTTCTGTATAATCTCCTTGTCTTTAAAAGGTTTTTGCTTATACTATCATACATAATAAAATCCAGTAAGATACAACCTATTTAGACCATTGGAGACAGAAGGACAAAAGCTAGATGAGACTTCAAAACAAGATGATACTAAATCAGTATTACCTATTAAGATGTCATTTTCTCCAAAATAGCTGTTCCTATCATCCAATCTTCTCTGCCTCATTTCTGTTGAGCTCTTATTCTGTTAGTAGCTGTCAGTTTGTCTTCTTCACTTTGTTCTCTGCTCCATTAGTTGTGGCCTCCACTATTTCTGGATTCTTTGTATTTTTCTTTTTTTAGAATATCCTGCAATACTCTCTGTAGAGTTGAATTGGTGGTTGCAAATTCTCCCAGTTCCTCTTTATCCTGGAAGCACCTTGTTTTTCCATCAATTTCCAGGGACAGTTGTGCAGGATATCTCAGTCTTGGCTGGAGATTATTATCTTTCAAAGCTTGAATTATTTCCCCCCACGCTCTTTGTGATTTGATGGTTTGTGCAGAGAAATCTGCTGTAATTCTGATGGGTGTTCCCTTGTAAGTGGTCTGTTTCTTGTCTCTGACAGCTTTTAATATTCTGTTCTTGTATTGAATTTCTGGAATTTTTATTATTATATGCCTGGGTGTTGCTCTGTTTGGGTTGTAGGTAGCTGGGGTCCTGTATGCCTCATACATCTGAGTATCTTTACCTTTTGCTAAATTAGGAAAATTCTCCTGGATTATTTCTGTGAGTAGCTTTTGTAGTTCATTTGTTTGTGTCCCTACTTCTTCTTTTATGTTCTTAATCCTTAAGTTATGGATCCTCTTATCATCTTCTTGTCTTTGTATTATTGCTGTTTGTTTCTTTGTTATTTTTAAGAAGTTTTTCATTTCATTCTCCCATATTACAATTCTGCCCTCCAGTTCAGATAGTCTGTCCTTAGTTTCTTTCAAGCTGTTATGCCAGTCTTCGATAGACTTCTTAGTTTCTTGGTAGTCCCTTTGAACCTGCTTCACGTATTCTATGCTTTCCCTGTTTTCTCCATCAAACAATTCTCCCCTCTTTTTCTGTTCTTCCATTCCACCATCTGTTTTTTCTTGGGTGGGGCTTAGCATTTCTCTAACTATTTTGCATACTTCTAGCTTCAGGTCGTTGATAACTTCATTCCTGAATTGGTCTATGAGGCTCTCTATATGGTGCTTTATGTGTATTGGTGCGGTGTCCGCTATTGCCTGTTTCTCAGAATTGGGGGCCGAGGAGCCTTTCTTGTTGCTGCCTCTTCCCATATTCTCTGTTCCTTATATATGCAAGCTTATATGAGAGGCCCAGCTTCTCTCCCTGTCAGCCACAGCCTGATCGAATTGCGCCGGTTAGGTGTTCCCACTCACCGCTGCGCACCAGGCAGCCTACGCGGAGACCCGCCCCTCCCGGCCTCTGTAGGGCTCTGGAATCTGGTTTGGGCCAGCCTACGGGGTCCGCCGGCAGCGTCACGCAGGCCAGGCACTTTTCACCAATCCCGCCCGAGAGGGGAATGTGTGGCTGGAGTCTCCACCGCGCCCTGCTCCCGCAGGACTGCTCGGGCCCAGAAAGTCCGCTGGAGTCAAACTGTGGTGGAGTGTCAGTTTCTCTCACTCACCTCGCCACAAGTCAGAACATGCCTCTCTGCCCGTCCTGTTTTCGACTCCGTTCGCAGACTCCCGTTTTCAGAGTTTCCGCGCGTCTCTCTCCTTGCCGAGCCAATGTAGAGGCAGCCAGCCACCGTGCGGCGGGAAACCCAAATCGCGGCTTCCAATGGCACAGGGTCCAGCCTCAGCAGCAAGACTTTTCTGTTCCTGTTTTAGCACCAGGACTGCATTCCAAGTTGGTTTCTCTCAGCCGAGTTCGTTCCTGAGTCAGCAGAGCATAACTCCACCTGCTTATGTCTCTTTAGTCCGCACCATATCTGGCTTCTGAGCCTAGTTTTTCAGAGAGCCTCCGGTAGTTGCTGTTATCTGTCCGCCATGTTCTCCCGGAAGTTATCACAGCTTTTTTATAGATCACATTTCAGAAGTAATCTCCTGGAAGCCACACTGAATTATGAATATTTAGCAACAGCTCTCTTGGAGAGAAAGGGAAACAATATAGCTTTTCACATTAAGAATGAAACATAAACCAGAATTCTAATGGAATTCATGTGCTTTAGCCAGATGGATGATTAAAGTAAACATTCCTCTGTACTACATAGAATGCTAGTATCTGGTACACAAAAAAGTTATGACCTTTCCTTCTGTGAACACTAGAATGATATTGGAGCATAGAACTCAGGAGTGACTCCCCCAAAAGTGAAATAAGCTACTTTTTATTATTTTAAAGAGAAAAACAAATTTTCAGACAAAATACTGGGAGAGTCACAACAATTAATACATTATGTATTGTTGTCCTCATAGAAGTTACTCAAAATACATGATATATGCATGCAATATTGTGCAAACATTAGCACAAACTGTTCTTTACATTGAAATGAGAGAATCTAGTGGTATAATTATATTAACTATCTTGTGCATTTTTTTTCTTCTCTTCTTTCCCCAGCACAGTTTCTCTTTTATATTGAATAATTTCTTGCCAGTTCACAGTATCTATTGTATATTTAAGATCTTGCTTATTCATTCAGATTCTCACACTAAGGGAGACAATATGATGCTTACACATGTTGATCTGATGTCTTTCACTTATGAGTACGTATTTTCTGTTTCAGTAATATTTAGTGATTCTATTTAATATTTAGATATTTGAAATAATTTTTCTATATCAGTATATATTAATAGACGAAACATAAATTCAAGGATTTGGGGATGAAAAGGAGGGCCATCCCAATGGATCCCACTGAAATCCAGATCATCAATACCTGAATTGTGTTAGAAGGAAAACACAGAGAGAAATAGAAAGATTCCTGTACAAAATTGAATTGCCAAAATGAAATCAAGAAGATAATTCTATTACCACTATTACCGTAAACAATGCACAATATAGTGAAAATTTATTAACAAGGAAAACAGGGTCTAACAGACTCACTGTTGAATTCTACAAGAAATTTAAAGAATACCAAATGCCATTAATGCTGAAATTCTTTGCATAAATTGAAAGGGAAGCAATACTTCCAAAATCAACCCTACAAGCAAGTATTATCCATGTTTTAAAACTAGAGAAAAAACTAACCAAGAAATAAAAATACAGGCCAATCCCTCAAACATAGATGCAAAAATATTCAATAGATACTGGCAAATAGAATGTGGCAAATCATCAAGAAGATTATACACTATGACCAAGTAGGACTCATCCCAGGAATGACTCAAATTGTGCAAATCGATAAATGTATTACACCATATAAACACAACCAAAGACAAAAATTACATGATCATCTCAATAGATGCAGAAGAAGTGTTTGAAAAATTGCAGTCTCCATTCATAATAAAAAAAAATTCTACAGGAAATCAGAGTATATTATCTCCATCTCAATCTCAATAAAAACCCTCTATGACAAACCAACAGCTAACATCATATTAAATGGATAAAAACTGAGAGCTTTCACTCTAAAATAAAGAAATAGACAAAGATACCCACTATAACTACTTCTATGCAAGAGAGTTCTAGGAAGATCAGCCAGAGTAATTAGACAAGTGAAATAAATAAAAACAATAAGGATAGGAAAGGAAGAAGTTAAATTATCATTATTCGCAGATGATACGATACTGTACATAGGAGAACCCAAAAACCAACCAAAACAACTACATATTTGATAACCAAATTCAGCAGTGTACCTGGATACTATATCAATGTGCAAAACCTAATAGCATTTTTTACACGAGCAACAAATTCACAGGGAGAGAAATTAGGAAAACAACACAATTTTTTGAATAGCATTCAAAAAAATTAAATATGTAATAATCAATCCAGTAAAGGAACAAAAAGATTTACATGTTGAAATTTATAGTACTCTTAAAAAGGAAATTGTACATAATATCAGAAAATGAAATTTTGTTGCTCATTTTTATGAAGAACCAACATACTGAAATACACCATACTCCTAAAATTGTTTTACTCATTTCATGAAATTCTAATCAAAATACCATTAACGTCCATCACAGAATGACAGAAAAAATTACTAAAATCATTTGAAATTAGAGTAGACCTAGAAAAGTAAAAGGAATTCTTGGTGACAAAGGCAAGTCAGGGGACAGCACAATCCCTGATATGAAATGATACCACAAAGGTCCTGTGATAAAATCTGCATAGTATTGATGAAAAAGAGACCTGAGGATCAGTGAAACAAAATAAGAGATGCAGAAACAACTCTAAACGCACTCAGACACCTTCTCTTGTGCAAAGTGGCCAAATACATACCCTGGAAAAAAGATAGTGTCTTTAATAAATAGTGCTGCCAAAACTGACTTTCCATATGCCAAAACAAGCTAGTTAGATGCACATATCTGGTACTGGCATTTGTAAAGCCCTTGAAAATGTTCAGGATTTTAGGTTTACTATCATTGTCCTCATCATTGTTAGCACTATCATAAGTGCTTTGGATCCCTAATTTATCTCTGTGTGAGTCATTTGTTTACAAGCAGTGTATTAGTTTTTGAATATTGACTTTGAATGCACTCACATTGCTGAATTTGATTATTAAATTTAGAAGTCTTTTGGTGGAATTTTGGAGCCTTCTGTTTAGAGTATATGACTATGATAGTTTTTCTTCTTTTCTTCTGCTTAATCTTTTTATTTCTTTCTCTTGTTTCATTGCTCTGGATAATGTTTCCAGCATTACATTGGCTAAAACACTTAAGAATCAATCTGATAAAGGAAGTAAAATATCTATACACTAAAAATTACCTATCTGAAAAAAGGAGATAAAAATGATACAAAAAAATGGAATGATATTCCTTGCTTATGGATAAGAAGAATGTACATAGTGGAAAATGACCTTATTCTCAATATTGTTATGCAGATTAAAGGCACTCCCAACCCAAGTACCATTAGCATACCTCACAGTACTAGAGAAAACATTCCTAAAAATCATTTTGGAATAAAAGAGACATAGAATAGGAAAAGGAATTCTGAGCAACAAATACAATGCAGAAGGCATCCTAATCCATGACTTGTAATTATATTACAAAGCTACTGTGATAAAAATCATCATTGAACTGGCAAAAAAAAGACCTGAGGATCAATGGAACAGATTAGAAAATGCAGACATGACTCCAAACAGACTCAGCCAAATTATCTTTGAAAAAAAGGCAAACATATTCACTGGAAGAGATTCAGACTCTTTAATAAGTCATTCTGTAAAAACTAGCTTTCCAAATACCAAAGCTTAAAACTAGAATCATATCTATCACCATACACTAAATGAAAGTCATAGTAGATCAAAGTCTAAATATTAAAATACAAAGACTATGTCTGTTATTAAAGAAAATAGGTAGAAATCCTTTTTTTAAAATTTTATTAAAGGAGAGTAAGGGAAAAAAACAGAAAAAGGGTACAAGTAATACAGAATTTCAAAAAAATAATCAGTAAGAAATAACTAGTTAATAGATTATATATTGTTATCTTAGAAATAGTTATTCAAGGCTGGTTCCTGTTGCACTGGACCAGCATGGCGGGTTCTGAGCAGGCCTGCACAGTTTTCCCCTCTCCCTGATGGTCTTACCTGACCCTGGAGTTCTGAACCTGCCAGTGCCATCCATCCCAGAGAGTGGGGAGCCCTGGGTGAGTGTCCCTGAACCATCCACCTGAACTAAGTATGTTTGGGACCCTCGCTCAGTCCCAAACAGGGAATTTTGCACCTTCCTGTTATACTGGACCAGATCAGTGGGTCTTGTACAGGCCTGCAGAGATCTCCCCACTCCCTACTGGGCTTGGCAGACTCTCTAGTTCTGGGCCTGCCAGCACCAAATGTTCCAGAGGATGGACAGCCTGGGATGAGTATCCCCTGCACCCTACCCCCAAACCCAGCTACTTTAGGGCCCTCAATGGGCTCTGAGGAAGCTTCAGGCACACTGGACCAGCATGGTGTGTCCAGAGTAGGCCAGCAATGGCCTCCCCACTCCTGACCATGCTTGGCAGACTCTGAAGGTCTGAACAATAGTCATTCAGAAAACACACTCATCACATTCTGAGCTCAGATAGTTTGGGATCCTTGCTTGGTCTGGACAGGGAACTTCTTGGCTTCCTGTTGCACTGGACCACATTGGAGGGTCTCGAGGCAGCCTGCCCCACCTGCAGTGACCCACTCTCAATCTGCAGAACTGGGAAGCCAGAGTCTCAGGAATTGAGGGCATAAAAGAGGATTTCAAACCGACACAGGGGAAGGCTTGGAGTAAAACTTGAAACACAGAAATATAGGAAAACTACAAAATGAAAGACCAAATTACAGTCTCAAACCTGCAGCCTATCCAAAGAAACCTTAGGAGCTATGTACATAGAAGAAAATATATGTCATATACCTGAAATATCAGACATAATAGCAATTGAAAAAAAGAAGAAACTCTGGGAAGCCTTAAAGGAATTCAAACTAGAAATACTCTCCCAGGTAAAAGAAGTAATGATAAAAGAAATGAAGGAGATGCTGAACATATCTAAAGAAGACACAGCTTAAAAATTGGAGAAACTAAGCAAAAAGAGAGAATCCCTGGATGAACAATACGAGAAACAAACAGAATACGTAAAGCATATGCAAAGAGATATACTGGAAATCAAAAATTCCATTGAGGGCTGTAAAAACTGCCTCACCAAGTGTGAAGATAGAATTTCAGGCATTGAATACAAGATTGCAGCTAGTGAACAAGAATGGAAAATCTTCTAAAAATAACAAGGAATCAGGAAATGACAATTCAGCAACTGCAAGATGACGCAAAGAAAAAAAATATAAGACTGATAGGGATAAATGAAAATAAAGGGGAGAACATAAAGGATGTCAAGAGTATATTTAGAGAAGTAATACCTGGAAATTTGCCAAACATGAGATTGGAAACCAACATCAAGATCAGTGAAGCATATAGAACACCAAATAATCATAACCAAATAAAACTACACCTAGACATATAATAATTACCATCCCAGAAGTGCAACATAAGAATAGAATATTAAAAGCTATCAGAGAGAAAAGACACATCACTTATAAAGGAACGGAAATGTAAAGAAAGGAAAACCTATCAGAATCACAGCAGACTTCTCCGCACAAACAATAAACTCAAGAAGAGAATAGAGTGAAGTATTTCAGATTCTAAAGTAAAATGATTTTCAAACTAGACTGATGTCCATCAACTGAGGAATGGAAAAAAAAGTTCTGTAATTTTTATACAATGGAGTACTACTCATCTATAAAGAATGATCACATTGAGATATTTATAAATAAATGGATGGAGCTTGAGACCATACTCATAAGTGAAAGGAATCAAACTCACATGTATAAATACCGAATAGTTTCCCTAGAGTAAGAAATGATAAGAATACATAAAAGTACATGGTAATCATGATTCCCAATCATATTGGTTTGAATCCATATAATGTTATCACTCATTAATTGCAATGGTTTTAACCTGGGTTGTTTGATTTTAGTACCAGTGATAGTACAAATAGCTATTCTGAAGAAAACAACACATCATAAAAGCTAGTGCTGATTTAATATCATCTTGTTTTGAAGTCTCATCAAGCTGTTGTACAGCTGTTTCCACTGGTTTTAACATGTAGTATCTTACTATATTTTACTATATGTGATAGTATAAACAAAATTTTTATAGGCAAAGAGATAATATAGAAACCATTGTTAATTTTCTGTTAACTGGTTCTAAATACCCTGTAATTTCTTCATTCTCTTGAATAGCTTCAGACTGTCTTGATATGCTTAATGCTATAGTATATGAAATTATACTGAAATAATTCAAGGAAGGAGGCACTATGGTGACTGCTATTATGTTAGATTATCTGGGCGTGAAACACAATGATGCTTAAATTGTTTGGTTCTGACCTGTATTGTTCTAATAAAATGTCCTCTTTTACCTCAATCCCACCCTTTTTTAAATTAATATATTTTTCTTACATTTTTTTCAATAAAGGAAAACTAAATTAAAAAATAGTGGGATATGTTATAGTAACTTTTTCGTTTTCCTATTAACGTGATACTATCCCCAGTATTGCTCTCCCCATCTTGTTCTGTCAGATTTTACTATATTCTATTTTGTTTGATAGCATCATTTGAGGCTATAGGCAACCACTTTGAAGGCAATAAGATTCATTATGAGGGCCATTATGGTTTGACTATTATCTTCTTTTGAAATCCTGTGAGGTCTCCAGTGTAGGTTTTATTGGTCTTTTTCTGTACTATCTTGATCAATTCTATTATACCTGATAATATAAGCAACTTTTTAAAAAATAGCAAGAGGCACAATGGTAACCATTTTAGATCACCTGATATTCTATTTTTACATCATGTACTATGCTCATCCTTTTGTTCTAACTGACTCTGTTTTTTTTTTTTTTAATTTTATTTAAGGAGAAAAAAAGCAGAGAAAGAGTACAAGTTATATAGATTTACAGAAAAAAATAAACAGTAGGAAATCACTAGTTAATGGATTACATATTGTCATCTGAGAAATAATTGTTCAAGTCACAAAATTAAAGCTTGTAAAGTGGACATTCCAACAATGATACTGCAAACAGTTCTGTTCAATGATCCAATAAAACTCCGTGATATCATTTTATATCTTATACACTTAAATATACATGCAGTTATATCATTTAGAGTACTTTCTTTTTTAAAATTTTATTTAAGAGGAAAAAGAGAAAAACACAAAACAAAACAAAGCAGTGTAAGGGTACACATAATACAGAACTACAAAAAAAAATAACAGTAAGAAATCACCTGTTAATAGATTACATATTATCATCTTGGAAATAGTTGCTCAAATCACAGTATCAAAGAATACAAAGTGGACATTCAAACAGAGAGACTACAAATAGCTGTGTTCAATGATCCGAAAACATTAATATAGTCAGCTATTTAACACCCCTAAACACACTTGCTGTTATATCCGTTAGAGCTCTTTTTTATCCCCCTCTCTTTCTTTTCCTCTCTTTTTTACAATGACTATTACACATTTTGGGTTTTATTGCTCCCACGGTTCTTATCACTTTTTTGGAAGAGAGTAAAACCAAATGTGACATAACAGAACAGAGTCGGTCAAATCAAAAGGGTGGACATAATAGATAATGTAAAAACATAATACAAGGTGATCAACAATGGTTACCATAATGCCTCCCGCTATCTCTAATAGAATTGCCTATATCATCAGTTATAATAAAATTGAACAAAACAGTAAAGAACAAAACCGACAAAACCAAAACATTGGAGACATTGCAGGTCTTCAAAAGTAGATAAAAGTCAATGAGAATGGGCGTCATAATGAATTTCACTATCTTCACAGCTGTTGCCTAAACTTTCGAACCTGGTACTATCCAGCAAAACAGAATAGGGGAACATCAGTCAAAAACAAGATGGTGAGAGTAATACAGGGCTTTAAATCAAGATAATGGAAAATCAAAATGTGTTACTATAACATATCCTGCTATTTTTATTTATTTTTCCCTTAATTAAAAGGATAAAAATAAAAAAGTAAATAATGGAGTGGAGATTGGTGGCTGACTCTGTTTTGTTTAGCCACGTTAGGTTTTATTCTCTTCAAAAAATAATAAGAATTGTAGGAGTAAAAAAACCCAAAAAGTGTAATTTTTATTAAAAAGAAAGATGGTCTAAGGGACATAACTGCATGTATGTTTGAGTGTGTAGGATGGAAACCCATATTACTGAACTTTTGTTGGATCATTGATTGGCACTGTCTGCAATCTCATTGTATGAATGTTCACTTTATATGCTTTAATTTTATAATTTGGACAACTGTTTCAAAGATGATAATAGGTAACCTATTAACTAGTGATATCTTACTGTTTTTAATTCTTGAAATTCTCTATTATTAGTACCCTTTACTGCTTTGTTTTCTTTTTAATTTTATTTCCTTTCTTTTTTTTTCTCTTTAAAAAAATGAAACTACACTGATGTACACTGCAAAACTGTCCTTCAAAATCAATGGAGAAATAAGATACTTCCAGGACAAAGAACAGCTGAAGAACTTTGTGATCACCGAGACAACCTTGCAAAAAAATACTGAAAGACGGTTTAGATACACTTAGGAAAAAAAAAAACACTATGCAAAGCAGGCAATTAAACAGAAAAGAGGGATAAAGATGCAACAGCAGAAACATAACCTCAACAACAAACCAATATATAACAGTTATAACCATTAATGTAAAAGGTCTCAATAGACCAATTAAAAGAAACAGACTGGCAGAATGGATCAAGAAACAAAATCCAACCATATACTCTCTAAAGAAACCCATCTAACAAAAAAGGATACTCATAAACTGAAAGTCAAAGGACCCTAAAGGATACTCATAAACTGAAAGTCAAAACAATAATTCATTCAAAAGGAACCCACACCCCAAAATAAGCAAGGGTAGCTATTCTGTTTGCAGACAATGTGAACTTCAAACCACAGGAGATAAAGAAGGAGATAAAGAAGGTCATTACATACTGGTTAGGGGAAAACTTCAAGAGGAAGAGGTAACAATCTTAAATATATAACCACCAAATTCCAGGGAAGCCAGTTATATAAAACAAGTATTAACAGAAATGGAAAACCAAATTAGCAGTAACATAATTATAACAGGAGACCTTAACACACCATTGACACCAAGGGACAGATCAAACAGACAGAAAATCAGCAAAAAAGTAACAGAACTGAATCACACATGTGAACAAATGGCCTTGATAGACATAAAAAAGAGTGTTCCATCCAAAAACATCAGAAAACACATTCTTCTCAGCAGTACATGGATCATTCTCTAAAATAGACCATATATTACCTCAAAGAGCATATTTAAATAAATGAAAAAGAGTTGAAATTATCCCTTGCATGTTATCAGGTCATAGCAACATGAAGTTAGAAATTAATGATAAAAGATACTGCAAAAATTCAACAAAAACATGGATGCTGAATAATACACTCTTGAGTAATCATTGGGTCACAGAGGAAATTAAAAAGGAAATTAAACAATACCTACAAGAAAATGAAAATACAAAAACAACTTACAGGAATCTGTGGGAGGCAATGAAAACTGTTCTCTGAGGAAAATTATTGTACTGACTTCCCACGTAAGAAAAACAAAATGAATATAAATAAACAACCTGATCTACACCTCAAACATCTAGACAGTCAAGGCCAAAGTGAAAGGAAGAGAGGAAGTTATAAAAATCAGAGCATAAAGTAATGCAATAGAGAGTAAGAAAACAATTGAAAGAATCAATGAATCAAAGAGTTGCTTCTTTGAAAGAGTAAATAAAGTTGATAAGCCCCTAGCCAACCTTATTAAGAAAAGGAAGAAAAAGGTCAAATTTATGCAATAAGAAATGAAAAAGTGCAATAACTACAGACTCTGTAGAAATACAGAAGATCATCAACACATATTTCAAAAATCTCTACACTCATAGGTTGATAACAGAGAAGAAATAGACAGATTCCTAGAAACAGGTGAAGTATCAAAGCCAGGCTAAGAAGATGTGAACCCAATTTCTATTAGTGAAATTGAAAGCATATTTAAATCCTTACCTAAAAAGAAGAGCCCAGGCCAAGATGGATTCACTGCAGAATTCTACAGGAAGTACAAAGAAGACTTAATGCTGACACTTCTCAAACTCTTCAATGAAATTGAAAGGAAAGCAATGCTTCCTAAGTCAGTCCTTGAGGCAAATATTACTCTAGAACCAAAACCAGAAAAAGACCCAATAAAAAAATAGAACACATACTAAACTCCCTAGTGAACACGGATGCAAATATCTTCAATAAAGTATTGGCAAAAAGAATGCAACAAATCATCAAAAACATTGTACTCCATGACCAAGTGGGATTCATCCTAGGCATTCAGAGATGGCTCAACATACATAAATCAATAAGTGTAATCCACCATATCAATAAAGTCAAAAGTAAGAATCACATGATCATTTCTATAGATGGAGAAAAAGCTTTTGATAAGGTCCAACATTCATTTATGATAAAAACGTTACAGAAATTTGGAATAAATTGTCTTTATCTCAATATAATAAAGCCCATCTACGACAAACCAGCAGCCAGTATCATAATAAATGGCCAAAAACTGAAGGCCTTTACCTTAAACTCAGGGACAAGACAGCAATGTCCCTTATCACTGCTGCTATTTAATATAGTACTGGAAATACTAGCCAGAGAAATTGGACAAGATGGAGAAATAAAAGGGGTAAAGGTAGGAAAAGAAGAGGTTAAATTATCATTATTTGCAGATGGCATGATACTCTACAAAGAAGACCCCCAAAACTCAATTGAAAGACTCTTAGATATTATAAATAAATTCAGCAATGTAGATGGATACAAAATCAATACTGAAAAATCAATAGCATTCCTATACACTAACAGCAAGATCACAGAGGGAAATAAGAGAGGTCACAACTTTCACACTAACAACCAAAAAATTGAAATATTTAGGAATTACTCTCATAAAAAAGTGAAAGGCCTAGACAGGGAAATTTATAATATACTGAAAAAAGAAAAAGAAGAGGATCTCAGAAAGTGGAAAGACATCAGTTACTCATAGATAGGAAGAATAAATATTATGAAAATGTTCATTCACCCAAAACTCCTATACAGATTCAATGCAATTCCAATAACAAATAACAACAACATACCTCAGAGATCTCAAGAAACCACTCCTAAAACTCATCTTAAGTGAGAAGAGACCTAGAATAGCAAGGACAGTTCTAAGCCGCGAAGCCAAGGCAGGAGGCATCACAATCCCTGACTTGAAGATTTACTACAAAGCAATCGTGGTAAAATCCACATGGTACTGGAATCAAAACAGAGCTGAAGAAAAATGTAATAGATTAGAACATACAACCACAACTACAAACACACTCAACCACCTTGTCTTTGATAAAGGGTCCAAATATGTTTACTGGAAGAGATTCTATTAAAGAATCTCTTTAATAAATGGTGTTGGAAAAACTGGTTCTCCATATGTGAAAAACTAAAACTAGACACATGCCTATCACAATATACAAAATTAAAAGCTAAATGGATCAACGATCTGAATATTAATACAGAAACACTAAATCTTTTGAAAGACAATTGGGTTAAACCTTGTAGACATAGGGATAGAGAGAGTATTCATGCATAGGAATAAAACCGCATGGGAAATACTTCCCAGAATCTATTACTGGATCACATCTTATTAAAATGTTTCTCCATGTCAACAGAAATCTCCCCCATAGTGAAAAGGAAAGCCACAAACTGGGAAAAAATCTTAGTGAACTGTCCCTCAGAAAAAGGACTTCTATCTAAAACATACAAAGAAGAATTTAAAATGTCAGACTCCCAAAATTCAAAGATCCAATCTAAAAATAGGCATCTGAGATAAACAGCTCTCAGATGGATAAAAGCAAATGGCAAATAGATACATAAAAAAGTTCACTATCATTAGTCATTAGAGAAATGTAAATTGCAACCACACTGAGATTCCTTCTAACTCCTGAGAGAATGGCCAGGATCAGGAAATCCACCAACAACAAATGCTGGGGACGCTGTGGGGAAAAAGGAACTCTCCTGCAGTTGGTGGGAGTGTAGACTGGTGCAACCACTGTGGAGGCCTGTCTGGAGATTTCTCAGTAAGCTGGGATTGGAAGTCCCATTTGTGCTAGCTATTCCACTTCTAGACATATTACCATAGAACTGAAAGCATCATACCACAGTGATATATGTGCACCCATGTTTATAGCAGCACAATTTGCAATAGCCAGATCTTGGAAATAACCTAAGTGTCCATCAACTGAGAAATGAATAAAAAAGTTGTGGTGTTTTTATACAATGGAGAGCTACTCAGCTCCAAAGAAGGATCATATTGAGATGTTTATAAATTAATGGATGCAGCTTGAGACCATACTCATAAGTGAAATAAATCAAACCCACATGTATAAATACCAAATAGGTTCCCTAGTTTAAGAAATGATAACGATGTATAAATGTATATGGTAATCATGATTACCCATTATATTGCTTTGAAGCATTATAAAGTTTTCACCCATTAATTTTAATGGTTGTATTATTGGCTGTTTTATTTTATTGTCTGTGATGGTATAAACAGCTATTTTGGTGAAAACAAGTCATTATAATAGCTAGTATTTATTTAATATCCTCTTATTTTGAAGTCTCATCAAGCTTTTGTTCTTCTGTCTCCGTTGGTCTTAACATGTTGTATCTTATTGGATTTTATTATATGTGACAGTATAAAGAAAAACTTTTATAGACAAGGAGATAATAAAGAAACCATTGTTCATTTTCTGTTAGGTGATTCTAAATACACTGCAATATTGTCATTCTCTTGAATGGTTTTACATTGTCTTGATATGTTTGATGCTACAGTATATGAAGTTATACTCAAATAGTTCAAGGAAAGAGACTATATGGTAACTGTTAAGTCAGAATATCTGGTGTGAAACACTCTGTTGCTTAAATTTTTCTGTTCTTACCTGTGCTGTTGTGTTGCTATGTCCTCTTTTAAATCAATCTCCTATTTTATTATTTGTTTTATTTTTATCTTTTTAATTAAGGGATAAAATAAATAAAAAATAACAGGATATATTATACTAGCCCACTTTGATTTCCTATTAACTTGATTTTAAACCCTATATTGCTCTCACCATCTTGTTTTGACTAATTTTATTTTATTCTATTTTGCTTGATAGTATCAATTTTGAGGGTATAGGCAACTACTTTGAAGACAATAAGATTCACTATCTGGCCCATTCTGGTTTGATTATTATCTTCTTTTGAAATCCTGTAATGTCTCCAATGTTTCAGTTTTATTGGTTTTGTTCTATACTGTTTCGTTCAATTTTATTATAACTGATGATATAGGCAAATGTTTTTAAGATACCTAGAGGCATGATGGTAAACTTTTTTTATCACCTTATATTCTGTTTTTATATCATTTATTATGTCCATCCTTTTGATTTGACTGACTCTGTTTTGTTATCTCACATTTGGTTTTTTTCTTCAAAAAAAAGTCTTACTCTGGGAGTAATAAAACCCAAAATGTGCAATTGTCATTGTAAAAAAGAGGAAAAGAAAGTGTTCTAAAGGATATAACTGTGTGCATATTTAAGTGTATAAGATAGATAATCGTATTACTGAATTTTTCTTGGATCATTGAACAGAATTGTTTGCTGTCTCATTGTTTGAATATCCACTTTGTATGCATTAATTTTGTAACTTGAACAACTATTTCTAAGATGACAATTTGTAATATACTAACCAATGATTTCTTAGTGTTTATTTTTCAAAATTCTGTATTACTTGTACTCTTCTTTGTTTTCTCTTTAAATAAAATTAATAAAAAAGAATATACATTCTTCTGAGCTTCACTGAAACATTCTCTAAATCAGACCATACACTAACTCATAGAACATGCTTTAGTAAATGCAAAAGAATCCAAATTATGCCATGAATATTATCTGATCATTTGATTTTGATTGATGTTAGTCTGTTTTTAAATATTTTATTTCAATATGTATGAAGGTATGGGCTGCTATTTTGAAGAAAATAAGAGATATTATGGTATCCATTATTGATTTTCTAGTGTCTGGTCTTGAAAATCCTTAAGGCTCTCATTCTTTTGCTTTCATTGCTTTTATATTATATTGATTTGTATGAACTTATTGTGTGTGAAAGTATGGACAACTATTTCAATGAAAGTAAGAAACTTTATGGTTACCACTGTTGATTTTCTTTTGTCTTTTTCTGAAATCCTGTGTTATTTGCAATGTTTAGCACTGATCTGCTTTGTTCTGTTTTATTCTTTTTAAAATAACAAAATGAAAATATTCTAAGGACACGACATATTCTTTTTTAGTTTTAAAAAGCCAAACAGAAAAAAGGGTAGAAATAATACAGAATTTCCAAAATAGCCACTACAAAAATCAACACTAGTTAGTACAATTCACATGGTCATCTTAGAAGTAGTTGTTTTAAGTATGAGATCTAAGAATAAAAGATGAACAGACAAACAAAAGACAGCACAAACTATCCTTTTAATGAACTAACATTGAATTAATAGTATGGTTATCTACCTTGCGCTCTTGAATATACATACAGTTCTATATGAATACCTAGAAGTCGTTAAGGATACGAAATATTCTTACAGTGTGGTATAACACAGATCAATTAAGAACCTCAAATGAAGACATTCTGAATAAATAGTTATAACACTGCAAACAGATTTCCTGGCTATTTCCAAATATACTGAAGCAAACACCTTGATAAGAGAGACCAAATTCCTATACATTTTTAATTTTGAGGTAGCTTTTGTGCACCATTCTAAACTAAGTATTTATCATCTCCATTTAAAAATGAGTACACCACTCAAGGGTGTTCACAATACTTCAAGTAACTTTCTAATTCCTTTTCCCCTAATGGAAACACAGTGAGAGCTGAGTGATAAATGTATATTTCCTCAGGGAGCTGAAGTAAGATAATTGAAATAAAGTTACAAGTTAATAACATCCCTCTATCAGGCAATTCCATGGATCACTTCAATCATCTGGTCCAGCTGTATATATTTACAGAGAGTCAAATCTACATGTTGAGGTAAACTAATATATTGTAAGAGCAAGAGGGCCATGATACTTCTAAGTTGAGCTGTAGGTGCTTCTGGCAAGTTCTTAAGATAACTCTTTATACCGATACTGATATGTAAATATTGAGAAGCAAACCTGTCCACCAAATCCATTGCAATAGTTTCCTTGGGGAAAGAAGTATGCAAGTCAATGGAATCAGGTAGACAAAAATAATGCACATTTCACAGGTAAAAAGTCAAATTATGATAAATATTAATTATAAAGCAAATGGTAGACATTTACATTTTCAAATTGTTTTTTTTTAAGAATGAAAACATGGAATATTAATTGATCATTTCAAATGCCAGTATCTGTTTAAGACCATGGCTCTGAACTCTGATTTATAGAAAGTCTACCAAGGGCCACAGTTAGAGCTTAGTGGCACAGCTGTGTCTGGCAAATGTGAAGTTCTGAGTTCAATTCCTGAGAGAGAGAGACAGAGAGGTAGAGAGCTACAGAGACAGAAAGAGTCACACAGAGAGACAGAGACAGAGAGAGACATAAACAGACAGACAGAGAGAAGCTAAAAGATCATGGAGAAGTTGAAGCTCAAGTATGGTGATTAAAGTAAGTTTTCTTTCAGACATAGTGTTGACATGGGTTAGGTACAAGAACAAAATCTCCAAAAACAATGCAAACATACACTAATAGAACATTAATACTAAAAAAGCAATAGCAGACAAAAGAAGAAGCACCAGGGTGATGCTTCCTCTTGGTTTGCACCATGGTTAGGATGCTGGCCATGATCTCTCTCCTTTCTTCCAGCAGCCTTGTGTGCATTGAGCTCTGGTACTGTGTGGTAGTCATGAGGGCTGGCATGTGCCCATAAGTGCTTGAGCTGTCTTCCTTCCAAGCACTTGTTCTCCTACTTCCCAGAGACTGGGAGGGCGTCTAGATAAGTTGGTAAGACTGCTTTTCCCTCTTTCTGTAAGCAGAGGTCTGCTGGATTTCATCTGGGCTTCTGTGTGGTGCTAGTCAGGGGTGTCTGACTCTGTCTGGTGTCCAGGCAATTTCAACTGTAGTAAAGGGGGAAGGACACAGAAGAACTAACCCAGTGACCAGTCTTCTCCTGATATTTTGAGACGTTTCATCAATCTCTATCCCTTTTCTTTTGTCATAATGCAGGCAGGTGCTTTTTTCTGCTTTACTATCCAACTCAGATCAAGCATAACAGATCAAGCCTTGGTTTTTCTCCAGCACCAAACTCTTGGTCCATAACTCAAAAAGACTTTCTATGTAACCCGAGAACCCAGTCGCATTTAAAACTTGACAGAACAGGGTTCTTGAAGCTGAAGTAGGCACCGAATTCAGCAGCTTTTAGTGTGCAGTTGGAGGGATTCTGTGTGGGTATTGAGCTCAGCATTTGGAAGCTCATCTAAGGAATGGATCCTCAGCACCTAGGGCTTAGTGATGGGGGTGTTGGTGGTAGGGTAGAATCGGCCACTGCTCCTGCGCTTGTCTTTTCTCCAGCCTGGATCATATTGGTCACACCCTCTTTGTGTCCCTGTAGTCACTTATGTCCCTCATGTGACTTTCAAATGGATCCCTCAATGTCTGGCTCTAGGTCCCCAACTAAGACCATGGCCTTGATCCTCTCTGTCCCTGGAGCTTGCCAGTCACAACTCAGTAACTGCCCTCTGAATGATTCTCTGATGTCTCCTCATGTTAGTGCCATGATCTGAGGTCCATCTCTTGTGAATAACTCTCTTGCTGTGCTCTGTCTCTTGGGGAAATGACAGGAGAAGAGTTAGAGCAGTGAGTACCGGAAGTTGGCTGATAACTGGATACTAACCACAGCCCAGCAGCCCCTGCTGCCCTCCAATCATTCCTTCATCAGAATTTCCCCAAATTTACCTGCTTGATGGACCTGGAGTACAAGTCACACTGGGACTCAGAGGTGACGCAGCTGCTTTCTTAAACAAACCCAATGCCAGAAGTCACCTGGTAGGCTTCTCATTTCAGGTCCCTTCTTTTGTTTCGGTTTTCTGTTCACCTCATTTGCAAGTACATGTGAACCTTGGTGAGCATCTTCCAATGTTTCACGTGCACAGCTACTTATAACCTGGTATGGCTTCTTCAGCATTTATCTAAAAGTTAAGTACCCAAAGTCAAAGATATCTATCATGATATTTATGTTTTAAAACTGAAATCATAGATGTTTCATTCAAATTGGAATTAAACATTATTTTACATATTATTACCCAAGCCATTTTTACATGTTATACTCAATTTTTACAAGTGCACATGAATTATACCGAATAACATGTTTCATTTTGCCATTATTCATAATTCAAGTGACACACTTTGGTCACTTCCACCTTTAAATCCCTCTTTGACCTTCTATTTCCCTATCAACTGACTCCTTTCCATTTTCACAAAGTCTCCCTTAATATTACACAGATTAAAAAGGAAAACTTAAATCTGCAAAGGAAAGGAATTAGAAAATGAAAGACTGATGAAACTCCTAGAAGTTACTAGGTAATAATAGTGTTTTCTAACTATATGTCATCAATCTTGATAAGTAGTCAGACAAAGGAGTAATGTGAATATTTTGGCTACCTGAGTCCAAATTACTACTGACTGCTTGGTTCCACATTCTACAGTTCCTCTTCTTAATATGATTTATTTTTCAAAGGTGCCCACACAACACAGAACCAAAAATGTGACACATTCTCTGAATTCCATCTCTGGGAGTGTCAGAGGTTCCAGACTGGATGGTGCATCCTCTTTGGACTGTTTTTGCCCATGTACCTGGTCACAGGGCTTGGAATCTTGCTCCTCATCTTGGCATTCATCTGTGATCTTCACTTCAATGGACCCCTGTGTTCCTCCTCTTAAACTTGTGCTTGCCACACATCTATTTTATGTCTGCCACAGTCCCAAAGATGATTGTGGACATCCTAACTGCAGTCATCTGTCACATGGATGTGTCTATATTTTTTTCTCCATGGATGTCTGACACTTTTCTGAATGTAATGCCTTATGATCAAATTTTGGCAGTCTATCTCCTGAATTTCCAAGTTGATTTGAATCCTTGCTTCTCTTGCTTGTTACTGTTTTATTTTTATTTAGTGGTTTGGACTGTCACCTGTCCATTGTGGTAGATTTGCAGTTTATCTGCTTACAAGATGTGGAACTTTCTAGTTTTTTTTGACATTTCTCAACTACTTAATCTTAGCTCTTCTCACCCTTTAAATATCATTCAGTATTTGGTGAGACCATATATGAGTTATTCCCATATTTATGATCTTCTTACTCTAAATTGATGCTACCATTCTAAAATCTCATTCACAGAAAATAGTTGTAAAAACTTTTCCATCTGTGGATCTCACCTGCCTGTTATTTGCTGATTTTGTGGACCAAATCTTGGTACATACATTGATCTCACTGAAGCACATTCTAACAGAAAGGGTTTGTTGGGTTCAGTCATTTATACTGTGGTCAGTTATCTGCCGAGTCCCTTTATCTACTGCCCAAGAGATGAGGACTTTAAATGCTCATCAAGGAGGCTTTGTGACGGGAGACAGTCAGATCTCAGGGCCTGTGCCAGCTGTGTGGAAAAATGAAGCAAAGTGCAACAATACAACAAAATTAATATTGCACAGTATGACTCAGTTATACTGCTTACAATTTTCATTTTTAGAATTGTACAGCTTTAAAGGCTTTAAAACCTCACATGTTTTATACTGGAAAAATGTTAGCAGTATTGTGAGTGGAGATGGTAATTCCTGAAGATGGCTAATACTCTGGTGACTGTACAATAATCTACACCTAATTAGTACCACAGGCTTGACTATTTGACATTGGTAGCAAATGGGAAATCTGGTATGGTCGATTTTTCCATGAAAAAGGAAATAAACTCAAATAAGTCATTTAAAAGTGGACCTGTTTTAGTGTATGGAACCTGTTCCATGAACATACTCTTCCGTAGAGTAAGCACTGAGGAAATTTTGGCCACTCCTGCCCTCCTCTTTTTACTGTATTAATATTTGAAAGCACTTGGAGATGATGATAACCTCATTAATATGGATAACTAAAAATGATGTGAATTGAGAGCCCCCAAGATCATATAAAATCCTGTAAACTTTAGTTTATGCCTCGACTCTTCAGTTTGATTACTCCAATCCAGCAGGCATGAAAATGGTGTCTCATCCTCCTCCTGTGGTCATCTTCGTGAAGAAATTCCTACCAGAGACTGCACTCTTTTCATTTCTGAGCGTGGAGCCTGCCGCTTATTGAGTATCATGCTTGGAGTGGCACTGGATCTAGAACACCTGGCCAGGCTCCTGCAGAGAAAAGTCCTAACTCTGAGGTGCTGCTTTAGATAGTGGAGGGTCAGATCATCAAAAATTATATTTATTTCTCCAGACAACATGGCAGTTTTGATAACCAAGTGAGTGAAAACCAGTGTGCTAAATTTCAGAAAATACTATAACAAGTTTTGCTTTTGCAAAAATAACATTATTTGATACAAGCATGAAAGCACAATAAACAATAATGGAACAGGTTAGAAATTCATGAAGTAAATTTAAAAATTTATAGTCAAATATGGCCAGTTATCAGGAACACACAGTGGAGAAAAAACTCATTTGTAAATGTAATAAAAGAACTAAATTAGGAGAACAAGTTAGCATCTCTCAAGAATCAGCCATTTTGGAACATGGTGGACCAACCAAGAAAGCAATGAGCCAGCCTTTCTGGTAAGTTGTGGTGTGAGTGAGCCCTGTTGCGCCAGGGAGAGAGCAGGTCAGTGTCTCCTGTGAGCCTACTGGTGTGTGGGTTGGGAATCAGATTCCTGTGCCCTCTACCTCTCCTTAGCCACTGAATGGTGAGGATGAAAATCGGAGTTGATAGCAATTAAGGCACATAAATGCACTAAATTTTTGTATGGTTTGGTTGATTAATGACCTGGGGTCAGAAGTCTGAGCATCTCTTGGGGGCCTTTCCTTCTACCTTGACTTTGAAGGCCAATATTGTTTTCACTGTTTTGCTTTGTTCTGATGAATTATTTTGCTCTGTAGAATGCTTTGTTTTAATAGCTTTATAGTGTTCTGTTTTTGGTTTGATTTTACTATACCTGATTGAATGGACAACTACTGTGAAGATATCAAGATATACTATTGTAGCAGCTATTGCTTTCCTGGTATCCCGGCTCTAAAGTTCTCTACCAATTTCACTGCATTGTCTTGATTGACTTTGTACTGTCTTGTTTTGTTGGATTTTACCATCTTTAAAATAAAGGAACCAAACTAGACACTCATAACACCATATAATAGAATAAAGAGTTATATGTAAGACTTGAAAGTGAATATCCACAAGTAAACAAATAGAAAGGCTTCATGACATTGATCAAAAACTTATTTCCTGCATACAAAGTCCAAAATCAAAAATCAAAAGAGATTGCATCATACTTAACAGGCTCCAGGAAATTGAAGATATTTTAAAGAAAAGTCTATTTTTAACTATATTTAAATATATCGTATGCATCAGTTAAGAGAAAAATATAGAAATTACAGTACAATTTTGATTTGCAAGCATGATCTGCTTCAGAAACCCATTTGTAATAAAAACACTTGTATAGCAAACTGAATTTCCCGTTGAGGAATAATGTAAACTTAAATGATTCATTTCACAACACAAAAAATTCATATAAAATGACTATAATGCTGAAATATAATACAAAATAAGAAAATACAAAGTATAAAAAACAATTAACCTGCAGTTGCTCTTGAAAATCTTTGTGTTGTTGCGAGGGAGAAAAGAGAGCTGAGTATTATTGTGTAGGACAACTGACATTAGCACGATTGACCCTCTGCTGTCTGTGGATACAGGGGAATCATTCATTCTCGTTTGTGTAACTCTGACTTGGAACCTATCCAGTGACACTCACTTTTGCTTCCTTTGTGGGATTTCCCACAAATGTGACATGTTTTAACAGATAGATTCATCAGCCACACAGCTACAGCTGTGTTCTTCTTTCCAGCAGTGCTTTTCTACAAAAGTCTTCAGTTTCCTACATTTTAGGTATTTTCCAAATCTCACCTAAAGTGAGAGATTTTTCCTCTTCCCTTTCCTCCTCCTCATCTCAAGATGAGATCTCTATTACCTCTGGCTGTTGGGATAACTGCTCATCATCGTTTGGAGTTTTGGAGAAAGAAAAAGAAGGAAAGAGAGAAAGAAAGAAAGAAAGAAAGAAAGAAAGAAAGAAAGAAAGAAAGAAAGAAAGGGAGAAAGAAAAAAAAGAAAGAAAGAAAGGAAAGAAAGAAAAAAAGAAAGAAAGAAAGAAAGAGAGAGAGACAGAAACAGAGACAGGGAGAGAGAGAGAGAGATGGAGGGAGGGAGGGAGAGAAGGAAGGAGAAAGAGAAGTGCAGAGGAAAAGAGAGGAGAGGAGAAGAGAGGAGAGAAAAGAGACACAGACATAGACAGTAAGTCACAGACAGGAACTAGAAATCCATCAGCTCAGCTGTGATCATGTGATGTGTGGAATCAAGTACTCTTCATATTGCAAGACATTGCTTATTTATCAATGAAAATTTATTAGAAATATTTGATTGTCTTGCAAAATACTCTCAGGACAAATCTCTTGAGATCTAAGGTTTTACTGGATATGGAAATCAAACCTTGCAACCATAAAAATACAAATAACTATTAAGAAGGCAAAGGAACTATTTGGAGATTCATAGAAAAACACAAAATGAGCAGGAGCAATAGCCTCAAGAGATCCATTGTATATCATGATGAGTATACTTTATAACAATAAACTCTGTGCTTAAAATAAATAGAAAGATAACACATAACCGGAGATATGTTTATACAACCTATGTGTGAGAAAAGCCCTGTGTTGAGAATATACAAAGAAAACTGGCAGATCAGAAGTAAAAGTGCACACCACATTCCTGCAACATGAGCCTTAAAAACACTTGAAAAGTCATTTCTTCAAAAAATATATATCTCAAAGTAGCACCTACATAGATGCTCAATTAGTCATGGGGAAACGAAAATTTTCTGATTCCATTCCCACTAACAAAAGATTTATTGCTTATTTCCTACTATCTTTTATTTGTTCCTTATGCATACTTTGAGTTTCTCATATAAGAGAATCCATGAAACATTTAAGCTTGTGTGCTTGATTTATCTCACAATATTATGGTCGCAAGGTGTCTTCCTTTTCTTTCAAATAAATGATTTATTCTTCTTTACAGAAAATACAGAGGCAGGAAGGACGAAGAGAATGTTAAGGAGCAGAGCAAATGAAGACACTGTGTTCACGCACCAGCTCCACACTAGCAATGTAATTGTTACATAAGGCAAATATGTGCTAATGAAAAGTGTGGGCTGAATACCAAGTTCCAAGCTACTGTGCATCCCATTCTCAGTCTCTTCCAATCAGAAGTTGGATGAATGTGAGGAATTATTTGACAGAAATATTTCCAGTATGAAGGCATGCAAAATCAGACTTACGCTTCAGCTATGGTAAAAAATTCAGCTGTGATGATTTTCACTCCATTTCTTCTGTAGCACAAAAAAACGCATAAAAACATTAACATTTAAGTGAAATGTCTGAGAGAAGCAAAAGATGATATCAGTACATTACATGATACTGGAAATCTCAGGAATGCCCATAAGAAATTTTACCAGACTTGAAACTTAATTAAACATGCAGAGGAAAGAAAAGTTTAAAAAGAAACGTCTGAGCACATTGTGGACAAGAAACAAATAGAATAACACCAAATTCAAAGTCATAGATGCTTTGCAAAAACAGAATTCTAAGGATGTCATTGTGGGAAGAAAATTACAGGCTTCACAAATTCACGGTGTTTGTCTCAGGGTACATGAAGTGCAGTTAATTCTAAGATCAGTGGGCCATTAAGGATGAGAGGCTGCTCTCCTGAGGGTTCTCCCCAGGACCCCCAACACATTCTTGTTCCTCAGGCTGTAGATGAAGGGGTTCAGCATGGGGGTCACCACAGTGTACATCACAGAGCCCACAGAGCTGTCATGTGGAGAATGGGTCCCCGCAGAACTGAGGTAAACCCCAAGGCCTGTTCCATATAGCAAGGAGACCACACAAGAGGTGAGACTCACAAGTGGAAAATGCTTTAAACTTGCTTTCTGTGGAGGGGATCTTCATTAGAGAGGCAATGATGTGAGAGTAAGAGAAGAGGATCCCTGTGACGTGACATGTCCAGCAGAGCAGTTGACACGTACAACAGGATGACACTGATATTGGCAATGGCATCAGATCTGGCCACCTTGAACACCTGGGCCAGCTCACAGAAGAAATGGGGGATTTACATGTACTTGGAGAACGTCAAGTGATTCATTAGTAGAATATGAAGGAGGGAGACAAAGAGCATGATGAGCCATGACATCAGAACTAAGGAAACACAGGCATTCGAGTCCATGATGGTCACATATTTCAAAGGATAGCAGATGGCTAGGTCCTATGCCATTATGGTCAGTAATAAGTTATCCATTCCCACAAAAGCCAAAAATAAAAATATCTGGATTGAGGCATTCTGTATACAAAATGTCTTTGCTGTGCATGAATGTTCGCCAGCATCTTTGGCACCGTGGTGGGGCTGAAGTGGATGTCTTTAATGGACAGGCTGGAGAGAAAGAAGGACATGGGTTGTGGAGCTGGGAGTCATAGCTGGTGGCCAGGATGAGGAGCAGATTCCCAAGCACCATGACCAGGTACACACACAGGAAAAGGCCAAAGAGGATGGACTGCAATTTGGGGTCCTGTGAGAGACCCAGGAGGAGGAATTGGGGCACACCCGTGTGGGTCTGTGTTTCCATTTCACAGAATGTCTTCCATCATTTCTCAGTGTTTCTCTAATTTTTCATCTTTGTCTTCTTTGGACATGTTCATCGATTATGTTTATCATTTCCGTTTTTACCAGAGATTATTTCTGATCTGACTTCCTTTACAGTTTCCTAGAGTTGTTTTTTTTTTCCATTGCTATTATTTGAGAAATTTCAGTTGTGATTTCTAAATTCATCCATGTCTATGTCTCCTGTACTAGATCTAGATTGGCCTTTTGCTCTTTCTTTTTGACATTTTCTTCCCTCCAGTTTAGTCAGAGGCCACATCCCAGTTGCCTCCTGTGTTCAAAGCCCTCTGGCAGCAGGCCTCAGTGAGGGTTACTCATGGCTTCAGGTCTCTGGGTGCTGACTCCCAGCCCCTGAGGGCTTCAAGGATGTTTTTCAGATGTGAAAGGGTTATTGGTATGGACTCTGAATCTCTGTGGGCCTCATTAAGTTTTCCCAGGTGACTGCAAGTTGCTGGGCATGTACTATTGGGCACCATGGACCTCAGAGGTAGTTCCTGGATGTGGGCCGGTCAATGGGCACAGCTTCCCAGTCCCTGAAGGCCTCATTGTGGGTTCCTGGATGACAATGCATTGCTGGAGGCAGGCTCCCGGCCCCTTTCAACCTAAAGGATGTTTCCCAGGTGTGGATGGGTCACTGGGTGAAGAGTCCCAAACCCCAAAGGGCTCAGGGAGGGTTCCCAGATGACAGTAGGTCACAGGTTACAACTTCTTGGTCCCCATGAGCCTCATCTGTGGCTCCTGAGTTTTGGCAAGTCAATGAGCACAGCTCCCCAATTTCTCACTGTGGGCTCTCACATTATCATGGGTCTCTGATGGAGCAGACTCCTGGTCCCCACAGGCCTCAGGAATGGTTCTCAGATGTGGGCAGGTCACTCATCTTTCCATTTTCTGCTATTCTCTTTGATCTCCTTTTCAAGGTATTGTAATTTTCAATATAGATTTTTTACCTTCTTTGTTAGATTCATTTCTAATTATTTCATTTTTTGATGCTATTGTGAAAGGTGTTCTCTAATTTCTTTATCAGTGAGCTTTATGCAAGAATGCTGTTGATTTTTAAATGCTGACTTTGTATCAGCTACTGTACTGAACCTGGTTATTAGACCTAGAAGCCTAACATTGGAGTGTTTGAGGTTCTCTACTTAGAGTATCATGTCATCTATAAATATTGACAATTTAACTTCCTTCTTTACTATCCTTATTGCTTTATTTAACTTTCTGGTCTACTTGCTCTAATATTTCCAGAACTATATGGAAAACCATCTTGTTCCTGATTTTAGAGTGAAGCTGTTAATTTCTGTCTATTTAATATGGTCAACACCATATTAGGTATACAGAATTTTACAATGACTTCATTGGCATGAATAAATCTGAAAATATCATTTCCCTTTCTATTTCATGGAAGAGTTTGAGGAGTATTGGCATTAGATCTTCTCTACATTTCTTGTATAACTCAGCAAACCATCAGGGTATGGGCTTTTCTTTATTAGTAGATTTTTAACTACATTTTCTTTTTTTTTGTTTTTTAATTTTATTTAAGAGGAAAAAGAAAAAAAACACAAAACAAAACAAAGCAGTGTACACTATATTTTCAATTTCATGGACTGATTTTGGGTTCATTAGGATTTTTATATCTTCTTGATTCAGCTTTGGTAATCCATATGTATCTAGGAATCTATTCATTTAATCTCTGATTTCAATTTCATTAGAATAAAATTCTTGAAGTAGATATTGATCTGAATTTCTGAAGAATCTGTAACACTTTCACTCATTTCATTCCTAATTGCATGAATTTGGGTCTTTTTTTATAAAGATATCTAAGAGTTTATCAATTTTATTTAATCTTTCAAAGAACCAACTCTTCCCTTCATTGATTCTTTGTACTATTTCCTTAGTCAATTGGAATAACTTTTGCTCTCAGATGTATAATTTTTCCCTTATATGAGCTTTGGATTTGAGTTGTTTCTTTTATTCCTCTAGATATTTGAGATGCAATATCAGGTTGTTTAATTGATATTCTTGTGTCTTCCCAATAAGGGTATTTACCACTATAAATTTCCCTCTTAGGGAAGCTTTTATGGCATCCCATCAGTTCCAAGATGTTATATCAGCATAGTCATTTAGTTGTGGATTTGTTTCATTTTTTCTTTAAATTCATCTATGACCCATTTGTTGTTCGGAAGGGTGTTGATTAAGCACGTTCTGCGGGCTAGTATATAGTCTATTTTAGAAAATGTCCCTTGTGCAGCTGCAAAGAATGTGTATTCTGATGTTGATGGGTGGAACAGTCTGAAGTCATTGGCACACATCTCTTAGATTCATTCATAGTTTTGTTTTAATTCTGATATTTCTTTGTTGAGTTTTGTGTAGCTGATCTATCTATTTATGAGAATGGAGCATTGGATTACAATTACAATTGTGTTAGTACTTAATGGTTTTTCATGTCCAATAATACTTGTCTTATATAATTGGCTGCTCCTGAATTTGATGCATACATGTTTATGATTGTAATCTGTACTTCTTAGAATTTTGCATTCACAAGAATTATATTTTTATCTTTAATGTGTCTTAGCTTGAAGTTCACATTGTCTGTAAATAAAATAGCTACCTCTTTGTTTTTCTGGGTTCCTGTTATATGGAATAATGTTCTCCATCCTTTGATTTTCAGGTTATGAAATTCTTTTTGTGTTAAATGTGTTTTTTGTATGTATTGTTAGATCTTATTTCTTAATTCATTCTACTAATGTAATTCTTTTGGTGAGTTAAGACCATGTACATTAATGGTTATAAATGACACATTGATTCATCCTTGTCACATTATTAACTGCTGTTTTTAGTTGATTTCCTCTCAGAAATTCCAATGTCAGTAATTCATTACTCATTGATGTTGAATCCAGACTGGAGCTGTCCATTTTGATCTCTAGTTTTCAAAGCTTGCTGTTTTCCAATTAGGTCTCATTTGGGGAAAAACACAGGATATGCAATATAATAAAAAAATTCAGTTCTTGAGTCAGAGTTACTACATCATAACAAATCCTTTCTGAGACAGGATCTTGCTGTGTGGTTAAGGCTGGCCTTGAAATCATGGCAGTACTCCTGCATTAGCCTCCTAAGTGCTGAGGTCACAGGCATGCTCCCCCTTGCCTGGCCATAACTTTGATCTTCAAAAACCATTTTAAACACTTTCAACTGTAAATATCTCACCTCTACAGTAGGAGCACTAAACATTCACTTCACATTAGGACAAAAGGCAAAACTGAATCTCTTGATGTAATTGTCGTTTGGTTTCTGGGATTATATGGCCCATTCCTCAGTGCAAACTTTGGTCTTTCAGTTCTCAATGGAAGTGTTTTGGATCACTCCCACTTACCAATACTCCCTTAACCCAGGCTGGCATCATACATGGGCTTCTGATTTGTAAAACACACCAGTTTTTTTATGCCTTTTGGCTGCCATACGGTTTTTCTCATGAATGACCACTGCTATGGCTTTTTGTTTCACAGTATCTGCCCCAGGAAATTTTTTCCAAGTGAGAAAAACGTGCATTATATTGATAAAGGAGAAGAAAAATCAATCCATCAAAATCAAATAAAAATGTGTTTATATGTCCATGAACTGGAACCAGAATGTACTGAGCTATACAAGTAGCTCTCAGGGCCACAATATATCAGTGGATTTGATTAAAATATCACAAATTTATAGAAATAAAATTATAATGTAAAGATTAAGAGGGAAAATATTTTAAATAAACTTTCTCATGCTGTCAAGTGTTGTACATTAATAATGGATGTCTTTGTTACACACTGCAAACATGTAGAAATAAAAATATTTTAAAATAAGCTAAGTAGAAACATAAGAAAAATTAAAAAGACAACAGTCTATCTTTTGTAGTAGCATGGGGTAATAATGATCTACAAAACCTCTAGAGGTTCTAAGGGCATTTATCATAGTAGATTGTTTATGGCATAGCTTTGTTCACGAATTTCCACATTGCTTAGAATATGCTTTGTGACTTTAAATTCAAAGCAAAGAATAAAAGCATCTCTTTGGGGGAAAAAGATTTATCTCACTCTTCTACCTGCATAGATGCAAAAGCTTAAAGAAAGAATTCCATTCTCCACTCTCCTTTGTGACCCAACCGAATTGAATTGTTTGGAGAATGGAAGAGCGTAGAAAAATTTATTTAATTATGACTTCTGACAATTCAAGCTCTGAGATGCTAGAATGTATAAACTCTTTCTCTCTTGTGCACCTCCCCTGAAATTCTCTTATCTTAGCCTCTATGAAAACATAACAGAGCTTCCTTAGGGACAGATTATAGAGGAGAAAAACCACTGGAGAGAACCATGTGTACTACTGAGGGCAGGTGGCATAAAAAGAAGAGGGTAGGCATCAGACTCAGCATCAAGAGTGATGATGCTGAGAAATCACAATAGTCCTTTAGCCTGCAAAGGTATAGGAGCCTTTGTCACTAGTTTCCACTGAAATCTGTCATTTTACGCAGTTTGCCTTACTCTTCTCATTGCCACACTAGATATTTTCCCACTAAGAATGATTTTCTGGAGAACCTTCAACTCTAACATGCTCTTTGTTTCCAAAATCTGGCAATTACAAATTGTGCTGCTACAAACACAGGTGCTCATATATCACTGTGGTATGATGATTTCAGTTCTTCTGGGAATATGCCTAGCAGTGGAATAGCCTGAACAAATCGGACTTCCAATCCCAGCTTTTTGAGAAATCTCCAGACTGACCTCCACAAAGATTGTACCATCTACACTCCCACCACAGTGTAGGAGAGTTCCTTTTTCCCCACAGCCTCGCCAGCATTTGCTGTTGTTGGTTTCCTTGATCCTGGCCATTCTTTCAGGAGGGAGATGAATTTAATTTGCATTTCTCTAATGACCAATGATGATGAACATTTTTTCATGTATTTAATTGCCATGTGTATTTCTTCATCTGCGAATTGTGCATTCATCTCAGATGCCCACCTTTGATTGGATCTCTGAATTTTGGGGGTCTGAGTTTTTTAAATTCTTTATATGTTTTAGACTAAAGTCCCTTGTCTGAGGAGGAGTTCACTAAGACCTTTACCCAGTTGGTGAGTTTTACTTTCACTATGCTGGAGATTTCTTATGACATGCAGAACCTATTTAATAAGAGCTGGTCCAAGTTATTGATTCCCATGCAGTTTGAGTCCTGTTCATAAATTCCCTATCTACCCCTGTGTCTTCAAGGCTTCTACCCAGTTTGTCTTACAATAGATTTAGTGTTTTAATATTCAGATCTCTGATCCATTTAGATTTTAATTTAGTACATGGTGATAGGCATGGTTCTAATTTTAATTTTCAGCAAATGGACAGCCAGTTTTTCCAATACCATTTATTAAAGAGACTGTTGTTTTTCCAGTGAATGTACATTGCTCCTTTATCAAAGATGCGGTGGTTTGAGTGTGTTTGTAGTTGTGGTTGTATCTTATAATCTACTCCATAGATCTTCTGCTCTGTTTTGATTCCAGAACCATGTTGATTTTACTACTGTTGCTTTGTAGTATATCTTCAAGTCAGGGATTGTGATGCCTCCTGCCTTGCCTTTGCTGCTTAGAATTGCCTTTGCTCTTCTAGGTTTTTTCTCGTTCCAAATGAATTTTAGGCGTGATTTCTCTGGATTTATAAGGTATGTTGATAGTATTTTTATTGGCATTGCATTGAATCTGTATAACAGTTTTGGGAGAATGGCCATTTTCACAATTTTTTTTCTTCCTATCAATGAGCAAGGGATGTCTTTCCAGTTTCTGAAATCATCTTCAATTTCTTTGTTCAGTGTATCATAATTTTCCCTGTATAGGTCTTTCACTTGTTTCATAAGAGTAATTCCTAAATATTTCACTTTTGCTTGCTGGTGTGAAGAGTGTGGCTTTGCTTATTTCTCTCTCCGTGATTTTGTTGTTAGTGTATAGGAACGCTATTAATTTCTGAGTTTGATTTTTGTATCCAGCTACATTACAGAATTTGTTATATCTAAGAGTCTTTCAATGGAATTCTGGGGGTATTCTAGGTAGAGTATCATGTCATCTGCAAACAATAATAATTTAACTTCTTCTTTTCCTATCTTTACCCCTTCTATTTCTCTCTCTTGTCTAGTTGCTCTGGCTATCACTTCCAGTACTATATTAAATAGGATTGGTGATAAAGGACATCGTTGTTTTGTGCCTGATTTCAAAGTGGAGGCTTTCAATTTTTGGCCATTTAGTGTGATACTGGCTGTTGCTTTGTCATAGATGGTCTTCAATATATTGAGGTAAAGACCAACTATTCCAATTTTCTGTAAATTCCTTATAATGAATGAATGTTGGACCTTATTCAAGGCTTTCTCTGCATCTATAGAAATGATCATGTGATTCTTACTTTTGGCTTTATTGATATGATGGATTGCATCATATCAATGATTTATGTATGTTGAACCATCCCTGCATGCCTGGGATCAGTCCCACTTGGTCATGGTGTATAATGCTCTTGATGATTTGCTGCATCCTATTTCCCTATATTTTATTGAGGATTTTTGCATCTGTGTTCATTGAGGAGATTGGTCTATAGTTCTCTCCTTTAGTAGGGTGTTTCTCAGGTTTTGGTACAAGAGTAATATTTGCTTTCAGGAATGACTTAGGAAGGATTGCTTCCCTTTCTATTTCATTGAATAGTTTAAGGAGTGTCGGCATTAGGTCTTCTTTGTATTTCTTGTACAATTCTGCAGTGAATCCATCTGGTCCTGGACTCTTCTATGTAGGTAAGAACTTAAATACATTTTCAATTTCGTTAATAGAGATTGGGTTATTCAGCAGTTTTACATCCTCTTGATCTAGCTTTGGTATTTCATGTTTCTAGGAATCTGTCTATTCTGTGTTATCAAACCTTTGAGAGTAGAGGTTTTCAAAATAGGTGTTGATGATCTTCTGTATTACTGTGGGTGGAGTCTACAGTGATTTCACTTTTTTCATTTCTTATTGCATGAATTTGAGCTTTTACTTCCCTTTTTAAAATAAGGTTGGCTAGGGGCTTATCGATTTTATTTATTCTTTCAAAGAACCAACTCTTTGATTCGTTGATTCTTTGCATTGTTTACTTAGTATCTATTGCATTGATTTCTGCTCTGATTTTTATAATTTCCTCTCTTCTTTTGGCTTTGGGCTTGACTTGCCCTTCTTTTTCTAGCTGTTTGAGGTGTAGCATAAGGTTATTTATTTGTATTTGTTCTGTTTTCCTGTTGTGGGAACTCAGTGTAATAAATTTTCCTCTGAGGACAGCTTTCATTGTATCTCACAGATTCCGGTATGTTGTATCTGTATTTTCATTTTCTTTTAGGTATTGTTTAATTTCTTCTTTAATTTCCTTTGTGACCAACTGATTACTCAAGAGTGTGTTATTCAGTTTCCATGTGTTTGTGGGTTTTTGCAGTATCTTTTATTATTAATTTCTAATTTCAAAGCACTCTGATCTGATAACCTGCAAGGGATGATTTCAACTCTTTTGCATTTGTTTAAATATGTTGTGTGAGCTAATATATGGTCTATTTTAGAGAATGACTCATGTATTGCTGAGAAGAATGCGTATTCTGATGTTGTTGGGTGGAACACTCTGTATATATCTATCAACTCCATTTGTTCACAGGTGTAATTCAGTTCTGTTATTTATTTGCTCTCACTTTCTGTCTGGTTGATCTGTCCCTTGGTGTCAATGGTGTGTTATGGTCTATGGTTACAATTGTGTAACTGATAATTTAATTTTTCATTTCTGTTAATAGTTGTTTTATATAACTGGTTGCTGTGGAATTCGGTGCATATATATTTAAGATAGTTATCTCTTCCTCTTGGAGTTTTCCCCTAATGAGTATGTATTGACCTTCTTTTTCTTTTCTGATCATTGTTGGTTTAAATTTCACGTTGTCTGCAAACAGAATGGCTGCTCCTGCTTTTGGATTCCTGTTGAGTGAAGTATTGTTTTCCATCCTTTGACTTTCAGTCTATGAGTAGATGGGTTTCCTGTAAACAGCAAATGGTTCAATTTCATTTCTTGATCCGTTCTGCCAGTCTGTTTCTTTTGATTGGTACAGTGAGACAATTTACATTAATGGTTATAACTGTTATATGCTGATTTATTGTTGACATATTATCTTTCTGCTGTTGCATCTTTATCTTTCTGTTCTGTGTAATTATCAGCTTTGATTAGTGTTTTTTTCCTTTGTATATCTAAACTGACTCTCAATATTATTTGCAGGGTTGGCTTGGTGTTCATGAAGTTCTTTAGCTGTTCTTTGTCATGGAAGTATCTTATTTCACCATCAATTTTGAATGATAGTTTTGAAGGGTACATCAGTCTAGGTTGGAAATCATTTTGCTTTAGGATCTGGATTACTTTACTCCATGCTCTTCTTGACTTTATTGTTTGTGCTGAGAAGGCTGCTGTGAATCTGATTGGTTATCTTTTTAATGATCTGTCTTTTCTCTCTGAGAGCTTTTAATAACCTATTATTCTGTTTGATTTCTGGGATGGTGATTATTATATGTCTGGGTGTAATTTTATTTTGGTTATGACTATTTTGAGTTCCGTAGGCTTCCCTGATCCTGGTGTCAGTTTCTGATCTCATGCTTGGGAAATTTTCAGCTGTTACTTCTCTAAATATCTCCTTGACATCCTTTATGCTGTGCCCTCTTTTTCATTAATCCCTATCAATCTTATGTTGTTTTTCTTTGCATCGTCTTACAGTTGTTGAATTGTTGCTTTCTGATTCCTTGTTATTTTTAAAAGATCTTTCCTTTCCTGGTCACAATTTGCAATCCTGTCTTCAAGTTCTGAAATTCTATCTTCACTTTCATTGAGGCAGTTTCTACAGCTTTCAGTAGAGTTTTTGATTTCCTGTATATCTCTGTACATCTACTTTATGTATTTTGTTTGTTTATTATATTGCTCATCTAGTGATTCTATCTTTTGTTTAGTTCCTCCAATTTTAACTGTGTTTTCTTTAGATATATTCAGAATCTCATTCATTTCTTTTATCATTTCTTCTTTTACCTGGGAGATTATTTCAAGTTTGAATTCCTTTAAAGCTTCCTGGAGTTGCTTGTTTATTTCAGTATCTATTATGTCCAATATTTGAGGTGTATGGCATATATTTTCTTCTATATACATCTCTCTTCGGGTTTCTTGAGATGGACTGGAGTTTTGAGGTTGTAATTTGGTCTTTTGTTTTGTCATTTTCCTATATTTCTGTGTTTCAAGTTTTTTTTGAAAGCTTCCTCAGGGTCTGTTGGATATCCACTTCTATGTTTGCAGCTCCTGGGACTCTGGCACCCAGTTTCCCCTGGCCACTGGGCCTCTGGAACCAGTGGTGCTCTTCTGCCTGCTTTGAACTCCACAGTTCCAGATAGGCTGGGCTCTAGGGTTAGTGTGCACTGTCCTGCTTGGTTGAAACTCCACAGTTCTCCAAGCACAGCCAGAATGAGGAGGCAGATGTAGGTGCCTGGAACCCACTTAGCCACTTCACTGCACTTCAATGCACAGATGGAGGGTCTGAAACCGGCTGGGCTTGGGTAAGAGCACGCTGGGCATTTACCGCAGGATTCAGGGCCTCTGGAACTAGTGATGCTAGCCTGCTTGCTTAGAAATCCACAGTCCTCAAGACACATGGAAAGGTGGATGCAGGTGCCCCACACCTGCCCAGCCCTTGCTCTGCACCCAGACGGTGAGAGGGTTCCAAATAGACTGGGCTCCAGGGATAGTGTGCGCCTGCCTGCTTGGTTGAAACTCCACAGTTCCTCATTTATTATTCTTTTAAAATACCTATGGATACATTTATAGCCTTTACTACACTCAGTTTTGTGTTTATGATCGGGCTTGAGACCAACTTGAGGATTTATTTTGTGCTGAAATATTTTTGTTTTGACATTTAGTATACTTGTTCAGAATTTTAATAAAGTAGGTGCCCTCTTTGGTCTCTGAAAAGATAACATTGAGCCAAAGTTGTCAACAGCCTCAGTGCCACAGATAAACAGAACATCACCTCCTACACTGAGCCCTTCTTCTGAGAGGAAAACCGTGAATTCCATCCCTACAGCCAGGATACTATTTTCCTCCTCTTCTCCTAAGAATGTTAATGACACAGCCCTCCTCTCTTAGCTTAAAATTTCTGTTCTAGGGAAGACTCTCCTACCTGCCATGACAGAATAACCATGCTCGATAGTACTCTCTGTCTTGAGAATTAATTAACACTTTCAAAACTGGACATAGTGGCATACGCTTGTAATCCCAGCACTAGTGAGGCTGAGACAAGACAATAATCATGGGTTTGAGGCCAACCTGTGCTACATAGTTAAGCCAAGGCCAACCTTTACTACATAATAAGACCCTGCCTCAAAAATAAAATAACATTCTCTAGGCATTCATAATACTGACACTTTACAATGCACTGTGTAAAAGTTAGTGGGAAATCTCTATTTTCCTCTTACTTTTTAGTCAATAGGTTTATTTATATAATTTGTGGTTTTTTAAAAAATTAAGTTTATTGATAGCTTTTGATATACAAAATGATCATATTCATCATAGGGAGTTTGAACATGATATATCTTGATTTTTCTTTTTTACCCATTTCTCTCCCCTCCCTCCAACCCTTCTTATTTACAAAGCTTTGTTTCTACTTTATCTTTCTTTTCTTACTTTTCTTCTCCCTTGAGTCCTTTCCCTCTCCCTCTTTACCCTGCCACGTTCCCCTGTTTTTTGAATACTTTCTTGCTATTTTTCATCATCTGTTTAAGCTTTGGTCCTCATGTGCAGTTCCAGTTTCTCACACCCAACCTGCAATGCGATATTTATATATGGGTGACTATTTCACTTAAGGTTATGTTCGTGAGGTGAATCCATTTACCTAGAAATTCAACTTTATTTTCTTTATGGCTGAATAGTATGGAATTGTATTAAAAATGACATGTATTTTATCCATTCAACAGTTGATGTGCATGTGGTTTGTTTCAAAGATTTAATTAGAACAGACATCACTGTTCTAATTACAGCTGTGGTTTCATTCTCCCTGAAAGAACTAAAGCCATAATATTTCTCCTAAATTTTGGGAGTAGTTTTAATTAAGTCCATTAATATATATTTGGACTATTACATTTACTTATTGGCATGGTTTATGTGCGTGGCCCCCAGGCCTCGTGCATTTGTGATGGGTTTGTTGAATAGCACTTAGATTGGGGGTGTGAGTGGTACACTGGCCCAGGGGGAGAGCCAAGATGTAATGTAATGGCAGGAAAAAGCTGTGTCTCACTCTCTTCCTGGTTTCTGCTTCGTTGTTTGCAGTCGCCATGACTTGCAGTCCAGCCATGACCCCTGCCTTGGAGCCAACTGAGTATGGACTGAAACTTCCAAAATCTGTGAGATATAAACCTTTCCTTTCCCAAATTTGGGCATAAGGTATTTTGTGTCAGCAACAAGTAAAAAGTAACTAAGATAGAACTCGGTACCAAGGAGTGAGGTCATTTGCTGTGACTATACCTGACCATGTTTTTTTAAGAGGTTTTGGAAATGGCTTCTGGGTAGAGTTTGGAAAAGTTTGGACATATTGCCTGGATGTATATAGCTGGAGCAGCTTAGGATATTCTGTAGAGCAGATTGTGGTCAGAGCTCAGGAGACCAGAAGAATGGTAGAAAGCCTGATGTTAAAAACCAGGCATTGGAGCTTTCTGATGGGAAGAAGGATTGCACTGATTGTTTGACTCCCCATGATGTAGGTATTGGCTTAGCAGAAAGTTTTCTGCATTTTGCTCATACCCAGAGACTTTGCCTGAACTGAGATAAAGGGCAATGGACAGATTAATCTGGAAAAGGAAATTTCAAGGCGGTCTAATGTTGAGGCTGCAGAATGGCTATTGGTAGGGCCTGTTAGTCAGCTTTCTGTTGCAAATCAAGAACAAGGAGCCCAGCAGGATAATTTACAGTACTGTGAGTTGGGCCAGAAGGAAAACTCCAGTAAAACTGTAGATTGTAAAGTTCAAAGTGAGACTGATTGCTGAGAAGAAAGAGAGATAAGAAAGATGGCCCCAAGGCATCCCAGGAAACAGCTGGTCTCCACTTTTTGCAGCCTCAAAACTGTAAAAGTGAAACAATTTTGTCAGAGGAGAAAGCTTCAGAGCACCATGCTCCAGAATGGTGATGGAGGCCCTATGAGGCTCCACAATGATGGCAACATAGAGAAGCTTTTATTCCCAATCAGGTTCACAGAGCCCAATGATACAGGTAAGCAACCCCTACAGCAAAGAGAGAGAAAAGCCTTCCTACTGCTCCAGCTAGCAGCAAACCTTGGCCACATCCACATGGTGCTGATCTTATGTGCAAGAAAAATACACAAATTCTGAGGGTAAAATTGCTTCCACCTCGATTGCAAAGGCTATGGATGGCCAAGCAGTGTGGCCCTGAGAGGGCAACTTGTAGTGTTAGCAAGGGTGAAGTGAAAGATGCAGTGGAGACCCCAGAAGTTTGAAAAAGCAAAAAATGTGGACCACCCAAGGAAAGCTGAAAAAAGGGAGCATAGAGGGCTTAAGAGAGAAGCTGTGGGAGCTGAAAATTCTGTGGGAGCAGAAATCTCTGGAAGTGCTATGGGGGTGGAGTCACCCAATTCTTTTGGAGCTTGCAACTAGATTGCTTCAAGTGCTGAGCCGTGAAATCTAGGACGTAATGTTAACCCTGCTGGATGTTGGACTTGCTTTGTTTCCAATGCTTTATATTCCCCTGTTTGTAATGTTTGTAATTGTAATGTTTATTTTGTGCCTTTGCACTTCAGAAATGTTTAACTTTGTTTCATTTGGACAGGGGGTTACATTTAAGAGTTTGCCATAGATCTTGGAAGAGACTTGGGACTTGGACTTTTCAGCAATGCTGAAACTGTTAGGACTTTGGCAACTCTTGGAGATGTAATAAATCTCTTTTCTGTAAAGGAATATCCATGCATCCTAGGGGCCAGGGGTTGAATGTTATGGTTAATATTCATGGAATCCAAGCCTCATGCCTTTTCATTATGCATTTGTGAGTGGTTCATTGTCTAGCAGTTAGATTAGGGGTGTGAGTGCTACACTGGCCTAGGGCTTGAGCCAGGATGTAATGTAATGGCAGGAAGAACTCTGCCATTCTCTCTCTTGCATGTTCTCTCTCACCAGTTTCTGCCTGACTGTTGGCAGTTGCCATGAAATGCAGCCCCACCATGTCGCTCTGACCTAGAGCCAACTGAATATGGACTGAAACTTCCAAAAATTGTAAAAAATAAACCTTTCCTTTCCCAACTTTGGACAACAGGTATTTTGTTTCAGCAACACATAAAAATTAACTAAGATACTGATGTAATACAATACATCCCGACTCTGGGGGCTTGGACATATAAGCTCACACTTAATTTGGTTTATTTGATTTTGATGGGATGTTTTTACTTCTTTCTTTTATCTATATAATTCATGTTTTTTTCTTATTTGGAGGAATTTCCTGGTTAGGTATTCAGTGAAAAAAATCCATATCAATCTTCATTAATTAGAAAAGCTGTATCACAGTCAGTGGTGGGTGAAACCTGGTGTGCTTATATTTATCAGAAGCCCATCTACGATTCCAGCTGTAGATTAAGTTAGTGTTGATAAATGAGAGATATCCAGAATGTTTTCACTGAGATGTGAGAACATAACTGCATGTTTAGGAATAGGCAGTTTTATCACAGAAACCAAAGAAGAACAATTCCATCCTGTAGTCAGTTTTGCCTACCATGCAGTGAGCCATTAGTGCTCTGACTGTAGAGCTGAGGTGTTTCCATTTGCAAAAACATTAAAATTCTAAAGTTGTTATGTTCCTGCATTCAGAGGTCCAGAAACTCTGACTTAAGAAATGGATTTTTACTCAAAGCTCTATATCCAGTGTTTCCCCAAAATGAGACTTAAATAATATTAGCCTTGAAAACTACAGGTCAAAAATGAAAACCTCAATTGCCATGCTTTGCTAGTCATCAAGGAGTCACAAGACAAAAGCATAGGGAGGTATAATCTTTGTGCCTCTCGAAAACACCATGGTAATGACTACTCAGTTCTAGTTAGGTCTTATCTTTGGGGAAACACTGCCTATCAGTAACTTTGGAGAGATATATTTGCAAAATAATTATGATCAAAAGGAGAACAATAATAATGGGTATAAGAACAAATTTTCAATGTGTCATTTATTGAGACTATTATGCTCTACACAAACAATTGTGAACATGGCAATGTTTTAGTACTAGTTTCAGTTTTAGAAAAGAAAAATAAGTCACCTACACTGAGCTGTAGCATCAGTACAGATGCTAATTCATGCAGTAAAGGTTGTTTGTGTGAAAAGTACCTTTGTATGCCCTATAGTAAAAGTATTAAAATTAAACAGAAGTCATCAAAGAAAGTACACCAAATGCGTTCATTTTTTCTGGAAAGTTAATAGCAAAAAAAAAAAAAAAACAAAGAATATGCCTTCAAATTCTATTGAGAAAATTAAAACGAGTCAAGACTGTAAGAAAGGAGAAGTTTCAGTTACAGCAGATGAAGTGAAAATGGTTATACACAAATTTTAAAATGAAGCGAGATGTCTGGGGAACCATCTCCATTGGCTCAACACAAGGGGCCAGAGACCCATTCAGAGATGATGCTGTGCACAGTGACTGCCTGTCCTTCAGGTCTATTCATTGAATGTTGCTCTTTATTCCTCCCCAAAGATCAACCATTGACATAGAAGGAGAAAACCACAGCGTGCATCAAATTTCCTGCTCCTGGGCCTCTCAGCTGATCCAGACCTGCAGCCCATTCTCTTTGGCCTGTTCCTATGTACCTGGTCACTGTGCTGGGGAACCTGTTCCTCATCCTGGCCATCAGCTCTGCCTCCCACCTCCATAGCCCCATGTACTTCTTCCTGTCAAGCCTGTGCTTTGTGGACATCTGCTTCATCTCTATCATCGTTCCAAAGATGCTAGTGAACATCCGGTCACTGCACAAAGACATCTCCTACAGAGATTGACTTGCTCAGATGTATTTGTTTTATTTGGGGGGGGGGTGATTTACTATTGGCAGCGATGGCCTATAATGACTTTGTGGCCATCTGCCATCCCCTGTAATACACAGTCATTGGGAGCCCCTGGCTCCATGCTCTGCTGGTTCTGGTGTCCTGGGTTATCATTCTCTGCTTCTCCATGCTTCATATTCTCCTGTTCATACAATTAACCTTCTCCACTTGGACTGAAATCCCACATTTCTTCTGTGAACCGAATCAGCTTATCAAGGTGGCCTCTTTGTTTCCTTTGCGAGCATCAATACCATTCTAATGTATGTTTCAAATATCCTGTTCATTGTGTGTCCTACCATTGGAATCCTCTTCTCTTACTGTCAGATCATACCCTCCTTATTGAAGATGCCCTCCTTTGCAGGCAAGCATAAAGCATTTTCTGCCTGTGAGTCTCACCTCTGTGTGGTCTTTCTGTTCTGTGGAACAGGAATTGGGGTTTACTTCAGTTCTGCTTGGACCTATTCGTCTATTCAAGGTACTGTGGTCTCTGTGCTGTACACATTGGTGACCCCATGCTGAACCCCTTCATTTACAGCCTGAGGAACAAGGATGTGAAGGGGGCTTCAGTTTAAATTAATAGGAAACTAAGTACAGTTACCATGGTATAGCCTGCTATTTGGGCGATAGCTCTCTGTGCCCTCAAATCTAGTATGAGTAGACAGACTGGAACAAAATAAAATCAAACTAAACAGAGCGATAAGACAACTGTGGCTTTTAAGTCCTGATACACTATTAACAATGTCCTCTGCCTTCCATTTTTAGGCAATTCCTAATCTTTCCTTTTTGCAGGATGCTTTTTAAATTTTGGGTCCCACTAGCTCCTTTAGTTTTTAGATTAGAGGGTCAACCCATTATTTATCTGAGTGGTGCTGAACCATTTTACCCCTGAGCTTGATCTTGAGCTGTATACCTTTACTCACTAAAGCCAAAGGCTTTTTCTTCCTTGTAGCTGTGCAGTTCTATGCTGCCCAAGAGAGTCATTTCTAACCTATCTGTGGCTGCTGGATGAGTTGTCCATATTTCCCTCTGGTTCCCTGTCACATAGAGCATGGTTTTCTCATCTTTGACTTTCAGTGTATAAACCCTCTTTCAGATTGAGTATATTTCGTCTTCAGAGCATCTCAATGGATCCTGCCTCCTAATCTATTCTGTCTGTGCTTGTTTTTGTTAGTGTATCAAGGATATGTATTTTAAAGATTATAGCCTACCTTCTCTGCTTCATCTCTGCTAGTCTATTTTTCTGCTATCATTTGTCCACTTCTCTCCTTCATTCCACTGTTTGCCCCCCATTCATTAAGGCCTCTCTGCCACTGTTGCCAGAGACCTGTTTTGTTTTGTTTTGTTTTTCTCTTTCTGTTTAGAATGTCCTTCAGTATTTTCGGTAGGGTGGGATTGGTGACCATGAACTCCCACAGTTCCTCCTTATCTAGGAAACATCTCATTTCTCCGCTAATTTTGAGAGACAGTTTTTCCAGCGTACATCAATATGGGTTGGAGGTTATTTTCTTTCAGAGCTTGGACTATCTCCCCCCCCCCCGGGCTCTTCTCAGTTTGATAGTTTGTGTTGATAAGTCTGTCATTATTTGATGATTTTTCTTTGTAGATCATCTGCTTCTTTTCTCTAGCTGTTTTAATATTCTGTTCTTGCTTTTAGTATGCTTTTTCTTGGATTTCTGAGATCTTTATTATATGTCTGGGTGTAGATCTGTTTTGCTTATAGGTGGTTGGAGTTCTATATGCCTCAATTATCTGAATATCATTTCGTTTTCCTATGCTTGGGATGTTTTCCTTAATTATTTCTGTGAATAGCCTTTGTAATTCATTTGTGGTTACTCCTGCTTCTTCGCTTATGTTTATTTTTAAGTTATAGATCCTCTTGTCATCTTCTAGCCTTTTAATTCTTACTTCCTGGTTCCTTGTTATTTTTAATAGGTCTTTTCTTTCATGATCATGCATTGTAAATCTCTCTTCAAGTTTTGAAAGGAAATGCTAACTTTAGTTCCTGTCAAGCCATTTTACCAGCTTTCAACAGAGTTTTTAGTTTCCTGGTAATCTCTTTGGATCTGTTTCATGTTTTCTAGATTTTGTGTATATTCTTCACCAAAGGTTTCACTTCCTTTTCTGGGTTTCTTCTTTCTGCCATCTGTGTTTTAGTGAGAGGGGTTTAGCATTTCTTTTATTAATCTTTTTATATCTTGCGCACTTGGATTAGAATTAGTTTTTAGTTCATCTGTAAGATCATGAAAGTATTTCTGTATGTCCGCTGATGCTGTTTCTAATATTGCATGATCACTGTACTGATTCTCTTCTATATTTAGCTCTCCTGGGCTTATTTTCCCAGGGTCAGTAGCAGAAGCACTTTCTTGGTTTTTTTTTTTTTTTCCTTTGTCATGTTTCTGGTTTTTTTCAGACAGGTGTGTGGTGCAGATCTCAGACCCTCTTGTATTGCTTATGGTTTTTCCAAAGCAAGATGGCTGGGGTTTTGCTGCCTTCTCCAGTTTGCTGTTTATCTTGGGTGCAGGCAGGGATGATGCAGGCTGGCCTCTCTACTCTGACCCAGTGAACAGGCAAGTGCCTTTGACATCTTAGGCTGTGCTGTGGTGGACATCACTGGGTTGAAAGAGTTTTATCACAGACTATTGAATCCTTACCATGTGACTCAACTCACACTGATCCCACCAGTCCTCTCTGGGCCAAGGATTACTGACTGATGCCACTGCAGTGCCAGACTCCACCACACTCCAAGATGTCTTCCAGCCAGCCACACTTGCTGCAGGACCCAATTTCCAGCACTTACCAAGAATTACTGCAGCTCTCCGCCTTGGCTCCACTCCACACTACACCACGTACTCCCAACAAGGGTCTGGGACTCACCAACTCCCAATTATTATGGCGGCAGCTTCAGCATGACTGTTGATGTTCTGACTCTGTGGTGCTCCCAGCACAGCATGGTATGGGTCTCAGTGGGTATCCAGCTCCAGCTCTCTACCTACATTTTTCCTTCCTCTTCCTAGTTTTCTTTTTCCTTCAGTTTCCTCCTGGGGTCATGAGAATCCCTCTCCACTCATCTGGCCCTCTCCATGTTGTCAAATTCCAGTGTCTGAGTTGTTTTTCACAGAGAGACTCTCTACCCAGCTACCTAGCAAGCCACCATCTTCTTCTGCTCTCCATTCCCATCATTTCTGAAGGGAAGATACTGAGGTTGGTTCGGACTCTAACTGGAACATTACTGTGGGCTTTCCAAAACACACAGCCCTTGCTCTCCTGTCATACTTTTTTCATAAATGTCATTTGTTAGATTTGCAAAATAAAAGCAAGAATCTACATCGTAAGGAAAGTTTGCACATTTCATTCCTGGTGACATAATGCTGTTCTTTGGGAATTTTCCTTTTTCCTCTTCTCTTTTCTTGTCCTTTTTTTGTTGTTTTCTTCTTTTCTTCCTTTTCCTTCTACCTTTATTTCTTAAGGTTTTTGTTCTTCCTTGACTTATTTATTCCTCTCCTTCATTTGGACTGCATTATTTGATCAGATTTATTTGCTGCATATCCTTTTTCTCTATGAATAATGTCATAATGTGTATTCTTAGATATTATTGTTTCATGTGTACATCGCTGGACATTTGGGTGATTTTCACTTTTTGATATCTGTGAATCATGCTGCAATATATATGCATTTGAATTTATTTGTTGAAGTTTTGTCACAGGCTGTATAATGGTGCTTCAGCCAAAGGTTGGCTTTGTGTGCTCTGGTGGTCCTAAAATGGTAGCAGTGAATCTTTTATGGCTCTGAATGATAAAAGCAGCCCACTGTGCCATCTATGTGATGGATTAACCACCACTTTCTTAAAACAGTATTTTCTCAGTGGTGTCCTAGTCAACACTTTTTGTGTAACCACACACTATGATATTCACACAATGGCACAATCACTTAAACATTTTCTCAGAACCTAACCTGTCTGTTAATCATAAAAGGACTATAATTGTTTTTAATCTTAACATATCTAGAAATCAGTTCATTGCCTATGTAAAAAAGTCACATTACTTTTTTTAAATGATCATCTCCTATAAGTGTCACTATACTGATTTGTTGTCTAACCATAAATCTTTCTTAGACCTGAGGTCTTCAACATTGGGAAAAGCCCCAAATCCTAGATTTGAATTCCAGTAGTCTTATTCTTAGGTAGATTTTCTTGCCAAATTTTCTTCATTCATTCATTATAATTCTTTTATGTCTAGATGAGGGCAAGTCCAGTTAATTCATTTATCTGCTCACATTGTAACTTACTTGTGAGAAAACGCTAGATAAAAGATGCAGAAAATCAGGTTAATACTGCTTTCTCGTCTGCCAAATGAGGATCATAATTTGACACCTTATGTGATGTGAATAAAATTTTAAAAACACGTTGAATTCTACAGCTTATTGGTTCTTGGTTTATTTACTATACTTTTATCTGTGATTTTAAAAATGCATTTCTCATCACGTGCCACAGGTTGAATCCAATTTAATGAGAATGTATGCATATGAAGTTCTTAGGTTTTTTTTCTTGCACCAGATTGGCAATAACTGCTTTGAGATATTTATTTGCATTTTTATAATGCTTCTTTAATAGTAATCATTACTATTGTCAGTGATATTGATAGCCTATATCAAAGTAAAAACATTCAATGACATATTTCTTTTTAAAATTTTATTAGCACATTTATGACATATAGTGATTACATTCAGAATGAAAGATTGATATGTATACATTTCACAGCTTCCTATAGATGTCATTTCAGAAGTAATCTGGAAGCCACACCAAACTATGTATGTTCAGCAATAGCTCTCTTGGAATGAAAGGGAAATGATGTAGCTTTTCATGTTTTGATTGAAACATAAACCAGAATTCTACTGGAATTCATGTGCTTTAGCCAGAAAGATGATTAAAATAAGTTTTCCTCTGTACTACATAACATACTAGTAACTGGTACAGAAAAGGTTGTGATCTTTCCTTCTTTGAAAAGTATGAATAATATTGGAGCATAGAAATCAGAGTCTCTACCCAAAATGGAAGGAAGCTACTTTTACTATTTTAAAGAGAAAAACAGATTTTCATAAAAAATAGTAGGAGAGTAACAATAAATAATACTTTATTATAGTTATCTTCATAGTAGTCACTCAGAGTGCATCATATATGCATGCAATATTGTCCAAGCAACATTAGCACAAACCTTTCTTTACAATGAACTGAAAGCAACTAGTGGTATAACTATAACTGTCTCATGCATATATTTTTCTTTTCTTCTTTCCTGTTACAGTTTCTCTTTTATACTGAACAATTTCTTGCCAGTTCACAGCATTTATTGTATATTTAATGTCTTACTTATTCATTCAGCTTCTGACACTTAGGGAGACAATATGTTGCTTACACATGTGGGTCTGGTGTATTTTACTTATGAGTATGTATTTTCTGTTCCAGTAATAATTAGCATTTCTATTTAATATTTAGATTTCTGATATATTTTGTCTTTATATCAGTGTAGGTTAATAGACAAAACACAAATTCAAGGAATTGGAATGAAAGGGAGGGCCATCTCAATGGATTTCACTGAAATTCAGATAATCAATACCTGAATTCTACTAAGATGGAAAACATAGAGAGAAATAGAAAGATTCCTACACATAATTGAATTGCCAAAACTAAATCAAGAAGATAAACAACTCTAAATACCACAATTTCAGTCAATGATGCAATATGTAGCTAAAATTTATCAACAAAGCAAAAGAGGGTTTGACAGACTCACTGTTGAATTCTACAAGAAATTTAGAGAATACCCAATGCCATTAATGCTGAAATTCTTTGCATAAATTGAAAGGGAATCAATAGTTCCAAAAATCAACCCTGTATCCAAAGAGATTAGCTGACAATTAAAAACTGCATGTAAAGCTGGCAAAATACCTTAATAGACACTAAATTTGGCCATTCAAATCTTGAAGATAGATTTGCAATATGTGATCATGAAAGAAAAGACCCCTTAAAAATAACCAGGAACAAGGAAGTAACAATTGAAAGGTTAGAAGACCACAAGAGGATCTACAACTTAAAAATAAAAAATGTGAATGAAGAAGCAGGAGTAACCACAAATGAATTACAAAGGCTATTCACAAAAATAATTAAGGAAAAATTTCCAAGCATGGAAAAAAGAAATGATACTGTCATTGTTTGTTGCCCCAGGCCTCATGTGTTTGCGCTATGCATTTATCATTGGTTTATTGTCTAATGCTTGGTTGATGGTGTCAGTGCTACGCCCACATAGGGGTGGAGCCAAGATGTAATGTAATGGCAGGAGGAAGGTGTGTCTTGATCTTGTGCCAGTTCTATTTGCAGCTGCCGTGAACTGTGGCCCATCCATGCCCACCTGCTTTGGAGCCAATTGAGTGTAGACTGAAACCTCCAAAAAATGTATGAAATAAACCTTTCATTTTCCAACTTGGGCTTCAGGTATTTTGTCTCAGCAGTGAGAAAAAACTAACTAAGACAACGGCCTATGACTTGTTTGTAGCCATCACCCTCTGAGTTAAGCAATCCTAATGAATCCATTTTTTTGTAGCTTGAAGGTTTTGGTATTTTTTTTTATCAGCCTTGGTGTTGCAGCTGACCTTCTTCATAAATGTAGAAATTCTTCATTTTTTCTGTGGACCATCTAGGTTATTATATCTAGCATATTTTGAAATATCCACTAAAACTCATTAATGTATATTTTTGGAGCCATCTTCAGTGGCTTTCCAGTTGCAGGAATTCTTTGCTAGTACATCTGAATTTTTTCCTCCCATGTTGAAGATCTCATCCATAGGCAGGAAACTTAAAGCTTGTGACTCTTACCTGTCAGTTGTTTGCTTATTTCCTGGGGTATGCCTTGAGGTGCACTTCAATTCAGCCATCTCACATTCTTCTAAGGGTTTGGTAGCCTCAGTGATGTACACCATGGTCATTCCCATGCTCAACCCCTTCATCTACAGTCTGAGGGTCAGGGACACAAGAGGGCCCCATGGAAATTCCTCAGAACAGTTTGATCTCAATATCTAGGCCTTCTCTTCTGGTATCTGTATTGGACAGACCCATGAAACCAAAATATCTGGAAATCCCAACTCTGCCCAATGGGTTCCCAATTTATTGGCAGTTCTTATGCCTTTTAGTCTTCGTAGAGCTTCATATCTGAACAGTGCTACTTTTTGATGGAAAATTATGGGATTTTCTCTACATGAGAATCACTGCATGATTCAGTCCTTCTAACCACTATAAAGCCTTCTTTATTTTTTTTTATCTGTGGCACAGGCATTTTGGATAAATGCACAATTCTTTTAAGAATAGTTTCAATTCTTGTTCCTTTTGAGGATTTAGACATGTTTTCTATAGGACTTGCCATGGTATATGTTGGTGGCTCCTGGGCCTCTTGCATTTTCATTGTGCATTTGTGATTGGTTCATTGTCTAGTGCTTGGATTGATGGTGTCAGTGCTACATTCACATAGCGGTGGAGCCAGCATATAATGTAATGGCAGAAAGAAGGCATATCTCTCTCTCTCTCTCTCTCTCTCTCTCTCTCTCTCTCTCTCTCTCTCTCTCACCATTTCTGCCTTGCTGTTTGCAGCCAACATAAACTGCAGCCACACCATGCCCCCTGCCTTGGAGCTAACTGAGTATGGACTGAAAACTCCCAAAAGTGTAAGAAATAAACCTTTCCTTTCCCAGCTTTGGGCATCAGGTATTTATTCTCAGCAATCAGTAAAAAGTAACTAAGGCATGACTTTTATACATTTTAGCTATATTTATGCAAGTTTATGTGTGTAGCTGGGTGCTACTGGTCTTTAACACTGGCATTGCACTTTGAATATGGTTTGGGCTTCAAAATTTACACGTATTGGCAGCTTGGCCCTAAGAGTGATGTGAGAGGCAGCGGAATGTTTAAAGATGGGGCCTGGTAGAAGGTGGTTAGGCCATTGTGGGAACACACTGGAAGGAATTAAGACACATCTTGAGGAGTGAATTTGCATGAGAAGGAGTTGTTACAAAAGAGAAAGACAAGTGTTTCCGTGCCCTCTGAGATTCTCCCTTATCATATGATCTTTCACTTTGCATATGCTGCCATCTTGATACTATGTGCCTTGATCTGACACAACTAAGGGTGAGGCTTTTGCTATAGTTGAGATACCATTTGGATTTTTTTTACTACTACTACTACTGTATGATATAGAAACCTCTCTACATTATAAGGTACCAAGCCTCGGATATTTTGTTATAGTAATGGAAACAGCACAAATATAATTGATCTTAAGTGGTCACTTGAGGATCTTTAAACATATTGATGATTTCATCTTAACATAATTCTGATAAGTTGGCCTGGGATGTGGCTTCAGTATGAGAATTTTGTGTTTGGTTTATATCATGCTTTTGAGCCAGTCTCACTAAGCCACTCAGGCAGATCTTAAGCTTGTGATCTGGCTGCCTTCGCCTCCTGAGTGTGAAGATCAAAGCTGTTAGCATAAGTATTTTTAAGTTATTCCATCTGGCTGTATTTAATGTACAACCAAGGTTGAGCAACACAAATCTAAACCCATGCTTTGTTCCAAGATGTCTAGTATTTTGAGTCCTTTATTAGTGAGCAGATGCTGAGAACTTAACGAGATCCAAGCTCACAAGATGTGGACTAGTACAGTCACTATAGATATTAAAATATGCAGAGTCCTTAAAAAACCTGTAAAATTAGAAATTCCAATTGACCAATCTATTCTTTTTACAGATAACTTCTTGAATGATTTAACGTATTCATATTTTGGTGACATGCATACTCATGTTTTTGTTGGCACAATTCATAATAGATAAATCTTGGAAACTGCCTATATACACATCAAAAAAGGAATGGATAAAGATATATGGTATTTTAAAATTTTTTATTTAAAGAGAAAAATAAAAGAGAACAGAAAAAGTGTACAAGTAATACAGAATTTCAAAAAACAGTAAGAAATCACTAGTTAATAGATAACATGTTGTCATCTTAGAAATAGTTGTTAAAGTTACAAAATTAAAACATACAAATTGGACATTCAAACAGAGACTGCAAACAGTTCTGTTCAATGATCCAACAAAAACTTAATAATATGGTTATCTATCTTATACACTTAAATATACATGCAGTTATATCCTTCAGAGCACTTTCTTTTCCTCTCTTTTTTGCAATAACAATTACACATTTTGGGTTTTCTTATTCCCACAGTTCTTATTACTTTTTTTGAAGAGAACAAAACCAAAGGTGACAAAACAGAGTAAGTCAAATCAAAAGGATGGATATAGTACATGATATAAAAAGAGAATACAAGGTGATCAACATTGGTTACAATTCTGCCTCTTGTTATCTTAAAAAGAATTGCCTATATCATCAGGTATAATAAAATTGAACAAAACAGTACATAACAAAACCAATAAAACCAAAACATTGGAGACATTACAGGGCTTCTAAAGAAGATAATAGTCAAACCAGAATGGGCATCATAGTGAATCTTATTGTCTTCAAAGTAGTTGCTTATACCCTCAAACTTGATACTATCAAGCAAAACAGAATAGAGTAAAATCAGTCAAAACATGATGGTGAGAGCAATACAGGGCTTCAAATCAAATTAATAGGAAATCAAAATGGTTACTATAATATATCCTGCCATTTTTCATTTATTTTTTCCTTAGTTAAAAAATAAAAAAAAAAACTAACTAAATTTTGAAAAAAGGAGATTGAGATAAAAGAAGACATAACAACACAACAGCACAGGTCACAGCAGAACAATTTAAGCAACATAGTGTTTCACCACAAGATAATCTGACATAACAGTAGTGACCATAGTGTCCCTTTCCTTGAAATATTTGAGTATAACTTCATACACTGTAGCATCAAACATATCAAGACAATGTAGAATCATTCAAGAGAATGAAAGTATTACAGGGTATTTCGAACCATCTAACATAAAATGAACAATGGTTTCTATATTATCTCCTTGTCTATAAAAGTTTTGTTTGTACTATCACATGTAATAAAATCCAATAATATACAACATGAGACCAACAGAGAGAGAAAAACAAAAGCTTTATGAGACTTCAAAACAAGATGATATTAAATCAGCACTAGCTATTATGATGTCTTGTTTTCTTCAAAATAGCTGTTCATACCATCACAGACAAGAAAATCAAAAAAGAACAAAACCATTCCAGTTAATGAATGCAAACATTATAAGGCTTTAAATCAAAATAATGGGGAAGCATGATTACCACATGCTTTTATTTATTCTTATCATTTCTTACATTAGGGAAACTATTCGGTATTTATACATGTGAGTTTGATTTATTTCACTTATGAGTATGCTCTCCAGCTGTGCCCATTTATTTACAAATATCTCAATATTATCATTCTTTATAGCTTAGTAGTACTTCATTGTTTAAAAATACCACAACTTTTATCTATTCCTCAATAAATGGACACTTAGGTTGTTTCCAATATCTGGCTATTACAAATTATGCTGCTATAAATATGGGAGGAGAACCAGTGGCTACCTGAAACCCATCCACATTAAAACTTAGGCGGTTGTAGAAGAAGACAATTTGCCCACCCTCTTTGTAAGCACCCCTGGTGCCGGCCAGGAGTAGAAACAGTCAGCTTTTCCTGTGAGCCTACTACTGCACAGGCTGATAATCAAACATTTGCCTCTCCCAATCTCTTGGGTTGATGCCATATGCAATATAGCAAATATTGGAAATTTCCTTCTGTGTTCTGTTTGAAAGCAAAGGTTATTTTCTTTTGCAAAGGTTATTTTCACTGTTATGTTTTGTAATGATCATTTTGCTCTATTCAATATTTTCCTTGAGTTGATTTTACAATGTTCTGTTATTGGGTTGATTTCACTGTACCTAATTCACTGGCTAACTATTGTGAAGTTAAGAAGATATAATATAGTAACTATTACTACCATTCCAGTATCCTGCTTTTAAGTTGTTTACCAGTGTCACTAAATTGCATTGATTGGCTTTGTTCTGTCTTGTGCTGTCATATTTTTACAACATTCAAAATAAAATTTTTAAAAATGTGGAAAAAATCATGGGTGCACATATATCACTGTGGTATGATGTTTTCAGTTCTTCTGGGAATATGCCCAGCAGTGGAACATGTGGAACTCCAATCCAAGATTTGAGTAATCTCTACACTGACATCCACAGTGGTTGCACCAGTTTACACTCCCACCAAAAGTGCAGAAGAGTTCCTTTTTCCCTCAGCCTCTCCAGCATTTGTTGTTGGTAGTTTTCTTGATCCTGGCCATTCTTTCTGGAGAGAGATAGAATCTCAGTGTGGTTTTAATTTGAATTTCTCTAATGACTAATGATGATTAAAATTGTTTTCATATATTTATTTGACATTTGTATTTATTTATCTGAGAACTGTGTATTCATCTTGGATGCCCATTTTTGGATTTGGTCTTTGAATATTGGGGGTCTGATTTTTATAAATTCTTTATATGTTCTAGACAGAAGTATTTGTCTGAGGGACAGTTCGCTAAGACTTTTTCCCAATGTGTAAGTTTTCTTTTCAGTATTCTGGAGATTCCTTTTGACATGTAGAAATTCTTTAATAAGACATGATCCCAGTTATTAATTCTGGGAAGTAACTTCCATGCAGTTTGAATCTTGTTCGTGAGTTGTCTACCTATCCCTACAGCTTCAAGAATTTTACCTAATTTGTTTTTCAACAAAAGTTAGTGTTTCTGTTTTAATATTTCAATCTTTGATACACTTAGATTTTAGTTCAGTACATGGTCACAAGCACGGGTCTAGTTTTAATATTCTGCATATGGAGAACATGTATTTCCAACACCATTTATTACAAAGTGTATCATTCTTCCAGTGAACATACTTGGTTCCTTTATAAAAAATAAGATGGTTGAGTGTGTTTGTAGTTGTGTATATATCTTGCAATCTATCCCATTGATCTTCAGATCTATATATATTGCAGTACCCTGTTGATTGTATTACAGTAGCATTGTAGTATAACTTCAAGTCAGGGATTGTGATGTCTCCTGCCTTGCCTTCGCTGCTTAGAACTGCCTTTGCTATTCTAGGTCTCTCCTGGTTCCAGATGAATTTTTGGCGTCATGTCTTTAAATCTACGACGTGTGTTAGTAATATTTTCATGGGGATTGCACTGAATCTGTATAACAGTTTTGCAAGCACGGCCCTTTTCACAATATTTATTCTTCCTTTCCATGAACAAGGGATGTCTTTCCATTTTGTGAGGACCACTTCTATTTCTTTTTCAGGGTATTATAAATTTCTCTGAATAGATCTTTTACCTCTTCCATTAGATTAATTCCTAAGTATTTCATTTTTTGGATACTATTCTGCAGGGTGTGGCTTATCTTATTTCTCTCTCAGTAATTTTGTTGTTAGTGTATAGGAATTCCATTTGCTTTTGAGTATTGACTTTATATCCTGCTACACTACTGAATTTATTTATTATATCTAAAAATTTTTCAATGCCATTTTGGAGGTCTTCTATGTAGAGTATTGTGTCATCTGCAAATAATGGTACTTTAATTTCCTCTTTTCCTATCTTTACCCCTTTTATTTCTCTCTCTTGTCTAATTGCTCTGGCTAGTATTTCCAGTACTGTGTTGAATAGGAACAGTGATAAAGGACATCCTTATCTTGTGGCTGATTTTAGGACACAGGTTTTCAGGTTTTGGCCATTTATTATCGTGTTGGCTGGTGGTTTGTCATAGATGGCCTTTATCATATTGAGGTAAAGGCCATGTATTCCACTTCTCTGTAAAGTGCTTATCATAAATGAGTGTTGGGCCTTACGTAAAACTTTTCCTGCATCTATAGAAATGATCATGTGATTTTAACTTTTGGCTTCATTGACATGGTGTACTACATTTATTGATTTATGTATGTTGAACCATCCCTGCATGGCTGGGATGAATCCCACTTGGTCGTGGTGTATAATCTTCCTGATGAATTGCTGCATCCTATTTGCCAATATTTTATTGAGGAATTTGAATCTATGTTAGTTAGGGAGATTGGCTTCAGTTCTCTTTTTTAGTTGGGTCTTTCTCAGGTATTGGTACTAGAGTAATATTTGCTTCCATGAATGACTTAGAAAGAATTACTTCCTTTTCCAATTCATTGAAGATTTTGAGGAGTGTCAGCATTATGTCTTCTTTGTATGTCTTCTAGAATTCCACAGGGAATCCGTCTGTGCCTGGGCTCTTCTTTGTAGATAAGGACTTAACTACATTTACAATTTCTTTAATAGAAATTGGGTTAGTCAGCAATTTTATTTACTTGACCCAGATTTGATACTTCATATGTTTCTAAGAATCTGTCCATTTCTTCTGTGTAATCAAACCTATGAAAGTAGAGGGTTTTGAAATATGTTGTGATGATTACCTGTATTTCCACAGAGTCTATAATGCTTTCACCATTTCTATTTCTTATTGCTTGAATTTGTGTTTTCCTTTTCTGTTTTAAACAAGAGACATCGTTGATAACCATTGTTGATAACCTTGTACTCTGGTTTACATGATGTGCTATGTCTATCCTTGGTTTTGACTGACAGCTTTGTTTTGGCATATTTGACTTTATTCTCTCCCCCCCAAAAAAGTAATAAGAACTAAGGAGTAATAAAATCCAAAATGTGTAAATTTTGTTGTAAAAAAGAGAGGGGAAAAAAAGAGCTCTAACTGATATAACAGCAAGTGTGTTTAGGGGTGTTAAATAGCTGACTATATTAATGTTTTTGGATCATTGAACACAGCTGTTTGTAGTCTCTCTGTTTGAATGTCCACTTTGTATTCTTTGATACTGTGATTTGAGCAACTATTTCTAAGATGATAATATGTAACCTATTAACAGGTGATTTCTTACTTTTTTTTTTTTTTTGTAGTTCTGTATTACGTGTACCCTTACACCACTTTGTTTTGTTTTGTTTTGTGTTTTTCTCTTTTTCCTTTTAAATAAAATTAAAAACAAACAATATTGGCTAGGAACATATCAATTTTATTTATTCTTTCATTGGACCAACTCTTTCATTCATTGATTCTTTGAATTGTTTTCTTAGTCTTTATTGCCTGATTTCTGCTCTGATCTTTATAATTTCCTCCCTTTTGTCAATTTGGGCTTGAATTGCTCTCCATTTTCTATATGTTTGAGATGTATAATCAGGTTTTTTTGTGTTCATTCTATTTTCCTAATGTGGAACTCAGTGCAAAAATTTTTCCTTCGAGTACCACTTTCATTGTATCCAAAGATTTTGCTAAGTTGTATTTGTGTTTTCATTAGCTTGTATGTATTGTTTAACTTCATGTTTAATATCCCCTATAACCCACTGATTGAACATTGGGTCAATTGATCAACCAATTGGGTCATTGGGTCAACCACTGATCATTTCCATGTGGTTGTTTGGTTTTTGCAATGTCTTTTGTTATTAATTCTTAGATTCATGGTGCTACAATCTGATAACAATCATGGGATAATTTCAATTCTTTTGCATTTACTGAAGTATGTTGCATGGGCTAGTATATGGTCTATTTTAGAGAATGTCCCATGTACTGCTGAGAAGATCACATATCTACATGTTGTTGAATGGAACACTCTGTATACATCTGTCAAATTCATTTCTTCATAGACATGATTCAGTTCTATCATTTCTTTGCTGATTTTCTGTCTGGTAGATCTGTCCCTTTGTGTCAATTGTATGTTCAGATCTCCTGATATTCTGTTAGTGCTTACTTGATTTTTTATTTCTCTTAGTGCCTGTTTTTTTATAGCAAGGAACTCTGGAATTTGGTGCATATATATTGAACTCTTCTTCTTGAAGTTTTCTCCTTTGGATCATTCTTGGTTTGAAGTTCAAATTGTCTGCAAACAGATAGGTAACCCCTGTTTTTGAGGGGTTCCTGTTGCATGAAGTATTGCTTTTCATCCTTTGATTTTCAGTCTATGAGTTTCCGTTTTTGGCTTAGATGGGTTTGTTGTATACAGAATTTGGTTGGATGTTGTTTCTTGATCCATTCTGCCAGTTTTTTTTTTAAAGTTGGTGAATTGAGGCCATTTACATTAATGGTTATAACTGATATATAGTGGATTATTGTTGACATGTTATCTTTCTGCTATTGTATCTACCTTTCCATTCCATATAATTGTCTGCCTTTCTTAGTGTTTTTTTCCAATGTCTATCTAAACTCCCTTCAGTATTCTTTGCAGGGCTGGCTTGGTGATCATGAAGTTCTTCAGCTGTTCTTTGTCCTGGAAGTATCATGTTTCACCATTCATTTTAAAGGATATTTTTGCAGGGTACATCAGTCTAGGTGGGAAATAAGTTTCCTTTAGGATCTGAAATACTACACTCAGTGTTCTTCTTGCCTTATTTTTATGCTGAGAAATCTGCTGTGATTCTGATAGGTTTTCCTTTATAGGTTATCTGTCTTTTCTCTAACAGCTTTTAATATTCTATTCTTATGTTGGATTTCTGGGATGGTGATTATTATATGTCTGGGTGTAGTTTTATTTTGGTTATGAATATTTGGAGTTCTACAAGCTTCACTAATCTATATATCAGTTTCCCTTCTCATGTTTGGGAAATTTTCAGCTTTTACTTCTGTAAGTAGCCACTTGATATCATTTGTGTAGTCCCCTTCTTTTTCCTTATGCCTATCAATCTTATGTTGTATTTATTTGCATCTTGTTGCAGTTGTTGAATTGATGTTTCCTGATTTCTTGTTATTTTTAAAAGATATTTCTTTTCCTGTTGACTAATTGCAATGTTGTCTTCGAGGTCTGAAATTCTATCTTCACTTTTGTTGAAGCATTTTTGCCAAGCTCCAATGGAATTTTTGATTTCCTGCATATCTCTTTGAATCTGCTTCATGCATTCTGATGGTTTATTATACTGTTTATTCAGGGGTTCAATTTTTTTTGCATTGTTCCTCTAATTTTTAAACTCTGTCTTCTTTAGATATGTTCAGCATTTCTTTCATTACTTTTATCATTTCTTTTTGACCTGGGAGATTACTTCTGATTAGAGTTCTTTTATACCTTCCCTGAGTTGCCTCTTTATTACACTTAATATCATTTCAGGCATTTCAGGGGTATGGCTTATATTTTCTTCTATGTACATGTCTCCTGGTCTTTCTTGGGATGGGCTTGAGGTTTCAGATTGCATTTTCATCTTTTGTCTTGTCATTTTCCTATATTTCCATGTTTCATGCAATGTTCCAAATCTCCCCCAGTAATGTTGGAAATCACCTCCTGCACCCTTGGTTCTTGGCACCGAGGTTGCTGATCATGACCCAGTCAGGCCTGCAGGAACTCCTGTGCCTCTTTTGGTGTTACAAGAAGCTGGGTGGGCTCCTAACACTTTTGAGTGATGGTCCAAAGCTCTCTCAAACCAGACCAGAAATAATCTCTCAGATAAAAAAAATGAAACAACAAACATTATGAAAGTAATGTTAAGTGTATCTAAAGAAGATCTAGAAAAAATAGAAAAACATAAGAAAATGATGGGAACTTTGAATGAACTATATAAGATAGAATTACAATGCATGGAACAGATTCAAAGGGATATTCAGGAAATTAAAAATTCCATTAAAATCTGGCAAAACCATTTGAATGAAGCTGAAGAGAGATTCTCAGACTTTCAAGACAGGATGCAAGTTTATGATCATGAAGGAAAAAAATCTCTTAAAAATAACAAGGACCCAGGGAACAATTCAACAGCTCACAATGAGGCAAAGAGAAATGCTATATTACTGATAGGTGTCAATGTGGAAGCACAGGTCAGCACAGATGACATAAAAGGACTATTTACAGCCATGAGCAGGACATTTCCAGATAAGTGAGGCATATAGAATCCCAGTTAGAATTATGCAAAATAAATCTTCACCCACACTTATAATAATTAGGATTTCAGAAATTCAGCACAAGAGCAGATACTAACAGCTGTCAGAGAAAAGAAACAGATCATCTATGAAGAAAAGTTCATCAGAATCAATGCAAACTTCTCAACACAAATGTTCAAGTCAAGAAGAGCTTGGAATGAAATATTTCAAGTCCTAAAAGAAAATAGCTTTCAACCCAGATTGATGTATCCTGCAGAACTATCTTTGATAGAGAGGTCAGACAGTTTCATGACAAAGAAAACAAGAAATTCATGGCTACCAAACCAACACTACAAAGAGTACTGAAAGACACTCTAGAAAAAGACAAAAATAACTACAATCTCAAGAGCAACAACAAAAGGAAACCACTAAGCAGTACAAAAAATTAAAAAGAAAATATAGAAATGCAACAATGGCAGATAGCATGGCAGAGATAGGTCAATACTTATCAGTTATATCCATCAATGTAAATGGTCTCAGCTCACCAATAAAAAGAGACAGACTGGCAGAGTGGATTAAGGAACAAAACCCAACATGCTATGTATAAGAAACACACTAAATTCAAAACAAAATACATACACTAAAAATCAAATGATAGAAAATAATACTCCATGCAGCAGGCACCCAGAAAAAAATATGGGTAGATATTTTGTTTGTAGACAATGTGAATTTCAAATCAAGAATGATCAGAAGATATTGACACAGTCACTAAATACTTGTTAAGGGAAAATTCAAGAGGAAAAGCTTACAAACATAAATACATATGCTCCAAATATGGAAGCAACCGAATCTGTAAGATAAATTTTAATGGACATGAAAAAACAAACAGTAATACAGTAATAACAGGGAATGGTACCCCATTGTCACCAAGAGAGAGATCAATGCAACAAAAAATCAGAAAAGAAATAACCAAACTAAATCAAACTTGTTATATAATGGACCTAGCAGATGTGTACAGAGTATTGCATCAAACAACAATGCAATCTACATTCTTCTAAGCTACACTCAGGTCATTATCTAAAATAGATATTACACTAGCCCACAGAACATGGTTAAGTAAATAGAAAGGAATTAAATTAATTCCATGCATACTACCTGATCATAGGGCAATAAAATTGGAAATTAATTACATAAAAATCCCACAAGAACCCCATAATCACACAGAAACTAAATAACACTCTCCTAAACAACCAATGTGTAACGGAAGAAATTAAAGAAGAAATACAAACAGTATCTACAGTCAAACATAAATGTAAATAGAAATTATTGGAATCTATGGGACACAATTAAAGCAGTCATCAGAGGGAAAATTATAGCACTGAACTTCCACATTAGAAAAATGGAAAAAGCATATGTAAACAACTTAATGCTGCACCTCAAACTTCCAGAAAAAGAAGAGCAAGTCAAGCCCACGCTCAAAAATGGCAGGAAATTATAAAGATCAGAACACAAATTTATGCAATTGAAACTAAAAAAAAATATAAAGAAGTAATGAAAGAAAAATCTCAAATCCATGCAATGAAATGTAAAATGTAAAATTACTACAGACCTTGAAGAAATACAGAAGATCATGAATACCAACATTGAAAACCTTTACTCTGATAGGTTCAATAACACAGAAGAATTGGGCAGATTCCTAGAAACAGATGAATTACCAAAGGTGAATGAAGAAGATGTAAAGCTTCTGAATAACCCAATTTTCATTAATGAAATTGAAAATAAAATTATAACACTACTAACAAAGAGAATCCCAGGTCCTGATGGATTCAAAGCTTAATTCTACTAGACATTTAGAGAAGACTTAATTCAAATATTCCTCAAATACTTCAATGAAATTGAAAGGGAAACAATTCTCTCTAACTCATTCCAGAAAGCAAGTATTACACTAATACCAAAACGAGAGAAAGACCCAACCAAAATAAGAAAAGTACAATGAACATCTCTCCATCTCTCCAATGAACATATATGCAAAGATCATCAATAAAATACTGGCAAACAGAGTGCAACAAGTCATCAGGAAGATTATACACCATGGTCTATTGAAACTCATCCCAGGAATGCAGGGATACAAATCAATAAACGTAATTCACCATGTCAACAAGAGAAAGGCAAAAATCACATGGTCATCTCAATATTTGCAGAAAAGGCTTTCAACAAAATCTAACACTCATTCATGACAAAAATGCTACAGAAAATGGGAATACATGGTTATTCTGCCTCAATCTGATAAAAGCCATATAATGATAAGCCAACAACCAACATCTTACTAAATGGGTATAAAATGAAAACTTTCAATCTAAAATTAGGAACAATACAAGGATGTCCATTATCACCACTCCTATTCAATATAGTTCTGGAAATATTAGCTAGAGCAATTAGACAAGAAAGGAAATATAAGGTATAAGGAAAGGAAAGGAAGAAGTTTAATTACTTATATTTGAAGATTAGGTGATACTATACACTGAAAACCCCCAAAAGTTCATTGAAAGACTGCTAGGTGTAACAACCAAATTCAGTAATGTAGCTAGCTATAAAGTCAATACACATAAATCAATAACATTCCTCTACACAAACAGCAAACTCACTGAGAAATAAGAGAAACCACACCCTTCACAGTAGCACCCCAAAAGATGAAATACTAAGGAATCAATCTAACAAAAGAAATAAAAGTTCTATACAGTGAAAACTACATTACTCTGTAAAAGAAAATTGAAGAGGACTTCAAGAAAATGGAAAGATATTCCCTGTTCATGGATTGAAAGAACAAACATTGTGAAAATGGCCATTCTCCTAAAAATTTTACAGAGTTAATGCAAGTCCAATCAAAATACCACTAGCATACAACATAGATCTAGAGAAATCACTCCTAGACTTTATCTGGAATCAGAAGAGACCGAGAATAGCAAGGACAACCTCGGGAACAAAGGTAAGGCAGGAGACAACACAATCCCTGACTTAGAATTATATTACAAACTACTGTGATAAAAGCAGCATGGTGCTGGAAAAACAGACCAAAAGATCAATGGAATAGATTACAATTACAATTACAATTTCATACATACTAAGCCACCTTATCTTTGACAAAGATGCCAGACACATTCACTAGAAGAAAGATAGCCTCTTTAAAATGGTGTTGGAAAAATTGGCTCCGTGTATGCTGAACATTAAAATTGGGTACATGTCTTTCGCATGCACTAAAGTAAATTTGGAATGGATCAATGATCTAAACATTAAAATAGAAACCTTAAATCTGCTGAAGGGTAGAATAGATAAAGTTCTTGAAAAATATTGGAGAAGGCAAGGGCTTTATGAAAAAACCCTGATCATGCTGGAACTATCACAAAGAGTCAACTGCTGGGATCTCATCTCATTAAAAAACTTTTGCTCAGCCAGAGAAACCAACAGCAGAGTGAAAAGACATGCTACATTGTGGGAAAAATATTTTCCAGCTGTTCTTTATACAAAGCATTATTATCAAGAACATATAAAGAACTTAAAAAAATCAGACCTCCCAAATTTAAAGACCCATTCCAAAAGTGGGCATCCAAGATGAACATACACTTCTCAGATGAAGAACAAATAGGCATATGAAAAAAATGTTTACCATCAATGGTTATTTGAGAGATAAACACTAAAACAATTTTGAGATACCAACTCACCCCAGAAAGAACATCTCTTCTCAAGAAATTTACCATTAACAAATTCTGGAGGGGGTGTGGGAAAAAAGTAATCCTTTTGTACTGTTGGTGCCAGTCCAGACTGGTACAACTATTCTGGAAATCAATGTGGAAATTCCTCAAACATGAGGATTGGAGGTTCTGTTTGACCCAGCTATTCCCCTTCTGGTTACTTCCCCAGAAAAATTACAAATATCACACCACAGTGATATATGTTCACCCATGTTTATAGCAGCACAATTTTTAATAGCCAGATCTTGAACACAAATTAAATGTCCCTCAAGCAAAGAATGTGTAAAAAATATGTCGTATTCTTATAAAGTACTACTTTATCATAAAAGAATAAACCAGGCTTTATAGATAAATGGATGCAACTAGAGACCATACTCAAAAGAGAAATTAATCAGATGGCATAATACTATCTCACTAGTATGAGAACCTAAAAGACATTGATAGCTAGCTAGATAGATAAGTTATATGTATGATAATTAAGGTAGTTATATTGCTAATTTCTAAATCATTGAAAACAAAGATTTCTGTTAATATTCTTTGAAAAAATAAATATAGGTATCTTGTACTATGAGGAACTAGTTTAAAGACAACAATCAAAAATATATTAAACATTGCTACCCTCTAATTATCATGTTTTGAAATTTTATTTTACTTTTTTTCTATTCAAAATAAAAAATTCTCAGCATTTTATCCTTAAATGCAGTTAGATCCACAAAACTAAATACATCATTTTTACAATTTCAAGCATGCATTGGTATCATTTTTGAACAAAGAATACTATTTATCCATCTCTAAATTTTTTTCAACTTCCAGAATAAAATTTGTCATCCATAAAAATTCCATCTTCCCCAACTAGTTCTTCTAATATGAAACTTAATAAAGACTCAAAGTTCTGAAATCAAATAACCAAGAAATCATAATGTATTTAAATGTGAATTTGGGGTGTTTGTTTTAACAATATTTTCAAACCTACACTCAAAATGGGTCACAAGCATCTTGGGATTACACTCTCCAGCTGAGAATCCTCTTCAGAGTGCTATTGATTTCCCTGTTCCTCAGGCTGTAGATGAAGGGATTCAGCATAGGGGTGACCACAGTGTACATCAGAGAGGCTACCATGTCCTTGATGGGAGAATAGGACACATCTGAACCAAGGTACACCCCAAAGCCAGTTCCATAAAATAAGCAAACAGCTGAGAGATGAGAACTGCAGGTAGAAAAGGCTTTGCACCTCCCCTCGGATGATGGTATTTTTAGAACAGAGGAAACAATTTTATAGTAAGAGAAAAAGATCCCCAAGACGGGAAAAAAGCCAAAGATAACACCAACAGTATATGTGACCATGGTGTTCAATAAAGGATCAGAACATGAAAGGCTGAGCAGATGAGAAGGGTCACAGAAGAAATTAGCAATTTCCATGTGCTTGAAGCATGTAGACAGTAAAACAGTAGAATTATGCAGTTGAGAATCCACAAGGCTAAGAAAGACAGATGCCAAAAGTAATAAGGCACAGCGGGGTGTGCTTACAGTGACAGCATAATGCAGTGGGTGGCAGATGGCCACAAAGCGGTCGTAGGCCATCACAGTCAGAAGCATGTCATCCATACAGGCAAAAAGGACAAACAGAGACATCTGTGTAAGACAGCCCATGTAGGAGATGACTCTGCTGTTAGTTAGGATGCCCACAATCATCTTAGGGACCGTGGTGGAGCTGATACAGATGTCAACCAAAGACAGGCTGGAGAGGAAGAAGTACATGGGTGTGTGGAGGTGGGGGTCAGAGCTGACGGCCAAGATGAGGAGCAGGTTTCCCAGCACGGTGACCAGGTACACGGACAAGAAAATTCCAAAGAGGACCAACTGCAGAACTGGGTCATCTGAGAAACCCATGAGATGGATTTCTGAGACATGTGTTAGATTGTGCATTCTGATAATGCTTGAACACCTTGTCAGAAAGAAAATTCATTAGAAAAATGAAATCACACAAAATTTGGTATATGTTATGTATACAAATATCCCCAATGAAATTATGACTATATGAAGGCAGAAATCTTCAGCAATCACTTCTATTGTGACAACCTTGACTGTCATACCATCATTTATTAATGGGTGGCTTGATTTTCAAAGTCCTCCATACAGTCCTACTTTACAGATGCTCTACAGCCCAATGTTAGGAGACCAAGAGCAGTAGGCTTCAAAAATCTACAAGACAAATAATTTCTTGAAAAATAATTGAAAGAATGTTAGCCCATCATAACCCATCCCTCTTTAAAAAATATGATTCTTTTGAAAGAAAATAAAATGCATTCAATTATAAATTACTTTAATTTCAGAAAATAAAATGCCCCTTATCTTCAGGTTTTGTAAATATTACAAACACTAGAACTGCACTATCTCAAAATAAACTACAGTGAATTAGGTCATTGTCAAAACACACTGTTTTCAGGTAGTTACATGACACAAAATTTTATCCTTCTTAGATTTTCTGATTTCTGTGAGATAAGTGCTCACTCACTCTTTGTGGATGCATAGTTTATTTAATATATATCTCTTATTGTTGTCTCTAATGAACTTTCATCTGTGTTAATGAGATTAAAATAGGTGCCCATAACTTTAGGATGTATGACCACAAATGCAGCATTAACCACACTCTACTTTCCAGAGATTAAACAATAATGATGAAAATCCTATTTCATCATTAATTTTTATGGGATTTTGCTATAATACACTGCCAAGAAGGTATTTGCTAATTTAACATCTCTCTGTTCTGTTTGCTGATTCAGTATTCTACAGTGTTGTGGTAATGTGCTTTATTATTTTGGTTGACATAAAAACTGTTATGTGCAATGGGAAACATGAAATACAAAGAAAATCTGGCTGAGTTCCATGTTTCTTAATTCTGACTCACAGATTTAAATAGGAATCCTTCCAGAAATAATTCTTGCATTTCTCTTCTTTCAGATATGTGAAGGAACCTTGGATTCACATTTTTATCAAACCATACTGTGATTAATTTGGGAAAATACATGAGAAAAGTACATGAAACAATGTAAGCATATTAGGAAACTCATCTGCAGTCACCAAGGTATATAAAACATAGTAAGAACATCTGTAAATAATGTAATCCCCCTCCTGGAATAACAGAAACTATTTACCTTATGTAGTTGAAGTAAAAAATTGTCTTCAAAATCATTCAGGTTTCATCACTCTTGCATCTAATATGTTCATCCAGGTAAATTTTAAAATATCCACATACTGCAGCCTCAGGCCATGAAATTTAACCTGAAATCTACATTTCATATACTTGTGTTATTCTCTTATACTAGAGCTGAGAATCGCTGTCTTAAATATATTTTAGTATTTAGAAATATCACATTAATATCTCTACAGATACATGTGTGTTTATATCTACATGTTAGCATTTACATCAGCTGCAATATTTTTAATATGAACAGTAACCTAAGAAATTTGGTTTCTTGCTATCTTTGCACTATTTCATTTTCTTGCACTCCTGTCCTCATAGAAATCTATTCTTGTCAATTTTATGGATTGAAACTTCCCTTCCAATATTTCTGAGTTGTCACTGATATATGAACCCAGAATAGTTTCTTTAAAGCCCACCTAAAGAGTACCTAAATCTCATCTACCTTGTGTAGGAAGAAATCATTGTGCCTAAAAGAGAGTAGATTACATAAAGTGATTTTATCTCTCCTTCAGCTATTGCCACCATGATCAGAGAGGTAGCAAGATATTATTTAACTTGCAAGTTTATTCTTAGCATAATGTTCTGAAACTTCTTGTGCCTTTCTCCTTGTCGCTCACAGGAAAATTTGTATACACTGTATTTGCAAGTGATACTTCTCTGATTTCCAACAAATAATGTATATAAAATTTCAGATTATTTGCTAAAAACAGTGAGTGAGACAGTATAATTTACAACTGTTTATTCTTGCGATATTCGTTCAAAGTATCTCTGAAGTTGGTCTGGTAATTTTCTCTATATGACGACACACAGAATGTTGCATCTTCATCATGTGAGAATAATATTTACAGTTTGTTCCAGTGGTGGGTCCTGTACCAAGAAATGAGAATGGGGAAACGAACGTGTCAGTCCTGCATCATTGTTCTGCTAAAGTAGAACTTTTGTCAGTCTCTTGTCCTCTCTCCGCCCATAAGGCCAGAGGAACACAAGGAAAATAACATTGTCTCCATGTGGTAACTGAATAGAATTTGGAACTTTAATATTCATGAGCTTTTGTTTTATTGCAAAATAATTACATGAGTAAGCAAGCTGTGAATTTACTGACAGATAGAATGATCTATCCAAAAAATTAGACACTTGAAAAATATGATGTTTTGTTATGCATCTCAAGCACAAGCATGCATTCACCTGCACCCGTCTCTTTGCACCTTTGCAAACAAATGAATACTCCATTATGTTTTCATATGTTTTACACAGATGGACTTAAATGGACTATAAGGCTCATATATCAAAAATATTTAGTACATAAATAATTAAAAATACACCAACAGATTATGTCAAATTCAGTAAAATGTTTGTTTATCACAACAAAGAAAGATTTTAGCAGAGGTTCTGAGCCTAAGCTGCTGGTGCAATACAGTTTCATATTTAACTCTAAAATTTTCTAAAGAGAATTGAAATCCTCACCTGCCTTAACCTCACTTGAGGCTGTGTGGAATTAGTAGAAACAGGGGGAGGATATGGGAAGCTACAAGAATGTCCTTCAGTGGTGGCAGGAGAGAAACTGCATGGGATGACGGCTTTTCTGTGGTGGATGCCGCAGATACCGGTCATGGTTCTGCTATTTTGGCTTTCAGAAGCCTCCATCAAGAAAGACATTGTGAAAAACAGTTCCCTTCTGGACTGACACAGAAGTCAAAGGATGTGAATGACAATCTGCCAGTGGATTTCTTGTACAGTTCCTTCATTTTCCTATGCTGCACTAGTTTTTAAATGTATGACTCCTGCCACTATTTTTTAAATGTATAACAATCTGCCAATGGCTTTCTTGTACAGTTCCACTTGTATAGTTTCTTGTACAATCTGTTTAGGACAGCCCAATTCCGGTGCATCATTTTTTCTACCTTAGAACTTACTGCAGGATCCATTAAAATGACAGGCTTTCCGTTTTCTATAAGCAATGAAGATGTGGGTATTTATAATTACAGGAAGACACAGCACATGAGATGAAACAAACAACATAGAACGGATTGCTCAGAGCCCAGAATACAACACGTTCTCAAAACCAGTTCATGATATTATCATTAATGTCATGGTAACCATATTATCACCTTGGTAAAACTTTTTGTGTTAAGAAGCATTGCAGAAAGATAAATTTTCTGTTGCTACGTGTGAAACAACAATGGGAAGTAAAAACGGGGTATGGTAAAATCAAGTTTGAAATAATAACTCTGCTTTCCCTACTACAACTACCATCATAAAAGTCCCAATTCTTATAACAGATATTTTTCATATTGATTCCTCTGTACCTGACTACCTAAACTGACATATTTGGCTGGGGCTGTAGCTCAGTGGCACAGTGCCTGCTTGGCAAGTGTGGGGTCCTGAGTTCTATTCCTGGTACCAAAATTTTTAAAAATCTGGAATAATTGACCTTATGATGAGGGAAACATACATTTCAGAATGCCTCCCAAATCGCTGATATCCCAATGGGCTTAGTGGTTGATGCTATTTCTGTGCTAGGTCACAGCCAAGGAAATCACATCCTAAGATCCTCCTATGTCTGCTGCCCAGTGCAGTTTCAGACTGTGCCCTCAGAATTTAAATTAATACAAATCAGATAGGATCTTCCCAGTGCAGACAACCAAGGATCTTATGACACAAGTGTGGAGCTCCCTGGACAGGAATCATGAAAGTGAAGACCTGGAAACCAGCCAATTGTTGACTACTCCATGACCTTAGAGACTCAATACCCAGAGCTCATAATTAACTACATTGGTCCATGCCATCCCCATCTCTAAAGACTTTCAAAAGAGAATGGAAGAAGGAGTCATAAAGATAATAAGTGCCCATAAGAGTTTTGGGGATTTTTCTCCTAATCAGGTGAAGTTAGCACATATTAAATCTTTCTGTTACTTTATGTATAACTTTTAAATGGCCATCAGCCTGTATGTTTTTCATGGTATAAAATACACATAGCAAACAATGCACAATATTGACCATATTATATATATATATATATATATATATATATATATATATATATATGAAATATATGTATATTTTAATGACTTCAAGTACATTCACATTTGTTTCAAAACATTTAATATCAACTGGGAAGCTGTGCCCAGAGGCCTGCCCACACTTAGACCACATCTCTGAGGCCCACAAGGACCAGCAACCAACAGTCAAGCAGAAACACTCAATGAAGCTCTTGGGTACTGGTAAGCTGTGTGCAGTAGCCTGCCCACACCCAGAAAGCATCGCTGAGGGCTCATGGGGAGTAGGAGTCTGTGCCAGGGTACTTCAGTCATCTATGAGTTCTCAGCAACACTTTTGGGGTTTTGGACGCTGGGCCAAGCAGCCTGCCCACACTCAAACACCGTCTCTGAAGAATGCGGGGACCAGGAGTCTGCACCCCTCAACCCATACAAAGTCAAATAGCAACACTTGGTGAGGCTCTAAGGAAATGTGAAGCTGAAGCCAGAGGCCTTCCCGGACTCAGACAGCATCTCTGAGGCCCATGGGGATTGGAAGTCTGTGCCCAGCAGACCATAGTGAACGGAGAACCATCAGTGAGACTCTTGGGACCAGGAAGCTCTGCTTAGGGGCTTGTGCATACCTGAGCTCTATCTGTGAGACCCATGTGGACTAAAAGTCTATGACCAGCAATGTACACTCATCCACAAACTCTCAGGACTGGGAGACTGTGTCCACTGACTTTCAGTTCATTTGAGAAACCTTGGTGAGGCCTAGTAGAACAGGGAGTCTGCACTCAACGAACAATCCACACCTGGGAACTGTCTCCAAGGCTCATAGGCATTAAGGAGCCATGCCCAGCTATCTACAGTCATTCAAGAACTATCAGTGAAGACTTCACAATGACCCAGCATCAAAAACAAACCTCAGTGAGGCCCACAGACTGACAATACAGCAGAACAGGAAGCAACTAGTATTCAGTATCAGCCGATTCAGAGGAACACAGGGAAATGCCAAAACAAAAGAACAAAATGCAGTATAAAATTTCCATCCCATCTAGATCAAATCCAGGAAACAAAGATATGGAGGAACTTGGAAATTACACACCAGACATCTCTGAAATGATTGCAAGGGAAATAAAGATAAAACTCCAGGAAGCTATATAAGAAATCAGATGACAAATCATCACTCAGCAAAAAATAGAAATGATAAACATAATTAAAGATTTGGTAAATATTTCCAAAGGAGTCATACATTTAAAAAATAGTGCAGCATAGGAAAATGAAGGAAGCCTTAAATAAACAATACAGGGAATAATTACAAGACATGAAACTGATTCAAGGAGATATTCAGGAAATCAAAAATTCCACTGAAAGCTGGGAATGAATGAAACTGAAGATTGGTTCTCAAGCTTGAAAACATGATTGTGACTAGAGATAAGAAAAGGACCACTGACCTCACACTTGGAGGCCAGAAGAGTTTTTGAAACAAACACCTAACCTGCTGAGCTGGCTGATCAGTCAGTGTGATCATGAAAGGAAACATCTTTAAAATAACAAGGAATCAGGCAAATTAATTTAAGACCCAAAGTGCCTTTTAATTTAATGCTCTTCATTAATTTCAATATTCACCTTAGCCCTTTGACAATTGCTCGTATAAGGACAATATTACTTAAAAAAAATATATATATATAAGAGAAAGAGAGGAAGAGATACCAGGATTCCAGCAACAGTGGCAGAGAGGCCTCAGTGAACAGGGCAGACCATGGAATGAGGGAATAAGGTGGACAAATTATAGCAGAAAAGTGGAGTAGCAGACATGAGGCAGGGACGGTAAGCTAGTCTTTAGTATAGACAGCTCTGAAACTATATTTTAAAAAAAAAAGCAGAGGTCATTGCTAATGGTGTATAATGATTTAAAAGACACAGTAGCCCTAGTGCCATATTTAGATTGAATTTAATTTGTTCTGGTCTGTCCGCTCATGTCAGATTTGAGGACACAGACATCCTGACCCAAAAATAGCAGGCTATACCATGGTAACTATCCTTACTTTCCTATTAACTTAAACTGAAATCCTATAATACTTACATTGTCTTACTATGACTGATCTTAATTGAATCTGAATCGTAAGACTATGGGTTGGCCATGGCTGATTTTATTTGAAATTGGTATGCTTGTCAGTATCAACCCTAAAAGTAGAGGCAACTACTCTGAGGATGACAAGTTGTAAAGAATATCCATACTGGTATTAATTAGTAACAGCTTCCAAACCCTACAATGCTGCCAAAGTTAAGTTTTTATAAAAATAGGTGATACTATATTTAACTATAATAAGCCAGTGTGGTGGTCAAATCTATTGAAAATAACAAGAGGAAACATAGTAACTATGGAAGATCATCTATATTGTGGTCTTAAATGTTTTATCCAATGCATGTTTTTCTAGGAAATTGTTTTGCTGTCTTGCTATGACTTGGTATTCCCTATAACACAGAGAGGATAGATATATATGTAGAAATTCACACATGGGTTCTTTTTTTTCTTTTTAATTATTTATGGGAATAGATTATATAATGTAAGATGTAATGAACAGATACTCTGAGGAAGAGACACTAAGAAACCTGAGGCTAATTTAGTAGCATTATGATAGAAATTCTAGCAATACTAATGTTTGCTGATTAGAATGACATTGGACTGGTTTCTTGAGTTAATTTCAGCATATGTAGAGATGGGGACAGCTATCACAAAGAGAAGGAGAGATGAGTTGGTAGTTACTATTGTCTTCCCTAATTTGGTACTTGAGGACCTAAAAAGTCTTCAGTGATTTGATTAGTTCTATAATATACACTAAGTATATAAGGTGGATGAAGATGGAGACAACTATTTGTAAAAAACTAGAGACAGTTAGATAGACAATCAAGATCTCCAGTGGGCTTCCTATGAAATCCGTATTTCTTTAAATTGTTTTTTTAACTGCTATGTTCTGTTTTGATATGTTTAATCTTACCCTCTTTGAGAAGTAAAACAAATGTGTAGGACTGATAACCATGTTACTGAGCTCTTGTTCGATCATAGAGCAGAAGGGTTTGTAGTGTCACTTTATGAATGTCATTCTAAATGCTTTAATTCCATAACATGAACAGCTACTTCTAAGATGACAATGTGTAACTTATCAACCAGCAATTTCTTACCGTTTGTTTTTCTGTAAGTTTGTATCATTTCTACCCTTTTTTAAAAACTCCATGTATTCTTTTGTTTCCTTTTCTTTAAATAAAAAAAATATATATATATATATATATATACTTAAACTATATATATATATATACTTAAACTATATATATATATATATATACTTAAACTATATATATATATATACTTAAACTATATATATATATATATACTTAAACTATATATATATATACTTATACTATATATATATACATATATATACTTAAACTATATATATATACACTTAAACTATATATATATATATATATATATATATATATATATATATATACATATATGGTCGTATCAGATCATATTACTGAAAAATGAAAACATTTCATCTGACCAGACATTTTATTGAATGACAGAAAGATGGATTTTCATCATTAATAATAATCCATACAAAATTGTTTTAGACAACTCAGTAGATATCTCATGGTCACTGAAAAGATGCATGATCTAAAATGAAAGCAATGGGATTACCCACCATGGCTCTGATTTTTGGTTCCTGTTTATGAAATCTCTTGAATGTTTTATTGTTTTTCCAAATAGTGAGTTCCTAGTGTTTCTGTGGTAGATACAGGGACTGTTGTGTCTGATCACTCACTCATCAAGTCATCCTTGGAAGAAACAATACATAGGCAATAATGGTTCCACTGTTAGGAATTCACCACTCGAGCTTAATTTCTATGAACAAAGTAAAAATGAGGTGATATTTAACTGATATTTTAATTATTAATGCCACCTCCTTGAAAAGTAGGATGTAGACACCAGTAAAACTGAAAAGACAAACGTGGACATACCTCCCCAGATTCCCAGGATTTGCATACATGAAGACAAAAATGGAGTGACCTGTTAAGGATGAGAACAATCATGATTTGGGATCACAACATAATAAAGTCAAATTATTCTTTAAATTTTATTTAAAGAGAAAAAAGGAAAACAGAAAATAGTGGAGAAATAATACAGAATTAAAAAAATAAACAGTAAAAAATCACTAGTTGATAGATTACATATTGTCATCTTAGAAATAGTTGTCCATGTTATGAAATTAAAGCATAGAAAGTGGGCTTTCAAATAGTGAAACTGCAAACAGTTCTGTTCAACAATCCAACAAAAACTTAGTAATATGGTTATCTATCTTACACACATAACTTATGCAGTTATATCCTTCAGAGCACTTTATTTTCCTCTCTTTTTATAATAACAATTACACATTTTGGTTTTATTACTCCTTCAGTTTTTATTACTTTTTTTGAAGAGAATAAAACCAAATGTGACAAAATAAAATAGAGTCAGTCAAAACAAAAGGATGGACGTTGTACATAATGTAAAAACAAAATATAATGTGATCAACAGTGGTTATCATAATGCCTCTTGCTATCTTCAAAAGAATTGCCCATATCATCAGGTATCATGAAATTGAACAAACCAGTACAGAACAAAATCAATAAAGATGAAATATTGGATACATTACAGGACTTCAAAAAAAGTTAATACTTAAAGAAGAATGGGTATCATAGTGAATCTTATTGTCTTCAAAGTAGTTGCCTATATCCTCAGCTATGGTATGAGTAAAACAAAAATAATAGAGTAAAATCAGTCAAAACAAGACAGTGAAAACAATACAGGGCTTCAAATCAAGTTAATAGGAAATTAAAAATGGTTATCGTGATATATCCTGCTAACTGTGGAATAGCTGTCCAGGCCATCATATCTAATACAAGAAGACAAACTGGAACAGAATAAAAACAAACTAAACAGAACGATGAGAACAATATGGGTTTTTAAATAATGATAAAAGACAAACAATGGCCACTGCCTCCCCATTTTAGACAATTTCTTCGCTTCAACTTCTTTTATTTAATTTATTTTTTAATTTTTAAAACTAATTTTATTTAAAGAAAGACTAAACAAAACAGAAACCAGGTAGAAATAATACATACTTTCAAAGAAAAAAATAAACAGTAATAAATCACTAGTTGATGTTTACATATTGTCCTCTTGCAAATAATTGTTCAAGATACAAAAGTGGAAATTATAAGTGGGAATTCAAACAGTGAGACTGCAAGTAGTTCTGTTTAACTATCTAATAAAATGCGGCATCATGTTTATCAATCCTATACATTTAAACATACATGTAGTTATCAATATCTTCATTTAGGTTGAGATTAAAAAAACCAAATCCAGTTAAAATCACACTGAACAAAGAATACTAGTATTGCTGGATTTCACATCATGACACTCCAGGGTCAGCAATGGGCACTGTAGTGTCTCTTTCTTCAAATTATTTGTTCATTTCATCATGTGTCATAAGATCATTTCTCATAAACTGTTGATAGGTTCTACACATGCATTAGTCTTTACGTGTATTTCTATTTTTCTGTATTAGAGAGATAAATAAAACAAAGCAGTACAGAACAAAACATATTCCTATAGAAAAATAAAATGAAAGACATATAAAACCACTGTACAGGAGTTCTACCATGATTACTGTGCTGTCTCTTGTTATCTTCAATAGAATTGGCTATATCATCAGATATAATATAATTGAATATATCAATACATACCAGTACTAATAGAAACACAACTTTGTACATAGTGTTAAACTACAATAGGTAATAATCAAACCAGAATGGGTATCATAGTGAATCTTGTCATTTTCAGAGTAATTATCTATACTCTCAGAGTTGATTCTATCAATCATAACAGTTTTGAATAAAATGTTAATAATAAATAGCAATCAAACAAACCATATGTAACTAAGATCAGTCATGATAAAACAATATAAGTTATACTGGGCTGTAGATTAAGTTGATAGGAAGTTAAAGTTGATTACTGTGCCATATCCTGATATTACTGGGATAGCTGCCAGTGCCTTTAGACCTAGTGCTTATAGACAAACTGGGACATAATAAGTTCTATCTAAGCAGATCGGTGTGAGTAATACAGGCTTAATTCCTGATACACTTTTTTTTAAAACTTTTTATCGGTACTAGGGATTGAATTCACGACCGCCTGCTTGCAAGGTAGGTGCTTATGCTGCTGAGCTAAATCCCCAGCCCCCTGATACACTTTTAACAATATCTTCTGCCATCTTTTTCAAGACTCTTCCTCTCCTTTCACTCCCCCAGGGTATACTGTGCATTTTTGGGTCTCACCAACATCCTCTGTGGGGAGGCAACCGGCTATTTACCTAAGTGGTTCCAAACATTCTCCCTACTGAACTTAATCTCTGATTGTATTCCTTTACCTATTGAAGCCTGTCTTTCCAACTATCCACAAATACTTGTTCAGTTGTGACTATTACACTCTGGTTCCCTGTCACATAGAGCATTGTTTACTCATATCTGATTTTCAGTCCATATTCCCTTTTTTAGGTAAATTATATTTCCTCTAAAGAGCACCTTTGTGGACCCTACCTACTGATGTACTCTACCTGTAACTTTTTAAAATTTAGTGTATCAAGTTCATCTATCTTGGCCATTATAGCCAAAATTTTCTGCCTCAGTTCTGTAATGCTCTTTTTCTGTCGTTAGTTGTCTTTCTTCTTCATTTTGTATTCTGCTCCATTCATTGAGGCCTGTCTGCCATTGTTCCTGGATTCCTGGTAATTTTCTCTCTCTTTAGGATGCCCTCCAGTATTCTCTGTACAATTGGATTGGTGGTTGTGGATACCCCCAGGTGCTCTTTGTCTTGGAAGCATTTTGTTTCTCCATTCATTTCTACAGACAATTTTTCAGGATACATCAATCTGGGTTGGAGGTTGTTTTCTTTTAGGGCTTGAAATACTTTGATCCAAGCTCTTCTTGATTTGATGGTTTGTGTTGAGAAGTCTGCCCATAATTCTGATGGGCTTTCCCTTATTTGTAATCATTTTCTTTTCTCTGATAGCTTTAAATATTCTGTTTTATACTGGATTCCTGGGATCTTGATTATTATATGCCTGGGTGTAGTTGTTTTGGTTGTAGGTGGCTGAGATTCTGTATACCTCATACATCTGTATATCTTTTCCTTTCCCTATGTTTGGGAAGTTTTCCTTAATCATTTCTGTGAATAACCTTTGTAGTTCCTTTATTTGTACCCCTGCTTCTTCATTCACATTCTTTATTCTTAAGTTATAGATCCTCTTGTCATCTTGTAGCCTTTGTATTGTTACTGCTTGTTTCCTGGTTATTTTTAAGAAATTTTTCCTTTCATGCTCCCACATTCCAAACCTTTCCTTCAGTTTAGATAATCTATCCTTAGTTTCTTTCATGCAGTTTTGCCAGCTGTCAATGGAGTTTTTAATTTCCTGCTAATACCTTTGAACTTGCTTCATGTATTCAATGTTTTCCTTATATTTTTCATCAAACAATTCTCCTCCTTTTATGTATTCCTCCATGCTTCCATCTGTGTCTTCTTGAAAGGTGCTTAGCATTTCTCTTATTAATCTATTTATATCTTGCTTTACTTCTTTAAGTATTTCCCTTTTGAATTCATCTATGAGGTCAGGAAGATATTTCTTTATGTCCACTGATGCGGTGTCTGATATTGCATGTTTGCTGTCCTTGGTCTCCTTTGTATTTACCTTTCCTGGATCAATGTTCTCAGGATTTGGGGCTGGGGGCATTTTCTTATTGCTTCCTCTTCTCATATTTTTTGTTTCTTCTATACAGGTATATATAAGAGGCCCCAGTTTCTTTCTTTGTTGGTTACAGTTCTTCTGAAGCCCATATGCGGGACCCTCCCCTCTGGTTGGTCAACCTGCTGAGGCCTTCACTATGTTAGTGTGCACTACCAGGGTGGGGAAGTGGTTTGGGGTAGCTAATTGGATCTCACATAGAGGTGTGTACCAGGCCAAGAACACCCCACCAATCCCATCTGGGCACAGAGCAGCTGACTGAAGTCACCACTGCTCCTTTTTCTTGCTAGTCTGCCTGGCCCCAGAATGCTGTTTGTTGGAGTCCATTTTTTTCTGTGGATTGGTTTTATTCCTGGCAATCACCACAAGTTGATGCAGGTTCCCCACCAGCTCAGCTCTCCATTTGACTCACCAAACCCCAACCACAGGGTGACTGCATTTCCAGTGAGTGGAAGCAGTGGGAATTTGGACAGCTCAGTAAGGCATGGTGGCACAAGTTTGGGCAATGCAGTGGGAGCACCAAATATTTAGCTCTTCCAAGAGTAGCACCGGGATTGTATGTTTAATTGGTTCTTCTCCCCTTAGTTTCTTCCTGAGTAGAGATTATCCATCTCCTACTGTTTGGGAATACTTATGCTATTTTATTTTGGGATTTAAGTTGACTATCTCAGGGAGCCTCTGTTATCTACCCACCATCTTTGCCAGAACTCCTGAGAGGGATCAATAAAGTCAAATTATATAATGCAATCAAAGATTTGAATGAACAAAGTTTTTAAAAGAATTTTATATAAAGAGAAATAAAAGCAAAACAAAAAAGGTAGAAGTAATACAGAATTTCAAAAAACAAATAGGAAGAAATTATTAGTTGATAGATTACACACTCTCATCTTAGAAGTCAGTGAATAACAATGTTTTTAATTTTAACTTATTTTCTGCATTCATCACATACTGATCACATAGTGGGCATGAGTTGTATTTTAATGCACATCAAGTGCAGTGATATCCACTAGAAATAAAAACACTTGACAATGAAGAGTCTCAGAGATGCTAACAACCTGTACTGGGTCACATCAATGAGAAGTGTAGCCACTGGGACTACAATGAATTCACCACTTTCAGCATTCAGTGAGGTAAACACTGTAATTTTTTTTCTGAAACATCAGAAAGATTTCAGCCAAAGCCTCAGTTACACTATACCTACTCTGGAACACAGGAGGATGCAGAGAGCCACAGTGGCACCATGAATGTGGGTGAGAGAGAGAAGTGTATCTGAGCATTATGCATGTACCCTTTAGTGGTGTTTGCCTGAGATCTGTTGTCACCCTCCCTACAGCAGATTTAGCAAGTGCAAAGCGTGACTCTGCACTGTGATCTACAGGAAACATAAAAAGAGAAGAACAGTGATCAAAAACACTCTTCCTGTTATGGCACAACAGAGAAACAATTCTGAGGACATTCATTTTCACTTCTTTTTCCTCAAAAAAATGCAAGGAAGCCCACAAAGATATAGGAGGTGGAGTCATGGGAATAGTTATGAAGGGATCGATTCTGGTGTTGCACAATGATACCATGTGTCTCTAATCAGACAGAAAAAAATTTACAGTCAGATTGTTTTTTTGAATCTAACCATCTGGTTTGTTACACAGAAAAATGGCTTTATATTTTTAATGTTCTGTATATGAATTATAATGTCACAGTTATAACTAGGGGACTGTTCTTCAGAGGAAATAAAACAAAGTATGCAAAACATAAACCTCAAGGGTACCATTCAGAAAGTCATTAATAAAACCACTTGGTGTTTTGGATGCTGCCACATGTGCTCCGCCCTAATGCTCACCATCACCTGCCTAGTTCTTCTGGAATTCTAAGGAAGCCAGGAGGATGGTCTGGCACTCCACTCTCACAGATAACTCACGATAAAAATATTTTTTCTAGGGCCTGGGATTTAGCTCAATGGCATAAGCACCTGCCTTGTAGGCAGGCAGTCCTGAGTCCAATCCCCAGTACCGATAATTTTTTTTTCTACTACAAAATTAAATGTTTTCTGCTCATTCAATGTAGATGTAAAATTTAAGTGATGCTATTGGGGTAAAGATGTGCTATTATTTTTTAATGGACAAGACTTTTAGGGTTCCCTGGGTTTTATTCACCTTTCTAGTTTACGTACTTGATGTTCTATAGGTCACGACTGAACAATTTCGTGCTTCCCTCATGGTAATATGCACGTTTATCTCAAACAATGGAATTCTTGAGACCACATAGCTTTAATTCATGGGGGAAGAAGATGTATACAGATTGTTGGATTTAGATTACACTATTTTGATTACACTATTTTGTTAGCACGAATTAGTATAAAGTATTCTCTGTATACCTAAATCTGGACATTCATTACTATTATTTACAAAAAAAAAAAGGAAACAGGCATAAAAATGTCTATAGATCAGCACAAAATCATTTATTAAGTTACCATTTCTATGAATTAGCTTTCTTTTAGTATTAAGTATGGCTGTCCACGTTAAATATGCATAATGATCACAGTCATCTTGCATTTATCAAAACCATCCATTCCAGCAACGTGTGTCATGGGTTCATTTCGAATATGAATTTGCTTTATATTTTTAAGGAATTGTTGAAACTGTTATGTTTTATCTCTAATCTTAAATTTTTAAATTTGTGCTCAAGAGATTTTAAAATCCAAGTTTCAATGTGAACCTCTTTATCTCTCATTAGTGGATTTTTGTCTGTTTTTCCTGACCCATGAAATGATTTCACAGATTGACCACCTTACCAAAGAAATGCACATGATATAATTTTTAAGTTTATTGTTATGCTTATACTTTCAAAATTCTCTGTATCATGCAAATAAAAATTAGAAGGCACTACAAACCAAGAGTATACATGTATGAACTCCAATAATTGATGTATATTCAATTTTATAATAGATTGTTTACATTTTGCTAAAAATAATCAGTTCTATTAAGCCCATCATGTTATTAATAAGATAAATTCTCAAAATTATTCCAGAAATCTGTCTATTAATAATCCATAAATAATTAGTAGCCAAGAAATTTCATATTAAGCAGAAACATTTGCATTGAGGTCCATTAGAGAAGAGTGAAAGTTATATATAATCATAATTACAGTGAGGAAGGAGATACTTAGACCACTACATCAACCTGTTACTAAATGCACAACGTGGGTGAATCTGGACACTTCCCCTGTTCATACTGCTTCACAGAAATATGGGGACTGTCACCCATCTCCCCAAAACGTGTGGACATAAAGGAAGTGTGGAACTTAATTATTTAGGTACTTTGCATTTCATCTTCAAGTGAAACCTTCTCTCTTTTGACAAATAGCAAATTTATTGGGAGATAAAATTGAAAGACAAAGGTGTGGAAAGTGAGTAAAAATACTAAAATGTATCCTTTCCCATTAATAGCATCACCCAGTCTTTTTGTATATTTTACTAATTTTATACCCATGAAAATATTTTCTATGCACTTGGAATAATTAAATGCAGTAGATGCTTCTAAATAAAGATACAAAGGCCCTGTACTCCTAACATAGACAAAAACAGAAACACTGTACCTTGGCTGTAGTTCTACAGGACATTCCTGTGACAGATGTAATCCATGCAGTGGAAAGTACTAGACTGCAGAAGACACAGTAATTATGTGTCTCTGTGGTGATACAAATAAGAGTTTATTCAATGTTTAAGAATATTTTTTCTTTTTAATTCTTCCCATGTGTCAAGACAGAGATGGGATCCAGGAAGTCTGAAATGAAAGATTCCACTGATCCTCTCCACACACAGGCTTGCATTTATACATGGACAAAAACAAAATGCAAGTTTACAGAAAACTAATATGATAATTTTAGATCCTAAAATACTGTATTTTAAAAGCATGAAATTGAATCTTATATAATTGGCTCTAAGACTAAATTGCATTTCAGCTTCGTATTATAAACTCTCATCTATTAATAACAGGAGAATCTCACATAACCAGTTTAATCCACATTGCTGCAGTTGTATCAACAAGAAATCAACTCAGATGTGAAGGGGGAGTGCTGGAGTCTGAAAACAAAAGCACTTTCCATGTGCTACGGAATCAATAATGAATGGAAACTGATTCAAAAATAAATTGTGAGCCTTCATATCTGATCCACCAGTACTTTACTTTCCTTCACAAGCATCAAAAGGTTTTCAGCAGGGATCCAGAACTTGAAACCACAATTAGGTCAGAAGGATATTAAATGATTTCACATTGTTCCTATTATAGTACAAGAAGGGCTATTTTTAAATCAACTATAGATCAATACCATGAAACATGGAGCTAGGCTTGGCCAAGGGTTTTGGGATGAAGAAATGGAGGAGAGGGAATAGAGCAAGTTGGAAAATAGAATCGAAGTCTTGTGTACGTCTACAAACTCTTCAATGAATGGAGAGTACTGCTATGTTTTAAAAACACATTCTAATAGACATAATTTGTAAAAAAAAAAATTTAAAAGTTCAACTACCTGAGGAAGAATGGTCAAATCGTTTGTGGATTTCTATTATTGATATTAGTAATGTTTAAAAGATAGGAGGATGATATGAACATCTATAAGGAAAGTTTACAATGTGGAAAAAGAACAAGATCACTTTTAAGATATGGTGGATGACAGATACCTGTACTTCTGGCAGTTGTAAACTGATATTTTGGATATTTTCCATAGTTATTTTGGTACCATCCTGAACATACAGGGGATACAGTGAAAACAAAACAAAACAAAACAAAACAGAAGAATGAGGTCATTCCTAGCCACTGTGAATTTTCCATATTTTTCTCATCACCTCTGATCTCAGAAATCCTTCTGCCAGTGGCTGCAGCAGGTGTCACGTCCTTTCCCCTGTGATTTACTTGGGGCTCCCAAAGGGTAGAGGACAGGAAAAAGGGGACCACATCCCAAAGAGACAAGAAAAGTAAGTAGGTTCTTAGTTGCCAAAGGACCTAACTCCAGGCATTCAACTAGCAAGATATTCTGAGAATGGTATCAGATAGCCAAACATTTCTTCATTCTGTTCTACCCACTACCCTGTAAAAGATCACATGAAAACAGTGTGCCTCTTTCATTCTTTAAAAATATTAGCACGTCTGTCTTATATTTGAGAAACAATGCAAGTAAAATGAAAAACGACCATGAACTGAAGACTCCGATTTGCCATTCATGAATCCCTCAGTGTAGGTTCATGATGCTTTGTTTACTTCCATCCTCCTGCTCATTTTCATCACCACCTTTGGAAGTAATCTCCCCCCTTTCAAGGTGCTGAGGAAACAGATTATAGACACCCAAAATTTGCTCCTGTGAATTACACATTTTTGGGAACCAAAACCAGTGTGAAAGTGAAAGAATGCTTTGAGAATTTAGGCATCCCAAATCCGGGGATCTTTGTTGCCGGAGGAGGGAGCTGAGGAGCTGAAAAAGGTTCTGGGTCTGCCTGAGCCTTGTCTGGTGAGCTTCTTTCAATCCAAGAGGCTTCACTGCCCAAGAAGGTGGGCTGCTGCACACCATCAGAACCCCGGGAGAGTTTGAGATCCTTGCTCCCAGTGATCAGGGACCTACCCAGCTTGCAGCCATGGTGGACTAGGCTTTGCAGGTTTCAGCCTGCCTGGGGCACACCCAGTGACCTTCCTTTGATCCAGGGAGCTTCAAAGCAAGTATTAATAGAAATGAAAAATCAAATTAGGAATAACACATTACAACAGGAGACCTTAACACACCATTGACACCAAGGGACAAATCAACCTGACAGAAAGTCAGCAAAGAAATAACAGAACCGAATCACACCTGTGAACAAATGGACTTGATATACACAGTGTTGCTTTCAACAACATCAGAATATACTTTCTTCTCTGCAGTACATGTGACAATCTGTAAAATACACCATATACTAGCCCACAGAATATATTTAAATAAACACAAAAAAACTGAAATTATTTCATGCATGTTATCAGATCATAGCACCATGATATTAATGATAAAATAAACTGTAAAAACCCCACAAACACATGGAAATTGAATAATGCACTCTTGAGCAATCAGTGGTTCACAGAAGAAATTAAAGACGAAATTAAACAATACCTATGAGCAAACGAAAATACAAATACTACATACTGGAATCTGTGACATGTAATCAAAGAAGTCCTCAAAGAAAAATTTATTGCACTGAGTTCCCACATCAGGAAAACAGAACAAGTACAAATAAACAACCTGATGCTACACATCAAACATCTAGAAAAAGTAGAGCCAGTCAAGCCCAAAGCTGAAAGAAGGGAGGAAATTATACAAATAAGAGCAGAAATTAACTAAGTAAACAATCCAAAAAAATCAATGAATCAAAGAGTTGGTTCTTTGAAAAAATAAATAAATTTGATAAGTCCCTAGCAAACCTAATTTGAAAATGGAAACAAAAAGCTCCAGTTCATGCAATAAAGAATGAAAAAGGTGAAATCACTACAGACTCCATGGAAATGTGGAAGATCATCAACACCTATTTTGAAAATCTCTACTCTCATAGGTTTGATAACACAGAAGAAGTGGACAGATTCCTATTAACATGTGAAGTATAAAAGCTGGGTCAAGAACATGTAAAACTGCTGAATAACCCAATTTCTATTAATGAAACTGAAAATATAATTAAGTCTTTACCTACAAAGAAGATCACAGGCCAAGATGGATGCACTGTGGAATTCTACAAGAAATACAAGACTTAACACTGATATTTCTCAAACTCTTCAATGAAAGCAAAAGGGAAGCAATTATTCTTGTCATTCCATAATTAAATATTACTCTGATATCAAAACCTGTGAAAGACCAAATTAAAAAATAGAACTACAGACAAATCTCCTTAACAAACACAGATACAAATATCCTCAATAAAATATTGGCAAATAGGATGCAGCAAATCATCAACAATGTTATACATCATGACCAAGTAGGATTCATCCCAGCCATGCAGGGATGGTTCAATATACATCAATTAATAAATGTAATCCACCATGTCAATAAAGCCAAAAGTAAGAATCCTATTATAATTTCTATAGATGCAGAAAAAGCTTTTGATAAGGCCCAACACTGGTTCATGATAAGAACTTGCATAAATTTGGAATAGATGGTCTTTACCTCAATATGATTAAGGCCATTTATGACAAACCAACAGCCAGAATAATATTAAATGGCCAAAAACTGAAGACTTTTTACATTAAAATCAGGAAAACGACAAGGAGGCCCCTTATCACTGCTACTATTCAGCATATTACTGGAAATACTAGCCAGAACAATTAGGCAAGAGACAGAAATAAAAGGGGTAAAGATAGAAAAAGAAGAACTTAAATTATCATTTTCTGTGGATGACATGATACTCTACATAGAAGACCCCCAAAAGTCCATTGAAAGACTCCTAGATATAATAAATTCAGCAATGAAGCTGGACATAAAATCAATACTCAAAAATCAATAGCATTGCAATACACTAACAAAAAAAATCTCTGAGAGAAATAAGAGAGGCCACGCCCTTCACACAAGCATCCAAAAAAGGAAATACCTAGGAATCAATCTCATGAAAGAAGTAAAAAATCTATACAGGGAAAATTATGATACACTGAAAAAAGAAATAGAAAAGGACCTCAGAAAATGGAAAGAAATCCTGTGTTCATGGATAGGAAAAATAAATATTATGAAAATGGCCACCATCCCATAACTGTTATACAGATTCAATGCAATCACAATGAAATTAATGCTAACATAATTCATATCTAGAGAAATTACTCCTAAAATTCATTTGGAACCAGAAGGGCCCTAGAATAGCAAAGACAATTCTAAGCAGCAAAGGCAAGGGAGAAGGCATCACAATTCCTGACTTGAATTTATACTACAAAGCTACTGTCATATAATCAACATAGTTTTGGAATATAAACAGATGTGAAGATCAATGGAATAGATTAGAATCACAACTACCAACACTCTCAACCACCTTGTCTTTGATAAAGTAGCCAAGCATGTTCACTGGATGAATGACAGTCTCTTTAACAAATGGTGCAGGAAAAACTGGCTCTCCATATGTTGAAAATGAAAAGTAGACCTATGTCTATCACCATATACTAAACTAAAGACTAAATGGATCAAATATCTCAATATAAAAACTGAAACACTAAATCTGTTGGAAGACAAAGTAGATAAACATCTTGAACACATAGCGGTAGGTAGAAAGTTCATGAACAGGAATTAACCTGCATGGGAACTACTTGCGAAATCAATACATGGAATCACATTTATTGAGAACTTTGTGCACGTCAAAAGAAACCTCCAGCATAGTGAAAACAAAACCCACAAACTGGAAATAAATCTTAGTCAACTGTCCCTCAGAAAAAGGACTCCTGTATAAAACATATGAAGAATATTTAAAAATTCAGACCCCCAAAATTCAAAGACCCAATCCAAAAATGGGCATCTGAGATGAACACAGTTCTCACATGAAGAAATACAAATGGCAAATAAATACATGAAAAAGTGTTCATCATCATTAGTCATTAGAAATGCAAATTAAAACAACACTCAGATTCCATCTCACTCCAGAAACAATGGCCAGGATCAAGGGAACTAATAACAATAAAACCTGGGGTGGCTATGGGGAAAAAGTAACACTCCTGCACTGTTGGTGGGAGTGTCAACTGGTTTTACCACTGTGGAGGTGAGTCTGGAGATTCTTCAAAAAGCTGGAATTAGAAGTCCCATTTGACTCAGGTATTCCAATTCTAGGCATATTCCCAGAAGAACTGAAAACATCATATAATAGTGATATGTACACCCATGTTTATAGCCGCAAAATTTGTAATAGCCAGATCTCGGAAACAACCTAAGTGTCCATCAACTGAGGAATGGATAAAAAGTTGTGGTATTTTTATACAATGGAATACTACTCAGCTATAAAGAATGATCACATTGAGATATTTATAAATAAATGGGCACAACTAGAGACCATACACACAAGCAAAATAAATCAAGCTCACATGCATAAATATCACATAGTTTCCCTAGTGTAAGAAATGGAGAGGTTATGTAAGAGTTTTAAAAATCATGATTCCCCATTACATTGCTTTGAAGCCTTATAAAGATTTCAGTCATTAGATGGAATGGGTTTATCCTGGTATGTTTGATCTTATTATCTGGGATGATATGAACAGCTATTTTGAAAAAAAAAAAAAAACAAGACATTATAATATTCAATGCTGATTTAATACCATCTTACTCCGAAGTCCTACCATGCTTTTGTCCTTCTGTTTCCATTGGTTCTATCATGTTGTACCTTATTGTATTGTATTATGTGTGATGGTATAAACCAATTTTCTATGGAAAATGAGATAATAGAATAGGCATTGTTCATTTTTTGTAATTCAGTTCTGAATACTCTGTAATACTTTCATTCTCTTGAATGGTTTTGTACTATTTTGTTATGTTTGATACTGTTGTATGTGAAGTTATGTTCAACTATTTAAAAGAAAGAGACATTATGGTAGTTACTGTTAATTACAGGTTGTCTCCTGGTGAAATACTGTGTTGCTTACATTGTTCTGTTCTGTTCTGCCTTGTTGCATCCTGTTTTGTCTTAATCTCTTTAAAATAAAAATAAATAAATATAAATCAGAGTCAGGACTAGAGAACAAAATGGAGAAGTCAGTGCTTCTAAGAAAGGCCTCTCTGACAAGTCATTTAAGAATGACTTAGAGAAGTGAGTAAATGAGCCCTGTAGACATTTGAGGGAAGGCAGAGGGCACAGCAAGAGCAAAGACTCTGAGATAGGATGGCACTTGGTGTTTTTAAGGGCTGTGATGTGGAATTCAAACCCAGGAAATTAACTCTAGAACTTGTATTCCATATTCTCCATTAACTTATACACTTCTTTTCATAAACTCTGCTTTATGCAGATTATTATGAAAACAGTATCATAGTTAAATGCAAATTATTTATCTTGTTAACAAAAAGAGAATTTAGGCATCCATTACCACCCAAGTATTTAAAACTAAAAAGTCTTGTGGTGAAAACAGTGTACAATGCCATTACTCTGTCTCATTATCCAAATTTCTATGTGTGCTCATGATGTAAAGAAGTGTCTCTAATAGTCTTCTCTCCATCTTCCCTTTAACAGTTACGTCCTCTACTTACATACAAATAATTTCCTTTCTGCAAGAATGTTCATAAGACAGATTTGTTAGTCTCTGACAAATTAAATCTTGTAGCACAAACCTGTGGACGTTTGCAACTGGAATGTTGGCAAGTTGGGGATGTAGGGTAGCAAGTGATGTCTCTACTGGCTCACATGCAAAATCTCAGAGCCCACACTGATCAGATGCCAGAGGACCAGGGGAGGCTCCTCACAATCCCAGAGCACTGATATCAACAATATAAGATAGGGGCCCCCTATTTCAGAAAACCATGAATGAGGAGACTCAGCAGTAAAAATCTGATCAGAACAATCAAAATGAAATGCAGCTAGAACTGGCTACATACTAGAATCATGGAGTCTCAATACAAACAGCTCTGAACTGCAAAAATTGGCCCAGGTTATTTATTCCAATCTATAAAGACTTGTAAGGTGGAACTGAAATTTAACAAAAGAAAAATAAAATGATTCTGCACAAAATGCTTCAGACCTTCCACTACTCAAGAAGAACCTCAAGTGAACTGTTCTATTTGTTCAATGTTAATCACCATTTTCTCTCCATTCTACACTGTGGTAATATACTGTCCTTTCAAAAAGAAAATTAATCAGAAAAGAGAAATCATAGAGAACTCTATTTATGTGATGCATAGAGATAACATGTGTTGGTATCATTTGTGGCAAAAAATATCTCTTTATCTATCTCTAAAAATTTTTCAACTGCCAAAATGAGACTTTGCATCCTTATGAATTCCACTTACCACAATAAGCTATGATTTTAATATGAATAGTAATAAAATTCTCAGGAATCAAACATCAGAAAGAAAATACCAACAAAGTTCTTTACAAGTTAGTTTTGAGTATACATTTTCACAATGTTTTCAAACCTACATTGCAAATGGACCACAAACATCTTGGGATTACACTCTCTAGATGAGAATACTCTTCAGGGTGCTCCTGATGTCCCTGTTCCTCAGGCTGTAGATGAAGGGATTCAGCATAGGGGTGACAACAGTGTACATCAGGGAAGCCACCATGCCCTTGCTGGGAGAATAGGACACATCTGAACCAAGGTACATCCCAAGGCCTGTTCCATAAAACAAGCAAACAGCTGAGAGATGAGAGCTGCAGGTAGAAAAGGCTTTGCACCTCCCCGCAGATGATGGTATTTTTAGAACGGAGGAAACTATTTTATGGCAAGAGAAAAGGATCCCCAAAATGGGGAAAAAGCCAAGAATAACACCACCGATATATGTGACCATGGTTTTCAGTAAAGGATCAGAACATAAAAGGCTGAGTAGTTGCGAAGGATCACAGAAGAAATTTGCAATTTCCATGTGCTTGAAGCAGGTAGACAGTAAAACAATTGAATTATGCAGTTGAGAATCCACAAGGCTAAGAAAGACAGACAGCAAAAGTAATAAGGCACAGCGATATGCGCTCATAGTGACGGCATAATGCAGGGGGGTGGCAGATGGCCACAAAGCGGTCATAGGCCATCACAGCCAGGAGCATGCATTCCATACAGGCAAAAAGGATAAACAGAGACATCTGTGTGAGGCAGCCCACGTAGGAGATGCCTCTGCTGTGAGTTAGGATGTCCACAATCATCTTAGGGACCGTGGTGGAGGTGAAGCAGATGTCATTAAAGGACAGGCTGGAGAGGAAGAAGTACATGGGGATGTGGAGATGGGGGTCAGAGCTGACGGCCAGGATGAGGAGCAGGTTCCCAAGCACAGTGACCAGGTACATGGTCAGGAACAGGCCAAAGAGGACCAACTGCACGTCTGGGTCATCTGAGAAGCCCATGAGATGGAATTCTGTGGCATGTGTTAGATTATGCATCCTGATAATACTCGAACACCTGTTCAGAAAGAAAATTTATTAGAAAAGTGAAATCACACAAAACGGTATAAGTTATGCATTGAAATATTCCCCATCAATTTATTCCTATATGGTGATCAAAACCTTCACCAACATTGTTCTATTGTGACAACACTGACCATCATGAAGTCTTTCATTTTTGGTGGCCTGTTTTCCACTATCTTCTCTGCAGCCCTACCTTTATAGATTCTCCACAGCAAAATATTATCAGGCCAAGAAATTCAAGGGTCAGAAATCTCTGAGCCCAGCAATGTACAAACAAATTTTCAATTCAAAAACTAAAAGAATGTTACTCCTCTGTCTTTAAAAAATATGTTTCTATTGGAAGAAAATAAAAAGCATTCATATATGAATTATTTAAATCTCAGAAAATGGTACTGTATCTCTTGACTTAAGGTGTCTAAAATACTTCAGCATCTAGGAATTCATTTCTGAAGTGAAATTAAAGTGAATTTGATCATAATCAGAACACATTGGGTTGATCCAGTTACATCACATAACTTTTCATCAATCTATTGTTTTTCTAATTTCCATCTTTCAGTGAGAGAATAGCCTATCAGTCTATGTTTGTAGCTGAATTAGTGTGCAACTCTTATCCTTGTCTTTATTGAACTCTTATGTGTAATGCGGTTAAAATAGGTGCACATAAGTTTGAACATTATATCCACGAATGTAGCATTATCCCACACTGGGCTTAACAATCACTTAAAAAATAATGTTAAAAGAGCAGATTTGATGATTTAGTTTGATACTAGAATTTCTTATAACACAGTGTCACTATGACATTTGCTAGTTTGACATCACCCTGTCCTTTTTACTGACTCAGTATTCTTCTGTATTGTGGTAATGTGCTTTATTAGTCATGTGATCATAAACACCGTTGTATGTAATGGGAGACATTAGAAATAAAAAATGACCAGCTTTCCTGATACTGACAGGCAGATTTTCACATAAGTCTCTCCTGAGGTAGGTGATATATTTCTCTTATTTCAGCTATGTGATGGTAAAAGATACATATTTTTGTTGAACCATATCGTGATTTAACTGGGAAAAATCACAAAAGAGAAAAATACAAGAAACAATATAAACATACTTGGAAATTCATCATTCCATAGGGGAAACACATCTGTAATTCTCCTCATTTAAGGAACAGAAATAATTATCTACCTTACATGATTAATGTAAAAATTGTTTTAGAAATAAGTTAGTATGTGTCATTCTTTTTTCTAATGCATTTATCCAGGGACATTTTGAAATATCCAGATACTGTAGCCTCAGGCTATGGAATTTAATCTGAAATATACATTTCAGGTTCTTGTGTTACTTTCTTACACTGAAGTTGAGAGTCACTGTCTTAGATATTTGCTAGCATTTAGAGAATAGGTCAGTCACAGACGTCTAAATATTTTATAGCACTTATATCAACACTAATTTTTGAGACCTGAGAAGTCATCTAAGAAACTTGAATTCTATCTTTCCATAATTTCATTCTCTTGCTCTCTTATCCTCATAGCAATTTATTTTCATCAATTTCATGAGTGGATTTTCCTTTCAGTATTTCTGGGTTAGTATTGATTCATGAGTTAACAGTTTTGTTACAAACTTGCCTAGACTTCATATATCTAGTGTAAACAAAACGCTGTCCCTAAAAGAGAGTAAATTATACACTCAAGTGATTTTACCTCTCCTTTAACTATTGCCACAATGATTTGAGAGACAAAAATACTCCACATAACTTGTAAGCTGACTGTTAAGGCAATGTTTTCAAAATTCATGCATCTGTCTGTTGTCACTCATGAAAATTTGTATACAATATATTTGTGATTGATATTTACTGATTTCCAACAAATATTGTGTGTTAAACTTCAGCTTGTTTTCTGAAAACAATGTCATTACAATTTACATCTTCTTGTACTTTAGATATATCTTCAAAATATTCCTGAGGTTTATCCAATAAAGATTTCTTTATGATAACCCACAAGAATTTCATCATCAGACATGGACTAATATTTCCGTTTTGTCCCAGTGGTGGAACCTGTGCAGAGAAATGAGACTGGGGAAATGAACCTTTTAGTCCTGGGTCCGTGTCCTGCTACAATATGCAGTGTGTTTGTCAATCTGTTTAGCTCTCTGAGAAAAACAAACAGAACAACATTCGTCTCAACACAGTGGCAAAAAAAATTTAGGACTTAAGTATTTGTGAGTTTTTGTTTCTTTATAAACTAATTACATGATTAAACAAGTAGGAAATTTACTGATAAATACAGTAAACTATATCTAAAAAGCACTGATTCCCAGACTGGGCTTGTTCGTGGTGTGGCCTTATTTTCTCTCCCTGCAGCTCAAAAATCATGCTGACTCATGGGGAGAGGCTTGGATCTAGCTGTTTCCAGTCTGCTGGCAGCCCACACACGGTGCTGGTCCCTAGAAATTCTGCTCTACTTAATATTTTTGACACATGGACACTTAATCCATTTAATTGCATTTACACCAAATGTTTAGAAACACAACAGAGATATTCATTGGTTTAAAAAGGCACAAAGAGACAGGAGCAAGTGAATGTATGCTTCTGGCTATGATGTGTAATATAAATTGATATCCTCCCAGACTCTAGTGCTTTTTAGATATTGACAACTATTTAGAAGAAAACAAGAAACATGGTAGCCACTGTAGATCTCCTGCTGTCTTTCTTTGAAATCCGTGTCACCCACATTTTTCTTCTAATCTGCTTTCTTCTCTTTTGTTATGCTTAATTTTATCTTCTTTAAAATAAAAATAATGGAAATATCTATTATGGCAGCAATTTAGGATTTACTATTGGCTTGTTTTAAAGTCCTTTATTGCATTCATTGTTTTGTTTTCATTGTTTCTATTCTATTCTTTCTTGTTTGATTTTTTTTCCCTAGAATTGAACTCATGATCTCATACTTGCTGGGCAAGTACTTATACCACTGAGCTAAACCTCCAAACCTTATTCTTTTGATTTTTACTACATCTGAAGTTATCTGCAGCTATTTTGAAGACACCAAAAGACATTTTGGCAACTATTGTTGATTTTGTAATATTTTAAAGTCCTGCATCTCTTATACTAGTTTGTTTAGATGTGTTTTATTCTGTTTTAACCTCTTTAATACAAAATAAAATAAATAAATAATAAACTGACAGATGTTGTCCAATGCAGTAAAATTTTTCATTGTTTACTGTAATACAGAAATATTTGAGCAGAGATTCTAAGCCTTTATTGCTTGTGCATGATAGTTTTATATTTTACTGTCATATTTCACAAGGAATAGGAAATCTTGACCTGCTTTACCCTATTTTAGGGTGGCAGCCTCAAATAGGCTGTGTAGAGTCATTGCATGCAGGTAGCAAGATACAGGAGTTTCAAGAACATCCTGCAGTGGTGACAAGAGAGAAACTAGTACAGGACGTTGTCTTTCCTGTGGGAGATGCGACAGATGTCATTCATTCTTCTGCTCTATGAGCTTTCAGAAATCCCAGCCAGAAAGGCATGATGAGCAAGTGGTCCCTGCTTGGAGTGACACAGAAATGCGATGGTTGGTTTTGTTAAGCACAATCTGCCGCTGGTAATTGTCATATAATTCCATGTCTGTTTCAGACACCCAACTCCCATGAGTCATTTTTCTACCTCAGAATCTACTGCAGGATCCATTAAAATGGCAGGCTTTCCATTTGCTATAAGCAACAATCATGTGGTTGCTTATGATTATGGAAGACAAAGCACATGGAATGAAACAAGATACACAGAACAGATTGCTCAGTGTCTGGAATACAGCAAGCTCTCAAAACCAGTTCATGTTGCTATAGTTACTGTCCTTCTCTATCTCCTTGTCATTATTTTCACAAAACTTATTTTTGCATCTGTGTTTGCTTAGGAAACATTGTAGAAAAGAATGCTTTCTGATTCTGTGAACACACAATGGAAAGTCTAAACATAGTGTGAGGTAATCAAATTTGAAATAATATTTCTGCTTTCCCCTACAACCATCATCATAAAATTTCCATTCCTTATAAATGATATTTTTCGTATTTCTTCCTCTCTGACTAACTAAACTGTCATCACTGTCCTCATGATGAAAAAAATTATTTTCCAGAATCCTTCCATATATTTGAGATCTTGTTGAACTTACTTTGTGATGCTGTTTTTCTGCCCAGTCCCAGTCAAGGAAACCAGATGCAAGGCCTCTCCTCTATGAGCTGTCCAGTGAAGGTTCAGTCTCTGTCCTCACAATTTAAATAAATATAAACTCTGTAGGAGCTTACAGATGCTGATACCATGGAGCCTGGAACACAGGCATAGAGCTTACTGGACTGTAGGCGTAAGTAAAGGCCTGCAGCACCAGCTGATTATTGATTGCTCTATGATCTTGGTGGATCAATGCCCAGAGCTCATAGTTAGCCAAATTGGTCCATGTAATTCCAGTCTCCAAGGACTTTCCAATGCTAATGGAGGAATGAGAGAAAAGAAAAATAAGCGTCCACAGGAGGGTTGGGGTTTCTCTTGCACTCAGGCAAAGCTGATATGTACTAATCACGTTGGTTACTTATATATAATTTTGAAATTATACATCTGACTATATTCCAGGCATGGGGTAAAATACACATAGCATACAATGCACAAGCATTAACCATATTAAGTATACATTTTAATGACTTCAGTTACATTAAAATTGTTTCAAAATAGTTAATATCATACAAGTTTAAATAATTTTCATTTTACAAATTAAATTTAAAAACAAAGCAAAATATATATACTCAATGTTAAAATTCCTTATTCATCCCATCAGCATTTTTCCATGACATTTTTAAGGAAATTAAAGCCACAATATTACCACACAATAAATTAGGCAAGACTTACAGTTCTAGAAGTCAGTTTGCTTTGCTTTTTCCAAAGTATATTCAAGTGATGGTCACAGGTCCCTAAAGGATACTGAAGGTCTTGCCAGGGTGCTTATGATGCCTCAGACTCTCAAGCTATGGGTGAAGGTGTTTGGCACAGTGGGGACAGCTGCATACATCACAGAAAGTGCTGTACCCCTATAGGAGACCCTTGTGTCAGGCAGCCTACATAGTAGATGACTGTGCTGTGATGTTCAATGCTCAAAATCAGACCATGGTGGAGATGGAACAGAATTAGTCACAAAGAAGATGGCAAGAAGGGGTTTGACAGTGGGAGTCACAGCTGACACCACAGTGATAGAAGGTTCCTGAGCAGTGTTATCAGGTACGTGGACAAAAGTAGCCCTGAGAGGACAAGCTGCATGACTGGAACACAGGAGAGTCCCAAGGGATTGAATTCTTAGGAAAATGTTAGATCTGCTGCTTCTCTATAGTTTAAATGCATTTTAAAGGAAAATATTGTCAATGGAAGCAACTGTGTATGTGTGAACTACTCTATATTTTGAATACAAGTTCCTACAATGTTTACACTATCTGTTTTGCTTATGAGGATACTCTCAAGTTGCCTCCATTTACCTATAAAAGCCTCAAGATCATCCTTTTCTACAGATGAGTAATATTGCATTGTATAAAAATACTAGATCTCTTTCACCCATTCTACAGTATATGCATTCTCTACTCTAAAAAATAAATAATAATAATAATAATAATAAAGTTAAAGGATAATAATATCCAAAATGTATAATAGATATTGTAGTAAAGAAAGGGGAAAAATGTGCTAAAATAGAAAAACAACCTCTAGGTGTACACATATAACTGAATATATGTTTAAGCATGAAAGAGAGATAACCATGTTCCTAAATTTTTGCTCATCAAACAGAATTGTTTGTGCTGTTATTGTTTGATTGTTCATTTTTATGCTTTGATTTTTGTAACCTGAGTTACTTCTTCTAGGATAACAATATGTAATATATTAACTATCAATGATTTCTTTGTTATTTTCTCTTAATTTTTTTGAAATTCTGTATCATTTCTACTCTTTTCTATTGTGCCACCATCAGGAGGAGAGGGCAGAGCTGGGCTTCTGGGCCTCCTTGGGCCTTGCCAGTGACCTACTTTCAGCCTGGAGAGCACTATTGTTGCTGAAGCCACCTGGAGGAGGGAGTAGTCCTGTGGATGAGGTTGAGGGCCTACCTAGACGATGTGAGTGACCTTCTTTTAGCCCAGGGAACTTTGATACCCAAAAGGTGGATGCCTGCAAAACGACTGATCCCTGGGACAGTTTGAGATCCTTGCTTTGGATGGTTGGTGACTTGCCCAGCTTGGAGCCACACAACATTGGGCTTAGTGGGATTCGGGCCTGCCTGGACCATGCCTAGTGGCCTTCTTTCAGACTGGGGAGCTTTGCTGCCAAAAAGGGAAACTGAATGGCTTGAGGAGGCTTTAGGCCTACCTGAGCCATAACTGGTAACCGTTTATTTCAGGGCCTCACTGCCCAAAGAGACAGCTACAATAGCAGAGGAGTCCCAGGAGCCCAGGACATAGGAGACAATTTCCAAAACGCCCAGGATAAGCTTTGGAACAACACTTGAAGCACAGAAATATAGGAATGTGACAAAACAAAAGACCAAAATGCAATCTCAAAAATCGAGCCATCCCAAGAAAGCCTAAGAGCCATGTACATAGAATAATGTATGTGCAATATGCCTGAAATACATGAAATAATAGTAACTGAAATAAAAAAGAAACTCCAGGAAGCTTTAAAAGAATTCAAATGAGAAATAATCTCCTAGATAAAAGAAGATAAAAGTAACGACAGAGATGCTGAACACATCTAAAGAAGACACAGTTAAAAAATCAGAGAAACAAAACAAAAAGATAGATTCCCTGGATGAACAATATAAGAAACAAACAGAATACAAAAATCAGATTCAAAGAGATATACAGGAAATCAAAAATTCCACCAAAAGTTGTAAAAACCACCTCAATGAAAGTGCAGATACAATTTCCGATCTCAAAGACAAGGTTTCAGCTAGAAAACAGGAAAGGAAAGATCTCTTAAAAATAACAAGGGATCAGGAAATAACAATCCAACAGCTACAAGATCTCTCGAAGAAAAACAACATAAGATTGGTAGGGATAAATGAAATAGAAGGGGACAACACGAATGATATCAACAGACTATTTATGGAAGTAATAGCTGAAAACTGCCCAAACATGAGACTGGAAACTCACATTAGGTTTAATGAATCATGTAGAACTCCAAATAGCCATTAGCAAAATAAAACTACACCCAGACATATAATAATCACCATCCCAGAAATCCAACATAATAATAGGATATTAAAAGCAGTTAGAGAGAAGAGACAGATCATTTATAAAGGAAAACCTATGAGGAACACAGCAGTCTTCTCAACACAAAAAATGAAGTCAAGAAAAGGATGGAGTGAAATATTTCAGATCCTAAAGGAAAATGATTTCCAACCCAGACTGATGTACCCTGAAAAACTGTCCTTAGTGAACTGTTCCTCAGACAAAGGCTTCTGTGCAAATCATATAAAGAATTTTAAAAAATCAGATCTGGAAAACTCAAAGGCTCAATCCAAAAATGGGCATCTGAGATGAATACACAATTCTCAGATGAAGAAACACAAATGGAAAATAAATACATGAAAAAATGTTCATCATCATTTCTCATTAGAGAAATGCAAGTTAAAACCACCCTGAGATTCCTTCTCAGTCCTGGAAGAATGGCCAGGGTCAAGAAAACTACCAACAACAGATGCTGGAGAGGCTGTGGGGAAAAAGGAACTCTTCTGCACTATTGCTGTGAGTGTAGACTCGTGCAACCATTCTGGAGGTCAGCTTAGAGATTTCTCAAAAAGCTGGTATTGGAAGTTCCATTTGTTCCAGCTATTCGACTTCTTGGCATATTCCAAGAAGAACTGAAAACATCGTGCACAGACATGATATATATACACGCACATGTATAACAGCACAATTTGTAATAGCCAGATCTTGGAAACAATCTAAGTGTCCATCAACTGAGGAATGGATAAAAATTGTAATATTTTTATACAGTGGAATACTACTCAGCTATAAAGAATGTGCACATTGAGCTATTTATAAATAAATGCATGCAGCTTGAGACCATACTCATATGTGAAATAAAACTCACATGTAGAAATACCAAATAGTTTCCCTAGTGTAAGAAATAGTAAGAATACATAAAATTATGTGATATTCATGATTTCCCATTATATTGGTTGAGGTTTTACAATGTTTCCATTCATTAATTGGAATGGTTTTATTCTGGCTTGTTTGATTTTATTCTCTGTGACCATATGAACAGCTATTTTGAAGAAAAAAAGACATTATAATAGCTAGTGCTCACTTAATATCATCTTATTTTGAAGTTCAACCAAGTTTTTGTTTTTCTGTCTTCATCAATTTTATCATGTCTTATTTTATTGGATTTTATTATATGTTATAAGAAAAAATGTTATAGACAAGGAGATAATATAGAAACCATTGTTTATTTTCTGTTAGTTGGTTCTGAATACCCTGTATTACTCTCATTCTCTTGAATGGTTTTACAGTTTTTAATGTTTGATACTATAGTATATGAAGGTGTACTCAAATATTTGAAGGAAAGAGACACTATGGTAGCTCTTGTTATGTCAGGTTATCTTTGGTGAAACACTATGCTGCTTAAATTGTTCTGTTCTGACCTGGGTTGTTATGTTCTCTTTTATCTTAATCTTTTTTTAAAATAAAAAAAAATAAGAAAAAAAAAGAAAAGACTTCTCTGAACTGCTCATCTTTATTAGGTCTAAAAAAAGGGTGGGGAAACTGAAGAGCATGGACAGTGAGCAGGACCTTGGGACTCCAAAGTGTTCTCCAAGTAGTAAATCATGTCAATTTAGGAGAACCATCTTATCTTCACCATGACAGGGCAGAAGTTAGACTGTACGAGTAATTCCTGCAGGTGCAGTCTCTATCTACTTAATTAGTATTTGAGCCAAGTGTTCACAGCTGTGGCCTTGTCATGGTGTCCCTGGTATCATGGACCACACAGGCCTCATCCAGGCTGAGACGCAATAGGTTATCCGAAATCAATTCCCTATGGAAGGGGTGAACACTAATGCAGTGAAGCCTCAGAAATTCAACTGACCTATGGGGGGGTTAGAGCACAGTAACATAGTGTACACCTCAGCAGCTTGACTGATCTGGAGTGGAGGGGCCAGCATATGCTGCCTCCATTTGCAAGTCACTAGCACACTGCCGTGGGAAGGGTCACCTAGCCAGCATGCTTCAGAAGAATTGTAACCAACAACGAAAGCAACTGGGGCCTCCTGCAAGAAATAAAAAAACAAAAAAATGGGAAGAGGAAGCAACAGCAAAAAGTCCCCAGATCCCAACCCTGGGAACAATAACCCAGGACTCGTAAATACAAATGGAATGAGAACAGTAAACATGCAATATTAGACACAACACCAGTGTGCATGAAGAGACATCTTCGGGACCTCATAGATGAGTTCAAAGGGGAAATATTTAGCCAATTAAAGCAAGATATAAAAAATTAATAAAAGAGATGCTAAGCTCCCCTCAAGCAGGCACAGAGAGAAGAAGGGAGGATCTCAAACAAAGGAGAGAACTATGTGATGAAGAATATAAAGATAATATAGAATACATGAAGCAGATTCAAAGAGATTACCAGGAAATTAAAAACTCTGTGGAAAGATGAAAAATCGGATTGCAAGAATCTAAGGATAAATTATCCAAACTGGAGGACAGGTTTCCAATGTGGGATTATGAAAGGCAAATTTTTTTAAATAACCAGAAATCAAAAACAGTAACAATACAAAGGCTAGAAGATGACGACAGTATCTATAACTTGAGAATAAGGAATGTGAATGAAGAAGCAGGGGTATAAACAAAAGAACTAAAAAAATCTATTCACAGAAATAATTAAGAAAAAGTTCCACAAAATAGGAAAAGGAAATGTATTCTTATGTAAGAGGCTTACAGAACTTCATGCACCTACAACCAAAACAGAGCTACCCAGGGATGTAATAAGATCCCAGAAATTTAATATAAGAACAATATTAAAAGCTGTTAGAGACAAGAAACAGATAACCTATAAAAGAAGGTCCATCAGAATCATGGTAGACTTCTCAACACAAACCATGAAGTCAAGAAGAGCCTGGAGAGAAATATTCCAAACCCTGAAATAAAATAATCTCCAACCCAGATTGATATACTCTGCTAAACTGTCTCTAGAAATTAAGGGAGAAACAAGATGCTTCCAAGACAAAGAGGAACTGGGGCAATTCGCAACCACCAATTCAACTCTACAGAGAATACTGCAGGGCATACTAGAGAGAGAGAAAAGCACTATGATTCTAGGAATAGTGGCAAAGAAGACTCAATACATGGAGCAGAAAACAGAATTGAAGTTTAGCTGACAAATGATGGCAAAAGAGTGTAACAGAAATGAGGCAAAGAAGGTTGGTTATAATCGCTAATATAGAGAATCTTGATACACTAAAAATTTTTTGGATTCTTACCAGTACCAGGAATCGAACTCATGACCACAGGCTTGCAAGGCAGGCACTTATGCCACTGATCTAAATCCCCAGCCCTGATACACTAACTTTAAAAACAAAAGAACCACATGTGGAGTAGATCAGGAAGCAGGGTACACCAAGATGCTACTTATAGGAAATATAATTAACATGAAAAAGAGTACATGGACTGAAAATCAAATATGAGAAAACAATGCTCTATATGACAGATAACCAAAGAGTAATAGGAGGAACTAGACCATTATTTGTGGATAGGTTGGAAAGACAGGCTTTAATACATAAAGGAATATAATTAGAGATTAAGTTCAGGAGAGAGAAAGTTCAAAACCACTTAGGTAAATAGGTTGCTCCACACCAATTTAAAATCAAGAATCTTGGTCAGATCCAAAAATGCACAGTGAAAGGAGGGAGAGTCTTAAAAAAAGATGGCAGAACATATTGTTAGTAGTGTATCCGTATTTAAAACCCACATTACTCGCACCACTCTGCTTAGATAGATTTTATTCTGTCCCAGTTTGTCTACTTGCATTATATTTGAGGGCACAGACAGCTATCCTAAAGAATCAGGGCACAGCACAGCAATCATCTTTAATTTTCTATTATCTTAATCTGGAGCCCTCTATGTCTTATACTATTTTATCATGACTGATCTTGTTTAAATCTGGTTTGTTTGATTGCTTTTTGGTATCAACAAATGTTATTCAAAATTGATATGATAGGTAGTATCAATTCTGACAATATAGGCAACTACACTGAAGATGACAAGACTCTATGATACACATTCTGGCTTGACAACTGCCTGTTTTTGCAGTTTTATACTATAATCAAAGTTGTGTTTTTATTAGCACTGTTATGTACTGATTTATTCAATTATACTATGTTTGATGATGTAGCCAATTCTATTGAAGATAACAAGAGATAACACAGGAACTATGGTAGAACTCCTTGCACAACAATATTATATGTCTTTGTCATTTCATGTATTTATAGGAATATTTTTTGTTTTGTCTTGCTTTGTTTTGTTTCTCCTTCTAATATAGAAATGATAGAAACACATGTTAATTCTCATGCATGTGTAGAATCTATAAACATTTTATGAGAACTGATCTTATGACACATGATGAAGTGAACAGATACTTTAAAGAAAAAGAGATACTAAACTACCAAGTGCTGATGCTGGGGTGTCATAATGTGAAACCCAGCAATAGTATTATTGTTTGTTTAGAGTGATATTATTATTGTTTGTTAGAGTGATATTTTAACTACATTTTGCTCGACTGAAACTGTGGTATTTAGAATTGTTTATCTTCTTGATTTACTTTTGGCAATTCACTTGTGTGCAGGAATCTTCTATTTATCTCTGTGTTTTCTATCTTAAAAGATTTCAAGTATTGATGATCTAGATTTCAGTGGGATCCATTGGGGTGACCCTCCTTTTCATTCCTGGCCCCTTGAATTTGTGTTTTGTCTATTAACATATACTGATATAAAGACAGAATTTATCAAAGATCTAAATATTAAATAGAAACACTAAATATTACTGAAAAAGCAAATACATAGTCATAAGTGAAATATACCAAACCCATATGTGTTAGCATCATATTGTCTCCCTAAGTGTGAGAAGCTGAATATATGAGATCTTAAAAATACAATAGATTTTTTGAACTGGCAAGAAATTATTCAATATAAAAGGAAACTGTGATGGGGAAAGAAGAAAAGAAAAAATGTGCACAAGATAGTTAATATAGTTACACGATTAGTTGCTTTCAGTTTTCTCTAAAGAACAGTTTTGGTAATGTCGTTTGGACAATATTGCATGCATATATCATGTACACTGAGTAACTACTATGAAGATAACAATACATAATGTGTTAATTATTGTTACTTTTCTATTATTTTGTTTTGAAAATCTGTTTTCCTCTTTAAAATAATAAAAAGTAGCTCATTTCTCTTTTTGGTTAGTCACTCCTGAGTTCTATGCTCCAATATTATTTATAGTGATCACAGAAGGAATGATCACAACTTTTTTTGTGTACCAGTCCCTAGTATGGTATATAGTACAGAGGAACATTTATTTTAATCATCCTTTTGGCTAAAGCACATGAATTCAAGTGGAATGTTTCATGCTATGTATCATTCATAATGTGAAAAGCTACATTGTTTCCCTTTCTCTCCAAGAAACATGTTGCTGAATATACATATTTCAGTGTAGCTTTCCAGGAGATTACTTCTGAAATGTGATCTATAAAAAGCTGTGATATGTATACATATCAATCTTTCATTCTGAATGTAATCACTATATGTCATAAATATGTGCCAATAATATTTCAAAAAGAAGCATGTCGTTGAATGTGTCTACTCTGATATAGGCTGTCCATGTCATTTAAAATAGTAACGATTACTATTAGACAAATATACAAAAATTCAAACAAATATTTCAAAGCAGTGATTTCCAATGTGATGTAAGAATAAAACCTAAGAATTTCATCTGTGTACATTATGATTAAATTGGCTTCAGTCTGTGGCACATGAATAGAAATAAATTTTTTAAATCACAGATAAAAGTGTAATAAAAAACCAAGAACCAATAAGCTGTACAATTCAAAGTGCTTTTAAAATTTTATTCAGATCCTATAAAGTATCTAATTATGATCCCCATTTGACAGATGAGATAGCTGTGTTAACCTGATTATCTATTTTTATCCTGTGTTTTCACAAAACTAATTTATAATGTGAGCTAATAAATGAATTACCTGGACTTTCCCTCGCCTAAAAGTAAAAAAATATATATAATTAATGAATCCAGAAAATTTCACATGAAAATCTATCTAAGAATAAGACTACTGGGATTCAAATCTAGGATTTGGGGCTTTTCCCAATGCTGAAAACCTCAGGTCTAAGAACGATTTATGGTTAGACAACAACTCAGTATAGTGAAACTTATAGAATATGATAGTTTTCAATAAAAAAGTAATATGGCTTTTTTACATAGGCACTGAACTGGTTTCTAGATATATTAAGATTAAAAACAATTATTGTCCTTTTATCATTAACAGATAGGGTAGGTTCTGAGAAAATGTTTGTTAAGTGATTGTATTGTTGTGTGAATATCATAGTGTGTGGTTACACAAAAAGTGTTGACTAGGACATCACTGAGAAAAGAATGTTGTAGGAAAGTTGTGGTGAATCCATTGCACGGATGCCACAGTGGGCTGCTTTCATCATTGAAAACCTTAAAAGAATCACTGACACTGTTTTAGGACCAACAGAGCACAGGAAATCCACCATTGCCTGAATCACCATTATGCAGCCTGTGACAAAATTTCAGCAAATAAATTTAAATGAATATATACTTCAGCACAATTCATGGAAATCAAAAAATAACAATCACCTAAATGATCACCAAAGCACACATGAAAAAAATAACACCTAAGTATACACATTATGGTATTATTCATAGATAAAGGAAATGAAGTAAATAAATATGATCAAATAATGCAGTTCAAGTGGAGGGAAATAAATAAGTTCAATAAGAATAAAAACACATGAGAAATAAAGGTAGAAGGAAAAGGAAGAGAAAAGAAAATAACAAAAGAAGGACAATAAAAGAGGGAAAAAAGCAAAATTCCCAAAGAACAGCATTATTTCACCAGGAATAAAATATGCAAACTTTCCTTAAAATGTAGATTTTTGCTTTTATTTTGCAAATCTAACAAATGACTTTTATGAAAAAGTATGTCAGCAGAGCAAGGGGTGTGTGTTCACAGTAATGCTCCAATCAGAGTCCGGACCAACCTCTGTCTCTTCCCTTCAGAAATGATGGGAATGGAGAGGGGAAGAAGACGGAAGCTTCTAGGCAGCTGAGTAGAGAGCCTCTCTGGAAAAACAACTCAGATGCTGCAATTTGCCAACATGGAAAGGGCTGGATGAGTGAAGACGGGTTCTCACAACTCCAGGAGGATACTGAAGGAAAAAGAAAACTAGGAGGAGGAAGGAAAAATGTGGGTGGTGGGCTGGAGCCAGACACACTCTAAGACCTGACCCATGGTGTGCTGGGAGTGCTGTGGAGTCAGACTATCCACGGTCATGCTGAAGCTGCAGCTACAAATAATATGAGTTGTTGAACCCCAACACTCATAATGAGTGTTGAACCTTTGGTGGGAGTACATGGTTCAGCGTGGAGTGGAGCCAAGGTGGAGAGTTGCAGTAATTCTTGGTGAGTGCTGGATAGTGGGTTGTGTGGTGGGTGTGGCTGGCTGGAAGACATCTTGGAGTGGGCCAGAGCCCAGCACTGCAGTGGCATCAGTCAGCCATCCGTGGCTCAGAGAGGACTGGTGGGATCAGTTTGGGCTGAGTCACATCCCTGGTTGGGACTGAATAGCCAGGGATGAAACTTTCTCAACCCTGTGACATCAACCACAGCACAGCTTAAGTTGTTGAAGGCACTGGCCAGTTGATTGGCTCAGAGGAGAGGGACCAGTCCGCATTGTCCCTGTCTGTATCTCAGATAACAGCAAACTGGAGAAGGCAGCAAAACCCCATGAAGCACACTTTAGAAATCCATAAGCAATATGAGAGGCCCTGAGACCTGCTCACACACCTGTCTGAAAGAAACCAGAAACATGACAAGAGAAAGAAAGAAGAAAAAGCCTGCAGCTACTGACCTTGGGAAAATAAGCCCAGCAGAGATAAATACAGAAGAGAATCAGTGCAGCAATCTGCAACATTAGCCACAACCTCAGCAGACATAAATAAATACCTTTGTGATCTCATAGATGAACTTAAAAAATGAAATTCTAATCAAAGTGAGGCAAGATATAAAAAGATTAATTAAAGAAATGCTAAGCCCCTCTCAAGAAAAGCCCTTCTCAAGAAAACATATGGAAGAATGGAGGAAAACAGAAAAGGAAGAGAAACTTTTGGTGAAAAATATAAACAAAAACTAGAATACAAGAAATAGATCCAAAGAGATTAGCAGGAAACTAAAAACTCCATTGAAAGCTGGCAAAATGACTTGACAGAAACTAAAGTTAGTGTTTCAAAACTTGAAGAGAGGCTTATGTGTGATCAAGAAAGAAAAGACCTATTAAAATGACAAGGAACCAAGAACAATTCAAAGGCTAGAAGATGATAAGAGGATTTATAACTTAAGGGGGAAAAAAAAAAAAACATGAGCAAAGAATCAAGAGTAACCAAAAATGAATTACAAAGGTTATACACAGAAATAATTAAGGAAAACTTCCCATCATAGGAAAAAGAAATGATGTCCAGATAAATGAGGCATACAAAACTCCAACCAACTACAAACAAAACAGATCAACACAGAGACATAATAATCAAGATCCCAGGAATCCACCACAAGAACTGCATATTAAAAGCAGTCAGAGAAAAGAAGCAGATCACATACAAAGGAAATTCCATCATAATAATGACAGAATTCGCAACACAAACTATCAAATCAAGAAGAGCCTGGTGAAAATAGTCCAAGCCCTGAAAGAAAAGAACCTCCAAGCCATATTTATGTACCCTGAAAAACTCTCTCTCAAAATTAATGGAGAAATAAGATCTTTCCAAGACAAGGGGGAACTGTGGGAGTTCATGGCCACCAACCTAACCCCACAAAAAATGCTGAAGGGCATTCTAGAGGGAGAGATAAAAAAATAACAGAATTCCAGCAACAATGGCAGAGAGGCCACAGAGAATGGGGCAGACAGTGGAATGAAGGAGTAAAGTGCACAAATAAAAGCAGAAAAATAGAATAGCAGAGATGAGGCTAAGAAGGTAGGCTATAATCTTTAACAAAAATAGCCCTTATAGACTAACAAAAAAGAAACACAGGAAGAGTAGATTAAGCGGTAGGATCCATGGAGATGCACTAAAAAGGAAATAAACTCAAGAAGGAAGGTTAATAGACTGAAAATCAAAGATGAGAAAATGATGCTCTATGTGACAGGGAACCAGAGAGAAATAGGGACAACTCATCCAGCAGGCACAGATAGGTTGGAAATAACACTCTTGTGCATTGTAGAACTACACAGGTAGAAGGAAGAAAAACTCTGTGGCTTTAGTAAATAAAGGAATACAGCTCAAGATCAAGCTCAGGGGTAAAAAGGTTAGCACAGCTCAGATATATAATGGGTTGACCCTGTAATCTCAAACCTAAGGGAGCTAGTGTGACCCCAAATTTACAAACCATCTGGAGAAAGGGAAAGGTGAGGAAATGCCTAAAAAATGAAGGAAGAGGACATGTTAATAGTGTATCAGGATTTAAAAGCCACAGTAGTTTTATTGTTCATTCATTTTGATTTTATTTTGTTCCAGTTTGTCTACTCATACTAGGTTTGAGGGCACAGACAACTATGTCAAAAATAACAGGCTATACCATGGTAACTATTCTTAATTCGCTATTAATTTAAACCGAAGCCATGTATTACTAATATTGTCTTACTATGACAGATCTTATTTGAAGCTGATTTGTTGGACCACTGTTTTGCCTTGACTGATTTTATCTGAGTTTGATATGCTTGATAGTATCAAATCTAAGAATAGAGCAACTGCTCTGAAGATGACAAGATGTAATAAGATATGCATTCTGGTTTGATTACTAACTGCTTTTGAATTCCTACAATGTCTCCAAATTGTGTTTTTATTAAAATAGCTATGTAATGCTATGTTCAATTATATTATGTCTGATGATGTGGACAATTCTGTTAGGTCTGAGAGAAGGGAGAGGAGAGGAGAAGTCTGTGGAAGGAATGGAGCGGAGTGGACGGCCGTGAAAGTAGTGGGCAGCGGTGACTTTATTCCGGGAATGCGGGGAGGGGGCCCCCCGCCGCCGGCCCCGGGGCGCAGTATCTCTGCACCCGGGGCCGGTGGTCTCTTTGGGAACACGGGGAGTGGAGACTGGCGCGCTGGCCGGCGCTGGCCGCTGGAATCTGGCAGTCTCTCTCTCTCTGGCGAACTCTCTCTGACACGTGGTGTGGGGGAATCTAAATAGCCTAAGCTTAGGGGAGCACCCTAAGGCCATTAGAGATGCACAGGTATCTCATTGGTGCACAGATTCTTAAGGATGGGGATATAGGGTTACAATCAAGTCCATAGGGGGCAGGGGGGGGAGGAGTTTAGCTGCAGCCTTTTCTGGTTACAGTGTTTCATCTGGGCCGGCAACTCTTTCATATCCCGTCTTCTGGTTATTAGGAAAAGGGGCAAAGATCTCTCTCTGTAACTACTTCCTGCTGGCTGAGGGCGCTGTATTGGGGGTTTAGGGGAGTTTGACGGGATGAAGGTTGATGCCCAGGTAGACACTGATGCCAGGTGTTTTAGCCAGGACAACTTTACTGGTGAATGTACGTATGTCAGACTGGAAAAACAAAGAGACATAATGTTATTAGGCGAGATGGCACTATTATATTTAAGGACCCAGGTGAGGTAGATAGGAAGATGACTTTGGCTTTGAGATGGTATTTTATCAGGGTGACGTTGAGGTGGCAAAGCAGAATTCTGAAAAATAAACGTGGGATTAGGAGGAGTGAAGTTATGAGAGGTGTTTATTCCCCCCTATGAAAGCATAAAAGTTAAAAGGTAGGTAGGTAAGGCTTGTCTCTGGTATATATGATGTTGGAGTCTGTAGGCAACCGTGTTAGGGACTCCTGCTATAGAAATGATTATTAATAGAATGTAAGAAATTAAGAATCAAACTGGACAACAAAACATGACAACCTGTGAGTCATAAGGCAGAGATGAGCATCAAAAGGATGGTTAGATCTAGGGCCTGAGTGATGTGAAACCAGAATGGCAGTTTAAAAGGGAATAAAAGCATTTTATGATTTAGGACTGGGACCTGTATAAAAATGGGCCTGTTTGTAAATGGCATAGGTTGACCATCAATACCATGTCATAGAGATTGATTTAATATAGCAACCTGAATACTCAGGAAGAATCCTGTATATATGGCCTCTATGTCCACAAATATAGAGAATATCTTACCTGAGACTGTAGTGCGACTTGGAATCTGAGACGGACACCTTAAAGGGGGCTGTTGTTGCCCTGAACCCCCTCAGCCTCCAGCAGCGATTTTCTGTCGGTGACAAATCTGGCAGTGTCGACATTTTTTGTAAGGGCTATTACTTAGGATGACTTACCCACTCTCTGGTGGCTAGGACAGTCCAGTAGCCCTGGAGTAAGGTCTCAAAGAATGCCAGGATGGGGTGTCTTCTGCTGCATTTGAGCGTGGTCCATGGAGGGGGCAGGCAGCTCCACCTTGTGTAGGTTTACCTGTCTTAGAACTCCAAGTGTCACAAGTGTTAAAAATATGAAAAACCATATTAAGATCTCTATAAGGTTTGAAGGTCAAGTTTTGCCTTTTTGTTTGGGATTTGGACTATAGTAGAATTAAGTAAGTATGTAGGAATTTAATATCAGCATTTAAAATTATAAGGCAGGCAGGTTGGTAAAATTATCAGGTGGCCAGCAATAGTGAACAAATGGTAGAAAAACTGTAAGAAAAAAAAAAGGAAAAAAAAAATAGCCTCTCTCGAGTGGAATAGAACTGTAAAAAAAAATTTTGGGCAGGGCCCTGAGACTTTGGAAACATGTAGTGTTAAAGGCAGGTTGAAACACTGAGATCTGTGGCACGCGCCCGGCGCGTTTGATTGTCGTGAGGCAGCAGTGGCAGCCTGTTGCCCGGTACCGCGAAGGGGCGGGCCGTGTAGAGTGGGCAGGGCGAACGCAGGACACCATAAGCAGAGAACAGAGGCTTACTGTGACGCGCTAAGCGGCGCAGGGAAATGACATGGTTTCGCTGCGACCGCGTAAGGGGGTGGGGCCTGGAGGCCCCAAGTGGTGATCCCAGTTGACGCCTGCCGCCAATGGGAGCTGTGGCTCGCGTTCGGTCCCCCAGAGGGACGGGGCGACGGCCGAGGCAGGCGACAGAGGGGGTGGCCGCAGCGGCAGGGGCAGTCAGAGGCACGGCTTGCTTGCTGCACGAAGCCCCGTGTGTGGGGCAGGGCGAGTAGTATGCTGTGGCCGTGGGAGAGGCACAGCGTGAAGTTAGGCGGGCTTTGTTTTGAAAGGCTCACGGCTGCGCCAGAGCTGGGCGTGCTGTGAAAGCCACGGCTTTTGGGCGGCTACGGCGGGCGGGGTATGGCACAGGGACCCTGCGGGACGCTGCCGCCGTGTGGCCATGCAGGTGGTGAAACAGGAAATGGGCTGGGCTGGAGGCCAAAGCCAGAGAGGCCCACAGAATTGGAACGCAATGTGAGAGCGAAAAGAAAGAAAAAAGGCTGTTTTTAAAATCAAAAGCAGTTTGATGTGAATCTCTGGTCTCATTGTCTGGTCTCATTTAACCTCGGGAGAACGGCGGTGGCGGACGGACTGGCGTAAAGTGGGAAACAAAAGGGAGAGAAGCCAGGCGCGGGCGGAGGCAATCAATGGGAAGGGCCGGGGCTCGAGCCGCTGCACCAGTGAAATAAAGGGAGCTAAAACGTGGTGGGAGGGGGGAGGGAGAGGCGCCGGGCGCAGAGGAGCCAGGCGCGGGCCCCCCCGGGGTGACTAGGTCTCGAGGGCCACGCGGGAGACCGTCCCATGACTGTGGGACCAGCGGCGCAGAGGCGGCGCGCGGTGGGGAAGGAGAGGAGCCGCGCTGGGAAAGAAAGATGCTTTTAAAGTTTTATAAAGGGCCCTCGCGCCCAGAGCCGCTGCGCCGGCGAAAGAAAGGGAGCTATAACGTGGTTGGGGGGGGAGAGAGAGGCGCGGGGCGCGGGGCCCCCCCCTGGGGTGTCTAGGCCTCTCGGGCCATGCGGGAGGCCGTCCCATGACTGTGGGACCGGCGGCGCCGAGGCTGTGCGCGGGAGCCGGAAGAAGGGCGCGTGGGTCGGGGACACAGGGAGGAAAGAGCACACGCTGGGAAAGAAACAGCCTGTTTTAAAAGTTATCAGGGGAGTTACTCACCAGGGTTGTAGTGGATTTGTGACTGTAGAAGTGAAGAAGTTTTAACAGCAGGGGACTATAAAACAAAACTGAGAAAATTATAGTCTCTCACCTGCCGCCGAGTCACAGGGCACTATCTGTTAGGTCTGAGAGAAGGGAGAGGAGAGGAGAAGTCTGTGGGAGGAATGGAGCAGAGTGGACGGCTGTAAAAGTAGTGGGCAGCGGTGACTTTATTCCGGGAATGCGGGGAGGGGGCCCCCCGCCGCCGGCCCCGGGGCGCAGTATCTCTGCACCCGGGGCCGGTGGTCTCTTCGGGAACACGGGGAGTGGAGACTGGCGCGCTGGCCAGCGCTGGCCGCTGGAATCTGGCGGTCTCTCTCTCTCTGGCGAACTCTCTCTGACACGTGGCGTGGGGGAATCTAAATAGCCTAAGCTTAGGAGAGCACCCTAAGGCCATTAGAGATGCACAGGTATCTCATTGGTGCACAGATTCTTAAGGATGGGGATATAGGGTTACAATCAAGTCTATAGGGGGCAGGGGGGGGAGGAGTTTAGCTGCAGCCTTTTCTGGTTACAGTGTTTCATCTGGGCCGGCAGCTCTTTCAAATTCTATTGAAAATAACAAGGGAAAGCATAGTAACTACTGTAGATCACCTAAGGGTGTGGTTTTATATATCTTTTTCATTTCATGTTTTTCTAGGAATTTATTTTGTTGTCTTGTTATGATCTCCTTTTCCCTATAATACAGAAATGACAGATATTGATGTAGAGGACCACACATGGGCGAATTTCTGAACAGTTTATGGGAACAGGTTATATAATGCATGATGTAATGACCAGATTCTCTGAAGAAGAACAGACACTAAGAAACCCAGTGCCAATTCTGTAGCATTATGACATAAAATCTAGCAATACTATTTCCTCTGTCCAGAGATATATTAGTCTAGTCTCTTATGTTCAATTTCAGCATATGTAAAGATAAAAACAGCTACTTCAAAGAGAATGTGAGACGTTACAGCAGTCATTGTTGACTTCCCCAATGTCAGGACATGAAGAACTAAAAATCCTTCATCATCCTGTTTCATTTAGATTAGTTCTACAATGTTCTGTATGTATTCAATGTGTTTGAAGGTGGGTACAACTATTTGGAAGAAAACTAGAGACAATAAGGTAGACACTGAAGATCTCCAGTGGACTTGCTTTGAAACCCGTGTTTCTTAAAATTGTTTCCTTATGATGTTTTGTTCTGCTTTGTTATTTTAATCTTACCCTCTTTAAAATAAAAAAAAAATTAAGAAAAAGAAATGATACAAATGAAGGAAATACAGAAATGACAAGATTTCAAGATGAGTCATACTTTAAAAGAGGGAAAAGCCTAGTCTTGACGGGGGGGGGGACGACACTCTGATTTGATTATTATCATTCAAATTCTCCCAGGGGGTGGCGAAACAGGAACAAAAACAAGTAAGTTAAGGAACATTTGCATTCTTATACTACTTTTGAGCAGACAAGATCAGTACTTGATATAAGTGTTTTTATTATATTGAGAAACTCAGAAATGATCAATAACAGCCAAGTTGTAACTCACTTCATTTTCAAATTTGTGTATAACCATTTCCACTTCATCTACTGTAGCTGAAATTTCTTCCTTCTTATAGTCTTGACTCCTTTTAATTTTCTCAATAGAATTTGAATGCATTTTCTTCATTTTTGTTTGCTATTAACTTTCCTGAAAAATTGAAGGCATTTTATGTACTTTCTTTGATTTCTTCTGTTAATTTTAATACTTTTACTATAGGGCATTCAAAGGTACTTTTAACACAATCCACCTTTACTACATGAGTAAATATCTGTAGTGATTCTACAGCTCAGAGTACGTGACATTTTTTTTTTCTAAAACTGCAACTAATACTGAAATATTGCCGTGTTCAAAATGGATTCTGTAGAGTAATAGTCTCAATAAATGACACATAGAAAATTTGCTCATTTCCATTATTATTGTTCTCCTTTTCCACATCATTTTTTGCATATATACCTCTCCCAAGGTACTAATAGACAGTGTTTCCCAAAGATAAGACCTAACAAGAACTGAGCACAGTCATTACCATGGTGTTTTCCAGAGGCACAAAGATTATACCTCCCTATGATCTTGTTTTGTGACTCCTTAATGACTAGTAAGGCATGGTGATTGAGGTTTTCATCTTTGACCTGTAGTTTTCAAGGCTGATATTATTTAGGTCTCTTTTTGTGGAAACACTGGATATAGAACCATACATAAAACTCCATTTCTTAAGTCAGAGTTCCCTGATCTCTGAATGCAGGAACATAACACATTTTTTAATCTTTAGAAATAATTTTAATGTCTTTGCAAATGCAAACCTCGCCTCTACAGTCAGAACACTAAATCTTCACTGCATGGTAGGCAAAACTGACTACATAATGGAATTGTTCTTCTTTGGTTTCTGGGATAAAACTGCCCATTCCTAAAAATGCAATTATGTTCTCACATCTCAGTGAAAACATTCTGGATACCTCTCATTTATCAACACTCCCTTAGTCTACAGCTGGTATCATAGATGGACTTCTGATCAGAATAAGCACAGGAGGCTTCTCACGCCATTGACGATCATACAGCTTTTCTAATTAATGAAGGTTGTTATGGATTTTTTTACTGAATACCTTCCCAGGAATTTCCTCCAAATAAGAAAAAAAAAACATGAATTATATAGATAGAATGAAGAGGTAAGATCATCCAATCAAAATCAAATAAATCAAATCAAATATGAGCTTATATGTCCATGCCGCAGAGTCGGGATGTAATGTATTACATCAGTGTCTTAGTTAATTTTTATTTGTCACTGAGACAAATACCTGATGCTCAAAGTTGGGAAAGGAAAGGTTTATTTTTTATAGTTTTTGGAGATTTCAGTCCATACTCAGTTGGATCCAAGGCAGAGTGGCATGGCTAGGTCACAGTTCATGGCGACTGCAAACAGCAAGGCACAAACCAGCAATACACAGACACCTTCTTCCTGTCATTACATCACATCCTGCCTCCACCCCTAGGCCAGTGTAGCACTCACATTCCCAATCCAAGCGCTAGACAATGAACCCATCACAAATGCACAATGCAAATGCATGAGGCCTGGGGGCCACCCACATAAACCATGACAATCAATAAATGTAATAGTCAAAATATATATTAATGGACTTAATTAAAACTCCCCCCAAAACTCATGAAGATAAACGTTTGCTTTAGTTCTTTCAGAATGTATGAAACCACAGCCCTAATTAGAACAGTGAAGTCTGTTGTAATTCAAACTTGGAAACAACCCACATGTGCATCAACTGCTGAATGGACAAAACGCATGTCATTTTTAATACAATTCCATACTACACAGCCATAAAGGAGGATAAAGTTGAGACATTTCTAGGTAAAAAGAGGCACCTCAAGAATATTACCTTAAGTGAAATAAATAGTCACACATATATAAATATCACATCGCAGGTCTGGTGTGAGAAACTGGAACTGTACATGAGGACCAAAGCATAAACAGATGATGCGAAATAGCAAGAAAGTATTCAAAAGACAGGGGAACCCATCAGGGTGAAGAGGGAGAGGGAAAGGATAAATGAAGAAAAGTGAGAAAACAAACATAAAATGGAAACAATGTTTGTAAATAAGGAGAAGAAGCGTTGGAGGGCAGAGAGAAATGGGTAAAAAAGAAAAATCAAGATATATCATTTTCAAACTCCCTATGATGAATATGATCATTATGGATATCAAAATGTACCAATAAACATGATTATTTTAAAAACTGCAAAATTATATAAATAAACCCATTGACTAAAAAGTAAGAGGAAAGTAGAGATTTCCCATTAACTTTTACACACTACATTGTAAAGTGTCAGTATTATGAATGCCTAGAGAATTTTTTTTTAATTTTTTGAAACAGGGTATTATTATGTAGTAAATGTTGGCCTTGACTTTACTATGTAGCCCAGTTTAGCCTCCAACGCATAATTGTCTTCTCTCAGCCTCCTGAGTGCTGGGATTTAAAGCATGTGCCACCATGTCCAGTTTAGAGAGTGTTAATGAATTCAAGACAGAAAGAATCATTGAGCATCCTTATTCTGTCATGGCAAGTAGGAGAGTCTTCCCTAGAGCAGAAATTTTAAGCTACAGAGGAGGGTTGAGTCACTGACATTCTTAGGAGAAGAGGCAGGAAACAGTATCCTAGGCTGTGAGGATGGAAGTAACAGTTTCCCTCCCAGTCCCAGGGCTCAGTGTAGGAGGTGATGTTCTATTTATCTGTGGCACTAAGACTGTTGTCAGCTTTGGCTCAATGTTATCTTTCCAGGGACCTAGAGAGCACCTGCCTTATTGTAAATTCTGAATAAATATACTAAATGTCAAAACAAAAATACTATAGCACAAAAATAAATCCTCAAGTTGGCATCAAGCCTGAACATAAACCCAAAATTGAGTATAATAAAGTCTATTAGAATGCACCCATAGGTATTTTAAAAGGGTAACAAATGAGAAATAGCTAAAGTATGAATGCAAGCCTAACTTACAAGAGTGTTAGTCAATTCATCACACACTAGGTCAGTGGACATAAATCTTAACTATAACTACAATGGAAAATTATATTTGAGAAACTTTAATAGGCACTGATGTCAGCGGTATCCAGTGTAAGAATGTCAGGGAAAAAAAGAACGCAAAGACATTTCTGTTAACTCATTAGATAACGGTGGTTCTCAAAACACAGACAAGCAACAATGGAGTATTCACATCAACTTCATGAAATGTCCAGACAGCCACTGCAAATATAAATATTCAATGGTTCCTCAATATGTAAAGGGGTCAGTTATGTGGTAAAAGAGGCATGAGTGATGATCAAACAACAGGAACAATCACAATATTTGTATGCTCTTGTGAATGCTGAGATAAGATGATAGCCTCAGTGTGGAGGCAGGCTCTGAAAAGTGGAATCTACTTAGTAAACAGAGGATTTCATAGAAAAACATTAACTTGAAACAAATGAGACACTTCATGCATACTAGCCTTTCAGTGGCTTGTTAAAGAATAAATCATTGAAGAAAGCAAATCTAACAAATGGCACAACTTACAACAAGGAGCAAGTAAAAGCTGAACACTCAACAGAAAATCATTCTTAGTGGGAAAAGATCTAGAGTGCCAATGAGAAAAGTAAGCCAAATTGCTTAAAATGACAGGCGTCAGTGGAAACCAGAGACAGAGGCTCCTATACCTTTGAAGGCTAAAGGATTATTGTGAATTCTCAGCATCATAAGTCTAGAGGAAACCCCTATACCCACCTTCCCTCTTCTCCTTATGCCGCCTGCCCTCAGCAGCACACATGGTTCTCTCCAGTGGTTTTTCTCCTCTATGATCTGTCCCTAAGGAAGCCATGTTATGTTTTCAACAGAGGCTGAGATAAGAGAATTTCAGGGGAGGTGCACAAGAGAGATGGGGTTTATACATTCTAGCATCTCAAAGATGGAATTGTCAGAAGTCATAATTAAGTAAATTGTTCTACTATCTTCCATTCTCCAAACAATTCAACTGCTTTGGGTCACAAAGGACAGTGCAGAATGCAATTATTTCTTTTAACTTTTGCATCTATGCAAGAAGCATAGAGTGAGACAAAATTTTCCCCCAAGAAGAGGTTTTTACTCCTTACTTTGAATTTGAAGCCCCAATGCTTACGCTAAGTAATGTGTAAATTGGTCATCAAAGTAATGCCAGAAACAATATAATATGATAAATGGCCTTTGAAGTTTTAGAGGTTTTGTGGGTCATTTAGTACCCACACTACTATGAAAGATAGGGGGCTATATTTTTAATTTTTCTTATGTTTCAACTTGATTTATTTTTATTTTAAATTATTTTTATTTCTACATGTTTGCAGTGGGTAACAATGACATCCATTACTAATGTGTGACACCTGACAGCATGAGAAAGTTTATTCAAAATATTTATTTTACCTCTTAATCTTTACATTAAAAATTTATTTGTATAATTTTGGGATATTTTAATCAAATCTACTGATGCATTTTGGCCATTATAGCTAGTTGTATAACTCAATATATTCTGGCTCCAGTTTATGGACACATAAGCATTTTTTAAATTTAATTTTGATGAGGTGATATTTCTACTCTTTATCTATATAATCCACATTTTTTTCTCACTTGTAAAAAATTTCCTGGGGAAGATACAGTAAGCCATAAAAGTGGTCATCCATGATTAAAACCATATGGTAGCCAAAAGGCATGAGAAAACTAGTGTGTTTTTACAAATCAGAAGACCACGTATGATGCCAGCCTGGGTTAAGGGAGTATGGGTAAGTGTGAGTTACCCCAAACACCTTCATTGAGAACTGAAGTACCAAAGTTTGCATTGAGGAATGGGCCATTTTATCCCAGAAACCAGAGAACAATTACATCAATGGATTCAGTTTTTCCTTTTGTTGTATTGTGAAATGAACATTTAGTGATCCTACTGTGGAAGTGAGATATTTGCAGTTGAAAGAGTTTAAAATTGTTTTTGAAGATCAAAGTTATGTCCAGGCAAAGTGGTGCATGCCTGTGACCTCAGCACATAGGAGGCTAAAGCAGGAGTAACACTATGATTTAAAGGCCAGCCTTAACCATAATGCAAGACCCTGTCTCCAAAAGGTTTTTCATGATTCAGGAACTCTGACTCAAGAGCTGAATTTTTATTTTGAATCCCATATTCTGTGTTTTTCTCCAAATGAGATCTAATGGGAAAATAATGAACTTTGAAAACTAGAGATCAAAACAGACATCTCCAGTCTGGATTCAACATGATTGAATAACGAAGGACTCAAATTGGAATTTCTGAGAGGAAATAAACTAAAAACAGCAGTTAATAATATGACAAGAATAAATCAATAAATGTCACTTACAACCATTAATGTTAATGGTCTTAACTCACCAATCAAAAGAAATAGATTGCTAGAATTAATTAAGTAACAAGATCTACCAATATGCTGCATACAAAAACCACGTTAACACAAAAAACATTTCATAACCTGAAAAATCAAAGGAGAGAGAACAATATTCCATGTAATATAAAGCCAGAAAAAGATAGGGGTAGCTATTCTATTTACAGACAATGTGAAATTCAAGGTAAGACAGAATAAAAGAGAAAAATATGGTTACTAAATTCTTGTTAATGGTAAGCTCTAAGAAGAGTTTACAATCATAAACATGTGTGCATTAAATACAGGAGCAGCCAAATATATAAGACAAATATTACTGGGTATGAATTAACCAAATATGTACTAAGAGAATTGTAATTGGAATTTCAATACCCCATTCTCATAAATAGATAGATCACCTACACAAAAACTCAACAAAGAAATATCAGAATGATATCAAAACCAACAATAAATTTAACAGATGTGTGTATATGGCTTCAGAGTGTTCCACCCAACAACATCAGAATTTACACTCTTTGCAGCTGCACGAGGGGCATTCTCTAAAATATACCATATACTGGGCCACAGAATATACCTAAGTAAATGCTAAGTAACTGAAATTATTCCATGCACATTATTTGACCATAGTGCAATTAAACTGGAAATCAATGACAAAATAAACCACAAAAACTCAGTGAATATATGGAAATCAAACAACACCCTGCTGAACAACAAATGGATCATAGATGAAATTAAATTAAAGTTTGAACAATATCCACAACTAAATGATAATGCTGATCCAACATCTTGGAACTTATGGGATGCAATGAAGGTTTCCCAAGGAGGGAAATTTGTAGTGGTAAATATCCTTATCAGGAAGACAGAATGAGCTCAATTAAATAATCTAATGTTGAGTCTCAAGCTTCTAGAGACAAAAAGGAACAACTCAAATCCAAAGCTCATACAAGGGAAGAAATTATAAATATGAGACCAAAAGTTATTCCAACTGACTAAGCAAATAGTGCAAAAATCAATGAATAGAAGACTTGGTTCTTTGAAAGATTAAATATGATTGATAAATTCTTAGCTAGCCTTATTAAAAGAGGCTCAAATTCTTGCAATTAGGAATGAAAAGTGTGAAATCATTACAGATTCTTCAGTAATTCAGATCATCAAACATACTTAAAGAATTTTATTCTAATAAAATGGAAAAGAGATTAAATGAATAAATTCCTAGATACATATGAATTACCAAGGCTGAATCAGGAAGTTATAAAAATCCTAATGAACCCAGTATCAGTCCATGAAAGTGAAAATGTAGTTAAAAACCTACTAATAAAAAAAGCCAATATCCTGTTGGTTACACAGGTGAAATGTACATAATATCTAATACCAATAATCAAACTCTTCAATGAACTAGAAAGGGAAGCAATATTTCCAGATTTATTCCTAGAAGCAAGTGTTACCCTGATTCTGAAACTAGACAAGGAACCATCTAAGAAAGACAATTCTAGGCAAGTATTCCTAATGCACATAGGTACAAAAATGCTCAATAAGATACTGGCAAATAGAATGTAGCAAATCTTCAAGAAGATTGTATAACAGGACCAAGTAAGATTCATTCAGGTATGCAGGGCGGTTAAACATACACAAATCAATAATAATACACCATATCAATAGAGCAAAGGACAAAGAAACACAAGATCATCTCAATATAGATAGCAAAAGCAATCTGAGAAACTTGACAACTGATTTCTGATAGAAACCCTACAGAAAATCAGAATAGATGTTCTTTATTTCAATCTGATAAAAGCCATCTATGACAGAACAAATCCAACACCATATTAAATGGACAGAAATTAAAAGCTTCACTCTAAAATCAGGAACAAGATGATTTCCCATTACCACCAATCATATTCACTATAGTTCTGGAAATATTAGAGCAATTAAAGAAGATAGTGAAATATAGCAGTAAGGATATTAAAGGAAGAAGTTAAACTGTCAATATTTATAGATGACATGATATCCTATATAAAGAATCTCAAAAACTCCAATGAAAGGCTTCTCGAGTTTGTAACCAGATTCAGTACAGTAGCTGAATACAAAATCAACACTCAAAATCAACAGCATTCTTGCATATCTTTACAAGATCACTCAGAAAGAAATTAGAGAAATAGCACCCTTCACAATAGCATCAAAAATGAAATAATTAAAAATGAATCTAACAAAGAAGGTAAAAAATCTGTATATTGAAAATAACAATAGCATGAAAAGGAGATTAAACAGAGTATCAGAAAATGGAAAGATGGGTGACCTTCCCAGATCTGGGAACTGTCTCTGAGGCCTGTGGGGACCAGGAATCTGCTCCAACAGAGACACATGATCATCTGAAAACGCACAGTGAGGTCCACAGAAATTGGGGAGATGTGCTAAGTGACTTGCCCACACTCAGGAGCCAGAAGTGAGGCTCCTGGGGACCAACGAGCTGTACCCTGTGACCCACAGTCATCTGGGAACCCTCCTTGAGGCCTTTGGGATTTGGAGGTTTGGGACTCTTCATCCAGAGTCACATCCACACCTGGGAAACATTCCTTAGGCTGGAAGTGCCCGGGAACCTGCACCCAGCAATGTCTTGTCATCCAGAACCCACAATGAAATCTTCAAGGACTGGAAAGCTGTGCCCCTAAACCAGGCCACATCCAGGAGCTACTCTGTGGTCCATGGTGCCCAACAGTCCATGTCCAGCAACACACAGGGTCCTTTGACCCCTAAATGAGGCCCAAAGAGTCTCAGAGTCCACACGCAGTGACGCTTCCACAACTCAGAAACATCCCCAAAGCCCTCAGGGGCTGTGAGTCAGCAACCAGAGACCCACAGCCACGAGTAACCCTCACTGAGGCCTGCTGTCAGAGGGCTGCCAACACAGGAAGCAACTAGGATGTGGCCTCTGACTAAACTGGAGGGAAGAAAATGTCAAAAGAAAGAGTAAAACGCCAATCTAGATCTAGTACAGGAGACAGACATGGATGAAATTAGAAATCACACCTGAAATTTCTGAAATAATAGCAATGGAAGTAAAAAACAGCTCCAGGAAGCTATAAAGGAGGTCAGATCAGAAATAAACTCTCAGGTAAAAATGGAAATGATAAACATAATGAAAGCATTGGTGAGCATATCCAAAGAAGACAAAGATGAAAAATTAGAGGAGCGCTGAAAAATGATGGAAACTTTTTTTTCATTTTAAAGAGAATAAAGCAAAACAAATCAGAACAAAGTAGAGCAGAAAAGAGTAAACAATGCAAATAACAGGATTTCAGAAAAATAAAGCAGGAAATAAAGAGTGCCTACCATAATGTCTCTTGTTTTCTTCGAAATACTTGTCCGTACCTTCACATACAATAAGGTAAAACACATCAAAATACTATAAAAGTAATCAAAACACAAGAATGAGAGCTGTAAGGGCTTTCAAGACCAGACGCGAGGATATCAATAATGGCTACCATTATGTGTTTTGTTTTCCTCCTCTGCATAGCTGTCCATGTCTTCATATATATGAAAATCAAATAATTGAAAGCAGGCTAAAACCAATCAAAACCTGAATACAAATGACAGGAAATCATCAGTGGCTACCATGGTCTCTCATTTTCCTCAGTGTAGTTGTTCAAACATACTAAAATTAATTCTTATAAACTCTTCAGGTGAAGTTCTAGTCATATATAAACCTTGATAGGTACATCTATCCTTTCTGTATTAGAGGGTGAACTGGATTTTTATTGCATCATTATTGACAATAGGCGATGTGAGTATTTTTCCTGTCTGTGAATGGAAAAGCAGGCTTTAAAAATATGAATATATACACACACACACATATATATATATATATATATAGAGAGAGAGAGAGAGAGAGAGACAGAGAGAGAGACAGAGAGAGAGTGTTTACATTGACATGGATGAATTAGAAAAAATGTTAGATGAAATAAGCTAAATGCAGAGTGATAAATATTTAATTATCTCATTCATATGTAGATTTGATAAAGCTGAGTTCATGGAAATTCATCAGAACAATTACTAACAGAGATTAGCAGTGGTCACAAAATGTTGGGCAAAGGATAAAAAATTCTGACTAAATATGAGGAATAAGTTCAAAAATTTAAAGCATGATGACTATGGTTAAAGGTGATATATTGTACACTTGCAAAATACTGAGGGAGAATGTATTCTGTCCACAAAAATGAAAACTACATGAGGTGATGTACGTCACTTTTCCTAAATGTAACCATTTCATAATGAATAACACTTTTCAACATCAGATTGTATATGACAAGCCCATACTTTTTTATTTGACAAAAATAAATAAATTGGAGAAGTTAAAAAATTGATAAAAATTTTAAAAGTCTTTTCCTTTTTCTTTCATATCATTATGGCCCCAAACTGATATAAAATCTCCTGAGTCTTTTGAAGAGTGTATCACAGTATATTTTTCCTCTGATTGATTCTTTAAATAAGTTCAGTATTGCTCAGAGTAAATCATATGACTTTCAAATCAAACCAAAAAAAAAAAAAAAAACCCTAAAGCTTCTCCCTGGAGAAAATTAATTTATCTCCCTCCATGCTTTCTGTTGGGAGTCATCGATGCTAGAAATTGACCACATGTGCATAGCTGTAGCATGATTGTCCCAAAAGCAAAGATTACCCAGGGCAAGCCTCATGAAGAAGTTGCTTCAACCCAGAAAAACACCAAGCCCTTAGACAATCCAAGCAATGGATTGCTAGGCAGCAGAGTTGAAATTGACATCATCCTTCTGAGTGTATAAATAAATATGCCACAGTGGTTTAACAGTTCCTTTCCTCGCATCAGGAGAGAAGGGCTCCACCTGACCCCAGCTTTTGTCTATTTTCTCATAGTTTCAGGGTCCTTCACTCCAGGAACCTCCAGAGCCACATGGGTCCCTGGCAGCTACCTAGATAGACTCAAAATAAGCTGAACATTTTGCACTGTATTTACTTGCTTGCATCCAATGGGAAGACAAAGAGACTATTTAATCAGGAGCTTCATAGTGTGAGACCTAGCATTTAGAACCATCATGTTTCAATTGCTTGTGCTTCTCTGGTTCCAGCAGCTGGGCTCCCCGGGAACAGTTCATGCAGAAAAGAAAGGTCCAGCAGTAATCATCAGTGACTGTGTCCTTGTGAGTGTGGGTGGAGTACAAAGAAGAAGAAAATACATTTACCAAGAATGGGAAAATGGTGAGTTCCTAAAACTTCTCTATACTTTTCAATAAAACATATGCTCCTGTTAGATTTTCTGCATTCAGTGACTTGATCATGAACTACTTCTCCAAAGATCTATTCTGTGAGGATATTGTCTACTTTGTTCCAAACTTGTTTGGGGTCTTATTTTGTATTCCCCACCAATTTTTACGAGGAGATTTGACTTTCTGATAGACTTTGTTATTTCTATATTATTATAATATTGTTTCACTCATTCCTCAATGCCATCCCCAGTCTTATTTCCTTTTTCATACCAACCCTTTTAAATATTCATAAAATATCAAGTTACTGAAGTTGAAGGAGGCTTTCTTTGCATGGTAGTGAGTTTATCACAAATACTTCAGTGTGTAATGTAACTTCTTGTCTAGTGTTTAAAAACAAATGTGTTTATTCATGTGTGAAAATGGCCTTGGTGTCTTCTTTTTACAATCTCAGCTCAGGATGCCCCACTCATGCATTCCTATTGGATTTTTCTCAAATGTACTTTCAGTGGGGTCTATGATTATGATTTATATTCACTGACTTTCTTTTCTGGGATGAATTCTGTTATCCAATGGCTTTATGTAAAGCTGTATTCTAGGTCTAGAACTGATCTTGTTTTATATCATGCATCATCCTGGGCAAGAATTCTCTGAAGGAAAAAGCCACTGAAAATCTCCTTAACTAGAAATGCTGTCTCCAAAAGAGGTATCCATGTTTGATGTTTGCATTAATCTGAGACCCTCTATGATGGCAACCAGAGTTCAAGGGAGTATTGCTGTCATACCTATTCCAGACTCATTTATTGAGATATTAAGAACAGAATCATATTCATGAAATACCTGCTGCATTCTGGGAGTCAAAGATAGATTAGACCTCCTCTCTTAATTTCCATCCATCCTGCAGTGAACCTGTACTGTCTTGCTGCAGTGATTGTGGAGTGGCAGTAAAGAGCATTTAAGTAACTACCGCAAAGCTACACGTGTTATGTTGTTTGGCAAACACCCTATCCCAGGAATTCTGACACAAAAATTCAATGTTAAAAACATGGACGTATATATTATCTTGAGAGAGTTACTTACCCAAAAATAATATTTAATATGAATAATAATACCTTTAATTTTCTGGGATTATTAGTGTGAATGGATTTTTAAACCTTAGAAACAAACAATGGTAATAAACACATTTTAGAAACAAAAATAAGAGACTAAGGGTTAACTTTCAAATCACTGAGAACCTTCAGTCATAGAATGAATGCTCTTTCTGTGAAAAATCCATTTTTCACAAAGGAAAAAAATAAAAGAAGTATGGAGATTATCAATTAAATATGCGTAAAAATTTTCAGCAATCTTAGAAAAGTTCTAACAAATTTAAAATTTGTTTATGTTTATAAATTCAAGTAGGTAAATTAAAACTCGGGCAACAGTGATGTAAACAGAGATGAATCTCCACTGTATGAAGGGAACTTTGGACCATCATGCAGATCTGAAATAGACGTGAGCTGTCACTGGGCTGGGCAAATCCCTGTTTACTGGTAGGCACCAGTAGAAAAGGAAAGATCTGCTGATTCTTGACAACTTAAGGTGTAAGGTAAATATGGTGACATCTGGCTGTGCCTTCAAAAATGATTTTTTTTCCTGGCACAGCAGATGTTCTGTGACATGGAAACACTGACCCACACAGGCGCACCCCAATTCCTCCTCCTGGGCATCTCAAAGGACCCTAAATTGCAGCCCATCCTCTTTGGCCTGTTCCTGACCATGTATCTGGTCACGGTGCTCGGAAACCTGTTCCTCATCCTGGCCATCATCTCCATATCCCATTTTCATACGCCCATGTACTTCTTCCTCTCCAGCCTATCCTTGGCTGACTTCAGCTTCACCTCCACCAAAGTGCCAAAGATGCTGGCGAACATTGACACATAGCAAAGGCATTTTGTATACAGAGTGCCTCATCCAGATATTTTTATTTTTGGCTTTTGTGGGAATGGATAACTTACTGCTGACCATAATAGCATATGACCGCTTTGTGGCCATCTGCTATCCCTTGAAATATGTGACCATCATGAACCCCGATACCTGTGTTTCCTTAGTTCTGATGTCGTTGTTTGTCATGCTCTTGGTCTCCCTGCTTCCTATTCTAATAAGGAAGCACTTGACTTTCTCCAAGGACACGGAAATCCCCCATTGCATCTGTGAGCTGGCTCAGGTGCTCAAGGTGGCCAGGTCTGATGCCATTGCTAATGTCAGTGTCATCGTTTTGTATGTGTCAACTGCCCTGCTGGGTGTGTGTCCCGTCACAGGGATCCTCTTCTCTTCCTCTCAGATCATAGCCTCCCTAATGAAGATGCCCTACACAGAAAGCAAGTTTAAAGCATTTTCCACCTGTGGGTCTCACCTCTGTGTGGTATCCTTGTTCTATGGAACAGACCTTGGGGTCTACCTCAGTTCTGTGGGGACCCATTCTCCCCCGGACAGCTCTGTGGCCTCTGTGATGTATACTATAGTGACCCCCATTTTGAACCCCTTCATCTACAGCTTGAGGAACAAGGATGTGATCGGAGCCCTGGGAAGACTCCTCAAGAGAGCAGCCTCTCATCCTTAATGACCCACTTATCTTAGAATTAACTGAACATCCTGTACCATGAAAAAAAACACCATGAAGTTTTGAAGCCTATATTTTTTCTTCCCACAATGACATCCTAAAATGTTTGTATTTGCAAAGCATCTATGACTTTACATTTGATATTATTCTATTTGTTTCTTTCCCACAATGTGCTCAGAAGTTTAGTTTTAAACTTTTCTTTACTCTGCATGTTTTATAAAGTTACAAGTCCGGTAAAATTTCTTGTGGGCATTCCTGAAATTTCCAGTGTCATGTAATGTACTGATATAATCTGTTGCTTCTCTCAAACATTTCACTTAAATATTAATGTTTTTATGGGTTTTTGTGTGCTACAGAATAAATGGAGTGAAAATCATCACAGTTGAAGTTTTACCATAGATGAAGTGTAAGTCTGATTTTGCATGCCTTCATACTCGAAAAATTTCTTTCAAATTATTCCACACATTCACCAAATCTGAGTGGAACAGGCTGAGAATGGGATGCACGGTAGCTTGGAACTTGGTATTCAGCCCACACTTTCCTTAGCGGATGTTTGCTGTATGTGACAATTACATTTCTAGTGGGGAGCTGGTGCGTGCACACAGTGTCTTCGTTCACTCTGCTCCTTAACATTCTATCCCTTCTTCCTGCTTCCATAACTTTCTGTAAAGAAGAATAAATCAGTTGTTTGAAAGAAAGTGAATACACCTTGCCACGACAATATTGTGAGATATATCAAGCACACAAGCTTAAATATTTCATGGATTCTCTTACATGAGAAACTCAAAGTATGCATAAGGAACAAATAAAAGATAGTAGGAAATAAGCACTAGATCTTTTGTTAGTGGTAAGGGAATCAGGAGATTTTCTTTTCCCCATAACTGAGCATCTATATAGGTGATTCTTTGTGATACATATTCTGTGGAGAAATGGCTTTTCAAGTCTCTTTTTAAGGCTCATGTTGGAGGAGTGTGGTGTGCACTTTTACTTCTGATCTGTCAGTTTTGTTTGTACATTTTTGACACAGGGATTTTCTCAGACATAGGTTGTATAAACATCTGTCCCCACTTAGGTGTTATATTTTTATTTAAGTATGGAGTTGATTGTTATAAAATGTACTCATCATGATATACACTAGATCTCTCGAGGCTATTGCTCCTGCTCATTTTGTGTCTTTCTAGAAATGTCCAAAGAATTCCTTTGCCTTGTTAACAGTTATTTGTATTTTAATAGTTGCTAGGTTTGATTTCCCTATGCAGTGAAACCTTAGATGTCAAGAGATTTGTCCTAAAAGTATTTTGTAAAACAATCAAATATTTCTAATAAATTTTCATCGTTAAATGAGCAATGTTTTGAAATGCAAGGTGTATTTGATTCCACACATCACATGATCACAGTTGAGCTGATGGATTCCTAGTCTCTGTCTGTGCCTCTCTATGACTGTGTCTCTCTCCTCTCCTCTCCTCTCCTCTCCTCTCCTCTCCTCTCCTCTCCTCTCCTCTCCTCTCCTCTCCTCTCCTCTCCTCTCCTCTCCCATTCTCTCCTCTCCTTTCCTGTTCTCTCTCTCTTGCTCTCTTTCTCTACTTCAGTCTCTCTTTCTCTTTATCTCTCTGTCTCTCTTTCTTTCTTCCCCACCTCCGAACAATTGTGAGCAGTTGTCCCAACAGGCAGAGGTAATGGAGATCTCATCTGCAGATGAGGAGGAGAAAAGGGAAAAAGAAAAATTTCTCACTTCATGTGAGATTAGGATGATATGTAAAATGTAGGAAACTGAAGACGTTTGTAGAAAAGCACTGGTGGAAAGAAGCATACAGCTGTAGCTGTGTGAGTGATGAATCTATATGTTTAAGCATGTCACATTTCTGGGAAATCATCCAAAGGAAGCAAAAGTGTCACTGGATAGGTTCCAAGTCAGAGTTACACAAAAGAGAATGAATGATTCCACTGTGCCCACAGACAGCAGAGGGTCTATCACGATAATGTCAGGTGTCTTACACAGCAACGCTCACCTCTCTTTTTCTCACTTGCACCATCACAAAGATTTTCAAAGGCAACTGCAGGATAATTTATTTTTTTATACTTTGTATTTTCTTATTTTTGTATTATATTACAGCATTATAATCATTTTATATGAGTATTTTTGTGTTGTGAAACAAAACATCTAAGTTTCCATTATTCCTCAAGGGAAAATTCAGTTTGATATACAATGTTTTTATTACAAATGGGTTTCTGGAGCAAATTATGTTGCAAATCAAGATTGTACTGTAATTTCTATATTTATCTCATAAGTGATATATTTAAATACAGATAAAAATAGACTTTTCTTTAAAATATATTCTCCAACTGTCTGGACCTTTTTAAGTGTAATGCAATCTCTCTTTTGTTCTTTGATTTTGGACTTTGTATGTAGGAAATAATTCTTTGATCAAAGTCATCAAGCCTTTCTCTGTGTTTACTTGTGGATATTCACTTTCAAGTGCTACACATAACCCTTTATTCTATTTTATGGTGTTATGAGTGTCTAGTTTGGTTGTTTTTATTTTAAAGATGGTAAAATACAACAAAACAAGACAGGAATAAACCAATAAAGACAATGCAGTGAAACTGGTATAGAACTTCAGAGCGGGTTACCGAGATAACAATAGATGGTACCATAGTATGTCTTGATATCTACACAGTAGTTGTCCATTCAATCAGGTATAACAAAATGAAACCGAAAACAAAACACTATGAAAATAATTAAAACAAAATATTCAATAGAGCAAAACAATTCATCAGAGCAAAGCAAAACAATTAAATCCGTACTGGCCTTCAAAGTCAAGTTAGAAGGAAATCCCTCATACTTGCTATACAGCATACTGTCATCCTCCCAATAGATGCTCAGACCTGTGGTCCCAGGTCAGCCTAATCAACCCAGCAATACAAGAATTTAGTGTCTTTATGTGCCTTAGTTGCTATCAACTCCAGTTGTCCTGGACACCTTCCAGTTGCTAAGGGGAGGTGGAGAGCACAGGACATCTGATTTCCAACCCACCTGTAGGTTAACAGGAGACCCTGACCTGTTCTCTCACTGGCCTACCTTTGGCTCGCTCACACATCACCACTTACCATAAAGGCTGGCTCATTGCTTTCTTGGTTCATCCCTCATGTTCCAACATGGTTGATTCTTGGAAGATGTTAACTTGTCTTACTAATGTAGTTCTTTTGTTACATTTAAAAAGGAGTTTTTTCTCCACTATGTGTTCCTGATAACTGGCCATATTTGACTATAAATTTGTAAATTTACTTCATGAATTTCTATCTTGTTCCATTATTGTTTATTGTGCTTTCATGCCTGTATCAAAGTTCATTTCCTTAATAATGTTATTTTTGCAAAAATAAACTTGCGATATTGTTTTCTGAAATTTAGCACACTGTTTTTCACCCACTTGGCTATCAAAACTACCATGTTGTATGGAGAAATAAATACGATATTTGATGATCTCACCCTCCCCCTATTTAGAGCAGCACCTCTGAATTAGGGCTTTTCTGTGTGGGAGCCTGGCCAGGTGTTATAGGTGCAGCACCACTCCAAGCATGATACTCAATAAGCGGTCAGGCTCCATGCTCAGAAATGAAGACAGCAGTCTCTGGTAGGAATTTCTTCATAAAGATGACTAAAGGAGGAGGATGAGACGCCATTTTCATGCCTGCTGGGCTAGAGTACTCAAACTGAAGGGCCGAGGCACGATCTGTAGTTTTACTGGATTTTATATGATCTTGGAGAGTCTCAATTCACATTGTCTTTAGTTAGCCATATTAAATGAGATTATTGTCCTCTCCAAGTGCTTTCAAATATTAATACAATAAAAAGAGGAGGACAGGATTGGCCAAATTTCTTTGGTGCTTACTCTCCTGAGGAGGATGTTCATGGAACAGATTCCATACACTAAAATGTGTCCACTATTAAATGACTTATTTGATTTTATTTCCTTTTTCATGGAAAAATCGAGCATTTCAGATATTTCAATTTTTCAATCCAATGTCAAGTACTCAACCCTGTGGTACTAATTGGGTGCAGATTTTGGTTCAATCACCAGAGTATCAGCCATTTTCAGGAATTATTATCTCTATTCAAAACACTGCTAACACTATTCCAGTATAAAACATGTGAGATTTTTAAGCCTTCAAGCTGTAAAATACTGAAAATGTAAACTGTAAAACTGAGTCATACTGTGCAATACTAATTTGTTTTACTATTGCACTTTGCCTCATTTTTCCACACAGCTGGCACAGACCCTGAGATCAGACTGTCTCCTGTCATAAAGCCTCTTGATGAACATTTAAAGTCTTTATCTCTTGGGCAGTGGATAAAGGGACTTGGCAGATAACTGACCACAGTATAAATGACCGAACCCACCAAACGCTTTCTGATATAATGTGCTACAATGAGACCAATGTATTTACCAAGATTTGGTACAAAAATGGACAAATGACAGATACGTGAAATCCACAGATAGAAACGGATTTCTATTTTCTATGGATGTGGTTTTAGAATGGTAGCATCAATTTAGAGTAAGAAGATCATAGAATTGGGAAGAACTCATATATGATCTCACAAAATACTTAATGATATTAAAGAAGGATCAGAAGAACTAAGATGAAGAGTTAAGACATGTCACAAAAGAAACTAGAAATTTCCACATCCTTTAAGTAAGATAAACTGCAAAATGACTGTAATGTGTAGGTAATAGTCCAAGACACTAAATAAAAATAAAACAATAAGAAGCAAGGATTCCAACCAACTTGGAAATTCAGAAGTAGATAGACTGCCAAAATCTGATCAGAAGGCATCACATTCAGAAATGTGTTAGACATCCATGGAGGAAAAAGATATAGACACATCCATGTCAGAAATGACTGCAGTTAGGATGTCCACAATCATCTTTGGGACTGTGAGAGACATAAAATAGATGTCAGACAACCATGGCTTTAAGAGAAAAAACACATGGTGCCATTGAAGTGAAGATCAGAGCTGACTGCCATGATGAGCAAGTTTCCAATCCCTGTGGCCAGGTACATGGGCAAGAACAGTCCAAAGAG